>NC_079881.1:16517500-17767500 GCF_029227915.1 Hydractinia symbiolongicarpus
CAATTTAAGTTGCATTTTTATCTCCTAGTAAAGAAGGTAAGCATGTACATCCATTTAGTTTGCATAAAGAAAACGGACGGAAGATGGAGACAAAATGATATTGTTTTGACGACAAATATATGTGCGTGCACGCTAGGAAATGAGTCTCTATAGAAGTAAGCAAAACCAGTGAAACCAGTAGTTGTTAATAGCAACAATGTTGTGGCAGTTAGATCGTGCTTGGTGCGGTTTTGCTGCCATGCGTTCTAAGATACTTTCTTGAGACAAAAAAGAACACGTGAGGCCACGCCAGCGTGATTCTTATGGTTTTTCTAGTGGTGGACTTTTAGGCGTAATATCAACACAATCTAATTTTATTTTTAGGTTTTACACTGACAAAAAACGTAATTAATTTGTTATGAAACATTAATTTGAAAAGAGTATTTCAATTTTTAGAAGGCCTTGCCACTAAATTGATCCTGGCTTGCAAAAGTGATTCAATAGATTGAATTATTTCTGAAAGCATGTTAAGCTTCATATATATTATATGTACATATTAATTGTTTATATTATAATCTATTTTTACAGTAAATGATCTTTCCTTTCTTCCTGGTAACTTTTATATTGATTAAGTTTGTTCTAGATCAAAATTGCGCATTTAATTACTTTTTCTATGAGGTAGTTAAATAGCGCTCAATGTCGATTACAACTTTCAACGAGCTGAAACGCAGACGACAAGATAACCATTGCAACGTTGTTGTTGTCCCATTTTTCGGCCTACGCAAAACTATTCAAATTAAAACAAGCACAAAGCATATTTAGAATCCATTTGTTTGTTTTTAATGTTACATCGTGGATATGGAAATTCCAAAGCTTACATAACTTGTCTCTGACAAGCTATAAAAAGTTATTTGAAGCGGAAGTCTCCTCCCCTCTCCCTTCCGTAGCACGTACTCAATGAATATAGCCATCGACTATCTAATTTAGCTACTCAACATCAAACAAAAAATGTTTTTGTAAAAATTACCTCAATGTAAACACTCATGTTTTAATAATAAAAAAAAAAGAACGAAATTAATTTTCCTTCTTAACGAAAGATTGCATCACTTTTTTATTGCAATTCATTTTAATGAACCAATTAAACAATATATTTTTGCTTATGTCAGTTTTTCTGTGACTCCATTAAAAATTTAAAATTTGACTAAATTACCACATCTGCCTAAAAGTCAATTACTTGAACTCTACAATGAGTTTAAAAATTCTGTTAGAACTTTAAAATTTCTGACAGCCAAATAAAAGTTGTTACACCATGGAGGTAGAAATAGACATGGTTAAACATATCACACGGCTGTTGCACATTTAGCAAGAAACACGTCAAGAATTTTCCAAAAATCCGGTTTTATTTCCGATTTTCGGGTAAAATCCCCCCCAAAAACCAAGAATTCGGATAAATCACGCGTCCAAAATTTACATTGTAATTCCTCTTGATAAGATAACGAAGATAATTATATTTTCCGATTATAATGGTTTCACAGAAATTTGGGGTAGTTTCGAGTAAATGGCCAATATGCAAATGTCTAAGGTTCTGAGAGGTATGGGACATAATATCTGGCACAGAGGTGTCTAATACACAAATATACGAACTTAATAAGTACCGTAATCCTGAAGCGTACCAAAAAAGTTACTAAAGAAAAACGGCAGGGGGCGAAATCCTCCCCCATTATTATTGCATGTGTTTTGCGCTGCAAAGGAGGCAACAGTCTGTTATGAGCATTACATTGGATGCGCATGAGAAAATCGCACCATGGCCCTAGGTTTTTTAGCGCCCAAACAAACTTTTAGTGCTATATAATATCCGCACATTTTGCAGAAGTTAATTTATTTTTCCGCCACAAATTCAAACTGTTGTTATTTTAGAATACATCAAATTCAAAAAGGGAATTCATCATACAAAAAGAATTACCCATAAATAGTTGTCTAGGCGTAGGCGGTTGTAAATGAGCATATTTTCTTTGGCTTATCGATTTTGTCCTTTTGTTTTCTTCATAAAGTTGAAGAGCAATATCAAGGGGCTTATTTGAACATTTTTATTCTTTCTTCTCATCGCATTTCCAAGAAAAGAAAGACGTAATAGAAAAATAATATTAGATGGAAAATATTGTAATGAACATATTTGTTTCTTACAAAAGTTATTGATGGAATTAAAAGCACATTATTTTTTTTCCAAGTAGCCATTTCTGTTTTTCACTATAACGTCCAAAATTCCCCTCCACACTGGAAAATTTGGACAAAACTTTGCACATGTGCTCATCAATACCTGCTGCAAATTAGTTTGTCACATTTTATTTCGACACGCTTTTTTAAAAAGATGTGGCAAAGCATGAACTGATTACGTAATAAAAAAACGGGAGGGGATTTTCGGACCTTTTACGGAAAAAAATAAAATAATCAATATACTGGACATTGCCGTATTCATAATTTAATACGGCTGCATGTTTTTTATTGTACTGAAGACTTTTCTTATAAAAACAAAAAAACTGAAATTTAAAACCAATTTTGGTGGAAACGAAAACGTTTATGTAATGTTCTATAAGTTTTATTTTGAAATGAAAGCGAGTATTTGGTCATCATTTTTTTGCGTATGATGGCATTTACAGTTGACCCTCGTTTTCGTGAACCATGAGGAGATCGAGCAATTTAGTTCGCTATAATGAGGGATTCGTTAAAAGCGAACTTTTCAAAAATGGTGATCTCATCTTTTTTTTTAAGCCATGTCGATACTGTATTTCTAGTAATGTCATACTTTTCGGCAACTTTAGATGGCTTCACACCAGATTCAATTTCTTTGAAAGCCTTATATTTTTCACCCTGTTTCCCTTAGCAGCCGACATTTTTTAAACAAAAAATGAGTAAACAAACAATTGAATAAAATTCAAAGATAAAATTCAAATTCTAAAATGTGGTACTATTCGCTCTAGGGTAAATCAGGCGTTGTGTTAAGATATTTTTGTTTGATATAATGAGGAATTCGTTAAAACCGAGTTCGTTAAATAGAGGTATTTTATGAGAGCTTTGTTAGCGAAAATCAAGGGACCGAGACATTTTGTTCGATATAATGAGGGATTCGTGAAAAATCATGTTCGCAAAATCGAGGGTCAACTGTAGTTTACGAAAACAAATGAAAAATAATATAGTATTGGCATGACAACGAAATACCCTAAAAAATCAAATGTTTCGTCAGTCTTATATTGCACTGGAATCCCCTAAATGCGTACTCACATTCAACACGCGCGAAAACTCATTTCTTCCAACAACAAGCATGTGTACCTGCAACAATCAATCAGTAATTTCGAATCAAAAAATTTCTTTTGTGTTACATTACAGACTTAGCTGCCAACTTCCCATGTTGCAAGAACAGAGACACGTGGTTATCTTCAACAAATCATTCTAGGATGATTTAGTCAATTAAAACAAGGTAAAGCAACAAAATGTCACTTCTCTATTATGAAAATATAAAAATATAAAAAATGATTTCTCAAATTTGGTTGATATTAATATAAGACTTACATTACGTAACCTAACCGCTCGGTATATTAATCTCACGTAACAAATGACATACTTGTCGACTCATTTAAACGAAAAGCAATGCCACATGATTGTGGCGGCTAATAAAAAAAGTATTCGATTACTAAATCACTTTCCTCAAAACATAGATATATTAAATATATGTCTATGCTCAAAGTAAACTGTTTTATGTGTATGCAACTAAAGGTGATTGCTGTGGCTATCGACGGACGAAATCCGGTGGATTTTTCCACCGACTAGTGCAATTAAGACAACCATAAGCGGCATGTTATTACTTTATTAATGAAACAGGATAGATAGCCTCTTAAGTTCCTAAAAGTACTGCTATCAACGAGGTCTTGCGAAGGGGGTCCTAGAGCATTTAAAGCTCCTATTTGAGCTACGAAAGTCGTGCAAACACAGCAACCGCTCAACATGACAACAGCCCAGCCCGACCGGGGTTTAAACTCAAGCCCTCCTGTTCTGGAAGCAAACGCTCTACTACTAGGCTACCGGCAGAGGGAATACATAGTGTTGGCGAAAATGAACTTAAACAAAATGAATTTAGAAAATAGGTGTATTACTGCAAATATAAATATAATTTATATTACTTTATATCACTTAGTGTTTTCTTGTTTATTTTAAATATGTTATTTGGTTTATTTCAGAATATTATTTTTTCCTACTATATTTATATATCATATAAATTTTATTCACGGAGAAAAACAATTTTAATCTCATGTAAACCGGAATGTGCTATTATTCATATGCTTTGTGTTCGCAAACAAATGTTCTATCCACGCTGTTTTGCATGAGTCACAGAAGATATGTATTTTATTGATTGCGTTGGAAGAACACCTCTCTCTTCTTCTCCTTGATAACACACATCGCTTTACTTTTTCTTTATGTCGGCTTAAGATGGCTTAAAGTAAGTAGGTTGATTACAGATCATTTTAAAATGATGAAAGTTTATTTAAATTTGTCTTATCTTAATATACTTTCCTTTGACGTCAATATTGCTCTAACGTCAAAGTTTGCTAATTTACAGAACAAATTTATAGGCGATGTTTTATAGACTTTATCAAAGAAATTTTATCCACTTTGCAAAAGTCACAGACAGAAGCTGTGTATTATTATAAGAGATGTTGAAAGTTACTTAGAGTACTGTTTCCAATCCACCTTTTGAAATCGAAGGATGGTACTTTTTACACTCAACCTGTTTTTCTACTGTGCTTCCACGACTCAAAAAATACACAAATAAATATTCTCAACAATACTAGGGCACAAGGCGAGATATTAATTTTCTTGCCAAAACTATCAAATATGGATCGATTTAAACAGTAACATCGTCAGTCTCCTTTTTATCTTTTTTTTTCGGATTTATACAAACTGCCGCCATAAAGATGCTAACCTCTGCTAATGATAAGAGTATCGTAATCAGTTGAATATAATACTATTTGAGCATTCTACATGTTTAGAGTTTCGAATGTGAATTCCTTGAAAGTGGAATACGCAAACTTTAAGATTCAAATTTGTACCTACTTTCAAAACAACGTCATGCATAACAACCATTTGAGTTTTTTTTTACTTAAGCAGTAAGGTGCTGTTATAAACATGTCGATAATAAATTATCTTTCATGAAGCAAAAAGCTCTGAAAAGTTGTTGCAGAAGCAAAAGGTATTACACAACAAAAAATGAGGTCGTCGCACAGCAGTTAGAAATATTAGAAGAAAAGAAAAACAATAAACGTAGAAAGATGAGGAGAAACCTGAAATAAGCATTTAGGCTCGTAACAATGTGTAGCAAAAACAATATACTTATGACTTTGGTACGCTAAATAGATTATAAAGTAACTACTCAATAACATTTTACAAATCTTCTCAACAGGTTTGTTTTAAGACAACGAACTCGTCAGCAACATCTATCAAGAAAATTATGTCAGTCAATTCCTTATGGAAAGCCAGTATAGCCAATACATCGAAGCGCTTTTGCGACATGGTAAATCGAATCCAGATTTCAGTCTACTTGCTAATAGAAACGATCGTTTAGGGGTAGCGCTAGGGTAGGGATGCACCAACAAGGATTAACTTTATTGATGACCGAGATAACTTTATTTACACAGTACAGTAAAACTTCAAAAATCTGTAACCATGAGCAATGATTTCTTTAGTTTCATTCTGTAATAGGGGACAGCTGTGAACACATATACTTTCGTGTTGTATATTCTTTTCTCTCTTGCAAGAGAAAGAATATTTTACAAGAATGTGTTGGTAGCTTGGGATCTGAATTAATTGTTACAATTCTATAATTTGTAGCTACAAAATATTGTACAGATGTAACCACGACGTACATCTGAATTCAAGACCCACAAGTTTCTTTAATCAAAACAGTTTCATTGGAAGAAATTAGTAGCTAATTCCTATTAAATTAACTTTAAAAGGATTAAATGTTTATTGCTTTCTGTGCATTTAAGCATTCCGAAACAAAAGTGCGAACATATTATTCCTTCTTGTATAAAATTGTACACTAGTTACTGCAAATAATCGTACAATATATTTTAGAAGTGGAAAATACCCATATAACTATTCTATTTTGTGGATCAGGACTGATTTTGGCTGGTGGTCATGGCTGATTTAAAAGTGGAATGTAAAGGCTAAGGAGGCCTTTTTGCTTTTAACTATTTTTTTTTGAAATTCAAGAAATCTGAAATTCTAGTAAAATAGATAAAATAGTTTTTTGAAGCTATCATAGAGGGTTTCGTTGGTTGTAATAAAATACCATATTGCTATGAGATCGTAAAAACGTGCGCACATAAAAATTTAATCTATTTACAAAACTAAAATTTAACCTACATTTTATCTGCCATGCGAGGTGACGTCATCCTGAGTAATCAAATTTTCCACCAATTTTAAAGCGTCTTTAAATTTTTTCTCGCTTTCAGTAACTGCATCTTTCTCCTTCGAATTGTCATTCGTTCGGATGCTTTCAATAAATTCTTGTAATGCGTTTCTCAATTTTACAACGACATCATTAACCTCATTCACATTAGGTAAATCTTGCTCAATCCATTTTCGTATTTCAACACCTTGAGCTGACTTTTCTTTTTCACTAAGATTTTTTACATAAATGCCGAAAAATATCATATCAATAGGCAGTAAAACAGCGCTGAACACAACTCCTGCGATTGCCAATCCTCTGCCTGCAGTGCTAGCTGCACGATAAGCGGTTACACCAATATCCGAGATATTCTCAAAAGCAACAGAAAGTCTAGCTAGCTTCATTACAACATCAACAAGTGAGAGAATACTTTTTCCAGCATATGCTCGAAAGGTCAGCTGTCGCCATATGTTGTTTGCTGTCTCTTCGATCTTTTTCAATGTTCTAAAAGTTTCATTCACCGCAACTTCGTATTCATCTCGAATTAGTTTTATGTCGTTTGCTGTTGACCTTAAAAAAATCGATCAATAAATAAATAATCGAATACTTCTATTTCTACTTTTTATGCTGTTACTCCTTTCATCCCTCTATTTAACTTTGTGCCTCAGTAATTTATAAGTATTTCTTAGTGGTTTAAAAAATAACAAAAATCATTGATTCATTTTGCTGTAGAAAATCGGTTTTAAATGGGATTTTCCGTAATATAGGTAATGTGGAATATTTAGTAATGGGTTTATTCATGCGTACTTATTTATTCCAAATTCAGCCAAACTGGCTCCTGCCGCTGTTGCGCCACCAGCAAATGCAAGTGAAGCTCCAACTGGAATCAGCACAACCGCAGCTCCAAATGTTGCAAACATTAATCCAAAACCAACAATACTGATCACACCTCCTAGTATTCACACACAACATTAATACAATTTAAAATGGTTTGCATATCCCAAAAATATTCATTTAGGCCATATCAGAAGTATGTTACTTCTACCATTGCCTAGAGGGACATAGTTGACCTCTGTTTTGGTAGAGGAAACAATGGGGAAGGGCATAAAAACTGCTTTAAAAAACATGCGGGGAAGGGAGTTATTAGTTACAGTTATATAGTTTCGCCGGAACAAAAACAAGGAATGACTATTTCAGAGAAGGTAAAGATTGAAGTTTCCGGACTTATTAAAGCAGTAAAAATTGATAAGGTCAGTGCAAACCTGCAATAGACGCAAACGTTCCTGTAGCCTTTGAGATATTTACATTAGTTCTGTGTGTATCCAATTTGTCAGCTATTTGTAACAGAGAATCTCTATGCTGGTTTATAATAGCTGCACGTGATCGAATCAGATTATTGATGGAACGCTCCAGCTCGTCAAAATTTCGAGTCAGTTCTATCTGAAATATGGCGTTCGTCTGGTTGACGTTCTTGAATAAAGAAAGTTGATATTTCTTTATAAATGGGACAGATTTTGACATGATTTTCATTAGCAGTTCATTGTGTTTCGCGAGTTTAAAAAAATAATTTCAAGTACGGAATTATTTTTGAAAGCGACCATCCTCAACAAACCAAGTCAATTAAAGCCAACTCAAAAAAATCATTTCAATACACATTGGCTAAAATTTATGAAGGCGTTACGACATAGATGTATAGAAAAAAATTAAACCTTTGCTTGCATGCGCAAATGGCCATTGCCAAAAGTTATTATCCCATCTCCTTCATCGCCTTCCATGTTGTTTATAGCAGTCAATGCACAAAAGACTTGTGTAAAACAGTTGTCCATCAGTCCACCAAACATTACAGGAATTGCTTGACTAAACCTTTGACCTTGAAGAACTTTTTCATTAATTTCCATAAAACTTTGAAGATACATAACGTTCGAATATATATTTGCTGATTTGCTCTGCATAAAAAAATAATAAATAAACAAACAAAGAAACGAACCAATAAACGAACGAACAAAAAAAATAAAAACTACATATACAACAAAAAAGAGGAAAGGGGAAGTATTGATGGCTAAAATACTCATTCCGTCCCTGTTGCCTCGTCTTCATTTCTCTGATAAAAAAAAGATGACAGAAAAGTTCAGGATAAATTTCGCAGCAAGTATGAATCAAAGAATAATAATATTCACCTGCAAGATCACATATATCATAGTTGGTAATAATTCATCTGCACCATTTTTGCCACTGGTTGCAGCGTTTGCGTGAAAACAGCAATCAACAAGACAAGATAACTTTTCAAACGGATTTTCTTTTACAGACATGCAAACTAACTGATCTGCAGCCATTGAGATTTTCAACATTGGTTCCTAAATATCGGAAATATAATTTAAAGTGCTTATGCGCGAACTGTTTATAATACAGATCGCAAAGCAGTTTGTGGGGTCTGAGACCCCGTACCACTAAAATTATTTGTGAATGTAAAATGGCCACTTGGAAGCTTTTCTGGAGTGGCCTAAGAGAATGCCGTAGTGTACAAGGAAGTGTAAAATGTGTTATTACAGGCCTCCGATTATGTTATAGCTGGGCAATAAAAGAAGAGATTTTATTTCAAAAATACAAAGACAGGAAATAATTTGTTTGTTAGCTACACCACTTAGTACTGTGGAGAATGGTTCAATGTTTATTGTAGTTCTTTACAAGTAAAAAGTATTATTTAATTTTTTTTAGCCTATAGCAGTTCCAGCACATTAAAAAATTCAAAAAACAGAAAAAAATCATTAGTGAAAAATGAGATCGTAAGCATATCGTATAAGAAACCTGAAATATGAAAAAAGAATTGTGGGTATTCCCATCTCATTATTACTATTCTTTACCAGACCTCCCGCTATAATTGCACACGTGGCCCTACAACAAATCTTTTTTACAGTCCTAAATTTCGAACTATTAAACCGCGTGTATCAAAAGTTATCCTAAAACAACGTGAAAATAGATACAATAGTACAATATATGTCATGCATGACCTTGGAGGAAAGAATACGGAAGGAGAAACAACTCTTTTAAATCTATTGAAACACTGCGTGAGGTTCTAGCAGGTGTCTGTATAGAAACTTAATTTGAAATTTTGGCGGTTATGTGACTAAATTATTCGTGAATAAGAATTCGCAACTATGATTGGTTATAAAAACAATTAGATAATTTGATGATGAATTTGATAATATTATCAAAACAAGAAGCCATATTGAAATCGGTAAAATTTCTTTTGTTCTTATGTTAACATAATTAGCGAAGAAGCACATGCTCGACACTTTTGTAAACAAAAAGAAAAAGTTTATATCTCGTTTTAAAACGACGTTCTGTTATAAGAAGTTATTTCTTTAGTTAGAATAAACATTAATCCAGCACACATTTTGTCGGCACTCGTCCGGCGCATATCCATCTATATTGTTTCATGATCAAAGTGGTATACTCAAGCCTGCAAAAATAGGTTAATATCATGGTTAAACGCTTATTTTCAAAATTATGGATGCCAAATATATGTTTAATAATAATAATAATAATAATAGTATTGTTGAAGTTTTTAATAGCGATGTTTACCGTCTTATATTAGGCACACTTTCCATACAAATATCACGTGCCTGCAGCGTGTTACAGTCAGATTTCAGTAGAAAAAAGTTAGCCCCTATTAAAGGAGAATATGGAATTTGATCAATTTTTTGCGAAAAAGACTCGGTCGAGCACTTCACGCACTGATTCTTTTGAAATTAAAAACAATAGAAAATTCAATACATTTAAAGCGTACAGAAATGAAGTTGTTTCTCCTTCCGTATTCTTTCCTCCAAGGCATGACTTACCGTTGCACACAAATTGATGTCCAGATGATTAGGTGTCACCCACGAGAAAGATTCAATCTTTTCTAGCATTTCTTCATCTTCTGCCTGATACTCCAGCCAATCGGGAAAGAGCAGTCCATGAAATATGCTACGGGTTAAAATTGTTTGCAAACGCGTACTTAGTTTACTGTCTTTTGGAATCGTTTGAAATATGTCCCTATGCAAGCAATCCGACAGCTGTTGTATTGCTTCCTAGCGAATAAAAAATGTATTTTAGATGGTGTAGTGGTAGCGTATTCGACTTGTAATCATAAGGTTTAGAGTTTGATTCCCCACTTCGGCGCCCTTTAAATATAGTAATAATATTGTTAACCTATTCGGTGCCATCTACTGACCGCTGTGTGTGGTATGCAAGCAAAGTTAAAACAATGCTATACATACCTCTAGCGGTAGTGTAACATAGTTACAGTCAAGAGCAAGAGAAAGCTAAAAGGATGGATGGAATCCCCAAGGACATAAAAACCTCTCGTTACTTACTTATCTTCCTATCTACCTACTTTAATTAACACTTTCTTTTTATTCTTCTGACTTAATGCACACAAAAAAATTCCAGTCGATCTCGACAGAGTTTTGAACATTTTCAGAGGTCAAAGTCAAGTGCAAGTTAGCTAGGAGATATAGTAGGTATAAACCCTAGCCAAGAGACCCAGTATAATTTTTCTTACCACCAGGAAATCGGAATAACTAAGGTGGGAAAAATTACGCTGGGTTTTAAACGATTTTTCGGCGGTCAGAATACTGGGGGGTTAGATATTGAAAATTGCCCTTCAAAGCACATTTTTTTTTTTAAAAAAACGATTTTTCGGCGGTCAGAATACTCACCGCCTTTTTTGATCGGTTTATTCTATTTTTCTTTGCTCACGTGGTCAATATCAGAAATTCCTTTGTTTTGAGTGCGAATGGTCTCATTCACCAGAACAATTATAAATAATTCTTGTACTATTTAAGAGGATAAGATGTGACAACGTCGACTTTGTGCTCATTGGTTAAAACCTCTTTGGTTGATTGTAACTCAGGTTTTACTATGAGGTGAATTTGATTTTTGGGGATTTGCTCCGACTTTTGTTTGAGAGAACCTAAATTTGATATCCTCAAACTCAAAATAGCTACATAGCTTCAGGCACAATTCTCCTGGATAACAATAACAAGAAGAATTGCATTTTCTAACATTTTCAAATGCGATTTTAGGCGATAGCAACTTTGACAGCTTTGAAGTTTTTTTTGCGGAAGAAAGTCTTAAGGACTATTCCAAGATCACAATCCCTAGCATTGTTTTCGGGATTATCATTTCATTAACCCCCTTCTTTAGCTGCCCTGTCCTGCTTTTTTTCTTTTCTTATAACAAAACACGTGTAAAGTATGGTTTAAATTTGTATAATATAAAAGCCCCTAAAAACACGCACGTACATCAACAATAGCTTACAAATCGGATCCTGCTCGCCGTAAAAGTAATTCCTGAAGGACCTTCAGAATATTTGGAAGCTATTTATTGGAGCTAAAGAAAACAACATTGGGTATTGAAATTCGAGGAAAACCGTCAAACATTTGCCTTCCATTTACCTATTTAGGTTCTCAGAGCAAGTGTTAAAGCCATGAGGGTTTAACTGAAACAAACCATAATTTGCATAAGGACAAGAAAATTAACATACTTACATCATAAGTAGTATGTTCTAATATATCGTTCATATTTATATTTTTGCCTTCTCTTTTATGCAATTTCAGTGGGTTGAAACATGCTGAGCGTGGCGCCTAAACTTTATATCTGCAAAGTAATTGAAACACAGAACATTTCCAGACCTGAAAAGAAATTAACTTTCTTAATGTTTTAAAGAATAAAGGACAACTTTCTGTTTATCTAACTTTATTTTTAATGCAAAGGGGAAGGGAAATAATAAAAACACAAACTTACCTAAGAACAGGTTTCCCAGTAGTCTAGTTCGATAAAAATAACTTTTATAATGTACAACAGCAGAAGCTTTCTCTTTCGTCGTAAGCTGTGTAAAGTTTCTGCACACTCCATCACGGGTGATATGTTAAGGAGCTATGTCAAAAGGGGTGGTTTCTACATGCTCATTTAAAAAAACAATTCGCAAGACGTTTATCTTGTAAATAAATCTAATGACATTGTCAGCCCTTATTTTTTACGGCTTTAGCCGGTAGAAATTTAAAATGGGATCCTTTTTTGTCGCCGTTTTTACCGCCGAGACTAGTGAAGCACGGAAGGGTACCAATCTAGTATAGCGGTACGGGAATTATTAGTTTCTAAAGTGTTGATAACAGAACTACCCTGTTAAACCGTACAAAAAGTACAAATCATTTTGCATTATTATTTTATGTTCAGTTGGTTTCACCAAGCTACAACAGACGTTTGTTATCTTTTTTGTGATTTGGAATTTTATGAAGTTAGATTTTTAGTTGCTCACAAGGGAGTTCCAACAGGCTAAAATTTGTTTTAGAAAACGAAATAAATCAAAAATAATTGCTTTTATTGATTTCTACGTTTCATTTAAGTTTTATAAAATCGGTGTTTACACACTTTTTCTTTTTTCTTTTTTTTTGTCTTTTGAAAATAAATGCCAGTTGAAAAAAATTAACTATTGATAATGCAAGCACTTTTTTCGGAGCACTTAAGTAAATACTCCTCCGTAGGGGAGCTGATTTATTTTTGCTTCAAATGACGCGTCAATAAGAGCTTTTACTTTCGTTAAGATTTATTGAGATAAAAATCATAGCATGATAATACTTTGTTTGTTGTCTGAAAAGGGTAAACAAAAGTTTGTGGCGAGACTAACTTTTTTATATGTCTACGATATCAAATCTAGGGAATTAGTTGCTACGGAGACTGAAGACAACATCTTAATGAAGCATTAATTTAGACGCCAGCAGCGATTTAGCGAGAAATGTTTTTATACCTCTCATCTTATTTTTTACCTGAAACATCATTGAAAGAGACAAAACATAATCTCTTTGTTGCATTCAGACGTTCTTAAATAACGTAGGATACGTTTATGATCAAAACCATAAACAACATTGAGGCAGAATATGTCAAAATTTAAGTCTTAAAAAATGCCCAAGTGAAGCTGTTGTTGGTCGATAGGAGAGAGAAAGGGAGAAAAACGATTATTTGTATAAAATTCACCATATATTAGAATTCTTCCTACCATAAAATTGCTTGGATAAAATAACAGATAAACAAATTGTGACAAAATTGAATTATAAAATGCCACGGGATTAAAAGGTGATACACTACATACATTGACGTTAACAGAAAAATACTGTCATTTAAGGTTGAATCAAATCACAAGGAAAGTCTAAGTTCACCGCGAAAGTTAATAACTGTAAATGTCGTGTAGCTATGAGCGCATAAAATAGCTTGTAGGCCATGTTGTCTTAATTTACTTTCAGCGAGATTGTAGATGCATTCCTGATGTGGAGATATGCTTTGAAAGATTAAATCTCAAAATTTCATGTTTGCATTACAAATATTCAATTTCGTTATCTTAAATAGAAAGTAAGAATTAAAAGTTTTAATCGCTGTAACGAAAGTTAGTCCTATCAAAACACTGTTTTATAATACTCAAATATTACATAAACATTTAATAATTTTAGAATATTTTCAACGAATTTACGAAGAGAATGTTTTAAAGTTTCTTGTTCACTTAAAGTGTTATACTCATTCTTGTTTAAGTCCAGTGCATCTTCTAATGATAAAAACAATCATTCTGACAAAAACAGCAACAACAAAAACACCAATAATTAACAATGGTGTTGTTAAAATGATATGTTGAGACCAAACACAAACTTTTGTGATTTCATTGATGCCAGGGACACTTGATTGATCATTCATGTAAAGGAAAGCAAAAAACAAGTTTTCCATATTGATTATTGATAATATCAAGAGAGAAATGGTTTCCAAATGGTTCAAAAACTTCTCACGGTATGGTAACACGTATAGATGATGAACCAGGTATAATGATAACAAAGGCAACGTCAACAGCATTCTGGCAACTGGATTTACTATAAAATTGCAAATGACTGCTAACAATAATCGCCGAATAATTATTACTGACTCCCAATTTAATGCTTTTAAGGAATTCCCTTTAAATGGACCTGTGAACAATTCGGACACGCTTTCTATTACCATAAATTCATTTCTGCTAACATTCAACGTGGTTGTGCGATGAACACTGTAAAAGTAGTAATAAAATGATAAAGGTGGAAAAGCTAAGGAAAAGTAAAAACCTTTTAGGTTCAACTTTCTCCTTTGCAGCATTTTAATTGAAAGGTAAACACAAATTCCAAATGGTAAAATCCATACCAATGTGATGATAAAAATGCAATATTGCCACACAACATCACCTTTGATAAACAAGTGTTTCTGGTTGTTTATCTCGACGCAATGGAGCAAGGTGAAACATAATGTGGTCACACTGGTATAACCAAGTAACGCGACTTGTATGAAGCAGTTGCGTATTTTGTCCGCGACACGACATTCACTAAAATGTTCAAAACATTTCAATTTTATCTTTTTTTTTATTAGGCGAATAATGGTAATAATGCCAACAGAAACAACGAGAATAAGCAAAAGCATAAACACGTTGCTTGATTTGATCACTTGTTTAGAAACTGCATCAAGATTCTCCATGAAGCAGATTTTTGATAGGTGAAATTGAATCAATTGAAGATTAAAAATGTTCGAGATCGTGTCTTTAAGTTGATGCAAAAAACCGTAACTAGCTTTTTCTGTGGCTGGTATATGCAACAAAACTTCCATTTGGTAGAAAAAAAACACAATCGTCTTAATACCAGAAGCAATGTATTTAGTTTCACGACCACTGCCTTGTTTCTCTGTTGCAGCCATTATAAGATTCACATTTATGTGAATCTTATAATGGCTGCACGCACAAAATCCCTTCTCTGTCTCTGTTGCAGCCATTATAAGATTTACATTTATGTGAACAACAGTAATGGGAAGGGCAAGGTAGAAATTGTATCTGATTATCTCTACGAGCATATCCCCAAAAATTTCCTCGACTTTGAATTTTGTATTCACATCTACCACCAGGAGGGCATTTCGTGCATGAAAATTGTGATAATACCTTTATCCATGCTGTACATTCCTCTTGGACATCGGCGACATTGCAAAATAATAAGTTTTTTTGATGAAACTGCCATATCAACATCATAATGTTTGGGGCAAGATATAAATACATTTTCAAATGTTTGTCTTATCTTTTTTCTATCCTCTTCAAAATTAAAAATTTCAATTACAGGCGAGTCTACAAACGAGCCGTTAATTAAGAGCGACACGTTTATTAAAATTGTTTTTATGCTGGTCCGAATGATTGTTCCCGTGGTTAACTCAGCCGTTGATGTTAAGTGAAATTGGCAGTTCTTTATGTGTAGTGGGTATGGCCAGGTGTTATATTTTCCAGAGTATACGGATCCACCAGCAACAGTAGCAACGTTGTTGTAAAATACAGACTGTTTTATGACTGTTTCGTAACCGTAGCTATATATAGCTCCCCCTAAATCAGCGTTGTTAAAAGAGAAACTACATTGCTTGATAATGGAAAGGCTTTGTTGACTTCGTATCGCACCTCCTCGAGAACTATTATTATTTGTAAAATTACACTGTGTCATTTCAGCCCTTTTGACATTTAGTATAACAATTGCAGACCTTTGATAATTCGAAAAAATTGATTTATCAACAAAGACGTCTAAACACTTGTACACCAAAAGTCCCCACTTTAATTGAGCTAAGTTACTTTTAAAAAAATTAGTATTTGCGACATTAACCGTTGAAATGCATTTCCTTTCAAATTTCAAAACAGGACCCGTCCATGTAGAAATATGAGAATTCGTAATATTCACAATGCCTTTTCTTTTAATTCCTGCGATGTAAAAGGCTTTCGTCTTCTCTCCCCGGAGAACACACCTGTCTATGACGACAATAATTTCTCTCGCACAACAAATCGTCAGAAGCATCGAATTGTTAAAATTACTGTACGATACATGAATGACAACCCTATCTAGCCTTCTATCTGTTTTATTTCGATGTAACACAGCCGTTGATGTGTCTGTAAAACTGCAGTTAACAATGGTTACATCGCGGATAAATCCACGGGTCGCACGTTTTTATTTACCGCATTTCATGTGTCTCGCTGCTTGAGGTACCATTTAAACCGTGGAAAAATCTACCGGTTAAAATCCACGGTGTCCGTTGCACAACAATTTTTTGCGGACATACAGACAAAATACGACTATTCTTATAGAGATATTAGCATAACACAACGTCATAAGCACCAACAGGTGCGTCTCTTTTAATATTTTTCCTCGACAAATTAATTACAAAAAATTTTTGTATTGACGATAGAATCCACCCTTGATAATTGTCGCCCACCGAAAAACTTCCACCCATGAATAAGTCCCTGTATAACTACCACCAAGAACTATACTGCCACTGCAAACAAAAAAACTTATTTGCACGATAAATTAACGAGAAAAAAGGAAACACTAATATTTATAAATTCTTTCTTCGGGAACCATGTTTGCAGAAACGTTGCGCATACACAAAGTGTGGGTGTTATTCATAAGGAGACTACCTATATGACCATGGAAAGAATCCACTGTATTTCTTATATAAACCAAGTAACACATACACGTGCTTCAAAAAAAACATGATTTTAAGAACCCTTACAGTGCAAACTCTGTAAAGCGGACATCTTTTCGACCTCGTGTGAACATTTCGGTTAAATTAAAGAGTGATTTGTTGACATTATTTTTCCACAACAGCTATATGTTTATTTAGAATATTAGTTATTTTCTTTTGTATTTATTCAATGGAATTTTCTTGACCCTTCAAGCAATAATTAGAAAAAGTACTTATAAGGCGTAAACCTTCCTTAGTGAACCTTTTACCAGCTACTCTCTTTCCAAAGTGGACATCTCGCTAGTGGACAAGGTTGTTTGTCCTTTAAGTGCAAGCGTTGGAGCGGATTTCACTGTATAATTACTTAGATATACGACTTTTAATTTGTTTGCTTAGTACCACCCTGATGTACAGCTTTGATCTGCATATCTTTATAATTTATGTAAAGAATGAGATTACCCACAATTACTAGCCGAAAGAAGTATCATTATATGTCAATCGTGCTACGTTTCATATCATTGTGTTTTAGCCCTAATTATATTGCGCTTAGCATGTTTTTAACGTAAAAGAATTTGTTTAAACCGTTGTGGTAGCACCCCAATGTTCATTTGAAACAAAAAATAGGTTTTTCTTCTTCAATAACAGAATGCATGTTAATATTTGCAACAAGCTTCTCGCATTTAGCTACCAGTTTTACAATCCGACGAAATGACTGCTTGTTAACCAGACAATCCAGTTAAATGCGCATAGCAAATTCGATTAAATTTCAATAAATAATAGGCTAAATGACTTGATTGTAGATTTGAAACATTTTGAAAGGGTATGGACAAGCTTTTCCCAGACTAAGTTCGTATCGTTACTACTCTCCTGCCTTCCCCTATGAAAAAAAGAGACAGCCGAAGCTGGGAACAAAGTTGACGCATTCACATGTCTGCGATGCTGACATTTTGCGGAGAACAAATAAACATTTATTACGCACAAACACGTTTTTCGGGGAGGAAGTGGTTTATTATAACAAGGTAGCAGTATATGTGAAAGTATCAATTGATAAAGACATTAAACACTAAATTAAAAGTTGCATAATTTAATATTATATAATCAAGTTTCTGTGCTACAACGCAAAAAATGTTTTGTTTCAAATATATGTTTACATGTCTTCCATCACGTCTTCCATACCGTCTTCTGTTTCTTCCTCATCACCAGCATCACCATGGTAACGTTGATTATCCTCATCCTCTTCTTCAAAAGAATCAACATCAATATCATTCTGTAGCTTGTTGTAAGGATATGGCTTTGCATCTTTCCATTTATTTAGATCTATTCCAGGAATAGAATCGCAAACTACTCGTTTTTCACCACTGTTAAATGATTTAAATGCATTTCTTTGTAGTGAGACTACTCCTTTTAGGTTATCACAGAGAACCTTGGATAAAGACACTTTCTTGATTTCTTCCAATTGAAGCTTGGTAAAGACACCGGGATTTAAATAAAAGAATCGATCGCCTGATCTTAATCGTTCGAATTGATCTTTAATGATGCAATGAAAAGTTTCACCAAGCTTCCGGCCAGGTAATGGTATCTCGCTTATACCTGCAGCATAGAGATCAATATTGTTTGGGTTTTTGTAAAGCTTTCTTAAATGAGTTAGTGCACTTGGACGAATGATTCCATGCAGGTCAGAAAATGTTTTTAATGATTTCAAGCCGCATCGTCTTCTCCATTGGCCATACGTTGGTACACCATGGTCTCTACCTCTTTGGATGTTGATGGCGGTCAGATCTCGATATCCGCTACTACCTGGAGGAACAAACAATCGTCTCGCTATATTAAAAGCGAATTTAGTATCAACGTCTTGTGATTGGTTAGCCAGGAGTCCAAACATGGTAGGTTCAATGCCGTCGTTTCGTATTGTTGCAATGTTTCTAAAAGTTTTCCGAATCGGTAAATCAGGTTTGATTTTATCGAAGTTGTTGTTTAATTGTGCCCAGGTATTTGGTATCAAGCTATGTCCAAATCGAAATGCTGCAGCGGAAAAACCATTTGAAATGCTTGGATCAAGGTTCCAATCGTACCGTTTATACGGTCCCAATGTTACAAGAAATGGTAAAAATTCTTCGTACGTTATATGCTGCAACATGGCACCGACTATTTTTCTTGTCGTCTCAAAAAGCTCCTCCCCTTCCCAATACGGATTAAGTTTGCGTAGCTTCTTCACTATTCTGTTATGTTCCCTAACCCATAATGTATGCATTGCGTTCAGGGCAATATTTTCGTCAGATCTCCCTTCTCCAGCCAAGGAGCATCCTGCGGGGAGTTTGCAATTCTCACTCCTTAATGGAAGCAAGCCGTTAGGTAATAACTTCATTTCTCCAGTACCTAAGAGTATAAACAAACATAATGCGGATCAAAAAAATCCTGTCCCCTTAGTTATATCCTAAAAAGAAGTTCCCAATCGTTTTTTAAAAACTTTAACCAAATATTTTTGCAAAAAATCTTTACCTATTCTTCTCGAATTCTTTAATTTGCTTTAGAATTTGCTCATATATAAATACCTGAATCAACAAAGTGACAGAAAATATCCTTACCATCATATTTTCTTATCCTGTCATTCACAGCTTGTTTGCTTCCGTATACATTAGATGCGTCAATATATGATGAAATAATGTTAATGAATTCACGTCCTTTGCTGCCACATACTGTCACAGATCGACCCAATACAGTACATGTTGGGCTACTGTGACTAAACTTTATTGGAAAGCATGGATATTTGAATGCTTTGTGTGCATCTGCGCAACTATAAAAAACAAAAACAAAAATGGATAAGTATCATAGTAGGCACATAAACTTATTCCTACCACTTACTAACGTTCCCAATCAAAGTTTCACTTTGTATAAGAGATTGTTTTTATTCACGATCTGTATAATTCCTCAAAAATTTAGAATTTAATTGACTCCCTGCTCTCATTTAGTTCAAGCGAAACTCCAAAAAGTTTCCTTTCACTATTGGCATCAAAAGTTACTTAATCAAGACTTGAATTTATATTCCCATTCGAAACAGAAGTATAAATGTGAAAAATAACAACAATAGCAACAACAAAAAGCATAGCTACATACTTGGGTATATGACACTCTGCATGTGGTGTAAGTGACATGTCATGGTCCATAAACTGCCCAAATGTCATAAACATCACAGATGTTCCTTTCTTTGTGTGTTGAGTGTTCTTAGTGATGGGTTTAAACAAGGTTCTTGCAACTTTGTTTGCTAGTGGGATATGTGAACTGGAGGCAGTTCCAGGAAATCCTCTTGGATAGTCAGTGGATGAATTTACGAACATGGAACCTAAAGAATTGCAAGAAAATAACATGATCAATTTCCATTGAAATAAAGATTGCAGCGTTTTCTAAATTTCTATTTGCCGCCAAAAAAATTTTCGTCTGCAAACGCTTGGATGTTGACTTGACTCAACTTCTAAAGTCATAAAAAAATTGCAATGCGCATGTGTAAGTAATAAATGCTTGGAGTTTTGTCCAAGAACACTCGAATGAAAATCCACATTAAAGTTGCTTGGACCAGTTTTCATTTTAATTTTTCGTGACAATGTAAACAAGCAAAACTGACTCTAAGGGTTTATTTCTGCCAGTTTCGCTTTACTGTAAATAAATAGTGTTTATTTCTAACGATGTATACATCTTTTTCCTTTGCGTTTGAATCATACAGTTAACGTGCGGTATCGCAACCACAAAAGAGGAAAACGTCAGTATAGTATGATATCGAGAAATTGGTTTAACATTTTAACTAAAGGAGCACTGAGTGTGAATACAGAATGTTAAGAACCGTTCAGTTGGACGAAGTGTCTACCAAACACCACGTTCGAATGGTTGAATTGGCATTTCCAATTTTCCAGTTTCTCTGTTAACCTGTAGAGGTTGACCTTTAAAATATATTTTTGAGCTGTGATTGGTGGCTGAGGAGAAAACCTAGGTGGTTCATTTTTGGCAACGTTGGGTAACCCAATTCATTCTAAAACAAGGGAGTACTTCTTATAACAGCGTAGTTCTAAGGAGTTAAAGTGTTCTAATTGTGGGGTTGTTTTTGCTGATTTTGCAGATATATATTTAGGCTGGCAAAGAACCAATAACAGATAAATTTCTGTGTCCGTAAAAGTAAAAATACAATTACCCTGAAAGTCTTAATAATTTTAATAATATTAATTTTAATTTAAAAGCGAATGACCAATGACATACAAAATATTTTTAGATTTCTAAGTATCTAAATTTGTCCCTTAATTGTCAAAGAAGTTAATTAAAAGGTCAAATCAACGGAAAAAAATAATTTCCTTACGTCTCCTTTCCTTACGTCTCCTTTTGATATCATTCTTAATGTAAAGGTTAAACGAGTTTCTTAATTTATCTGCATAAATTACAGGTTTTAAAATGACAAAAGCATATTGTCTTCGTGGAAGTATAGTGTCCCTGTTTGGCCACACAAGTTATAGAAACATAAATTTTTACGAAGTAACAAATTAAAGTTTTGCAACACATTTGCTTTTGTTTTTTAATAACAAATTTAGACGACGTATACATGGCTAAATTATTTGAAAAACCAAATTAAAGAAGTAGGAACAAAACTTATAATAGGAAAAATTTCCTTAATCACAGGTATTGATACATACGTGTGAATCTACGGAGAGGTGTATCTGCAGCTCCATACGTGATATGATGTTTATTGTTGCACGAGCCATCTAATGTTCGATATTTAAGCGGCCAACATGTAGCATACTCCAATTTGTATCTACATTCCGATTCTGGTGTAATGTGGTGATCTGAGTAATTAAAAATAACAAGTTAAAAGTTAACACGGAAAAAATATATTTCGCTCAGGAGCATATCAAATATTGCACTTTTCGAATAACGAAGTCTTCAAACAGGGGTGTTGTAACTTAACAAAAAACTATACAGCTATAATTATAGCGGAGTACAATCAGTCGGATAGGTGACAGGCTTATAAGATGGATTGCGTCAAACACCTTTGAGCTGCCCTCACGTTTGCTATGTAAATGTTATAAAGAAAAGTGGGAGAGTGAATCAGAGGAAAACTTACATGAACGCCTATGATAATGCGAGGCTTCTGTTAACAACACCAAGCTAAATAAAACAACAAACATTCTCATCTTTTTTTCTTGATATTTCTTCAATAAGTGATATTCAAACTCAACGGTCCCCTTTTTATAGGAATATAAAAAATACGTGTTACAAGTTTGCAGAGGTTAATGACAGCGGGTTCGGAATGCCCATATCCGTAACGGAAAAAATGATTTCCGAATAATTTATACTGTTTATATCCCTCCTTTGTTTCACTTAATTAGTGACCTCGAGGTTCGTTAATTAAAGTTAATTAACCATATTGTGGCGGCATTTCACCAATTATGAAAGAATGCAGTAATTGATGCGATGCCTAAAGGGATTTGGTATAAGTAACACACCTCGATATTGGCACATGGTTTTGTTATATAATAGACGTACTGAAGTAACACATGTGTATTTGTGTTTATTTCCTTCCAAGCCTCCTACACTTTTGTTTTTATCAGTAAATGTTTTAGCTTTAAGATGTCTATTTAATGCGGTTTTGTTTATACAAAATAAATTAGTTTCTACATGTTAGGGAAAATCGCTACTGCGTCATATCGACGTCATAGCTTCCCTGAACTTTAGCGAAACGATTTGCCTTCTTTTGTGTCCATCACAATGTTTATTCATCACATTCTACATACACAGCTACGTAGGTTTCAATTAAGATGATGTTCACAATAATTAAACATGGTTGTTACATGGTGTAACAAGCTGCTACGCTGTTTAAAAGAATGAAAACAACTAGCTTTTTTTGCATCACAAACTTCAGATATACAAGAGTTTAACGTTGGAGATGTAGAATATCACTACTGCAATATCTCTTCCATTGATAATTTGAATTAATTCTTTTCTGATCAGTAAAATAAGGGTTAATTAAAGTAAATGAAGTCAAATGTCTTATTCCTAAAACACGTAAAAATAGACATTATATACTTTGTCTTTTAATAGATTATGGCTCCCGTTGTCAAAATATATTTATTTTCCCATCACAAATGTTGACGTGTGTGTAATTTCTTATAAAATTTATGGTTTAAGTTTCCTCTTATTTTTTTTTCTTCTCTTTTCGTTCTTTGCATTGGTCTTTGAATTAAACTCTTCGGTTATTTGGCAAGATCTCAACTTGGCTTAATATTTTATTCCAAAGTGTTTTAACAAATGATCGAATTTAAAACTGATATATTGCATATCATTTTGTAAGAGAATAAATTTTTTCTATGAAAATAAGTGTTTCCATCGCTTTAAGTGTTTTTAAATAACGAATCAATTCGATAAACAAGATTCAGATGCAAGATACGAAACTCAAGTTAAGATTTGGAAAATAAAAAGAACATGACTAAAAAAAAGTAAATAGCTATTTGACTGAAATAGAAATCAAAGTAAAGAAATAAACAAGAAACACCTTGCGTAGTGACAACCGCGTCTTAAATTTTCAAATAAAACGAGTTGAAAAAGTTCGTTGATCAAGTTAATAATTTATTGAAGAAAACAGTCCTATTTGATGTAAAAGATTATCAAAGAATTTATCTAACTATTTCGTAGACTATAGAGATGTCAATTACTCTAAGGACGCTATAAGATTTAGGGACCTGCTCTGTTGACCATGAATGGATGCAGTTAAAAAACAAATTGATTCTAAATTTCTTACGAATGTAACTAAAACAGAACGTTTATCAGAATCTTCACTAAAGTCCTTGCATAAAACACAAGGTTACTTTTACGTAGTAACTAATTTCAATTAAAATTTGTATTCGTCTTCGCTAGCCGATTCTAACTGAACGCCTGCTGAATACCTACAAACGAACTCCGATCATCCTAAGAGGTTTTTAGTCTGAAACTTTCCGTTTAAACTTAAAAAGCATGTCCTGTGTAACACATTTTTAAGAACTGTGAAATAAAAAAAGGTTGGTATTGTCGGTTATCTTTCTCCTGCCACACTAGCCCTATCTCTGACCCTAAAGCTGACCCTTGGGAAATGTAGGTTAATGGTAAGTACAAAAACATTTTCTTGATAAATTTGTAAAAGTACTTTTCCATGCTTCCGTGTGAAACTAAATATAAAGCCAAAAAAGGAACGAAATATCAAAATCCCCTATTTTACAACTTAGCTCTATCACGAAAGCGAAACACACTTTAGTGAACGAAATTTGTGTTTGACATTCTAATGAAAGGCTTTTAATTAATACGTTTCGTTATTACAATTGAATAATATGATGCTAATCATTTCCTTACGACCTTTCGTTGGCGACCGCAAGTTTTCTATGCGTGCAAGTTGCAAAATTATTTATGTTAGTGAAATAGAGGGGAAAAATTGTTAAGTTTTGTTCAGGAGTAAGAAAGTTAAACTGAAACTACCTCAATTTGGTTTCGTTATTTTTTTTTTGTCATAATTATCAGAATAAGATTCTTCTTGTCTGCACAGTGAGCCTTACGTCTGACGGTGTATATTATATTATAGACTGGCCGCAACCTTGTGGAAAAATACCTGGGTCCGCCGGTCCATGGATTATTGCTTGTCGTACGTCCGCCTTTTATAACGACCTGATTGAATTATCCTGTGGGGGGCGGGTCCGTGATAAAGTTGGGGTACAACCATTTGGAACAGAATACAGTTGTTATTAAAGATATTAGTCGTTAGCCCGCAAAAAAAATCGACAAGTTCACCAGTTGGCAAATCATTTTTTTCTGCGGATACCCAGAATGTGGCTGCGCGCTCCGCATTATAACACTCAGCATATGGCTATTGAGGAAAAGAATAACTGTAAAACCCGCCGTTGAACGTCAGATTGAGCGTTTAAGTGCAGGTAACCCATGCAGTACATGCAGGTGGAGTGCCTTAGAAATTGTATGTGTCACGGCATGTGAGCTTAGTGCATGCAAATGATGGCGCGCATTCGTGTGGAGTTCCTATAGTGGAAGCTTTTTTAGGTCTGGTCATTTGTCTTTTTCGCAACTTCAGTTTAAAAAAAACCCAGACATCCGCCTGTTGTTGTCCCCATCCAGCTAAATTAGTCAGAATTTTTTAACTTGTGTAACAAGTTTCCCTAAAAATTTCCGAAAGGTAATCTTGAGCAAGCAAACTGGTAAATATTACAGAGCCACAGTGAAGTATTAAACAAAGATTTTACAGCTCTCTAAATATATTTAACCATAAAAATATCTGATAATTGTTTGATAGTTTGTAACAAAAAACTTTACTACTTTTCGACTACTTTTGTCTACGTGATTGTCGGCTCACACCTTTTTCAATAAAAAACGTATCAGGACATTTTTGGGTTTAGTTTTTTTTAGAGTGCCGAAGTTGCGAAAAAATATGACATTCTTAATGATAAAATCTTTATCGTGATGTCCGCTTCCTGAAGTTAAAGTATAATGTTATTTTATACATTATTTTAAAGTAAACGCCGGCTGTGTGGGTGTCTTGATTTTCGTCAAATTGGGAAAGAATGAAAACTGCGATACGAATTTGATCACAAATATTGTTATAGACTGTTATTTTAATATTATTTAATGAGCTATGCTAGATACTCCTTCAAATTTTCATTTTCAGTTATGTTTTTGAAGAGGTGGATTTTCGTCAACTAAACCGAACTCTAAGGGTTAAGGTACTAAGGTACGAGTCGTTCCTTTCGAAGGATAGATTTCAAGCGCGCCATATTGACAATAGTTTGTTCACCAAGCTGCAAAGCGAGGTTTAGTGATGCGAAAAGAAATATTTGGTTGGGTTATACAACGCCGGATAACACAGTTACTTGTGGCTTAACCCGACATTTTGACGCCGGGTATCCTGGCTAGTCTAAATATCAAATAGAAATAAAACGGAATCGCATTTTGGATTTAGTCTCTTTTGTTAATTCTAAACCGATGTACGTAGCCATGGTGGTGGTGTATTGCTAAGAAAACATATTTTATGGATAAGGGGTTGACTAACAAAGAAAGGTACTAATACAGTAATTTTGTAGGGCAACATCCAGCGTCCGACGCTAGGCCACAGCTAGTATTTTAAAAAATATATAAAACAAAAAAAATACACTATAAATGTTTAAAGATATACCAATAACATAAAAATAATTTAAAAAACAGGTTGTAAGAATCAAAAATTAAAACCTCAAATAAATCAAGCAAATTTTTTGATTGGTGGCAAACGACGCGGGAATAGGATAGGAGAACTGTTTCCACGTATCTGATTCAGAAGTCCGATCGGCTTGCGTTTCTTTTATCGCTTTGGGTGACCCTTGCTTTGCCCGCTAGCAGTAACGCATTGGTTTGTTCTAGCCTAAATCCCACGCACTACATGAAACATTTTGCAAGTTCATACCTATTTCTTTGAAATGCCGAAACAACATTGTAAAAGTTCTGTACAAAGCAGGCTACTAGCGAACTCGAACAAAAATCCGAAACCTTTTAGCCTGCAAGGGCTTTTTATTTTGCTTCAAAACATCTTTTACCGTTCAGTTATAGAATTTGACTATTCTCAGGTAGTCCTATTGCTGATATTTGTAATCTCTAAGTGGCTTGTCATCCATCTTGTCAGCTTATTATAACATATTGCCGCACTTAGTGTAGTGAATTCTTCTGCGGCTCCCAGTTCTATATCCTGCGGATCAAATCCCGCTAACTGCCAGGCAGTTTGTTAGTGATGAACAAAGTAGTTCTTCTTCAATGTGACTTAAGAAGCGGACGAAACAAGAAATAACAATTAGTTTATGTGAGTTTTACTTGTTTTTTTAATGACATATTCTTTCACAATTAAAGATGAGGAATATTGCTTTACCGCTGCAGCAGGTCGTCATGCAGAAGTTTTGAATTAATCTTTAATTGCGCAGGAACACTCAGATCAACTTCTCTTTTTACAACGATCTACGATTGAGTGCACGTGAGTTAGACAATTCTATCGTCATGAGATTAGAAAGTTCTTTTGGTAAATGTCCCACTAAAAGTTTCTGGTCTGACATTTTCTTGTACGTTCCAATTATATACTCATTCAACTCTTTCGCCTCCAACCGTTCATGGAGTTTGCAAACTAAAGACTCTTTAACTTCGGGTGTGTAGATATCTTTGTAAACATGGTGCGAACGGATATTGGAAGCTAATCTTACATTCATATACATTTCAAATTGTACTGGAATCACTCGGGCTATATTAGTGATATTGGAAGCTAATCTGACATTCAAATACATTTCAAATTGTACTGGAATCACTCGAGCCATATTAGTGATATTGGAAGCTAATCTGACATTCAAATACATTTCAAATTGTACTGGAATCACTCGAGCCATATTAGTGAAACTTTTTTCTCTTGTGTCTGTAAATTGTTTCTACGCGTATTCTGAAAGTGTGATTTACTGATGTGACAGATGATTAGCATTTAGGCACACCATTGTCTGATTTAATAACAACAAATAAAACACGAAGTGGTCCGTTGCAATTGACAACAGCGTTAATTGGAGCTGCTCATTTTTAATTAAGTAAACTCTATTTATATTGTGTGAACAAACACAAGTGTTAGTTTACTTCCAAACGGACAGAAATTTTGTCTTCACAATTCATGTCAAGAGAGTTATATTATGACAAAGCAGGAAAAAATGTCGAACGAGGAAGCATATACACACAATCACATCACCTTAAAAAAAGCGAAGTTTTACTTCTGAGTTGCACTTCACACAGTTGTTGATTACGTAAAAAGTAAAACTAATCATGAAGCAACAAGAAAATATGGCGTTGACGAAAAAAATTAAGAAAACGGAAAACTCGTGCAAAAAAGTTAAAACAAGGAGGAGAAAGAATAATAAAACTTGATGGATACATGAGAAAAGAGCGAATTCTTTACGTGTTTTAAAGACCTTCCATGATGAAAGGTCTACGAAAGATACTGTTGCAATGAATGGCTTCCGGGTTAGCCGTGGATGGCTAAAGAGATTTATGAAACGGAATTGCCTTTCATTGCGTCACAGCACAACCGCGATTCAAAACGATCTTGCATACTTTCTTAATAGATTAGTACAATATGTGATTCATGTTTGCAAATGTTAAGAAAGTACAATCTCAATAGAGTATGATACTTGTAGTATAAAAAACAGCTATAAAAGAGAATATGACGGCGTCAACAACAGTAGAAAGACGTGGTGAACAAAAAGTAATGCCGAGGTTAACTGACCATGCAGATCAGGATCTCTTTTTGTTTCCTAGCAACAACTGATGGGACTAATTATTACTACAATATGTGATTCATGTTTAACGTTTGCTAAGAATGTCCAAATTTAATGCAAGTTTGATACATGGGATGATAAACAGCTGTATGAGTGGATTTGACTACAATATTAGAGCAGCGTGACGGTTTTCACCAAAATAATGGTTATGCTGCTAGCTTTGCTAAGCATTGGTAGCTTATATCATTTCCAGTACATAAATTTATTCTTAATAAATAAAACATTAATTGTAGCTAAAGAAGAAAGATTTTTTTCAAATGTTTCGAACCCTCTGTCATATTGAATTGAATAGTGTGTTGCTTCGTGAGAGTGACGAAATTAAGTTTCTTACAAATCCCCACTGCAAACTAATACTTTTGTAATATCTGAAACTTTAACTAGAGCATCTAATTTTAATTGTAAGGTAAGAAAGATATTATTAAATTTTGTCAGTTTTTACCGCTGTCTCGCAAATTTTTTAGAAATGACTATTCACGAAGGTTTTTATGCGTCAATTTTTCATATAAATAATTGTCAAACAATGTATATTTTAGGATATATTTTGATTCAAAATGAATCGTCATCAGCTAAAATAAAATAAAAACAGATTAAAAATCTATAATAAAAGTGTACACAGTATTCAAATTGTTGTACCCCAAATTGTAATGATTGCCCCAATTTGTAATAAATTTTGCCTTAATTTGTAATACCTTCCCCAATTTGTAATAACACCTTGCCCAAATTTGTAATAACTCAAAGCTGCCCCAATTTGTAATAACACCTTGCTCCGATTTGTAATAACATGGAAAATACTATAATTAGTTTCCCGCAGTTTTAGCTAGCCGAATTGACAAGACACACTATCTACCAAGAATTTTTTGTTAATCTAGCACACGCACTGTCAAGGATATAATAACGGGAAATGGTTGAAAGAACAAACAGAAGTTTCTTTTTCTTTTTTAAAAAAATGAACAAATACCAAAATATATACAAAAGTAACAATGTTCAAAAAATATTTTATTCCATAAGGTGGCACAATGAATACGTCGACCCTCAGCAATATGTCCCAGTGTGATATCACCTCGTTGAAGAAACTCTTATTTGACATTATTACATCTAAACAAGTACGAAGTGTTAGATCATCACTATATACGCCATTTATAGCCATGTTTTGAATTTTTTCGGAACAAGGAACTTCTACGTAAATGTCTAATGGCCAGCCGTCTACGTTAATGTCGTTAATTCGTAGGTGATTGATAAGATCTTTTCTAACATTTTTAGTTGAAGGTTTCATTTTATTTTTAATGTTCTTTGTATTTCATAAAAATTTATTCATTATAAATAATGATTCCATACCTTCCTATTGTCTTATAACAAAACATGTCCAGTTTCATGTACCGCGAATCTTCACTTCGATATCCAAAATGCCACAACAGCTCTTTCTCCAATCCTTGATCTATCTTTCACAGGCGTGCAAGTTTGACAATCGCCGCGTACTCTTCGTCAAGAGGGTGTAAATAATCCTTTTTACGATAATGTTAAAGATATCAAGATAAGAAAAAATAAAAGTAATTTCATCGTTAATGTTGTTGTTTACACCAATCTCATTCGTTCACTAACACATCGAACATTGCGACGCAACCTGGTTTTTATGCATTACGATCCTATTTCTTTCTTATAATTTCAGTTGGTTTAAAGATGAAAAGAATAAAAAGTTACACAAAAAAATTAGGATGTTTATTTTTCGACTGGTCCTGTACCAAGATTTCTTAAAAATAAATAAAAGGCAACTTTTATTTCTCCCCAAGTTTTACAATGGTTTTTAATAAGAAATAATAAGAAAGATAATAATAAGAAAAAAAATTCTTCAAAGAAAATAAATTATTAAAAATTGGGGCAAGGTGTCATTAAAAAGTTGGGACAGCTTTAAGTTATTACAAATTGGGGCAAGGTGTCATTAAAAAGTTGGGACAGCTTTAAGTTATTACAAATTGGGGAAAGGTGTTATTACAAATTGGGGCAGGTATTACAAATTGGGGGCAGGTGTTGTTACAAATTGGGCAAAAGTTTATTAAAAATTGGGGCAGGTATATAAATTTGGGCAGGTATTACAAATTGGGGCAGGTGTTGCAAATTGGGGCACAACACATATCAGCTATTCACATTAAAGTCTACTAAAATAACTTTTTACGGATAGAATTGAAAAATGTTAAAGTACAATTATAATTTGTTGGTCAGAACACGACTACAGTATTCATGTTTGGTATTAAGTCCAGGTTTGATCGCTAGGTTCTCAAGAATCAATAATTGTGTTATTGCTATCGTCGTACTGATACTAGACACATGTCCATTTTTAGTTAAAATCACATTTCTCCTCCAATGAGTTTTGTACGGTTCGAGTGTTCTTAGAGTCGGGTGACCATATGCTGATCAGTTTGACCAACATAGTAAGCTTCGCAACTTGACAAACAAAATAGTGTAGCACACGACTTTTTAGAGGCTCGTCAACCTCTGCCTCGTGCGATAGAAAACTGATTTCAGCTTTGGGATGTTAAATGCAGCTTTGTTCAGAGCATTTATTCGCTTCAACGAATCTTGGAATTTTTTAAAGCATTATGTATAAAAATTATTTTTTCCTGGTCCTTCTTCCCCGTCCGTCATTTCAGTCCTTCCTGGATTGATAAGCATTTCGATTGTCGCATTTACCATTGGATCGTAAAAATACGGAGGGTACTGATTAGCTTCCAATAAATCTGATTTTTGTGTTATGTAAAAGCTATCTTTTTTAAAAAACTATAAAAGTCGTGAATATAATTACAGAAGACATGTCACAGATATTTGTAATATGTCTTTGAGTGTAAATGTTTGCATAAAGTAATAAAGAAGTGTTCTTAACAGCTTAGAAATAAATATTTCGACATGAATTTTCATGTTGCAGATAATTTTAAGAAAATAACTATTTTTTTTAAGAGGCTGTTTTTTTTTAATTTCCAAAATATTTGAATAAAAAACAGCCCATGGGCGCTTTTTCGAGAGGGGTGCTTTTTTAAAAAAGCTCTAAGAAGGTATAAGCGCTTATCCGAGAGGGGCGCGTATTCGAGAGTGAGCCCTTAACAAGCATTTACGGTATATAGTGATAATGCTTGAACTATATGCATGCTAAAAACAATAATCAAAATAATAACGAGCCGGAGGACCCAGCGTCAAAACGCCAGCTTAAGCCACAAATAACTGTGTTGCATGGGGTTTAACTTCCGAGGAGCTATTAATAAGAACCGTAAACTGTGCCACAAATTCAGGTAAAGCGCTTTATTACAGATATGCCTTGTGGCGTAAATCGAGTGATGCACACACAAAATTATGATGTTTCTGGTGATTTTTCGAAAAATAACTTTCCCACAACTTTAGCGAAAATAAAAACACAATCTAAAACCCGTTGTTACCCCGTCATGGCGAAAACAATCAGTCAATATTATTAAGATTTCGGATAACATCCGAGATCTTATTAAAATGGGCGGCCTTTTCCTTCTCCTTCTTGTGTGCGTATCTTGATATTTGTAAAGAATGAAGACTGCGCTAAGAATTTGATCACAAATATAATTGTAGACTGCTATTTTAATATTATTTGATGAGCTATGCTAGATACTCCTTCAAATTTTCGTTTCCAGATGTTTTTAATGAGGCGGATTTTGTTCAACTAAACCGAGCCCTAGGGGTTAAGGTACGAGTCGTTCCTTTCGAGGGACCGAGTTCAAGGAAAGCGAAGTTTTTGGAAGCGAAGAGAAATATTTGGTTGGGTTAGGTTAGTATAATTATTTAACTGCCTAAATTTCAGTTCTATGAACGTTTAAGATATTCTCTTTATTGTGTCTATGTTTTCACATATTAAGATGAAAATATCATCAGGTTTTCTAGACATGTGTAAATCTTAAACAAATCAATTTTAAGATTTTAGCTAGCTACAAACGCAGATTTCAAAGCAGCATCCTGCTTAAGCTGTACCTAGCTTTTTTTATTTTTTAAAGTTTGGTATATTATTGTTTATTTTTATGTTGGGGTTGTAGCTAGCTAGCTCTTTAGCTACCTGGGTGAAGAGTAAAAGTGGCCAAATAGCTTGCTAGCAAAATTCTTAATCAATATTTCTTATACTAAAAATGAAGTTTAGGTAGCAACACCTTTCATTACTATTATAAAAACTTACTCAACAAAATAAAACTGCTGGAGGATTTTTTTTTAGCTAGAGGGCGTAACGACAGGCTGTGGCCTGTTTTTTAATTTACACGGTAGTTGCAACAAATTTTTTTTGGATAAGGGTATTACTATACACATGTACAATACCGTTTACATGTACTAAGCGCACAGCCCGTTGTTAGCAACAAATTATTTGCTGTTGTTTTGATTAAATTAAAGCTGTGATAAGTTTTTTCGAGGGGTTTGACGCCTATATGGATATGCAACATGGTTTACCTGTAGGTAGTAAGCGCTTAGCCAAGTGTTAACAGTGTGTATCCTGTGTTATTATGTAAACCGAAGTTACATTAAAGTTTTTTTGAAAAGGGTATTACGCCTAAACGCATTGACGACACAGTTTACCTGTACTAAGCGCTCAGTCAAATGTTAATGATGGCTGTTTCCTGTGTTTCTGTTTAACCGAAATTACACTAAAGTTTTTTTCAAAAAAGGGTATTATACCTATGTGACATTGTTTGCCTGTACTAATCACTCCAGCCGGAGTAATATTTATTTTTGAACTTTTAGCGGGAGCGTTCTCTGAAAAATAATAAAGGTTAGCAGACTGTTTTTTCTCTATGACATGGTAGCAACGAGTTGTGTTTTTATTTCAGCTAAAGTTGTGAAAAGTTATTTTTTAAAAAATATATTACACCGGAAACACCATAATGTTTTGCGCCTCACTTGATTTATGACATACTATACTATAAAGCCCTCCACCTAAATTTGTGACACAGTTCACATTAATCACTCCTCCAGGCGTTCAACGCTGGGTAACACAGTTACTTGTGGTCTAACCCAGCGTTTCGACTCTGGGTCCCCGGCTAGTTTAAATAATAATACCAAGGAATTGCATTTTGGATTTAGTCTCTTTTGTTAATTCTAAACCGATGAACGTAGTCATAATCTTTTTGTTTCTTTCGCCAACTTCTATTTCTTTTTTTGTTTTTGAACTTGTAGGATCCAACTTTATGGTCAAATCTTAGATATCTTAAACTTGATAAAGATTTTAGTCGTGTTGCAGGTATAATAAAACATTTCCGAAAAATCGCTACACCACAAGCAATAATATTTAATAAATTGATATGCCAAAACGTTTTCGTTTCTTTTTTATGAATGTTAAGTGTAGTGCAGTATTGTTTTAAAGTATTAGTTTTCACAGGTTACGAGCATCTGATTCTGAAGTCTGATTGACTGGCGTTTTTTTACCGCTTTGGGCAACTTAAACTCATGACCCTTGCTCTGCCCGCCAACAGTAACACGTTGGTTTGTTCTAGCCTGTATCTCACATACTGCATAAAATTTTTTGCAAGTTCAAGATAATACCATGGGATAATACCTATTTAATTGAAATGACGGAACAACATTGTAGAAGTTCTGTACAAAACAGGCTACTGGCGACCTTAAAAGGTATAGGGAACAAAATTACACACGACGAACAAGAATCTGAAATCTTTTAGCCTGCAAGGGCTTTTCATTTAATTTCAAATGAATAAGATTCTGTAAAATTAATCGTGACACCGGGCTGACCCCTTGTGCATAGTAAGTAACACCCTCAAACAACTCAATTGTAGCCTCGGTTTGAATAAAAACACAGAAAACAGTCAGTTGGTAGCATCGGGCTTAACGGATAGTACAGGTACTTCGTGTCTCATTAATAAACTTTCATCATTTTGCCAAAGTTTATATTAAGAGGTAGTTTTGTACTTAATTGCATTTAGTATGAAAATGATTATTAAAAAATTCTGTTGCAGCCAGTTGATTCGGGGACCCAGGGTTGGGAAACTTACCCAAATTGGTCCCAGGTGGTCCCTAGTTACCCAAGCGGTGAAAAATTTTTGACGTCACCACCTCGTTTCCAAGTTATTTGGCCTCAAAGTTTTAAGTGCACTGTAACGGCTTAATTAATTTAGATATCGACGTTAAAGTAGTGTTGACGTCGCACCGTAACGTCAGAAAATTCAACATATTAGACATGCATTTTTTGGTTACTTCAAAGAAAATTTCGGTAAGATCAAGGGAAAATGAAGATATCCACTTTGCCTGACACAGAGACACGGAACTGGCGTATTATTATATAGATTAGCAGCTGCCTAAATGCGCGGGAAGACTGAAGAATAAAGTAAAGTACAGTTCTAAAACAATTCGTATTTCCGTGTCTCCGCAACGCGGCTTTTTTATCGCGCACAAACAAACAAACGGAATGAGGCTGTTGTTAAAGAGAGGAATTGAAGGTTTGTAGGTTATTTTTTTGACCTTTCTGTTTCTTAAAAATTGTGTATTGTGCTTTGTATATGTTTTGCATATTGAGATACGTAGATTTTGGGTAGCATGGCAAATCCAGCTCTGACAAGCTAGCCAGCCAGCCTAAATTTTCCTTTCTTTCGAAGTTTTTATTCAGTTAGGCACGACAGCCTCTTATCCTAGCCAAAAAATATTTATTTTCATAATCATAAGTTAACATGACATTTTGATTAGTTTACAGTCTGTAACAGAGCGTTCTTTAACATGCATTTCTTGTTTCGATCTGTATTGTTTTATGTGAAAATCATTTCTATGATTTACTTGAATATTCGATAAAAGGCCGCATCGTCATGAAGTCGAAATCGGCGGATGCCAAAAATAAATTTATAAAAATAATTTAGTTTTTTTATAGACTATTCTATCTATAGAATTTTTTTCTAGTAGGTCACAAAATTAGGCTTAGGCAATTGCCTAGGCTGCCTAACCCTAGATCCGCCCCTGTTTTCTATGACAAATATGTGATAAAAATTATCTTTGCTCGAGTCAAAGCTCGACAGAAAGTGACAAAACCGTCAGTTGGATCTGTAAAAATAATATTTTTTTAAGTCGAAATATACGCGAAGACGTACGTTAGTGCAAGAAGTACTTCATCACACCAACGCATTTAAATATAATGTTGTCTCCTGAACATGTCAGATGACCGCGGAATATTCCACTTAATGGAGAATTGACGTTGAATCTCTTCAACTAATTCAAAACGATAAGTACAGGGCGTTTAAAAGCATGTGGCAAATGATTTTTTTCCATTTCTCTTCTTAAAACATAGTTTCGAAAACCTTTAAATAAAATTACAGCCTCGTTGCTATTACTGGAAAAGGGGCGGGTAGAATTCTATTTATGTTACCCACAATGCCACACACGAGGAAAGCTGAAAATGCTCAATAACTTTTTTAACACGTGACTTGTTAGAATAACAGGCGAAGGGATTTTGCAAATAAAAAAAAAATGATTTCATGAAAGTAGCGATTTTTAAGCATTAATCTGGAGCAAAAATGGTTATTGCAAATTTTATTAATGGCTATGTTCGACATTTACGCTTACATTGGGCGCATCCGCCTTTTCTCTTTTGTTATAAACTTCAGTTTAGGATACAGGTTGCATTTCACATTACAAGATTATCCAGCATTATAGAAGTTCCAGTAAGAATAAATACCATCGTATTTGTTTTCTCTCACTTATCTTAACACTGCTTTTAAACTTAAACCACTCCACTTACTTAGAGCTTAAGCCAGACAAATGGCGTCATGTACACTGATCTCGAAATACGAAAACAAAAGGAATAATATCACTTCTATGCATAATAATGTTTTAAGTTTTATAATTTAAAAAGTATTTATTTAAAAACAATTTTGTACATAAATAGATAAATACTTACGTATTAAGTAACAAAACACAATAATATTTGTAAGACATGAAAAACACCTTTGAAAGTAATTTGTTTGCGTCGGATGTCGCTTATGGCGGCTTATGTGTTACAGTTCTCCGCACATTTCTTTCAAAATTTATAAATAGCTCATAACTCATGCATTAATGGCGATAATTTGAAACCACAACATGGCAATTTTGACCACATGTTTAAACATTAGAGAAAATTGTTATTTAATGTCTGGTAACGTATAAAGCAAAAAAGAGACAACAAAAGCTAAATAAATCTATCTTTGCGCATGCGCATAAAGTATGACCTAATTAACATCGTTACATGGCACAATTTTCAATGAGCCAAGCGAATGTAACCCGGAATAAATAGTTTTGTTCAATAAGATACGCTATTAGGAATTTCACACTCGTGAATCTTGGTTGCTCAGGATTAGAAAAGTCTAGACAATATTTTCCCATTTCGTAGGGAAAAGCGCCTACGTAGTCTTCGCTTTCATTCGTGTACGTGATACTGTACACGACATCACCATATTTATCAACTCTAACTAGCAGTGAACCAGTCATTTTTGTGTTTTCATCCACAGCAATGTCGACTTTGCTGGGGTTCATGTATTTTACATCTAACTCGCCGTAATACCAAACATTTGAAGAGAATGAAAAATCTGTTTCGGTCACAAAACATTCGTCGATGTTTTCGCGAGTTAAAGAGACGTCGTGAGCTTGCTGCTCTTCTTCTTCTTCATCATCTTCAGTACTGTCGAAAGTTTCGATTACTCGTTTTTGACATTCGTATGATTTTCGTCGTTTCTTTAATGTTGTCGGTAATGTTTGTGAAACGAGCTTTTTCGCTGGCTCGGCAATTGTTTCGGAGAAGCTGAAGTTTCTTCTGTTGACGGATATTCTTGGGGAAGGACTGCGCAAGCTCCACGTTGCAAGTTTTTGCACGAGCTGCCATGCTTTCATATCGTTTGGCGAGTGGCAACTTCCAAAGTCTAAAAAGTCAAAATTTGATGCTTTATTTTCAAACAAAGTCTCTGTTGCTTTTCGAACGTGCGATGAACTTTTTCGAAATGAGCCGTATCTTTTATCAAGTTTTTGCGACTGTGGACTTTCAATGTTTGAGAGTCGGCGAATTGTCGCAATTTTTTCGTCACTCAAACTTTCACTGGAACTAATAGAAACTCGATCATGAGTGTTGTCGTCGGTTATCTTCGTATACGATTCTTTTCGTTTAGGAGATTCAGAGCTATCAAGACATTCTTTTCTTTCTGAGCATGGAGTTCGTTTCTTTGACGAATCTCTACGTTTAAAAGCGAAATCTGCTAACTTCGTTAACGATTGTTTATGAGTAAGCTTACTTTTTATTTGCGGTGAGTTTATCTTACAGTTTTCGTTTATACTCAGGTTATCTTCCGCTATATTTGTGCAACCGTCTTCTTTATTTTCACCCTCGTGACTTTTATCTTCACTTTGCTCGGAACGTTTTTTTGCTTCAGTTTTTCTTCTTATACTGACACGATGTAAACTCCGTCTAGTTTTTGGCTTTGCGTGTTCTGTCAAGTTGTTTGCGTTGCAGTCATATACGACGCGATCAAAGGACGCATCTCTTGAATATATTTCAAATCCCCTTAGTGAGATATTCAATTCACTCACTAACGGGTCATGCACGAATGAACACTCGTCAGAGAAAGAGAATTTCTTTTGACGATTTCTTGCGATTGTACTTACTAGATTTTTCATGTTTGCTTTCTAAAAAAATTAAAACTATCATTTAAATGAGCGTAATATAAAAACAGTATAAATCTTTTGTAAATTCTTCTATTCCTTCTTGAATCATTATCATATTATAGAAAACGTCATTAACAACATAACCACCGATTTTCTTTTAAGCTCTCAATCAAACCATTTCTCCCGGGTATAACTTTCTTGTTTACGACAATGGAAATGACATTTTTTTTAATAACGTTAATGGCTTTGTTTTGCGGAAATTGGGTTTATATGAAGTGGTGCGAAGTGTAAATGATCGTTCCTGTTGTAAATCACACCATGTGGGTTGACCAAGACAACAGAATTATTTGCACGATATGTTAAAGACACTGTGAAATCAACCTCAACAGTCGTAGTGCTTTTAATAATTTGGAAGTTAGACTTTAAACATCTGCGGTGGCGATTAATTAATCAGCAGTGTTAATAAAAATTCAGACAAAACGAAAACTAAAATCAAAAATGGGATGGCTCTACGTTAGGTATAGTGAGAGCTTAAAATTTAATTTGAACTTAAAGTTAGAAAAATATATACTACATATTATCACAGAAAGTTGACCTTTAATTTAGTTTTTTTTGTAACACATAAACATAGCGTAAAAATTACATGTTAACAACCATATCCAATTATGATAAAATCTTGAAGTTAAAATAATTATTTTCTTTTTTTTTAACACAATTCGTATGTATACAGACTTCCTTTATACTACGGTTCTGACAGTTTAGTCTGCGTCAACACTGGGTCAACATTCATATAAATGTTTGCGTGTGAGTACAAAACCATTCGTCATCGCTTTCATAATAATTTTAAAAAAAACATTGGTATATTAGAACTTTTTTTATTCTTTTTTTACTTTCGCACATAAATGGTTTCTCGAAACGGAGAAGAAATTTGCCATTTTAAAAAATTCCCTGAACAGCATATATTGGTTGACATACTTTCATAATTTTGCATGATAATAACAATCGACCAATAACTTAAATTAACTATAACTTAACAAATTCTATTACAGGTTAACTATTTTTATTTATGCTTCAAGTGTTTAGCCACGTTATTGTTCGTAAAAAAAAGTGTTTCCAATGCCTTCTTGTTCTTTGTTTTGCTTCCTTTACACAACATGTGCAGCACAATGATAAACCATTAAAGTTATTATGAAATAAAGTAATTCTAAGTAGAGCTGAACAAAGAGTGTTCTGACTTGTATTTGATCGTTTTAACCACCACAAACATTTTTTAAGAATTATTTTAAATGTCTACTTACTTTCCTGCAGAGTAATGTTTCTACGACAAACACTTCCCACTATTATGTCAGCAAATATCCACGCAGTATCAAAAGTTGAGAAAAACATTAAGAATAAACAATAGCTAATATCAAAATTTATTAACTTTTATGATTTTATTGTAATAATTAAGGATGTTGTTAGCTCTAAATAGGTCTTTAATTGAGGGATTACCTTTAAGTTTTAATTAGCCTTGGTTATATTTCTGAACGTGGGGTAGATATAATTACAATGTGATGAAAAAAATTATATAATTATAATATAAAAATCCTTTGCTGCTTAAGTTGTAATTCTTATTTTAGGATTTGTTCTCATCTTTGTGGTCACAAACAACGGTGGTATGGTTTTCTGGTTCATTAAAAACGTTATAACTGCACCTGTTGCTTGCATATGTTCAACCGCTAGGCAGCTAGCTACACGAAATTGCTACACAACTAAAGGTAGCAAACAGCTTGCATCAATGAAGTCAGCTGACGAAGATCCGACAAGTACATTATCTTCGGTTTGGATGTTTGGTGTGATTGTCAGTTGCAAGTAAACATACGCATTTTTTGAAAGATTATGTGAGATAATACTGATCGCAACAGAAAGTATGAAGGTTGTAGTTGTTTAAGAACCCTTTGTGAAATACTTAACGAGTGATCATCAGTAAAAATTTACCAGTAAGAATAAAGAGTTTAAAAAACAAATTATTCTAGTATACGAGGTCAAACACCCTATGTTAGAAAACTGAGCATGAATATCAACTTTGTTCAAACATATTAGATAATTGTTTAGGTGAATGTCTTTGTTTAGACTTTAAAATCCTTATTTGACAAAACGTTACCTCCGTCTTACTGCTTGTCAATTTTATAATTAAATTGATAAAAGTAGAGAGAAAATGTGAGTATTATACCATTCCATGTGATGGACATACATCATAAAAGAAAGATAAGAATTAGTGGGTGTTTGATGGTGAAACAAAAGCATTTTAATGATTCTCTTCAGGAGGAGAAATCTGAAAAAAAAAGCGAGAAGAGAAGGGATAGCTTAAAAAAAATCTGCAATGTGACAACTGAAACCTCAAACGATAAAGTAATTACTGTTTGTTTGATAGAAACTCGCATGCAACACATGGCAACGTTTTGTTTACGTTTGATGCTTTTTTGTATATTCAAAAGGATTAAGTTAAAAAATATAAATGAATTTAGTTCCTAAGGTGACGAAGAAAAAGATATTAAAGATACATAATAAAAAATATAAGAAAAGTAGAAGGTTAAAGTTCGCACGAGGTCTTCTCCTTCTAAAAACAAGCAAACCACACCAGGTTACATAACCCAACAACATAAAAACACGTGCTTCTTCTAACAAACCCAATTAAAGTCTGAAATATCGAAAGTGAATCACCATAAGTGCTTGTAAGCTTCGAAACTTTTTATACAACATAAACGTTAAATATCAAAAACAAAACGTCTTGTTTTCTACTGCTTAGAGATAATACTTCTTAACTCAAGAAGACTTCATCTGTAAAGTAAACAACCACTGTCTTTCCTCGGCGCAAATACAGTTCCACGCGCCAAACTTACCACAACTTAAGACTGCCTGTCAACATTGACTATGAAACTGATATCATTGTAGATGTGGTTCTTATCAAAATATATTTCATCATAAAGAAAATACTCTCCTTCTTTATTGAAAAAAAATACCTGCGAATAAAATTTTCTATAAGTTAACGAAATGTGTGAATGGTGAAGCGTAGCACATACCTCTCTGTATACGAAATACAATCTGTTGCTGAATGCTTTTTTTATAATTCTTAAGAACTGTAAAAAAACTACTCCATATAACTTGATCGTTAGTAATAAAACAACATCAACGATGGAGAGACGTGTGAAAGCCAAATTATGTCAGCTTTTTACAACAGAGAAAATTATATTTTCTTTTCTGTTTTGGCGGATGTTATTTATCCTTGATTAAAATAAAGTTTACTTTACTCAACTTGTAATATTTTTCACCGTTTTGCTTACTTGTTCAAACTTAGCAATTATGTTTGCCCTGCTAATAAATGTATGAATAATTGTTGTCATGGTTATTTATCGTCTTGATTATCCGTCTATCCAATTGGTTTAATTTAGTTCATAGGAAATTGTGGATTTTAATAACCTATACTACAATTGCTTAGACCACGGACAAAGGAATCGATTTACAAGCATAACATTGTCAAACACGAACGGGATTTAAAGGAAATGTTATAAGCTTTGTTGAACAAATACGCAGTAAGAACTGATGACTCAGCGCTTTATTCTTTCATTCGCCAAAGGGCCAGCCCAGTGGTAACAAATCTTCCTGTTAAATTTGTTCACGAAAGAAGGTGTTTATAAAATGATTTAGTTAATAATTTAACCATAGTCCGCCAGTACCTCAAATAATATTTTTGTCTTAGCATAAATGGAAAAAGAATTTAAAAGTTAGTGTTGGAAACAGTTGGGTTTAAGAAAACATTCTTTAATCCATGGATTCGCCAATTGTGTATAACCGGTAAAACGGATAAACGACGCACAAAAGGACAAGTTAGGGGTATTATCATTATTATTTCAGAGATATTTAAATCTCTGAAACAATAAACATTTTTAATATATTTATAACAGTGCGAGCAAGAGAAAAGGCACATTCCGTACATTTACTGCGCTTGTTTATTTTTATCAGCTAGTGGCAGTGATTAACACGTTGCTTTTACTGAAAAGAAAATATCTTTTATTGCGATTCTTTAACATGTACAGAGAATCGGTTAACGTTTAGATCATAAACAAATAGGTGCTTGCTAATAATGCAAAATTAATTTTGTTTGCATGATTAAAAAACTGTCCAAAAAAGCAATCACAAAGGTTAAATAAACTTCTTGAATTTTTTTTACTACCACTAACATGTAAAATGGTTTTGGTTTGCTGCTGCTTAAGATTCAAAAGACATCGTAGAAAATCTGGCTACATTACAACTTGCTTTTCCAGGTCAACTTTATCCCCCATTATGTTTCTCATTACAACTTCTATTCCCGCCAATTGTTTGTTTCAAGTCAGCTTGTGTTTTTTTGTGATCAACCAATGAGATTGAAGAGTTCAAGCGTAATTAGCTATTGAAAAACGGTCTTAAGGGTAGAAGACAGTTGTAAATTATGTGTAAAATATAGAGAAGCTATTCTTCATGTCACATAGTTAATCGTTGTTACTACATGGATGTGAAGTTATTCGAATTTACCTATTCGCATTCTTGTACACATCATTACAATGTCGAGAATGAGAATAAATTAACAACATCTTTGAATAGAAATATTACAGGAAAATATAGAAGTACATGCTATTAAAAAGACTTCCCATAGCATTATTGCCTTAAAAAGATCAGAGCATTTTGTGCCACATTTCCTGTAATTACCGCCGTCTGTGTTATGAATTTTTTTCCAACCCGAGTTGTCGCGCATAGAGGAAACACTTGTGTAATAGGACTTACTCATGCCGCCTGAATGTTTTGTGCGCCTACAATGTAGCCAATCATATTTCTTGTATTCGACATAGGCGCTTCTTTATCAACTTCGTCGCCAGGACATCTTGAATCTTTTCTGACATCGAGACAGCGATACAAACGCTGGGAACGAGGTTGGCTTCTCATTCTTATTAGATATGACACTCCTCCATAGGTGACATACACACATCTTTGTTAAAAAAGACGTTTCGTGGTATTTGTCCTTATTAGATATGGCACTCCTCCACGGGTGACCTACATACAACTTTGTGTCAAAATACTGTATTTAAATATCCCAAGCTTTTACTTCGCTGCTGAAACTTATGAAGAGGAAAGCATGAAGGAACATCAGAATAATTAATTATCTGGTGTAAAAAAAGCAGCAGTAGATATGTGTAGAACAGTTGTCATTCTTTAATGTTTATGTTTTTCTTTCATTTGGTCACTAAAGGTATAATGATGTGCCCTAAATATGGTGTAATATGAGTAGCTCCTTTGCAACAGCATTTTACACTTAAACCAAGATAGCTAGCTCTTTACTTCATTTTTATGGTGGTCGAAATATCTCAGTTTATCCGCTAGTTGTAGCTAGACTATTTTGAATGTCTGCTATATATATTTAGCGACTGTTACGCCCAATAATGATATTTTAGACGATATCTACGGTTTATTGCGACATGTTTGAAACCACTACATGATTCGATGATTTATTTTTGTTGACGTTTTTTCGAAAATAATCTTTATGAATGGCAGATACTGTGTACATTAAAAGTTTCGTAACTCAATATATTGTTATATTGACTGTGTATCATTACCTGATGGGTCGGTTGGAAATATCATTTGATCATTGTTTTTTATAGAATATCTCTGCATTTTACCTAGGATTTGTTTTAGCAATGCATCTATCACAACTTATATATAAACCTGCGCTGTCTGTAAAAAGCTAGCTTCGTCTAAAGCAGACAAGTCTGTCTAATGGACACTACCACTAAATTCACTTATTTCAGGTCAATTATTATAAAAAATAGGACATCTGTACAAGGCGTATACAATTTTTCCCCACCATTGCTGAACGTTTTTGGCAGATTTAAGATACAATAACAATTACACCCGTTGTTTTTCAGCCGAAATCATGTTTTCGTAGCGAAGGCTACTAGAAGGGTGGCTTTGTATATTTGTTTAAATCGAACTTCAGCGTTCCATTTTGAAACTTTTATGAGAACTTATTCTGGTAAAGAGAAAATGTGGGTGATTGTATTCCCTAAGTAGTAAAGTTTACGTCATACGTTGTCCTGTGTTTTTACTTAAACTATTATTGCTGAAAAGGTTGTTTGAAAGTATACCTACAATGAGGGCTTCACCCAGGTGTGTAGAATTTAGCGTGGCGTCCAAAGCTGTGTCACCGTGTTATCTCCATAGTAGCAGGCGTATTTTGTTTATTAAAAATGGTTCTGCCACAACTTTTTTTTGGACCATCTGCAGAATTCCCGCGGTTTTTCTAACAAAGGCAAAGGTTAGTTACAACTTGTGCCTTATACTATTTCTTGTAATTCCTTATAGTTTTTTCAATTTCAACCTCGACCTCAAGACCTGTTAGGTTTTTTAAATTTGGACGGCTTTCGAAATATAAAAAGCCTAACAGATCCTGGGGACGAGATTGAGTTTAATTTGTTTTTGATAACAACATTTAATAACAACAAAATCGTTGACAGGCATATATACACAATACATTTTTATATAGAAGTATGAAGTTGGTAAAAAATAAAAAACAAACAAAAAATATAAATTCAAACCTTGACGGACTGCAGTTACAGAATAAGTTTTTTTTCAGTTACTAAGATAATATAAAAGTTTAAATTATGCTTCCATCACCTCGTTTACTAAAGGCCAACGAAAGTTCAACATATTCACGTCAGCTTTTGTCACCTGGAACGTAATTACGTTTTTCTAATATAAGAATACACTAACTCTATCAGGCAGGCAAAGTGGATATGTCCTAAACAAAATAGACATATTATTTGTGATCTCAAGACATAGACTGACTTCAATAACATGATGTAAATACCGCAATTTCGATTACTGAAGTTTTGGAACTAAATAAAAAATGTTAAAAAGGTCAAATTGAGTCTTTTAATGAATCAATATCGTTATTTTGATGTTTAATTTTGAGAACAATCGAAACAGCGTCATTAATCGTGCGTCACAAATATGATGAGATAGTGTTTCGGCGCATCATTCCTAATTATGGTTTACGTTAAGAAAGAACAGCCAGTAAACAAAAAAAATAAAAAAATAAAAAAAAAATACCTTAATTCGCATTTTGAAAGAAAATTTTCCAATAAAAAACAAAACAAACGCATGAAGTACACGATCCATCTTTGTTCATAAATTTTTCCACTAAATTATTTAAACAAGATTTTTTCGCTATTTTGACAAAAACACACGCCTGTAACATCACATGCAATATTTAAGACAGCAAGACGCAACACCGTGCTCATGAATAAAGTCTTGCTATATTTTCTAATTAAAACTAAAAGTGTTTTTTTTTTAAAAAATAAGCTTCTGCAAAAACTCCAAAGTAGAAAATTTGTGTTATTTCGATGAGAGTAAAAATACTTTCGAGTTAGCTATGTAATCGTACCGTCATATAATAGTCAAATCTTTACAGTCGTGAATGAAATGTGATATAACATCCAGAGAAAATTGATATTTTAATAAAAGTTGACAATAATGGAATGCTTGACTCTTTCAGTGCAGATTATTTAAACCTGAACCAACAACCTGGGCATGTTCAATTGTGTAAACAATTGGGATTCTTGCAAAACCTTCAAAAGTGTATAAAATGCAGTCCACCCCACCATGCACATAACTACTCCGCCTGGTAAATAATTTTTATCACTAAACATTTTATACTACAACTCACATTTAAAATTTAGACCTATAAAAAATTACAACATATATATATATCACGAAAAAACAGATGCAATTGACGAAATTATTACGCAAAATATGTCTAGTTAAGTATAACGCTAGTTTGTCAGGCTTGTCTTAATATTATAATTTCAATTAGATATTTTTAACCAAACCAAAAAGCAAGTTGAGTTAATTAAGTAGCCGAAAAACGTAAAATTCGCTGATCTGTGCAAAAAAAGTCCGGTTGACGTAACAAAGGACTATATTTTAAATTCCAGTCAACTCATACAGAAATATATACATTTACTATAACAGAGCCCTTTGGTAGTAAAACATAAAAACCGTAAATAAAATGAAATAGAGGGTGTACGTTTGAATAAAAATAAAAAAAAGAAAATTGGACCAAATTGGATACCGCTAGCTGCATTAGTATTGAACTTCACTTTGCACTAAAACTTCACTTTGCACTTTGTACCCAAAAAAATGAGCCACAAAGTTTGCGGAGGTTTTTTACCTCGATCCCAGGGCCTGTAGCGTTTTTTGATATAAGGATGAATTTTATTCTCATATAAAAAAAACGCTACAGGCCCTATCGTATCAAAATATTATGTTTTCTTAGTGACTCTCACTTTTTTGCTGGCCCTGTTGCAAGATCAAAATATCATTATGATATCGATAGGGATGACAAAAATTAAAAAGCAATCTGGGTGAGGTGGTGTAATTTGAAGGCGATGGTTTTAGATGTTAGCTAAAGTGCAATGTGACACTTGTAGGTAAATCCAAGTGCAATATCAATCCGAACCAGTGAAAGACTGACTTAATAGGATTCAACTATGTGTGCTAGTGAACCTTCTTTTTGGTGTCAAAAATTGTAAATTAAAGTGCGCTATAAATCTCCTCCTACCTCAAAAGTATACTATATATCGAGGAAGGTCTCATCACTCTATACTAAATTCGCCAAGCTAATGTACTTAAACATTTGTTAAAAATTTTGGCACGACTACAAGAATAATGGTTCAAAATATTTTCCTTTGCATTGATGATGATAATGACGTCTTGTTTCATTTATTCGTGCTATGTATTTCGGCTTCACGCTTTTTTTGTTGTTACAAAGATCTCGTACTAACTGTGGTACAAAGGGAGTCGTTTGTAGATAGCACGCAAATCGGCGAAAATGCGTACAGGTTAAACGTAATTTTTGCTATGAGCAAAAGTTACTATACCTTTAAGGTTTTTTGTTTTCTATCTATAAACATTAAATAAAATCGTTTAATTGAATTTCCGCGCCCGAGGGCATAGGAAATTTTTTAATACCGTCGTTTTTTTCTTTTAGAGCATGTTTTGAAAAAAAAACGACCCTGGGATTTCACGTTCCTCTGATTTTTTTAACCTACATATCATTTATGCCAAAATTGATCGAAAAATTAAAACTACTTTATAGTGGCATCAACATTTTGATTCTTTGTCAACTAAATGCTGTTTAAGACCATAAACGTTTTAATCGCAAGACTTTCAACCATGAATGATAAGCTTAAAATTTGAGTTTATTATGACTCGCTTCGTTTTGTTTGCGTTTGTTGTAAGATACAGTGTCACTTGTGTGCTTTATCTTCATAGCTTCATGCACCAAACCCCTTCGAATGTTTGGCACGATAACACAACGATTTAGCAGGTTGTCGTCAAATATTTTGATAGCAAGCGGAAATTCTTAGAGCCTCCAGGGCTTCTTGTGTCTTTTTAAAGTCGCATTCTGTTTGGGTTGTTCCAATCCAGTATGTTCCAGTGGTGACAGAATTGCAATAAGCTTTAATTTTTTTACAACTTTAAAACGTCAATAGTTTTGATTTTTTGATTTCAAAAATGATAAAGATCTGTGGTCTGTATACTTGCGTTTAGTGAGACCTTAAGGGACAGAAATAATCGGTCCAATTAACCAAATATCTTTGTTAAGGGAGCTGGACAAATGAGGTGAAAATATTCCCCTTTTTTCCATTTTTGAAGTCAATTTTCATTTAGGGACATCTTGCAACATTCTAGCAACGTGCTGTGATTAACTATGACACAAACCTAGTAAGAACGCTGTACGGTCCGATCATGTGTTTCTTTAGTTATTGTTTGGTAGAGTAAAGTAAAGTGGGATGTTTTATGTGTCAGGTAGTGAATTAATAATGGAAACTTTTTGCTTTGTTTTTTTTTTGCAATTTTTTCTCTTATTGTCATGTTACCTGAAAATGAAAAATTCATTATTGTAAAATCGAGATTTTACAAGCATCACAATGTACTGTTGTGTGCCACATTCTGCAACAAGAAAGAATTTGATTTTATCTGTCTCTTTCTTGCTACAATTATGTTTAAAATATCTAACCTAAAATGTAGATCAAGATAATGTATTTCATTTCAGATAACAACAAAAGTAATTAGACTGGTGCGTATAATTGTAAATGTTAAGTATGAAAAATAATAATTTAAACGAGCTTACGTTATATGGGTACAGTCTGTTTTTTTTCTTTACTCTATCGCTGTGTCCCGGCTGTTTCGGACTCTTCTAATTTTTAGGTTAGTTACCTTAAGTCATTATTATTGCAGAATAGTTATCCTAAGACATTTAAGCCCTGTTTCCACCAATGTGTTTATTAACAAACGTATGTTTGTTTTTTTTACAAGTTTTAAAGTTAAAATTCTAGGTGGGAATTCCAAAACTAAACGCATGACGATTTACATGCATTAAACATATGTTTATGCATGTTTATGCATGCGTTTAATATCAGAAAGTGTTGATATTAAAATCATGCGTTTAACATGAGTTTATTCAACATCAAAGAAATCTTTTTTGTTTTTACCGCCAATACTCAAAGTGAGAGTGACTTTCATCAGAGCATTACAGGGCCGGCGAATCCAGGGGCCGGGGGCCCATTGCCCCCACCAAGGGGCGGATCTAGGATTTTTTTCTGGTTAGGCAAAATTTGATAAATTTTTTGGCAAAGTAATGTCAAGGGTTGTAGTGTTGTACGAGGTAAATCGGCCGTTTTGTGTTTTTGCTGTAAAATGAGCTAATATTTTCCCAAAAGTAAGGTTTTTAGGTATTAAAAATCCTTCCTAGAGCCAAATAAAAAACAGTAACCTCCGTAGTTTTAACACTTTATCCTTGTTAAAACATGCAGATGTAAAATGCGTCCGTTTAGCAAATTAGATTCGAAACAGGTTTAGCGTTTCCATAGTTTCTTTGAATGACATACTGGTAATAAGTATCATCATCTAAGCATCTTTTTACGTTTTACGCACATAATACGAGTACAAGTAATAAGTAGTTGAGTTGCTTTATTTCAAAATATGCAAGAAGTCTAATAACTAGCAATACAACAAAAAATTACATTACAAGACAATTTTAGGAATAGATAGTCGACAGTAGTGCAACGTAGAATTATTGTTTAGAATATTATAGTGTGTGTTAATAACCTGCAAATGCAAAAAGAAAAGCAGCATATAAAAGTATGAAAGCTTTCCAGTTAGACTGCGTAAGATAGCAACATATAATAAACGTCTACAAAGAGTATATAGTAATCACCTCTTCATGAAGTTAATACAGTTTAATATTAAGGTTACTGGTGTAGTTTTGCACCAATTTCTATTAAGCATTAATTTTAATGTTATGAAATTCCCACAACAGTAAGGCCGTTTATTAAGCCAGAAAAGAGTTACTAATTAGAAAAATAACATCAAAACATTTAACATGTCTGTATATTATTTACCCTCGCAAGCCCCTGTCAACTATGTTTGAAAAATATTTTAATACTGTAAAATCTTTAGGAAAGTTTTAGTAACTATAGGCCAATTCTTAAGATTCTCATATAAAAAGCAACATACATACAAATCCTACTCATAATCATAAGTTAACATGACATTTTGATTAGTTTACAGTCTGTAACAGAGCGTTCTTTAACATGCAATTCTTGTTTCGATCTGTATTGTTTTATGTGAAAATCATTTCTATGATTTACTTGAATATTCGATAAAACGCCGCATCGTCATGAAGTCGAAATCGGCGGATGCCAAAAATAAATTTATAAAAATAATTTAGTTTTTTTATAGACTATTCTATCTATAGAATTTTTTTTTCTGGTAGGTCACAAAATTAGGCTTAGGCAATTGCCTAGGCTGCCTAACCCTAGATCCGCCCCTGGAAGTAGATTTTGTAATGTTTCTAATGTGTTTTTAGCTAGTTAGAATGCAGATAAATAGCAAGATAAAAAATAACTTAGCTATAAAATTTTTGTTAGTTATATAAAAACGGAAAATGGCTTATTCACTTAAACAATGTAATTTATAGTTAATGAAATATAATTTTATGTTGTCTTGTGTAAATTTTATTCTGCTTTTTTTCTTTTCGTAAAACGGTATTCTTATTCAGCTGGTCCCAAAAATCTATTGAAATATGCTCTCCAGCGTAGAGTAAGTAAGCCATGCGGTATACAAAAATTTGTAGTTTTTAAAAAAATGCCTCCTGGATAGAGGGCTAAAATACTCAAGATCTTTTTCGAAGCGTGCAGAAATTTTGACCTTAACACGATGTGCAAACCGGTCACTTTATAAAACATGTCATTTTAAAGGGGCTACGGAAGGGCTGTTGGTTTTCGACTTTAGTAACTTACACGAAAGTCGGGCTGCTGGCGGTGGAAAACAAAAATAGCTATTTTTGTATGTATGTAATTTACAGACTTTTGTATGTATGTAATTTACAGACTCGAACATATAGATACATCTAGAATTTTATCTTCCCGAGGCTTAGTCATGTTTTCATCTAGAATGAGTCTTGCTGAAATATTTCTTTGTAATATACTTTTCGAAAAAAAATATTGGACCAGCGAGCAAAGTGCGCTGGTTCAAACGCGTTTGCCGGATTTTTAATATGTGCGCGGGATATACGGAATGTGAGCATTTTACCGGTTCGTGGCCCCTTAAGTAAACCGGCTTAAATCTCAGTATAAAACTGGCTAATATATAGACCTGTCCCTGCTTGGTTTTCCTCATATTGGCTTTAATGTATTTATAAAATAGGATTTTTATGCACTAAGTAAAAAACGCCCTTAAATGCCTTGCGTTCTTTTAACGCCCATTTCTTAGTGACTGTAAAAAAATGGACTAACTTGTTTAAATTTTTGTATCCGCCCCTGGTAATCCTACTCCCAATAAAAAATCAAATTTGTTGAATTCAATTAATAGATTTCGACAAAATAAATCCTGTATTGTCCACAGGTTTCAAAATCATGTATCGCCTGCTTAATATGTTACTTGTTTAACAAAGATATTAAAAGCCAGCTTGAATAACTTATATACATATATTTTTATATATAATATACCTTGTGCATCACATAGCATTGATTTGTATCCTTTTAATAAATTCCTTATTCAAATAAAGCAAAGAAGAGGTTAAAGATTTTTATGCAGTTTATGGTAAATTTGTGTTCTTGTTTCTCAAACTTACTTTTTTTCAGATCTTTTATCAAACAATGCACCATCAGTATTGTTAAATACTTTTAACAAGAGAGTAAATTTTGAAGGCCTAAATACTGAAATATTCAAATGCTAATATGTATTTATTACTGAATTAATTAACAATGAACTACATCATCATTCAAATTGAGCTCGTTCAGAAGTTCTTATATTCGAATCCTCAAGTTTTTACGTATCAAGATTTGAATTCCAGAATTTTCCTGATCACTTTTAAAAATATCCAGTTAAAGTTTTAACTGTTATTTTAGAATACTTTATATAGCTATGTAGAATTTTTATTTTCTATTTATTGAGTTGTATTTTAACAGGTTAGTTACAATAATAATCGAGAATACTCAATGATTTGTTCACCCAATAATTCTCCGTTTTCAAGATCAACTTCAAATTTTAAGATCATCCAGGCTAAGGACGGAAATGTTGAAGCCCTTGAGCTTCTTGTTTTAATTGAGATGCGAGAAAGAGAAGAAAATCTTATCAACTGAATATTTTGAACAGAATAAAATTTTGACGAAGTACTCGTTTCAGATGATTACTTTGTCTTAGTATAAATACTTCTATGTCTGTCGCCAAGGGGTGGGAGCGTGGGAAGGAGGCAGAGAGGGGGCAATTCCCTTTTTTCCATAGATTTTGAAAAATTAAGAAACAAACAAAAAGCAATATTCCATTTATTTATTTATCACAACGGACAATTAGATTTTATAATACATCTATTCTGTCTTTTTTAGATTTTGTAAACAGTCTATTGCAAAATTTTATACCAAACCGGTTGCCAACTGAATTAGGCTCTCGCGTTGACAACATGATTTCTTTTCAACCGCCTAACGATTTTCATTCCTTGGTTTCAAGTTTCTTCGGATAGGCTGCAACTAGAGTACACATTTCAAATATAAAGCTAAACAAAAATAGTTACAATGCAGACATGGAGCCTACTGTGTTTCTATCTTACAGCATACCAAGTTATTGTCAAATATCGTATCTAATTCATTTGGAGTAGAGTTACGTTTGTGGAAATTGTAGGTTATCGACAGAAACCATGATGAAAGGTATGCATTGTCAGTGTATTGATATTACATTCTACTCTTGAATTTGTTTGTGGCAAGTAATGCTAAAATCTGAAGTCAAATAAAATAGATGTGATAATTCACTTGTTTTGTGTATGTGTTTTAGGCTGTTTTGAGTCAAAATTGTTTTCTTTACACAGTGTACATAAACTTACATTTTATTATATCTAAATAGATCAATCTTCTCAGTAACACTATTTTGTTTACTAAATGATGGTGGAGATGCAAAGACCGAATAAAAAAGTTTACGCTGTTGCAGATTATCAAAATCTTAAAAAAACTTTACATGTGAGATTATTTAGAAAAAGAAATCTTTTTGCATAGAAGAACACGCACATTATTGTCATGACTGATATTGATACCCATACAGCAAGATATAAAAAGAATAACCATTTGTTAATCATTTCATGACACGTTAATTGTCAGGGAATGTCGTGCGTGATTTCTAGCTTTCTTGTTGGGTTTTCTTTTGTTTATGAGAAACGCTTTTAATTCAACCAAACTGATCCTTATTTTTATTTCCATATTGTTCTAACCTATAGATCTATCGTTTTCAACATGAAATTGCAACCTAATATTTTTATAAAAACAAACAAACGCGTGACATAAAGCTTTGGCTCTGAGACTTAATGCGGCTCAAGTTTCTGTATTTTGTAGGCTTAACTCTTGTTGAATACTGGGGAGGAACAATTTGCATATTTGATTGCATATTTGTTAGGCAAAATGCAGCAATCGAAATCAAACTTTAATGGTAATTATACTTGCTCTATGAATAATCCTTTTTAGAAGGTCGAATTTTTTTTTAAAATATGTCTTTCCCTTTGTAGTTTCTCACTTTAACGCCGTTGTTCACCAGCTACATTGTTTCCTTCAGCCTCATGTTGCTCATAAATAACAACTGTCTGCAAGAAAGCGTTCATAAATGTTCGTTTTGTTACTAGTTCTAGTTGTAAATACAGTTAATTCTGTATTTATCAAACAGCTATACCCTAACAACCGACGTTCACTTTAAGTATTACGAAAAATAAAAACCTTTGCAATAACCAGTGAGTATTTGAAAAAAGCATGATTGAGGCACAATTTAAATGTTATGTCCGTTTTTTTAAAGTTTTTGGAGTTGGGGACGAATTAAATCTCTGGGCATGAATAAGACGCCTTTGTCGTGACAAAGCACCACGGGGGTGCGCATGGCGCTGTTCGCATGAACAAGACAACGTTGGCGTAAACGAGATGCTCTGTTTGTTTATGATTTTTTTTCGATAGATGCGTTCATTCGGGAAAAGAAAAAGGGCGCTTATTTAGGAAAGTATTTTAGCGCTTACCTTCTTTCCTCACCCTCCCTCAGGCGTATGGAATTGTGGGCGTTTATTTTAGAATGACGTGTATAAAAGAGGGATGCTAATCATATTTCTATAATATCTAAAGGCTGAAATACACTATCATTTTTCAATGATCATTTTCCAATTATCATTGAAAAATGACAGTGTATACAGAAGAAAATGTCATTTTTTACACTCTCATTTCCAATGATCCTTAAAAACTAAAAGTTGAACATGTTCAACTTTTAATTTTTCAATGACATTTTTTTTCTATTGTTTTAAATCGAATCCATTGTTTTCGCACACGTGTTTGTTGCACGCGATGTAGTTTAGGCGTAAATATAGATAAAAACAAAGATTTGAACAAGTAATTCACCCGAGAATGAAGACGCAAGAAGCGACCGAAAATTTTGTTGAGATTTGGAGAAGCCAGCCCAGTTTGTGGGATGTTAAATCCCTTTTCCATAAGGACAGAAACGAGAAGGCAAAAAGTTATGAGATATTCAAAGGTAGACTAGGAATAGAAGGTTTGTGTTATTTCGAATGGTTTGGATGAGAAAAGAAAAACGTGCATGTTTTTATGATCTGTTTTTCTTTTTAGAGAAAATAGTGAGGAGTAAAATAAATACACTGCGAAGTTATTTCAGCGCAGAATTGAAGAAAGTAAACAACAGCAACAAAAGTGGAGCAGGACGAGATGATGTTTACGAAAGTAAATGGCCATACTTTCAGTCCTTGCTATTCCTACGTGACTCCATCGTCCCAAGAAAAACAACTTCTTCGCTGGTGGGTATAAATTTCAGACAAATTTTTTTTGCCATGGAACAGCACCGGTGGAGTTAAAGTACGCACAAAATTTATCCCTGATATCTTTCGCATCATTTTTGTAGTTGTTGCTTCCAGCGAAATTAATCGACTCCATTCCTCTTTGTGTTTGTGAACGCCATTCACCACTGTGGACGGAAGCATTTTCTAAATTTTCAACATCAAATGACCCTGGTGGTGAATACTCTGAGGGTGTTTTCTCACAAAGAAAATTGTGAAGTGCGCAACATGCTAGCGTGACTTTCTCTACATATTCGGGTGATAGCAACATTGGTGACAAAAAAACGCGAAATCTATTTGCTAATATCCCAAAAGCATTTTCTACTATACGGCGCGCTCTGCTTAATCGGTAGTTGAAAATTCGTTTCTCACGAGATAAGCCTCGAAACGCATAGGGTTTCATGATATATTTTTTTAGCGGAAAAGCATCATCTGCGACTATGACATGTGGTAGTAAATATTCCCCGTTTCCTACTAACCTTTGGGGTGGAATATTGACAACGTTGTCGTGTATGGCTTTTGGAAGTGTAGAATTTTGATACACCCCTCCATCACTAATCCTGCCGTTGCAACCCACATCAACGTAAATAAATTTGTAATTTGCGTCGACAAGGGCGAGCAGAACAATGCTGAAAGTGCCTTTATAATTGAAATAAAACGATCCACTATTTTTTGGCTGCTTTATGACAATGTGCTTGCCATCCATAGAACCAATACAATTTGGAAAGTTCCAAAGTTGTTCATACTGCGACGCGATTTTTCGCCATTCCTCCTCTGTACATGGTGTCTAAACAAATTTATTATAGGAATTTGACTACAATGAAAATACAGCTGACAAGGAGAGTGGGTCACTTCAAAATTCACCAATAACCCTCCAAGAATGGGACATGGAGGATGAAATTGACGTGTGTACAACCGATGTGACATCAACGAAGAAGCCTCTCCCCAAAAAACAAAAAGTTTCCCCGAAATCTTCAGAAGATCACATGTTGAAGCACGCGATATCAGTTCTGGAAGAAAAACGCGGGAAAACACTGAGTGCAGATGAACTCTACGGTCGCACTCTTGGAGAGAGTCTAAAAGCCATTCCAGACAGAATGCAAAAAGAATACCTTAAAGTGAAAATACAGGAGCTCCTTTTTCAAGCTCAGATGGGATTACTCGCCGTACCCTCTTTCAGAACACCGACCGTTCAATCTCCGATCCCAAGGAACTCTTCAACACATGCCACACAAAGTTACCCACCCTTTGTGTCTCCGCCGTTATCGCCTGTTTTACAGAATATGTACCGACACCCAGTGAAAATATATCAAAACACTTTTCAGAGTCGAGAAAGTTTGTCAGATCTTAATCGAGAAAGTGAGGGCTTACAAAGTGCAGGGTATTAATGTGTGACTGCTTGTTTAGTACGTTTGATAAATTACTGAACGAAATATATATTTACCTTGAGGTATTTTTCTTTTAATCGCATGTAAATAGCTTCGCAAACTTCGGGGATGAACTGTGACAATGTACTTTTGTGAACGCGAAATAAATACTGTAATTCGGTGTAATTTATCCCACATGATAAAAACTTCAAAGTTGCGGCTACTTTGACTTTAGCAGGAATTGGGTCTCGCAAATGCGTTGTTTTTTTCTGAATGTCAACTTCTATGAGATTTAGGAGCTCATCAAAAATATTCGGCGGCATTCTTAAAAATCGCGTATACTCTGCAATTTCCTCTACACGCAGTTCATACATGAGAGTATTGTAGATGCCAAGTTCATTTCGCCTGAAATACACTGAAATACACTATCATTTTTCAATGATCATTTTTTAATGACACATTCCAATGACGTTAAAAATGACAAATTTTGGCGCGAATACACTATCATTAAAAGCATGAAACTTGAGCATGTTTCTTTACAACATGTACTCTGAAGAAGAAATAGCAGCTGCCGTTGTTGTATGTTATCAAAAAAGATAGTCAAACGTAGAAAAAGAAAGTACAGAAGTGTATGGGTGAAGCCGTGGTTAAATAGGCGAACTGAACTTGGCATCTACAATACTACAATACCAAGAGTATACGCGATTTTTAAGAAGCCGCGGAATATTTTTAATGAGCTCCTTAATCTCATAGAAGTTGACATTGAGAAAAAAACAACGCATTAACGAGACCCAATTCGTGTTAAAGTCAAACTAGCCGCAACTTTGAAGTTTTTATCATATGGGATATCCCACAAACTGGGCTGGCTTCTCCAAATCTCAATAAAATTTTCAGTCGCTTCTTGCGTCTTCATTCTCGGGTGAATTATCTTGTTCAAATCTTTGTTTTTATCTATATTTACGCCTAAACTACATCGCGTGCAACAAACACGTGTGCGAAAACAATGGATTCGATTTAAAACAATAGAAAAAAAATGTCATTGAAAAATTAAAAGTTGAACATGTTCAACTTTTAATTTTTAAGGGTCATCGGAAATGAGAGTGTAAAAAATGACATTTTTTTCTGTATACACTGTCATTTTTCAATGATAATTGGAAAATGATCATTGAAAAATGATAGTGTATTTCATACTTTATAAATTGTGTTGCCAGTGTGATACTCCTCCGCATTGCTTAAATATCACTTGAGTCATAGCTATGTTTGCGTGAAAAAACAGATTTATAATGAAGTTCTTGGAAATCTCTACTTTTATTAATAGCTTGTATACTTAAGCTACTTATAAACTTTGTTATCTATTATGGAGATGTGCGCACGTGTGTGAATAATTTTAATCACAACAATCATAGCGGTGAAGATTCGTTACCTTTTGTCAAAAAATACTTATCTCCTTAATAGTATCCACAAGTGATTTCAGCACATGCGGGTGTAAAAACACAACAATAATATAACTTTTATAAAATTTGGAACATTGATGTATATACCAGGTTAAAAAAATTATCCAGGAAGATATGAAGCTAGCTAATAGAATTTAAAATTTTTATCGATTTCTAAGAAGCATAAAAGATTCTGTCGGTTATTTGTAGAAGTGTTGTGAATTTTGAGAGCAACCTTAATTTTTGTAGAATTATTAGCACAACGAATAAGTCACAATTTTGTGACAGAACCTGTTGTAAAGTGTATAGCTTTTTTTTATTTTGTACATGGACATGCTAAGAAAGTCAGTATAAGAAATTCATCTGAACGTTCTTAAAGACGAATTACAACTTAAATAAAATTGATGAAATTGTTGGATGTTGATCATTCCTGTCTCGTTTGATTTATTTTCTTTTTCACATTTTTTTCTTTTGTCTTTTTTTTCAAATGTTTGTGCTCTATCTATTGAGGTTCTACCTATTTACATCAATGTCTGGACGCATATGAACAAATGAATCAAGCATTAGCTACACATCTATAGGATGATGTATATTGTATTTGTTGTTTTTAACAGAAGAACATGTCTACTATCACATTGTATCATTATACCGATAGAGAAGGTGCATTATGTACTCAAATGTCTGGTTACATGAAGAAATCTCAAGCCATAAATTGCGACACCTTCGCCAATGGAGTTTGCTTTACGAGCATACCTCCGGTAACATCAAAGCTGTTAATTTATTACAACAACTGGGATGGTCGAAACAAGAGTTTTGCAACGAAACAAGTCAAACAGGGAAAAATTGATCACTACATAGCAATTAGTTTTCCAATAGACAATCCAAATTTACATAAAGCTAACACCAGCACGTTTAGAGATGTATATGTTTACCTTGGAGATGTTGTTTTGTCCGATTTTAGATACTCAATCGACAGGTTTGAGAATTGCTTCTCCTCCGAAGAATTCGTTCAAGCATTTGGTGAATTAGGATGGAAAGTTGTGACTGTTAGTTAAATATAACGAAAGGAAAATAATAAGTGTTTTGTGAAAATGAGGAAAATGCAAGCCATCTTGCTATTGTATGACACACCTTTCAAATTGATGCTTTTTTTCCTGCAAGATTTAAGCAACCCTTTACTCGATGTTATTGAATATACCATTGTTATGCTTCTCAAAAGATATTTAGGTTAGAATTAGCATTTTAGTGCTTATTGTCCTGTAAAAACACGTTTGTAGAAAACATAGGACTTGTAGCACTCTTAAATCTAAGCCAATTTGCAGTTGATGAGTTGTAACAAGGAGATGAGTACTAACACCCGTTTGCTGACAGACACCTTAACTTAATATTATGGAATATCTGCATTTCCCGTGGAAAAATCCAATAAGGCGGACAAATAGTGCCAATGATGAATTATTTTAAATATTTTGATGACGTCAGCAACTGGCCAGCCTAAGTAGAAAAATATTTATTAAGAATTTTTCTAGCCTTTCTTTTTATTGTATAGAGCTCCTTATTATGGATGATGTACACCGATGGTTTACATCTGCAACTGTATATAAATGGAACTGCCTAATCGATTTTGCTTCCTTTCTTTGCCAACATAAACATTCCACTGCTACAATATATGTATGTTATCTCTTTAATAACAGCCATATTTTGTTCAAAATAATTGCGCGCAGCTTCTTTCGGAAAATCCCGGCAGAACCCGATTTTTACGGCCTTGTTTTGGTTCAACACAGCTTAATTTGGGAATCACGGCAGAACCCGATAAAAAGCACAAGAAGGCCATTTTGGTTTGTTTATTCTTATTCGTTTAAACTGTGGTATATTAATTTTTATGTCGGGTTTTGTGGCTCTCTATATAGCTTTTTGGATAACTTTGGCTAAAAGGTAAAAAATCTTAATAATTGTTATGCTGAATGCAGTTACATAGCTACACCTTTTATTACTGTCAACTGAAATCTTATTCCGCGAAATAAAATTGCTGAGTGTCTTTTTTAGCTGAACGGGGTAACAACAAGCTGTATCCTGTGTCTTTATTTATATCGAAGTTGCGACGAAGTGTTTTCGAAAAAGTGTATTACATAATTATTATGTACGGATGTGCAAAACGACTAATTTTGTAACTTTGTAACTCGTGTCAACCTCTAAACTGCACAAAAAAGGTATGGAAAGCATAAATGTGCTTTTTTAAATAAAAAACGTGGAATTCAAACAAGAATATAATTTTTTTATTTTTTGCCAACAAAACGGATTAGATCAGGGAGCACACATGATATTTCTTACACTTCATCAAGGGTTCTCCCTTGATGAAGTGTGTGTGTGTGGGATTTTAACATTTTTTGGGCAAGAACCTATACTTCTTAGTCCTTGAAGAAAATAGAAATTTACTGACCTCTTTATAGTGGAAACGCTGATAATGAGTCTGGAGGAGGTTGAGAAAATTTAAAATTCGTGACTCATTTTCGGGCCAAGATGAATAAAAACGTTATGTAGAAATACATTTTCCTTGTATAAAACAACCACCAATGGAAAACTATCTTGCTATCCTCTCTTGGCTCCTAAGCCGTTATTACGGAGAAGTCAATAATGACCCTGGTACAGGCTGATCACGTGATACAAAAATGCCCACATATATCAAGCATTTGCGAATTTCACAAGCTTATGAAATGAAAATTTGACACTCGCTTTAAAAATAAAATTAAGAGATGACTGAAAAAGCAACGCACAAAGTTGAAACATTAATAATCTGTACATGAAAGCAAACTTGTTGTAATATTACAGACTTCAGTTCATTCATGTGGCCTAGCTAAATTGTTTAATTTTGTCCAAGGTCTTTAATTTGAAAAAAGTACCGAAAGTTTGTTGCTATTTAGTTTTATAAATACAATTAAAGTAGCTAGCTGGGTGGAAGCTTTGTTTTTTTAGCTCCTTTTTTAAGTAAATAAATAAGATGCAAAAAATCTACATTGGCACAGGTGTAGGCCAAGTAACCAACAAAAAAGCAGAATTTGTGCTTTCCACGATATCTGAATAGAACAACCCGTACCACCACCCGGAAAGGTGCGAAATATTGTGGAATTGGCCCGTGCTGACGCAGAAAAATATAGTACCCTTTTAACATGTTTTTTCATGTTGCTGCTTAATTGAAATAATAATTTTTTAAGAAATTGAATAGCTATCTGCAGTCAATTTAAAATTATAATGCGCTAAATAATCACAATTCAGTATGTGAAAACATGTGATATGAAGAGTTAAAACATTTCTGTAAATAATGTTGTTGGACATTTTGTGGAAAAGACTGTCACACAAAATAGGCAGAGTACAGTTTGTCTGTTGTGCTACTTTTGGACTACCACACCAGGATCCCCCAGGCCTAAATCTTGAAATTCACAAAATATAAACGTAATATAAAATATATTTTTAATGCTTTTTCTAACAGATTGGTGCTAAACTACCCCATGACAAATTTTAGGCCAAGAGTTCTTGCAATTATTAGTTATTATGTCTTTCTCATTTAATCACCCACAGATTAAAAAACCGTCTGTATATTTAGGTCAAATAAAACCTTATAAAATTCCTGTTATAACAAATTTGTGTGAACTTTTGTCATCGAAAAGACAATGATATACCAAAAGGTGCATTGTAGTTCACTTAAAAAGGCGAAAATGAACGAGATTTATTTAGAGTAACTTTTTTTGAGAAATTTTTTTAACAACTAACTTGTCGGGTCGAAAGTTATGTTGCTTATGGAAGATACGCGTATATGAAATGAGTATATTGCGTCTAGACTTTAAAGCTTATCGTTTGCGGAAAGCTCATATGAAACCAACTTGTTTTGTCATAATGCAAAAGATAGAATTCTTGGAATGTTACTGGCTTGAAAGCTTACTGAATAAATTATTTTATTTTGTTTAAATGTGGCTACACATAAAGGAGATTAAAATGCGAATAACACAAATGAATTCATTTTTAGTGGGGATTAGTTGCATCTCCACAAGATTATACATATCTCAATAAATTTGCACACAAGGTTAATAGGCGATGGCAAGAGAAACAAAGTCAGAACGCTGATCAACGAAGAGCCATAAGGTAGGTTTATCTGTTCATTGGAGTGAATGAAACAAAGGTTCATATGGAAATACTGAGCCTGTATGCAAAGTACACCTTTTTATACATAAACATGAAGTTTATAGACATATCTAGGTCGCGATGCTTTATAATCTTACCATAGGATAAGCAAATTGAAAAGCTGAACAGATTAAAATGAAGACAGGGTAGCTGAGAAGAAATAAAACAAAAAACAAACTGAAACTTGTCAAAATCTGTATGTAGAGTATTATAGTTAGCGGATGAGATAACATGAAAAGAAAACATTTCAAAGTAAAAAAAAGAATGAATAAAAATAAAAGTAACATTAAAAAAAATTAAAAAAATAGGAAAAAATAAGCATACTATGAACATAAATAAGACTTAAACGAGAAAAAAAAAGCATATTGAAACTGAGCTCAGAATACACTATGCTTTCAAAAAAATATGTATGTCAACTTTTCTGAAATTAAAACTCTGTTATTAAAACATATTTTTATGGGTAGTAAATACATTTTTTATTGGCAATCTTTGAAAAAAAGCGAGTTTTTAAATTTAAAGCTTGCCTCCCGCGAAAAAACAAGTTGATTTCATAAAAAATAGTTTAAGATTCTGTCAAAAGTAAAGAACATATAACGAACCTACTTATCCTGAATTCCTTTACAGATTTAGAAAAAAATATTGTGAGTTAAGACTCACTAAGAATTTTTCCCCTAGTGGGAATGAGCCTTAAGATCTAAAAAAGTTCTCAGGATCTCTTCATATTCTGTTTTCGAGATACCTACACGAAAGCAAACTGTTTAAAACACTCCACCGCAGCGTGTTTTTATATAGATATTGTGTGCCTCGTATTATTTATAGATACATCGTTCCATTTCGTCTAATATTGTTCTGGTGCAAGGAACATAATGTCTACAATAAAATTGTATCATTATACAACTAAAGAAGGCGCTGAAGGCATCCTCGAATCTGGTTGCTTGAAAAAATCAGAAAAAGCTGTCAAGGATGCCGTCCTTGGTGATGGAGTTTATTTTACTTCTATAGCCCCGAGGAGTGTAACAAAACAGAAAATTGCCCAAAATAACTGGGACGTTGGAACAAGTTCTGCTATGCAACTTGTCAAAGATGGAAAACTGGATTTCTACATAAAAATCAAATTTAAAAAAAATGATCCAAAGTTAGAAGACGTTAGTCACCTTTCCAGAGATATATGGCTGTACCGTGACGATGTTGTCCTGCCCAAATTTGATTATACAATTGAAGAATTTAATGACATCGATCCAAGAGAATTTTTTAATACTTTATCTGAAATACTTGGTTCCCTAGTAAACAGAGTAATAACAGCCAAATAACTATTGACAACCATTTTTAATAGAAATTACTTTCTTTATTCTGGTGTAATAGAAGCTTACATATAGATTAAAAATATTCCAAGACAACTTTCCTTCTTTCTTTTCTTTGTCTGCAGTAGTGTAATGATGCATTCCTCTTTAGGCTTCAATTACACTCCCTTGTTTTAATTTGTCGGAATGCTGGTTTCCCAACCACATGGGACATTTTCAACAGCAAGAAAACAACATCCCATCCCCACAAACCTTCTATTCTGTTAGGTGTATGGTATAATGATCATTCTGGTTAAAATGTTTTTATTATTACATAAGAAAGCATGTACAAAGTTTATATCAGACAAGTATCAGCCAAGTGAAAGCAGCAAAAATTCGTGATTAATGTAATACCAATCCTAGTGCGGTTTTTAGGAAGGAAAACTTTTAAATGCGCTATTTTTTGTTGATGCTTTTACTATCCAGTCAAGTACCGAGTGGTATCAGTCTAGTGTAGCAGTGCGGAAATTCAAGATTTGTTGAGTATGTTTTTAAAAGTTTTCCGTATAAAAAAATGCTTGATAATAAAAAATAATGCTTAAAATGCTTGTTTTTTTAGAAGAAAAAAGACTTGTGGTCATGTAGTTCTTGAGCAACTCTCGCTGATTCTCGGCATACTAAATGGCTTGTTTTCACACCTAGCTAGCTATTAGTTTGTTTATCTATTCGATGTTTATCTATGGAAGCAAATAAAAATACAATATGGGATATTATGGTAATGACTAATCTTAAATTAAAATTATGAATATTCTTCTCTAGTCATTAGCCCGTGAAAAAATCCACAGGTTTACGTGTTGAAAAATTATTTAATCTGCTGGGGACAGAGAATAGCGAAAAGGAAATTTCACGTAACTATATCATTATAAGCTGAAATTTTATTTGGCGAATAAGATGTTAATTCAAATACGCAAATTCAAGGCTCCCGTACAGAGAATTCGTTTTATAACCAGACCAATTCTTCTTTACTTCCTAAAATACTAAATATCTATGTTTAACAAATGACGTAGTGCATAACTTACAAAACACAAGCGTTTCTGTATCGTTCTTATAATTAATCTTCAACAAGTGTGTGCAAGTATAAAGCGATAATCCCAACTGCTTCAACAAAGGATTCAGCATCGAAAAACTCATCAAATTCATTGATTACGTAATTAAAATGATCCAGGATCAGGTCTTCTTTGTAAACATACACATCTCGATTGCATGAAGCTTGTTTTAATTTACGATCTCTTTCTTTAAATGTAACAGCAATGTAATAATCAAGTCTTCCCGCTTTCACCATTTTACTTGCAAGACTTTTTACTTTGCCATCCCAGTTGTTTCTGGCTATGGCTAACTTGGATTCGACAGGTGACATACTGGTGAAGTAAACGCCTTTTCCGAATGTGGCATCCGTTGTAAGATTGGATGCTTTTAGGTATCCCGATTTTATAATTGCAGCAGCGCCTTTTTCGTTCGTGTAATGGTATAGAGTGATGGTTGACATTGTTGTGCTGAAAAATACATAAAACGATTCCAAGGAATTTATTAAAACGATTATTTTGATGAAACAGAACAAGAACAATTCGTGCCACGTGCAAACACTACTTCTAAAAATGTCAAACACTCACAAAGAGTACACTTACCAAGTCTTACTAAACTTTCTAGTAATATAAATTACAGCACGTCCTAGCAAAAACAGTCAAGCAACATTTTGCAAAATTTTCGTGAAAGTGAGTGGTAAGCTTCGGTTTAAATAAAAACACAGTTGAAGCCTGTCTTTACCCCATCTACCTGAAGCATTTGTCCAGCATATTTAGCTTTTGGAAAAACCTATCGTGAAAGTTTCGAAAATAAACATGAGGAAAATTCAACTAACTAAAAAAGGTTTCGTAGGCTTTTGTTTTATTGTGCACAGACTACGAATGTATCAGACTTTACATTTTAGACACCTCATCATCTCGGAAAAAGAACTTACCCCAAATTAAATAAAAAACTAAAAAAATGTAAACAGAGCTAGCTACCTCGCCAGCTTCCTCATAGGCTTGGAGCTTAGGAAATTTAGTCACTCAGAAAAGAGTATAGTAGTTGCAAAAAAGTGTGTAAACGTTTTTTTCAGGACGGACTTTATGTAGTTAGCAACAATTATAAGAGTTTTACTGTAAAAAGGACACCAATATAGAGTCTATACTGAGATGAGACTGATGTGATAAATATCGAAAGGGTGTTTCTTTATTTTCCTTTAACTCAAAACTAATTTGTTCTTATTTTTTTCCATGCCACAGTGCAATGCTGCACCACGATATGCATGCTGTAAACAAATGTCCTTGTAATGTATTTACTATACCGATTATCATTGCTTTCTTCTTCTTCTTCTTCTTCTTCTTCTTCTTCTTCTTCTTCTTCTTCTTCTTCTTCTTCTTCTTCTTCTTCTTCTTCTTCTTTTTCTTCTTCTTCTTCTTCTTCTTCTTCTTCTTCTTCTTCTTCTTCTTCTTCTTCTTCTTCTTCTTCTTCTTCTTCTTCTTCTTCTTCTTCTTCTTCTTCTTCTTCTTATATTATTCTTACGTGCGTCAATTTGAGATGATATGTTGATTTTGTGCAAGTTTGAAAGGCAAATACGAGTTGTTATGGAAGATGTTCAAATATTGACACTTCAGGTAGCTGAGTCATCTGGCGATATTCTTGCTAGCAACACGAAGAGTCGGACAGTAAAAAAAGATGTGGAATTTAAAATAAAATTAATAGAAAACCGGTCTTTCACTAGTTGGTTGTGCCTGACGATGCAATCAATTTGCTCCACACGTCATGAATAATTGTAAAAGGCGTAACGCCCTGTTTCAACAGAAGTAGAATCGTAATAACTTTGTAAAGCCGTATAAAAAAACAGTATAAAGAAACATAGTTTGTACAGTACTTTACTGGAACTGCCACAAACCTGGCTTCTTTTTTAATAAAAAAAATTAAAGCGCTAAGCCTAAGGTAAAAATTCCCTAGTATCTATATGCTTTTGTTATTGGTATTTATCTTCCTGTTTCCATTGACTGTGAGTGCGCAACCTAAGGATTGAAGCAGATAAGGCACAATAACGTCGGACAAGAGGCAAGCTTGTATTTCTGTTATGACATTTAACTTCACACGGAGATATATTGACACACCGTTAAGCCAAAATGCACGCAGTTTTGCTTCAAAAACTCGTGTTGTAAAAGGCTGTGCCTTCTTTTTTCCATCCTGTTTCTGTGCTTGGGTAGGTTATGTGTCCACAATATCAGTAAAGAAGTTGGAAGAAGACTTGCAAACAATAAACGCAGAGAAGGATCGCACACAGAGTTTAATTAAGCAGACGTCTTCGTATATAACGTGGGTAAACAATGCGAAGAAAACATTTGTGCAAAATTATAGGAGAGTTTTTCACAGAAACTAAAGGCACAGGGACAACGAAGAAAACACTGGATTTTTGAGGAGGTAACTAAAAACGTATTTGCAAGATGCTGCCGTTGCAGCGTCACATTTCCAAGACATGCGTATAAAAATGGATTCTTTCTTATACCTCAAAACTGTGATAGGATGAAGGCTTCATTTCAAAAAATAACTTGACATACATCGATAATTTATTTCACTTAAACTGTTTACAATTCCTACTTTTGTTTTCTGTAAAATTATGTTGCCATGCATACTTATTACTTTGGAATTACATCTAGTTATAAAAGAAGGAAATTAATTCTAAAAGACCGATTTTTAATTGCTGTGTTCTTTTTAAGTTTTGAAATGGTTTACTACTACTCACCTAGAAACAGTCCAGCTAATTGGCTTTCAGAGATTTTGATTGATACACAACTGAAAATAACTTTAATTTCCACAATCTATTATATTAATACGAAAACTGTATCTGTCCATCTGTGACTGGCAAAGCTGATTATATTTTCTGCAATGTTCTTTAAAAGCGCTTATAAAACATCCTCTTTAAAAATGTTCCGCATTTTATAACAGATTTGTTTACGTTTCTAATTGGCTGCACTGTACCAGGTTTTAAGTTTGAGTCAATTTGGACCAGTGTACCAGACTATTTAATGTCTTTAAGGGCAGGATCCCCCCTCCTTCACCCCTACCGGTCACAAAATGTTCGAAAAACTATTAAACCTTTCGGTTCAAGCGTTAAATTGTGTTTTTAAATAAGCACAAGAATGCAGCTTTTCCTCAAACAGATAATTCATTTTAAGTAAAACATCATTTGGATTAAAAGATTTTTCCGCATTTTAAAAACAAACTTTGAGGACATTCTATGCTTCCTTCGAATTATACGTTCTTTAAACCCCGAATAAAGATCTGAAAAAGTCAAAAATTGTGCGCACGAAATTAAAATTTAAGGTTTACCACATGCTTTCTGAACTCCATGCCATAATCCGCTTAGGAACCTTAGGGCGCCAATCAACAACTAGATTTTGTTGTCCAATTTTTTTAATAACTTAAGACGCTTCGCGTGCTGTACTATTAAAAAAGCAGTTCGAATCGACTGCTTCTTATTTTTATTCTATGCTACTTTTTCTAACGAATCACAAAGTGCTTTGCAGTCACATTAGTTTAGAGCTCTCTCTCTCCATCCCTTTCAATGTTAGTAAGGGTTACCTTTTTAATGCATATTTTGCTTAAAAGGGGAAAATACGTTAGACACTTGCATGCCAGATATTTAGGTCCCATGCCTTTCAGAGGCCTTTATATTGGCCATTACTCGAAACTACCCCTAAAAATCTCAATGAAATCCTTATTATTATAAGTATTATTTTTAGAACTTGAAACTTGCAACACAACTTTGTTTTATCAAGAAGAATCATTTTGCATAAGTTGGACACGATTTCCCAATTTTATCCAATTTTACCAGAAAATCGGGAAAAAACGGATTTTTGGGCAATTTTTGACACTTTTTTATACGATCCACGTAAAAACCTGAAAATATGTTAAGTAACTTCTATTTAGCTTTCAGAAACTTCAAACAGAATGCAAAAATTCGCTCTGAAACAAAAATAATTTTTAGCAGATAGTGTCATTTTTAACAAATTTCAAGCTTCTGATGACGTCACAGAAAATATGCTGATGCAAGCAAAAATTTATTGCTGCCATTTTGTTCCTTTTATGACGTACTATAAGTGTGCCAAGTTTGATTCAATTTGAACAACCCTATGAAAAGTTATTGAGGGGGGGCGGATTCCGCCCTCCGCCCTCCCCCATAGTATGTTCGAAAAACCCCGGACCGAATAGGGTTAAAAGGGGTACGAAACGGCTGTTGGTTTTCGACTTTAGTGACTTACACGAAAGTCAATTATTATAGCGGTGCAAAAGTTTATGATCACTGATGACAGAAACAATAACTTAAATCAAACTTGAATTTTTACCAAGTTTTCTAGGCTTTTACAGAAAAAAATTCAACATAAACTTGTTTTATGTGTAAAATTAGGATTCTGGCTTCTTAATGTTGGCTTAAGATGTATTTTGCGTAAAGCGCTCTCTGTCCATAAATCCTGACAGAGGTATACAGAGTTATATTTTTGTTCGAATTATAGAAAGTCTCTGCAATTCGAACTTTCAAGAAAACGTAATTCAAGGTTTCATTCAATCTTTGTTTTCATAGTTTATACAAATAAGAAACTCTAATAGAAAAACTGTTGAATATTTGATTGCCTTACATTGGAGATACGATCTCTTTCGACAATACGTGTTGCACCACCAAGTGCAAGACCAACGTTTGGAAAAATAACGTTCGAAAGACAATTTTTGAATTTTGGAAAAACATTCGAATTTTTCAAAGCACTGTTCACACTCTAAAATTTAAATTAGGGAGAGAATTGTTGAAGGGACTGAAAACTGTTGAATTAGAGAAAGTTTCGAATTAGAGAATTTTGAATTGTAGAAAGTTTTTTATAAGAGTTTCTTAAGAAAAATTGATGGTAACTGAGCACTCGTTCGAATTATAGAAATATTCGAATTATAGAGATTCAAATTAAAGGGAGTGAACTGTATATATGTACCTGTAAATTCATTAAACAATGCTTGAGTAGTTCTTTACAGTGATTTGATTATTTTACAATATGGGCCTTTTCACCGCACAAATTTCTAAAATTTAGGCCATATTGCTCAATACAAGGATCATGAAATGAACAAAAGTTTTTCTGAGTATAACATACATTTAGAATGAGAAAAAATGCTGTTTTTATTATAGTGTATTAATAATTGTTTATCTTATGAAGTCTATTTCATATTCTTGTACAAGTTCTTTTTCTTGCGTCGAGAAATTTGATAATATTTTAGTTGATTTATAAGATTGGATTGTGTGGTCAAACGGACAGGTTTTCTTCTTTTAATGTTTGCAGCGATCAGAGAACGTAATTGTACCATTTTGCACAACAATTTCACAGTTAATTTTTATATTTCGTTCCTTCACAAGTTTTCTTTAAATTTCAGTTTTTCGGTTTTCCTTATTTAAGGTTTTGTATAGATATGATTGTGCGCGTATGTATATAAAGAATGTTAAGATTTATTAAAAATCCTATATAACAACACTTCTACATCCCCCGTCAAAAAGATTTCGCAGAACTTGTTTTCTAACAAGTAGAAGAGGTATTTAGTAGAGAAAAAAATTCAGAGGTACTTAACTAAAACCAAATAGTACAAAAAATAAGAAAAATTATTTTAAAATTTTGTATACATATATTTACAATTTGTCATTTCCGCTCATTTCTGCAAAATCAACTGGACTGTAGGAAGAAACACCATATTTTTGAGTAGCGGTAAGCTCCCATCGTAGGTTTTCCAGGTCGAGTGCATGCTACAAATGAAATGTATTCGTAAGTTAGTATAAGCTAAATTCATGAAATGCAATGGCGTCGGGAGAAGATTATGAAATCAACACATTGCTAAAAAACGCATCGAAACTTCTTGAAGTTGGTGCAACAGATTGGTTTCAAATATGCTATGGTTACTTTTTTGTTTTTTTTTATAAAAAAACATAATTTTTGGAAAAGAGGGCTAGCTAAGCTGCATCTAATAAATCGTTATCTGTCTGTCGACCAGAACCGGGTAATGTTCGGTCCGGTCTGTTTATTTTAGTTCTAGAGCGAATTTTACCATCTAACAGTTAACATCCTGTTTAAAGTTTCCGACAGCTAAGTAAAATCCGATTTCTCCCGATTTTCAAGTTAAATCTAAAAGATCGTGATATCAGATTAATCACGTGTCTAAAATTAATAAAATGATTCCCCTTGATAAAATAAAGTGGTGCTTTGAATTTTAAGTTTTTACAAATAATCCTAACGAAAGTTATTATATTCACCCAATATAAGAATACATAAATATTTCAGGGTAGTTTCGAGTAATGGCCAATACCTAAGGCTATAAGACGTAGAAGACCTAAAAATTTGGCATGATGGTGTCTAATAGATATAATATAAATATTTAAGAAGTGTCATAAACGTGTCCCATAGCGAAAGAGAGTTAGGAAATTAGGAAAACCCGGAACACACCCTCTCTATTCTGTTGCAAATATATGTAGATAGCAGAGATAGCATAGTTCCATCTAGGTTTCTCTTATTATAGATTTAACCAGAAAGCATGTAAAAAGGCTAGCCCGTGGAAAATCCACAGAAATTTGCAGCAAAGTCGACCAGAATGTACCATGTCAAGATAATATTTATATCATTCAATAACAATGACTGAACAAGTAAGTAGTAATTTTTTAGCATAGTTTCAGTTTACAAACAAATTCTTAAGGAGGCAACTACTGAGGGGAGAGCTATTATTTGAGACAGTGCAGACTTAACAGTAGCACAATAAAAGCAGACCAAATAATGACAAAAGTATGGTTTTAGCTTTGTTTGTGAAAATACAGAGAATACTGATAACAAATTCCAAACCTTTTTTGCTCCCATTTTCATCTGGTACTTCAACAAGTCAACATCTTTTTCTTGATTTCCACACTTGCGATATAAACTACGAAACTCACTGCTAGATTCGTCTCGAAGTTGAGAATGCAGCAACTTTTGCTCTTGCATTTCTCGCTGCATAGAACTTACTTTTTCAGACAAAAGCTGAAAAAAAAGTGGCAATGAGATAATATATTTAAAGAAATTGTCGTTTAGATGAAAGATGTGTATCATGAGTTTAAACATGCAAATATTTACATAACTCTCTTAAAAAACAAAACGAATGGAAAACAACAGCCCGTTCTGTATCCGTAAGAAAAGAACAAAAAACAAAGAGGAAAAACCAAAAAACAGGGATTACAAAAACAGAATTAGTTTCGGAGAATCTTTGTGTTTAAAAACGTGATTGAAACTAAAAGCTGAGTTCGATTGCCTCACTATCCTGGATGACCTAATTAGTCAGCAAGTATTACTCAAAATCTTGTGCTGCTTATAAAAAAACGCCTATCATATATTCTCCAGTCAAAATAAAATTCAGTGCAACTTGGAATTATATATTAAGTGAAAGCAAGTTTCGAAACGCGATTGAAAGTAAAGTTTTATTTCGACTAGTGCGCTAGGCTAACCAAGCAAGCAAAAGTAAGAGTCGATTTAGTCTGATAAGAGAAAAGCTTAAGATGAAACTTCGAGCATAGACAAAATTAAAGAAGACGTTTAAAAGACAGGGAGGTATGTATTATAAAGCTCAAGTTTAAGTAGGGTAGTTTATTGACAGGGTGTCTAAAAGAGGCGGGCTTTTAATTAAAACATTACGGTGCACGATAAAATTAGTGCGTATACTTCAATTTTACGGAGAATGCACGTTGAGAGGCCTTGTACGTACCTGTTTCTCAAACTTCAAATCGCGAATCTCCCTTTGTGCTTCTGCTATTTCTTTTTTCATGGACACATTTTCCTATTTATTAGAAAAGAGACAGAAATCAAAGTAAATATAAGAAAGAAATATCATTATTAAGATTAAAATAACATATAATCTACTCAAACTTTTATAGACATCAAACTGCAGATTGCCATATAAGATTTGACGGGTGACGGAAAGTTCTTTATGGGTCTTAACACCTCTCTCCTTCTTCACTTTTGCAGGAACGTAGATACTTTACCCAACAAAAGCATAAGCAACATTTCCCTGCTTGTCAACGACTTGCGTGAACAGGGTGAATATAAAAATTCGCTTTTAGAGAAAATCAAAACAAATATTAACTCCACAATCTTTTGGAAATTTAGATAACTACCGTTACTTGCGTACTGCGTCGCGCAAAAAACATTCTGGATGAGTTACAACCTCGTTCCAATTTCTTTTTTTACATTGGAACGGAGCTTGAGAAAACTGAACCTTTTTATATTCCGTCTCAATGTAAAAAAACCTTAAAAGCCCTGGGGACGATGTTAGATGACCCAATCTACCTCATTGGCTCGAATAAATTCAGCAGTCTTAATTTCCCGGCAGTTTAAATTTCCTTCACCTCCAAAAATTGTCCCTTAGGATCGACTTCGCTTGAGCCAATAAGGTATATCCTTCCAATATTTAGCTACCCAGCATAAAAAGTCTGACGTGTTATCAGCTTTAGGGGCAACTAAGACTAAAATAATTTATCCTCTTAATACCTTTACTCGGGCGAAACAGAGAGCAATTCCAAGGCGCTTAGATTAATTCAATATTCAATTTGAAATCAAAGAAGTTAATCCGAGGTTATTATATAGAATCTACGTTGCATCTTGATCTTACCTTTTGAAGTCTGGACAAGTCGCTGCTCTGTTGCGAACACTTCTCAAATTCATCCAACAAATACGACAGATACTTATTTTGTGGTTTGCACGATGAACCTGGACTGTACGAGGACGTGCAAGTACATTCTGACCTATACAACGAATCCATATCAGCTCGCTGGAATTAAGCGTGTACATACATTTGATGTTGAAAGAGAATTGAATACTGATTTTGTAGTGGCGCAATTATATTTGACGTCACCTATCTATGACGTCATTACTTTCAACCTTATCATTACGTTAGTTTGAGTTAAAGAAACAGAGAGTATGCTATAGTCTAATCGACCTGTTTCTAAACAATTTTTGACGAACCTTTACAGTTTATCATATATATTTACGAATACCAAAGTTTTCTTATCCAAAGTTTTCAAGATATAACTCCTCTACTTTTATTTTATGTGTTGATGGCTTTCGAAATGAAGAACGCCGCTTTTTAGTTGTGTAATTACGACTCAAATTAGACTTGCATATATCCTTCTGTGTGATTACGGACATGTTGTCTATTTTGTTAAAGTAACTAGAAAAATCGACTACCCACATTTTAACATTACCAAACCGAACGAAATGCGTCAATTTAATCTGCTTCATATGCCACACGATAAAGCATACGGCAACACTTAATATATCCTTACAGGCATTGACGTGGCTATAAGGTATGAGGTTGAAACCCTTGCACAAGGAAAAAGCTGCAGATGTTGAGGAGATGATCAAGGATAACTGCAAAGTAGGATCTCTACGCTATCCATAAACCTTCCAATGTGATAGCGGGTCTAAGTTCAAGTCCGAAGTGACAAAGCTGCTCGAAGGTAATGCTGTTGAGATAAACCGTGCTACGACCAAATATCGTTACATATTTTTGGCTTTTGTAACCTTTTTAACTAGGCCCTTGCAGAAAGACTCTTCAAATCACAAGATGCGCAAGAGTTAGTCACTGAAGAGACTAGTACGATATGGGTGAAACCTGTACTGTACGGTGAAAAGTCTAAACAATACCAAGACAGCTATGATTGGTATGTTTTCGAACGACATCAAGCTGAATCAAGTCCCACTCGCAAAGAGCGACCCAGAGGAAAAGCCTTTACCAGAAGACGGTCCTTATTTCTACCTGCCTCTAGCAGGGGAAGAACACCGTGATCAGAAAAGACGCGCAACCGACGCCATTTGGAGCAAAGATATGTACAGACTTCATTGTATGATTATAGCCCAACAGTCCCGAGCGTAGTTTCGTCGATAAGGAACTTATGCTGGTTGCTGATGATGTAAAAATACCTCAGGACTATGTGAAGGAGCGGTGGGAGTCGCAGGCTTTAAAGCGGTACGATATCTTGTAAGTCTCACGACTTACAAGAACTCACCTGCACAGTTTTCATGTTAGCAGATGATCACAAGACCATACATGACTTATTTAATAACATTTGGCTCGTTATAGAGGTGAATACGAATGACCTGACTATCGGGTATACGAACGCCTAGGATTTCACCAATTTTTTTAAAGGCTGCTGGATTCTTCGTAACAGATAACACCTTATTTGTTCCTGCGTCAACTAGCAATATGTAGTCAAATCTCACGAGGGTACCAGAGGAAGAGCTGCTTTTTGTGCCTTCGAAGATTCTTCGGCTAAGAGGGTCCACAAAAAATTGTGTGTGAGGATCTTTTACAATATCTAGGGTCATTTATTTCTCTGAAAGTACCACCTCAGAGAACTCTTTGATATTCTCTTTCGTCGCCTAATACTCCAGACTATGAAATCTCCCTCAAAAAATGTTCACCTGAGCGTTGGAAAGAAGGTACATGTAACACCTGATATTTCCAGTACCACCGACCTTCTTGGTTATTTTTAGGGTAATGCCGTCGACAGTATCTGCAGGGGTCTTTGACTACCATAGAGCATAGGATCCGGAGACGATCGAAAGTACACAAAGAGCGCTTACCTCTCGGTCATGAATTGCCCTATCGTGACAATGGAATCCTGACTGCCGAAGAGATTAGCGATTTGCTCAAAATGATCTTTTTAGACCATTGGATGTGAGTAGAGTTTGTTCAACTGTTATCGGGATTTTCTAGATCTTTAGGTTGACTCGAAAGTACGCTTTAAACTTAGTAGCATCTATGAACAGCAAAAGTAGCTCTTTCAAAACCTTGGCCGGAGCATCAACCTGCAGATTATACGAGGTATTCTCCTTCTTTATGGTGATGACCGTGCTTCGGGGTACTCTTTCAAAAGGTGGTACTAAGCGACTGTACCGTGATATTATAACTTGCGAGACCCTCGTGGTTTATCTTGTTGAACTACAGTGCAATATTGCTTATCTTATACGTGGCGTCAGCAGGCTTTGCTGTGGTAGATCCAGAAGCAGTTGTACCTGGATCCATGACCACTCCACAATACGTTGCAAAATGGAGAACAAACTGAAGTCGATCATGTAGGCCTGATTGATAGAAGGGCAGATCCCTAGTGAGCTTAAACATTTTTCATACAGGTATAGAGAAGGTACTTCCATTTGCGGAGTCTATCGCTTTCTGCTCGTCTCCCCAGACTGGTTTGCCACTTAAAACTGGAGTGCCCTGGATTGATACCTTCGAGGTTTAGGTTATTTCTGCGTTCACACTTAAACAGCCACAAGCCCTTGCATACGCGAGTATATTGTAGTCGTTGATGGTGTAAACTTCGTTGCTGTTCATGGTGATACGAAAATTCCGGTATGTTTATTCCGGTATGTTCATGGTATGTTTTTTACTAGTTAATTCCAGATCGAAAAAAAGCTTGAAACTCCCTGGAAAGATGACATCGTTCTGGCCCATATTGAAATAGTCTACATTACAGGTCTTCGCCCTGGTTGATCGTACTCGGTACGTGGCTAACCTTGAAACGCTGCCGTTTACCCTTCATCGCCATCATGGTCTCTGGATACGAGTGAAGCGTCTTTCCGAACATATTACCCATGCTTTATTTTTGTGGAGATGTTTAATATCCGTCGTCCTACAAAATTTTGGATGATAAAATCACATTTATATATCACAGACAGACGAAATTAACAAAAAAATCTTCGCTCACATATATGAGAGCTTTGTTCTTTAAACGTTTTGTTTCCATAACATTTGAAATCAAGGGTCGGACCTCTCGGGGTACACAAAACAGTCAATTGCCTATTACATTAAAAATGTTTCTCCGTAAAGTTTTCAAAATAATACGACGAGGTTGCATATATTCCTTTTCATTCCTAATTTTCAACCGATAGGGAACCATGTGGCCGCATAAGAGAAGAAAGACCAAACTTTTGCTTTTTTTATTGAAAGGCGGGGCACGAGAAAATTTTTTAAAAGACAGTAATAAATTAAAAAATGTCTAAAAATGTCAACTTGTGTCGCCAGTGTAGTTGTTTGTTTTTCACAAAATTTTCTTGTGACTTGCAACATTATTTTTGTTAGATACAAAATGAAACTGTTAGTGTAGGCGAACAAATAAAAAATTTGCTGCAATGCTCTTATGCGCAATTAATCAGAACTTATTAATTTTGCTGAGTTTTAGTACTGGAAATGAATATAAACACAAATTAAACTTGATAAGTTTTGAAAAGATAATAAAATAATGCGGACTGCTAAGAATAAACAACAAAAGAAAGATGCAAAAGAGAATTTAATTAAGTTATTCGAAGGAAAGTACACACTTGATGTGAATGAGAGGACAATGTTTTATGCATTGGGGCGTCAAGTAGACAAAAATCTTAAAAAAAAATGATACACTCCTTTAAGGAGAGGGCGTAATGTGCGTAACTTCAGGAAAACAATAAGGTCCTGGGGACGTAAATAGGTATTTATAACCTCTTGGTGAGGATGAGCATAACACAAAAATATGTTCTGTAGTTTAACTGAACTTTGAAAAGAAGCAACATACGTGAACCATTTTTTTTACGGTAAATTAACTTTTATTGTTTGTTTCTTTTGTCTTTTTATTCATTTGCGTGGCATGCACTAATAACTGTTTGATTTTATCGTCACGGGTGTTATACCGCAATTGTAATTCCTCAGTTGTCTATTTCATTGGAAAAAGTTTTTCCTATTCATTTTGGAATCAGATTTTGAGATTTTTCGCACTAATGATAAACTAGTTATCGCACTAAAGCCTAATAACTCGGAAAATAATCAGACAAAATATTAAAACTAAAAAAAATATGTCATGTTGTAATTTGTACCGTGTGATAACTTCTGTTCATAAATTTTACAAGAATGACATTTTTTGCAACAGATTTTGCGGAGTCTGCATCGTGGAAAAAATCCTAAGTCCGTTTTGAACATTGACCAGTGAACTTTGACAAGATCAAAGTACGTGGGTAGGATATGAAAACGCCGCAAATTATTGCTAGTCGGTATGATCTTCGAAATTAAGTATTTGTAATATTTCTTTTTAACATGATTGTCTGTATTTAAGCAATTTCTGTCACAAACAGTTCTGGCGACCATCAAATTCGTAATTTCACAGACTATTATGTTCACAAATGTTTGACAATGGCAGTTTTTAGCCATTTTCCAAATAGAAAATTAAATAAATAAATAGAAAAGTAAATAAATAAATAAATAAAAAATAACGTCGCCGGTCGATTTCTTCGTAGTCGATAGGCTGCGGGAGTTCTGTTTGACAGATATGTAGGGTGGGTGCGGAGCGTTGAAAATGCGTTAGTCGTTTCTTATATGATAGACATACAAAACTCAAGAAATATTCCCATATTATTTTTGAGTACGATAGCTACACCTTCAGTGTGCTATAAATCTCTCTGTAGTCTCAGGTAAATTAATATTCACGTGTCACAAAAGTATCTGTTATTGAAGAATTAAAATAAATTTCCCAACAAATTGTCGTTTTACAAGAATGCAACAGACTTACTAAACCACTCAGGAAAAAAAGAAAAGCTTTAAAAAAATTAGTAAAAAATACACTCGCTTCTCGGTAAAAAATAAAAACATAGCTTGTATTTTGTGTAGATTGACCAATCAGAGTGCTAGAAAAAAATCAGCTATATTATAAAGAAGTTTATCATGAATTAAATCACACGATCGCATATATTATGACTGAAACTAAACTACGTGCTATTTAAAAACAATGAGTGATGCTTACCGCACTTGTTCCCAAAAATATATTGTCGTATTTTTTTTCGGTTTTTTTAGTTTTCGTATATTTTACATGGTGTATGTAAATAAGGACACAAAAACCTCAAAGAAAACTTCTTACTTCAAATGGCATATCGTTTTTTGTCGGCTTTTTTGTCCAATTGGCACCTCAATAGATAAATGGATTATGGCTATGGAGTTGAAATCTTATTTAAAGTAACAAAATCATAGTTAATTTGAATATTTTAAAGCATATAATTGTCAAAAATATATGTCAAACGATATTTCTTTGAAAACTAGATTTAACCAAAAACAGGACTTGTGAAGATTCGCTCACTTCTTGGTCCTTCCTAGAGATATTAGAATTTATGGCAAGGTTCAGGCGGTAACGAACACAAGCTAAATTCCAATTATTTCATTCTATTCGTTTAAAATTCGTCTTCTTTTTTTTATAAAGAAATAAGTAATTGGTTATGTGTAAAAGCATAATACAATTTACATTCTTTAAAATACAAGAATCCTTAATTTCAATTTTTTACTATATTTTGTTTGCTCCTTTCGCATTTTTGTAAGCGACCGTCTTTTCAAATCTTAGCTCCAGCGTATACAACTACATTGCTAAGTTCTGAGCTGCCACATCCGGAGAGAAGCTTCTGTTTCTGAACATCTGTAATGTGTCGACGATATAAAGAACGTGGATTACTCCCATCTTTGTTGTGCCAACATATTAATACAAAACCAAACAAATCTTTCTTATCGTGAAAATTATCTGTAAAGATTTTTTTTGCCTTATCCAGTGACAAATGATTACAACCGTTTTTTCGCTGTGCGATGTCGTCAAACCTTTTCAAGACAATTTTGATTTCATTATATACATTACTACTGACAAAATTTGCTTGCCAGCCAAAGTACAAAGTGCGTGAACGAGAAAGAGCGGATTGAAACGCTTGACCACCGCCTTTTTGACATTCAGTATTTGATGTGTCAGCGTAAATAAAGAAGGGGGTGAATTCGGTAAACATTTCAGCTAAATCAAATTCAATATTTGAAAACGAATCTTCGAAATTTTGTTCGTTTCTTTTTTCAACGACTTTTTTAATTAAACTTGCTGCTTTCTGCTTAATCCTTTTTGTCTTTCCATCAAAGCAAATAACTTCTGGTTGTTCATCTTCATTTTCCGTTTGCAAACACTCATCTTTGAGAGGTTCGCAGCCATCGTTTACACCACATATTACGCCCTCTCTTTCAGGATTACAGCTGTTTTGTCCGTATTCATCCACACACAAGGTAGCATACCACGGTCTTGTTCTGGCTAATATTGCACGGTATCTAATTTGTTCACCATCGATTACCTTATCATCGTCATGTTTTTTAAAAGAGCGGTCGAATAGATTAATGATAGGGTCCATTTTCATTTTAATAGGCAATGGTGCAACGAAGTCTTGTTCTGCCCATGATTCTAAATCAATGGTAGGCTTTGATCCATATGAGATTACTTCTTCTCGCGAAAATTGACTTAAAGTGTTATCCAGTTGTGAATCTTGAAACTGACTACAAGCTGATGTTTCGGTGTTCAAAGAGGAGACAAGATTGACACCCATTCTTTCCTTATTACATTTCTCCATTTGTTTAAGTGTGCTATGCTTGTATTCTTTTTTGGTGTATCTTCTTTGAATAGCAAGTCGCGATCCCATTGTTACATGTGTTAAAAAGTGGGTACCAAAGTCATTGATAAAAGCGTGGAATATCCTTTTAGCTTCCTCGTCCGCCATGGTCACTATAGTATTCAATACTTTCAAAGCTTTTCGAAACGTTTCAGAAAATCTTGGTGGATTCCGATAAGAAATTTGTAGAACGTATTCTGCACACGTGGCATCGTTGATAGTGACAACACCTTTTTTCTTCGCAAAATACTCAGCATTCGCCTGAGTGGCTTTACTTTGACTTGATGAGCTTTTGTACAGTTCCTTCATCGTAGTGGAAAGTTCAACGCCGCCCAGTTCTCCGCTGATATCAATTGGTGGGTTTGTTTGAAACGATGTTTCTGTTTCTTCAGATTTCATCATTTGTCGTCTATATCCCTCAATGTTTGAAAAGACGTTAATTTTCGTCGACATATCGCATTTTCTTACTTGACGGACTGTAATTCCACTATGCAAAGCATACCGAGTGTCCTTGTCCTGTACGACTGGAGAAAAAATATATGCTGTTTCAAATCCAGGATCTTGTTCTACCTCAGTGCTATACGGGTTTCCCTTTAAAATATTATATCCAGTCATCGCAGCGACAATATTTGAGTAGGGCTCGTGTCCAGGGTCGCAGAACTCGCCCATACAAGCATTTGACATTATTTTCACGGGGACGTTAGCATCGCCAACTGATCTAACAGAGGAGAATTGAGATTTGTTCATTTTTTGCCACATTTCATCTTGGTGCAGTTTACCATGTTGGGAGCATGAGATTAATACTAAGAGACTCAAAAACTTTATTGCAATGGTCAACATCTCCAACGTTGAAAGAATTCCTAAAAGATGGTATATTAAAATTTAATTGATATCAACATATCTCATATATGAAGAAATTAACATTTAATTTAATTGATGGTGTCTGAAATTTGACGCCTTAATTAAATGGACGTTAATTTCTGACTTAGTCGAAGTCTTAGTCTGTTATCTTACAATTTCGTCTAAAATTCCTGTTGTGTTTGGAGTGTATCTTTTTGTCGTTTTTCCTATTCCATTATACTCCTTTTGCATTGCATTAATGGCGCTAACTGTCTAAATTATATATATATATATATATATATATATATATATATATATATATATATATATATATATATATATATATATATATATATATATATATATATATATATATATATATATATATATATATATATATATATATATATATATATATATATATATATATATATATATATATATATATATATATATATATATATATATATATATATATATATATATATATATATATATATATATATATATATATATATATATATATATATATATATATATATATATATATATATATATATATATATATATGTATATATATATATATATATATATATATATATATATATATATATATGTGTTATTGAGCGCAATTGCACAACACGTTAATTTTCTATGCTAACACATGTTGACATGTAAGCAGCAAATCCAACTGTGAGCATCTTTTTTCTGTCTCACTTTGAGAAAACTTCACATGTTATACCATTTTGAGTTAACTTTCACCATAGTGATGTATCTAATGTCAAACACTTCAATCTGTTTTTCGAAATAACACTGTGGTAGGGAGAATGTCTAAAAACTCGTTTTTTCTCATTTGATGTTTTAAATTAATGTGCAAATGCAGTGTGTTGCTTGTTCTCATTTTCCTTTATTGAAAATACGGAAGAGTCTTTTATCTTTTGTAAAGAACTTACTAAAATATTGGTTTACCTTTTTGTTATTTTCTTTATTTTCTTCAACGCTCTTTCTTTAAATCTTTTCTTTCTTTTTTCTTTATTATATACAAAGTAGCTATCGTTAGGTTACAATTTTACATGCTACTTGCTCCCCCAAAAAGAAACAAAAAAACTCTTATTACTAAAATATAAAACTACTGAAAACAAAACAAAAATTTGAATCATTTCGAATATTCCATCATCAAAACGAACTTTTTCTAGAACCACAAGATAGTAATTAATAACTAACCTGTTTACGCAGTTTAATATTTTAGTTACTTAACAAAATTTACATTTCGCGGTGAAAAAAGAACTGCGTTCCCGCATTTAAACCTTGTGAAAAAAATAAATCAATAAAGGAACAATAAACAATTTTCGCACCAATTCGGAACTTACGCACTGTTACTGTACAAAAAAATACTTCAGAAATTGATTTGTATAAATTAAATTGTGCATGTTACGCATCATTAAATTTGTACAAAAACAAAATTACTGGCATGAGATTTAGAATGAAGAAAGCGCCTATTTCCTGAAACAGCAGGCAATGAAGTGAAACAGAATTGATCGCACCAATAAGCACATGTAAATAAAATCAACACGCTTCATTTGCCAAATAAATACAGAAAATAAAAAAATGTAAATAAAAAAGTAGACCAGAACAAATAAAGGTTAAATAAAACCATTCGTTTTACTAAACAAATATAAAATCTGGCGAGCAACTAAATTGACTAGATAAGACGGAAAAGGTGGTCGAGCGATCGCGCATTTCTTAATTTTTTTGTGATACAGAGTATTTGTGAAAATAGCAGATTACAAACAAAAAATTTTAAGAAAATGTTTTAAATTTCTAAGAAACTTTTTATATAAACAATCAAGGTTCCGTTAGGGTGCACACTTCTTTTCCGTTTCATTATTTACAACAAAAAATATGTAAAAATGTAACATCAAAGCAATTGCACATTTTCGGTCATTTTACAAAGTTGACAAACATCATCAACTCGCCATTTCTCCAGAAAAGCAAAATATGAATTTTTATTACGATTGATTTTTTTGGAATGACTAACAAGTAATTTTCAATACCTTTAGTTAGTAAGATAAAGTCAAACAATCATAGATTGGTTACAAGAAATTTTAGTATGTCAAAAAGTCGGGATATTTAAGTCGATTTTATGAATTGCGCGGACACTTTTAAATTAACAGACAGTTGCTTGCAAAATAATTTAAGATTTTTTTGTGGAGGAAGAAACAGAAGGCAATACAACAGGTCGATATGCCGCATTCGATGATAACAAAAGTATACGACAAAAATACCAGATGTTGAATATTATTGCCGTTCTGGCCTTATAACATGTCATTTCACTGAATAAAAAAATACTGCAATTCATAAATGCAAAGAAATTACTGATGAATTCTACTTCCCCCATTTGTTCCACCCAATCCCTAATAATAATAATTCCCGTCTTAATTTCGGTACTCTAGAGGACCTGATTATTATTATTTAAAAAAAAAAATTTCATATGTTTTAGTGTCCAATGTTAATCATTGCCCTAATATATAATAAAATTATCGCCAGCTCCCTCTCCCATGTACACACACCTTAGCAAGACTAGGGTTAATGATGTACTACACAATAGACCACTTTCCTGTATTAGTAATAGTAGGCAATCCTCAAACTCCCAAAATTAATGAAACACACATATATATAACTGTTTTATAAAATTTTTTAGCAGATCTAAAATTACTCGCAAAAATGTTGAAGTCTGCTATTTTGTTAACATTGTTTGTTCAAAACATTGCAGCATCTTCAAAGACGTACAACGTACAAACAAAAGCATAATATATAAGCTAACTTCTCGTTTACAAACACGATTTAATGTCACAGATGCAAGAGATATGCAAAGGTTAAACGTAGCAAGGCACAACACATTTCAAGAACCCCTCCCCCCCCCCCCCCCCCCCCTCAGAGCCAGGTCAAGTAAGAAGCGTGAACCAAGAAATTCTTTTAAATCCCTGTTCAGGACCTTACTGCGATCCCGGTTATGAGCCATATGTTAATATCGTTGCTGCAATGGTTGGATACAACTTGATCAAAGGTTTGTTGTTGAATTTTACATCCTGTTTTATAAGAATATACTCTATGATAATATCCAATATAAAATTAGACAGAACGAATATCCTAAGAATATGCTCATCTGTAAATTTCGCTAGCATCCTAAATGCAAAAACAACGTATAAAGGACTTCTCTAGCTGTCCGTCTTTCAGTTAAATTAAACTGCTTCACCAAAAGTACCTTAGGGTGATTATACACTAATTTGAATTCTCATATCTTTCAATTTTATTTGTGCTAAAAATATATCATTATGCTTTTTACCCAAAGTTAAGGAATATTTATGTTAAAACGGAAAAAAAGTATTTTTACAAAGCAAAGCATCAACTGTTTCCTACTCACGTATGAAACTAAGGCAACCAAACCTAGTGATTAAATATAAGTAACTAAACCAAAAGAATAAACATAAACACAAAACATTAGTATTAGAGAGTACTCAAATCTCGTCGAAACTAAATTATATAGCTATTCATTTCTTCCTAACATTATTACTGAACCATAACCAAAACATACAAAAAAAGTAAGATTTAGCCCGAGTAAATAAGGACACCAAGGCTAATATTGAGCCAATTCCCAGTCGAACTCAGTTAAAAACAATTGCGAAGATATCATAGTTTTAATTGTCGCATTTCTTCATAGGAAATTCCTATTCAACAACTGTAAATCAAGATCCTGGTTTTGAAACTGCGTACATCTTTGCACCAATTGGTGCTGACCATAACAGAAAGTATGCCCTTCATAGTGGAATAACAGTAAGACAAGTACGGAAATGCAATTTGGTGACTAATTCTAGAACTGTGTCAAGTTTTAGTCAATGTAGAAACAGATTAGTTAAATCCAAGGTTACTGGGAGCTCCTTTTCAAGTAACCCTCCGATAGAACTAGAAGCTGATGTTGGCATTTCGAATGCATCAACAACAATCAAGTCCATTTATGAATCTTCTTTTGAGGCAAGTGAAGAATACCAACAAAATGCGGAATTCTTTAAAAGCATGAAGGGTCTAATAAGTGTTAATGATGCAAAATGTGCAGAATACAGCCTTTAAATATCCAAATGGAATCCACCCCCCTTTTCTGATACGTTTAAACGAGGCTTACTTAAGCTAAACAAAGTGGTAGCTGCAGGTGACGATGATGCTATTTCCACGTATTTTTATCAATTCCTAAATGAATTTGGAACACATTATCTGACACATGCTACCATGGGTTCTCGACTTGCTATCGAAAGACGCTAGGCGAGAGATGAGTATGCAAACAGCGGCATCAGTGGAATTGATAAATGCAATAAGGACAGAATGGGCGTCAATTTTTTCTTTTCGTATTCAAAAAGCAGCACAGACTGCACAAGCTTTCAAAGTACAACGCTTGATAATGTTGATAGTGATATCCAAAGGGAAAGTGTCACCTCCTTTGACTCAAAACCTGCGTCCGACTTGTATAAATGGGCTTCTCAATCATTTGCTGCGCCTTTACCTATAAAATTTAAAATGGCACCGATCGTATATATATTTAGAGATTCCTTTCACAAAGGAGATGACCATTTAAAGAATTTAAACTATAAAAAATTCTGGAGAAGGTTAGTGAGTTATATGATAACTATTGTGTATCAGTACGTGGTGAAGTTGCTTGTCGAAAAAGTAAAAAAATCACATGTGGAGTAAACGATGAATGCGATTCTCTGTTACAAAAGTGCATCTCGAGTAGTGGTAGCACTGGTGATATTTGTCAATACGCTTTTTTCGCTGACTCTGTTTCGGCTAGTTTGCTTCTCGAAGAGCTTGTTAAAAAGCGCATCACAATAAGTGTCAAAACAGCACAAGGATTTGAACAGCTGAGACAAGACCTGGAACGTCACAAACCTGAAGAAGATAAATTATTTTTTGCTTCATTACAAGGTGACGAATAGTAAATGTAAGCTCATTAAAGGTGACAAAATCGTGTCTGCAATTTTAAAAAATAGGCTATATATAACCTATCTTGGATGGCAAAAAAATGACCCTTTAACTACAGCTCGACGCATACAATTCAGAAAGGAATTCAATACGGCATTTTTTAACCTTAAAGGACCACCCCCTGAAGGTTATTGTTACTGCGCGTTGTTGTCCGGTTCACACAAAAAGATTTCAGTTATTTCATTTCAGTTATACATTTGACTTTCTCTTAAAACTGGCTCAAAAGACGGTAGAAAATTAAGGGTTGGGTTTTGCGTTGTTTTGTCAGCATGATTTGGATGACAGTACGGTCGCAGAAGAACATAAAATCCAGGAATCCTTATTTTTTAAATTTGAATATAGAGCTAATAGCCGAACACAAGGCATTGTGTATGTTGGATTTCAATATAAACCTGAAATTGATTTAGCTTTTGCTCATGGTAGATAAAAAAATGCGAAATTTCACCTCTGGTATACGTTATGTGCCTGGAAAATACCTAAAAAGAGAAGGACAATTGTTACCACACCGGAGATGAGGATGGTTTAATCTTTCTAATTTGATGTAGTTATAAATTGATCGTTTCTTGTAGAAACGTATGTATTTTAATAAATGTGTTTTTATTCGACTAAATTCTTTAACACTAGTTGCAAAAACAGGAGGGAGAGCCGTAAAAATTATAAAATAATTTTTGTACTTTTAATAGTAAAACATACTTTATCAGTTAGTTTGAAATTATAGACGTCTACTGTCCTGGACATCGGTTTTCCATTCTTAAGAAAATCGATCCAAAAAATTTGCAGCTTCGCAGAAGTTCAAGTTTTGTTATGGATGAAAACACTTTTTTATGGATGGAAACGCTTTTAAACCTGCTATTGGGTTTCATTTCCTTGACTTGAAACTGAAAACTTGTATTTTTAAGTACCGCAACCAATAATGAGATTTTATAACAAAGAATTTGCATTGTTTGGAAATAACGCCGTTTTGTGAAATTTGATGAGCCACCCACCAAGTAGTGTCACGGACAGACACCATATCGAATGAAAAAAGACTTTATTTCTCACAGGGCAGAGTGATACAAAGCAAATACCTTGGCAGTGAATAACAATTTTCTTGTTACAAAAATTGGACAAATTTTATCTTCATATTCTTACTGGTTTTGTGCACATTATTAAAATGGACATTGATGGAGCGTAAAATAATAGTTGTTGGAAGGTTTTTAAGATTTGGCCCTTTCTATAGTTTTATTGCACACGGTTGTAGCATATGCTTGAATCTTTGTCCAATTATAGCTTCTTTTTGTTGCTAAACAATTACGGTTGGAAACGATAAATATGTTAGAGCATGTAGGTATAAAAGGAGATACATCTTCTTTAGAGATATTGAAATCATCCGTGATGCAAAAACAGGTGCCGCATTCAAAGAAAACGAACTCATCTTTACATTTGCCCGCGGGAAGTTAGTTCGATTGCTTAAAAAATAATTGTGATTGGCCAACTCGGACTTTTTTAACTTTCGTAATTTGTTTAAGAAGGGAAAACAAATAAAAAAACATATTTTTAGTAAAAATAAGTTCTTGAAAAAAGACCTTCTCGGCGTTTTATTTATTTTATTTTGAAATTAAACTTTAATTCCCGGTAACTCAAACCTCCAAGAGACCGAGTAAAATAATTCGTCTTTACCCTGTCCGGTCCGGACAAATGGAATCAAATTGGCACACTTTTAACATATAATAAAAGAAATAAAATAACAATAATATGTTTTTCTCGTGTTAGTACTTTTTCTGTGACGTCAACGATTTTTACGGGTAGCTTCGAGTAATAGCCAACATCTACATCTCTGAGATGTATGGGATCTAAATAATTAACAAACAGGTGCCGAATAGATAAGTATGAAAACTCAGTAAATATCATAATTATGCAACATAGCAAAAAGAGGTTATGATCGAGTTAAACTAAGCTCCCGTTAAGTCAAAAAATGAGGTCAACATTATCTATCTATTACATCAGGAGTTAATAAAAGTTAAAAAAAAAAAATCAGACCTTTACCTGTTTTTTTCTCGAGTAAAAAGTTGGCATTGTGCGAAAAAAGTAGCCTCAGGAGGGGAACGATAGTTACGGAGAGCTAACTGTAGTTTAATCAAGCATTACACGAAAAACTTTTTATACTTTTAATTTGATCATAATGAGATATGAAGAATCATTTTTGTCTAATACGGACGGTGGTTTGCTTTCTGTATTTACACGTTTTTTTTAAAGAATACAGTATGCTCTTCAATTAGTGAACAACATCGATGTATGACCAAAGTGCCCGCTAATTGGAAGTGTCTGCCTTTTGGAAAGTTTAACATTTTAAGCCGCAAAGTAGAAAATAAAGCCGATTTTTGTATCACAAGGGAAAAATAACAATTGATAATATAATATTAACGTAATGATAACGAAACAAAATTTTAAACTTTGCAAGTATTTAAAGTCTTTCAAACAAATTTTAACAAATGATGGATAAATGAGATTATATTTTAACATTTTAAAAATTAATTGTTGTTTTCTGCTATTTATCTTGACGATCTCTAGTCTCTCCTCAATGGAGGAAAGAGTTTCTCTTTCCTCTCTATTGAGATCGTTTGTTTCTATAAGCTCGTCAAGCATTCTTAGCGTTGTGGCAATAGATTTTTTTGGACTTGGTCCGCTAATTGGAGAGAAAAAAATATATTTGCTCTTTGGTGCAAAAAAATATTATCTGCTAATTGAAGTGCCTGCTAATTAATTGTCCGCTTTTTGGAAAGTTTTTTATGAGACTTTGACCAGAAAACGGCCGGAGTATGACATGACCAAAATGTCCGCTAATCAGAAATGTCCGCCTTTTATAGTGTCCGTTAATTGGAGAGAATAATGTATTAAAATTCTAGCCAGGTTGGTCATTACACTTATTTTTCTATTGTAAAAGACCCATTGTTTTTATTTTGAAATCTCAGTCTGATATTTTCTGTACTTATTTTCTGTACTTATTTAATGAAGCATATCGTTTTGTTTACTTCTAACTTCGAACAACGCTTATGTACCATCTGTGTTTACTAGTGCCCATCGCTCTTTTTCTTTTTTTTCACTTTTAGCTAATATATTTATATCTTACATGCTGTGCAATGGAGCGTATATTTGTTTACCCAAGTTGGGTTCTTCTTGATGTACGTACCCAATAAGGCGTAACATAACAAATTTATCAATCTATTAACCAATTTTTCAGACCTCTACAGATTAGAACTGGTAAATATTTTAATATTTTGCAATGACTTAATTCAATTTAAAATGTTTATATGTTTATTTGTCTTTAGCTATGTTCTTTTGTTTATTTTGTTTGTCTGTTCCTATATATAGTTTTTACGTCTTTTTGTTAAAGATGTTAAAAACCATTACAATATGTAATGCGTAATGCGTTTTTGCATGTTCAGGTTTATGTGGCTTTTCTCGTTTTGACTATCGCTTAACCCTACTGGGTCCGAGGGGGGGGGGGGGGTTCTGCTCTCTCCCCCTCTCCCCTAACGGTTTTTTTAATAACTCCTTAATGCTACGTTGTATGGCCACGATACTTACTGAGTTTCAATATTTATCTACTAGACACCTGCATGCCAAATTTTGAGGTCCCATACCGTCCAGAGGGTTTGATATTGGCTAATACTCGAAACTACCCCTAAAAATCTCTATGAAACTATAATGGGGAAAATATAATAACTCTTGTTAGGATTATTTTTAGAACTTGAAACTTACGACACAACTTTGTTTCATTAAGAAGAATCATTTTGCATGTTTTGGAGTCGTGATTAATCTGATTTCCCGATTTTCCGGATTTTACCCGAAAATAAAACAGGATTTCCGGGCAATTTTTGGCATTTTTTTATCCGATCTGTGTAAAACTCGGAAAATATGTTAAATAACTTTTATTTAGCTTTCAAAAACTTCAAACAGAATGTAAAAATTCGCTTTAGAACTAAAGTAATTAAATTTTAAGCAGATAGTGGAATTTTGGACGAATTTCAAGCTTTTGATGACGTCACAAAAAATGTACTGAGCAAGCAAACATTTATTGCTATGCTGCCATTTTGTTCCTTTTGTGACGTACTATAAGTGTGCCAAGTTTCATTCAATTTGGACAAGCCTATGAAAAGTTATTAAGGGGGGGGGGGACGGATTCGCCTATATGGATTATATGGATTATATTCCTGAAATTTACTTCCTTGACGTTTTTACCGTGCTATATTCTCGTCCACGGAATTTTAAAAATCTCCTTAGCTCTTTCGTGATAAAAATCCATCTTGCTCTTATTTTTGTAGGTGCTTTTTCTCACCATGAAGATTTTAATATTTGAATTGTATTCTTTGGGATTTGCAGTGTTGATTTTATGCTCCCTAATGATGAAATTCGCCATAAAAAAATGCTTCACAAGTTAAAAACAACGCTATTATCATCAGTTTGATCAACTAACAACAATTCCCGTCCAACCAAAACAACGTTGAATGATTGCATTGGCGAGTTCTGCGAACCTGAACATGAGCCCTACTCAAATATTGTCGCTGCGATGACTGGATATAATATTTTAAAGGGAAACCCGTATAGCACTGAGGTAAAACAAGATCCTGGATTTGAAATAGCATATATTTTTTCTCCAGTAGTGCAGGACAGCGACTCAAGATACGCTTTACATAGCGGAATTACAGTTCGTCAAGTAAGAAAATGCGATATGCGACGAAAATTAACGTCTTTTCAAACATTGAGGGATATAGACGACAAATGATGAAATCTGAAAAAAACAGAAAGATCGTTTCAAACAAACCCCCCAATTGATATCAGTGGAGAACTAAAAGGAGTTGAACTTTCCACTACGATCAAGGAACTGTACAAAAGCTCATCAAGTCAAAGTAAAGCCACTCAAGCGAATGCTGAGTATTTTGCGAAGAAAAAGGGTGTTTTCACTATTAACGATGCCACGTGTGCAGAATACGTTCTACAAATTTCTTATCTAAACCCACCTAGATTTACCGAAGCCTTTCGATAAGCTTTGAAAGAATTGAATACTATAGTGACCATGGAGGATGGTGAATATAAAAGGATTTTTCATGCTTTTATCAATGAATTTGGTACGCACTTTTCAACACATGTAACAATGGGATCGTAATTTGCTATTCAAAGAAGGTACACAACGCAAGAACGCACTGAGAACACACTTAAAGCCATTGACGAATGCAATCGAGAACGGATGGGCGCCAATCTGGTTGCGTCATTTAACAGGGAGAATACAGCTTGTAGTCAGTTTCAAGATTCAGACTTAGATAACTCTTTAAGTCAATTTTCGCGGGAAGAAGTAACCTCATTCGGATCAAAGCCTACCAATGATTTAGAATCATGGGCAGAACAAGAGTTTGTTGCACCATTACCTATTAAAATGAAAATGGATCCCATATTGTATTTATTCCAAAACTCTTTCCAAAAACACGATGATGATGTAGTAATTGATGGCGGAGAGATAAAATTTCTTGATATCCTTGCTAAAATAAAACCGTGGTATGGTACATTGTGCGTGGATCAATACGGCCGGGGTAGGTCTATTCCATAACAAAGACATTAGAAAGAGATCTATGGTGGTACCTGTTATTATTGTATTATGAAGTCTGCCGAAAAATCCTCAATGATAAATTTTATTTGATTGTATTATGTTTTCTTTTTTGGGTAAAATATTTCAAAATTTAGTCGGTAAAACGTGAATGAATTTTCTGCAAGTGACTCTTTGCTACTATAACTATATACTAATCTTTCTTAGTCGACTTTTTTTTACCAAGTGGAATTTTCACAACCTCGTTTCCAGTGCATTTTGCCTTGTTTATGAAGTTGATAGCGGAAAAAAGGCCCGGGAACAGGGTGGTCACATAATCGCTTATAATTTATGATAATTATATCCGAAAATTAATTTACGAACAGTTATTGTCCTCTAAAAATTTATTTCTGCCCTGCGCGGTAATTTGATGTAAACAAGAATACAACAAGTACAGTGATCAAGTTATTATGGTGTTGGCTAGTTCGGCCAAATTGTGGTCACGAAATATGAAATACACAGTGGACTCTTCATAACTCGAAACCCTTTAACTCGAACCGCTCCTTAACTCGAACGAATTCGTAGGCACCGTGAAGATTTCCTAATAGACTCTCGTAATCAACTCTCCATAACCCGAAAATCTCCTTAAGTCGAACAATATTTTTTCTCCTCTGAAAGCATATCAGGCTATTTTCGCTCTTCATAACTGGAACAATCTAAAAATTTCAGAGTTTTTTTTGGTTCGAATATTTTCTACGCGTTTTCGGCCCCTTTGATCATTCGAACAAAGTCATTTTTCAATAGAGAATAGACTTAGTCAACTGAAATAAATTGTTTACGACTTACTTCTCACCCGTAAGGTAGATAATTACTCAAATACATCGTTTTCTTTCAAGGGGCTTATGTGTAAAGGATAAACTTAGCAAAATTTCCAAAATCTCCATTACTCGAACCGCTCCATTACTCGAACGATTTCTGATTCCCCATAAGAGTGAGAGTTATGGAGAGTCCACTGCATTTCATTCCGTAGGAAATAAAGCAACTCCGATGAAGTGCCATTTTTCTTCTTCATATTTCCAATTTTCTTGTTGAAGAAAATATCTACTTTTGCAAATGTAATGTATTTTTTTTTGAAAACTGCTTTATTTAATACAAATCCAAAAAAATGTTCTGCTAATAAGCCGAGCATTGGCACGTAAATGTTCGTTGTCTTTTAAAATTAATCGTTTAGGAATATGCACACATTTTTCATGGAACCATTCTGCGCAGTTGGAAAATTGGAGCCATAAAATTGTTTCATTTTCATCCTACATTTGTCGACAAACACAAAATATGTTTACATTTAGAACCTTAGCCCTGCTCATCTTTACTGTTTCTTCTTTTGAAAACGGAGAAAACTCTTCCGATTGAAGGCACGTTACTGCAACAACTCTAACAAAGACGCAAATTATAACATGCAATGTTTAGCTATTTACAGTAGAAAAAGAATAGATTAGTACAATCTCACTTGATATGACAAAAGATGAGGCAAAGCATTATTTTGTTGTTTTTGTATATCGTCAAAACAAGATGACGTCCGTATGCCCAATGTGTAATAGAGCAAACGCGAGCATACCTTGGTGAGAAATATATGTCAGCCCATCTACCCCATTCGTCTCCCAGTTGTATGTTCTCTTGATCGATTTTGGAATGACGATTCTCTGTCTTGACACATGCTATCAGGATTTTTAATTTTTTTCTATTTGGGTTAAATTTACGACGGAAAATTGATGGAATCTTTTCACCAGCAAACACCTCACTTCGTACGAACCGCTGAGAAGATCATTGGAAATCTTTTAAATTCATTTCTGCATCCTGATCTGATGGCGTCTTTCAAGAATTTCGCAACTCTATCGTCGAAAGCCTTTGCAAGAGTAGCTGCGTCACCGATATTGTGATAACGATAGCCGCCTAAGAAAAAAAAAGTTCAATGCATTGTTGTGTTAATAACACAACAACAACAACAAAAAAAAACGAATACGCAAGTACCTTTTGGAAATTTGGTGATGTACTCTAACTTGAAACGACAGTCGAATCGCCAGCTGGTGTAGTATGATTTTGAATATCAGTTGAGTATCGCTCCTTAAAAAAATAACCATTAAAAAGATAAAGTAATCTGTGAACCACGCCCTACAAAGAATAAAAAATACAAAAAATAAAATTTTATACCATGTTTTTTTTCCGACTTTAGTTCCGATCTGGCCGATACGAACTAGCTTGTGGATTATGTTTGTGGAGGTGATAAAAAGACAAGCTAAAGTTTTGTATCAACTTTAGGGAGGCTTATTTAAGAAATGTGTTTTTGATATAAAGCAAATTTATCTCGATAATTAAATTAATATATATGTGAGGTGTTTGTCTTTTCCTGCAGAATCTTACGTGAAATTATGTGAACATCTTAATTAATAGTTAAATTTATTGCTCCACTTGGGTACGAAACTCAATTTTGTTAAGCTTGGTTTCCAACTAGCGCTAACTAGTGCTAACTAGCGGTAACTTTTTTTGAGCGGTAACTAGCGGTAACTTTTTATGTTTTCACATACAGTAGACTCCCGGTTATTCGAACCTGCACTTATTCGAATAATTCGGTTATTCGAAGTGAGATGGCGTTCCCCTTGGATCTGCTTACCCAACTCAGGCAAAAACACTCTCGGTTATTCGAACTTCAGTTATTCGAATAATTCGGTTATTCGAAGTGATTTATACATTTTCTTTATAACTTTCATATTTTAAAACCTGTTAACAATTTGTTCAAATTTATTCTTTCTTCAAAAAGTAAAAATTCTTTGTGTTTACACGCTCAACTGAACCACAATGCCTCAATTACTTAAGAAAAGTCCATCCCATTAAGGTTAAGTTGAAAATCTGGCGGGAAAACGAATTTTTCAGTTATTCGAACTCCCGGTTATTCGAAGTAAATTCTTATCCCCCTTGAGGCTTCGAATAACCGGGAGTCTACTGTAGCTATAGCTAACAGTAATTATTGTTAATCTTTATGTTTATTTATTTTTCTAACTTCAATTTTTTGAAGCTTCAGTTGAAAGCATGGATTCAGAGAAAGAAGATTTAGGTTTACTTGGATATTTTTTTATTTTTGATGAAGAGAAAACATCGTTTTTGGGTTCTTGATATTTACAAATAAAGAAAGGAAGTTTTCAATAATCTTTTAATGTTTTATCTTTATACTCCTTCTTAGATTTGTCGTATGGACACGGATATTTTCGAACAGCTTTAGATAACTCTGAACACATATCAGTGAAAAGATGCTAGTAGCCACAGTACAAAAGTTTTTAACCATAATTTGACTTCCTTCACCTAAGGTCTACATATTTTTGCCTGTCGATTTTTCAGATTTTTTCCAGGTATGCGCAACAATCTCGTAAAAACGTTACCATTGGAAAAGATAATGAGCTTATTTGTTATACAAACCAGGTCCATGAAATGTACTAAAATGTAAACTGTATTGTCCTTTTTTAGCATTGCCTTTTAAATGAAGAAAACTCTCACAAATTTGTCATATAGTGATTTAGTATTAGCTATACTTTCTAGATTTCAAAATTTGAGAAATTTAAATGAGGCCATAAAGGTTTTATAACAAAACTTTTAAATGGGGACCAAAAAGGAACAACACTAGTAAGGTTTTCTAACAAATTAATTCTTCTAAGGCCATACTAAACTGGGAAAATTCAACATTAAAAGGCCCTATTATTATATTTCAGGCCAGCGATTGATTATGCTCAACTGCCAAATATTAATCTGCAAAAAAGGATTTCTTGTCTTGGTGACAGTTTATAGGAATATGGAAGCCGAAATATATGTTAAAAAAAAGGAATAGAGGTTTAATTCTCGGGTGTTATGGTTATGATCATTTTAAAAGAGAATACAAGAAACTTTTGGAGAAAAGGATGATTATTAGAACAGGATCATTTTAAATTTTATAACAGTTTGACTGTAATAATCAACTGCAGTGAACCGTTACCACTGCAGCTGATTTGTGTAGTCATTAGTTGTGGGACACACAGCTTCTAGTTTGGGCTGAAAGGTCGCACAAAATCATGATCATTGAGTAACATTCAGAGATAACCGAAAAATTAAGCTATAATAGTCTAATTTGTCTACCATAGGCTATTTGGGCGATTTATCTCTCCTAATTATACTATCAACATGGGTTTTTGCAGCCTGTCGCTGTTCTGTTACATAGCCGCAACGATTTTATTAGCTAAAAATATTCTAAAAACCTCCTTTGATGGCCCAAATATATATTTTTTTATTATTTGCGCTGTCAGAAGATATAGTGTTTAGTTTGTTTTGATTAAGAACGCGTGCGCCGTGTTACAGCTCCTTTGTTTTACGGCCCGGTCCCGGTTGCTTCTGGAAAAGAGCTATATTTCCTGCGCAGCATATTTTAACATGGCTGTGCATAGCCTAAATAGACTATTTCTCGCCTAATAAGTCGATCCGAAGACTTTTGACCTAAAATTTATAGATGACCTCCTAACTAGTCTATGGAAAATCTCCTATCTAAGCTACTATCCTAATTTCGCGTGATGGTCTAACTTGCAGTTGTCCCTGACTGAATAATAGACTATTCGATTCTACATCTATGCACACTGAAATAATATATGCAAAAGAAACTTACAGTTACCTACCTTGTAAGTGCGATGAAAGGTATCCATTTTGAGCGTCAAAAAAAGGATCATATTTGATGTTTCACTACTTTCACAAAAATAGTGGCCATAACTATAAATTGGCAAGAAGTTGGCATAACCGGATTGAAAAAGATAGGGTGCATTTTTAGCTTCGATGAGATTGTCCAGGTATTATGGTAGCTTTTAGTTGCACTGCCCAAGAAATCTGCCACCAATTGTTTCCGGTCACGAAAACAAAGAAGTGTCCTACGTTGTGAATCAAAACCTGAATGAGCAATTTTTTGCGTGCATTTAATTTGCTTATTTATCGAAATCGACTAACAATTGAATCTCACGTGGTCGAGGCCATATTTAATTTAAAAATAACGTAAACAAAGTTTGTGCATGCGCAGACTGAATGTCTGGCCGCGAACTACCGTGAATTATCTTTCCCCACTTTGTAATTTTGGAGCTGCCCCACTTTGTAATTTTGGAGTTGCCCCACTTTTGTAATTTCGGAGATTCCCCACTTTGTAATTTTGGAGTTGTCCCACTTTTTAATATTGGAGATTCCCCACTTTGTAATATTGGAGATTCCCCACTTTGTAATATTGGAGATTCCCCACTTTGTAATATTGGAGAGTTGTTTGTGATTCCGAAAGAGTTTACGTACCAAAAAAAAGGGCTAGAATAGCATCAAATTTAATCCGGGCGAGCATGTTAAGGATTGTAAAAAGTGCCGGCTTATTCTCTGAAATGGTGGTAGAGCTGAAAATCACCCTGTACCACCTGAAATGGAACACGGCATGGCTAAATTTAAAACTGCTGACCTACAGTTGGTATATAATAGAAAATATTATGTGAAAATCTAAGAAGTGATTTTTATTCTTTTACTCTTTCTAGCTTTTATTTTCGATATTTTTATGTTTTGATGTTTTTTAGCAAGTGAGCAAATTGCTACCTATTCTGCCTTGAATTGTTTACAAAAAATCACGCTAGTAGAAGTTGTTGTATCTTTGTTCATATCTTTTATCTTTCTTTCATTCTATTTAGAAGTAGTGCTCTCTCTATCCGAGTTTGATTTATAGATATACCCGAGGTGACTACCATTAAGCCTTTTTGTTACGTTGCTTGATGTAAAAAAGAACACATCAATAACCTCGAACTGATCAGTCTGCATGTTATGTTAAACAGGTTAAATATTGCTACAGGTTATAGTTCTTATGTTATGTTATGTTATATTAAGAAAGACACATTAGCTCCTGCATATTTTGTATCTTATTGAAACGCGGTTGTAATATTTATTTTATGGCATGGTATAAAAACACGTCAGCTAGCACATTTTTTCACAAAGAGAAAGCCAGTGCATGTAATGTAAAGAGTAATCATTCTACTAACGTGTGACACGCGTTTCATTGCAAATAACAAGACCGAGCATCCAGAACACGGATAACATCAAAAAAGATGACGTCATAAAAATTGCATAGTCAGTATGTGAAACACCTAAAAATTATAAAGTGGGGCAGCTTTAAAATTACAAAGTGGAGTATAACACGTAACTCAGGAACCTCACTTGTAAATGTACTAACCTTTTGGCAAGCTATTGTAGTTAAATAATAGCCATTCAAGTTATTTCTTGGTGATTAAGCAACCCCTTTATTTTATACTTTAGGACATTTTAAGCGACATAATCCCAACATTTTAACTTCTATAAACATTTTTATTCCTTTTAGAAATATTATCAATTATTTTCTAATTCGCTCCGCTTAAACGAAAATAACCTTATTTATTTTCTTATTTTTGGGACAGGGAAGACTCAAAGAACTTCGACTAGTAGTTGTTTCTAGACTTTGAATTAAATCGCTATTAAACTAATTTTGTATTTTATTACCTCTGAATTTAAATTCAGTTTTACTGATCTTATGCTGCTCCAGAAGACGTTTTTCCAAGTTTTTCGATCCAATGGTAAGCCTCTGTTCTAGATAGATTTTAAGTGAAATGTGGACAAACAGTTTTAACGTGTACGGCTCAAGAACTAATTGACATGTGAGCGCTTTCCTGCCTTGTACGCCTTTTAAAAAAAATTTAAAAACCACGTGACCTGTCTTGGCCATACATACGAAAATAAATTCAATTAGAAACTCCCTGGAAAGTACCATTCAATTTTTTTTCAATCGTGTTGAGAACGTTTTGATTGAGAACGTCGAATTAAAAGTTTTATAAGTGATTTTTTCTTCGCACATAACAAAGGTTTATATTTGATTAGAATTTTACTTTTTGTTAATTTATGAAGTTTAAAAAGATTTTTTTTTATCTATTTCTTTGTAGCAGTGTCGTAAATATGTTTTGCTGAAGTGAAGCTTTTTAACGAGTTTGTTGGCAATATGGGTTTTAAATTTTTTTTTAATCAATCGTCCTTACGGAAATACTTTGTTTATGAGGAAGAAGTCTTTCCTGATTTTATTGCTGTTTTGGTTATTTTTTCTATTCTCTCTGTTTTCATATTTTTTCTCCCTTCGTTGTTTCCCTTGTTTTCCTTATTTTTTCAGTTTTCGTTGTTTTCAGTTTTTGTTGTTTTCAGTTTTCGTTGTTTTCTCTGTTTGCTCTGTTTTCGCTGTTTCATCTATTTTCTGTTTTCGTTTTTTCTATGTTTTCGTTGTTTTTGATGTTTTCGTTGATATTTCTCTATTTTTTCTGTTTACGTTATTTTCTCTGTTTCCGTTGTTTTTGCTGATTTGCTCTGGTGAAATTTAAATGTTCGTGTATTAAAAGCCATCACTCTAAACTGTCTCGACATATTGTCAGAATGACAAGGAGAACAGAGCAATTAAAATATTTGATTTGACGTGTGTGTGATATTTGAAGTTTAGCAGACATTTTGCTTTGAAACAACTTTTAATTATTATGTTACTGTGAGCAACCTTTGTTGTGCAATATTTTTTTTTTTTCAAGGAATTAAAAATGTTTATTTGTGAGAAAATACGAATTGCTCAAGTCTTTGTTGTTTTATATTGATATACTGCCATATTGATTTTAAATTTAACTTTTTAAACTTGATATACATTCATGTTTACAATTTTCTCTCTTCATTTCAAGTAGAACTCAGAAGTATTTGGTGAGCTCTGGAAAATATTTCAAAACACTGAGTAAGTTCACAGGTAGCTAAAACGAATTTCAAATGGTTGACAGCTAGAATCGCGTTACAAATTTACCTTGTCAACGTTTGTTATTCTTTAATTTAGATTCATAATATGATTGCAAGGTACGTTCATATAATCTGCATAGCGTCCGTCGCAGGGTGCATTGCGTCACAGTGTGATAACGCAAGTTATTATATCGCACTTGGGAGACACAATATATCATATGATCAAAATCAGCAAATAAATGACTTACTTAAAGGCATTCGAAAATTTCGCGTGGGTGACTTTCGACACATAGATGCATGCGTGGGAAATTCATGCTCGAATCCTGTGTTTACGAAAGAATCTTCAATAAGGAATTACAATTTTTTCGTGAAAGAAGACGACCACATGCACGGATATTTATTCTGACCACCACCTTCCAATGTTTACAAAGAAAAGAGAGGTCCTAAGAATGTAACATTATACAACATCAAGGTTTTTTCAATGTCAGTTTTCACAGCAACATGAAATTTTAAGGTTAATGGACTTGCTAAATTGTGGTCACATATGAAATAGAAGATATATGCTGCTAGATTTTAAGATAGCAAGAAAGCTGTATGTTGGCTAAAGAACTGTAGAACACTGTTCTATCCGTTTTGTAAATATTATTCCGTTTTGAAACGCTTTGCCGGTCTGTTTGTAAGTGGCGCAGAAGGTTTTTAGGATGCTCGGTTAATCGAATCGGTTTGTAAGCCGTACGTCTTATTTTTAAACACAAAAAAACTACGCCATTCCAATGGAAATTTCTTTAGATCTGTTTTTAATCCCTACGTCTTAATTGTGAACAGAACACACACTTCACGTTTTGTAGGGAACATTAACATTGATTTGAATTCATGTCTAATATTTGCGAAAACTACAGAAGATAATTCATGTTATGAACGTGTATATTTTTACAATGCATGAAATGTGTCGACTGTATAGATACAATTGTCGACAATTATGCAGGGAATGGGTAACATAGACACCTCCCGCGGTTTCTTTAACGAAATTTTTGAAAGATAGACAGGGACAGAAGGTTAAGCTGTGGAACTTTCGCGGAAAAAAAATGCTAAATTTAACTAAAAACTAAGTTTACCACGAAAATTTATTCCCGCGAAAGAAATACAACACACCTTAAATAAATAGTCAAAATATAGTCTAATAATTTACAGATTTGCAAATGCAGAATGAAATCGGATTGAAAAAGACGAAAACATACCAGTTGCTTACGAAACAACATGTTTACTTCAAAGTTGACTTCTTTGCATCGTTCGATATTTTTAGGCATTCTCGCCGCCAGGGCTCTTCGAACCAAGTGTATAATATCAATGAAACTAACCAATCAGTTAATCAGTCAACCTCGTGCGTAGGGACTTTTTTCTCTTTCCAATACTCTAAGATTCCTTTCTTTGTCATCCCGAGAATATCTTCAAGAAGAGAGATGGGCCTCGGGAAGAGGTTGAAGCGCTGTCACTTTTCCAATTGCGATTTAGCGTAATTTTTTCCAACCTCAATGGATGCAAGAAAAATCACGCTCCATAGTTTTATTTATAGTTTTTGTGCCAAAAAACAAAACAAAAAAAGTTCTAATTTTTATCTCTAAAAAGTTCAGTGAATTTGCACTATAAAAGCGCGGAAATTTGTTTGTGCCTAGTGTACAATAGCCAATCTGTACTTTTGTTTATGTTGTTAGCGCGAAGTTCAAAATGGTGGGAAAAGTAATTGCATTGAATGCAGCAGGCAGGAGAGTATGTGGCTGGCTAGCATTTCTTTGTTACTTAACAACATTCCATGTTTTTTAAAAGCTCAAGATATTTACATTTCTAGCCTTTCTTACCTAGTCAATAAATGAAATGAAACTATTATGTATAGCTAGCTGCTATTCTATTCTTTTATACACCACACACAGCGGAGGTGGTGTTGTAGATTTTTTTGGCATAACTAAAGCTAGCTAGCTAGGATAGTAGAGCATTGACACAAGCACACCAAAAGTTGCTTACCTCAATCATACATAACCCAACTTATTAAACAAGTTTCACTGTTTACCTATAGCTAGCTACATTTTGACAAAGCGTGTGCTTGTCTGAAAAAATCAAGAGGTGCAAGTTGGCACACAAGAAACACCAGTTTGACTTTTGTGGGTGGACAGGTTTTTAAGTGTAACATGTCTCCTATAGCAACATTCTTATTCATATGCTTCTATGTTATGGTTCCAAATTTTATCTGCATTCTAACTTTTTGTTATAGTTTGAATATCACTTCTTTAGCTAGAATCACACCAGGAATAGAGTGATCAATAAATTTAAGCAATATGGTGATTGCTTTGTTGGCTGTATGGGTTATTTTTCCCTTATTTTTATCATATGTGATTACATATCCCAGCTGGACGCATGGGCGAGCAAAAAAATGCAAAGAACTAGGTTAAATTAACAACGTATATCGACCTAATTAAGTGATTATCTAAACAAACAGCTCTAGCAACGATCTGCAAGCCCACTCGACATATAACATCATGGTTTTCAGTATAAGATCCATAGAAACAACTTTGCAATAATGCTGGGAACAAGACGCGCGTCAATGCAGGGTTGAGTGAAAAGAAATTGACCAAAACAACCTATTTCTGTGATTTATATACTTCTTAATTCTGTGATGTGATTTTTCTAATGTGAGATCCACTGGAATGATGAAGTCTATTTTATGATTAAAATGGTCGCAATACTTGGCGACTTGTCTCAGATGGAGCTAGTAGTGGCTTTGAGCATTGCGTGTACATTTTTCTGATGATCAAAACATCATATAATTTTGCGAAAACTTGGTGGTAATAAAAATTTTTTCTTAAAAGTATTCTTTAGCCTGTCTAGTTTTATATTAATATAGGTTTTTATGGGATATAATTTAATAAATGATTACAAAGATAACAATAGATTAAAATGTCATATCCCCACGGCGGGGATTTTCTTGTCCGTGAACTACCCAATCCATGTTCAGGCTGTTTGTTCTATAAAGTGGACAAGTTTCGTTGCCGGTAAAAATGGTAATAAGGTACATCATAGACGTAACACTTTTATAATAGACCATTTTTTTAGAGAAAATATTTACATTGCAAGAAATAAAAAGATCAGGAAACTATTGTTTTAATAACAATAACCTGTGTGTGACGATGAATACTTTCAGCACAAAGTCTATAGAGTTTGTAAACAACAGCAATTAAAAAAATAAAAATGAACATAAGTGTACTATAAATACATACTATTAAAAAAAACCTAATTTTTATCTTACAGGATATTTTTCCTTATATATACAGTAAATGAAAGTATATCTTAAATTTACAGAACACCATATAAATACGTTGTTTATATATATATTACTTTGAGACAATTTTTTCGTAATATATAATTGTAACTTGCATAAGTAGTCATGACGTCTATCTGGGAAGACACATGTGAGGAATTTCAAAATTATAAGGTATATAATACATGTTTGCTGCAAGACACTTTTGTTGTGCTAGAAATGAACTTCTGCTGTACTATAACACTGCCATTGGTAAAAACTACCAAAACCGAACCTTATTATGCTAAAAAGTTTCCATAGTTTGCTTACAACTATTAAAACAGGTATGTAGATGGTTAATATGATGGCAAAGTTCTATTGAAACCTATCAAAACAGGTCTGTAGAAGGTTGATAGGGTGCCATAGTTCACTTAAAATCTGTGAATGTGGGACCGTAGAAGGCTAAAAAGTAGCAATATGTTGCTTCAAAATTATTTAAACGGTACTTTAGTAGGTTATTACAGATCCGTTGTTTGCTTAAAAACTCCAAAAGCAGTACTGTAGAAGTCTAATACAACTTCTACACTGGGAAATTCTGTATATAACCAGTGGTTGAAGTAAAAAGGGAATTTTTCCAGCTAAAATACTTTCATCCTTAAATACTATTACTTATGCTGCAAAAGTTATTCTCAAAGTTTTGCTAAAACAATGTATAAATAAAATATTCAAAAGGATATGTTTATATGTATATTTTTGAAAATGCAACATCTATGAACAAAAAATGGTATATATATATATATGTTTAAAAAAAGCTATATGTCTTAAAAATATAAATAACATGAGTGATTTTAAATAAGTTTTAACAGTAAAACTCACAGTTATAAGAAAAAATTACTGTATTGTTTTATTGTTAGGCTTTTGTTAAATCACACTTGCAACATATCGCTCAAAGTTCATTACAGTATCATGATTAAGAGAAGATAAAAGGAATTTCCAAGTGGTTTGTATGGCGTGTGCACTGAAGCTTACATTTGACTGTACTGTATATTTATACTGGATTAGTCTGGGGTAAAACCACCCGCATGCAGCTTGATTGTATGCCCAGGCATGCAAAAAAAGTGTCAATGCGTGCAGTTACCAAAGTTCCACTGTTTGTATAATTTTCGTATTAAATATAGAATATCAACTACTTGAAATGAATGTAACAATTAAATTTAAAAGCATGTGGTTGCAGTGCCATCATATTTTAATTTGAGTTTGTTTTAAGAAAAAGCATTGAAAAATTTTTACGTTAAAAAAAATGACATTGGAATGTGGAAAGTTTAAAAATCTTAAATAATTGATGTGCTGTACATCTATACAGGTTCAAATTTTTTTTAAAAATTTCAGTAAAAGCTTAAAATAATAAAGGTATATTTTATATAAAATAATTGTAATGTGTTTTCTTCACTACATATTTTGTGAATTTTTTTTTAGGGAAAGTGAGCTGAAAACAAACTTGTGTCATCAAATTGTTTAAAATTATCATTCTATGTCTTTGATTTTTTGTGAGATTTGCAGCTTGTTTTGATATAAACCATGAGCTATATATTTATAAAAAAGAAAAGCACAATATGGAAATGATTAAAGATTAAATTGTTGCTACAATTAAATTAATTTATTAAGTAGATCTGTAATTAAAGTTAAAATAGAATCCTTTATGAGTTTGCAGTTGGTTAAAATTATATTATGATAACACAATTATTACAACTGGCTTTAAATTAAGTGCAAAGCTTTACTTTAAATGACAACAGACCATTCTGTGAAAGACGAAAAGGAAGAAAAAGCTTTAAAACATTGAAAGATAGTTACTGAGGTGTAAGGTATAAATATTACATAATTTTACATAGAAAATGACTATGAACATATTGTTCTTATTTTGTTTATCCTTAACAAAAAAAATTAACATTTACAGTCATTTTTTTCTTCTAAATGATTTTAGATATTTTTTCAGTCATATGTATGAAAGGCTGTACTAAATAAAATTGCCTTACAGATGTTTTTGTTCTGCATGGTTGTTGGGATAATACAAATTGAGTTTTTACAAAGCAGTTACTTATATAGAGCTGAAAAATCATTATAAATTCTATCTTTACTTCCATTTATCTTTATATATTTTATTTTTCACATTAAAAATGTGCAAATAGATAAAATTGATTAACATATACATTATTTATTTCTTTTATATGACGATTCTTTGTTTTTGCTTCCTTGTACATATTTCTTCTTTTTTTTTGTTCATTATTATATAGATGTTAAAATTGATTATTGTATTCTTTGAGAAGTTGAGAAAATGTTTATAATATGGGGAATACTGATAATGAACACTATAAAGTGAAGTATGAGCAAAAATTTTCAATAAGTATACTTTTTTTACTGCATTTAATAATGTGGCGCATGAAAATATACTTTTAAGCCGGATGAGTTTAGCTTTGCATATCTTTAGAGTTAAGACAAAATGTTAATGCTTCACTCAAAGTTGTTAATGGCTTTGCTGTGTATAATACTCAAGGTTTTTTTCACTTCAGGTCTACACTGCTAAGAGTAGTCTTTATCATCTAAAACTTTTTTTGTACTTTATTATTTATTGGACATAAAAGACTTTTCATTCTTCTAAAGGAATTGCCAAACATTGATAAGTTGCTTGTAAATGTCAGTTATGGATGGCCTAACATTTTCAAATTGTGTATATAGTTTGTTCTTTACAAGCATGGTTTTGTCATGTGACATGTCTGGCCATATGCTGTAGAATCCCAAGTAGCATGTCCCTAACATTTACAAACTGAAAGTAAAATTTTTCTGGAGTTCTGCCTTATATTAATTATTATGGAAACAGTATTTATCTGTCTCTGTTGAAACTTTAAGTAAAAAGATACACATTTTGTTTGATATTGATGTTTCATTTTAATAATTTATAGACATAAAAAGTTCAGGTGTAATAAACAAAAACTATGTAAAGTGAATCTTAGAAAAATGGCAAATCTTGATGTCGATGGTATTATCAAGCAGTTGGTAGCAATACAAGACACAGGGAAACAGGTTTGTTATTTGTTGTTTAAGTTTTCTGAAAAGTTAATTTTCGTACAAGTCTTGTGGCAGTTTCATGCCATTTTTTTTTTCATCCTTTTAAAGAAGACCACCTCTATATTTAAAAGTTTATTTATCGCCATTTTAAGCGTCAAACATAAATGTGGGATGCAGTGAAAAGTTTGATATTTTGCTGAGTATGGATGTTTTTTGAGTTGATTTCTTTGCTCAGTTATTAACCTCAACCCACAAGAATCAATATTGTTTTACTAAAGTATTTTACCCAAGCAAAATGCAGCGATATCATTAGCAGAATGCTAAACACAGCACTTAGGGATAAACAAACATTTATAGATGCCCTACATAACATCTTATTCTTGTTGGGAACCTGAGGTTAGGAATTATGAAAACTTTATCAATGCATAGATATTACAAAGGTGAATTGATTAACATAAAATGTTTTGCCAAAATGACACTCGTTTGCTCGTCCCAGGCACCTTAAATTTCTGCTGTTGAAACCATAACTTGGGATCTATTTATTATTTTTCCTTAGGCTGCATTATCCGAAACTAAAATCCGATTGATCTGTGCTGCAGTGAGAGAAGTTTTCCTGAAAGAAGCCACACTGGTTGAAGTCAAAGCACCTGTTCACATATTTGGTGATGTTCATGGACAGTTCCTAGATTTGCTCCGCCATTTTGAAAAAGTAGGATATCCAGGCCAAAAAGAAAATCAAAACTATTTATTTCTTGGAGATTACGTAGACAGGTATAGGAATCTTCTCACGTGCTTTTGTATATATTGTTGTGCAATTTTTCATCTATTGTTGTAGTGTATTGTATACAAGAGGACCTCCAATGCTAAAAGATTTTGTGACATATTGTCATATAAATATATATCTCTTCAAAACCCTGTTCATTCACTGAAAAAGAATTAATTACTTAAATCTCTTTATGAAAATCAAATTGTAACTGGAACACAACGATGTACATAACATACAAGATATATGTAAGATGGACAGTGCCCTTTGGATTTTATAAAATCCAAAGGGCAAACCGTCCGTCTAACATATTTCTTGTATGTTATGTCCATAACATACAAGATTTTGATGATATTTAGGCTAAAACCTAGATATCATTAAAACGAACATAAAAGCTGTCTATCCATAATGCTAGGTGTTATCTCAATCCAACATTAGGCACATTTCTACTTTGGATATATTGTGCTGAAAGTTTCTTCCTCTGTATATTGTAGAGGTCAACAGTCACTGGAAACAATATGTTTGCTACTTTGTTACAAGATTAAATATCCGAAGAATATGTTTCTGCTTCGTGGCAATCATGAGTGTGCAAGCATTAACAGGTTTGGCCTGAACTTTATTTATTAAATAGACAATTAAAACAGTTAAATAAACAATTAAAAAAACAATTAAGTAGAAAATCTTTAAGTTTCCATTGACATAATCTATTTAATAATAGCGGTGTCTTTGTTCTGTGTCCCCTGCAGAGTAATAATTTCCGGATAGGCAATCCCATAGCTTTTCCACAAATTAACAAGTATTTTATAATTATATTATAATACCTGCTTTTAGTCTGTCAGCAAATAAAGGCGTATTTTCTTGGTTTTTCCATGCGCTATGACTAGTTATGAAAAATAGCCAAAGAAGACATGCCTAAGCGTTTTGAGCATAATTGTATTTTTTTATTCAATATTATACTTCCTTGTTTTCCTGAAGACACACAATACATCATTATACCAAATATAGCACTACTTTTTTACAAACGATTTCTGTGATAAAGTGTTTTCATTAACTTATCAGGAGTAGAACATAAACTTGTAATTCTGATGGGCAAAAATTTGTCAGCAAATGTGTTAGAATTGAGTTGTGTTTCGTTGCTTTTCTACTTGAAAGCCTGGTAGGCTATTAAAGGCGAGCCATTTATCTTTAGATTAAATCAATGACCTTTTTTTGTAACTGGCAAAACTTTGTCAGACAAACATAAAATGTGTATAGTGCACAATGCTCCATTTACAATTACTAAACCCACTTGAATCCTCCCTTGCTTTGCAGCTACCATTTCTAGGAGACAGAAAGATGAACTGCAAGCATTATAATATAGATTACTTTAATGGGATAAATTTTCGCGGGGATTATATTTCATGCATTTTGCGGATTTGGGTACTATTCGCGAAAATACATCCCTTCAAAAATTTGGAAACAGGCCATCCGCGAAAATTTGTCCGAGCGAAAATTTTGAAAAATTGCTCGATCCGCGAAATTTTAAATTTTTCTTTTTCTTTTTTTTTAAAGTCTGAGGCTTCCTTTTTTGTAGGCCTAATTTTTCAACCGAGTACTGAAGATGAATCAGTTCCCAGCCTTTAATGCAGATGATTAACCGAATTTGAGTTCTCTTTCCAAGCTTACGGATGAACAATTGAAAGTTCCTTACACCCCACGAAGTGAAATAGTAGTAGTGGATGTAACGGATGAAGAATCAGCCTTTTTTGAATTCAATTCGAATTTCGTTTCGTTTTTTATCTAGTTGTGTTTATTCTACCTGACGTTATAGTTGTGTTGAAAGAGCTTTGAACTAAAATGCAAATTACACTTTGTCTCGGTCGGTGTAGAAACGACCGGTGTAACGAGAGTTGATGAGACAGTGCCATTCGGCCCCGAACCCTTTTGACAACTTATTTTACATTTTTTTTAAATTGCTATTATGACCTCATCCGCGAATTTAAGTCCCCGCAAAGAATTAGAACATCCCTTATCCGCGAAATTAAGTTCCCGCGAAATGCTAAAATTTATTCCATTAAAGTTTTCGTTAACCTGTGAATTAATTTATGGGTTTGACTTTCCTATATATATCGCATTTGGTTATTTCTTTTATCCGTAGCAGAGACAGACAGAAGACGGCTATTATTAATATAATACAAGATGCAAAGTCTTTAAATGACATGTTCATGTGAACGTATGTTAATACTTTAAAGAAACATATACATGGTTGTTCAGCGTATATATTTTTATGGTAATTTTTATGGTAAGATGCAAATTCATAATCGAAATACATCGCATGCTAAATTAAAAATAAACAAACAAAAAATTACTATACGTCTTAATCAAATTTTTTTGGACCTGTTCATTGTAAAAATAAATGCCATAAAATTTTATTCTGTTCAGAATTGTAAAAAAGGTATAGCATTTTGGAAATTATAGATGGTGAAAGGGAAAATACAATACGGTGTTTATGGCCAAAAGCTTTCCTGTCACCTATTTTTTGTCGGTACATTACTGTTTTCCGGATTTTTTTAACAACTTTTGCCTTTTTTAACACCTTCTTTAGACAAGTTGTCAGCTTTATTTAGTCGTGTAACAAATTAAGTAGCAAATTTGTTTATTTTTATCGTGTTATTCATGTCCTTTTTCTGAAATAATCACGCCAAATTTTCTTCAGTAAAGACAGCTCGAAATAATAAATAGAAATTCACCTGCTTTATTTTTATTACTAACAAAATAACGTGCATTGAAATAGTAAAAAAAGAATGTAACCATCTCGCTGAGTTCATCTACAAAGGTATAAATAGTATAAATTCGTATATAAAAAATTCGTATGCAATTCATATAACAGTTCCATATAAATTTTTTATGGCTCTTAAAGTTTATTACACACATTTCATTTTAAATACATGAATCAAATTCATATAAAAGTTTTCTAATTTCATGTGACTCTTAAATTAGTTTTTGACAAATTTAAAGCAAGTTGATGTCAAATAAGTAATTAGTTTAAGCTTCGTACGATCGTGTTATGACTACTTAGAACAAAGTTCGTATGAAAATTCGTTTTGGCATATTTGTAATTTTGTTACAAAAATTGTGAGAAAATTGTAAAAAAAAATTATAACAATAGACTATTCCCGAATTTATTTTCTTTGATGTGCCGCTACTTCATTTCAAAAATTTTAGAGAAAATGATTAGAAATTTGACCAAGTCTGAAGTTTTTAAATTCCTACCACAAATAAATAACCTGTTACAATATTTGTTCAATTACGTTATGTTTACGCTAGGATGATAGATTCTCTTCCCTCCTAGTTTTAAGCTCATAAAAAAGTCAAAAATTAAGAAGCAATTGACTCTGACTCTTCACCAGAACAGCCTTCCTTAAGCTGCAATCAGTTCATCTTTTCACGCATGTTAAATTAGCTGTATTAATTTGAAGTTTTGCAGGGCATAAAATTCGAGAAAGGTCTATTTGTATTGGCAAATTCTATTATAATTCGCAGGACATTTCCTAAAACAATCATACGGAAATACCCGTACACGTCTGTCTGTCACTAGTATATATATATATTGATACTAATTTGTATTTCGTAATAACATTTCGTAACAATTTTTATGAAAATCGTGAAAACTTTTGTATGTGATATAAGTAATAATAAAAATCCGTAACATGTGACTGACAATGATATAATTCTTAGAGAAAGTTGATTGAACGCTCATAGTAGTTATCTCAATCTCATTGCATTTCTTATACTCACACTTTGTCAATTCGAAATGTTAACTCAAATACCTGATTGATTCGAAGTAAACAATTAAATAATTCTGGCTCGGAAATGTTAATGATATCAATAGTGAAGCCATCCACGTCGAAATAATACTCTAAAAACTTCTCGCGATATTTCAACGCCAGCATATCTGAACTTGCATTCCATGGATGAACAATGTATGTATCCTTCCTGAAAAATTGCATCATGTTCGTATCACGACAGCCTTTAAAAAGTTCCATGAATTTTTTCTTTTGTTTTGCGTAAACTTTGGAACGATTTTTATACTCAAGAATAAAAGTGCCATACACAATCTGTGACCAATTCATAAAATGCATAGAATGGATCGTTTCTTTATTCGAACAACTTTCAGCCAATGCGAAAAAAGTTTCTTTCTTTATATAGTCAGCAAGGTTGTTCCAGTCAATATGATCTGGTTGCAGCGATCGAATTTTTTTAATTGCTGTTTGGTTGTTTAACTCTACTGTCATAACATTCAAACTACATTACACTTTACCTTCTGTAATGAGTTGGATAAACGATGCCAGTTTGGATTTGTAGTATCTCTTTACACTTTCAAGAAAGCTGCCAGCGTGTTTGAAGGAGTTGCTCATACTGAAGGCAGCAAAGAAACGTTCTGGAGAAAGTAAATAAGTTTCAAACAAAGGCATTCCAAAAAACATTGTGACGTTGCCATGGCATTGTGACTGCAATTCACCAAATATTTGACCTGTCAACTGGTATCGGCATAATTCCACACGATCTTGTTTATTTAGTAGATTACCACAGGCTTTGAACGATGTATGCTCTACACAGGGCTTCTACTTTCTTTTTGCCTCCGCCAATGAAAGTTCAGTCTTCATCCAGAGTTTTATCAACTCTATCACGGGTGTTTCTTGAGTTGTTTTCATTACGCTATGACACGCAGCTTTAAACTCTTTTAATGTTGTCTCGCCCCAACCTGTCGAAAACCAAACTTCTAGTATTGAATCCAGACTAGCTCGCATTTTCATCATTTCGTAGATGACCAGTGAACGTGCTACACAGATCTCTGATTGGTCAAATCCATGATATTTCAATTTGTCACCATTCCCTGAAAATCTTTCCATCATAATCTGAAGGAGATCCACATAGCCAATAAAAACATATGTCTTTCCAAACTCGAAGGATGTTTCCTTGATTTGTGTATTTCGAAATATTTGAAAGCGTTGTTTTATGTAATTTTTTGGGAAACGACTCTTCTATATATCGCCAGGCGTCGGGTCACTTTGTAGGAAATTCATTAACTGATCAGAATGATCAGCATACCTATTAATAAAGATACTCGCGTCCCATGGCACAATATCCAACAAATGCTCTTGTAGCTACACTATAAAACTTAAATGCTTCTTCTAATATTCCAACATGCTCTTTTTCCTAAAGATATACATGTTGATATTCCTGATGGAAATTTGGGATATCAAGATATACACCTGTTCCAATAAGTCAAGCATGTATTTTAACACTTCTGTCATTCCCTTCGTTTGAAGACGACTGAGTGGATTTGGGTTGTTAAGTTCATACAACATTTTTTCTGCACTTGTATCAACTTTATTTTCACCCATTGTGCTACATTTTATTTTATGTTCTTTCCAGTCAGTGACTTGGCATTTCTTACTGCAATACAATCGCTCTCTGCAGCGACCGCAGTGATATTTTGCTTCTTTTCTCGTGCAGCTGTGACAAGGAGACATTTCTGATTCTGGTGATCTAGAGAGAAAGTTGCAATATAAATTTTATCCAAGGTTAATCGCAGGTGAAATTGAAGTTATAGCGCTCGCCAAGTCGAAATTTTTACTAATGGTTAGTTCTATAGAGAAAGCTCAAGTACATATTTAGCAGGGGAGCTAAAATTTTCACTTGGCGAGAACATTTACGATCACAACTCAGCACAGTTATTGTACACATTCGTTAACTCGCAAGAGATCGGAAAATATTTTCGAACAAACCAATAGTCGAATTAAGCAGCAGTAAATAGATAAGTTTACTAAAACCAGGGGGAAAGAAATTTGTTCGAAATAACAGATTAAATTTAAATTAAAGGCACACGAAATGTAGCGGAAGTTTGCTGTAGCTACAGCCCCATACATAATATAACGCGGGCCAAATTTCAAAAATTGTCCCCATAAGAAGCAAAGAACGCCTTTTTTATCTATGTCACACGAGTTTCAAACTTGTAGAATTCGTCAATGTTTATTGCAAGCCAAAGGTAAAATTCCACTCAAAAGCAAAATGTATCGAAACGAAAAGAATAATACTTTAATTTTATTGGCTATTCTGGTAATTCTTTTTTTATATATATATATTAACTTTCTTGTTCGCTTTGGATTGGAACAGATTAAAACGAAACTGACGCGCCAGAACCGACTTGACCCGTGGGTTCCAAAGTAAATTTCCTTTTTAAAAATGTTTTTAAGACGAGTTTATCGACATCTTTATTTAAATTTTCTCTGTGGAATTTTTTCTTCAATCGTAAGTAATTAACGTTTGATGCAAGAAAAATCTCACTGTTTTTTATAGCACGAGCTGTAATTTTTCATGTCGATCAAAAATAAGAAAACATTGCAGTTATTAGACAGTATTACCGATTTGGATGATTGAAATCAACATGAAATTGATTACAAACGAAAGTTGTTCCGTTAAATACACGCTTCTTCTTTCATAAAAATATGCTTTATAAGAATATCAACCTTTTTAATGAAAAACAATAGGCCTATTGTTTAGAACAATAGAAAAATAAAAATAATGACAAGACTGGGTTAAAATTTGATATTCTTATCAAAAGAGACTTTTATTTACAAATGTTTGTAATGTTCTGTAAAATCAATACAAAATTCTTAAATACACGAACACAATAAAAATTACGGGCTGATCATTGGAGAAATATAACAACGTGTTGCGGCAAAGTCAAATTTCCTAGTTAGTAGGAAAAAATTGGGTGGAAGTGTTGTTTTTTCTTTTGCTACCAACATTTTTTGTTACCTGTAAAAATTATCCTTCTGGAGAAAAAGATGCTTCGAGCAACAAAAATATATGCTGGCAACAAGTTAGTAATAAAATAGAATTGTAAATAAAAAAAATCATTTTATTTTACTTACCGAATTTCGTCATCTGTTTTCTCTTCCAAATGTTTCTCTTGTTCGTTTACATCGACACAATTCGTTTTGTGTTAAGCTTTCCAATGTTCTGTTTGACACTCTTTACTACAGTAGAAAACTAACTTGCATCGTACACAACGTTTGAAGCCTTCTTTAATTCCACAGTTCATACATAACTTCATGTTGGTAGCCATTTGATTTAAAAAGTTTTTTTGTTAAAGTCGCAACGATAATCGTTCCAAGTTTGAAGCAACAAATTGTTGCTTCAAATTTGGATCAACAAGATCAACAATCAAGAGACGTTTGATCTTGCATCTTGTGGTTTTCACAGTGTTCACATTTGACTTAACCTGTTTCTATTTATTAATTCCAAGAATTTTTTTTTATGTGTTAACAACTTTGTCTGAGGTAGGCGAGACAATTAGAATAAAGTATATTTGTAAATTGTTGGCAGGATTTTTATGCTAGCATTTTTAAAATGGCTACAGGAAACATACGATAGTTGGGAGTTTGCGAAAAAAGAAAAACGGGGAATTTAGGAAAGGCCGTTGTCAATAACTTTTCATATAAGCTCGTCATATGAAAAACACTCCAAAAATTGATTACGAAATATTAATCGAAAGGGACAGCGTAAAAAAATGAAAAACAAATGAGGCTATTTTTACACTGCAAAAGTTAATAACAAATGTGCTTTGATTTTATCAAAATATCTGACGTTATACCTACAACCTCAATATAATTCTTTCGAGTGGAAGAGAGAACACTACCTTGCTTTTGAGGGTTTTACCCTGATCTGCGCGTGTGCATTAAAAAAATAATATTTTCTTCGCCGTAAATGACTCCGTGCTTGTTTAGTAAGGTAACTAATGTTACATGTAGGACGCAATTTCTATGAGGGTATCTAATACATAATTAGACATACCAACTTTATATGAAAAGTGTCAAAACTGGGCCTCTGGAGAAATCCTCAAATTCATCTTAAATTTATGTTGACTTGAAAAGTTGATCGTTTGTTGCTAATAATAAAGCTCTATAAATGCGTTCATGATCAATCGATCCAATATGGGCAACTGCACGCTATTCTTGTATGTGAAAAAAGAAGATAACAAAACAATTCTCATTAACTTGAGTGACAATTGCAAAATATTCTGGATTGTTTTTGTTATAATGACGATATTCAGACTTGGTTGTTTTTTAGTTTTAAAAACAATGATTTTAGCCTGAAGCTGTTTTTATTTTGTTCTTATTTTTTAGCAAAGGCTCATGTTCTTACAGAATCTTTGCTATAAAAAAGCGTAACCCTTTTCCTATCAAAGCAATATACAAGTTGACTTTTTTTCTTTATTGCACCTCATAAAATGTGGTGTATCGTTGGTATTGTTTGGGATAGCAGACAGATCCACAGAATGTCTGCAAGTTCTGGAACCATTTTTATTGATTTTAATGCAGACGATTGTTCTTGAACAACTTTTTGAGTAGAAATTTTACTTCACAATGAAAACAGTGTTGGTAGTAAATAGTTTTTCTTTGTTTTTTAAGGATATACGGTTTTTACGACGAATGCAAACGACGATTCAACATTAAATTATGGAAGACATTCACAGATTGTTTTAATTGTCTACCAATTGGTAAGTGACGCCAGCATTTTTTTGTGGTTGTGCAAACTTGGACTGTTATTATTCTGCAATTTTATTCATTCATTCATTCATTCATTCATTCATTTATTCTATTGTACATTCATTAATTTATTCCTCCGTTCATGCATGCATTCGTTCATTCATTCATTCATTCATTCATTCATTCATTTACTCACTCACTCATTCATTCATTCTTTCATTCATTCATTTATTCATTCATTCATTCTTTCATCAATCTATATATCCCTGCGTTGTTTTGTTTCACTGTTTACAATTTGTTTTCTCATTAATAGCTGGTATTGTGGAGTCGACAATATTTTGTGTTCATGGCGGCTTATCACCAAACTTTACCGACTTGAAACAGGTCAGTATCATTTTTAGTGTCCAACTCTTTTCTTTTCTGTTAAATCTTTAAACAGGCGAACTTTATCAGCTTACAATATAACACTTCATAAAGTTGTTTTTGTGAAGTGTTATAAGTGTTATGTGGATTCTATAGATTTCCAACCTTGTGCGACCAATGGATATACCAGACTATGGATTGGCAGCAGATCTGTTATGGTCCGATCCCGACGAGGTACTTTCAGATTAACCTACCCAGATTTTAGTTTTATTTTGTGATGACATGAAAAAAAAAAAAAAATTCCTTTAGTTTTAAACCCGCCTAAAAATCCTCTAGTATTCCTCCCCACAACCCTCACCCCCTCTTTCACCCCACCCTACCCCACCACGCCCTGTACAATACATTTTATCCCGACTACGCACTGACCTGTAGAAGCAACTGCTTCCTTTATTTATTTTAACACGAAATTTATCTTTAGGATATCACAGGTTGGGGCGAGAACGACCGTGGTGTATCATGGACGTTTGGTGGTGACATCATCCAATCGTTTTTGCGTCAAAATAATTTAAGCTTGGTAGCGCGTGCGCATCAGGTTAGTTTTAGCTCTCAATACAATAATTTTACCTTAAACTATTTTTTACCATAAGTAAAAACTCTTACCTTACATCGTCAGGTATACAAAACCTGACAGTGTAAGAGTACTTTACGAAACGCTTTGCATCATATCGCACATTATAAATGTTCTTAATAAATATTACCATGGTGGAGAAGACAATTTTAAAGAGGTTATAGTATTGTTGTGTGGTGGACTAAATTAATCATTAATCTAAATGGTTAAGCCTCGTTTTTGAATAGAACAAGAAGCCCTGCGGCTTAAAGATTTCCGCCATTATCAATAATCTGAAAAAGTACTGAACTTTGAAGAGGACTGGGTAATATGGAGTAACAAAATCATTGAATATTTTAAAATTTTAAAATTCAATTTTTGATTATTATTATTGTAACTGTAAATCATAGCTAACTTAACTTACATACACTTCGTTTCTCTATAAGAACAATTTTAAAAGAAAAATAATAAAACCTGAAAATTGATGAACAATAAAAACAAAATAAAAACAACGACAAGGCTGAAAATTTATCTATTTTCTCTTTTTGTCTAGTATTGTTCATTGGATAGTAAAACAGTTTGTTGCACTGTTAGGATTCTTATTGGCTTAAAACTCATTTTAGCCTCGTTCTCAGAAAAATATCTGTCAAAACGAGAATTTAGGCTGGATAAGTTTTAGGCGTCCAGGCTCTGGGCTGTCTCTATCTATCTATCTCTCTATCTTCCCAGCCGATTTTAAAGATTCCGCCTTCGCCGGCGGAAGTCAATTAAAATAAGATTCAACTTCTAATTAAATGTAATGTAATAAATATGTTTATTTCTATAGTATTTTTTTCTCTCTATTTCATGTGTTTATATGCATTACAACTTTAGGTAGTAGAAGATGGGTATCAATTTTTCCAGAAGAGAAAAGTAGGTCAATTTTTAATTTTTGTTTAAGTCTGATTTTAATAATATGTTGCAAGTTTCCATTCGTCACCGACTGATGGCCTTATGATAGAGACTGTATTTCTAATACTGGCGACCTGCCAACCTTATCTCAACCTTATCGCAAAATCGGTTTTTTTCTTAATTTTTCAATAAGGATTAAATTTCGCGGAAATGGCAAAAATTGGCTAACATCGCGAAAAAATTAACCTCGCAAAAATCAATCACTTAATGTACTTGTAATCGTGGTTGATATTTATATATTTTTTGACACACAAAAACAGCCACCGAAATATATCAAATTTATTTTATTTTCGCCTATTTTTTGCATAATTTTGTATGTTTTTAGCTAGTGACATTGTTCAGCGCACCAAACTATTGTGGAGAGTTTGACAACGCTGGAGCAGTCATGTCAGTCTCTGAATCCCTGCTCTGTTCTTTTAGTATCTTAAAGGTATGAATTCTTTTGAGTCTGTAATGCTAATGAGTAGGCGTAGACTGTTGTATTTTTAACGAATATTTAGAACTCATTTTAATACATGTGGAAATAAAAGGAAAATATATTATTTAAAGAAGAAAAAAAGCATGCATAATATCGAAACGTTCAAGTTATAACTAAAAACTTTAAAAAAGAAGGACTTTTGTATCCACCGTGTAGATATTTTGTCTCTCGGCATCATCGAAAACGGTTTTTTTAAAGCTTGGAAAATTACTTTAAAAAAAGATTGCGTCACTCTTTGCTGCGGGTAGAGGTGTTTTTTTATTGACTAAAATGGAAAAAACTTGGTGTTTTTCTAAGTAAGTTTAGCGATTTAAAAAACAAAAACAGATTTCATCCGAAAGAGCCCTCATTCTTACATTTTAAAAATTAAAAAAAAAATTTCTTTTGCTTGTAGCTATTGCGCCTAGCATTGAGTACTTTTTTTTCGAGTACCAAGTGTCAAATTTTCGCTTGATTGTGCCCTAACTTATCGGCAGAAATGGACCGAAATGGACAAACCATTTTCGAAACGAGCTATGATATTCAGGTTGTGTTTGGTGAAAACAGAAATTTGCGGCTAAATTTTAAACAAAACAAAATGTCTCAAGAACGTCTTAGGTTGTTTTTTATTCGCTTAAGTGGTGTACTTCAAATATTCATGTCCCACAAGTCAAAGTAACTTTCGTTGCCGTACTATTTGTCCTAATATTTCACCTTTCACTAAATTGAAAAAAAAGATTTAACGGATGTAGAACAGTTTACACATTCTTTTGATTGATAGATTTTGATTGATTGATTGATTTGTTTTGTTTTGTTTTAGCCCAACACTGTACTGGAAATCGAAGAAAAATTTAAAGATAAAAAATGATGCAAATTTATCTGAAAGCTTCAACGTAGTATACTTTGCATATCTATAATATAGTTTTATTTTTTTTATATATATTATTTTATTATGTAGTATATATTTTTGTTGTTATGTTCTTAACACGGTTCATTTTTTTTATACGTTGACTGTTGTTCTTTACAAAAATTTTTTGTTTGAAAATGTGTTTGAGAAATTTAATGCGCTACTAAAAATTTTTCTTTAGTAGCTGAAGCCTATTCGTACTCATTTTCTCGCATGCAGCAAAAAAGTTTGTTGGTTTTCAAAATTTAGTACAGAAATTACGCGAATACTGTAGCATTTTTTACCAAGATAGAAAAATGAAAGAGTAATTTAAACTTGGGCGAAAATTGTTACGCGCGAAAATAAGGACGAATAGGTGTGTCAAACATTTTGACGCAAATCATTTAGATCGTAATTGTCTTTTATGTTTTAAGACAAAGGAGAAGAGCACAACAACGCCTATTAGCACTCCAGCAGAGGTCTTGAATTTGCGAGATTTTTAAAAAAACTTCGTAAACAAGGTTTTAAAATTTAAAAAGATGTGGCTACTTAAGACGTTGTGTGTACCACCCAATCAGTAATATGTGAGCGAGGTTATTCTTGAACAAAGTCCGCATTATTATCGTCAAATCAACTCATCTCGTAATAAATTTCTTTGTCTCGCAACAACGAGCAAATTGTGTATTTTACTGTTTGTAAACTGAGTTGAACAATTTAAATTCAAATTAGATTAGATATATTTATCAGAAAATAGAAAAGTATTTATTATATGAGAGCTTTACGATGTTTAGGGATGGTCTACACGAGGCTTGGTAGGCTGTTATTTTGACAGCGCGAAATCTAAGCGGTTATAGAAGGGTTTACATGTTGGGGAATATACAACGAAATTTCTGTATGAATTATTTCGCCTGGTGTATACCCCCCTTGTCACTCAGTATATCAGTTCCGACGCTTCTGCGAAGAGATGTAATTTTATTGTCAATTTTTAGTCTGTTATGTTTCTCGTCTCTCAGCATTCAATTTTTCTTACAATCCTTAGTTTTATTTGTTCAATGCTATCCGAGATTTATTTTTAAACGTTCCCTTTGTTCGAGTTCATGTGTAAATTATATTGTAAGTATATATACTACATCTATCATTGTCAGAATATTTATTGACTATTTCTGTAAAAAAAAAATTAACGAAGTGTAATCTTGGTTTATCGAGTCTTAAAAAGATGGTGCTCATTCAGGATGCAAAATACACGTTTATTTATAATACACCTTTCCCGAGACTTATTCTTTTGATGTGCCACAACTTTTTCTGTTGAGTTTTATGAAAAACGGACAACAGATTTGAATTCCTTATCAAAAATGTCATAAACAAAGAAAATTTCGAAACAATGCAGCAAGTAAACAACCTGCTATTCTAATTTAAAGATTTGTGGCATGTCCAACCTCTTTTTGAAAACGAGGCGGGACATGGTAACTTGAGCATTAGAAGACTTTAACTGTGATATATTACCTTCAAAATAGCACTTTCTGTTGGCGTATCAAGTTAAACTTTTACACATAAATTAAACAAACTATGCTGAATTTAAATATGGTATTTATATTTTACAAGTTTAAAAAAAATATGACTCATGGTCTGGGGAAAGGTGTATCAACACAAAATAATTTGACTGTTTAGTGTTGTGTTTTCGTCACAGGATTTATATGTTCCTTTTTGATTTTGTACTGGAAGCTAAATTGACGTGTTTGCTTGTTCAATCAGGCCAGCTACACAAAAGCGTATACCAATTTTACATGTACGTGGGCCATGGCGTCAATTATTTCATTGCACGAACGCGCTAAATAATGCCACTAGCGAGTTTGACACTTTCTACTGGCTTGCGTGTGTGCAAATGTAGTGACTTGCAGATTGTAAAACAGTGATCCGTTCCACCTTGTTGGGTAAATGATGTTGTGATTGTAGATGTGGAAGTGTACAGAATATTCTGCATTTTTATGCACTTATTTGTAAAGTTCCAAAAAGTTTATATCTTTTTTCGCATGCAAACTCAGGTATTGGAGGAATTCCAGACAGCTACTAAAACATCGCTTTCTGTACAACAACCGCACGAAAATATAATTTCAACATCTCGAGAAAAAAAATACAATGAAAAATTGCAATAAATTTATTTCGTTATCTACAAACTAAAGAATTGGCAAAATACAGGCCGTTTTTGTTTATTAAGATAAAAATATTAAACTCAATTTTCACGTTTAAATGATTCCCCCCGTTTATTCATTAATTAACTCAACACTTTCTCTGTCCAAAGTTCTCAGGAGGTTTATACTTTCTTATTAGTGTTGTTTAGGAAAAGTATAATAACATATGTAGGCTCCCTAAATAAGTGAAATATTAGTTAATAATAGCATGTTATTTTTAATTTTGTGATTACACAGTTCGTCTTCGAATACAAAACGTATAGTGATAGGAACAATTGATGAATATTTTCAAGTAAAAAGGAGAATTCAACAACTGTGGCCACATTTTATTTAAACCTCGTTCGAAAAAAAAAAAAACTGGTAAAACCTCATTAGATCCCATCTAAGCAAATGCATGCTTTTTCTCCCAAGGAGGTTCAGCATTAGGACGATACGACTACAATAACTAAAATATGACGCTTTTTTAATAAATAAACGAGTAAAGTTTGAATTGCCAAACTGGTCTCGATTAATCAAACTAAGAAATTATAACCGAGACAAAAACATAATTTTGACAAATAATTACAAAAATTCGTATATTGTAACAAAATAACTAAGATTTTAAGTTCAATTTTCTAAGCAATTGAAAGACGATATTTAACAAAATTCGAATAAATAGAGGATCTATGAAACATATGTATAATATAAATGGAATAAAAAAGCAATATATACTATCGTAATTTTTCTTCGAAAATTGGATACATCTATAAAATTTAGCAGAGAACAGGAGTGGACGCACTTTCCTAGATGCAGAATAGGTGGAAATGTTAAACTACATCAGCTCTCTTTAAGAAAAGAATATTCAAAGATTTGTTTAAAAAAACAGTAGAAAAATCCGATGGGATCGGGAAACTGTATATCGGAAAATGGGATAAAAAAAGAGTAAAAACGGATGGTTGGGTTTTAAAACTCCCCCCCCCCCCATTAAGATGATTTATAGAAAAAAAATTACGTTGTTAAAAAAATAGAAACTTCGTCAAAATCTTCATAGTTTTTTTCTACACATAAGATGTTTACGAAGATTCTGCATAGAGGGAAGTTATATCTACCATGGAGGTAGAAATAGATATAAAAATAAATTATTTCTACCTCCATGCCCTTACCAAATCTATCTAGTTTGCTAACAGGACCTGCCCTGTTCGTGCTCTAAGAACAGCGGAAATAGCAAAGTATTTACATAATATGATTATCCAACGTATAAATTCAATTTTTATTAAATCGCACCCCTTTTTTATCACATGTAAGATCTCCACCTTAAAATTACAGCAAGCTCTCTTTATCTCGAACATATACTTTGATCTCTTGTCAGCTTTTTTCCTCATATACTTTCTCATCTGGAGCAAATTTCCTGGTCCTTGCAAAACAAGGCTGTATCTATAATCATAATGGACTGGATAATAATTCGGATTACATAAATATAATATGCAATGATAACGCCGTCTACGAGTACCATATTTCACTTCTTTTTCTTTTTCTTCTTCTCCTTTTCTTTTTTCTTCTCCTTCTCCTTCTGCTTTTTGTTATTTGCGGGCGTTTTTTGAACGTCTTGACTTGTTTTACGATGTGCGGGGGAGAGACCTTAATACACAAATAACATAGCTAATTAAAATCGAATCACTATTATTTCAGGACGAAGATTTTTCACATTCTTTAAGATATTCTATTCTGATGTGCAATTTACAGAATTCTTACCCTGTGCTTCCATCATGTTACTGATTTCTTGGTCTTCTTCATACTCTCTAGAATTTGAAACAAATTTTTAACGAAAAAGAAGCTGTGCTTTTGAATAAATTATGTCAAAATACGTTAATCAAGCACTTTACACATAAATGTAAACAGAGCCCTACTCGTTACAGACAATGACAGACAATGTAAACAGAGCCCTACTCATTAGAGCCACCTTTAAGCAGAGGTCCATTTATTAAACCTGCTTTGGAGAGCTATTAATAATCACAACACTTTTCAACAAATTCTGTCCGAACGACAAGAAACAAGGTATAGGAGCTGCACGTATTTAATTTCAAATTAAAAACATGGCTTAATAATAGTAAAAAAAGCACAACGCAGGCACTTAAAACAAATAGCCGCCAGATCAGCCTTTAAGTGAAAACTGGAATTTACATCCCTTAACATAAATATTCGTGCATAATTTTATATTAATATACAAATCTACCTAAGCCTGTCCTCATCCATCTTATCCACAATATTACTTCGTTTAGCGACAAAATTCAAAATGTCTGCTAGCAACTCGTCCTCTCGCATGCGGTCTTCCATCGTCTTCTCTTGTTCTGCGAAATAAAAAGTTCACTCATATCTCATCTACAACTAAAATAAAAATTTTGCGACTTTTTTTAAATACTTTCTTTATTCCGCGAGAAAATTCCGCGAATCTAAGGAAGAAGATCTAACAGAATAACCTTACATTCGTGAAGGTTTCTTATGATATCATCGCATTCATAACCTATTCAACCAGTTTATGTGAACAAATTCAATTTTAGCGAATCTAACAATGTCAGAGTTTTTTACCGCTTCTGGAAACAGCTATACTTTAAGTGGAAACTCTCGCGAAAATAAAGTGGGACACTTGATGTGTATGACAATAATTTCTTTCGGCAAAGTGCAAACGTCCATAAAAACACTGGATAGCGTTATGATGGTCAAACTAATTGTCTCACCTGGTTTGTTCATCAGCTGTCTTAACTCAAACTCTGCACGTCTTTGGTTTTGAAGGAAGTCCAGCTCTTGACACCTAATAAGACAAATCGATGAATTACTCTATAGACATAACTTTCTTATACGTACAGCGTTTCATGCAGCGAAAAAAAAATCTATTCCGCGCGTATTAATTTCAAAGGTTTAGATTACCCCCACAAATAACGAGGAAAAAAAGATCACTTATAGAATCGTCCTGTTTATAACTTTTATTATTCCAAATCATGAAGAAAGAAGTGGGAGAAGGGAAATTTCGAAGCTTAAAACATCTTCTGTCTGTTTTTTGAGATAGAATATTTTTGCGCGTATTTAATTAAGTTGTGCGCGTAAATTATTTACTAAATTTCGCGCAATAACCACGTAATAATTTTGCGCGAATTTATTTGACTTAAATATATAAAAAAATCAAAATCAATTCAGTAACTCACATATAAATCAATTCGTTCTCCCTCCTTAGTAGCAAGTTCTTTTGATTGACAAGTTCGAACCAAGTCATCAAGTAAGCCTCCTCCGGTTCACCTAAACACAATCGGATATCTAATAACTCGGAAGCAACGAAAAAAACTTTTCAACATAACGCGTATCAAATGTTAAAGTAATCACGGTGTTTCGAAATGATCTGTGTTCGTTTACAAGCTCTTCACCGATATAAGAAAAAAACATACCTTCACTATTTTCACGAAGCTTCTTTTCCATAACTACTCCATCCATTTCTAGTTCTCTTTGACGAATCTCCAAAAACTGCAGTTCAGCTTCCATCTCTTCTCGCTTCGGCTGTTTATCTCTCAAAGCAACGTTCTCCATAAAAGCTCGCTCATCAAACTGCACTGGTGGTCTCAGCGGTCTGGGAGGTGCCTTCCGTTTCTCGCTCATTTTTCGATCAAGCTTCGGTGGTGATGGTCGTTGAGGAGGTACATCACGAGGTTCCACACGATCCTTGTCTGTGTCAGTTTCTTGCTTTGGCATAACGGTGGGGCTCTCTCCTATGAGGATGTGTTCTTTAGGGATCTCCTCCTCAGGGTCATTCCGACCCTCAATGACACAAGCTTCGGTTGCAATGTTTATTTCAAGCGGCGTTTCATCTTTATCTAAGTTAGCACTTTCGTTTTGAGTTGAAACGTTCTTTGTACCATTTACAAATGCAGCAGGAATACCTGGAGGTTTAGGTGCCCGTCTCTTTGTCAACGTTCCTTTGCCTGACGTTGGCGCAGTTACAGCGGGCTCCGTAATTGGTTCTGAAGACTTTATTGGAGGCGTTTTGGGTGCCATCCTCTTTTTAGGTCTGGGCACGGGCACAGGAGCTCCAACTGGGGTACTGGCAGGTCTGTTTAACTTTTGATTATGCTTCGTTTTGAGCACAAGTTTTCTTTTAGTATTAGGTAAATGACTTGACACTTCCGGTACATGAATGCTGGGCGTCTTCTGTAATATGAGATGGTCTTCCTCCTCTTCGCTCATTTCGTCAATTAGGTCATCGGCAAATGGATTTGAGTCAGTAATACCCATCTTTTTAAGTTCTTTTTTCTTCTCCATGGATCTTCTAGTTTCTGCTTCGCGTTTAAACGAATCACCCTTCTTTTGTTCTAACGTAGCTCGTCTTTCCAGCCGCGCGTCATCTGCAAACGGGTTCGATTCATCGAAGTCGCTCTCGCCGTCGTCTTCGAATAATAAATCCTCTGTCGACGATAAAAACGGATTAGTATTATCAGATTTTCGCGGAATGGTGGGTGACACTTCCGGGGTGAGAAAAGGGTTGGACGTTTCATTTGATATTTTTTTCTCGTCATCGTCAAGGTCCATTTTTTCTACAACTTCAACCTCATTGTCGTTTGGAGTTTGTAATATATTTTTATCTTCCTCCGTAGGCGAATGTATTTTCTTCAATTTGATCGAAGTTTTTTTTTCAATTTTAAAAGGTGATAACTCAATTTTACTTTCATCAGTAGACGGTATGGTTGGACTGTTATTACTAGCTACGGTAGTATTTTCTTTATTGTTCGGTTCATCTATTTGGACCTCAGTGCGTTCCGGTTCATCTTTATTATCCGGTTTATCTTTTTGGACCTCAGTACGTTTCGGTTCATCTTTATTATCCAGTTCATCTCTTTGTACCTCGGCTTGCAGCCTACCGGTGCTATGCAATGCCAACCGGGCATTTAAAAAAGTTTGTTCTAACGAACCAGCCTCTTCCCGCTTTATCACCACACCGTGTTTCGTGGTTTTGGGCTTGCTTACCTTACTAAGATCTTGGTCCGATCTACTAACATCAGTTTTGTGTAAGTGAGCGCGCGCAGCAAGAAAGGTTTTATTGATTTCATTATTTTCATCGTTCACAGCGTTTGTTTCAATAGTCAGGATGTTTTCACTGCTTTTCGCTTTTCGCAAGTTGGATCTGATGTTCAAATACGGATTTCCTGCGGATGGTTCCACAGCGCCACTCCCTCTTCTGTATTCGTGCTTCTGAACTTCACTAGTGGAAGTTATATTATTATTAGTGGCTAGCAGTCTATTTCTGGCGGCGAGGTGATTTTCCGCGGACGATTCAACATCCTCGCTTCCCCTTCTTTCTTTCTGTTTCTCAGTTTTACTAGTTGAAGTTATGTTGTTATTTTTAGTAGCATGCAGTCTATTTCTGGCAGCAAGAAGTAACGGATTTTGCTTTTCCTCTGGTTCTTCAGGTGAAATATTGTGATATATAACATCATCATGATGGTCCGTCGGCTGTTCCGTAGGAACAGCTGATGGCTCTGCATAATGCGTTTCCTCGGTAACATCATTATTAGCGTAAATATTCGTCTCACTTTGAGCATTACTTCTTTCAGCATTATCGTCTTTGCTCGCAGTAGCATCAGTTTGGAAATGAACAAAATTATCAATATTTTCGTATTCTTTTTTACTTTCGCTTACAGACGGGTATTCCATCACTGCATACGGAACGACAGGCTTTTTTATTTCATTTTTCTTACTCACAACATTCTTCGATTCGTCTTTCTTCTTCTTTTTCACTTTCAAAACAAGTTTCTTTTTATGCACACCTTTCGAAACCGACTTGGCATCGATGTCGCCACTTTCCACTTCTCCGTGAAATTTCTTCAAATGATCATCCATATAAGGAGCCGGGACTCGAACGCCAGTTAATGTTTCTGTGTTTTCATAGTTACCTTCCAACCCTACGACTACTCTATCGCCTTCCGACATGTTCTCATTTCTTTGATCAAGCTTATTCATAAAATTCGACAGGTCAATATGTTGCTGGTATGATGGATTGGAGAAGTCCGTCTGTTGATCACTGTTACTAGCTTTTCTCTTGATAATCGCACCAAGGAACGTCTTGGCAGCCGATTTGGATTTTGTTGGCGATCCAAGCTCTTCGTCTTTCGATTTTATAACATGGGATTTTTCCCACTGTAATTCAGCTGGAGACGATTGTGGTCGTATAGCACGTCTAACGAACTGTTCATTGCGTTTAAAAGGAATCGAACCATTTCCTATCGTTGTAGAAGCATTTGTGTCGCTCGACATGATAATGTCCTCATTAATGTTTGACAAGGCTTCCTTCTCCGGCGTTCCCTCTTTACCGTCTGGGTCAGAGCGTTTTTTACCTGGAAAGGAACTACATGTAATAGAAATGGAAATTGCGTGTAGTTCGCATCAGTTTCTATTTGAAATGTCAAAATTTTAACTCCGCGGACTACACCAACGTCTCATGTTGAAAAAAAAAATACATTCATGTCAAGAATTGTTTCTCAAAAAACATCCTAAACGTAATCTGGTCTGTAGAAAGCTTTTTTAATATTTGTGGGAATTCAATTTTCGTGGATCGTGATAAAATACACGGAAAGTTTTTTTCCCCGAAAATATATTTTGAGCTAGTAAGGATAAAATCATCACATAATTATTACCACCATAAAAGAACCAAATACTACCACTTTTGCAATACAACGATTTTAAATTAAGTAGAACTACTCACTTCGTTCTTTATAATGGCGATCACAGTAAAACTTCTCTTCTTTTTTATCGTAGTCATAAGTACTGATTTTAAGTTGTATGTTGCACACACAACACGCGAAACACACTCGATGAAATAATTTGCCTTCCACAGACAAACGTTCCATCAAATAAACAATTTTTCCACAGAAGAAACAATTAGATTTGTTAAGAGATGCAGTCTAGAGACAAAGTTATGAGTTAGCCGAAAACTACAAGAATCTTCGTAGCAACCATCAGAAGCTGTGCCCCTTTAATCCAAAATCGTCAAAAATAAGGGGAAGGGAAAGGGGAGGGGTTTCGGTTAGTTAAAGTGGGGGAGTGGGTATGGTCTCTTACGTTTTTCAGAATTTTTTTTTTAACATGGTAAAATATTAGAGTTTGAATAGCGTTCTAGACAATGTGGAGGTCTTTCTTATTATTTAAATCACCAAGCTAATCCCCTGGCAGTATATAAAATAGAGAGGTGGATGAGTACTTGTTTTCTTGAGTAAAAACTGATATGAATAATTAATAGAAGTGACAAAACCACACGTGGATAGAAAAAAGCTAACACTGATAAACTTTACATTTTATTTATTGTTTTTAAAGTAATGAATTGATATGCACAATCAGGAGATGCTTTTAAAGGTTTCTAAGGGATTCACTAAACTTTTTTTAAATTTTGCGATTGCTTGGTCTAATTTTACAGCGTTAAAAACAAACATCAAAGTTAAAGTTTTTTTGTTATAAAACAAAAGTGAATAAGAGGTTCGTTTGACGCTGTCTTGTTTTGATGAAATTTAAAATATGTTTGAAAATTATTTGTTTACAATTTCATACATTTTGATTGGCTAGATTTTTAAGCAACCAGCGAAAAGTATTTTTTTTCGCTAATTCTTTCAGAATTCTGCGCAATATTATGCTTCTGTTGATACGCCCGCCCACTCCCTAAATTTTACGCCGCGGGAAGATTCGGCTTAAGGCTAAGTAAAGAGAATGCTTTAAGAGAATTAATTTTTGCGATATTTCTTAATAATTAAATTTTGCGAATTTTACGAAAACAGAACTTTCCGACACCCAATCCTCTCAATTGTCGTCATGCCTTACAAAAGGCATGACGACCGCTGAGGTTCGCAAATAGCGACCTTTCTAATAATTTTTCCGCAACTAATTTTTGTGAAATTTGCAAAAATAATTTCTAAGAGATCGTACAAAAAAAAAACAATAGAATACACGTATAAGTATCAAGAAGATAGAAATTCGAATTTTTACAAATATGTGAATAAACGTGAACATGTTTTATTACACACAACCTGTAATAGGTTTTCAACACGTCAAATCATGAAAATGATCAAAATTAGATATTCGAACCTTTGTATTAGAGGAAGCAAGATAACCTTGCGGTCCCTTCTTTACTGGAGTAACGTTGAGGTCTTCTGAATGAGGCCTTTTCTTGGATGGAATACGATGAGTTATAATTTCTCCTAAATAAACAAAAGTGTATGGGTGAAGGATGGTGCATTGTGGTTTCTTTCATAATGGATGTTTCAAAAACAATTAAAATTCAGTCATTTTAGATTGCAGTATACCATTTCTTAGGATAAAAAGCGTTTGAGAACTAAAATTTTTATAGACTTTTCAAAACATTACCATATTTGGTAAGAATGGGCATTTCAACTGGCAAGTTTTTCAAGAGCAGTTTAGAACTTTTTGTGTTTCAAAACAGACCTGGTTTTTACATACCTGGAGTTTTATCTTTGAAGTAATTATAGTACTGCGATACGTATGTCATGATGCTCAGTCGGTCTGGAACTTTCATCTCGACCATATCTTCAACATCGAGTAAAGCAGGAATTCCTAACTCATCTTCAGCTATTCGGAATGCCTACGAAAGTTCATAAGAGATAAAGCAATTTGAACCTGTTTATATACTGTTTCATCAGAGTTTTCACTTCTACCGACTTAATTCTATTATCACTTTCGATGTTGGCATAAAACTAATTTTTTTTATCTGTTTTTGATATCTTGTTTCTTTTGTGAGTATGATGAATTGCATTTAAAATTCCATCTGATACGAAAATTACTTAGCCAAACAATTTCGACAGAACACTATGCAAAGAATGTGAAGCAAAAAAGTATATGAAGAAAGTACTGCGTAATAACGTGAGAATTTGAAATGAAAAAAAAGGTTTTAGATCATTTATATTTCCTAAACAATACTTTAGAATGTTCTATACTTGGCAGTGTCTTGTAAAAATTGAAATATGAGAATTTACGAATTTTCAAAGTCAAAAAATTAAAAACATGCAAAAATAAATTAAAAAGCACTAAAAATTGATGTGGGTTCGCTTTTTTTAATTAGGTATATATACTTGTCCATTGTGAAAAATATACTTTAAAGGATAGGTACAGACCTTTCAGCCACCTTAAAGGTACAAGCTGACGAAATATTAGTGGAATTTTGGCCCAGAGACACAAAAATAAGTTCTGCAACAAATATAAAAACTGGACATCTTAAATGTAAAAATTTTCCCAATTTCTTTGTACTTCCCATTTGAAAATAGTTTTATTTTTAAAAGCTATATATATATATTAGGAAAAATACTTTGACTCTGAAAGTCACTGGATCTTCAGCATCTGCGAAACATTAATAAATTCATAGAATTTGGAGAAAATGTAGTTACAGCAAAGATTTATCCCATAAAATAAAGAAACGACAAAAGTTCAAATAATTTTTAACCTTCTTGCTATTAGAAGTCACACGTACTTACCAGCTCATTGTTAGTAGCAACATTCTCTTTCGATAGGTTTTTGAAATCTCTACAAAATAAATATAATGTTATACATTTGTCCAATTATCAGGGACAATTATACAGACATATAACCTGGATCACATTATGCATATTATATACATAATATATATTATCATATTATACATATTATATACATCTGCATATATATTATACATATTGATCATAAAAGTAGTAAACTTACATTAGGTCAGGCCTGTAGTAATGCAGAATTGCACAAAATGCCATGCCATTTTTCCATGATGATGTCATGTTTTTAATTTCCACATCTTCGCCATAATTCTGTGTGATGTTTTTACACCACACTGTCAAACCTTTTGTGCCAGTGGCCATCTCTTGTTATGTATTATGACTTATACATTTTTGTGTCCACGCTACACCATACTGTATAAAAAAATAATAAACACCTATAAAAATAATGCACCCAATAATGGAATTGCTTAGAAGAATGTGTTTGCAAAAAATTGGCTGGCTATAAGAACAAATTTTTGACATCAATTTCAAAACTGTAGAAAAGCTGATAACTTTTTTTACACTTTTTAAGATAACCAAACATGTGCGTATAAAATCAGTTAATCAACATAACTGGATTTTTCATTCTTTCTCTATGAAGATGCGTAATGTTCCAAATCAAATGGAAAACAAATACAAGAAAGAATATTTAAAAGAATATTTGTCACACATTCTATATTTTTGCTTGATCAGCACTTCTAGCTCTATACAATAGAACAAATTTTTTTCTATATGCACAGGTCAAAACTCAAATAACAGTTCTTTTCTATTTTTGCTTTGCCTAAGCAGATTTTTACACAGGCTTTATCGACTAGCATCTATTATATTAATATAAAGAATATGTCTGTCTGTCTGTAGCTAAAGTTATGTCTAATTTGTTAACTTTTGTGGCGTTATGACAGGACGTCAATGCATTTTAGAGTGACATCAATATGCTTTTAATAAGATTAGTAAAGCCATTGCATTGCAGTAACTGCCAGGCTAACTTGGAAACGAGGTGGTAACATCAGTTTTCACCGTGCAGGTAACCACCTGGGACTAAATTGGCTTAGTTCCCCAAACCTGGGTCATCTAATCTATTTCAGAATGGAGGAATTAATAACATCACTAAAAATCATTTAAACAAATATATCTTTACAACCGTTCATCAAAATACACGTGATATACATTTTATTGATCTGAATTTCAAGCTCTAGCAATGAGAATAACTGTCAAACTGTTTTGTGTATCAACAAATCTTTGTTCTGCCTGAGTGAATTTTTTACCAGGCTTATTCACTAAGTACTAATGTTTTGAAGGTGTGCAAATGGTTTTTGACTAATTTAAAAGAAAAGGAATACATTGCCTGATATGTATATAACATATAACATTATAAAGTAAACATGTAAGCGTAATTGCTTTCTATTGCTATCACCATGTGGGAACCATAACAATAAGGTATGATGAAGCCACTTTTTCCCACATGTAAAATGCATGTTATTGTTAAAACGTGTTAAAGATCACAAAGGTTACTAAAATATTTTGTATTTCAAACCAATGACTATATATAAAAAGCCAGGAGAAGAGGCAACTACACATTAAGGTTATTTTACTTATTAAACAGGCCAATAAGTTACTACTTATAGAAAATTCTTCATTGCCTAGGTCAGCTAGAATAGTTTATTTACAGTACCGCTTGAATGTAGCTTTACATGTACACAAGTTAAACAACCTCATGTCACGATCTCATGTCTACATAAAGAACCTTACCTTTTGTTTACACACAAACTTAATTGCTTTCTATTGTTATCGTGTCGTATGCGAGTCATAACAATAAGATTTGATGAATTCTTTTGTTGTCACATGTAACATGCATGTTATTGTTTAAAAGTGTTAAAGATCGCGAAAGCTATTGAAATATATTATTTAAGAAAAATGAACGAACCTAACACGTTAAAATTAAATCCTTAAATTGATTTTCTGTTTTTGAAATCTAATGGTCTAATATTTAAAAAAACTAATGCTGCTACATTACAAACATTTTGCACCTAGATGTTTAATAAACATTAAATTTTTGTGCATTTTCTTTACCATTGTTTGTATTCTATTGTGAAGCTAATATAATTCATATAAATGTTATAATTTGTTGTCGATTTGACTTTTATAAGTAATTACCCAATAATTATGCTCCTCTAACATGTTTTGCGTAGGACTTTATCAGTCAGTCAAGTCACATGACTGGGACGCAACCATTGTAAAAAGATCGTGTTCACATTCAAACTTTTTTTTATTTATTCGAAAAACATTCGGACACTTTACTGCGTGGAATGTGCCTGAACATGCCCGAATGATATAAATGAATGCATGCGTGATAATCATTGTGCAATAACGTTACGTCGAATCCTGTTGTAACGTAAGTATTACTTTTTGTATGCGAAGGGTGGGGTAATGGGCGTTTTGTTTGTGGACACCTCTTAATTTTTAATCATTTTTTTTCTATTTCAGCATGCCTAGACAACAGTTAAAAAGAAAGCTAACATACACACAGGAAACGCTGAATGGATTGATGACCTACCAAGAAGCCACAGATACGTATGGTATCCCAAAATCCACACTATCCGACAGAATAACTGGGAAGCATGAATCCACTGTTGGCCATCATGGTAGACTTGCCCGAATGATATAAATGAATGCATGCGTGATAATCATTGTGCAATAACGTTACGTCGAATCCTGTTGTAACGTAAGTATTACTTTTTGTATGCGAAGGGTAGGGTAATGGGCGTTTTGTTTGTGGACACCTCTTAATTTTTAATCATTTTTGTTCTATTTCAGCATGCCTAGACAACAGTTAAAAAGAAAGCTAGCATACACACAGGAAACGCTGAATGGATTGATGACCTACCAAGAAGCCACAGATACGTATGGTATCCCAAAATCCACACTATCCGACAGAATAACTGGGAAGCATGAATCCACTGTTGGCCATCATGGTAGACTACCTGTACACACGGAAGCAGAGGAGAAAGACCTCAAAATTTGGTGCATAGAGATGGCGAAAAGAGCTTAACTTGGAGAGAATAGTCTATTTAGGAGATGGAAAATTTTAATCAACGATATCTTCGCAATGGTCGCGCTACTATTTTTTCTGTACTACTTACTGACTTAGTGATCTTTGCTTAGGTCAAATTTCATAGAATTTGCATGGCGGATATAAAAGTTATACATGCAAACGTGCCCACCAACCAAACTCGTTTCCAATCGACTAGAACAAGGTCTGTGGTGAGATTGTCCAAATAGCTTATTTTGTCTATGATAGCGTTATTAGGACATCATAGCCTAACCAAGCGCCATCTTTTTTTAAATCAAAATAGTCTATTTTGGCGGTTTTTTAAAACATGCCGGAAAAAAACGTTGTGCGCATGCGGATTAGCGGCAAAACAAACTAAAAGCAAATCTTCAAAACACACCATAACATTTACGAAAATAATAATACTACATCCGAGGGAGGTTTGTTAGATCATTTTTAACCGTAAAAATCGGTGGCGACCACGGACCAGAGGGCTGTAATAAGCAAATTTAATGTTGATAGCCTAGTTAGGAGATAAATTTCGCCTAATTTGTCTATCATAGCCTATTTAGGCGGAATAGTCTAATTTGCAGTTGTCTATAAATGTTTGTTTGATTATGAGCAGTGTCAACTTAACAGCCACCTTTCTGGACACATTTTAAATTTCTACTTCAGGTTAATTACATGTATTTACAAATATTGTTTTCAAAATTTAAAGTAATTATAGCTATCGTTTTACGTAGACATACTTTTCTTCCTTCCTTGATACTTGTACTTCACTTGATCTTTTTCTGTGTGCACGTTTGTTTTGGTTTCAGCTTTTTTCGCACGTCAAACCTTAGGCTAAATGCCATATTTTTAAACCTTGAACCCGCACTCCATCGCAGATACTTCATAACTTCAAATAAGAATAACGCACAGCCTAAAAGTTTGATCACTCTAATTTGCATATATCAGAATGAAATTAAAGTTATTTAAATAGGTGCGTTAATAAACTTGACTATTTCAGGCTTTAAAACTTACGAATCCCTTTAGAATACCCTGTGAAACCTGAGAGATCTAGTTAAACGTTGTCCCGGGCTAACGATTGAACCCCGGGTAGATAAAGTCCGAAATTTGGAGCGAAGCAGTAAGTTGTTGTCACCAGCAAAGGCAAAAGCTGATATACGAAAACTACTTGCTCAATCTTCTAAGGTAATCTATGTTGTTACTCTTTTAGTTTACTTAAATTTTACTGTAATAATTAGTTACATTAATTTGGCACAAAAAATCTATGGCTAGCTAACTAACTTATATAAAGTAATCTTGAATCTAGTATAGCTAGCTAGACGCTCGCAACTGAGTAGGCAAAACCCCTTGAAATACTTTGCGAGACTCCTGACCACAATGTTAGGAAATTTCATTATTATTTTCATACTTTTTATATATGAATTATATTGTTTACATTTTTAGTGGTAAGCTCTTTCGGCTTTGGCATTTGTGTGGTAGGAAAAACGATGGGGGCACTGTCCTGCCCGGATTATTAACGCTTCCTGGATTATGTACCGCAGCTTGCCCCGTTTAAAAACAGGGCAGAAAATACATAACGACAGTAAAAAAATATTTGGCACTTATAAAATAAACAGATTCAGGGCGACTGGCTTATGTAGCGTACGATCCTCTAACTAACTTCGGACACTTCAGTTTTTTTACGCAACTCCTAAAGCTGGTTCCACCATTAATCTTTCTTTCCAAGCTACGCTACCATTTTCACGGCGAATTTTCTCCCATACTAGCACTACAAACTGAAAATAACCGTCCACCAAAAAGCTACACTGAATACCCATAACGTCAAACAACTTCCCCTAACATCAGACAGTTGCGTTTTCAATGTTTTTGGCCCCTCTGAGTGGTGCACCCTACCGGAGATACAATATATGGCAGCTTCAGCCTAAATAGTTTTCTCAGAAGTATAAATCCAGTGTCAAAAGTTTGTTTTTTGATCCCACATATGGGATACTCGGGATGTCATGAAATATTGGGTAGCATTATAAGAGCATTTTATTTTTGCTGCAAACTTGCAAAAAATTACAAAAAAAATGTACAAAATGATTTAAAATTTTATTGAAACATACAAATAATACATTAATGCCTACAGGCCTAACAATTATAGTCAGCGAAATCAGCTGTAACGACTACGTTCTCACACACGTCGTGGAACCACTTCTCACTATTTTCACAAAAAACCCAGATGTTCTTTCTTCTCCCTTTGACCGAAGCGTTTTGTCTATGACAACTAAAGCATTGCTTTTCTTCATTGTATGATTCGTCACTTTATTCCTCGCTCTCGCTAGTTGTTATAATTTCCTCTTCACCTCACTGCTGGTATCTTCATAAAATGCGTTTTTTACGATCTTTTCACGATGGGCGTGAGGATGTCTTCTGGTAACAGAGAAACACTTAATGTTAAAATGCATAGAATGGCCCTATTGAAGCTGTAACAATCTGTAAATATATATACAGGTTTTAAACACAAAAATTATGTCTTGGTTAAAGTTAAAATGTGACATAAAAATGACAGAACAAACACAAAGAAATAGCGGATAAAGCAAGAGTGTGTAATCCACGGAACAGATCTTGTTGATGCGACATGTTTATATTTTACGAAACAACAGACCTTTCTAGAATTTCTCTCGCGTTATTTCAATGCAGAAAAGCTAACACAGAGATTTTTTGGAGCAAAGTTTAAACTGTCCGAACTTAGAAGATGTCCGAACTTAGAGGATTGTACGCTACCACACTTTTTATATTATTTGGCACTTATGTGCGACAGTTAAAAATTTAATTTGGCACTTATAAAACGAACATAATCAGGGCAGGCTGGGTTATGTACGACAGTCTAATATTATTTGTTACTTAAAAAACGAACTACAGTCTAACATTATATATTTGAGACTTATAAAACGAACATAATCGGGGCAGGCCGGCTTATGTGTGATACTTTTAGGTTATTCCTCACTTATCATCAACATCATCATCATTCTCGGCTTAACTTCCGTTTTCCATGCTAGCATGGGTTGGACGGGGTATATTAATGACCTTCTTCCAATCTGATCTACACTGTGTTAGATCTAAACTCGACTTCCTCTGTATCAAGTCTATCTTATAACCTACTGCCAAGTCTTTCTCGGTCTGCCTCTGGGCTTTGCCCCAGGAACTATCAAGTCTCTACACTTTCTTTCCCCAATTATCCTCCTCCATTCTTTCCAAGTGCCCCTGCCAATTCAATCTTCTTATCTGGATAACATCTTTAATTCTACAGATACTTAGCGTGCTTCTTAACTCATCTGAACTCTTTCTGTCTCTCAGACTGCCGTTACACATCCACCTAACCATTCTCATATCATTCCTTTCTAAACGGTCAAGATCTTTCTGCTTCACTGCCCATGTCTTACTACCGTACAACATAACAATTTTACACAGGCCTCATACAACATACCTTTTACCTCAATTGACAAGACTCTGCTAGTCAACAAAGGAAGACTGTTGTACATCATTAAAGCTGGAAATACTTCATTCTCTCTATAATCTCACCCTTGCAACGCTTGCATACAAACTCAATGTCAGCTCTTAACCTTCCACCAATACTACTGCAATTCTTATGTACCCAATGCTTGCTGAACTTTTGCACTAAATTGTCTTGCTACAATCTCTTCCTTCAGCTTCCAGCCTCTACGACAGGGCCTATACTTTCCCTTGGCTTCTTTAACACTCTTCAAGATAATATCACAAACCAGCAATCTATGCTGGGAAACACACTCTTCCCCCGATATAACTTTCACGTCCTTCACCACTTTCTTGTCTGACTTTTTAACCAGGAAGTAATCTATCTGTGTCTTACAACCACCTGACTCATATATTATCAGCCTACTCTGTCTCTTACTGAATGATGTATTGCAAACCACCATGTTCGTTGCCATTCCAAACTCAAGCAATCTCTCCCCTTCATTATTTCTGCTCCCAAATCCATAGCCTCCATGCACACCTCTATAACCTTCAGATGACTTCCCAACATGACCATTAAAGTCGCCGCCCACCATGACAAGTTCAGTGTCTCCAAACTTTGATGTTACTGCTATTAACTTATCATCAAACTTATCTTTATCTTCCTCACTGACTCCACACTGTGGAGCATAAACTGACAGAAAAGTGACAATCCTATCACTATAATACAACTATTAACACGCATAACATCCATTACTTTTTCTACCCACTTCTCTGCAACAAATATGCCAACTCCTCCATATCCATCACTACTACCAATCCAAAAAAGCTTATACCTTGCCCTTCTACCTTCCACAAATCTCACTGAAGCTCCTCTCCACCTGACTTCCTGAACACAACACATATATCAACAGATCTACGTTCTAACATTTCAACTACTTCACCTGCTCTACCTCTCAGAGTACCAACATCTATACTAGCTATCCTCAACTTAGTGTTATCTACCTTGTGATAGAACGGACATAATCGGGCCAACTGGCTTTTATATATATATCATTCGTGACAAGCAAATAGCCCTGGTGGCAAAGTTGTTGTTGTTCTCAAACGAAACGAAATTTAGTGGAAACTAAATTTTGTGATTTGCAATTTACGTCGAAAAACTTTTTTTCGCTATGCCAAGTTTCCAATGGTGTTTTATCCTGCAACGAAAAATTACGTCGAACCTTTTTTTCACCAGACCTAGTAGTTTATGGTGTTCTATCTTTCAGAGAAATATTACATCGAAACTTTTTTTCTTTTGCTATGCCAAGTTTTCAATGGTGCTTTATCTTGCAGAGAAAAATTATGTTGAGACTTTTTTCTTTCGCTATGCCTATAGTTTTCAATTGTGCTTTATCTTGCAGAGAAATCTATTATTCTGTGACAATAATTCGTTTCATTCACAAAGGTTTGAAGAAAAAGCCAGCTTATGATATATGATCAGTGTTCATAATCCGGTCACCACAACATAATCAGGGCAAAAAACATAATCAGGCCATGCGTACATAATACGGTCATCCTGTTTATAAACAGGCCATTTTCGCAATCTGGGCAGAACAGCACCCTAGGTTAAGCAAAGTTATTTAGTTCATTTCTTTACACAAAGGCATTCTTACAACTTTAAATGAATTCAAATAAATCCAATCTACACTTGATAATAGTTTATAACCTCGACAATGTGTCTGTGAGAAGAAATCAACAGGAAAAGACCTTTCTTCACTAAATCCTAGCATCTTTTTTCCTGCCAAGCAAATGCCAGAGCCAAAAAGCGTACCGCTAAAAAGTAAACACTGGAATCCATCTATATAAATGTTTTAAATTTTTTATTGCAGTGTGGAAAGTTGGATTTGAACCTTTGTTCTTCATATGAAGCCTAAAACAATTATTAAAATATAGAGCGTATACCAACCTATTTACTTGATTATCTAACAAACAGCTCTAGCGACGATCTGGCAACTCCCATCCCTAGAAAAAGCTTTGCAAAAATGCCAGTGAACAAAGTGAGCGTTTGCCCAGGGTCGAGAGAAAAATAAATGAACTAAAACGTCCTATTTCCATGAGTTATGTCTTAATTCTGTGATGTGTTTTTTTCAATGTGAGATCCACTAGAATTATTCCTAAAGTCTACTTTATGATTAAAATGATTGCCACACTTGGTGACTTGTTTCGGATGTAGCCAGTATAGCTGCTTTAAACATCATTAATGTACCTTTTTCTGATGCTCAAGAAAACACATGTGACATTAGGAAAACTTGGTGAAGGGAATTACCAAAGGGGATATGTGGAGGAGAGTCCCTTGGCAGTGATTTAATATGGGCAAGTAAATGTTCCATAGCCCCTTGGTTAACCCCAGCCATGTGAGGGAAATTTAGGAGATAGCACAGTGTGGGGCGTTGGATATTGCAGGGAGTTGTCTGGTAGAGCGCGGACCCTAATTAGGTCTGCATAGCTCAAAATGAGCATTAAATACTTTAGGACTCACTCCCCATCTAAGCCATGCCCCCTCCTGGAAATAATAGACTTGGCATATTATATCCCTCAATATTTGTGAGACTAGCAATGTGTAATATCTATCTATCTACCACATGTGGTAATGAAAAATTTTTCCTAGAAATACTCTCCTGCCTGTGTAGTTTCATATAGGTTTTTTGGTATTTAATAAATGATTACAAAAATAACAATGAATTAAAATGTCATACCCCCCACCACGTAAAAAATTTCTCGTCTGTGATCTACTCAAGTGATGTTTAGGCTGTCTGTTCTGTAAAGTGCACAAGTATCAGTGCTGGTCAAAATGTTATACATCATAGACGTAAAGCTCAGAATATCATGTCATAGCTATTCATTGTTGCCAGTGAAAAGCGAAATTAAAAGAAGGAAGCATGAGAATATCTTTTAAGTTTTATTGTATGTAGGCAAAAGAAATGTCAGTCCTCAATTCTTGTTGCAACTTGAGTATGGAAACTGCTCTTTATGTTTATATGTTAGCATCATAATATATGACTGTCATACCTTGTTTCCTAAATATGCTAAATCCATGGAAATTGGTAAATTTTATCACAATATGATGTTCAGGTTGCAGGACTTAGTACTGATGCCCAAATACAAAGCTAGGTGTTAAATCTTTCGAAAATCGCCCTTTCACACTGTTTGTTTGCTTCACTACAAGAACCGAGGGATCAAAGTGCAACTTGCCCCACTACGATTAAAGATGGTATCCTAATTCCAAAACTGCATATTGAAAGAAAGGTGGACATAGCAGTCAAATCATTTTTATATTTTACAAAGCGTTCTCTTGTTATTTGATTAAGATTTTTACAAGGTGCCTCTGAACGCCCAAACTTTTAAAAGGGTGCATGCAGCTTAATTGACACGCAATAAATTTTAACTTATATGTCAGCCATTTTTCTGTGATATCATCTTGAAGCTTGAAGTTACTGTTTGCTTAAAACCCGATTACTTTAAACGAATTTTAACATTCTGTTTTATTTTTCTGTTTTTGCATAATTCATATGACAAAAGGCCAAAAAATTCTCGAATATTTGATAATCAGGATATTGGCTCAATCGCATGCCCAAACTTTGCAGAATAATCTCATTTGATGAAATAAAGTTGTGTTGTCCGTTTCAAGTTCTAAGAATAATCCTAAAAGTAGTTATTAAATTTTCCTAATAATACAGATTTACGGCATAATGAGTTTTGCTTATCGTATATTATACATATTACAGACAGTTTGCATTGCCCATATTTGAATTATTGTTTGAAATGGGATATGATACTGCTGTTAAATAGCCATTCAAAAGATCAGCTTATTGGCTTCTGTATTACTCTCAAGGTCATTAAATATATATTTTTCTCTCTTTTTATTAACAGATGGACAAAGTAATCACAAAAACAGCTCCATTCGATGCTCGCTTTCCAAACATGAACCAAACGAAAAGTTGCTGGCAAAACTACCTCGACTTTCAAAAGTGCACGAAAGCTAAAGGTGAAGATTATGAGCCATGCCAGTATTTCTTCAGAAATTTTAAATCACTATGTCCAGTTTCTTGGGTAGGTAAATTTTAGATACTCCCCTGTTTGAGTATAATTTTAATGTCTAAAAGTCTTTTTGTCTGAACCTGTTTCCACCTATAAAAATGCAATTTTTCTAAGCGCAATTAGAAAGCTATATGGATAGGACTTTTTCACATTGCCTTAACAAACTACTTAATCTGTATATTATTATTTTCAGGTGGAAAAATGGAACGATCAACTTGAAAGTGGAACGTTTCCTGCAAAGGTCTAAAAAAATTTTCTGGATATGTAAACGTTCATGTTTGTAGAAATCATTTAATCGTAAATATAAATGATTATAAAATTGTTTGCTTTGAAATAGACCTATTTTTTTTATCCTTTTTCCCTTCCGTGAAATACAAATGCGAAAATATAGAATAAAATTTTTAATATATTCACGCATTTTGAACTAGTCCATAGTTCACTTGTCAATGTTCAGGAGTGGACTGTTTGGTTAAATTCAAACTCTTAAAATGTGCTAGCTGTTGCTGACGTCAGCATGCACAATTTCCAAAAAAGAAAAACTCTAAGATACAAGACCTCAGTTCCTCATAGTTTTTTACTTATATCTGACAATTAAAAGTCTTTAAGCCGGCAACCGTTTTATACTTTTGATATTTCTCATTTCTAGTATTAACATCTACAATCAACATCGTTTCCAGGGCATTATATCTATGTGCTTGATTTGCTGGTCCCTCCGTAATAACGTAATAACCGCTCAAGGACCGAAAAAGCCCAGGGAGGAGAATAATCTACGGTATTCTTTTATCATCTCTAAACTTTAAAATCCGCGGTCGAAGGCGTGCGGTTCGTATATAATGTATATTTATCTCACGAAACGCGTTCATTACCATATTTCACACGGTATCGAAACGGAGCCACAACTCTCGGCTGCCATTTTGCGTTTAAAAATGGCGATACACACAGTGTTGTGTTTTTGCTACGTTCGCATTTCCTTTTAAACCGATAGCGTAATCCATGTAAACATCTTAAATTGATATTTCTAGATTTTTAATTAAAAGACACATACAAAGAGCAAATAATAAATAAAATTAACCCCTTTAAAAAAGTAAAAACTCTTACACCAGTTCCATTAAAGCGATTTGTCAACTGCAGAAGGACAGAGGAAAAAAAAAGGAACATTCATTCAACTTTGAGAGGGTTTTTTTTCTATCGATAGATCACAAAAATCTCTGAACCAGCGATGCTGTTTGTCTATTGCTTTTGCACAAGGCGATTTAATTGGAGCAGCGCAAAATAATGCTCTAAAGAAGTCCACCTTTTGGTGATTTTCTACTACTCTACCTGTATTAAACGTCCTTCATCCATACACAGCATTTCTTGAAGCTCTTAACATAAGATTCTAAGCACAGGAGTATTAAATCAAGCCAATCCACAAATTGAACACTACGATAAAAGTGGACTTGTCAGAGTTTACTCAGCGTACTAAAGGCTTGGGTATTTTGATGCATATGTGCTACGAAAGTCAACTTGACAGGGCCAGTCTTGTCCATTTGCGTCTAACAACTCGTTCAGTCCAAAATTTATTTTTTTAAATGTTTATTTGCGTTTTCCTGAGGATTGCATATCTTCGTTCCTGTCCTTGATAACTCGAAAACGACACTTTGGTTGGGTATAAAAGTTTCACAGATTGCTTTACCACATTTATTTAAAGTGCTAATAATACTTAAAGTGCTGTACACTGCATCAGATATCTGAAAAAAAATCTATTCAACTAGTTGTTAGTCGTGGAAAAATAAATGGGTTTACTTTCCAGCAAATCATTTAACCTGCGGGGGACCCAGAATGCATTTTGAACACACGGAATACGGCTATTTTTATAGTGATTTAAAAACAATAAAAGAATGAACACGTGAGGCTTTGAAATGTATTTTTTCTCTTTCCTGCCAGGTAAAGACTCAGCACAAATTAAATCGACGTGGTCGGCGGCTAGAAATGAAAAAAAAAAAGACATTAGCGTAATAAAAATATTGCTAAAAAACAGATCAGTAACATTTCCAGTCTACTTGGAGTTTGTCAGTTAGGTAAGACTGATAAAGTTACTTCTTCAGATGAAGAGAAATAAAAAACAAAGTTTCGTAGTTGTTAGCGTAGATTTAACTACTGTCTAACTTAACTATTGTAGTTCAAATGAACATCAATAAGAAATTGACTTCCACTTAATTAACGTATTAATTAAGTGAAATGTTAATTTCCTGTGATAAGGTATCTTGCATTTCAAAAACAATGATTTTATTAAAAAAAAATAATTAAAAAAAGAATAATTAAAAAAAGTAAATCAAATGAATTGTTTTGGCCTAAAATTAATTTGCTTTTTAAAATTTGTGTTGTAATTGGTTGCTAAGAAAAAGACGTAGTTAGTTCATATTTGATATATCGTCGGGCAATTTATCCTCTTTCTAAAACATGGAGAGCACTTATTATAACAAGCTAGTCGTGAGAAGATATGACGCTTCAACCAACTATGGGGCTGTCTTTGTTTTTCTCCCGATTTTTATACTTTCTAGAAAAATGGTAACATCTTAACTGTTCGGTAAAACAATGAGTAAATACGGTGTGTGAAAATGTTAAGTTTGGTGAAAATATTGAAATATCACTTGCACAAAATTTAGTCACCTTTTGTTAATCTAAATTTACCAACATTTTACCAAAATCAGTGATAAATGTCAGTCCGTCCAAAAAAACGCAGTAAAAAGATTTAAATAGTAAATCCGATTTTTATTTACCCCTAAGCCATTACATTGGAATTGAGTCGTCTTAAATATCACGAAAAACTAATTAAAAGCCGTTGGCGTTTTATAAATCGAAGTTTTATGCTCGGCGTTTATTCGTTAGATCGTTATTCTCTACAAGGGGTTTTTAAAACTTCCACAATGCAGGAACCAATCAAGGACTATTTCTTTAATAAATCTCTCTTTAAACAACACCCATCTTCTTTGGCAGTCTTGACACCAAGACATTTTGCTTTGTTATAGCTTGGAAGCGCCCAAGACAACAGCTTTCAGGCTAGTAAACCTAGAAAACGAAAGAATATACTTTGAACGTTTTCTCAGGCATAGATGTTTATTAAGACGTGGATACTTATTCCGCCTTTTATGCAAACTAACAATGAGAGATGAGAGAAAGATTTCCTTAACATTAAAATCATCCTTCCCTTGATATCAAAATGAGGTGATTATAGAGGAAATTGTGTCTCCACAAAATGTTGATATAGACAAAGAATTGCCGAAGGTCAATCTTAGTGTAGTAATCATGGATGCTTTTTTATATAAAATTGATTCTGCTCTGGTGCTGTGTCATTTTTATTTCCCTATCCCCTAAAACCTTGACAATACTTTCAGTAAGAAGATTACTTTTATTAGATCTCGAGATAATATATAGTAGGGATTTTACATACATATCATTACTACTACTAGCCAAGAGTTTGTCACAAGGGTCACAACTTATGTTTACAAAGTTAGTTATTGAAATGTTTATTTAAATTAAAGAACCAAATCTTAAAATATCAGTAACTTAAGAACATTGAATTTGTTTTTGATCTTCTATCTTTGTATCTTACTGTATTTCAACATGGTCTACTTATAATCTGAGGAAAATATCGTCCTCAACCACCCGCATGGGACTCATTGCGTTTAGTCCATACGTCATGACGTTGGCCTATATTTTAGGATATAACTTTTTAATAGGCTATATCGGTACCTCATTCACTTACAGGGTGTAATTTTTGGAAAGTGGCGTAAAAAAGCGACTTCTAATTTTTGCATGTATGAGTATCACTGTATTATTTGACTAACACGAACCGATGGATCAAAGAAATTCCGCGTTTTTAGGTATTTTTTTTACAACAGGCAACAAACTCGTCCTAACGTCCTGAGGGCCTGTTGTGCTTGAGTAGAAATTTAGCAATCCTTAAAAAAATGAATAATGATTAAATGTTTGCAAATGCGCATTGCAAGGAGTGGCAGCGCTAAGTGTTTGTTGACCTTATACGTGTCCAGTTTTTGAGCGCATTACAAAACGAATATATCAACAACCTGATCTCTTTCCGTTCTACATTCCCATGACACAACCATTAAATAGATCATTTCATAAAAACTTCATTTGAATCAATGCCAATTCTCGATTTAGTTGAGCAATTAGACACAGGAAGAGAATTCATTAAGGAAGTATGTGCCTCCATAAAGATTATCATTAAGATGGTATTTTGGAATAGCATAAAAACTACAATGATTATGCTAAGTTCAGTCAAGAATTGTAAAAAAGGTTAACTGTATTATTATGATGGCTGCATTATTTGTGTCCAAGGAAATCTGCAGGCTTCCCTTTAATACATTTTTCTTTCCTGCATTTAACTTCAATTATGCAAAATTAATTCAATTTAATTTTCAATAAAATTTTGATTGATGTTATGTAGGAAGTTTATTGTGTTATAACTGCCAGCTAGTGGAAAAACTTTGAGACTTGAAAACCTATAAAAAGCTGGTGAGATGTTGCACTTTTACAGCTTTGGCTAACGATTCTTAACAAGTTGTAACTGCGATTATTAATTGAGCGAGTTATACGAAGGTAGTTATTTGTTCTAAGAATTCGTTCGTTCGTTCGTTCGTTCGTTCGTTCGTTCGTTCGTTCGTTCGTTCGTTCGTTCGTTCGTTCGTTCGTTCGTTCGTTCGTTCGTTCGTTCGTTCGTTCGTTCGTTCGTTCGTTCGTTCGTTCGTTCGTTCGTTCGTTCGTTCGTTCGTTCGTTCGTTCGTTCGCTCGCTCGTTCGTTCGTTCGTTCGTTCGTTCGTTCGTTCGTTCGTTCGTTCGTTCGTTCGTTCGCTCGTTCGTTCGTTCGTTCGTTCGTTCGTTCGTTCGTTCGTTCGTTCGTTCGTTCGTTCGTTTTAAATTTTAGCAAAAATGTTTGCGCATTCGTTTTATCTCCATAACTGCTATAATAATTTTAGATGAATGGTTTATGTCTCGTCGCACTGATGTTGCTTATAGCAGAATCATGCGCAATGCCGATTTTTCACGAGGGTGGCTCGATAACTGAAGAAGAATACAGCGCTTGTTTATCTGTAGAGACGAAACAGGTACCATACATTGACTTATTTTTTTTACTACAAAAGTATTTTCATTCGTCAACTTATTCTTAATTAAATGTTTTTAAACGTCCTAGCAAGTTTTTAACTTGGCTATTTTAGATTTGTATTTTAAAACATTTAGAAGATTTGCTGCTCATTGATGCAATCTGAGCTGATAAAATGTTCTAAAGATTCCTTAAAATTGAGACTGAGCAAAGCATTCAACTACACCTTAAAAATTTTAAAAAGAAGGACATAGCATGACATATAAAATTCGTGCTCATCCACTCAAAAAGGTAGATTTACCTTTTCTTCTCATTGTTATTGTTTTTATAGTTTTCACTTCTTATATCTATAGTTTTGCGACAATTTGAGGCTCCATTCAGAAGGTGAATACTCAGAAGAAATTCCACAATGCATAGAATTTGACATTGAAGGGGTAGGTTCATTATTCTGAAAACCTTTTGGGGTTAAATAAAAGCGTATTTTGGGTTAAACAACTTTTTTATTAGCGCCCTGAATTCTGTTTAAGCAAAGACAATATCTTTTAAAAGGTTTGTTCAAAGAAACAATAGCAATAATTATCATCTCATATTTTCTTTTTTAGAATTGTATCCAATATGAATTTTCAGAGGTTGGCTACACATCATCTACTGAAGAAGGACATGATGTTTCTCCGACAGAAAATGGAATCGACGTAACGTCACATGCTAGTAGTGAGCAATAGTTACTGATGACGTATTTATCACTAAAATGTAATATAACCTTATGTGAACGAAACGAATAAAATTTGTTTTTTAAAATGCTTCGTTATGTTCAAGATATGAAGGTTTCAGTGTTCACTTCCAGATTGGAGAGAAAGAACAGTACTAAAAAAATTTTAGGCAACAACACAATGTTAAACTACATGACATTGGATAGAAAATTTCAATTTTACGCTGAAGAAAAATATGAATAGAAACAAGAAGCCCTGCGGCTTGAAGATTTCCGTTTTTAGCCAAAATATATTCCATGCTTCTATAAGAGTATAAAAAACAATGTACATGCAATATGCAACCAAGATTTGACACAAGTTTTACAACACAAAAATAATAAAATAAAGGCTGTTTAAAACACGATAAAATGCAAATAACATAAGGCGCCTTTTTAACCAAAATGCATTAACTATTATTACTATGTATTAAGTATTAACTCTGAGGACGGAGTGGTTCAAAGTAGCCTCCTCAAGACTTTTTGACTATTGGTTATTCTATATCAGAAAGAGTTTAAGCCTAATTGCATCATGATCACAGAAATACACAATTTTGCTATTCTCGCATAAAATTGTATTTCTCAGTTGCTCGGATCTCTGAATAAATAGCTGATCTGGCAAACGAACTTCTTAGGTGTAAACCCTCTAAACTTGTGACTTGTCTTAATGCAACATAGATTTGTCCTGAGTGAAAGGCTTATTGCTTTATTAAATCACAACAGACAACAATTTTATCAAACGTTATTCCGCAGGACTGAAGAACAGTGCAGGTCTATACAAGCATTTGTGAAAATTGCAGTCGTTTTATCCAGTCCAGTTATCGAATAATTGTGCGTAAATTTTTTCTTTCTATATCTCATCATGACTGCACTCTCCCGAAAAGAATTCGTGAAAAGTTTGTTTTGTTTGAAATTTTTCTTCCAAATCGTTGCAATGTTTTTAGTCTCGGAAAAATATGAAGTCATTCCATTGAACGTCTCAAGCGAAGCCTTGACTCCAAGAGACGGAGAAAAAATGCAGCCTCTCTAATTAATGGACACGGTAAAAAGCGGACACCTCCAATAGACGAAAAAATTTCATTACAGCTTTCTAAATCGCAGACAAGCAATTAGCGGACACTCCTTAACGGACACATTTTAAGGCTTTCGAAGGCCCCAAAAAACTATGATTAACTGGGTTTCTAGTTCATATCCTCCTTCACGGTTAATTCTTTCACCCACAATGCAGCTTGTAAGAAGGTGAGGGGGTTAAGAACATGAATGAATCTTTTGAAACGTATTTTGGGATGTGTCCTATAATAACTTCCTTTTCCAGAAAATCCATCTTTGTTATTTCAACAGCATCTTTATCTTCCTTATTTTTCGTTTCTTTGCTACATTTCAAAGTTTCTAAAGACTCCAAATATCCATGTAGGCATGGCAAGCCTCTAGCAAATGAAGAAAAGTTGTAGATTTCAAGTTCTTGATCGATAATGATGGGAATATCAACCTCGCACATGTCATCTGTGATCATGTTCGTTATTTTACAGCTGACAAAGATGACACGATGTACGAAAACAAAACGTAACAAAACAAAATTTTTTTATTTGACGAAAACTTGATTTTCACAATTCTTTTTGTCGCAGCGAACCACAAGACAAAATACTATAGGTACATTTTCTATCAGCATGTGTTGTGTTAGTTGGTATTTTGAAACAAAAACGTACTTTGGAAAAAGATTATGTGGTACGACTCGACATTAAAGTCATGTTCTTCATTTTCTTCTTTTTTCCGGTCGACTTGCTTCTCTCCATCTGTTCCTTCTTCGTCTTCCTCGGTCGTGGCTACAATTAATGCCTTCTTCTTCATCTTCGTCTTGTGGCTCAATTAATTGTTCCCAACTAGGGTAGAGCTCCTTTATTTTTTCCGTCAGGAAGCTATCGCGACAGGAGTTTGTAGCAATCAACCACGTGTCGCAAAACGTGTCGCTCCCATGCCAGTTAATTCTTTTCCGGCGTTTAAATGCTACCAGGGTCTGCTCGTTGTTATTTAATGGGCAGAATTTCCCCATGCCCCAGCGGCTATCTTTTACATTTTATGCATATACTCAGCACTGTCTAGCTTGCTTTCTATGTCAATGATCGAATTTCAACGCATGGTACAAAATGCCATCCCTATCCTTGGCTGCAATAATGACATAGTCAAAAATTTCTTGCGGTACAACAATATGTTCTGGGACATATTATCATCAAACCTCATCAAACACGATTTTTTCTTTTCTTTTAAATATGGAAAAATTACGCATAAACGTAAACCGATCAAACCTTTCATCAAACATGAAAGAATGCCGATTTTTGATGAAATGTGTGATCGGTTTCCCGGACCTTAAGACATGAACGAAATGTTTTTGCTCTGTCCAAGTTACCCATCCTTCGTCGAAAATCCCTAAATGATAGTTTTCACATATTTTTTGAAAAAGACATTCCACAAAAATGCATTATTTTCAAGCTGATAAAAACCTGTATTCAGAAAATAGTGTGATCTAACTCCTTTATTCCCGGGTAACCGCAGGTCGTGTTGTCTTAGTTACTGTGTTTTGTTTTTCCGAAAGTAAACTGACTTTACTACAAGATCAAGAATTTCTATCGTATATTCCTACCGTCTACTATGTTTAAATTAGAAAATTTAGCAGTTAAGACTGAGATTTTGCTAAAAAATAGAAACATATTTAAGAATACAAATTTAAAAAATAAATATATCAAACACGATGTGGTATCACACAAAAACTACTAACTAAGGATTATCTAAAATTGTCTCGTGTATTGCGAACGGTATTCATCTTTCGGTGATGTTAAAGCTGGATTTCCATCAGTGCGAATTCTCTTATCGCTCTGGCTTTTTTGACCCATTGATCTTTTTTCGCACTAGTGAAAATTGCAGAGCGACACTTTTTTGCTCTTATCGCCCAATTTCAGTGCGATAGTCAGAGCGACAATTATCAAAAAGTTTTGATATTTATCGCTCTGAGTTTTCGCCCAAAAGTGCAACTTCAAAGAAATACCGAATGTCCATTTAAAAAAATTGAATAGATTCTATTGAAATTTAACTTCAGCACATGCTTACACGTGTTGAGTACAAGAAATAGTTTCATATGTGTTGTGAACCGAGCAGTGTTGTAAAAAAAGTTTTTATAAAATGGGAAAAACAAATAGGTGCGACTTAAGGGAAGATGAATATTTAGCAGAGGCTATTCGAAATTTTTCATGTCTGTACGACAAAAGTTGGAAAGAGTATCGAGAAAAAGATCGAGTGGCAAATGCTTGGAAGAATGTTGAGGAGGAGTTAGGATGTGAAGAGGGTAAAGTTTATCCTTGTTTGTCAGTTCAATGCGCTACATTTTTGCGCTGTTAAAACTTGAGCGTATTCAGCTTGTTCTATTACTTATTTGGAAAAAAAATGTTTTTAAATTTAACTGTTTTAAGGTGAAGCTATTCGAAGATGGGACAACTTGAAAAAAAGATACAGCAAGAAAAAGAACAACCTAAAAAAGAAATCTGCATCGGGATCAGGTTTGGCTGACGTTGAATCATGTGTCAAAGATTTGAAAGAATACTCTTTTTTATCTTGGCTTGATAAGCATTATCAAATGAGAGACACAAAATCAAATATAGCGGCTCTGGAGGATGAGGAAGATATTGATTCTTATTCGGAGGCAGCGGTTAAAGATTATTTAAATAACGAGAATGACCCTGCTACATAATCACCAAGTTTGGCCAAGATGACAACTATTGATCCACCATCTGTTACTTCAACAAAGAGGAGCGGGCGTAAGAGTACGAAAGAAGAAACAGAAACGTTTGCTTTGAAGAGCATCGGCGAGGCTTTTGCATTGAAAGCAACTCAACGTGGTAGTGCTAAAAAGGACGCAGATGGCCTGTTTGGGGAAATGGTTGCTGAAGAATTAAGACAAGTATCTGGGCGAAGCAAGATTATGCTAAAGCACAAAATTCAAACCGCAATCTATGAATGTCAAATGGAGGCTTGGAATGGGTCGCAGCCTAAACGACAGCTACACATGATGTCCCCACCCTCAACTCCTAGTTTTGGTAATTCTCTCCATTTCAACGCCTATGGAAGCCCCGTATACCAGCAACAGCAGCCATTGCATGAAGATAAAACCGATCATAAAGGGTATTACACAAATTTGTTGAATGAAAAACAATAGTTTTTTTTTGCATAAAACAAAACTGTAAATACAACGTTGTAAAAGGTCTTTTCAAAATATTTATGTACGCCTTACATGTCGGTACTGCCATTCAACAGAACCCTCTTCACTATTCACAAAATCCTTGATTGCTTCCCGCATTTCTGTAGCACTTCTTTCTGGCCGGGAGCCCCGTACATTATATAAGTCATAAAGACATCCTTCGTTCTGCCCCACCTGTCTTCTCCATTCCCCAGGCGTAATCTCCCCATTCGTGTCTGTGCTATCGACAAAACCATTTGGACAATACATTGCGGCTTCAGTTTGACGTAAGTAATTGTGTAAAGCAATTGCTCCGAGCGTAAAATTTTAAACATTTTTTACCGATGCTTTTATTGGGCGGCAAATATTCTTTATCTAGCCCGCAATAAGCCGAACGCGTTTTCAATAACACGCCTGGCACGAGAGAGGCGATAGTTATATACTCTCTCAGGCTCGTTCAGCTTGCCAGGATATGGGCGCATCATATTTTTCTTTAAGGGGAAAGCTTCATCTCCAACTAGAAAATAAGGTAATGGGTCAAATTTACATCCAGCTAGTGACGTAGGTGGTGGGATTTGAAGGGATTGATTTTCCAGTTGCATTCCAATATGACTCTTTGATAAGACACCACAGTCGTTGTTACTTCCATATTGTCCTACATCTACGAGAATGAAGTTGTACTTAGCATCACAGACTGCTAACAGTATGATGCTGTAGAACCCCTTGTAATTGTAATAGAGCGATCCTGAATTGGGAGGGTTTTCCATGGCAATATGTTTCCCATCGATTGCCCCTATGCAATGTGTGAAATTCCACGTGCTTCGAATTCATTTTCGATTCTTAACCACTCTTCTTTGGAAATAGGGGGTCTTACATATTCGCTTAGGTTCTCCCAAATTGCTGCAGCTGTTTCAGACAGAATTCGTGAAATAGCACTCGCGCTAATGCGAAAGTTGAATGATAGAGATTGTTGAGAATCTCCTGAGGCAAGATAACGTTAAGTAAGAGCCAAGCGTTCAGCTGCAGGAATTGAATTTCGAAAATTTGTGTCTCTTTTTTGGATTGATGGACCTACCAGAGACAATAAATGTTCGAATCTAAAAGGAGACATTCGAAGAAATCTATGAAATAAAATATTAAATAAAGTTTCAAAGAAAGAAATAATAGAAATGCTCTCCATAACTATCAAAAGGAAGCAAACTTGGAACTAAAATTTACTAGATACCTAAAGTAAAATTCTCTATCGTGCAATTTCATTTCTTGAAGCAGTTGATTATACACTCCTTTCAATTCTCTTTCTCTATAAATTTGACGAACCCAAGAAAATGGCAATTTTCTTCGTCTCTTTTTCCTTATACTTCTAATGACTATTAAGGCAGCTACAGCTTCTTCTTCTTCTGAACTGTCTGCCATCTTGAAATGTGTGTGTTCACATAAGAAAATTTCGCACAAAAAATAATTTGTATTGGCATGCTATCGCACTGAAACTCATTTGCAGCGTAGAACTCCTGTCGCACTAAAATTTTGTGTAATTTTAGAGCGATAGAAAGATTCGCACTGGTGGAAATCCGCCTTAAGTGAGTGATATTATACACGCGACAAAAGTGCGTATAACCTCTTTGAGAATATCCAAATAAAAGAACCTGTGCCATTGAAATGATATAAGTCTAACAATATTTCCTATGCTTTTATAAATTTAGAGTGATAACTTGAAAATCATGAATCACCGCCGTATATCTGAGCAGGAAGTCATTTGACGCTTAAATTTTTGAAAGGGATTAATTTTACATCTTTATTTAACACGATATCCAAAACAGCCTCACAGTCGTAAATGCAGAAGACTCAGTTGTTATGAAATGTACTCTGCATGTTTTTTTAAATGAATAGGGTCAACGAACGGTATAAATTATAAACGGTACAGGTCTTGTTTCCAACGAACAATCTCTGCTCTCTTATTAAGGGCTAAATTATTGAGTTTCCTCTGCAGAACAACTTTTTAGTGACATTTTTAAACGCCACCAAAGGTTAATGTGAGGTTAAAAACTCTTTTATTATATAAGCATTACCTAAACACGCTTAAATTTGTTTAGAAATAGATTTAAAATATCTTCAGAACACGTCTACCTTTTGTTGTTTTGTTGTTGTTTTGATAGTCATCCGGGGGCAGTTTACTTGAGCCAATAAAAATAAAAAAGATCAAAGAAAGGTTTCAGACATTACCACAATTTTTAATTTGCATGCTTTCCTCAATTAGGAAATTTATATTATTTTATATTGTAAAAACATTTCCCAAGCATAAGTTTTTAGTTTAATGACTTTTCGTCTCAATATAAATACCCAGTAAGGAAAAATAATGACATTGTATCTTGTTCATGTAGGGAATTTATACCACGGTTACTAAGGTTACTGAAATCCTACAACATTTTAAGAAATAAATTAATTAACCCGGGCGATTTTATTTCTTGCCGTTTTGGAAAAAGCCACGTTGACATAGAAAAAAGAGTTTCTTGCAATAAGAAAATAACAGTGGCTGGGCAGAAGTGTGTAGTAGCTGATGGTAAGTTACGTTTTTACGGATTTATTATCATTTTTTTATTTACCTCATCTGTTTTTAACTTATTTATTAGAATGACAAAAAACATGCTGCCATACTGAAAGATGTTAAGTGGAATATTTACAATCCGTATCTTCCAATCAAGTTATAATTTGCTATATCACTTTTTTTAGTTTGATTTACCAGAATTTTATGGAAAGGTGGAAAGAGTAATTGTGGGAACCGAGAGAAGGTGTGAATCGAGAATTCTGGGCTGGTGTATGTGATTTTTTTACTTTTTTTAATATGTTACGTATCGTGTGCTATAAGCCGGTGCGGGCCAGCCAAATTGCAAAATACAAACTAAAATATACTTAAACAGTCTATGCTTTATACTTAAAATAACGAAAGTATATAGACAATGAAGATTTTGCGCGTGTGTAAATTTATAATTCTAGAGCAATTATGCATATAATCCTAAAAAAGAAACAAGAAGCCCTGGGGGCTCTAAGAATTTCCGCTCGCTACCAAAATACTTGATGACAAACTGCTAATTCGTTGTGTTATCGTGCCAAACATTCGAAGAGGTTTGGTGCATGAAGCTCTGAAGATAAAGCACACAAGTGACATTATATCTTACAACAAACGCAAACAAAACGAAACGTCTTATAATAAACTCACATTTTCAAAGAAATTGCTAACAAAAAATACAGCCTATCATTCATGGTTGAAAGTCTTGCGATTGAGACGTTTATGGTCTTAAACGGCATTTAGTTGACAAAAAATCAAAAATTTGATGTGACCAACATTTTCAGCATACTTTTTTTATTAACTGTGCAAATTCTTGTCGAAAATAAAGTAGTTTCAATTTTTGCACCAATATTGGCCTGAAATGACATTTAAGGTGACAAAAAACCAAAATTTTGATGTCACTATCATGTTCAGCATACTTTTTTTGTTAACTGTGTCAAATTTTGTTGAAAATAAAGTAGTTTTAATTTTTGGACCAATTTTGGCCTAAAATGACATTTAGGTAACAAGAAATCAAAATTTTGATGTCACCATCATGTTCAGCATACTTTATTTGTTAACTGTGCCAAATTTTGTTGAAAATAAAGTAGTTTTAATTTTTGAACAAATTTTGGCCTAAAATAACATTTAGGTGACAAAAATCAAAATTACGATGTCACCATTATGTTCAGCATACTTTTTTTGTTAAGTGTGCCAAATTTTGTCCAATTTTGGCCTGAAACATCATTTAGATGATTTCCCAGTACTTAGGGAGATTGGGTACGAAGTTTTAATCTGTGACGTTCAATTGACTATTTGGGACAGGGTTAGTTAGTCAGTTATACCAATACTATCCTCCTCTCAGAGGAACGTGAAATCCCAGGGTCGATTTTTTCTCAAAAAATGCTCCGAAAGAAAAAAACGACGGTTTTAAAGAATTTCCTACGCCTTCGGGCGCGGAAATTCCAAAATCACTTTGTATTTTTTCTTTTTCTAATTCTTACAAGCCTCCCAGAAAAATAATATTTCACGCACATTAATTTTAATGTACGGAAGAATTTAGCTTTTCTCAAAATTTCATACATCTTGACATTTTTACTACAACAGAGGCCTAACTGTTCAGACGTTGCAAACAAGAAACATTTGGGCATCGTAAATACTTGATCATAACTTGAAAAATAAAACAAACTTTTCACTATGAGAAATCTTGTTACAACAAACAATGCTTGATAAGCCGTTTTACCATTTTAATCGTTGCGGGATTTTTAAATTTTCTACAATATCAAGTATTAATGGCGGAATGAAGCTTAAACAATTTTCTATGTTTGTTCCAGCTCTTCCTCATCAATCTTTATTTCAGTACGGTGCAATAGGAAATGTTGCAGCTAGTTACAAAAGCTGGACGAGCACATAAATGTTTTTTACATAAACTATATTTTACATGCTAAATAACGCCATAGAAATCTCTTATATTAATACGAAAAGTTATCTTTGTGAAAACACCGAACCAGACAAAGATTCGGTTTTCCAAAAGAGATGTTTTTTTGCTCCTAAAAATGCGCAAATTCGCATTGCACTTGTAAATGTAAGGCAATATAACTTGGAAACAAGTGGAGTAACTGACGTTATCTGTGTTAGTAACAAGGGACCACCTGGGACCAAAAAAGGACTAATCCATTCTTTTCGAAACTAACGAATTGATAACGTCAGCAAATTACTTTTATCAAAGTTTTACGGTATATACAACAGAGGCAACGGGTATCAAGTATTTAGCCAATGTTTGCTCACGTCATCTATACTTAAAGCCTCATATCTCAACTGTTTGTCAAAAGCCATGATTTTATACAGTTTCAAGCTTTTTAAACTCTACATATCACAGGCAACGGATAAACAAATTTCGGCATATTATATTTTTACATGCACTGCTGACGTCAGCAAAACACCTAAAGCAACCTATTCTTTCCACTGTTCTTCTGCCTAAGTTGATTTTACCGCAGGCCTTATCGACTAGTACACCAAATTGGCGTCAATATTGGTAAACAAGTAAAAATCATTGCATTGCACTTTTACGTTTCAGGCTGAATAATATGGAAACGAATAGAAATAACAACGACTCGAATTAATATTTTAGAAGTGAGTTTTACCAAGTCAACATATTCGTTTTGAAAAGACAAATTGCGATATCAAATTACTCTCGAACCTTCAATATCTCTGCAACCGTTCGTTCAAAATACATGCTCCTGTTCATTTCTTCATCAGTCTTCGCGACTTTTCTTCATTGGAATATAAAATTTTTCACACTTGACACTCAAGTACTTGTAAAGCCAATATAATGGACAAGCAGTGCTGCTAGTTTTAGCAATTTAGACAGTGTTGCCATCTCTCAACTGATCTGTTATTGACTTTAATGAAAATTTGGACAGAATTCTTTTCTTTTTTAAGTGTTTTAGTCTAATGCTGAGGAGTTCGTTTATACGAAAGAAGCTCGCGAAGCCGAAAATACATAAATTATGAGTCTTAGATGCATCAAATTTTCGGACATTTCATACTTAGCCACTAATGTTTTAATCATTTCCGCAGTAAATGGTTCCTTGCGATTTGTACTGTTTTTCGAAAGTAGCCTTTTAGCTGCTTTAAGTGCTGACTTTACAATTGCGCGCAAACATTACTGAACACTCAATGCCCCTATTGCAAGTCTTCAAGCTATACAATTCGAGGCATCGTGAAATTATGGACAAAAAATAAATAAATAAATTAAGTTTTTCGTCTGTAGCTAATACTACTATATTTCACGTTTTTCGTTTTCCACTCGTCAAGTCGCAGAACAAATCATTCCTCCTCGAGCCTTGTGCCTTGATATAAATTTCGCTTCTCAACTCCTGTGCGGCGCGATATCATAAAAAATCTCACTTCTTAAGCCCTGTGCAGTGAGATGACTTAAACATTTTACTGCTCAAGCCCTGTGCGGCGAGATATCGAAATTATTCTTTCATCAAGTGTGTGGGGCGAGGTGTCCAAACAATACACTTTTAAGTTTTACTCATGAAGCCTTGTGTGGCGTTGTACTGAAAGCAGTAAATTGATCGCTATAATTAAGTTTGTTCACGATATCCTATGGGAATCGAAGTACCATTGCTATTGCATAAAAATTAGCAAAACCGTTAAAAACAGATTTACAACCTGTGTTATTAATATAGAAATGGGTCCAGCAGTATAAACTGCAATGAAACAAAGAATTCCCCGTCGGAAGATAATAATGGCCAAAAAATAAGACGATGTCCACAAAGGGACCAATAATACGCCATCAGCTCTACACAATTTCGCATGTTTTAAAGTATCACCAACCATACTAATAGGTGGACAAAACCAATTAAATTCTCCTGACCAATCGCAAGAAAATGCGTTAAAGCTTTCTGAGCCGGAACAAAAATACTTTGAATTGAACCTATCCCACTTTTTGTTTAGGTCGTCAGCAAATCGATCTATTGTAAATTTTCCAACTCTTTTTGTACGAAAAGAAATGACTCTGTGTCTATGCCCCAATTATCTGTATCATTAATTTTGGAAAGAAAGTTGTTTGTAGAATTTTGTTCGAGAGGAATCCACAAGGCAAATAATTTTTTAGGTTACCGACTACGGAGATGTTATTTGTACTGCCTGACTCGAATTCCCAATTTCGACTGGCTACAAAATGTTTTATCTTCTGTCGCTACTTTGATTTTTGCTAGAAAAATACGCCGAAATATGACAACATAATGGCGGATAATTAGGATTTAACCCGTACATTAGGAACAAACGTAGTCTTTCTAAGTATCCACACTCTTAATCGTAACTTGGCTTTCTTAAGTTTTTTGTTAGCATTTGCTGCCCTCATTGCTCTGTTTATGGTGCGTTCCTCCTCAGAGTAGGCTAGATCATCGCATTCATTCGTTGGCAGATGCCAATCCTCCCTATCTGCTAATCATAAGTTTGACACGAGTCCGTATTAACTTCTTACCTGCTTTAAGGTTTTCTTTAGCGGCGTTAACTTCATGTTCAGTGATACTCTCCTGCGCTCTGTCTAATGTAGTAAGCAGCTTGGTGCAGAACTCCATCTATTTTTGGCTACCTCGCCCCTTGAAGTTAGCTGACTGCAAGCTGCGTTGTTCTTCTATGGTAGCTTCTACCTTCTTCTTGTGCTTTTCTAGGAACCTTTTGAGCGATTGTTTCTGCAACGGTAGCAGCAGCTTCCATACTGGATTCCTAATGCTTGACAATTGTTTCTTCGACCATCTTTTGGATATCACCGTCATGTTTTTGATGCCAAGGTCAACTGACGATTAAGGAAGAACCCTTGCAAGAATCGCTTTAAATACTAACTCACTGCGCATGTGCAGTCAGATCCGTAAAGCATTGCTGTACAGAATCAGAAAAGAAACTTAGTTTCCAGCAATCGTGTTCTAAGTTGCATTATATGCAAGGTCTACTGTTTGAGTTTGGAATGCATTAGGTTTAAATTGGTTTTTATTAAGTTTCTATATTTCTGTATTACTCTCGTGTAGTTTAATTAATGGTAATAGTGCGTTGGTAAAGATTTTAATTAACTGTATTTGACTACTTAATTTAATCACTACGCCTGGAAAGAATGTTTTGTTCAATAACGGCGAGCGTAAACAGTTATTTTGGTATTTAGGTGATTTGGTAATTACTCTCACGATATGTCAATTTCAAATTGTCGTAAAAACACTGGATAAAAGAGATGACTTTGAAGAAGGAACCAACGAAGATACCGATGGATTTGAGAACGACGATGATGACGAAAAGGAAAACAGTATTGATGACAGAAAGCAAGACGATGAAAATGACGAAAATACAGATGAAATGACAGGCCCTTTGCTTGTAGCTGATTGCTTTGCCTATAAAATTAGTTTTCCTACTGTTCTTTAGCTAATAGAACTTGAATAACACAGTTTACTGCAATATTACTCTGTGTTTTAGTGAGTACCATGCTTTTGTATCGCATGACATCTCAGGAGAAATAAGAGTAAGCTGTATAATTTGCCAAGTCAAATTTTTTAGCTACCTTAAGGGAATTACTTTTTGCGGGAATTAATTTTTGCAAATTTCGCGAGTTTTTTTCATTGCTGCGAAAGTTCTCTCTATTCTAATTTTTTCTTTTGATTTACCTAGAACCACATATAAAATATATGTGAGTTTTAACTTCAGCAGTCTTTGTTTTATAACTCTTGCATATTTTTCTTTGAATAAAAAAGTGGAAACGGTACAAATCGTAGTTAATTATAGAAATATGAAATTTTCTTTAAATTTTTCATACGCTTCAAACTTCAACTGACGCTTATTTATCTACCAGTCCAATTAGTAGTTAGTTAACTAAAAATAAATATGGTGTTTTTTCCTATATTACCCTTCTTTAAAAAAAAGCCCTTTACATATGTGTATATATTCTTCATACAAAACGTTAACAAAAAGTATCCCCTATGTATTTCATTTTTATCTCTTCAAGGACATATTTCTTGCCTTTTTTAAATTAATCATGCTATGGAGGAAACCCTAAATAAGTTTCTGCATGCTGTATATCCTAGTGAACTGAGCATTCTTTAAGGATATATCAAATTTCAGTTTCTCTCATACTAAAGCTTGCACGAAAACGAATGTCTCAAAGCTAATTTCGAATTTAAATCAATCAATAACTGCAAAGGAATTTCTCATAGTTCAATCCAACTAATAGTATAAAGCCAGCACAGGCATACCCCACCTTCCTAAACACTTTTAAAAAGAATTTCCCTATACTTACAACGTGAGTACAGAACAATAAAAGTAACCTAACAGAAAGATTTGTAAATTTTCCACAATTATACTTTTTTGATATTCTGGTTGTCAGTTAAATCATGAAAACAAAATAACCAAGCGGAAGCTGCAGAAACAGAGACAAATTCCATACCCAATGTTGCTATAAACATTTCCGGCTATACAATTTAATATTCAACGAATTTTAAATGACAAAATCTTAACGTCACGTTTCCAGGGAAGAGCGTATAGAAATAGCTGAAAAACATATCAGAGAATGTTGACACTTGTAATTTTAATTGCATCAACGTTGATCTTTCTTCAATAGTTTTTTCTTGTATGGCTTCTGAACTATAAGGAACGTTTCGGTCTGTTTATTTTAGATTCAACAAAACCAGTGATCTAAGTTAAAAGATGAACATCCCGTTTGATAGCAAAAGGTGAACTCAAGTGCAAATCTATTCCATTCGAAAAAGGACTGTATATTGGTATGTACAAATTGTTCTTTGGTTATTTTATTTTTTAACTCATTATTTATGTATTATTCACATCGTCAGCTATATGGGAATGCGTCTTGTGAACGTTTGTTTTGCTAATGAAAAAAAGGACTCGTTAAATTGGATTGTAAATCTAAAGAGCACAAATCAAAGTAGGTGGTTTGTCAAAAATAAAACTTATAAATCTTTCTTTTTATACCTTCAGGCACTCCATCATGGCAAATTTGAAAATTTGCGTTTGTCTTCAGGCGTTGTTAATTGTCCTTGTAATATGTCCATTCCCAACTCTCACAAAAACATTGGATGAACTGGATGGCTCAGAAGATATTGACAAAAATGATGATCAGGATGATGATAAAAAAACACCAAACGTCTCCCCTGAGATGAATCTTGATAATGGTAAAGAAACTAAAATGTTATGACGTATTTTTTGTAGTAACGTAATTTTTGTAGTAACGAGTTTTTGTAGTAACGTAATTTTTGTAGTAAGGCAATTTTTGTAGTAACGTAATTTTTGTAGTAACGTAATTTTTGTAGTAAGGCAATTTTTGTGGTAACGTAATTTTTGTAGTAACGTAATTTTTTTAGTAACGTAATTTTTGTAGTACGTACTTTTTGTAATAATGTATTCTTTATAGTAACGTATTTTTGTAGTGACGAATTTTTGTGGTAACGAATTTTTGTGGTAACGAATTTTTGTAGTAACGTAATTTTTGTAGTAACGTAATTTTCGTAGTAAAGAATTTTTTGTAGTACCGTATTTATGTAGTAACGTAATTTTTGTAGTAACGTAATTTTTGTAGTAACGTAGATTTTGTAGTAACGTAATTTTTGTAGTAAAGTAATTTTTGTAGTAACGTAATTTTTGTAGTAACGTAATTTTTGTAGTACGTACTTTTTTTAATAATGTATTCTTTATAGTGACGTATTTTTGTAGTGACGAATTTTTGTGGTAACGAATTTTTGTGGTAACGAATTTTTGTAGTAACGTAATTTTTGTAGTAACGTAATTTTCGTAGTAAAGAATTTTTTGTAGTACCGTATTTATGTAGTAACGTAATTTTTGTAGTAACGTAATTTTTGTAGTAACGTAGATTTTGTAGTAACGTAATTTTTGTAGTAAAGTAATTTTTGTAGTAACGTAGTTTTTGTAGTAACGTAATTTTTGTAGTAACGTAATTTTTGTAGTACGTACTTTTTGTAGTAACGAATTTTTTGTAGTAACTTAAATTTTGTAGCAACATATTTTTGTAGTACCGCATTTTTGTGGTGACACATTTTTCTGTAACGTTGACAACCATATTAATTTGTCGTGCTGACTTTTCTTTGTTTAATATTTCAGATGGAGACTTCTTTCAAGGTGACATCCGGTTGAGTACCGAACAGAAATCTTGGATGGAGGGTAATAATACCGACAGTGAAAAAAGAGATTCCATAAGAATTTCTCGTTGGAAGGACAATACTCTTTACTTTAAAGTTGGCGAAGGCTTCAGTAAGTAGGATGTACATTTCATGATAATGCAATACATATTTGATCGCTATCTTTGTTAAGGGCTCCCACGTAACGTGGCAGACATGAAAATGATTTTAATTTCATTACGTAGAAATGATCGAAGTAAAGGAAAATTTACTTTTTTAAATCAACGACGTCGGTAAACATTTGAGTTTTGACTTTGAATTTGTTGCTCCATCCGAAATTAAGTTGCTGAAAACAAACACGGGGGTATAAGTAGCGCATCCCAGAGCAACGTAATGACGTTAAAATGGAATTAAACACAAAATAAGTTTAAACGAAACACAATCAATATGGTCTGGAAAAACGCAACCTTTAAGGTTAATTTTTGATTTTTGAAATAGGTATTTGTGAAACAAATATTTTTTTGTTCTATACTTATAAATTATGGAAATGTTTAGATTAATTTTTAGCGAGTGTAATGTAAGCTTTGAATAGAAACACATTCTAGAGCCTGTCGTTACACAATACATCGAGGCTAAACTTCTTACTGTTGCTAAAGTTTACATATTATAGAAGAGGTGTAGCAGCTACCTGCACCTAACTGCATTTCGCATAGAAAGGATTAGTTAAAAAATTTTGCATATACAAACAAATGTAAAGAGGTGAAAAAATAAGCCATTTTCAAAATGGTCATCAAAATTGTCACCATCATATACATTAAATTAACCACCAGGCATCGCTAGCAACATTATGCTAGCATCATCATCACAAGACGCACGAGGGTTCACATTTAAAATGGCGTCGTTGAATTTGTACGGACAGAGAAAGGCTATTATTATGGACACGTAATACACAAATTACTTAATTGAGCGGAATATTCTTCACCGGTTCTGCCAAGAGAGGTGTACCAAAACTTTAATTTAGGTTAATATAACGACATAATAATTAAGAGGCAGATTGTAATAACCTTCCCAATTAGTTGTGATGACAAAACAAAATTTGGCCACAGCTGTACGCCCAACAGGTTTACCAATACGTCCCAATTAACAGGGTACATTACAACACCTTCTTTTCCCTAACATAAGTATACAAGGAAAGTACTGTTGTACTAGCTACTATATGCTTTCAGATTTTTATGCGCGTTTAAAGGAGAACTTAACAGAAAATTATTTGTTGATATTAATGGAACAAACGTCAACAATACTTTTAACAGGAAAAGTTTATAAACTCTATTTACGTTTGATTAAAATTTTGTAATATGACCAAATCACCTTCCCTTCTTTTGTTCCCCCATGTACCAAAAATACTAAAGCCTGTTTTTGAATATTTCTTTGTTCGTTCGCTAGGTGTGTATTCTAAATTAGAGCTCGATAACCCGATAAAACACAATACACAAACGTTTGTCTTGTTGTGAACACAAGCTGGCTTTAAATATTTAACAGCAAACTATGCGTACAAGAAAATACATTATATGTTTTTACTTGGTTAACTGATTTGGCTCCAGCTTCTTTGAATTGCTCCAGTGCCATTCAGTTTGGTTGCATGGCTTTATAATAAACTTATCTTGTCGCTGTTGATACTCATAATGAATATACATCCTGGGAATGACTTATAGCATTTAAAATAAGATGCTTTGCAGAGATAATAAATATAACAGCTGAGGCTTTATTCTAGTCTATGTCTTTCCCCTAAAAGCAATCTTTTTTTTTTGTTTTTAAATTTCTTTACTTCAATAATGTTTTTCGGTCCAGACCATAGATATAAAACGCGTTCCATAAAAAAAGGCAATTGTTCGAGGAAAAACAGAAGTTAGTTTACGATGAAAATATAACATTCTGGAACTAAGCTTTTTCGTGATTTTATGTTAAAAAGCAAAATATTTTTTTGTGGATTTTATTTTCGCAATCTCGGAGAAATCAAAATTTTGAGTTTTTCATTAAATGACTGTAATGGAAAGGGGTACTTTTGCTATAAAAATCTAAAAAAACAAGCAGAAAATCAAATTTTTCACAAGAATTTTATCTTCCAAACTCGTGTTATTTTCTTCGCGCGAAAATTTTTCCCCTACGGTTATAGAAACTAAAATATTTGTCTACTATATCTTCCTTCAAAGACGGTTGACATTCATTTTAAATTCATGCAAGTCTCTTATCATGTCTTTTCCTATTTTTTTACGTATCAGTAGAAAATTAACTTAGGTGCCCAATACAAAACAGCACAAATGATTGCTTGTCTCTTCGTAATCCCAGCTTCTTTCTAATATTTTGCGCACTATGGTTTCTAAAGAAAAAGAATTGACATTTTAGAGAAAGATGTAAAAGCCGAAATAAGACTTGCCATCAAGCACTGGAGGAAGAAATTAAAGGGTTGTCTCGCATTCGTGAATTTAAAGAATGACTCAGCTTTAATAAAAAAAATCAGCACAGAAAAGTTTGGTGGGGATCCCGTCCCTTACATCTTGTTCAAAATTTCAAATATTGGGTAAGCTTCTATGAGTATATTTATGTTTCATTGGCGCACTTTTATCACGTGTTCTTTTCTTTCTAAGTTCGTATCGTCTTACGACTCATTGCAAGTTCTTTTCAAACTTGACGTTAAAATGAAGTAAAGTTAATAATAAATAAAGCTATTTTCGTTTGAGGTACAAAGTAGAAAATAATGAACATTCTCTTTGCACAAATCTCTTTAATAATAGCTGTATTTTGTATGTGTGTCCGCGAGAGTGGCGTCCCGTAACGGAAACACGAAATTTTTAAAATGGGCACCAATACCAAATGCGGTATATCTTTGTCCACTTTGTTGCGACGGGTAAACTGACGGACGACCCCGTAGATTTTTCCACGCGCTAATGACTAGTCTCTTTAATAATAGCCGTATTCCGTCTGTCTGTGTGTCCGCAAAAGCGGCGTCTTGTAACGGAAACACGAAATTTTTAAAATGCGCACGAATATCAAATGCGATATATTTTTATCCACTTTGTTACGACGGGTAAATTTAAAGGATGAGCGAACGCAACGGGCGACCCCGTGGATTTTTCCACGGGTTAACGACTAGTCTCTTTAATAATAGCCGTCATCTGTCTGTCTGTGTGTTCGCGAAAGCCATGTCCCGTAACGGAAGCACGAAATTTTTAAAATGCGCACCAATAACAAATGCGATATATTTTTGTCCACTTTGTTGGGACTGGTAAATATAATGGACGGGCAAACCCGTGGATTTTTCCACGGACCACGACTAGTAGACAATAATGCACTGAGGGTGTCTAATGTTAGATTTTAAATGGTCTTGCACTATCAAATTTCCGATCCATCTGTAAATAACTTTTACAGGCTATTCTACATATCTTTAATTCTATTTATACTAGGCTGTCTGGGTATCAAATTAGTAGTTTTATAAGTGTAACGCTTATAAGCCTATTTAGGCTCAGGTTGGGGAATTCCTTTTGATCTGTGTTTTTTGTTGTGTTGCAAGTAAGTTCGAATTTCTGATACACAATAATGCTTATTACTGCACTATACTCTGAACTAGTCTTGTATAATTATTCGTCAGCTTGTCGCAGTTATTTTGAAAGTGAAGATCGGACCACTTCATATTAACCCATAAAAAACGTTAAAATTTTTTATTTCTTATTTTAACGCATAACGTCGACATACTCTAAGTATACTCTAAGCTTGATCGTGCTTTTAGTATAAGCTAGGGGGAGGAATGATTGACCTTAAATAACTTTCGGTTAAATAATGTTATGAAATTTAGCAGCCATATAGCATGGCACGAAATAGATTGATTAGTTGGGATAATATTTCGTGGTGTTAACAATTTTGCTATGAGTCGATTGGATAGGTTTGCACATAAATATCCTACTTGCTAAATGGTTTTCTGTGGTATTACCCTTTATACAATACTTGCAAAACAGATTTTTTTAAGGGATCACTTTTCGCGGGTTTGTTGCAATGGCAATTCCTAATTATGCTTCTTTAAAACGTCTTGGATTGAGCCTGAAATGAACGTTTTGCTACCATTTTATAAATTAAATGAAAATAAGGGGGCTTTTAACGTTGTCTTCTTGTAGCAGAAATAATATATATCCATGCTCTTCGTTTATATTTTCTTTGAAATCAAAATGAATATGGGTTGGTACAGATGTTTATTAAAATACAGCATATATTTTTCCACGTGTTATTTCGTTTTTTCGCAGAAAAAGAAACTTCCTTAGGGTTGAAGTTGTATTCACCAAACCGAACAATTTTGACGAATGTCTGTAGCTGTAACCTATAGTTATAACATAAAGTTATAACAATTGAATAAACAATTGGATTGGCTTACCAAAACACGTAAAATTATTAACAAGAAATCTTACCCTTGGCAAATGCACCTCAAATTTGTAACACATCAAACTTTCTTCGTAGAATGTATGCAAATCCGAATGTTGTTATCTTTATACACAGAACAGGGGATTAACCGATGTTTGCTAAAGAGTTACTTTATATTTAATATTCCCAAAAAACAACATTTCGGAACTGCCACAATTTGGACGAGATAAAAAAATGACTTCTTGCTTTTTTTTAGCTGTTAAATTAAAGTTATAAAACATGGTCTGTGCAACTCTAGAAAAAAACGTTTCTCTCGATAAAACGCTAATTTTAGCTATTTTAACGTTACGCATAATTTCTGTTCCAGACATATTTTAGCCAATCAAATCCTGCGACACGGCTGCTTCTGAGTTTTTTTAATTTTTCAATAGGGAAAAAGCACTTTTAAAAAAATTGTCTTGATCTCTGAAAAAATTCTACGCGATAAGTACTGAACGCAGCCTTCTCCAATATACTTTGATTTTTCCATCAAAAATTCTTCACGTAACAAGTTCTAACATATTATTGCTTTATCACGTATTCAGGTGTTGGTCATCTCTTGGAAGAACTGACAATGCATTGCCCGGTGATGAGTTGATTCCTGGACAACAATTACTTGGTGTCAATGAGAACTGTGGTAGCGGTTCTGTTATTCACGAGATTGGTCATGCAGTAGGACTACCTCACGAACATAGTAGAACTAACCGAAATAGGTTCATACAAGTATTTGGAAAAAACATAAGGAGGGACTCAAAAAGGGATTTTAGTAAGTGTCTTATACTATTGATCAGCTCCCAAAAAATAACCTTATTTTGTTTAAAATATGGTAGTCAGATAGTAATCTGACTACCGTATTATAAACAAGTGTGTTATCAAGTGTTAACAATGCATAAAATATCAACGCCCCGTAAATGAACGACATGAGAAAATCTGCCAGACTTCCTGCCAATTGCTCGCAACTTTTCATGCGACCTATGTTAAAACCAGACAGTATGTTAAATAACTTTATTTGATTTTCAGAAATTTAACCAGAAGGTAAAAATTCGCTCTTTAAGCAGATAGTGCTATTTTAAGCAGATAGTGGTATTTGGAACAAATTTTTAGCTTTCGTTGACGTCATAAAAAAGTGCTGCCATAAGCAAAAAATTATTGCTCCAATTTTGTTCCTTTTTACTATAAGCTTGCTAAATTTTATTCAATTTAGACAGGTCTATAAAAAGTAATTAGTGGAGAGGGGGCGGAACCCACACTCCTTGGCATACTATGTTTGAAAACTTGCAGACCGAGTTGTGTTAAGGTCTAGTTTTTCTATGTCTTTGTATTTGTATCTATGTATTTGTCTAGAACGTGTTGAATCCGAGGATGTGGACATCGTTGATTACGCCTATGACTTTTGGTCAATTATGCATTATGGGCCAATGGTTTCTTCAAAAAACGGCCTTCCAACAATTAAAGTGAAAGAGAAATATAGCCATCTAAAACCTAAACTGGGACAACGGAAGTCATTGTCTTACCTCGACATCGCTAAAGTAAGATCCATGTACAACTGCAACCAAATTCCAAGCGCAGAGAGCAATAATGTTTGTGTTAGCAAGGCTACCAAAGGTCGTGATTACAGAGGCAAGTTAGATTACACAGAAGAAGGAGTGATGTGCCAACCGTGGAACAAGAAGTATCCACATTCTCATGACTACGATTTGTCTGACAAAGACGATGGGCTTGGGGAGCATAACTATTGTCGCAACCCAGGTGGTGAAAGAGAGCGACCATGGTGTTTCACAACTCTAATGCATACCAAAAAGCAATACTGTGATCTGGAAATGTGTGTCGAGTAGTATCAAAGTTGGAAGAGCAAAAGCTAATAATATGCGCAAATGATCGTGGAACACTTAGCATTTTCTTCTTTATTTAAGAAATAATTATTTGTGAATTCGTCAAAAACAATGCTTGAAAATAGACAAAATTCAGCGTTAAAAGTCTATTTTATTTTCCGTGGCTGTTTTTTAGTAACGTTTTTACCAAGAGCAAAGTCTCTCATATCACCTTAATGCCATGAACAATTGGGTCAGGAAAATGTAAAAACCAAAATAAAAACTTGACCATTACTTGAATAACTACTAAAGTTCTTGATAGTCATTTTCAAGCAAACTCATTGAACTTCAGCGACGGTAGCAAATTGAATATGTCTCGCACGTGAAAAAAAATACTTTACATCTCAAGTTGCATCTTCAATAACTGTTTTATTGTGTATTTCTTCTTAAATAATTTTTTATTCTTTTAAGCATCATTGAAAAACGTTTTTACAAAGTGTGACCGATCTTAACGAAAACCAACTTTTTTTGGACGGTCCTCGAAAGGGCTGAGTAACGGCAGCAAAAGAGAGGCACAACAAAGAAGAGCTCACAACAAAATCCTAACGAATTCCATATTATAATAAATCTTGTCTGAGAATGTGTACACTCAAAATACTCCTCTTGAGCTTAAGTTAATTTTGTTTAAGCATCTTGACTTATGGGTGAGAAGTCCGTGCTTTTCAGAATATATTCCGCACCCTGAAAAACTCTTCATAAGCTTTTCCAAATAGAAGCCAACATTGCACACTTATAGTACGTTACAAAAGGAACAAAACGGCAGTATATTTTCTGTTTGTTACGTCATCAAAAGTATAAATTTAATTGCATTAGTAGTACTATGATTATAAGCTTAGACGGTTTTTACAGACAAGGCGGGGGCGCAGGTTCTTACTTTGAAATATCGCATACTCTTATCATAGTAGACGTGATTGCAGCCATCTCACTTATATTTTTATACGACTTTCGAACGAAAAGCCCTTGAAGAACGGTCCCTTAAACGGATTATACTCTCCACTGCTACTAAGAACCTTGTGTTAAAAAAGTGTCAGTTAGTGATAAAGGAGAGTCTGTTGATCCGTTAGGGCAAGCCAATTTTCAATAGAAATATGTCGCCTGTGCCATTATTTCTACTTTAAGACAATTGACTTCCCCTTTAGGATAAGTCTACGAACGTACAATACGATATTATTGTCTAGTAAACAAACCAAACTTTGAATCGGGCAGATTTTTGCTCGCAACAACGCACAGATCATGCGAGTTCCGTGCAAGCTATTTAATTTCACCCCTGTTCTCAGATGGTTAGGAAACAAAAAATAATAAAGTGCGAAGGCGCAGGCGCAGGCTAAATGATTGTTTAAAATGAGCGGGCTAGAAGCTGCAAGGTAGGAAAGTTGTTTTGCATTTTAGCATTCATTCAAGCCGTACATTCCAAAAATTAAGTATATTCTTAGCATTTAAGCTTAAATATTCCAGCAATTTCGGTCAAACTTGTCACGTTGATTGCTACAAAATTGCTAAACGTTTCAGACTTAGCTGTAGCTAGGTAGCTATGCCGAACTTGTATCGGAACATTTTCTTAATACCCTTCTCTTAGCATCTGGAGAATCCATTCCATATTGTAAATGTATCCAAGTGCCTTTTTCAAGACTATCTAGAATATGGTAGTGTTTGGGATATTTAAACTTCACAACTAAAATTGCATGTGTTGGGGCAAGTTGGATTTGAACTCTTTATTTTTGGTAGAGAATGCTTAAAAGAAGAAGCTAATTAAAGAATTTATCATCTTTCCTGACACGTTTTGTTTTCGGCACTGGAACTCGATTGACTTATAATTTGCAAATTTCTGACTAAAATCTTCATAGAATTTTGCTGCGAAACAAGACCTATGAACCTGCAAATATGCTGTTGAGCAGAAAAACCGAGAATCTCTCGAAACTCGCATTGAACTTTATAAAAGAATTTTTTTTAAATATTATATAAATTTTTAAAAATTTTTTATATCTATCTCTAAAAAAGTGTTGACTCCGTCTTTCTAAAAACTTAGGCCTACTCATACTGTAAAGACGTTTAATTTTTAAAAGTAGGGTTTGACAAGCAGTAGCTTATAGCACACAACGAGAGTTCACCAGACCCAAAGCCACGTGACTCTTTTGTTGTATATATAAACATATTGTTATATGACTTGTGTACTTCAAAATGGTCGTCGCACTATCGAAACGTCGCAATCAGTAACTCTTTAAAATAATAAGCGAATTCCAATAATTTATTACAAAAAAAGGGGAGACTTTGTTTAGGATTTATTGCAACCTGCCGCCTTAAGTAAATTTTGTCAAGGTACCTTTTCGGGGGAAAAAATTCGGGAAACTGACTAAATTTTTCCTGACTAATAATTTTCCTTGAAAAACCGTAACCCGACAAAAAATCTTCCAGAAACTTTACCATTATCCTTTACTGAAATGTATCAATTATGTCCTGCTTAAAGGAGAACTAACGATTGATAACAAGTTGTGCTTAAAATGTTGATTATAATTTAAAAACTAACTGTGTGTATATTTTTTTGAATTTGGGAGCTTTCGTTCTCGAGATATTTACAGTCAAAGTAGTCCTACGGTCACCGCCATGACAGTGTCGATTAAGACTGTCTGTGCGATAAAATACCAACTTGTGTGACGCAAGTCCGCGGGTATGTAAACAAACGCATTCTGAATGAACAAAGCGAGGGAGTGCTAAATTCCTGTGATTGTCTAAGAGTAATTTTCGAAAAGAAAACTGCAAATGATAATGCGCAATAGAGTTTACTGGAAGTGATTTTGTGATTTCAAAAAAAAAAATAATAATCTTAAAGTTTTATTTTGTTTACCTACTTTTGCATGTTGTTAAATTGGTAAAAATATTTATTCTACGATGATGTTGTTCTACTGGAATTTTTCTTGTCTATTTTATTGCTCAAACCTTGCGATAAATTGTAATCTCTCTTGAAAGACCAAGAAGTGAGTGCAACTGCACAACTCCTGCTGAGCTATGTACGCCGTTAGGCGTCACAAATCAACAAAATATGAACGAACCAAGTTGGCTCTGGTTCGATAATGGCGGCAACCGGTAATGTAATTATTACTTTTTGGGAAAGAAATTTACACATAATTAAATGCAAAATTTTAAAATTTTTATGCTATGTTGTTTTCTTGATATGTAAGAATGTTTTTATTACATACATGTAGTTTTTTCCTTAGTTCTTCTTTAAGTCAAATCAACTAGTTTTAATATAAACAAATAAAATTGGATGATTACAGAAGAGGAAATGATAACAAAGAAAGAATTACCAAGAATTTTTTTTTATATATACTTGTTTTAAGGAAAAAAAAACAATTTAACCCTATCCGGGGTTAAATTGTTCTTCTGGACGGGTTTTATCGAACATAGCATGACAACACAATCATGCTTGTTTAAATTGACTTAAACTTGAAACACCTTTAGTACATCTTGAGAGTAACAAAATGTAGCAATGGATTTTTTGCTTATGTCAGCACTTATTATGTGGCTTTTTGTCAACATAAACAAATAAAATTGGATGATTACAGAAGAGGAAATGATAACAAAGAAAGAATTACCAAGAATTTTTTTTTATATATACTTGTTTTAAGAAAAAAAAAACAATTTAACCCTATCCGGGGTTAAATTGTTCTTCTGGACGGGTTTTATCGAACATAGCATGACAACACAATCATGCTTGTTTAAATTGACTTAAACTTGAAACACCTTTAGTACATCTTGAGAGTAACAAAATGTAGCAATGGATTTTTTGCTTATGTCAGCACTTATTATGTGGCTTTTTGTCGGCTAACTACTATCTGTTTCATATTAAATTCCTTTATTCATCCTTTTTTCACGTCCAAAAAAAGGTTATTTATCAAATTTTACATAATTCATATGAAAAAATGTTAAAAATTGCCAAAATTTCCGATTTTCCAGATTTTCGGTTGAAACATGAAAAAATGGGGGAAAAAATTAATTTCGGGTCCGAAATTTAAAGATTGCTCTCACTTAATGAAATGAAATTGCCCTTCGCAATGGTGTTAGGAAAGAATTGAAATAACAGTATTGCATAACGACAGGAAAAATATGTATTTATAATAAAATAAACGACAAATGACTAGAAGGTATATAAATAAAAAATTGTTAGTGTCCCTCCTTAATATATTTGACAATTTCATCAGACTTCATATGTTTAAGTGCATAAATGAAGGAATCTTCAGAGGCAATTTTTAACATGTGTGTCAGATCATACCACTTAAAACCCACTATTTGGATAAGTATTCCTCTGGATTTTAATGGTTGAACAGCTTTTCCGATAGTAGGGTCATCTTTACTACCTTCAAGCCTAGCATCCGACAGCATAACAAAAATCTGAAAAGAGAAAATAGTGTTCAGTGTGATATTTGGATTTACAACAAAACAATCCAACGATTTAGAAAAGAAGGTTGGAAAATAATCGATTCGTTAATTAAAGCAATAAAGGGATACATTACATACTTTTCGACTATTTTTACGCATTCCGTGTTTCGAGCTGAATAAGGTGTCATTTGCAAACTTCATTGCCAAATCAAATCGTGGACCAGACTTTCTGCTTTTCACTGCATTAATCTTTCTTATTAAATTCTTCTTATCTAGTGCGGCGTCATTGAAAGCATTAAAACTAAAAATTGATTGACTGTCTTCAGCAAATGCCATAGCTGCCACATGGGTCTTATCCGCTCCAATATCGAACGATTTCACAAGTTTTTTAGCCAAAATCTTTGCGTCTTTCACGGCGTACCTCATTGGTGTGGAAACATCAATCGCAATTCCGAGATCAATTGGCTCAGATACTCCACAAAAGAAAAAAGAGTTAAGATACATAAAAGGAAATCGTTTTTCAAAGAGGGTAACGAAAATTTAAAAACACTTACAAACATATGGTAGAACCAACAACAGCGCACCAACGATACAACACATTGTTGGAATGCTAGAAATCATCTTTCTTCTCGTCTAATACGACTTTAAAACTTCAAAATATTGTAAATTTAGTTTATATGTGCGTTCTGAGATATGCTTCAAAAAGCTAACTAAACTTTATAATTTTGACTTCTTATACAGCTATTTGTATCACGTGAGTTTACTTTCGAATCTACCCTTGGTTGCTGTGATAGCAAGGCGCTAAATTGATCCAGAAGTCACGTATTAGGCCCGCTATTATTTATTATATAAAAGCAAAACATTTAAAAAAAAATTATCTATGAGAATACAACAACAAATTCACAGTTGTTTTTATAAGAAGTCTTAAAAAATACTTAGTTACACACTAACAGTTACACTTCGCGGTGTCAGTTATATTTAGTCAGTGTATTTATACTGAAAACAATTACAAAGAACATTTGTTTGTTATCTCTTGACTTTTGGAAAACATACGATGAAGTTTCTATTTTCTTTACGTTACAATTATTAAGAAGTTTTTATGATTAGAAATAACAGTTGAAAACGCCGCTTTAAGGTCGACTCGTGTACATTAATCTTTGCGCAGATTAGGCGCAGTTATACTTTTGTTGCAAGGTATATATAAGACTTTTAAAAAGATTTTGCTGAAGTCCAGCTGACTAACATCACAGTTAAAACTTGCAAGGATGCTAAAATGAACTGGATTGAAATGTAACGTTTAGCTAATACCGACTGTTGGAGTTCATATGTTGAACGCTTCGAACAGTACTTTATCGTAAACAAGATCGACGATAAGAAAAAAAGTTGCTGTGTGTTTAACAGTTATTCGACCAAACACTTATACGTTACTACGAAACCTTCGATCACCGGCCAAGCCTGCTTTTCCAGAAATTGTGCTGATGATTAACTTTATCTAAGTCCCAAACCCATCGCTGTTATTGAGCGCTGCAAGTTTTATAAACGATGGCAGCCAGATTATGAGAACTTGGCAAATTATATTGCCGCAGCTTGCAAACTTTTTAAAAAATGTAATTTTGATGACTTTTTAAATGGTTAAGTGAAATGTTTAGCTGTAATAGCCAAACATTGCACAAAAACATAAATTAAAAACCCTTTTTTTTTCTTTCGCTGTTTTTGAATGAAATTCTCTTAGAAAGGCGTCCGCAATACCTTTTACGATTATATTTTAAAACGAGTGCATCTATCCATAGAGTTCGCTTTTTAGGCACTGTCTCATTTCTTGAAATAAAGATTTATCTTATATTAAGTTTTGTTTTATTTCAGCAAAAAGCAAACCCATAACATCAAATACACGTCAACAAACTTCATCAATGGGAAAAGAGTAAACAGCGTCACATTTTTCACCTCGACCGGAAAGAAATTCAAGTTAAAGTGAGAAAGACTTCAATCAACGTTAAAGTAATATCTACCGTGTTACGTTGAAACATTTCAAAGATGCTTTCGGAGACTTCGATCCTGGATGCAGCAATCAGTAACAAGAGAAAAATAATAATGGAAACAAAAAAAGAAGAAAGTAAAGCAAAAAAATATATGGTATCTACAATAAATTTATTAACATAATTATATTAGAACTTATGTGTAGATTTATTGTAAGTAAGTTATAGTTTTCACATCATAGAAAAGCTATATATGACAACGATTTGTTTGTATTTTTAAACTTTCGTGTTTGTGCTTTTAATCATTCGTGTTTGGAACATTAGTGTCGTTTCACATTCAGTCTGGACGTTTTTACAAAAAAACGTGCATTGCGATTGTTTATTTGCTTTGGGTTAGATTGAGACGATGTTTAAAAGCTTTACATTGATATAAGTTATGCACACGAAGGATTGACAACACATAGTACACATGGTAAGTTAGCAACTGACAGGGGTGCATACTGTCTTCCTATTCTTAAATTAAAATATAAACTTAATAAAAATAATGGACGTGATAGATGTTACAGTAATTTGAAATTTTTGTGAATAGGTATTAGAAAATGCTCAATCGGCAAAAAGAAAAGTAGTTAAAAGTCATACACTTACGCAATAGCCGAAGAATTCTTGCAGAAGAATCAAAAAATTGGTCATCTTATTGATTGATTTTGTTATTACAATTATCTCTTTATAATAGCCGCATTTTGTCTGTCTGTCTGCGAAAGCCGCTTCCTGTTACGGAAACACGAAATGTGATATATAAAGGACGGGCGACCCCGTGAATTTTTCCACGGGTTAACGGCTAGTCTATATTATAATACCCGTATACGTCTGTCCGTCCGTCTGTCTGTCACGCAAAATGGTAGCTTAGCTGCGCAGGTAGCGAGACGCACGCAATACGGTATAAAGGACGGGCGAACCCGTGGAATTTTACACGGGCTAAACGACTATCCTGGAAAAATATCATGGAGGTGTCATCATAGTAAAAACGGAACAAAATTAAGCAATATCACCAAATTTTTTAACATTATCATTTTTCCTTCTATAAGATATGACCTTGTCAACATTTTTCTTAATTTTATTGAAGAGTGTTTTTTTTCCCTAAACGTTGGCGATCTTTCACAAAATTGCTACAAAACTGACTTCTCAATTACATCTTTGTTTGTCAAACTCTTCTTATATACATTGTAGCTATAACATATTGAAAAATTACAGGTGTATAACGAGCATGAGACTAGAATTATTTCAAATGTTTTTAGCAATTTCATATAAATATACATTTTAAATGCCTTGTCCGTACCAAGAAAATGTTGATGATTTCCAGGTTTTCTACATACACATATTTGACGTTTGAAGAATCACGGAGAACATTAGAGAAAAACGGAAAAACAACTGGAAAAGTAAGGGAGTGGATTAAGTGCTTATTAATCATACATTAATCATTGTTAACTGTCTGGATTACCGACGTGTAGCGGTATTGCCCGTCGTCAAGAAAAATGGTAGCCTTAAATGTAAACAAGCAGGAAAAAACAAGTTTCACGACGCATTGGAAAGATTAACTGTTACAATAACCAGATTCAGCAACATTTCTCTGAATGTTTTTTTAACATGGCTAGTTAACTAGCTACATTGTTCATAAAATACGATGATCTGACATTTTATTGAATTTTTTATCTTTTTTTCACTTATTTTTACATGGCGAATATTAAGAAACCTTCTGGTCAGATTTTTTTACAACCCTCAACAGTAAAACCACCTTCCTTTGAAACGACCTTACACTTTATACCTGCAGAGGATGAGTAAAAGCACATCTCCTAATGGTGTAATGAGTGCTCAAACTATACAAGGAAGCTCCCAGCTTTCCCAATATCTTTCCATATTCTACAACATAGTGATCATTGGTGGTGACAAATTTTCTTAGCTTTTCAATAGCATCTCTTATGCCGATCTTCGCTCCTTTATATTTTGAATCTACAGTTTTTATGCATCTTCTTTGCTTTCCATGTACCTATGTACCTTAGAAACGATTGGAGATACTTTGATTTGATTTTTTTCTTAAGCTCAGCATATTCTTTCATATTATGATGCAAAGACGAGGCGGATTCGTAAATATTCGCAAGATTGCGTTTTAATCCTTGCTTTTATCACATCAATTGAAAGAAAGTTCTCGTCAAAAGCCTTGCCATATGGACAAATAAAATCCTTGAGAAACTGCTTGTAATACCTAAATATATAAGTATGTTTTAAAGTCATATTCTCACACATCATTCTTACACATTAAAACAGAAACACAAAACCTCATTTTTGTCGTTTTGAAACACAGGAACATATTATCTAAACAAATTTCAAAAATCAGTCAATTTTTATTATTTACATGAAATTCCTTGATTTTTTTATCGTGTTTTGTTGTTGTTGTTGTTAAATCAAATGATATTTAATTGCTTTTATTTAACATTAGTACTTAACATGATCAAAAAAGTGTAATAAAATTCAACAAAAATACATAAAGACAATAGTTAAAGCTCTTCTCTATATGTATGTTAGATATACTTTATACGCAATTCATGACCTCTGCCAGGTTATGAACCTCTGACAGTTAAAACCTCATAGTTAGGCATGCCGCTAGTCAGTAAGAAGAAAAGAAATGTAAATCAATATTTAATGTTATCCTAAAATTTGACATCGCCAAAATCCATTGACCCATTCACGCAGGTACCCTTAATGCTTGGCCAACCGACCAAGCATTATTACAGGGGACCTGATGTGTTGGAAGCAGTATATTTGGAGAGGTAATAATGAGACGGTAGTATAGGAGTGGACGGGGTCCAATGTGTGCGCGTATAGAACGACGAGGAAAAACAGGAAATAATAAAAAAGGACGTGAATGACGTGAAAAAGGTGGCAGTGTTTAAAAAGAAGTTGATCGTGGGGGGCTTGATCGTGGTGGTTGTTGTGACGGTGGAAGTGCTAATGATGGTCGTGACAATGATAATGATGATTGTGTTTGCTCAGTTGATTGTGGCGTTGGCCTCAATGGTAGTGGTTGTTAAATCGATATCGATGCCGGTATTAATTCACCACCACTGTGTGAAATAGTTTAAAATGAAGGCGGAATGTGTTTAAAAAAATTACATTATTGTTTGTCGAATTACCCTTTGCTTTTATGATGCGTATCAAATCTCTACTTGTTTGTTTAAACAAAATCTTAGAAAAACGATATGTTTTAAAGACATTCCCAATTTTATTCGATACTTTTTGTGGACTCTCCACAAGAAAGCCACTAGATACTTTTTTTTCCTACAAGTGTTCAGAATTTTTTTTGCTTTTCAGAGCAGGTATTTATGAATGACTAGTATTTCCTTATTTTGACGGTTAAAACAAGGAAAGAGCACAGGCTTTGTGGTCTTATGCGTTGTGGATTCATCTTTTTTTTATTATGCTTTACTACATATTCGATTCGAAGGAGGTTTTTTGTGATGTGTGATTCCGCCTTGTGATCCTGCTGAATACTTCTTTGATTAATTACAATTGTCCGAAAGAACCTTCAAGCTTTGGATGTTAATAGCAAGTCCGAGACGCAAAGATCACATTTTTCTGGACTAGTTGTTTATAAACATGTTTATAAAAAAATCAAATGAACTTTAACACAAGACTCCAATGTAAAACCTTGATCCCAGGGCTTGTAGCGTTTTTTGATGAGGATAAAACGCGTACGAGGCCTTGGTACAACAGACTTACTTAACCAATGAGATTGCGTGTACGGCTTTTTTAAATTATGTTAAAAAAATTTTTCTGGTTTCTTGTTTATGAAGAAAATATTTATATTCACGTTATTTTTGGCTTTTCTTGCATCGTTTACAAATTTATCGAAGCTGTTAAGAAATTTTTAAACATTACTTTTGTTTTCTCACTGATGGCGAAAAAGGCAGCTGACAACTGAAATGGAATGTTGCAACATCCTGTCCTGCGAACGAAAATAACATGTACTTCTCACCTTTTGTTGGGACATAACACGGTCGACGCTCGTTATCTCGACCTTTCCAAGGGAATGGTGAATAAGGTCGAAATAACGAAAGTTCGAGATGGTGGATAGTCGAGATAAGGAGCGTCGATCGTGAAAAAGGTCGAGATAAGGAAAGTTCGAGATAACGGGTAGTCGAGATATTGGACGTGTTTTAGCCTACGAGAGGTTGAAATGGCGAAGGGACCAATAAAAATTGGTCGAGATACGGAAAGATCGAGATAACGGGTAGTCCAGATAACGAGCGTCGACTGTACTTATATTCAGTTACAATTTTTGCGTTGGTGTGATTATATTTAGTGTCGACTGCTCTTGAATCTTGGACTTATTCTCCAGAGGTTTATTTATCTCTTCAATTATCATTAAATAAATTTTTTTTTTTTGACTTTTAAAATTCTTCAGTCAAAAAAACCCTCAATCAATGTTTAACGTATTGATACAGAATAATTGTACTTCAGGGTCGACGTATCAGGTTTTATATAGTTTAGCCGAGGAATTGATAAGCAAGGTATTTGAAATTGACGAGTATACCATATATTTCCGATTTTTCCGATTGATACAAAATAATTCTCGTCTTAGATTCTATGTATAAATTCTCTATTGATTTTTTGTTTTAATTTAAATTTTTGAGCAATATTTTTTAATGATTTTTTTTCACCAATACACCTTTCCCGAATGTCATAAATTATAATAACTATGACGTCATCCAAAATTTTATAATGGTTCTTTGCTCTTCAAATAAGGATATTCAGATAGAATATTAAATTATCATGAAAAAAGGTTTTAGAGCAATATAATATCCTGGTTAGATTTTTTTTAGATTTGAAGAAAATAATTATTTTAAAAATGAGGCTATTCTTGGAAAGCTCGGCTATATAAAGGGTTTGCCCATAATTGTTAGCTCGAATTTGAGGCACTTAACGAACAGAGATTTTTACGAAATTAGGTAATTTGTTCTACCTTTTGCTAAGGAACTTAGAGATAAGAAACATTTTTAGTATCGACCGCTTTAATTGAATTTGGCATAATTAGGAAATTCGGAAAAGGTCTATTAACCAAAAATTTTTGTGGCCGAAGTTTTTTTGTCTATTTACTTTTCCGTTATCTGTATGCATTAAGAAGCAAAATGCTTTAAAAATATAAGGATGCAGGCGCTTGATTTTTGTGTTTTTAATATTGCGATAAAAATATTAAAACGTGTGAAGCAAATGCAAGGATGAAGCCTATTGAACTAAAAAAAATCAGCAATAAATTAAATATAGAGATCAATGGTATATATGAATTTCATCAAGTCTAAAGCTTAGGTGAAACGAATCCAACATTCCATCCAACATTTTATCATTGTGTTGGACGTTTGTTGGATGAATGTTGGATGACTGTTGGATGAAAATTTTGCACCGATCTAACAATCATAAAACATTTCGTCCAACATATGTTTACTCGTTCTCCATTGTCCATTCATTCATTCTTGCAAAAAAAGATGATCTTCCCTGCTGTTCTATTAGAACTTTTAGATTATGACGACGACAGGCCGTGTCGGGGGTAAACCAGAGAATGGATGAAAAGAAGGAGCAATTTGGGAGAATATGCGACCATTGTTAAAGAACGAATTATTGAAGATCGATTTGGCGTCAAATCAATGTTTCGGATGTCTTTGGAGGACTTTGAAATTGGACTTGGTCACATTTAGGACTTAATAACTCCACAAGAAATTATAGGTGATGCACGGCCAATATTTGCAGTTGAACGGTTGGCATTAACCCTACAATTTTTTGCGACTCGAGAAACGTTTTGTTCTCTTTCCTTTCAATTTCGTATATCTAAAGCAGCTGTCTTACATTGTGGCTGGTTGTTGTAATGTTATCGTGGAAAGAATGTTGCCGATATTTACCTTCTTCGACTGATGAGTGGCTTAATATTGGAGACGATGCGTTCGCTTTGAAAACCTACATGATAAAGCCCTACCCACAAATAAATTTAAGAAATGATAAACAGATTTATAACTATCGGCACAGCTGTGCCCGGCGTATTTCTAAAAACTTACTTGTTATATGGGCAAATAGGTGGAGGGTATATTTTCTTCCAATTCATTTATATCCCTAAAAATTTGAAAAACATAATCCTTACCACACTAGTACTTCACAATATGTTATGCAAAAGTAGTTCTTCAAAAATAGTCTACGGGATAACGGGAATTAATCTTTTTGACCTGGCCTATTTTTCATTGCAGGGAAGTAAGAGCGCTTTGGTTCTAATAAATAGTTATTGTTCTTCTTCTGGTATTACTCATAATTTTAAGAATTCCGCCATACAAAAGCACGCTAGGTTATGATTATTACACACAACCCTTTGTCTGAACCTTTTATCCTTGGTAAATATGCACATTAAAGCAATGAAATCACCAAGACATTAAAGGTTGCTTGGGAATATGGAACACTGGAGTGGCGTATGTATAGGTAATTATTTTATATAACTTGCCTCAATAATTATGAGAGATACACTCTATTGTTTTGTTTCCAGGAGGGACCACAAAAGCAGTTCGTTTTGAAGCTCCCATTCTAGTGACAAAACTGTCTGCCTAGACAAAATTTAACTTAGGAAGTACTCTAAGAACTGGGCTCGTTGTTCAATTATTTTTTTCTCTGTATTGCCACAAAAGAAAATTCATTAGTTTTCTTGTTACATGTGAAATGTTTTGTAAGAAAAGTATTTTCGTTTTAGTCACAGTATTTTTGACTTTATGACAGACAGCAGCTTTTTTTGTCATGCGTTGCATATATTTTTCATCGATTTTCACCATTTTCGGTATAAAGGTTGGATGTGTTAAAAATTAAGTTTAAATTTTTGAGAGATAAGAATTTGATAAATTTCTTTGCAAACAAGTATTTAAAACGGGAAATATTTTTTGTTTTTAATTAAAAAACAAAACTTTAAGTAGGAGAGAAGAAACAATTCTGGGGTTATTTATCATCTTCTTAACTACTTCTTGATGATAAAATGTAGCAACTGACTTAACCTACCAAATTATTTTAGACATTGTTAAATTACACTTTTTTTAAAAATCACACTTTATAAAAACAATAAAACTCAGACTGAGTAAAAAGGTAAGAAAAAGGTAGGGCTCAAATTTTATTCACTGTCCATCAAATTAAAGCACAATAGCTTTGAAAACTCTTCTCACCCAACATGGCAAAACTAGTGAAGATTTCTCTCCACGGCAACCAAAGTGAACTATTTATGCTTAAGGGGGGTTTTCACGAAGCAAATTGAGCGGTGAATTCGACGGCGAATTGTATCTGAGCATGCGCAGTTTTGTTTGTTATGATTTTGCATCGTAATATTAGCTTCGCTAAAAAGTAGAAACAGTTCCTACTTTTTCGCGGCTAAAGGTTTCGCTGCTAGTTTTAGACCAATCAGAACGCGGTTAACCAATGTAAACTATGAATTTGGCGTCTAATTTATTTTGTCGTAAAAATTAAAAAGCGAATTCGCCATCGAATTTGCTGTCGAGTTTGCCGTTCAATTCGCTTCGTGAAAATCCCCCCTTAAAATGAGTTCGTTTTACAATGATCTTTCTTGAAACAAAAAATGGTATAATTTAGCTTGTTGTTGCAATGTTATTGTAGGGAGGATGTATCTACATTCTTTCTATTTTTTTTATCACGGATTTTCTTGACTCTTTTCAAAGCACAAAGCAAAGGAAATTCCTGCTTGCAAAAAACAGTCACACTTGCTGTATTTATCAAGATGCCACACAGATAAGAACATAATAAGAACAATCGAGGCTCAAATTGTGAAAAAAATAAGAACACTAAAGCTCATTAAAATTTTACTGGTCTTTATAAAAAAGTGCAGGTATGCTAAGCTGGCGAATATGTTTAAATGCTTAGTGAATTGCTGATGCAATGACAACTTTGGAGATTATGCAACCATTATGGATCAAAACTCAGATAAGGCAAGGTAAACATAGGTTGTATGTTTAGGTCCATTTATATGCAAAAAGTTGATAACATGCTGCTCCATCGATGAGTTACAGTCTCACTATATGACTACACTGTTTCACTTCATTCTTTAACAACAAAAAAAAGATACACGAGGTCATATTGAAAAAAAAGAGAGTAGAAAAGAAGTCAAAAAAAAGTAAGCACACAAATTTGAGTTTCATTTGTCGACAAATTAATCGGTTTGACCCAGAACATTTTTTCTTCTTTGTCCTGATATGACATGTAGCTCTTATCGTACGTCACAAGACCACTTGTTCAATTAGGTTCAATTACTTTCGTATTTTCTGTTAGTAGTAAACGAGAATTTGACATAGATGATTCATAAGAAGAACAAGACACAGTGAGTAGTTCCCTTGTTACTTATTTTATTTTTTATTTCTTAATAGTTTTTAATAATGTAATTTTACACGTTCTTATAAGTTTGAGTAAAAGTTGCATTAACTTTGGCGCTGCATCAATTTAAAGGGTGTTTTTCAAGTTGTTAGTGAAAATGTATTTCTAAAACATTTGTAAATGTTTTATATGCGCATTTATACGGTGCGTTATAAGTGGATTTTCCAAGGGACTTTAAGTTGCTAATAAATATTTAGAGTAATTTAAGCTTAGTAGTTAATAGAGTGTTGTAAACCTAACGTCACGGTGTTTGGATCTTAACCCTATTCAGTCCGGGGTTTTTCGAACATACTATGACCGGGGGGGGGGCGGATTCCGCCCCCCCCCCCCCCTCAATAACTTTTCATAGGATTGTTCAAATTGAATCAAACTTGGCACACTTATAGTACGTCATAAAAGGAACAAAATGGTGGCAATAAATTTTTGCTTACGTCAGCACATTTTCTGTGACGTCATCAGAAGCTTGAAAGTTGTTAAAAATGCCACTATCTGCTTAAAATATAATTACTTTTGTTCTAGAGCGAATTTTTACATTCTGTTTGAAGTTTCAGAAAGCTAAATAATTTTTTTTTAACATATCTTCCGGTTTTTACATGGATCGAATAAGAAATTGCCAAAAATTGCCCGAAAATCCGTTTTCTCCGATTTTCGGGTAAAACCCGACAAAATCGGGAAATCGGATTAGTCACGTGTCAAAATTATTAAAAATGATTCTTCTTGATGAAACAAAGTTGTGTTGCAAGTTTCAAGTTCTAAGGATAATCCTAACAGGAGTTATTATATTTTCCACTTTATAAGGATTTCATAGAGATTTTAGGGGTAGTTTCGAGTAATGGCCAATATCAAAGCCTCTGAAAGGTATGGGACCTAAAAATTTAGCATGCAGGTGTCTAATAGATAAATGTTGAAACTCAGTAAGTATTGTAGCTATATAAGTAAGCAATCAGGAGTTATTAAAAAAAAACCGTCAGGGGGGGCGGAATCCGCCCCCCCCCCCCCCCCCCCGGACCGAATAGGGTTAACTCCTGGTTTAATGTGCTGGACGTCAAGCTTAAGGAGGCTTTAAAGACAAAAGTCCATATGTTTTAATTAATAACCACGTCGGTTCCAGGCGCATTCTCTTAAGTGCTCAATATTGCGTAAGTTTAAAAGCGCTTCTGCACGCGCTGATCGTATTAAAATTCAAAATCATTTTGACTTTTTAAAGAGCGCTGCATTGTAAAATGACGTAATTTTATGATTTCGAGCAATAAATTTACTTGAATCGCCGCCATTTTTGTATTTGTACGCGCATTTTTGTTTCCATTGGTCATTGTGCTGCTTGGACGGGCGAACGCGCAGCGCGAAAGACGTCGTAATTGCGTTCGAAGTGGAATTTCGCCTCAATGGATAGCAAATGGGTTAAAACGAGTTAAGGTACGTTTCCGTTTTTTATGAGCGCATGCGTAGTTTGACAAAATTAGCGCTTAATTACAGATTTTTTGTGCGTAAGAGCAGCGGATGAAAATGGACCTTTAACGCCTTTTAGTGGGAACTAGGCCTTAAAAAAATTGTACCGCTACTTATTTTACTTATTTTTTGTAATGGATTCTATTATGGAGCACATGGAGTAGTTAAGCGTTTTTAATTGTTGTTACATATAAAAATGGTTGACCCCTACAAAAAAATTGTACCGCTACTTATTTTACTTGCTTTTGTAATGGATTCTATCATGAAGCATGTGGAGTAATTAAGCATTTTGATTTGTTAGTGCAAATGGTTTAAATAAAAATGGTTTGACCTCTTAGAATAAAATTTTTTTTAAAAAAAAATAACGCACGTAGATATACACGATGCTTTGAAAGCATCTTTGTAGTGGCATTTCTCTCGGCTAAATCTCCAGGGGAACGCACTATAGCGGTCTTAGTAACGAGATATATTGTCCACGAATGAATGACAAGGAATATAAACAATCAAATTCCGATTAATCGACCTGGTTGTTTAAAAAAAATGAAGATTACCCTGGGTCTTTATTTAAGCTTGAGCGATTATTAGAAATTACGTTTATTTTAGAATTTTTATGCAAGTGTAAGCTCAAATATGTCCCAAAAATTTTTACAACAAATTCTTTAAATAGAGTTACAGGGCTAAAAAAGTGATGTACGAACAAATTTTACTGGAGAAGATAGTGGAATGGCTTTGCAATACCACTTATTTCAACGCACAAGAAACTTTCGTGTGAAAGTACTTAGTAAGTTTTCTAAGCAATCAATTACACCGCCGCAGAAACCGGATAGGGAGCAAAAAAGGGCAAATAATTTTTTTATATTAATTTTTAATTATTAGAGATTTTTTCCGCTTAAGAGAGGTGTCCTCCAAAGAAAGGTTTTTCCTTTTTGGCATAAATTGCGAAAGAAAATCTACTTCAAAGTCGAAAACCCATTAGGCATGCCCATGTTACCCATTTTCTCTCCCTAATTAGGCAAAGAAACATTTTTAAAAGACAATTTGGCCTAAAAAAGAACATTCTGCTAAACGGAGATGCTTTGGACAATTTTAGAAAGTAGCTTACCTAAAATCTCCAAAGCAAATCTTTTTATTGTCCGATTCACAATTTCTGGAAGAAATAACTGTGCGTGACCTTGAAGAAGTGTCTACTTAAAGGAGTTGTCTACTTTACACTGTCCACTTTAGAAAAGTTTATTAGAAGAGTTTATGAAGAAACCGTCAGGGTAAAATTTTTTCATCCGTCTTAAGGAGAGGTCCGGTTTAGAGGATGTCTGCTTTAATGTGTTTCACAGTATAGCAATTTTATAACGTTATCAAGCAAAGAAACGTAGATTTGCCGTTATATATATATTTACTTGTTATTTTGCGCAACGTATTTAAAACAAACGAGGCGTTTTTCGACAAGTTGAAGTTTTTTATTCACAAATTTTCGGTGGATTCCGCACACCATGATAACCAAGATCACAAGTGTATGCAGATGGAATCTATTTTGTTTATCATGTAATTAGAATTGCATACCTCGGATATTGAAATAATTGTAAAATTAAAAATAAGTTGCATTCATTTCACATGTGTGAATTATACATACTTACGTTTCTCCGTGGGTGGATAAATTACTAAATAAGCAATGAACCCACAAAGACTTTTGTTTAAATTTCGATGGTTATTTGTAGATAATTATCAGATCATTGCGCAACTCTTCGAAAAAACAATAAGGACTTAGTTTTTTTTTAAAAAAATGTTAAACATTTGATTATTATATTTAAAAGCATAGCAAAGATCAATCAGCCAATTCTTGACGTCGCCTTTGCTAACTTGCTTTTAAACGCAATCATACATGGCAACTAGATAACATATCGTCTTAAAACTTTTGATTTTTTTTCTTTAAATTTATAACTGTACACAAATAAAAATTGCTGGAGAGTCGTTAAAAAATAGCTACATACATGCAGACTTATAAATTAAAGTTACAGTAAATTCAAAATCTCGAATCACAATGGTTTGGATTTTCTTATTTATTTAGTTCTTATTCATTCCTATTCTTTTAACGGTTTATTCAGTTTAATAAAAGAGCTTTTATCCTAGCCAATATTATTTATTTTTACGTTGTTTACATTTAGCTACCTATTCCTGAAAAGTGGAAGTAGCCACAATATTCTTAAGCAATATGGTAAATGCAGTTACGTAGCTACACCTTCTGAAATTTTTCTGGAAACTTTTTCTGCAAAATATAAAGGCTATTAACCGTAACGATAGGCTGTTTCCTGTGTATTTATTTAAACCAAAGTTGTGATAAGGTTTTTTTAGAAATAGCTATTACGCCTATACGCCTGTTCCATTCTGTTTAACTGTACTTTACAGGCAATTTTCAAAAGTAATGATTTATTTTTACTTTAAACGTTGTCAACTAAAATAACACTGCGGCAATACGCGAATATAAACCCTATTTTGAATTCGCAAAAGTTTTTCCGCGAAATTTGTTTCAAAAGTCGCCAAACGCGAAAGTTTTTGTCAAATATTTCGCGAAAAGTTAATACCCGCGAAAAAATCTGCCCTTAAAGTAGTAACTTAACAACGGACTGTTTTTTTGGAAAGGGCTATTACGCCTATGCGCGGTTTACCTGTACTAAGCGGTCAGCCCACTGCGATAATTAATTTTTGAACTTTCTCAGGAATGCATTCTACAAAATAAGAAAATATTGACCGACTCTTTTTCCTATGACAAGGTAACAACAGGTTGTGAACTGTGTTTTTATTTTAGCTAAAGTTATTGGAAAGATGTTTTTAGAAAAAAATATTATACCCAAAACACTATCTCTTTAATAATAGCCGTATTTTGTCTGTCTGTCCGCGAAAGAGGCGTCCCTTAACAGAAATACGAAATTTTTAATATGCGCACGAATATCAAACGCGATATATTTTTATCCACTTTGTTGCGACGGGTAAATTTAAAAGACGAGCGAACGCGACGGGCGACCCCGTGGATTTTTCCACGGGTTAACGGCCTATCTCTTTAATAATAGCCGTGGTCTGTCTGTCTGTGTGTCCGCGAAAGCCGTTTCCCGTAACGAAAGCACGAAATTTTTAAAATGCGCATCAATACCAAATGCGACATATTTCTGTCCACTTTGCTGCAACGGGTTTATTTAAAGGACGGGCGACCCCGTGGATTTTTCCATGGGCAACGACTAGTCTCTATAATAATAGCCGTATTTCGTCTGTCTGTTCGTGCGTCAAGAGCGACTTGTGTTAACCACGCACGAAATTGCGCCCAGCTCTTATCTTTTTGCCACGCTATTTTAAAATTTTATTTTATTTTGTCTTTTGCGTAGTTTCACAAAAGTTTAATTTGAAAATTTTCCTATACAAAATTCACGATTAATTAACTTTTATTGTTCCTTCGATGCAGTTTCTTTGTTATAAATAACTACAGTCAAAGTTGCGGACAATTACTTTACGTTGTCTATTTCATTGAAAAAGTTTTAATTATTCCCGCCTTTTCAAGGAAATTAACAGAAACAAGTTTTTAATAATAGAAGGAGAACAATAAGTTTTAGAAAGATTTTGTAAGTGATTTTTTGTTTTTTCTAAACATGAATGTGAAATTTATTTTGTAAATTTTGTTTCATTTTCAACTATTTATATTTTTAATGACAACAATAAACCTGGATGTGCTTATTTTTTTTCAAACTGAACAAAAAGTGTAAGAAAATGTCAAACTTAGTTTTTTAAAAGCTATTTGCAGAGAGGAACCTCTTTTTTACATCAAACTCAGGCCGTAAAAATGCACAAATTATTGTTAAATATATGAATTTTAAGAGAAAGCAGCGTAACACTACTTCCGATAAACTATGCTATAAAAAATAAAAAAGTGTAGTTTACACTGCTTCCGTGTATATTTCCAGGGACCATGGCTACCGCAGAGTATTTTCATAACAGATGCGCGAAATAAGTTAATTAACAGATACGCGAAATAATTAAGTCAGCTAATTTCCGTGGATTGTTTCACGGGTTAACGACTGGTCTCTTTAATAATAGCCGTATTCCGTCTGTCTGTCTCTGCGCAGACCCCCGGTGGAGTTAAAAAATCATGCCACGGAAACACGAATATCAAATGTGATATATTTTTATCCACTTTGTTGCGGCGGGTAAATATAAAGGACAGGCGAACCCGTGGATTTTTTCACGGGCAAAGACTAGTCTATATTATAACACTCGTATACTTCTGTCCGTCTGTCACGCAAAATGGTAGCTTAGCTGCGCATCGCTGCTTCCCTCATACCACGCCTCAACAATGTTAGAGTCGCAACAGTATAATGGTTTGATTTACGACATACTGCATACCTGTAGTATAGCGCTTTACCTGGTCGTGTTCACAGATCAAATTGAGCGTTTCATATTACGTTCAACGCCGGGTCACACAGTTATGTGCGGCTAGTCTATATATTAATATCCGTATACGTCTGTCTAACACGCAAGATCGTGCAGCAAGTAGCGAGACGCACGCAATGCCGTATAAAATGGACCCTTTTATTAAATTATGCAAGGAGGTTCAGGGTGGCTTCAGGCAAGAAGAAAAGACGATGAAAAAGGCTTTGCAGTGAACCAGTTTTATTTAAAATAATAATTTAAATAATAAATACATATTTTTAAATTTGCGTTGCCATATATTAAAACGAATGTAAAAGGTATTGCAAGAATGTCTACTGTTATCCGTACTCTTCCTCTGCCATGTTCGGTAAAATATTAAAGTTTAATGTCTAACTGTGATCAAAGGTACAACTATGATATTCCACAATGACAATGTTTCAAAGTTTCGCAGAGTACAAGAAAAAAATGAAAAAGAAAATTACTGTGGTTTTCAATATTTCCATCTGCATCAAACATAAAACTTAATACATACATTAAATAAATAAATAACATAAATTACGGTAACTGATGTGGTCTTGTAACAAGTTTCTTCTATTTTTTATTCTCCTTGTCGTCTCCATGTCTTCGTCTAGCGTAAATTTTATAAGGATGTGGAGCGTGCGTCACTTTTGTCGTGCCATAGATACTCAGCTCCTCGTTTAAAGGTGAAGATTTGAAATGAAAGTGTTGTAATAAATTAGCCAGAAACAGAAATAGCTCTGTTTTACCTAACGATTGTCCTATACATTGTCTTGGACCACAGCTGAAGGCAAAGAAGTGTGTCCTCTCTGATAAAGGGATTAATTTCCCACTTTCATCCAAAAAGCGCTCTGGCTTGAAAATGAGGGGGTCATTGTAATTTTTTTCGTCGTGGTGGATCGACCAAATGTTAATCATGGTTGCTGTGCCTGTGAAAAGCAAGTTTTATGTAGTCATTGCATGGTATTTTACATAACAAGATGTTGCGCAATGAAAAGAAAAGAAGTTTTATTATAATTTGACACGAAAAAATTCGAGTTTAGTTTTTTTAAAGAATAATTAAAAAAGAATGACTAAAGGTAATGAGATTCAGTCTTATTTACAAATATAGTTTTTCCTTAAAAATAGGTAATAAATATGAAACAAGATGTTTATAATTAGGCAGTGAACCGGATTTGCAGTTAGGCTTAGGTTTTTTTTACCTTTTTGGATACGATAACCGTTAAGCTCTACATCTTCTCTAGCTTTGTGGAAAACACCAAAAGGCAAAGTTGATGCCAGTCTTAAGGTTTCTAAAACAACTGCTTGTATGTATGGTAGACTATCTTTGTCTTTGTATACCACTCGTGATCTTTCATTTGGCATGCCTAATACCTCATCCAACTCACAATGGCATTTGTGTTGTGTTTCCGGCCATTTCATTAAATACAACAACGCCCACATAAGAGTTGTTGAAACAGTCTCCACTCCGCCAAGAAACATGTCGAATATGTTCATTTCAATGTGATCACGTGAGAGAATATTTGATACATAACCCTGCCCTTCTGTCTCTTCTATGTCTGACCTTGCCTTAAGAAGTGCTTCTATGTAGTTTGTGACTTGACCACATTGATATGTGGAGATGGTATAGTCTAAAATATTTTTTAATACTTCATCTCTTTCACTTAATACCTTTATCATCCCTTTTAAATCTTTATTTGGCAAGTATCTAAGGATTGGGTAGAAGTTTATTAAAGAGAGTGTGACACCGGATTGCATCATGTAAAAGACGGCATTGCGTAGTTTTTGAAAACGCTCGTCTTCTTTGTCCAAGGACGTACCGAGCACAATTGAAGACATCACGTTGAAGCACGCCAACTCTACATCGTCATTCAAACTAAACATTTCGTTCTCTTTGTTCTCATTGAGAGTATTTATCAACGCATCGACCGAAGACATAATACGGTCCTCAAAACAAAATAAACCTTTCCCAAACATTGATAGTGCTGAATGTGCCATTCTTTTATGGAGAATCAATGCCTCTCCGTAATCACCGAATATAATATCTTTACATCCTCTTGAGTACAGCTTATCTCCAACATATAGTGGTAACCTATTGGCAAATTTCTTAGTTAGTGCCACCTTTTTAGCAAGCGTGATGTCAGTAATAACAATATACGGTATGTCAGTCATCCATAGCGTGAACATATCTCCGTATTGCTTTGAAAGTACGTCCATGGCTATATGAATGTCTTTTCGTAGCAAATGAAGGTTGCCTATGAGCGGCAATGGAAAAGGACCAGGGGGATAATTTTTTCTTTTTTTCCATGTTATAAAAATCCATGTTGTTAATGCTATAGTCACAGCTGCCAATATATATGCTGCCAGCATGACTAAAACAGAAAAAAGGAATGATTTTCAAAACAAGTCTTAATTATCCTAATTATCCCTATGGCGATATGTAATTACTTTCAAGGTATCTTAGAGATGCAGAGTCTTGGTTGAAGTAAATAATTTAAGTTACAGATCGTTATATCATAGTGAATCTTGCTGTCCATTTCTTCGAGCTACATGACAAAGCTAAGAGCTGATTGTAATCAAGGATTGATAAGAATACCAAAACAAAATACACTCTGTTGCTAAGTTGATATAAAGTTTGAAGCATAAGACATTTTGGTTACCAACATATCAATTATTTGATTAATTTTATTATCTCAGTTTGAGATGTATTAGGATACCCATTAAGTATAAAGGACAATAAATTCATAGCCAAGAAAACCGAACCTACAGTATGTAGAACAAACGGAAATATAATTTTCTCAGTTATTAAGAGAGGACTTTACGGTTAATTGTACGAACAGAATCAAATAGTTTACGTGACATTTTCGGATGAATTTGTTAATATCACTATCCAGTCAGCCAGGGACAACAAAACAACCAAACATGGCAACAAAAGGATTTAAAACGTTTATCATAGCATTTTGTGGATAAATTTACATGTCCTGGATCTATTAGGTAGCTAATACAAAAGGGAGATTCATGTAACATAGCTAATTCCTCTGTCCGTTTGCAATATTTGCCAAATGACATTTGACAAGTTCGCAATATGTACGTTCTTTTAAAAAAAAGTGCTTATAATTGCTTATTTTACCCTCTTGTGCATTATATTATGTCTGGAATTGTAGTGGTAAAATTAGAGTGAGTCCACTTCATCGACACGAATGATGGTAAATAACACGAAAATTAGTTTCGATTGGTGTATTAGCCTAATTAAGCAAGTAAACAAGTGAAATTGCTCTTTTCAAGCAGACGGTCATCAAGTAATAACTAAGCCATATTTTAGTTTGTTTTTTTTAAAAAAAAGCTCCTGTTGATACAGACCATGACTTATTTGTTTACGCGCGAAGCTTTAAAGTAGATAAAACTCCCAGCGTTTCTTAGTTAGCATGAATTCTAGTTTTATATTTGAGTTGAGCATGAATCCTTCTACAGGTATTCAAATCGCACAACAGGTAAAACGTGTTGGTACTGTAGACGTTGTGTTGTGTCCAAGTATCAGTCATAAGGTAAAACAAAATTTGTAACTTTTAGCAAGAAGAATTATCTTGCATTGCAGGAAGACAAACTTCGCACTTTTTGAGAAATGATACAGATAAAAAAGAAAGTCACAGAAAGCCAAAAAAAGTTTCCCAGTGAATATTCAGCTTATAGTCGTTTTTAGAGCACGCCAAACTAGTATCTCTCCCATAAACAAAAACTACGGACAGAAATTTTGTAGACGCGAGCAATAAATATCAAAGATTTTTTTGTTAACAACGAAATGGCTTGGTGGAAGTAGAAAAACATCATTGAGTCGAGATTAATTACTACTTGCTTTCGGAAAAAAACTTTCTGCATATTTATAACATAAACATTATAACTTTGACCAGATCTTTTTTTTCTGAAACAAAACTACGAATAAATTTTATGCCTGAAGCCAAATAACATTTCAATGGCCATATACTTGCGTCTTTTGCAACACTTACAATAAAATAAATCTTATTTTTACGTTTTTTTAATGAATATGTTTTGTTTATCAACTAAGCTTTTTCCATCGCTATGATCATCTTCTTCATAAAAATTTCTGCTCAAGCCAACCACTAATACTTCGCTTTGCAGTATGACTGAATTATATAATGTATATGAGCGTTTAACCTTCTTAACATAACGCGTTTTCTGTGCATAAAACATGCTTTTTATTTTATTCATTAAAATTGAAAATACATATCTGTTTTCTTACAGATTTTAAATAATATGAATCTGCCCTATCAACATCCGCTGTCTGTCTTTCACAGGGACGAACTTCGTGTTGAATATTTACGAAATATAAATGCTAAGGTACGGCTGGCGAATCTGTGATTTTCAAGAGAATAACGACTAACTAGTTGTTTATATCGCCCTCAATTTTTTAGGTATTTTTTATAGGGGAATAAAATAATTGCAGACGCATCAGGGACAGAAGTTCCCTGATGCGTCTGGTTTGGTTTTCAAGTTTGGTTTGCTAACATTGTTGTGATCGCGACTTTGAAAACCAATGGCGCTAAGCTATCACCTGTTAGCTTGTTACTGAAATACTCTAAATCTGAATATCTCTAAAAAGCTATGATATACATGTGTTAATTTATTTATTTTAGTGATATTAACCTGGTAAACATTTGAATAAATAATTTAAATTTCGTCCTTTGACGTGTTGTTTCGTGTTTGTTGTCAAATTGTAAAGTTGAATGTAAAAAGTAACTTCCTAATTTTTTATGATTGAAGGCAATTGTTGGCGTTTTAAACAAATTCAAGATATATTGCCATTAAAAGCATTGGTTTAAGTACTTGATAAAATTGACAAGAAAGATACATTTTTTATCAGTACTACTCCTGTAACGCCATGAAAAGCTTGGTATAAAATTCTATTACTTCAGTTCTTGAAAAGTTTCTGGTGGCCAGATAAATGTTAATTAACATATATTCCAGTTTTTACATAAAAAAAGCCAAATATTACCCAAAAGTCAGATTTTTCCGATTTCTAGGTAATATCTGAAAAAAACAGGAGATCAGGACATGTTCAAACTTTGCAGAATGATTGACCTACGTAAAATATAATTGTGTTCTACGTTTCAAGATCTAACGATAATCCTAGCGGTTATTAAATTCCAAGAATTTTATAGTAACTTAAGATGGAGTTTCAGGTAATGGTTAATGTCTAAGAGGTATGGAACCTAAAACTTGGTAAGCAAGTGTCTTATAGTCATTTAAAAAGTATTTGAAGCATCAAAAAGCACAGTGTGAATCCTTCTTGTTCGAAAAGTTCTACTTTCTACCTTCGAAGTGGTCAACCAATTTTAGAAGCTCATATGTTACTTATGTTTCGAAATTTTTAAAATTAGAATTTTTGCATAGCTGGGAATTTTCACTGTTTTCTTCTCTACTTGGTCGGTAAGCTAAGCATTTTTCATGTTCTCTGTGCTCAAGCTTCTTGTAAAGATTATATTCTCATTGCATTGGGTACTTACAGAATATTCATTCCACTTGAAGTTTTACACTCGTGGATAAGTGATTTTTAAAAATTGTGCAGAAAGGAACTTTGAATATGTAAAAAGAATAATCAAAAACTTCACAATAATCTTGGATATGCAAGAAGTCTTTTTATTTATGTTTCCAGGCGTATATATCAAACTCCAACCCATTTTGTTGCATCATGTACATTTTTTCTTCATCTGTTGCTGTAAAATTACTGCGTAAAATTTGTCACGATTTTTTTCGAGGCAATTAACCCATGGATTTGAAATTTCAAAAAAGAATTAGCAATATTAATCATCTCTGTAAAGAAACTCTTTCTTAAAAGAACGCCACGTCCCAGCAACCTCAGATTTATGAAAGAAAAAAAATTAAATGAATAGAAAAAGTAGATCAAGGAAAAACAAGAGTTTAAGCAAAAATAGTGCATTGTTTTAAAGAATTATTATTAAAGGAAGTTAATTTATTTGTAAGTATCTGTAGCTTCTCGCAATGGGGTGAGTATCCACTGAAGGAATGAGGAACCTTTTGTATATTATTGACGAAACATTTTAGCTTGCTTGATAGATTTTCTAGGAGTTTGTTTAGAATATGAATAAAACTATTTTGAATAAATTCTCATTTGCCTGAATACTGACTTTCTTTTTAAAATGTTTTGGTCCAATTTTGTATTTTGGGGAAATGTATCTCATATTTCCACACCCCAGCACACTTATGCCTTTCTTCCTCTGGTCCACAAAAAAGTTGACACATAAAACAGTAACATACCTAAGCTGTTTCAGGTTTTGAGGGTGTATTGTTAATGCAAAGTCCGACTTTAAAAAGTACGGACGCGTAGTCAGCTTCTCTTGACCAAAGAGATTTGTATATTAAAGCGTAACATCAACACCGGTCAGTGTTCTTTGCTGTTACCTTAACGTGTGTGGTAATTTCATATAAAAACGTGTACACCAAACAATCGAAAACTGACTTCAAGTCAACACTTTTAGCATTCAAATAAGTCCACATTGTTCCCGAAACATTAGAATCTTTAATAACAACTGGTGTTTGTCAATTAGGTAAATGCCATTACAACGGCCCTGTCTTGGCACAAAACATTATAAATAGTTGAGTCGTTATGCAAGCAAACATTGGCAATTAATTGCGTTGGCTGTTTTACTTGCGTGTGGTCGTGATAGAAGCTGCCACGCTGGCGTCTTGCAAACCACATTTAGTGTGCAAAAAACAAAGAATCTTGTTAAAAGGGGCTGTAACGTTACATGAACACTAATAAAACCAGCAGATATACTGTTTTGCTTACCTAAAGCAAAGTAGCTGTGGTTGTGAATTTGCAAGACCTCAACGAAAGGATATAAGGAAAACATTCTGATCAAACAAATCAATTTAAATGACTTAAATCAACATTAATAGGTATTTGAGGTTTATGTTAAAACGTATATCATCGAAATTTAAAAATAACCAATTTGTTACCCATTTGTAACCTGGTAATTTGTCTGCATTTTAATTTTAGGACGAAAATTTGACGTTTGGTTTATGATTATTTCTGCAATACCACGACAATGTTTTTCTCCATTCTGTCCGAATATTTTTCACAATCGAGTAAATCAAGTCAAATATATTTTAAGGGTATTCATACAAACCCAACACTATAATTGTTCTTCAATTCACTTCACAAATTATACGAGGACAATTTTTTGGTTGTGAGTTACAATCAATTGGGAATTTTTCATGTTCAAAGAAAAATATGGTGCTAAAATCTTTTTTCATATTTCAAGCAAATATTTTTCTATAAAGACGAGTATTTTCATAACAGACATTAGAAACAGATAGAAAAAATGCAAATTGTTCTTCTATTATAATTCTATTACAGATATAAAATAAAAGCGCGCCCTTTTACACTCCTCTTGCAAATTTAGTTCTTACCTGTTCTCAACAGAAGTTCTTTACCGACAGTGTTACTCATTTCCTCCAAATCCCCCTTTTTATACTTGTAAATAACAATTCCGACACAAAGAAAATCCATAGCCACATTTCCGATGGTATTAGTTGCTATGTTAACAGCGTTGTTGCCGTATTGATATTATATTCTAAAATAATGGCGCATATTTTTGTTTTGATCAACTATTGTGGACAGAAAATAACGTTTCTTAAAAAGCTGCGTTTAAACGTCGCAATTTGCGAACGCACCAGATCGTCCCACTTGAAACATACAAAGCCTTCAAAATAGCCTTTTCATTTATCCCGTTTAATGTAAACATTCTTACTAATTGTTTAACAACTCAAATGAGTCACGATAAAAAAGTTCTAGAAATTTGCTTCCTTCTGGCTATCACTTTCCGTATTATAACATCCAGTGCTTGGAAAAGTGCTGCGAAATTATATGTTTGAATGAAGTACGTTACATTTTGTGCGACTAGATAATAATGCACCAAAATATCCACCTTATCTGCTATGTTTTTAAAATAACAGGTTTATCATAAGACATGGTGGATTTAAAAAATGCTTAAAACGCACATCTTCGTATTACATATTCCTTACACAAAGGTTTAAAGAGGCTTCTATATAATTAAAAAAATTTAAGTGCCTGATCAGCTCAATTAGAGATTAAGAAGAAACATAATTAGATTACTGCGGATTAATTCGCTTCGGAACAGAGAGCGGGGGAATGTGTATAAGTGTTATACATTCTTTACTTACCTACTAGACACCATATTATTACCCCTTCCGAAATTGCTGAAATTACAAATAGTACCCAGGACAAGTCCTAAAAATATGAAGAAATTCCTATAGTTGGTATAATATTTTATTTTTGTTATAGTTGAAGCTCGCACTCATCGCTATAATTACTTTCTCAGCATTAGTTATGTAATTTCTGTTGTTTTTTTTGTTAGATACTTCGCGAAACACATAATTCTGATGTGATCTTGAAAAAGGTTTTTAGTAATTTTAGAGGCTGAGTCAATACTTTTAGAGTTAAGTAGTTAATTAGTAGCCAAGACAATCCACTTTTTAGGGGGTCGTCTTTATGTTGATATTACGAAATTTTCTTTGTCAGAAACACAATGCATGGTAACCTCTCGAAAACTCGACCATTAAGTTGGCAACAACAAAATAGGATAATGAAAAGAGAGAAAAAAAATTGCGCAAGTTTGCTTAGCATTTTTAAACAGATTTGAATGATAAGTATGCAGCTATTGACAGGCCCTAATTTAAAATTAAAATAACGATATATAGACGTTTGGAAAGGAATTGTAATAAGATTGCTTAGGACTTCATGACAAGATGTAGGTTGAGGTAAACAACCAGCTGAAAATTGCTACACCGGTTCTTACAAAAAGACGATAGAAATTTTAAATTAACAAACTCTCTTGCGATTAAATTGTCTCTTGCGATTGTCTTCACATCATTACGGCAACATAAACTTGCCCGGTGTGTCTACCTATTTTGAGCCTATCCGGTCTGTGAAACAACTGCATGCCAAATTTTTAGGCACCATACTCTTAAAGCCAACTACCACTTTCCCTTATAATAGGAAAATAACTTTTGTTATGATTTTTCTTAGAACTTGAAACTTTTCAGATTTTACCCAAAAAGCGGAAAAAATCGGATTTTCAGAAAAATTCCTTCTACAACTAAAGTAATTGAATTTTAAGCAGATAGTGGCATTTTAAACAAATTTCAAGCTTTTGATGACGTGACAGAGAAAATGCTGACCTAAGCAAAAGTTTATTGCTGCCATTTTGTTCCTGTTGTGACGTGTCATAAGTGTGCTAAGTTCGATTCAATTTGGACAAGCCTATCAAAAATTATTAAGAGGGAAGGGGGGGGGGGGGCTGAATCCGCTACCTTTCCCCTTAAATTATTTTTGTCGAAACCACCGACTGGATAGGGTTAAAAAAAGAATTTCACACGCGCAGTTAACGTAAACGGCAATTTTATTTCTGGTAGCGCATTTTACATAAAAAAAAACTCGTGATTATGTCTACATATTTAATATTTCGAATTGTGCATGTCAGACTCAAGTAATACGAATCAGTATTATTTCAACACGTTAGTAAATGATAGTTGATATTGGGAAAAAAGATAAAAATAGTAGTACTTAGGCTACCATTAATTACTACTTCTTTAGATTAATGGCAAGACTAAAGTTTAACATATAAAGACGGTCATGGTTCACGCCTGTTTTTGAAGTTAAGAATGCGTAGGTAGCTGTGTCTAAGTATTCAAAGAAGTGCTATTTCCATAGTTGCTGGGCTTAACTAAAAATCATAATAAATTTTTAATTCTTTTGAGTTGCTATCTGCTTACACCACTAAAACATTATCCCCTTTATATTAATCATTTTGATATATGGAAAAAAGGATTTGATGTATTATAAAACCATTAGACATTTTAGTAAAGAAATGCTGACACTAGTGTGTCGTAATATCTTGATTAGTAGCGCTAGTTTTATATTTAAATTTCGAAAGCACCATACTAAGTTCAATCGAGTTAATCTTCCTATTTAAAGCAGTTATATGAAATATGTGCCTTGCCCAAGAGCAAGCTGGTTAATTACTTAATAAATTAATTAATACGTTTAATTTATTAGTGTTTGAAATTTTTTGTTTCGTACGGCTCTCCCATTGTTGTATGTGTTACGTAAGTTAACGCAGACTAGACTGAAGTAATTGGTGTGAGTCGATAATAGATTTTCATTGCGGCGAATTATTCACAGCTAAACGTTTGCAAAAACATACAGGAGATAAAACATGTTGTTATTGTTAAGAAAACAGCATCTCAAAACACCATTTAAATTCAAACGGGGGGCGCATTGATAAATTATATGTAGTTTGTAGTATCTGCCGGGATTTGCTCGTCGCAGCTAAGTCAATATAATTTTTTCACATTTTATATTGGTACCTTTAGGATTTCGTGTGTGATTGCATAACCTACTTTTGAGCGAGAAACAACAAAATGTGGCTATCATTATTAAACAGATAAATCATGTTTGCTTTACATTTTGTTTCAAGCAACGCAAGATCACAAAAGCATGGTTATGTTTGTGTCGCTCAGCATACTTCAGTTGAAGTGTTTTCAACATTTTAGCTTAGTTTATGTTAGACAAGCGTTGTTTATAATAGAATGAATACAGTGAAATCCCATTAAAAAGCACACCTTAAAGCAGACATCCCGTTAAGACGGACAATGATGCTTAAAACAATTTCTTTTAGGTTAAACTCTCATAGAAAAATCTCTTTAAAGCGAACGATCATAAAGCACTCGGCAAGGTGAACAGTTTTTTGCGCCAATTTCCCCGTTTCCTTTATTTGAGAAGTCCGCAAGGCATTATGGTAGCTGTATTCAGAAAAACTTTTCCGAAAAGAACAAAATTTGTTAATAAGCGTTTTAATCAAGTGTTATCATTTGCTTATGGAGATAATGAAAATCTCAATTAGAGCTTACATTTCTTGCATTACTTTTGAAGTAAGACCCGTCCGTCTCCATAATGGAGCGCCAGCAATACGATGTAAACATAGGATCGTCAGTAGATAGTGATAGTGCAAAGCAAGAAAATGAATGATTTAGTTTATGTAAATTCTAGCAACGACTTTGTTTTAACTTCTATGCTGAACGACCATGTATATGTTTCTTTAAAGAATATTAAAGTAATTTTTTAACTAGCTAGTTAGCCAAAAATAACATGGGTTTCAACGAGTTTTATATTAAATTCGGTAACCACAAAGCTGAAGGAAAGAATATGAAAATGAGAGGAGATATATTTTTTATGATTCTGTTGCCCTGTATTTAGTATTTTTGATAAAACTGGATATCATATCATCGTTTTTTTTATGGACAATGTAGCTAGTTAGCAAGTCATGTTGAAGAAGCATCCAGACGAAATGTTGGTGACTCAATCTGGTTGTTTTAACTGTTAAACTTGACATTGTTTTGTTTCTATCCCATGAAAATGTTTTTATCGATAAATGTATTGTAGGAGTTAGATATATAATCATTTCCAATGCTTCTTTAATATTTTTTTTCGTGCTTGTTTACATTTTTAATTATCATCTTTCTTGACGACGTGCAATACCGCAAAATATCGGCCCGTCGTCAAGAGTCATCAAAATGCCTAAAAACCCGTAATGCCCGCTTCAAAAATCAAGACGGTTAACAATGTTTAAAAGTCAACGCCTTGATGTATTTACCACTAAACGTAGAACTCCAGAGTTGTTTTTGGTTCCTCAATTCATTAACTGTGCATTCTAAATACACCAGTAAACACCAGTGTAGCTCATAAAAAACATGCATTTTTCCTTTGAACTCAAATTGCGAGTTTATGAAAGTTTAGGATGTGCACCACAGCTCCATATAAATGAGTTTCTAATTTCCACTCCATATTTTTCTTTTGCTTTTTACTTTAAGGTGTCCCAGATTTATTGTCAATGTTTGGGAAGGAGACAAAAGATGGTACAGAATATGAAGCATTTGGTTGTAAACTAACTGTTTCGAAAGATACATGCAAAATTAATTTAATACCGGATAAAACATGTAAAGAAAAGGGCATCTTTGGGAAAACTGTTTACAATGTTGGTGAAAAAAGGGAAATTGGAAGACATGACAAAATTGTTTCTACCGATTGGTGTTTTTCAAATTGAATCATTTAATTTGGATAAATGCAAGGGAGATATTATGTTCAAAATGGCCGCAAGAGAACCATTTGAAATTGTAAAAGAAAAATTGAAGGTAAGTTAAATTTTTTAACATCCACTAGTTAGCAAAATTAAAGCTGTGTAACACAGCCAATACGAGTAGACATGTTCTGTAGACAGTTAACAAAAAAGAATTTTCTACCTAGGTTCCTTTGCAGTTGTGTTAAATTTTAACTAATATAATAATGACTTTGTTACTTTTATTACCTCATTTCACGACGCTCACATTCATCGGAAGACTGATATATAGATTTTATTGGAGTGGTTCTCCTTTGTCACTTGTCAAATATCTAGCGACAGAAATTTTTCCACAACATATTGCTAAATATCACGATCCCTTGTAGTTAGTAAACTTAAATTCAGAGTTTCAATTCTCGATGTCTAGGTTCAAAAAGCAGTATTGGAAATGAAATTTAACTACAAAACTATCACCGCATCGCCAGATTTCGAGAAAATTGGAATTGACATTGATGGAGAGGTAAACATTGCTAACAAACATGTTCCGATAGAGCTTCGTAAAGAAAAGGATAAGAAGGAAGCCAAATTTAACATAAAAGTGGACCAGATGTCAGCAAGTGATTTCAGCAACCTTTTCTCCAAGAAGGAAGTGGTTGACAAAGACGCACCCGAAAAAGCTGGAATATTTTTAAAAGCTGTTGTTACAAATCCATCTATTCATGGTACTGTGAGTGTAGAAGGGGGATTTCAGGTTGTTCTATCTGGAACAGCTTCAGGAATTACAGGTTTGGGAAATATCGTTCTTTTTTTTGTTGCTGAACAAAATGCTGAAGAAACGACAAATGTTGCGGTTGTTGCTGACATAAGGGACATTCAACCAATTGCAATTATCAATTCCCTGACAGGAAAAGATTTAAGCAATATACCTTTACTAAAGGATTTGAAAGTAAGTGTCACTCTTGAAATATCAAATGGAGATATGATGGTTCTTAAAAATGATGCATTGAATGAAGTTCTACAGAAATATGTCTCAAATGCGAAAACAATAACAAAAGGCACAAAAATAAAATTAGACATACCTCTCAAAGAAATCATCAAGAAGACTGGCACGAAAGCAACGTTGACAAATATTCCCGATTCCATATTTGTAAAGATCTTTGTTACTGATGGAATAATATGCTGTCAATTTCCTGATAATATAAAAATGGATTTGCTTAATGCTTTGGTTGCATTGGTTCCAAATGTGCCTGACGCCATTTTTGAAAAGGTATTGAAGACGCCACCAAAAATTACTATCAAAAAGTTTGATGTCAATGTTCAAACTAAAGCTGTTGATGTCCAACTTGAAGCGCCTGATGAAGTGAAGTTAGGTAACGATTTAATCGCAATTAAAGATGTGCAATTCGATTTGTCTCACAAGCCAGAAGGAAGTTGGGATTTTAAAATCAAAGGTGCTGCAAAGATTGGAGATTGGACCTTAGAAGTGACAGTAACAAAAAAAGGAGATGTTTATGAATTGAATGGTAAGCATCTTTCTTAATATCTTTTATAATAATAATCCACTCTCTGTCCGTCTGTGAGATGCAAAACGGATTATTTTTACCTCCCTAACCAAGTGTTTTTTTCCACAGCTTATTCGACTAATATTTTATGAAGTTCCATTTATGATTTCACAAAATAGCACACTTATCACAAAGGATTAAACAGCAGTATCTTTTTAATAACTGTTTGACCTGATTGCTGTTTTTATTTATGCTGAGACTTTTTAATAAAGTAAGTTCAAAACTACATATCAATTTCTAATTTTAGCTGTAGAATATGGAAGAATCTAATCTTATTTTTTGTCAGGTGAAATACATACACTAACAGTAAAAAGATTGATGGACCAATTCGGTGGCAAAGAGGAAGGGAGAAGATCTGCTATTTCAACCATGGACTTTTTAAATTTCGGCATAACAGATGTTAAAATAAGTGCAGTATTTGGTGATAACCTGAAATTACGGTAACAAACAATTCTTCTTCTTAATACCTACGTATGAAGGTTGTTATACGCATCGGTTTTTATTCCAAATTGAACTGACGGAAACTGATGTTATGTCCAGCGGAAATTTACTTTTTTTATTCCATTTGAGCATGACATAAAATAATTAAATGATGCAAGTTGGAAAACGTATATTCATGAAAAAATACGCAGCAAAAAGGCTCCATGAAATTTTAGTCTAGCTATTTAAAAACCGTTTTGCAGCTGCGTTTGAAATTTACTTTTGTTCTGAAAGTTGATGTAACATGGTCATAAAATCAACTCTGACATTGTATATACCTAGTTACTAGCTAGCGTAGCTAGCCATTTGATCTTACATGGCTACCTTCTAGTGTGACAGGCAATCCTGTATTGTTTGGTTGGGATGGAATGTTTTTTGAAGGAATGATATTGGGAAGTTTAAAGGATCGCCAAATGTTTCTTGGCGTTGTAATGAAAAATAAAAGGTTGGATGAAATTGTTGAAAAGTTATTCAAAAAGAAAATCTTGCAAACATCATGGCTGTCGCAATTAACTGCAAGTGAGTTTCCCTCTCTAGCTTTCAGTTATAAAGATATAGTAAAGCATGAATTTATTCTTAATCATGTTTTTTTCAGCTATCTTGATATCCAATACTGACGCCACAAAAGATGTGGATTTCACATTACCAGAACTAAACACAGCAATGAAGCTAAAGAAAGGTAATATACCTAGCTGTTTCCTAAATTAAATTCAATTTGCAAATTGGTTTTCATAAAGTCTTATTTGTCATTATTCAGGATTATTCTTCTCCACTCAATTAACCATAACAAATGATTGCAAAGGATCAGCTCTGTGTGAGGTTGCACGTGAGAAAATGAAGCCAGGTACAAAGTTAAGATTGGAAGGTGAAAAAACAACTTCAGGAATGACACTTCGAGCAGTTTACGATGGGAATGGATTTGAACTTGGGAAAAACCTTAAATTGACAAAGTTGCAAGCTGTTTTGCAGGTTGCAGCTGAGACAAAGTTTTATTTTGAAGGTGAAATGAAACTTAAGGATCCACCGCTAGAGTTTGCAGGTGGGAAATTCTAACTACATTCTTTTACGAACCAAACACAATGGTTGAATTTTTCTAACATGCTACCGAACTTTGACTAAAAAAAAGAGAAACAGATAAAAATCTGTTTTTCTTTTTGCTGGATAAATCACTAACTAGACACATTCTTCAATGTACCGGTTGATTTTGTAAATCATTAGCGACAACAAGGAATTTCCATTTTTTGCAACAATTTAAGTCAAACCCTTTTACATGTACACTGCAACAAATTTCTTTTCATGTACTATCTCAGTTGGTGAAAGTGGAAGGGTAGAGATTTCACTCCCCATGAAAGGTATATGGAAGAGACCATTCGGCTTGAAATATGTTGCATTTGGTAATGTTAAGATGGGAGTTGCTATTGATCCTGCAGTACCAGTTTCCAAGCTAGGTATGGTATTATAACTGGTTTTGTTCCTTCCGAAAAAGTTTAGAGTCCTTAAGGATTTTATTCCAATGACTTTCTTTTCACTATGTCTCGTCTGATTAGCTATAATTTTGTCATATTACCCATCAGAAGTACCACCAAAAAAATATATTCTAACTTGCTATTGTCTTGTACAAATATTTGTCATTATTCAGGAGTATTTTTCTCCACTCAATTAACCATAACAAATGATTGCAAAGGATCAGCTCTGTGTGAGGTTGCACGTGAGAAAATGAAGCCAGGTACAAAGTTAAGATTGGAAGGTGAAAAAACAACTTCAGGAATGACACTTCGAGCAGTTTACGATGGGAATGGATTTGAACTTGGGAAAAACCTTAAATTGACAAAGTTGCAAGCTGTTTTGCAGGTTGCAGCTGAGACAAAGTTTTATTTTGAAGGTGAAATGAAACTTAAGGATCCACCGCTAGAGTTTGCAGGTGGGAAATTCTAACTAAATTCTTTTACGAACCAAACACAATGGTTAAATTTTTCTAACATGCTACCGAACTTTGACTAAAAAAAAAAGAAACAGATAAAAATCTGTTTTTCTTTTTGCTGGATAAATCACTAACTAGACACATTCTTCAATGTATCGATTGATTTTGTAAATCATTAGCGCAACAAGGAATTTTCATTTTTTGCAACAATTTAAGTCAAACCCTTTTACATGTACACTGCAACAAATTTCTTTTCATGTACTATCTCAGTTGGTGAAAGTGGAAGGGTAGAGATTTCACTCCCCATGAAAGGTATATGGAAGAGACCATTCGGCTTGAAATATGTTGCATTTGGTAATGTTAAGATGGGAGTTGCTATTGATCCTGCAGTACCAGTTTCCAAGCTAGGTATGGTATTATAACTGGTTTTGTTCCTTCCGAAAAAGTTTAGAGTCCTTAAGGATTTTATTCCAATGACTTTCTTTGCACTATGTCTCGTCTGATTAGCTATAATTTTGTCATATTACCCATCAGAAGTACCACCAAAAAAATATATTCTAACTTGCTATTGTTTTTTAAAAGCTTATATGTTGTCATTTGATGGTTCCAAATGAGCATTATGTGTAAAAATGTATAGAGACGAGTTTCTGTGAATTTTAATCTCACCAAAGTAATACAATAACAACTATTTACACTGAACCTAATACAGCGTTTGTAGAATAAAATCTTTGTACCTGTTGTATTTTTATTTTTTACTTGGTCAACTGCAAGATAGTTTAACAATACTTTTTTACGCTTAGAACTTTCAGGAGAAATGCAACTTGGCAAGATTGGAAATGGAAAAGAAATAATATCTAAAAGTGCAATCTCATTTGATCCATCGCGAATTTTTTACTTTTACTCATCCATCAATACTTTAACTCTTGAAAGTATATCAAAGGCGTTTGAATTTGACATTTCACTTCCTCAAGTTCTAATAGAGTCAGGATTCCCTGAAGGATTTGCTGCAGGTTTCAGCACAAACCCTAAAGGTATTCTAATTTTCTAAACCCATATTTTGTTGATATGTTAAATAAATAAATTGAACAAGATTGTCAAGAATTTCAAACTTTGAGTAGTAATGAATAGATTCTACGAAATTTGTTTTGGATTGAAGATAAAAAAATTTAAAAATACGCGATTAAAGATAAAATCACAATGTTAATGGACCTAACCTATTTTATTTCCAGGTACAAAAATCGAACTTTTAGAAGTTACGATACCTGAGGGCTTCATGCTCAAAGGTTTGATCAATATACTTGGTTACAAAATCAAATGTGACAATTTTGTTGATTTTCCGAAGTTGATTCAAGTGTATGATGAGTTGTCACCCATTAAAATTGGAAAAGGTTTGATCGCAGTTAGCAAGAGTAAGAATGATCTGGAAAATGGACCAAAAGTATTTGTTAAAATATCCAAAGAAGAAGTAAGACTAAACAAAATAAACAGACTTGTGTCGAGCTATAATTTTCTTTTTTGCTTAAATCAACACCTGCAATCTTTCATAAAGTAAAGGCAAGTTTTCCACGAAACAGTAACAATCACGCAATTGGAAATTAATTTGCTATATTTTTAGATCCGTAGACTAGGCATTTTTTCAAAAAAACCCAAAATTTCCATTTTTTTCGCCGACAATCCTTCATCTGTGAACCTTATTTCTGGCCACCTGGCTGCTACCAATAAATTTAGTTCTCTTTCACATGAACCTGTATTTTGATATCTCAAAATTGATTGATCACAATTTATGGCTAATAGATAGCATACCGGAATGTGTGGTTATTTCGGCAACGCCAATTGGTGTACTCCGAAGACTAAGGGTTGCTTGCACTTTCTAACCTGCTCACGGAATACTAATCAACACTACAGTTTAAGCGCTCTACTGTCAATGTGCAAATTTATGTTCCATTGATAGCAGATTTGTGTGACTTTTCTATTAATAAAGTGAGTCCTCTTAATCGCTATTTTTTGCTCTATTCTTTATCTCTTTATTTTCTTGTAATTATGCTCATAGTAGAGATACCATCTACTGACATCAGCAAAAAAACTAGATTTGCAATCCTCAAGTATAATTTCAGTTCCTTTAATAGTACATATACGTTCGCGTGTTTCATACGTCGTATCACAGCAGATAGGGAAAGCAATGTTTACTGAAAGAGGAGTCGAAAAGTAACTTTCCATGGGTTACCATATCTTAATGATAATAATATATTACTCTAATACTATAACCAATATAATATTCCTCTTCAGGTAGCTGTCAAAATTCAAGGTTATGTATCCTTACTCGGTCTTGGAGCCGAAGTCTTGATAGATGTATCATATAAAGGATTTTATTTCTATGTCTATGGAAACATATTCAATCTTATTGAAGCTAATGTTACAGTTAATCCGCCTTATGGTAGTTTGGCGGAAACAGGATTTTCGGTATGATTCATCTTTCACAATTTTATAAAATTGAAAATTGTAAGAGCTGAATCAAGGAGTTTGATTGGTTAATAATACGGAACTATTAAATCATTTTGCAAATAATATTCCATGGCATAAAAAAACTCTTGAATTTAATCTAAAATTACTGAAGTCGATTGTACATAGTTATACATAGGACGAAGTTAAAAATCTTGTTTTAGCTTGAACTTCAATTCAATTGCCAACATAATTACATCTACCACAAATCCCTTCCCAAAGTGTCATTACAAACTGGTTTTATCTGACTTAGGTTTCATCTTGTATTTCGGCGTCAGTTGGAAAAGTAACCAGTGAAACAACAAATACCTTTACTACGGCAGCTGATGAAACAGAGGAAGCACTTTCAGGCCAAAAAGAAACTGCAAACAGTTCTGGTATGTGTTGCGTCAAAATAAAATTGCAATAAGATAGATCATTGCTAAGAGATTCAATACTATTATGTTCCTAGAACATGGTATAAAAAAATTGATGAAAATTAATATAATTGTGGGTCTACCGAACTAAAACCTAAATTTTCCGTCCTTAAAACAAAACATCGTTGCTATTCAGTTTTTTCGTAATGATGTAAAACGAATGCTCCCAAAAACATTACCAGAAAACTTAGTTATTCCACGAACATTTTTATTTTAGCTTCTTGGTTTGAAAAAGCCACAGAACGTCTGCAAAAATGGATAGACAAGCTGGAAGGCTTTGCTGAAAAGGTTGCCGAAAATATAAAAGAAGTAGCAGCTTCGGGAAAAGCAACTTTGAAAGCAATTGCAAAACACACCAGAGAAAATATAATCAACATATATCATAGCTGCTTCAAATCTGTTTGCGTGTTTTTAGGATGACTTTCACATTTTCTATTTTCCCTTATCCTGGGAATATTTACTGCGAATCTAATCACTTTGCATAACAAAGTGCCGGTACACAGAAGAAAAATGAAATGGAGCAGTATAGCACACTGTTCAACATTAGCTACTTCGAGCTAGTTATTGTACACGTATTTTATAACCTTTGTTGTGATACTAGAGCTGCTTAAAGTGATACACAAGTTCTTCAGTAGCTTATCCGTTACTGATCATTAAGTTTTTGGAGTTATTTTAACCTAAAAAATTGTAACCTGACCCTCAAATTTTGGTTTGGAAGTTAAAAAATAATTTTTCAACCCTGTTTACACTGGCAAATAATTAAACACTCTACGTGCACAGGTCCGCAATATAACACGTATCTCATATACAAAAATAAACTACAAAGAATTTAAATAAAAGAAAGTTGCGTGAACCCTAAATATTACTTAATTTTGCCTAGAAATTTTTCAATTTTGGTTATAAATTAATTACTTATCAAGAAATATGGAAGGGGAACCCTTATGAAAATACTACAGGGCATATTACAGCTGGAGGCCTGTGCACGTAGTTGGCGTGTTACAAAGACCTGGCACTAAAGAAAACGACTAGCGAAGTTGCAATCCATTGAAACTGGATGGATTAGACAAATAGCCAATTGTCCGGGCACGAAGGTCCTTATAAAACTAAAATAGTTCATATTAAAGCCTAAATAAATGAATACATAGGGCATTATGGATTTTGATTTAAGGAAAATCAGGAAAAGATGAAAAAGGCTTAGATACTTGGAAAGAATACTTAAATGATGTTGCTAAATCCACGGATAATGTAAACGCTGAAAAGTGGATGAAAATGCTTACGTTAGCATCTAGGGCTGCCCGCAAAAGAAACGATATTCCAGATGAATTTGGTAACAGTTTAAAAACTGCATCAAAGGTATAGAATGATATTTCAAACCAAATTTATTTTAGTCCCCAAAACGCAAACATAAACACAAAAGCATAAGTGCATACATTTTTAAATATTTAGCTCTGATTACTTGACTCGATTATTTTTAGATCGTAAACAGCCTCATGGATGCAAAATGCTGTTCGCTAAGTTCAAATAGAATGTATATTGAGGAGCTAAATACCAATGTGAAAGCTTTGCCATTTATTGCATGCGTAGAATAAAGTCTCGTGATGTTTTAGCATCACATTTTTACATAACTTCACAGTAAAGCATTGTTCACTAGTTTTTATTAAACATCACACAAATATGTTCAAATTATTTGACTTTTTTTCGGTAATTTAATGAGAAAACGCCTTCCTAGAATAAGCGCCTTTGTTACTTAGAAAGTATATTTTTGCGAAGCAACACCGAGATTATTTTTATGTTTTTTTTTCAGACATAATGTTTATTTATTTATATAGTTATTTATAGCTTTGTTTTCATTAACTGTAGCTTTTAATGAAGGGGTTTATCTCTAAAATAAAATTTAAGATTTAAATCCAATAATGACTATGTTTTTTAGTATACCGTACTGATTAGGTTAATCAAACAGTATTTTTAAGCGCCCCATCTAAAAAGCGCACAGTTTATAAAGGGGGTTCTTTCAGAAACTTGTCGAAACTAGAAACACTAGAAAGAAGAAACTTCATTTTGTCACAACTTTTGTTCAGTTTCACTTTTCAGGAAAAAAAATAAAAGAGCCCGTTTCTTTAATTTGCACTAAATTAGAAAGAATTCATATGCGCTCAGCATTTTTTGAGCGCCTTCATCGATTAAGGGTTTAAAAAAGTTTAAAGGCCGGCAATTGTGAAGAATATGAATTGGGACTGAAATTTGAAAGTCACATTTTTGGCTGTGGATAGTATATTTCGGAATGCAGAGTGGTTAGCTCGTAAAAGCTAATTAAAATCGACATATACTAAATAATAATAATAACAATAAGTCGGAGAAACAAAAAAATATCAACTATTGTTAACAAAAGGTAGCAATTAAATACAAGAAGAATTACAATTTGCCGTGAACTTTCAAGGACGGGTGAACCGGTGGGGTTTCCACGGAGTTGCTTTTCCAATTAACGTAACGCCCAATGGCAAGTTAACAAGTGACAGGTTATTGCAACTTAAGAAAAAAAAGCTATTTTTAACTATTTCATAAAGGTAAAATCAAATTTAATTTGGCCAGTACCCGAGACTTGTACTATGACACGTGTGTAAGCCAAGTAAATGACGTCGCAGAATACGTTTGCTGTACTACTTACAATGTCGCCATTACAGAACAATCTGCTCCACACCCGGAAAGATCCAAAGGATCAAGGAATTGGAAGGCACTGGTGTCAGAGCAAAGTTTAGCAGCGTTTAAAATATTTGATCTAACCAGCTAATGCTGACAAGTGAATTTCGACAAGTTCCGAGTGCATGTTAGATAGAAATGGCTTTCACAATTGCTTGTGGAATCTGTGGAATTACACCTTGTCAGTTAAATGTGGTATTGATTTTCCAGGTCATTCTTTTAAAAAAAAAACCGTTAAGGGTGTGTTTTCCACGTGCTTAAATGTCAGAGAAAAAATATTGTATCTTGTTGCAATTACTACTTTTTACGTTCTGTAGAAAGTTTTTTTTGATCAAATGTGAATAAGATGAAGTAAGAAAAAGTATTAAGTGAATGAGTTTTCGAAGACAGTCATAAGGCAATTACGTTTCTGTAGAAAGTGTATTTGTTATAGCTACGTATGTGATTTTAAGACGCATACGTATTCTTTTCGTTTTAGAGGAGCACCTCTGAAACGAATAAATGAAAACAACATAGCTTTAACTTGGTTGGTTATTTCGTTCATTATTTAATGTTGTACTAATGAATATTCACAGCGAGACATTCAAACCGTTTTTAATTGTTTTTATAAGGCTTAAAAGCGAGGGTAGAACGCATTTAGTGGAGCGTAAATATTGTTCCCCAATTGTAAATTTCTTCACCTTCAGAAGAAATAATTTTGTGCACAATTCTCTAGACTAAATAAATAAATAACATTTAAAGGAATTATGTACACAAAGATTGTTATAATTTCAAAGGCGCTCATGCTCGCATAAAAAGCGCGAAATTTAATACCCGCAAATCTAGCACCATTAAGTTAGCTAGCTGTTTTTTTGAAGGCTTTGTTTCAAATTACATTTTCGTTGGAATTTAGTTATCCACGAAATAAAAATCCCTTTGAATACCTTAACATTTTTAAATTAAATCTATTTTATTCAATTTATTTTTATGGTGCGTGCGTACATTTTCGTGTTTGTGCGCCTGCGCGCGTGACGATCTAACACCTACATGAGGTAGGAGTTAGGTCGTCTTATACAAAATGGAACAGCAACAAAACACAACATGTAGAAACAGAAAACTTTGCAATGTGAACTGTTTAGGTGATCTAAGAAAGTAATCTAATGTTGTCTGTTTGATACATATCGTTTTTCTTATTAATTTTGTTATTGTTTTTATTTATGTCAACAAACCTTGAAATTTGGCGTTGCATGCCGGGAGAAGTCTGTTGTTCTTGCAAGTATACCGTACATAAATACCACCTAACATTCCTAGAATAAATTTGATCTTTTTATTTGATGGTTTTAAGGTAGCTTAAACTCAAACTTAAATATTATACCATAACAAAATTTTATTTACACTCTGTTTAGAAGAATACTTTACGCTGCTCAGCTACCATTTTGCCAAACAAACAAATAGACAGACGTCGGTATTGAAATGAAAATAATTTACTTTTTAAAATCACAAACACGATTTGGTAATTATACCCAATTAGTATATTATGAATTGTTTTCCTTTCTGTATATTTGTGTGTGTTTTTTTTGGAATCTATTCGTTTTCTTTTTCATGTTCTTCCTTATCATGTTATAGTGTACGGTTATTTAATTCCATGGTGTTTATCATATGCTTCTTCTAACTTTATTGAACGTCTATCTAATAAACATTACTTCAGTAATAAAAGTAAATTTAATTTTTCAGAGAAAATGAAGATATATTTGAAAGTGGTACTGGCGTTGTTATTGCTCACCACTTTGATCAACACACATTACAAGGCGTCAACAAAGCGTGTCCATTTTCGCCATCACCACGACGGTGAAGATGAGCATGTAAAAAGAAACATTCTGCAGAACTCAAATGCTTTGAAAAGGCAAGGTATCAACAACAAGTTTATTTTTTTGTCATTACATCTATATCGAACTTGAAACTTTATATGCGATGATCTCTGTAACATCAACAAAGTTAAACTAATTTTAATAAATGTCGTTAGTGTTAATTAACTTAAGAACGCCTTACCTAGAGAGTTTGTAGTCAGTAACACGCTGCTTCCACGATGTCAGTATGGGTATCGGTCTAAATGGTCGACATATTTAGCAGCCACGTTGTTCGATAATATTTCTCATTGTACTATACTCAAAAAACTCTCTGCATAAGGAACTAACAACACCGAATTAAATTAGTTCACTTCGTAATTATTTATTCGGTCGCAACAAGTAGTACTAGAAAACACCAAATCCACAATTCACCACGTGCATTGTGGAGTTTCACAATTATATATATTAGGTCCTTCCCTATTTTTGCTATTTTTCTATGATTTTCATGATGTCATTCTTGGAACGGACGTTACAAGTTTGCTGACGACACATTGATTTACTTTTCAAGTAATAAATTTCGCGTTATCGAGAATACTTGGTAATTAATTTAAAAGGGAAGAACGGAATCAATGTTAGTGGGCACTAACAACTAGTTTAAAAAAGGACCAAATGTTTTAAAAATGGACTATACAATGGTATTGAGATTAAAAGCACTTCCACCTTCTAGTACTTGGGTTCATTTATCGACTCCAAACTTATAATGAATGAAAATTTTGATAGTATAAACAAACAAGCATTTGCAAAATTTCGACTATTAAATGCTTTGAAATCTTACTTAGACAATGTGACGGCTATATAGAACACCATGGTAGTTCCTTTACGACTTTTAACGGTATCGTAAATTTGAAACTCGTTTCCGTTGACAATCGAGCAAAGAATATGACAAAAAATCAGGAAAATGAAAAACAGTTGTTGCAAATGCATCAACAGTGGTATTTTTTGGATTTTCTCAACTACCTTGTAAAGCATTATCACGCTAAAAAAACACCAGAAATAACCAGTACTTGTTCAAAATTGGGTGCCAAAATTTACAATGAAATTACGTCAACAATCATATACTAAATTTAAAAGTTTATGAAAGAATTACGATTTTAGGCAGTGATATATTCATTAGTCATTTTATGGCAACAGTTTTTATATTCTCCTACTTGCAATAGGTGAATTTAGTCATATCAAAGCCTGTTTTTGCTTTCAGATTCATTTTTCGTTTTTTAATGCATGTACTTTGATGTGTTTTCGATAATTTGACGATAGGAGGCACCAGTGGATGCATCCACGGCTTCGCTCATCCTTTATTTACCGCTACTGCGGTTACCATTTTGCATTTTGTAAATAGTTTTTCCGAAACAGGACACGCTTGGAAGGCAAAATTAATTAAAAAATATCATGTATAAATCTTGATAATAAATAAATATATTTGTGTATTATTATTATAATTATTATTTCTTCATTCAATTTAAATCATCAGTAGCTACATTTTGTATATGTGGCGCTGCTTTAATTAAAAAAAATTAAAATGCGCACGTCATAGGTTCTAAAGAAGTCACACAAAAATAGGCCGTTATCTCAAATCGTCTGGAAGAACACATTTCGCTTTTTGTTATTAACTATTGATACTTGAGACTAGCGTTTCTAAAATTTGCTTCGTAATCACAAGGTCCGTGGTTTGGTCCACAGCGCGGACATGTGTAGGAAATGCCTTCACTACAGCTAGAGGTCGACCCTGTCATGTGAGCGAAATTGGGTAGGCAATGTCGGTGTATACTTAATGTGTGTATTCAGAATACAAAACCCACATTGATATCAGTTTTTCCAACACTGAAGTGGCTATATTCTATGCAAATAATTGGAATAATAAATTTGTCCAATTTTACCACCCCACACATTTTCTTTGCTTTCAATCTTTTCATGTTTTGATGTTCTGATAGTCTTCCAGACTTTTTTATCCTTGTTTCATATAAAGTAACAACATGAAAAGTGCAAAAAGATATTTTTGCAGTACTAATGAAAGTAATGGAAACTTGAACAAAAATATTGAACCATTGCCATTTAAATGTCATTTTACAAAATTAGCAAAGAACTCGCGAATTCTCTGCGGAGGTTCCATTTTTACGATTTCGGTCCCTTTTCGCGAAAATTTTTGCCCGGTAAGTTATTTTTCCGAAAAATTAACTTTTTCTAATAATCGTGAAAGTTTTTTCCAAGTTTTAAAAGCCGAAAACTCTTAAATAAGTCCGAGGACAAGGGTAGAAATAATTTAATCACAACGGAAAAAATAATCAGCCCGAAAAATGACTCCAAAACTCTTACTCTAAAAATGGCTCCAGAGCCCGACCCAATGTAGCAAAAACAGCTAAAAATCAAAAAAATTCCTTGCTGGACTCTCTTCTTTTTTTGCCGCTTAAAAACATTTCACGAATATCTCTACTCCCGAAGCTGACTTTTTCTTTCTCTTGTTTTTCTTCAACGGTGTGGCGGGCATGCTAGTTAACGGAGAAAGTGTCATCACAAAATTGAAAATAAGTTCCCCCATCAGTTTTTCTACCACAGGTTCAGTATACATATTGTGAACCAATTCTAAGTAGCGTATAGTATTGTTATTTCATTGGAAAGATATTCAATTTAAAATCTTTTTTTTTCATTGAAATTTATTGTCATTCGCGAAAATTTTTGATCCAAAAAAAGGAAGAGAGTCCATTAAGAAGATTTTTCGATTTTTATAGTAATTTTTAAATTTACTACTTTAGGAAAAACATGTATTATAAATTTGATAGGTCGTTTAGAAAAAGATGTTCTGAAAGACATACCATCGTGTGCTTTATGGGCAACTCGTAATAAATACTCTAAAGCCGATAGATTTTTTAGGATTGTTGTCATTACCCCCGTCTTTCAAGGCATGCATGCGACGAAGAAAACATTTACTTGTTGTGAGGTGCATAATTTTTGAACTTGAAAGTCAAAGTAAGTTTGAAATGAAATGAATCAACGAAACGAAGTTATTAGGAAACCATTAATGTTAAAAGAAAGAATTATCATTGTGTAAAATATAATTTCTATTGGCTTGGTATGTAATTGTTGGTTACCAACACGAAGTTTATACCGAGCTTGTATCTTTTTATTTTGATAAACAAGTACGAAAGAAGCATGTGTTAGGTCGATACATACAAAATCAAATGATTTACGTAAATCAGGCAATTGCCTGAAGATCTCTTTCAAAGCAGTCTGGCTTAAAGTGGATGGAACATATATAAAATCCTGAATCCTTAGGCAAGGGACCAGTTCTTCTAATGTTAGGTGACCATCTTTTTTGCAGCTCGTTTTTTTTCTCTGCGCTGGGAATTTTGAAAACGATACAACATCGTCAACATTTTCTTTTGATTTATTGTTACCAGTTCTGTTAGTGCAGTTGACGTCGGCGCAATTTGGCATGTTTTCAAGCAGTTAAACTCGAATGTTTAAGTAAATTAACAACTAATACTACTACCACCACTAGCACACTACACTTTCTGAACTAAAAAACGTCATAATTTCAACTCGAACCAATCCTTTCAAAATCGCAAAGGGGTCAAAATAACGAAGCGATTTCACGCGTAGCAACCACAACTTTTTACTAAGTTAGTGAAACTTTTATATGAAAAGAAATAGGTATTTCAAATTTTTTTTTGCTGCGGCTACTGTTTTTTTTTTAAATAAAAAATTAGAGCTTACTTCCCCTTTAAAGGCAATATTAAAGTAGAGTTTGGTTATGTGAATTGTTAAGATTTTATCATTTTATTACCCCTAAAATTATTTTTAGGCATTATTAAATAGGACTTGATATGATTTTAACGCTCTTTACAAAATACAGGACATTTATGTAATTGAAAATGAGTATTATTATAACATTTTAATAATTTTCGTTTGTTAAAAATTTATCAGTGTATTGTTCAAATACTCTGAAAAATTTGTGTCCTGAAGTGCTTTAGATAGAATAAGGAGATTGATAACACAAGGATAACCAATGAAATGATAAATCACTAACAATGTTACTTTTTTATCAAAAACATGTACCACAACAGGCTGTTTGGGTATTTTGACCAACTTAGCTTTTGAAGAACAAGCGTACGCAGCATAACATTTTAGCAAACCAGGCGAATGTATAAACAAATTATGAGGAAATTTTGCTTTTTTGCTTTTTTGCAATGTCCAAATCAGTGTCTGATATTTACTTGTCCATGGATTCTTTTTTGATTCGAATTCTCGAATTAAAATTTCTTTTAGGGAAACTGTTTGAGGAAACTCATTGGTCATTGTTTTGTTTGATAAATCCAAAAAGGTAAAAATATCTAACTTCTGAAATTTAAATTGACAAATTGAATTCAACAAGTTGAGACAAGAAAGGGTAAACACACAATTATTAATTTTGTGGATTTGATAAATCGATGGTTCTTTTTGTGATTTTTCCCCTCATATGGCTTGGTTAACCCAAGTCATTTGAGGCAAATTGGGGAGGTGTGAGCTGTTGGATGTTGCATGGAGTTGTCTGGCAGAGCACGGACCCTAATTGAGTCTGCGTAGCTCAAAATGAGCATTAAATACTCTTAAGTCTTCCCATCTAAGTTATGGCCCATCCTGGAAATAATAGAAATGATATGATATACTTTGATATACTTTCGCGATTCGTGATTTTTAAGTGGCCTATATATCTTATGATAGAAAAGTGTTTTTTAACGATGTAATTTTTTTTCTAATGGTATGTAAAAACTTCTATTTACAAACTGGCTTCATCGTCAAAATCACAAAACAGATCAAACACATTTCTAGGATCGTCTTCTTCCGGCTCCCACGAATCGTCGTCATCGCCGTTTTGCCAGTAACTCGGTTAAGCCATACATATACATTTGAAACATCATCGCTTTTCTTTATTTCTAAGCTTATTCCCAATCTCGTTCCCAGCGCCAGTTGTCTCTTCCTTATCGGAAGGGCGAGCCAAGTGAGAGCGAGTCAAGAAATAACTTTTAAAACCAGCAAATTTCTTTCAACATTTAGTGGACAAACTTTCGCGAATCGAAAATTTAGAAAGTTTGTACTGAATAAACCTTCGCGAATGGCCTTTTTTGAAAGTTTCGCGAGACAAAGTTTCTCCGAATAAATTATGTGAGGCTAGCAGATACAGATCATCTATTTATCTATGCAGAATAATTATACAGTGGAGTCTCTATGACTCGAACAGCCACAGGGAGTCGGAAACCGTTCAAGTTAAATAGAGAGGTTCGGGTAATACAGTGTTTTCCAAATTTTTGTATAAATTTCGTATAAATGGCCAATTAAGCTTGATTTTTCTTCCTTTTCTGCTTTACGTTTTGTCCCAGCAACAGACGCCATGATTGTAAAACTTTAATACCAAAGAATCATGTTTACGTTTTGTTTGAATGACATTTGAATCATTTAAGACCCCTCACACATGTAGATATGAAACAATCAAATCAGTTAAGACTCTATTACAGAGCCAAAATAATGCAAAATCGGATTGTGTCATATAAAGTTCTCATGTTGCAACACTGGAGTTATAGAGAGGAAATACCCAAAGAGACCATAAAAGACGTTCTAGTTAAGGAGAGATTCGAGTTATAGGGGTTCGAGTAATAGAGGTTTTTATGAGAGTTATTAGGAAATTCCCACTGCGCTGGCGAAATTGTTCTAGTTAAGGAGAAATTCGAGTTATAGGGGTTCGATTAATAGAGGTTTTTATGAGAGTTATTAGGAGATTCTCACTGCGCTGGCGAAATTGTTCTAGTTAAGGAGAGATTCGAGTTATAGGGGTTCGATTAATAGAGGTTTTTATGAGAGTTATTAGGAGATTCTCACTGCGCTGGCGAAATTGTTCTAGTTAAGGAGAGATTCGAGTTATAGGGGTTCGATTAATAGAGGTTTTTATGAGAGTTATTAGGAGATTCTCACTGCGCTGGCGAAATTGTTCTAGTTAAGGAGAAATTCGAGTTATAGGGGTTGGAGTTATAGAGAGTCCACTGTATATACAGTGCGTACAGTATAATTAGCCACTCATACAACTACTTTTTTTACTTAAATTTCCACACTTTCCTTCGTTATCAATTTCCCATAGCCATCTATATTTATATAGACCCATATAAAGTTGTGCTTCAATAGACCTATTTCCATATCCATTTTGTTCCGCGAAATATGCATGCGAAAATGCAGAATAGAATGAAAACGAGATTAGTTGTGAGCAAATTTCGGGATGCTGGTTGTTTGCATGCAGGTTTGAAGAATGTATCAACAAAATATTGACTTTTACAGCCTTTAACTGACAGTTTCACATAATCGTAGTTAATACAGTTAAAAAGAGGGTTTGGTAGTGGTAGTGTGACAAAAAAGTTAAAATATTGCAAATTCTTAGGGCGTATCTTTTGGTATATGTTAGGTAGCTAAACCTAAAACCTAACCACGTTTTTAGAATGATGTGGATAAATTTTACTTTTACTGTTTCCTAGTAAATTTAGAACTAAAACTCAATATACAGTTTACTAGCGATTAGTGGGACTTCATATTACTCTGATCAACTCTGATCAAAAAATTAAATTAGCTTTCTGGGTAGCTAGCCAAAGTAGCCAGCACCAAGCTACAAACATGGAAAAACATATTGTGAATTTCATTTGGATCTCTTCATTCTCCCAAAATCAATGTTGAATATTGAATATGCTTGACTGGTGCTAACAAAAGTACTGCAAAAACTTGGAGTACTAGAGATAAATAACATTGACTTGAAAGTGGAGGGGACAATAAAGAGAATTCAACATCAAGAATAATGAAATAGCTGGATGTTCTAATAGCTTTTTCACAAGTATTTTTCCAGGGTTGTAGCTATAGCTTAGCTGCATGATTAATTAACAAATCATTTTTTAACGTTTGTTGTGTAAAATGATATTTAAAATTAATATTTTCAAACTATCGGCTGTTGTTACTGTTATTTTGTAACTGTCACGCTCGCTCTGTCACTACTCCCTCTCTTACTCACTGTCAATAATTGTACATTTGTATCAAGCATTGTGATGGTTAACCTTAATACTTACAGTTTGTAAGCAATATGAATTGATTTAGCATAGGGCTTATCATAAATCTCCATCTATAGAAAAAGTAAAGTCTTTCTTTAATATAGAGGTTTTTATCCAAAAAACGGAAAGTAAAATAATATACTTTATCTTATAAGAATATCTAATATAAGAATAATTTTTGGCAAAATCTCAGTCTCAATGTTCTTAAAAATCAGGTCCTTATGCACTTTGTAATCTTACTTACATCAAATCTTGAAAATTAATCTTGTAGAATTGTTCAAATTGTTTATTAACAGAAAATCTTCCATATCGTCGATTTGTGAAAATTGACCAAGCATAATCACTGGAGAATTTCATTTGCCTGAAAAAATACCAAGATGTTAACTCTCTGAATACAAAATTTAAGAATTAGGATATCTTCCCTTTTGTCAACCTTATTTTTTGGAATTCTAAATAATTTTTTTACCAAATACAATCTACGATAGAAGCTTAAGATGTGACACAAAAAAGCATGAACATTCCAAGGAAAGTTTAAGTTCAACTTTCCCCACCAAGTCATATTAGTATCCTAATTCTTAAACCACAAATGTGTAACATGTGAGTTAGAAATACTTCCAAAACTACCCTCACTTGGAAAAAACGAGTTAAGGCACTCATAAGGTCAACTTAACTACTATTATAAAACCACGCCGACATCAGTAAGCCTTGCTAATGTTATTTTCACAGATGTTGCTTAAAAAATAAGGTACACTCAATAACTGGACACAAGACATATACCAGCAACATCACCAATTTTGGTTAACAGCTTGAAATTTCACGTTTGTTTGGCACAAGTCAGCCCGTGAACTGGCTACTCGTATTATATTCAAAACTAACCAATACCTAGCTCCTTTAACACCAATAATAATTAAGGAAAAGCATTAGAACGGCTCAATGATACATACTATTATCCCATGTTATTACCAAATGTTATTAACAATCTGTATTAATTTTGTAAATATTGCAAGTAAACAAACCATGTCTGCACTGCTTCGCTGCAAAACTAAAACTTTGCTCATAACTAATCTCGTTTTCACGTTATTCAGTATTTTGGTATATATATTCCGCGCAAAGAGAATGGATATGGAAATAGGTTTTTTAAAACCAAAATGAGAAGCCCTTGCAGGCTAAAAGATTTCGCATTCTTGTTATCCCGTGGTATTATCTTGAAATTCCAAAATGTTTCACGTAGTACAAATACACAAAAAGTGATTTGTGAAAATTAATACTTTCACAATACTGCACTACACTTTCATTCATAAGCAAGAAACGAAGACGTTTTAGTATATTAATTTATTAAATATTATTGCTTATGGTGTAGCGATATTTGGCGTGTAGCGATGTGTAGCGATGGAAATGTTTTATTATACCTGTGACATGACTAAAATCTTTATCAATTTTAAGATATCTAAGATTTGACCATAAACCTGGATTCTACAAGTTCAAAAACAAAAAAGAAATAGAAGCAGGCGGAAGAAACAAAAAGATTAAGACTACGTTCGCTGGGTTAAGCCACAAGTAACTGTGAAACCTGGCGCTGAACGCCTGGAAGAGCGATTAATAAGAAGTGTAAACTTTGCCACACATTCAGGTGAAGCGCCTTAATATAATATGTCATAGATCGAGTGAGGCGCAGAACATTATGGTGTTCCCAGTGTAATATATTTTGAAAAAAACAACTTGAAAAAAAACTGTATCGTAACTTCAGATAAACAGAAACTCGGGAAATAGCCATCATTAACATTGGACCGAGCGCTTAGTACAGAAAAACAACTGTGTCTTCAGTGCGTTTAGGCGTAATACCCTTTTCAAAAAAACTTTATTGCGACTTCGGTTTAAATAAAAACACGGGAAAAGCAGCCTGTCGTTACCCTGTCCAGCTAAAAAAATCACTCACCAATTCTATTTTGCAGAGAAACTGCATTTAACATAATAATTATTGATTAACAATTTTGTTGTAGCTAGCCAAACTGCATTTGTGGCTACTTTTACTCAACAGCCAGAAGTAGCTAAAGAGCTTGCTAAAAGATAGCCACAACCCCAACATAAAAATAATATACCAAACTTTAAAAAATAAGAATAAATAAGGCTAGCTCCAGGTAGCTGGCTTTAGCAGGATGCTGCATTGAAATCTACGTTAGCTAGCTAAAATCTTGAAATTGGATTGTTTGAGATTTACACATGACTAGAAGAAGAAGAAGAAGAAGAAGAAGAAGAAGAAGAAGAAGAAGAAGAAGAAGAAGAAGAAGAAGAAGAAGAAGAAGAAGAAGAAGAAGAAGAAGAAGAAGAAGAAGAAGAAGAAGAAGAAGAAGAAGAAGAAGAAGAAGAAGAAGAAGAAGAAGAAGAAGAAGAAGAAGAAGAAGAAGAAGAAGAAGAAGAAGAAGAAGAAGAAGAAGAAGAAGAAGAAGAAGAAGAAGAAGAAGAAGAAGAAGAAGAAGAAGAAGAAGAAGAAGAAGAAGAAGAAGAAGAAGAAGAAGAAGAAGAAGAAGAAGAAGAAGAAGAAGTAAAATTTTTTCACATTTTATATTGGTACCTTTAGGATTTCGGCTGTGATTGCATAACCTACTTTTGAGCGAGAAACAACAAAATGTGGCTATCATTAATAAACAAATAAATCATGTTCGCTTTACATTTTGTTTCAAGCAACGCAAGATCACAAAAGCATGGTTATGTTTGTGTCGCTCAGCATACTTCAGTTGAAGTGTTTTCAACATTTTAGCTTAGTTTATGTTAGACAAGCGTTGTTTATAATAGAATGAATACAGTGAAATCCCATTAAAACGCACACCTTAAAGCAGACATCCCGTTAAGACGGACAATGATGCTTAAAACAATTTTTTAAAGTTAAACTCTCATAGAAAAATCTCTTTAAAGCGAACGATCATAAAGCACTCGGCAAGGTGAACAGTTTTTTGCGCCATTTTCCCCGTTTCCTTTATTCGAGAAGTCCGAAAGGCATTATGGTAGCTGTATTCAGAAAAACTTTTCCGAAAAGAACAAAATTTGTTAATAAGCGTTTTAATCAAGTGTTATCATTTGCTTATGGAGATAATGAAAATCTCAATTAGAGCTTACATTTCTTGCATTACTTTTGAAGTAAGACCCGTCCGTCTCCATAATGGAGCGCCAGCAATACGATGTAAACATAGGATCGTCAGTAGGTAGTGATAGTGCAAAGCAAGAAAATGAATGATTTAATTTATGTAAATTCTAGCAACGACTTTATTTTAACTTCTGAAAATTTGGATTCTAGCTTTTCTTAAAGCTCCAGCGTGGGTCTAAGGCCAGTCTTCAGAGAGATATCAAACACAGAAAGATGCGAAACGTTGGAAGAAAATATTCCATCTGATATCAGAAAATTGAGCACAGGTCTTACTGATATTCCTCCAATATCTCAGAAAAGGTTATACTCCTACTTAGTGCTTAGGCAAAGTTTTGGCAGCAAACCAAGGAGAACAGAAAAGCATAAGATATTAGGATGTCAGTTATTGAAAGAAAATCATGTGAAAAAATTGAGAATTAAATCAAATGTTTTGGTTGAAAGATTTTGTTTTATAGTCAAGTGTTTTATTGCAACTTTGATTAAAAAAGGACAAATATACTGTTTACGTTTATTTATGCCAAAACACTGGAGATATGTTTTGAGTAAAATGTTTTTGCAAAGCTCATAGTGGAGGGTGTTGTAAACATGTTGCTGCTGTCCCATACCAGCTAGTTGAATTCAGGATACTATGTTTGAAAACTGTGCCAGATGATAGAACATGTACCGATATATTACAGAAGTGGCATGCTCCAGCAAATGTCAACTCCTTTAACCTTATTATACCTGGGGGGGGGGGGGGGAACAAAGTGCCCGCAGCTTTTTTGACTAGGCATAACTTTAGATACACATGTGATTAAGTGCTAAAATTTTGTGACTATTCGTAACTTTTATTTTTGCTTTTAATGAAAGAGAAAATTTTCGGAAAAATTTTGTACTTTGCTGGGGGTATTGCTTTCCTTGGACGGGGGTTAATTTTTGGATATTTGAAAACCGTTGACATTCATGTAAGAATGTTAAGATGTTGTATTGCGTATATAATTATTTATTAAATGTATGTTGCTTATTAAGTGGTAACCAAGGTGTTGCTAAGGTGATATGAAATTGCTAGGAACAAAAAGCAGACCAGATTTGAAGGAAATATCGATCCAGCAAATTGACGTCATTTCGGATCCCAATGACGTCATTATATTGTTTTCCTTACCCCGATTATCTTTAAATGTCATGTTCTACATATATGTCAAGTTTAATGACATGAGCATCAATATTTCTGGTAGAACGGGTCTTTTTATCTTTATCGTTAAAATAAGAATTTTTTTGCCGAAATGACGTCATTTTTTATCCCAATGACGTCATTAAAATTACTTTTTTCATGTGAAACACATATTTTGGTATTCATTTTACCAATCTACCAAGAATCAAGGCCATATCATTTAGTATCACGCGAGAAATTAAAACGTACTGAAAAATTGGGAAAATGACCATTTTTCACATGTGTAACGTCATTTCTAATCCCTATGACGTCATGAAATTACCTTTTTTACCTGGTTTAAGTTTGTACTAAAACATTCTCCAATTGAGCCAAGTTTCATCACCTAAGCACAGCTCAGGGTTAACTTTTTTCAAAGCAGACATTATCGCAGATATAAAAACCAATTGTAAGCGATCATTGGTGACAGGAAACTGTAAATTTGTTGTTTTAAATATTTGTTTCAAGGATTTGTAAATTTGTTTTAAATTCTTCCTCCATCAAATCATATTTTAGTTTTAAATCCTGGAGCTCATTAGTTAGTTCTTGAACTTCTATGTGTAACTCCTCTTCAACTGAAAGTTTTTTTTCTGGAGCATCTGCTACAACATCGCGTATAGGAGAAAAAATAATACGTTTGACCCCAGAACTATTTCTGGTTATTCTAGCGTTAACTCCTTGGGCTTTATGGTTTTTGGAAATACAGTGGGAATATTATTCATGTATGTTTACTTGCCATCAGCAAAATGTTCTGAACATACACGATGTGAATGCAATGGGTTTAAAATCTTTTCTGCTGATATTTTTGAGCCACTTTTTCCAGGGTCCTTTGGAATAACATGAAATTACAAATTTGGATTTCTTGTGAAATTGTTGTAGCAGCGTGGCACACAGCATGTTATTCCACCTCCAGGATTTCCATTTTTATTTCTTGATGTGCTACCACTGCAATATAATGACAAAAAATATAATTTATTGCGTCTTTATTTTTTACTATTTTACGCATTTCTTAACTTTTTTATTTATGTTCTCAAGAACATTTTTAATGTTCTTTTCTGCTAACCTACACGATTCACGAGTTTGCCAGTCACTTTAAATCCAATTGTGCAATACTGAATCTTTAGAATTCGAGAGTAAATTTTACTCAAGTTTTTAGGAATATGCCTAACTATTCGTTGTAATAGCAATCGAATATTAATGTGTCCAAAAAGTGCAGTCTCACATTTACATTTGTCGTCAAAAAACGCAAAAAAAAACATTTTTTGGTCAAATCACTTATAAAACTGCATCCGGTTAAAGCAGACATTTTTTGCAACCATGGTGTTCGCCTCCTATCGAATAATGCATGTTATCATTCACCTCAGGCGGGAGCGTCTGACGGAATATTCTTGGATATTCGCGCAGTCGTTAGCCGAGAGTCGAATATCTCAGCAGATATCTGATATAGAATAGCTGCTAGAGATATTCGACAGTTTTTCCGGCAATTGTATTTCGTTCCGTTTCGTTAATTCCTTTAAAAAATTACATGCAAATCAATCAGATGGAGAGTTAAAACTAATTAAAAATAAAAAAGTTATCAAACAAAGGATGTATTTTATCACACTCCATCTTTTATTGTTCTCCATAGTGTACACAAAAGAAAAGCATCAGATGGAGAGCCGAAAATAACTGAAGCGCGAATGTTTTAGAACAACAAGAAACAAGAACGAAAAAGACAAAAACAAAATTAAATATGGTGAGGTTCGCCACTTTAAATAATGATGAGTTAGAGAGAATTGTGTTAGAAAAAGATAGTGTACACAGAATAAATTGTTTTTGTCATCTCATTCCCCGTGCGTCATCACAAGCTCGACTGAATAATTACGGATTGGCAAAAGTTTACGTTAACCTTAATTGTTAACTTTTATTTGCGATCAATTTCATGTTCTTTCAACTTCTTTTATTTTGACTTAACCTGGTTGGTTAAAAGTATACTAAAAATGATTGAGAGCATTTTGTGAACATCTACAAAGGCTTTTTTTCTAATTTTGTCAAGAAACTGTTAACATCATCCCGAGAGAATGAAAGTTTATAATAAAAAAATAAACACAAAATTGTTCTTAACAAACCAATCACAGACAATAATTTTTTTTAATTTTTGTTTCAGCCAATTATGGTCAGGCAAATTCTCGAGAATAGCGGTCGCTTGGAGTGATTATGTGCACGCGTAGCTATGCATAATTAAAACTCGTTACCGAATGTTTTTTGTTTATTTGTTTTTTTATTTGTTTTTTATTTGAAGAATAACGCTATCGGCAAGAGAGTGAAAATTTAAAAAAAATAAACACGAAATCAACAAGTGAAGATGAAAGTGCAATTCAGAGAAATTACTTTCCAAAAAATCTATTAAATTGTAAATATTTTGGTAAATAAAATACTGATCTACCGATCGAATATTGAATTTTCATGGAATTTGTTAAAAACAAACTTAGAACCAATACCCTGTATTAACTAGCTGACTTCAGTCAAACCTGCCTTGCTGTTTTTGTTTTGTTGTTGTTTATATGACCTAATAAAATCCATTTCTTTTACTTTACAAGAACTTCAAACACACACTACTAAGAAAATACAAGAGTGAAAGAATTTTTTAAAAAATACACTTGTTTATTTCAAAATGGTGGAAAATTTGTATTCGTGCATCTATGCCTAAGTAAAAAAAACTAGTGCAAGTTTCTACAAAGCTTATATGTAACATGTTTGCTGTGACTTTTCAGAAAGAGGTGACAGTTGTTGATTTCGAGTGTCACATTATCAGAACACATACGTATATACTGGCAGCATATCACTAAAACCAATAAAAGGTTAAATTTTTGCCTGCTCTTATTATCTTAAAAAATATACGCTACAGCTTTCCACTACTTATGCTTGCTATACTGTAAAAAGTTATACACAAATTCGTTCATGTTATTCAAAGTTTATCATCGTTTAGTAGGAGGCGTTCTTGGAGAAGTCCCAACATCGCAAAGTAAAATATAATTTATTAATATTCTTACTGCGAATCTCCCAAAAAGTCGCATTATAAACTATCATGTGCCAAACAGATAATCAGATAAAAATAACTTCAAATTCGTTTAATGTTTTATTTTTTCAAAGAAATAGTTTTAAATTGGCAATAAAACTACAGTAATGTTTTTCTTGACTTGAAACATCTTGTTTTGGAATTAATTTAAAAGGGTCAAGGTCTGGAACTAACATTAACTTACACACATGGCTGAGCAATTCTTAATTCTATGTGATGATCCACTCTAAATATAACTTATTTCTTGGTGTGTCATTTTTTGTATATGCGATGGGACGCGTGTGTGTTTTTAAGGAGAAGTAAAGTTGAGCATCATTTTGAAACCTTAGTCTCTCTCAAAGTTAGACACTAGAACATCTCTTCTTGTATACCAGCACTAGATTCGTCGTAATTCAACGGTTGTTTCTGAGTACACGAGAAAACAAATATGACAGTTTATGCCCGAGCTTTTTTTTCGTCATAATTTCGTATCTCGTATCTTCTATAGAAAGGGTAAATCCTGAAAAGATTTTTAGCCTAAAATTTCTAGAAAATTCAGTGAAAAACCTAATTATATTCCTAACGTATTGTTACAGATTGTCGGGTTTCCACATAAAAGAAATCGGTTATTGCTCGTTACCCAAAAAACACATAAAAGGGGCTGGTATCCAGTGACGGAGCCCTTTTTTAGCACAATTAGATTTAAAACTGGTAAATAACTTGTAGTTCTTCTTCTATCTGTGTTCGTCAATGCTTTGCCTATATAACACGAAAAAGCATGAAGCGGTAAAAAACGCGAAAGCAAAGGAAGAGAGAGGAGCAAATCAAATATTAGTTGTTGTAGAAAACACAAAAATTTCAAAATACATCAAATTTTGTCTCAACAACAGAATTTAGCTCTAAAATTAGTTAACTTGCTAAAAAGCGGACACCTCTAATCAGTGTCTGCTAATTAGAAAGATTACTGTAGTTAGCGGGCGTCCTGCTTATCCAGGGTCTCACTTAAGCAAAGTTTTTCGCTTGAAAAGGATACGGAAGTTTAAGGGTCGGAGAAAAAGCGTACTATATAGCAGGCGTCCTACTTATCCGGGTTCCTACTTAACGAGAGTATACTGTATATTTTTGTTACTTTGCGTAAGCAATATATTTTCTCCTGATAGACAGTTTCCATCTACTCAGGAAAGAGTTTATAAAAAAAAAAAACAATATTGGACCTTGACCTTCGCGTAAACTTTTAACGAAGCTTGTTTTCATTTGAGTTCAAAATTAGGATTTTGCAATAATTGCACAGAAATATTTTCTGGTATTTTGTCAATGGCCTTGATAATTATTTCATTCTATGATATGCAGCTTAGCATCTTTTTGTTGTGTTTAGAAGCAGGTTGGTTTTTAGGAAAGATATGAATTGCATTTTCAGTTAGTTTTTGAATTTTAGTAAATCATCCTTTCGCGTTTCTAAGTTTCCTTTCTCTGAGATTAAACATTGATCATCACACTTCCTCTAAGCTTCCGTCAGTTCAGCAATCGTAAAGTATTTCCTGCAATGCAAAAATGATTTAACAGTGTATCTCTGCACTCTGCATCAACTGACCTTGCTTGAATTGGTAGAAGTTAGTAAAAAACATCATACGCTATAATACATATTCGTGAGAATGGGTCTTCAAAACATCTAAATATTTCGGTTAAACGTTGGTTGTAGCTTGTTTAAAACCGTTAAGATTTGGTCTATTACAATAACGCTTAGCACTGAATATTTATTTCGCAGCATATAATCCTTTTTTATCACTCAATTAACAAGTATTTTAAGTAAAAACTTCTATTCGCTAGTACACTTTCCCCTTTATCTTAGCAGTTTGTGATGTTGTTTATATATATTCAAAGAAAAAAAACAGCCAGATGAGTCGAACCCAAAGCAGTCTAACATATTTTATATTATACCAGTATTTATTTTATGGCACTTAAATAAGAGCAGTCTTCAACGACAGAATTCCAGAACCTTGTACGAAATGCGTAATTTTACTTTGCTCAATATTACAATATGTAGTATTTTGATTCTCTGGAAGTACTGGTTTAGTTCTCCTAGCTAGCTACACAATGCAAGTTTGTACTTGTTCTGCTCGATGTGGAAATTCAATTAGAACAGTAAGTTAAAATACACTCTCTTGCCCTATTTAGCAAAAATAATCATAAATACAGGTAAATAAAATGTTTCTTCCTCCAAAAGCACCGAATATCTGGACTTCCTGCATCAAAGTCCTTTCCGTTTTCATTTGGTGCCCTTAAAAGTAGTCTGGGTACTAAAAGATCTTGGAGCCTGAGTTATTCACCGGGAGCGGAGCGCTATGTCACAAACTTCCAGAGTATTCTTTTTCTTGTGAATGTGACTAGAATAACTACTATGACAAATAAATAACTATATTTCACAACTAAGTATCTATTAGAGCGTTCAAAATAAGCATTAAATACTCTAGGGCTCCCTATTTATGCCATGACCCTGTTGGAAATAATAGACAAGGTCCCCTGGGATAGCCGCCAAATTTGATAAAGTGGACTGTGGTTCTTGGATAAATTCACGGGTTTACCTGTTCTTTATTTACCGCATTTCGTGTGTGTCGCTCATTTTGTGACGAGCGTATACGGATTTTATAATATAAATATACAGACCGGAAACATTTACCGGCGGAAACATTTTAACATAAATCACTTAAAATAAAGTTTAATTATTCGACTAAAACATTAACAGTACCATATTAGCTAGCTATTGACTGAAAAAGTCGAAGCGTTAATCAAGAAAATACTTTGAAAAGTTTTATTTTACAACAACAATGACAAAAGTAGTACGTTGGGAAATTATGGATTAAAATCACGCTACATTTCATAACCAGTTAAAGAACTTTCTGCTTCTGAGGATGACCTTTTTAAATAAGTTTAAAAAGTTAGATTCCGAAAAGTAACAATACACTGAATAAGTAAAAGAAATCATTTCATTCAACCAAACATTGACAGCAGTAGATAAAACGAAGAACACGTAGAGACTTGCTAAAGGAAATTATTACAAGTTACTCGTGGATGCAATAACCAAAACGTCCCAAAAACCAACGAGAAAATTAAAAATTATATAAACTGGAAAGGCAAAGAAATAATGAAAAACACGAGTGTAATAAAATGGATAGAAACAAATAATGGAGTAAGTGTTTTATAACTCTTAAAGATTCGTCTAATAAAGCCTGCCAAAAATGAGTTTGAAAGAATTAGTAAAGCGATCCTTCATAAACTTAATAAAAATACTAGCCGAATTCCCGTGGAAGACTCCACTGAATCTCTCAACCGATGTAAGTGATACCAAACAAAAACATACAACAACCTCAAACCCGGGCTCTTTGTCTCTTTTATATAAAAAGAAAAAAAGCCCTGGGATCGAGGTTGTTCACAATCTGCATTATTCTATGTTTATAAACGCTGAAACAAAACATCTAAAAATATAAGTATGTGGAAAAAAAAAATAATAAAAACAATTATGAAATAAAAATGGAAAATGTCCAAAAAATCAAAGGCGTATAACAACCGTTACGTAAAAAGAGGTATACGCTAAAACTATATACTTGTTTTGCCATTCCAGAAATACACCAGAAAAAAAAATGATACCAAACATTGAAAAAAAATCCAACATTTTTTGTTAAATCATACAAAATCAGCTATTCAATCAGTTGCATACGGCAAACCTTCCAAAGTTATACTCAAAATATAAGAAATTAATTGTTGAAAACACATAAAAGAGAAATAAAAAACTTGAATCATTTGGTATATTGTATATCTATCGAAATATTTCAATCCAAAATAATAAAAGAACAGTTTGCTTTAACAGACCCAAACTTATAATCAAGAAAATCACGCATAAAATCAAAGAAGATAACAATGCAGCGTTTTCGAATTTAAGAATCGAATGTACTTCAAACGGTAACATATCAGATGTAAACATTGAGTGAAGTTTAGGTTTATTATAACGACATCAACACTGAATCACACACTCTGTAGTGTTAAAAACAATAATATCGGAAAAATTACTTTTAACAGTTTATGTAAATTCTTCTCTAGGATATAAACGCTGTTTTTATAAGAATAGTGTGTTTTAGTTTCAGCCTCGAAGTTCTGAACTTTTTGATAAATGCTATCCTCATTTTTTTCTCAATGTGTTCTTAACATGACTATGGCTTGAAAATATATAATGCCTTAATAAAATAAAGCATGCTATAATTTACTATAGCTAGCTAATGGCAATTCTACTACATGTAACGGCCCGTTGCTTGGACACAAAAAAGTTCAGTTCGTTTGATATACAATAAAAAAGTAAACTTCTAATCAATTTTGTGCGTCATACAAATGGTCATATTTAAACTATCAAGCTCAGACATTTTCTTAGGATATTCTAAACTTCTGACTCATTTTTCAGAGTATATTCTTATAAAATAAGTGCTTAAAGAAAATATTTTCCGGCTTAAGACACAACAACAAACTTAATATTTAATGAAAAATTTAGCTCTGGAAGAAACGGCTAAAAATCGTTATACACCCAAATTCAATTCTCTATCAAATAATTTAGAGAACACACCAGCTTTCCTTTCGCTTTCTCAGTAGTCCAATCGGTTTTTTACTTCGATAACTAATTCCGCGTTATCCCAAAGAGAACGAATTGAAAATGTATAGGTACAATTGTCTGATGCATTTCCAATCAATTCTTTTTGTGATGTTATATCATTGTGCGTTTTTCTTCGTTTTATAAAATATTTCTGACAACAACATTAACTTCGTTCGACAACAGCAGTTTGTTTTTTACATTTTAAATTCGAAATACAGTCATATTCGAACGCGATACAACTTCAGTCCCAGAGAACAAAAATGTAAAATATAGAAAAACATACAGTAGACTCCCGGTTATTCGAAGCCTCAAGGGGGATAAGAATTTACTTCGAATAACCGGGAGTTCGAATAACTGAAAAATTCGTTTTCCCGCCAGATTTTCAACTTAACCTTAATGGGGTGGACTTTTCTTAAGTAATTGAGGCATTGTGGTTCAGTTGAGCGTGTAAACACAAAGAATTTTTACTTTTTGAAGAAAGAACAAATTTGAACAAATTGTTAACAGGTTTTAAAATATGAAAGTTATAAAGAAAATGTATCTAGTAAATACAAGGAGTTCAACTCTTAAAAAAATCTTTAATGCTACATTGTTTTTTACTATCGATGTAGTGTTTTTGACATGTACGTGTTATCATGTTTAACTGCTTTCTGATTTCAAGACCATTCTCGTCAAACAAAGACCATCTTTCCAACAATTCTAAGGCCTCTTCCAACTCTGACTGCTTTGGCTTCTTCGGGGGGATGTCATGTGTCTCAATTTCATCATCATCAGTGTTTTAATCGCAGAAAATCAATGTTCTCACTCGACGATCTCCCAATAAGAAAAATTCGAATAACTGAGGGTGACTTAGCCTATAATTGGCCCCAAGGGGAATAAAAATCACTTCGAATAACCGAATTATTCGAATAACTGAAGTTCGAATAACCGAGAGTGTTTTTGCCTGAGTTGGGTAAGCAGATCCAAGGGGAACGCCATCTCACTTCGAATAACCGAATTATTCGAATAAGTGCAGGTTCGAATAACCGGGAGTCTACTGTGTAAGCTTTAAGCTAACCTCATGATGAATAAACATTGGCATGCTTTGTGTGAAGTAGCTTTTTTCAGGATTAACTTTAAAAAAGAGACAACCTTCTTCGCTTCGGTTTTCTTTTTTTGATAAACAACTTGTTTCCATGAGATACAGCGCGCACATGGTAAGCCGGGGGTAAAATGAAATTATTTCAACCGTAACGACCGAGAACGATAATTTTTTCCTAGAGAAAAAATAAAAAAAGAATTCATGATTTGATTCTTTTTCACCAAGTAAATGGTTAAAGAAGAACAAAATAATTAAAATGCATAGTTAAGACATAAGATGTACAAACACGGCATGGTTTTACGTAGTCTAGGTTAATTCAAAATCACGATTCTGTGGTCTCCATTCTCGTCCGTTGTTCTTGTACGGTTTTTTGTGGCATTTTGGAACATTGATCTTATAATAATAATAACAATAATAACAATAATAACAATAATAAAGGTTATATTTTAGATTCATAATTATACAAAATGGCTCTTCTTCTGAAATAATATATGATATTCGTATGTGCATAAAGGTTAATGTAAAAAAAAACACAAAAACAAAAAACAGTTCATAATATAGTATGTTTCACAAAAGTATTAGGAAGAGAATTATAGAAGAGAGATCGAGTAGTAGTAAGATTGATAATTATGTGAAACATACTAGCTATATGTTCTAAAAAGGGTTGTTGAAAATGCGAAACAAAAACAAAACTGACGGCTTAGGAATGATAAAATATAAAGAAAATAGTGACTTGGAAAAAAGACAGATTCTGATAAAGTAGAAGAGTAGTCGAAAAATCTTATTGATTGTGCAGACCTTATAAAATATAGTCATATAAATCACTAACATATTTAAACTTAAATTCATGCTTTTTACAGTTTGCATTAAAAAGCCAGTAAGTACTAAAAGAGTAGGCCAAGAGGCAAAATTGGACTGGGTTTTAGTGCATAAAATTTGATACTATTTTGTGCTTTGTTTTTTCATCTTTAGGATACTTCTCACGACTTATTGGAGCCGGTGTTAGGTTACTGACCTTTGTAGTCGACGCGCTATGTGTTGCCTGTGTTGATTTTTTGTGGAACCTTTAACAGCTTTGCTACTAAAAGTTCCAAGCATGATTATTGTTGGAAGCTCCTTGTAACACTCTTCAAATAACACCAAAAGTCAATGTTTAGTCACTCATACGAATATTAATAATAAGTGATCTATATTTTCAAAGTGATCAGTTCCAATTTTAAATTCAAGAAAATTTCGCATTCGCAAAAATTATTACACGCGAAAAAAAATTTGTTTGGCTGCGCGAAATTTAATACGCGTGAAAATTAGTACGAATAAGGTAAAAGGGCGGCATCGATATTTTCGAAAATCGCGCAATGTCATTGGTTAGAACTTACGTCATAGCGGGCAAAATTCCACGGTATTGCCCGCTACCATAGCAACTTTTTTAAAAGTTTAAATATAATAGTATTAAATGTAAATAAACACGGAAAAAAGTAAAAATAACGCGAAATAGAAGTGGAACTTACTTTTATCTTTTAAAGAATTCTATGTTGTAGCTATAATAAAAACCTGTAATTTTAAAATATATTTTTAGCTCGAATGTACGTTCCATATGGGAATAGTTTTTATAAAGACATGGTTGCATCGTGCTTATAATGTTACACTTTTTGTCTTAAAATGCAGTACCCGGACAATAATCTATATAATAACTGTTATTTCGGGCAATACCTTCAAATATTGACCTCTGTCACGATTGTCCTCGGGCAATATTTTTTGGTATTGCCCTCATAAACATTTATTATAGGGTTATAACTATGGGTACGTATGAGGGAGCGAAAGTATGCGAGCTCACCGGTTATTTTGCTTTACCAGATTTCATAATATTACAACAAAAATGATATTTGCATTTGCAGAGAAGACGGTTTAGCTGTTTTTAAGAATAAGAGAGAAAAAATCAAGAAACACATATTAAGTATATTTAAAAACCATGGTTAATTATCATTAAGATTATTATTATTAGCATATATAATAGATACAAAGCTTCTGTGTCGCAACAATATATAAAAGTTGCCACAATTTTTGCCATACATAAATAAATAAATAAAAAAAAAACAGAAAAGGAAAATATGCTGAAAAAGGTACCGATATACGTATATACATTATGCTAGATAAATTAGAAATCGTCATACAGTGTAATGTGAAAATAGTCAATAATTTAGACGCTACTTTAAACCTTAATGATTCGACGTACCGTCCGTATTAAAACCTGATAATGAAATTCTCTATATAAACAAAGAATCCTATCACCCGCATAGCATCATCAAACAATTACCCCTATCAATTGAGTCGAAGAAGAGTTGAGACGAAGAAGTATTTAACCTATCTGTACTAATTTACAAAGAAGCTTGTAACATCTGGTTTAACTCGCCGTTCAGTTTAATTGTTACTGTTACAAGGTATTTAACTAACCCCCATTAGTTACATACCATTCTATATATCAAATGTATTTTTTTCACAATAAAATTCTAATGTTGCAAGATAGGTATGCCCTTAAAATTTGCTAAGTGTCAAGGGTGAAATTTAGGGAAATAATTATGCAACTGCTAAGCAACCGGACAGGCTAAAATTTTGAAACGTTAATGAATTTATATTTATATATAAACTATACCTTGATAATCTAACAAGCAACGTACAAAGCAGTTTTTTAAAAGAATGATAAGTCTGTTTTGTAACTATTTTATAGATAAATATTAATTTAAAGTATTAATATATCAAGTGTAAGCTGAGTTTTTTTTGCCCTTAGCAAGTAATTCTAGAATGAAAGTTGGAGATGCTTTATATGTAATAACGTGTATTCATTTCTTTCCTCAGCGATTTTACTTTAATTATCATCGTCTTCTACAATTGCTTTTTCCGAATCATGGCGGTAGCAGATTTTAAAGACAGGTTAATGTCAATTAAAGTGTTCCAATGCATGCAATATCCGTCTGCATGACACGTCTCATTTGCATATTCGCCAAAAAAAGTGGCCATAAAGCAGTAATCCATCCACCATGCTCCATAGAATGAAGCGCAGAAATGATCGTTGTCTCGATCATGCGTTGCGAATTGAGTGTTATTGTGGTAATACAGTGAGTCTCCTGCCTGCAATTGTCCAAAATGTGCGACGTACGACCCCACTTTAAGAGTAAAATTTACACCCTGTAAGTGAAATTTATCATAGAAGGCGTAGTACGGCTCTTCTGATGCAAATGTTTTAAGTATAAAAACAATTTCATTTTCCTGTTGTTCAGTTAAATCTTGAATGGGTAGATTTCCGAACCAAAACTCGGAAGTTAAATTGCCAAAACCAAACTTAAAGGCGTCCCAATTTCTCTTAAAGTTCAAGGAACCATCGAATCGTTTCAGGATAACCGTCCAGCCCCCACCGAGGTAATTCATGTCACATAAAACATGTACTCTTTTGTTATTAATGATTACCTGGTAAATGCCGTCATTGGTAAAGCCTGCGTCGTATACATCCTTGCAGTCTCTTGCATTGGCAATAAGAAGTCCAAAAATAGATGGACTAGGATTATCGCACGGGACTTGAAAAAATGTATGAATGTTGACAGCTTGCTCAATGTAAGCGGGTAGCTCAAATGCATTAATTCGAAGTAATTGGCAGTGAACAACATTAGGAGATACTTCAACGCCCACAATGGATTTGCAGTTTCCATTGTCAACAAAGCACGAACCCAAACAATCCTCCACGGCAGTTTCTGTGACCGTCCTGATTACATTAGTCGATGTTGTATTCAATCTTACGTTTGCTGCCCGCTTAAAATGTCCCATCTGTGGACAATCTTGAGCAACATTTTCTGCAAAAAGCGACAGTTTTAGAAGTACAAGCAATAATTCTTTTAGTGCATGCATTTTGAATAACAGATGTCGCCAGTTGACCATTCCTGTATCAACAGTAAATTGTGGCAATGTTTCTTATTTTATCTTCTTAGTTATCAATCAGAATCAATATTATACAGAATTTTAAAAAAAGATTTAAATAGCCGCTATACTTTAGTTAACAGTTCTGCATAATGGTTTTAGTTACAACGAAATTATGGGCGTGCAGATTTATTCGTATTATAAAAGACACCTTTTCTATACTTTTGAAATGATAAAGGTGTTTTCGTAGAGAATTTTGTGTCTTCTTTATAAAATAATAATTTACTTGATAACACCTGTTGATAATACAAGTTTAAAGCACGAAAAATTTAAATTTCAAAATTTGTAACACCAATTAAAATCATTTTGGTGTAAATAGATTTTGAAATTTCTCAAGTTTTATATAACACAGTCGCAATATCTTAATTCAAAAAGCTTTACCGAGGCTTAAGATTAATCCCCTCCCATTATACTTTAAGAAGAATGTATAGCAAGAGAATTTCAAATTTCAAATATTTAAGACGTATTAGAAATTCCCAGCAGCATACGTTTCAGACGAGTGTACGAGATATAATTTAGGGCAGGGCGAAATATCAGTTACTGAGATGAAATGTTTAAAAATACGGGCAAAAATGGTGAGAACGGCGAATCAGATATCCTGATGACAATTTGTATGTTCTTGAAATTAATCTTAAAAAAATTTTGAAATTCCATGTTAACAATCATGCTGTAAAATTGATAATTCGAATAGTAATAATTTCTTAACCAAATATAGTTCAGCAATAAATGTAGCAACATCTGGATATTTTAGCTCAAAAGCATTTGAAACTTCCTTTCATGCTTAAGATTTTTTGAAAATGCTAATGGTGGCTGTTTTAATAAAAAAAGAAATTAAAAAAAAATTATAATTTTGGTACAAGCTTTACAAACTTTACTTTAAACCGGGTTGCTATTCATGGTTTACTTCCAAGTGGATGAGTTCATTTTCCTTTGATGTTACTGAAAATACGTTTTTTACAAGAATAATTAAAATTCCATTATAACTAATTTTCTATTGTTCTAAGCAAATGGCCTATTGTTTTTAACCTAAAATCTCCCTTTGATATTCTAATAAAGCATATTCTTATAAAATATAAAAAGCGTGTACGTCATTTTTGCCGAGAAAAGCCGCGAGTTTTTGTTTGTTTACATTTTAAATCATGTGATCACCATAAAATAATTTTTATTTGCTGAAAAAAACCACGTGATTAAATAATGTATTTCTATTCGTTGGAAAATCCAAGTTTCTCTTGACGACCAAAGCAGCCGTAAATTTTTGAAATTCAGGAAGGCGAACGAAGGAAGGAGGTTGCTTGTTACATACCTTTACAAATATCGAAGCAAAACATATTTTATATGCTGTACAACTTTTAACTAATATCGATACTGTTTAGGCACGGAACTCTCAAGCGAATGTACGTAAGTATAATAGTGAAGTTGCGTTTTCTTCTTTTGGAAGAAATCTTCGACCTCCCCCCCTCTGGCCGTGGACCACAATGTTTACGTATCTGCGGTCAAATATGACATCGTATTTGGGATCTTCACCCTCCTGAGGGACAAACTCCTATTTTTAACAAACTTTATATTTATGAAGTATGTGGAGCACTAAATGAGAGAATGGTCTGATCCCGAAAAAAATGGCTGTAGAGAAGACGTGACGCAAACTGTTCAGGATGTGATGATCAGCATTAGCTCTTTTGCAGCTGCATACTGGTACATGACTGAATTTAAAGCTGGTGAAATAGCTTAGGCAGCACCTGAAAACCATGTTCAATCAGAAGAATGGATAAAGATGCTGTCTCCGGTAAAGTGGGTGTTGCATTTATTAACTTGCAATTATGTGAAATAAATGTTTAACTGGCATTTAGCGTAACCTTCCAATTAACTAGAATTTTGCACCTGATAAGATTTAAATTTTGGTTTTAGGTTTGAGAAATGGATGAAGTAACCACTAATTCAATACCTCCTTCCTGTAAAGATGTGATAAGTGAAGATTCTCCCTTCAGTATTGTAATAGTCATATTTTAATAAAGTTGCACAAGAAGGTTATTAAAAACTAGTTGAATGAAAAATATTACCTTATAGGGGAAGTAAGCATTTATGCTAACATATTTCCGTACACGCAGCAATTGACTGCTAATATTCACATGGTTTGTTCAGAAGTTAAATTATCTGTTTCAACCATTTCTGTATTGGGTTTAAACGTAGATCAAGAGAATGTATCAGTTTTTGTTCTTAAAGAACATTTGCAGGCATTTTCAGAGTTTTTTTTATGACATTATTAGTTGATTCAGAACCGGGTGGGTTCCTTTGTAATAATTAATTTATTAATTAATGTATAAACATCAAATAGTTATGTTGTCATTTAAAAAGTGTCACAAACAGGCCACAGACAGAAAAAGGCACACTATGCAAGTCTAACTAGAACTTGCATACAAGGTCTTGCAGTTATAATTTGCAGAACAACTGGTTGTAGCAAAGCATAATAATCCGATAAGGTGTCTAAATTGCTCTCTAGAAAGCACACCTATATTGCACATAAATCACCTACCAAATCTTAGTTTTATATAGAAAACACTTTTAACTTTAATTTTAAACATACTAAATGGACCATGTCAGAAGACTTTGAAAGTACACTTTGTTCGGACAGGCTGTGACACATGTTGACCTTATGATTTCATGCTTTTGTCAATGACCGCACTTAGTCTTAATGGCCAGAAAATAATCTTGTATCCAAGTTAAAATATGGCGATATCAAGGTGATATCCTAAAAGTAGCTCTCAATAATCTTTTTATATATGAAATGTGTTTTTTTACCCATTTTGCAACGTGTTACTGTGTGTTTTTGCACATTTTTAATGTCTTTATAATGCAAGATCAAATGTATTTAGTGAGCATTTAATAATTTGAATTTTTACAAAATTGTGTTTGTCCACAATAATGTATATTTATTGTCAACTTTTAATCTTATTGGCTAAAACGATGCATTTTTTCTTTATTTTCGAAAAAAGGTGCAATAAAAAATTTGAATTAAAAATTGTAGAATACGAAGGAACGCATTTTCGAATTTTACAAAAGCAAACGAAATTGTAAACAAATGAAAAGCCAGAGTGGTTAAAATTAAACAATATGGCACGATTTGCATCATTATAAAGTGATGAAAGCATAAAACTTCACAAAAATATGCACGAAACACTACTGAATCGTTATTGCATTGTACTGCAACCCTTTTGAAGCCGTTACTAGTTTGATTGCATTCCGTTAATCAGTAGAAAACACTTGTGGTTTGTCATCACACTAAGATGTCTCCTTCTCTATTTCTATCCTTCTAGATATAGCTTACAGTTTTTTAATTCGTGTGTATACAAATATTTACGAAATCAATTACTTTGCCTATAAGAAACCTCAAGATGGGTTTCCACTAAAATGAATGCGATCGAACTGATTGATACCGGTTACCGCCAAAACTTACATCTAATTATACCTACGTGATATAATTTAACTGATTCATACGGGAAATTGGCAGTGATGATTGGACAAAAAACCCAACCTAATAGCAACCATAATGGTAGCAACTAGTATAGAAAGTGTTGCGGAGAGGTTGCCAAGGCAAAGGCATTAAGCACGGCAAAGTCACGGCAAAGGCAGCCAAGGAAAGAGGAAGAGGAATCAGCAAGGCAGGGGTAGGCAAGGCATGGGAGGCACAGGCAAGGGCATAGTAGGCAGGCACCAGAAAAGGCATGGGAAGGGTAGGCAAAGGCATTAAGCACGGCAAGAAAAGGGCACGGCAATGCACGGCAAAGCAGGCAAGGAAACAGGAAGAGGAATCAGCAAGGCAGGGGTAGGCAAGGCATGGGACGCACAGGCAAGGTCATAGAAGGCAGGCAACAGAAAAGGCATAGGAAGGGTAGGCAATGGCAAGGGGACGGCAAGGCAGGGGCAGGCACGTTAATAGAAACTCTCTCCCCCTACAACTCAAAGATATACTCAATGTAAAGTATTACATTTATATAAGGTCAATATACAGTGAATCATCTTAGCAGAATTATGTGCCAATATAATACAACCTGGTTGTTGTAGGTGCAAGATAATAGTTTTTCATGCCCTGTCCAGGATTCGAACCTGGATCTCTCGTTTGCAAGAGTGTCATAGCCATTAGACCAACAGTGCGTAATAATGATGTAATTTTGTTAATTACATATACTGAAATGTCTAATTAACTAAGCTTTTAAAAAAGATTGGTCATTATCCATCCATTATCCATTATCCAGGTTCACCTTTCGTTTTAACGGATCGTGTATTTCAGGCTTAATCCCAAAACTTGAGGTGAAACTAAGTATGTCTATAGAAAATTTTCCCAATGTAAAGGAACGACTATTATCAGAACAAACTACCTTATTCCATGAAATTAACAAGTCAAGAAACTAACCCGAATTAAATTAACAATAACATTACGGCAACAGTCGAATCCACGGTAGTGAAGCGGTCTCCTCTATTACAATGCGGTTTGGAAATCAAAATAAAAGTTTTTGTTGTTTGGAAAGACAATGTTAAAAATTTTTAAATTTTGGAAGAAGAAGTGGTTTTATCACTTGGATCAGAGTATGAAGATGATACAAAAGCTATTTAAAAAAGATCTCTGAAAAAAAAGAACACTGTTGAGCTATCGTCCAATTACCTTTGGTGTCGGTAACATGTGACCATGTCAATGTCTATATAAACATTGACAGGAAGTATTATATGTGGAAAAATTAGCGATGTTCTTTTGTTGATTTTGCTAAGTTTTTTTAGTCATTCTTTATATACATTTAAAAAATTTGTCAAGAGCCAACACATTTTGTGGAGCTGGATAAAACTACAAAGACAGATTTTTGAGAATTCTCTTATGATGCTATCTTCTAATCATCTAGCATAAGAGAAAACTTAATAGGCATTTTTATGCTAGTTAAATTGGTAGTTTTATGCTAGCTTAGCTGCTACTGTTGTGCTAGATAGCTTTAGGTGTATGTAAGGGGTTTTCACAACCTTTAAAAAACAGTGATCATACCCTCCACTTCTTTCTTGAAAAATCTCATCATTTCGCTTCTAGCTGGCTGACTACGTTTAGCACCATCTTTAAAACACAACAAAAACTCCATCGCCGTGCTAAAAACACGTTGTCTCGCTCAATCAGATATTTACGAAAATTTACCAACAAATGACCAGATAAAATTACTGGGCAACACTGATAAAATGGCAGAATTTTTTTATAAATTTGATGTATAGGGACGAAATCGTATAGAAATCCTATATACTCTCCACCGTGCTTACTTTTCACTTATATTTGGCTTATTTAATGAGGAAATGGGCTTCGCTACGCTCCGTGTGCTAGCGCGCACTCCGCTACTCTCCGCAATAAATGTAAAAAAATAACATTGCCAGAGATTTGTCAAAACATAACTACCTACATCGAAAATCATATTGCAGTAAATTTCGAATCACTTCGCTGAAACGGCTATTTCAATTCTTCTTTACAACGAAGAACATCCAATTCATGGTTCTCAATTAAGTGGTCACAAAAATATGTAAAGTTTAAAATCATATTACACGGCTTCAAAAGTAAACAACAAGATTACTTGTCGTTTTTACCACGGTTGCTCGAACTGATTAAGTATCAGTTCGAGCAACCGTAGTAAAAAAGTCCTCCGCAAAACATTAAAATACTGCAGCAATTTCTAAATGTTGATAATCTTAAATCGACGCACAATGGTGCACACATGAATAACTGCGTTTTTAATATAGACATTCATTAACAAAAGGAGTATCAAGGAAAACGCTTCAAAGTTGTGGGATAACTCTTTTTCTGAAGAAGAACAAATTTTGGTTTCAAAAACGTTTAAAAAATTTCTATATATGGTACTCGAATGTTCTGTTTTTTCTTTGTTCATGTATTCAAAAAATTGATACAATGAAAATCAAATCAAACTTTTTCTTTCGTTATGAAAACTGGTTTTTACAACCTTGTCACAAAAAAATCTAAAAAAAATAATCCTGGTTTCTACAAACCAAAACAAACTTTTGACGTCGAGTAATATTTCTCGGTATAAATAGACAAAACAGTTTATATTGTATATTAATAATCAAAATTATATATTAATAAACCAACTGAAGATTGTAATTGTATGACAAATCATTGATAAAAAGAAGCAATTTTCCCAGTAGTTACATCTTTGTAACAAAATTTTCTACAGAAAACGCAAAAGTGCCTCTCCTTTTCTGTAATTTTATGTTTATGTGACGGATGTACGCAAGATGAAAAACATAATCAAGAATGATGCTTCTTAATTGTAGTCTCAATCCCTCATGGGTGTCTGGTATTCTCTTTTAGTGCAATATTCTTAACTGTATCTACATTTTTTTCTTTATTTTAACCGGTAAATGTTAAAAATGATTCTGGCATTCATGGAAATTTTTTCATCATTTATAAACACAAGTGACGGGGAGGAAAACAATGATATGGTATGTATGTCCTTCACTTGATAATAACTATCACATTTTCTGTTACCATGTTAATCGCACATAAAGGGTTTGAAGTGTGTACTACTACACATTTTGTTGGAAAATGGCAGAACATTTTTTTTGCAGCTGCGACTACATACAACTTCGTGGAACTAATATTTATGTTAAATATTTGAATACTAGTCTATCGATGATTCTGACTTCAACGAAGTCAGAACGAACGAACGAAGTCGAAGCAACAACAGACACAGAAGTTTCATCAGAGAAATATGAAGATGGGGATGACGAGCCAGATACACTTCACCCAAATAAGAAAGCGAAGACATCGACCTCCGAACCTGTTGTTAAATCAAAAAGGTTAGAAAAGAAATATAATTCAACAAAAGCGAAAAAATATTTTCATGAAATGCTTTCCTTTGTTGGTGATTTTTAAAATTGTTTATGTTTGTTGTTTAGACGATTAAAAATGAATTTGATTAATGCCTATTTTGTAAAGTTACCCACACTGTTTTTCCCTTTTTTAGTCAAACTTTAAGAATATTTAAAATTTTCGCCTGGTGGCCTTAGAGTCTCTGCATTTAAAGAGGCTTTAACAATAAGTCTACTAAGAGCACGCACAAAACATGCAAGAAAATAAGGCAATGTGCAAGGTACAATTCCTTTAATCCGAATAAAGGAATGTAAAAAAAGTCTTCGTGACAAACTTTTGTGAGTTGAAAAGACAAACCTTAATTATTTTAATACATATTTATTCGTCAAAAAAAAAAAGTTTGTAGTTGCAAGTCCATTGGTTTCGTCATTTTATTGCTTTAGTTATCACTATACAGACAGTGGCCAAAGGTCTTGATGGAAGTCGTTTTTATGATTGTGTACATTGCTGTTACTTCTGTGGTAAATTAGATACGGAAATCGGAAGGCACTTGTAGATAGTTCACAAAGACGAAGATGAGATTACAGGGTTGCACACTTCCGATGAAAAAGAAAAAGATATAAAGCTTCGTTTCAGAGTTAAAAGAGTTGATTTTATCCAAAATGAAAAAGGATGAAATCTAACAATGTGCTTCCAAAGATGTTTTAATAACTACATACGGTTCCTTCCGAATGAATTCTGTTGCAAAATTGAACGCAATCTTAAACAGAATGAGAGTGTTAGCGAGTATTCGTAAAACTTACAAAGGAGGACTGGTAGTTATCACGTATTATAGCCTTTCTCTGCATTATTTTTATTTTGCTTCGATATTACTATTGCTCATTTTGAAAATATATCTTACATAAAATATGGCGTTTCTATATTTCTATATATAATCTCCTGCATTTTGTGAAGGCTTACCAGCGCAATATTTCGGAATTTGAAGATTGTTTTAGCCGATCTAAGGGGCAAAGCTTGAAAATTTTCTTCGCCCGTCGGCCTCAGCCATGGTCGGGCCTTCTGTAATACTGAATAATTTAGCCCCTCCACTTTCAAAATTGCTTCGGCGCGCCTGCATCAAAAACAAATGGTTTTTATTTAGAAGAGCTTTTTTCGCTTGATCTTGAGACGTCTGCCATGCTTTCCAAAGAAACTGACCCCAGGCGGTTTCACAAAAAGTTGTTTTTACAACGACAAATATGTCCAATTAGTTTTTTTAGTTAAAGTGATATTGTGTGTCGATTTTGATGGCTTAACATGATGTGACACATATGTCCCATCGGACATTAAGGTTTCAAATTTTAAGTTTTGCAGGTCATTCACATTTTCCTGTATAGTTAGTATATAATGCACTTTAAGCAGATGATATAAGGAAATAAAGATGTCAGGGTTCAGACTCGCTATCTTTTATGCTACAATTTTAAACAAAAATATGCTCGCTTGCATTTTTTCATTCTGTTTTCCCGAAGTCTGATTATAGAAGGGTCGATGACATGCATTACTTTGTTATTTCTTTTATTTTGGATGTAGTTCATGTTAGGGGAAAGAGGGGGAGGCAGGTACCCGTGTTTATGGAAGTGGATGTGCTAGCTGCAATGGAAGCATTGGGGAAGTATAATAAAAATGCACTTGGTATTTGCCCTAAAAACAGTTATTTATTTTCAACACCACAAGATCATCTAAACGCCCTTAAAGAGCCATTGATTGCATGAATAACGTGTTAAAATTAATTAAAGACCTTCAGTATGCCGAGCGACTTCGATCAACCGAAATTTGACGTGCGCTGAATATTTTTGTCAAAAGGTACGCGAAAATTAAACTGCGTGAATTAAAAAAAGACAACAAAAAAAAAGGAGTAAAGTGATTTAAAGTCTTTTGATAATTTTTAGATAGTATACAAGGTCGATAAGCTTATAAAAACAAAGCAAAAATTTTAATTTCGTACACTTTAATGTGTAATTATTGATGTGTTGATAAAGCTTCTTTTATAATTTTCTGTTAAGATTGGCAAAAAAGATGCACAATAAACTCGCGCAAAATTGTTATTAATGTCCTCGATAAAATTGGCGCATCTGGATCACGCTCACCCTCAATTTAAAAATGAATTGTCCGATAAATTAATTTCGCATTTTTTAGCCAAATTTGCAAAATTAGGTTCCCGCAAGAAATTAAAGATGTGAAATTCGCGAAATTAGGTTTTCTTAAAAACTAGCCTATTTCGAACCTACTGACAAGAGAATACAAAAAAATTAACAGTTTTCGTTTAGTCTAAAGTCTTAAAAGAAGTTACAAATTTGTTTTGTTTCTTTTCTTGATCATAATAAAATCAAAATGGAAATTAAATATTTTTCCCGCTTTTTGTTTTTTAACCATTTTTGACTTTTAATGCCCCTCTATAACTCCCCCCCCCCTCTGATTCCGCATAAGTCAGTAATGAAGAAGAAAAACTTGGCAGCGGTAGCGACAAAGAAAGTATTGAAATCTCTAGCGTAGCGAAACCAGGTAATTATTTGTGCTTGTGCACAATAATTATTAAAATTGTGCAAAATGTTTAAAAATTTAAATTAAGGTAAATTTACTTTGGCTTATTCTCCAAATTTTTAATCCACCGTAATTTTTCAATTTAGGACATCAGTAGTACCTGTGTCAAACCTTCAAAAGTAAATTACAATTAGTTGCATTATTTAGAATTGTCAGATGCAAGTGAAAACGCGAGAAGGAAATGGTCGTCGGAACAATGCGAGCTTGTTTTAAGAGTATTCCACAAGCACGTTATTGAAAACTCACTGCCCGGAAAAGTCGAATGTTTGAAGTTGCTGTCGAAGAACCCTTGTTTACGTGACAGAAATCACCTACCGCCATTAAACTATCCTCCGTATAGGATACTTTGAAAAAATATAGAATGAAATAGGCCACCTAGTATAAAACAGTTTTACATTTTTTTTTATATTTTCTAATATTGAAACGATATTTATGTTAATTTGACTGGGAAAGCAGGTTTGTTAAGGAGTTCATTTTTGTAATAGATAGCTGAAATGACCTTAGTAGTTCGCAAGAATAACCGCAGTGTTGTGTTCATTTCAATCCTGATACTAAAGTATTATCTAAAGAAATTTTCTTTACGAAGTTTTGTTAAATGTAGTAGGATCTCAACTGGGCGGAAATTGTTATGGCTGAACTTTTTCTGCAGTTAAATGACTGTTGGGCACAATATCTTTCGTCTAGTTAAGAGTCGCGTTTATTGGTTTTGAAAAACAGTACTTTTGTAGCAAGTACAAGGTTTTTTTTCACAGCCACGACGGACCTTTCGTTTACTTTCCTGTTGTTGTGTTTGCAAAAGCTTTTACCTATTGCAGTCAGAAAGCTCGTGTTACTTAAACTTTAAAGGTTGTTCTGCGTACGTATTTTTGCCTCTTCGTGCAGAATTGTTGCACCTTAACAGAACGATTTTTAGTAACTATATATAAGCAATTTTATTAGTTGTGTGTCGGCTTTTGTCTACCTACTTTGTCTACAGACTTACTTCAAAGTCATGTGGGAAAAAATCTTGTATCATATGCTCAACATTTTTTTACTCCAGTGCAGTTGTTAACCCTATTCATACCGTGCCGCGCTGTTGCAGCACATATGGTTTTTAAAAAGCCGCCATTATTTTTTGGGGGCACCGTTCATTGTGAAACCGCCTGACTTTTATTTTTTTTATATTTAGAACCGGTTTCTGGTAAAAAAAAAGAATTTAAATAAAAAATGCTGCTAATTTTAACGGTTTGTCTTGACCGGTCAGAAATTAAATTTTTTGAAGATTTTTGTTGTTTTCGGGCGACTCTTACATACAAAATCTTCAAAAATATTAAGCATATGCTCTTCCAATGTTTCAGTGACTCTTTCTAATATATTTCTAACTGTTTTTATATATATTCATTACAATTTCAGTAATAAATTATAATAATGAAACGGCAAAAAATATCTGCTCAAGATGCAGTAAACAACATCCTGCAATTTGTCTACAACGATGAAGACGCAGACGACACTGATGATGAAGATGATCTAAATGGAAATGAGAATGAAGGTATATCATTAATTAATCAATCTGTCCATATTTACGCTTATTCATTGCAAATTTTTGAATAGAAATAAGTAACCGTGCATGGTCAATATTCGCAGGCCACATTTTCTATATTTCTCACGGTATAACTTTGTATATATATATATATATATATATATATATATATATATATATATATATATATATATATATATATATATATATATATATATATATATATATATATATATATATATATATATATATATATATATATATATATATATATATATATATATATATATATATATATATATATATATATATATATATATATATATATATATATATATATATATATATATATATATATATATATATATATATATATATATATATATATATATATATATATATATATATATATACCAATTATACTTTATTTCCAATTATACTTTTAGACTTACAAATTCCTGAGGAAGGTGAGTCTGATGAGGAGCAAAATATGGTAGTACAGAACAACGACAGCGATATTGATGAAGAACTCAACCCCAACCCACGTTACCCAAAAAGAATGCTAACTTATCAAAGAAAAGTCCATTCCATAGAATCTGCTCTAGATGAGTCCAGCTACCAGCCAATGAATATTCCTGAAAAGGTAAAAAAAATGAAAGGGATCATTGAAAATAAACAAGATAAGAAGAAAACACTTATATATAACTTTTCAAACCAGAAACCAGACATTATCGGTCGACAGAGAAGGGCTGACGTTATAAAAGACAAACCAGGTCCAGTGCCCAAGGCTAGAAATACTTGTGAACCTGTTGATGCATTTCACATGTTTTTTACCAAAGAAATGTTTGAACTAATACTAGAAAATACTAACAGAAAAATTAATAACTTACGTGCATCGCTTTCGGAAGAAAAATTGCAGTCGTTTACGAAAATCACGATAATCGACGAGATTCAAGCTTTTGTCGGATTGATGTTGTATAGGGGACTTTTCAGCCTCAATAATTTCTCACTCCTAAAGCTCTTTTCGGATAAATATGGACCACCAATATTTGCTGCAACCATGTCACGTAACCGATTCTTTTTTCTTTTACGGTGTTTTTGTTTCGATGACGAATCTACACGTGCGGAACGCTGGAAACAAGATCGCTTTGCGGCTGCACGAGAACTTTTTGAAATGTTCAAGTCAACGAGCAATGCATGACATCTATGATGGCAACAGACTTTTTGTCCTTGGATGAAACTCTGTATCCTATGCGAAGCCAGGTCGCCTTCAAACAGTACAATCCAAATAAACCTGCAAAGTACGGGCAACTTTTCAAGTCGTTGAATTCTGCTCGCTACCCGTATACATATGTAACTACACCATATTCAGGCAAACCACAAGCTGGAGATGGTGAATTTTACCGTCCAGGTACAGAAAATGTAACCACGTATCTGATCAATCGACTTGACAGCAATCAAAAGCTCGAAGGTAAAAACATCTCATTTGATCGCCTTTACACAACATTTACCCTTGCGACATGGCTTCTCACTGAAAAACATGTGACTTGCATTGGTACCCTGATTGCAAACAGAAGGGGTTTACCGAAGGATATCAAAAATGTTGATAAGCGGGAAGTCCTTTCGACTGAATTTTATTGGGATGACAAGAACGATCTCATCTTGGGTTCGTATGTTGTTAGTACCTCGACAAAAAAAAAAAGAATGTAATGATCCTTTCTACCTACAGACCCTTTCTTGGCACCACTATTGACGATGGGAAGAACAAAGCTATGCTGTACAAGCTTTATGATTTTACCAAAGGTGGGACAGATATAGTTGACCAACGGATGGGGTTTTACACCAGCAAATTCAAATCGCGAAAATGGTCAATGGTTGCATTCGCATACATTCTCGACATGGCACGCGTAAATTCATCTACTTTATTCGCGCTGAATAATAAAATTAATCCTTTGAAACAGGATTCTTTTGATTTTGGAATGTCCCTTGTTTTCGGTCTTGTTGGTCCTTTCGTCAAGCAACGTGATCCGGCAAACCGAAAGCCAGGCATCAAACAGAAAATTGCATTGAGACTTGCATCAATGGGTATCCCGAATGCCGTGACCCCAACACCGGTCAATGCTAGATTTCCCGCCGTAGGTGAAAGGAGAAGAAGATGCAAAATTCGTATTGAAGGGATGGAACATGGTGTAACTCAAGACAAATTACTAAGTCAAAAATCGTTATGTCAATCGTGCGGTAATAGTACATGTCAGAAACATCTTGTCCGTATTTGCCATAGTTGTATGGACTAACTTTTGAATGCGCAATTGACTTTTTTCATCCAGTTGTCCTGTTTTATTTTATTTTACTACTTTAGGAACTAGTTTTACTAAATTCCTCTGCTTTTTATATATTTTACTGATATATAGTATGGAAATTTACTTCGTTTACCCTGATTTTCCTACTTTTTACGTATAAAATTTTGGAAAATGTTGATTTATTTGATAATTTTTCAGACTAATTTAGCTTTTTCTGATTCTTGTGGTTTCATTAGGTATTGTGAATACTTCATACAAAATTTCAGATCAAGAAAAATATTTTTTATTCAGTTGTAGGCCCAATAGTGATGTACCTCAACCGTGCAATATTCATACTTGACCGTATAAATTTTTTCATATTTCTCGCTTTTTCATGAGAGATTTTGGAGGCCTAAAATCACGTTTTCTTGAATCAAATTTGATTTTAGGGTAATTTAGTATATATTATTTGCCTAGAACCAAGTTATATTATTTTTTCAATTTTTCTCCATCCGTCCCGTTGATTTAGGGACGACATAGATATTTACTGTTTTCGGCTGACCGCGATTACTCCCAGGTCATTTTATGGATAATTTTGTAAGTTTATATGCTTTTTATTATCTCAAAGGATTCATTTTATGTTAAATAAAGTGTATCCAAAATTTCAAATCAAAAGGACTTGTCGTTCCAGAGTTATGGCATCCGTGCTGTTAGAGCGCGGCACGGTACCAGTTAGACCCCGGCGACACGGTATGAATAGGGTTAATTGATTACTGATAAAAACAAAAAATTGAAAAAAAATATCGTAAGTGATATGTGCAAATTTGTCCTTGCAACTAAATTTGTAAAATGTCAGTTTTGTCCCCAAAACTCAACACAACCTCTGAAAAACATTATCCATGGAAAGAAATTATGATGACAATAATGCAGATGAAAATAATAAAGATATTAATAAAATGTACTCTTCTAGTAATCAAAGTGCCATATTTTCATTTTCAAATGCTATCACGAATACATCCACACTTGTAGAAGGTTCATTCTCAGAGAAACTATCCAATCTGAAACAGTTCTTTTCAATAGGCACTGTGCCAATTGCTTTAAATATCCGCCGTCGAAAAGTATATTCAGATACTATACAGAAACTTAAACTTCATTATAAAAATAGCATGACCTCGTTTCAAGTAAACTTTATTGGAGATGACTTGACTGATGGATATGGCCCAACAAGAGAAATTTTTTTCTTTGTTTTTTAAAGATTCTAAGAAACACATTGTGGGCAAACAAACTTAGCAGCGGTTACTGAAAGTGTTTAAAAATGTGTCCTACACTGTCAGCAATGAAGGCGACGAGATTGTTGCTGAAAAAAGATCTACAGAAGACGATATAGTATACAATTTCACAAACTTTGTTGGGAGCTTAGGTGCAGAGGACATGTGCGTAAAAACCATTGCAATCGATTCAGACATTCATGAAAATGCTTCTAACAAAAAAGTTGTTACAAAAAATTTGACAAAAAGAATCTAATTGATTACATACAGTTCTGCTCTGGTTCAAAATTTGTGCTTGAGTCTATAAAAGAAAAAGGAACTGTTACGTTAATGTACTTGGACAATGCTTCTCGTGGTAAAAGAATTGTTATTAGCACTTGTGCCTTAGTGATTTAATTCCCTGTGTCCGCCAGATATTATAGATCACCAGAAGATTTTAATGAGCATTTCTGTGACGATATTGTGTCTTCACTTGCTTTTGGAAAGTTTTTAGTTTTAATCTTATAATTTGTTTAGGAAAATATTAATTTTGTTTTTTACTGATTTATTTAGTTCGAAATGCCGAGAAATCTGTTTTTATTACAAAATAGTTGTATACTGGCTATCAATTGCTAATTTTATATTTTGTTGGAAATATTTTTGTTTCTGTCTTGAGTGTCAACTTTCTAGAGTTTTTGTATTTTTGTTGTATACAAGATAATATGATGATGAAGTGACAAAACAGCTGGCTGTTGTGATATAACTTGTCAAATGACGGCTGGTTAATTATTATAGAGGTTTTAACCCTCCGAAGATTCTGCATAATAGCAAAACCCTCCATGTTAACAGGGATTCTTATAGGAAAAATACATTGACCATTAAACAGGATGCGTAAAACAGTGGTAAAGCACAAAACACAAATAAAAAAACATAAAAAGACTACAAACAAAACACGTAAAATAAATAAAACTTTAAAAAATTTTGACGAAACTATCCTTAAAAGGATTAATCTTAGAATAATTCCTACTGGATAATAAGAATAATGCCTCCCTACTAGACTGGTAACAAGTGGGACCGCCAAACCCAAAGACCAGACAAAAAGTCTAGCTCCATTTCTATGCTTCTTACAGGATCTCAAGAGAGAGAAGGAAGTGAACAAACTCCTATATCACAGTTAACTAACTGGCTAAGGATTAGATGGGGTAAATTGGAAGCACTAGAGAAATTTATTCCCTTCACCAATTTATTTTTATGGCATGAAGTTAAGTCATGCTAAAAATTATTGTGTAACATGATGAATTGTTTAAGAGAGATGAATTGACTTCTGAAACGCAGCGGTCGTTGCACTTGAGCCAAGTGTTTCGCTGATCTTTAATAAACGCCCAGTAATGTCCTGCTTTTAAGGTACCTGAATGATTAATGGTGGCGACTAATCTGTACTTGTTGCTAAAGGAAATTTCATCAGTAGGGTGAGAAAGCACAATTAGGTCGTCGTGTTTCGTTGCAGACAATTCACCGATCTTGTATCTTTGAAAGAGAAACCATTAACTGAAGCACCTAAGTAACTGAACAACAAGGATATCGCCACAACTGGGAATTTTTGTTTTAGTTGTTCTCTTCTGGTGAGATGAACACTGACGGCAAAACCACCTGTCGTCGCCTACAATCTGTTGCGACTGCGAAATTGCCTTGAAAGAGTCCCCTATTGTTTTGCATGTTGGCAAAGTAAGAATTGCCTCCTTTTGTTCTTTAGAAGAGGAACACAAACAAGTGTTACAAGATATTGATGTTGTTAGACTAACAGAGCGGAGATTGCTAACCAAGGAAAAAGATCCAATTAGTTCGTCAATGACTACGTGGAGCGTCTCAGGGACGTCTTGCTGATCATTGTAATGATCCGCAAGACGTATTATTGCTGATCATTGTTTAGAGTATGCATTTTGTTTTGCAAAGCCCGTAGGAAATTGGAACGATCGATAGGTGAACGGGAGAAATGTAAAAGGGGCATATTTAGGACTATTGACTTCACTAGTGGCGATAACAAAGAGGACTTTGATGGCAGTTGAGACTTTGAAGTCTTTGAAGAACAGTTAACACTTTAGGAATGGAATTTGCATAGCATGTGTTATCTTTGTTTATTAAACCGGCGTGGGCGTTGTTAGCTTTTTGCTTGGATTTGGTCTTTAGGTCAACTGCGGGTTTGGGCAATGATGTGGCTGGATACGGACTGTTATCGACAAAAGAGTTTGATGCCAAAGAAGACACTTAAAACATATAATCTTTTGAGGTTGTGGATGTTGTTGGAATCCTTCTTGGGACCATTGCAGAGAATCTCTAGCAAACCAGATGCAAAATGATTTTTTTATGCAAGTGTCTCAAAGTTTGCGTGCAGTTATAAATGCAGATTTGTTGAAAAAACTAAGAGTTTCTAAACAACATACATTGGACCTAGAACAGTAACCTCTAGCACCTAATTGAACAGCGTAGAGATATGGAGAACAATCCTTACTACGTATCACTTCGACTAAAGAGGAGTATTCAGAAAGTTTGGTACAGTGCCAGGACTCCATATTCTCCTCATAAGGACAGGTAAGTTCAACGAAAATGGCAATTTTGGAACAGTTGGAATACATTACAATGTCTGGTCTCAGTGATGTAGCAGCTATACCAGGGGACACAAAGACAGACAGTATCACGCAGTCACTGGCGTGATGGAGTAGACCTGTTTGTTTTGATCATTTTTCCAGAGGGTATGACCTGCTTTAACAAATGATATCTTAAACAATTTACTTTTCTGAGATGGTGTAAGTTCTGACACAAATTTTTCGAGGCTTAGAAGAAGCTCACAAAGAATAGAATCATGTCGGAAAGTAAATCTGCCTTGAGTAAGGGCAACCTTGCAAAAACTAAGACATGTGGTGTGGTGCATAAAAGTTTTCCACACAAGGAACAACTGGATTCAGTGCAAATGTTCCCAGGATTTAAGTTGCTTGGTGATGGTAAAACGTCATAAGTAGAAGCTAGGCAGAATGAAAGCAAGTTTGGTGGCATGGCCAGAAAGGATTTCCAGGACAGGTCATTTCGGATGTAATTCATCCATCTGGTTCATTGCCCTTGTACGTGCAACTGCATGGCTCTACTCATGTTTGCTTCCTCGTTTTTATATCTAGCTGTGTTGGTTATCAACTTTTTGTAAGCGTAACACTGTTTGGAAGTGGGAACCTTCAAACTTTTTTGGATGCCTAGGTCAGCTCTACCCAGTTGGGGAGTACCTATCATGGATGGAACTGTCACTTCTGTCTCTGCCGTCATAACTACGTCCTTAACCTTACATTTACCCGATTTTAAAGAGTGGACACTATATGAGACTAGTGGGTCTTTAGAGTCCTTTAAAAGCATATGGCAGCTGATTTTGTAGCACTTCAGTAGTGATGTCAGACTTTTGATTGGTAGGGGACAAGGCGAACAGGATCTGTACAGACAACATCTGTCTGTACAGCTCCTGTTCGCCTTGTGGATGGTTAAATTGAAAGCCATTTTGTGATAAAAGCAGATGTCTTTTGTGCCAACCTTGAAACCCGAGATATGGGAACGTCGTAAATAAGCAGTGGCCATTGGATTCTAGGGAGAAGTAAATTTTGTAGAATTCAGAGTTTGCCTTTGAAACAAGAACTATTAATTATTGTTAGCCCAGTTGTTAACTTATTCTGTAGTTCCCGGATTGATTTTGCGTCAATAATGCGACCAAAGTCAGTGGTGTAGATGGAGGGATAAAGAAAACGGGTTAGTGTTATAAGTATTATGCTTCTTGACTTGCGGGGACAGAAACTCATCCTGGCCCATATCAAAGCAGTAGAACATCGGTTTAGGAGTTTTCGAGTTTCTGAAACAAAGGATGACATGAGGTTGATATCGTCCATAAAAGCTTTAATTACTGGTAGAGATACCTTCTTAGAAGTAACAAAATTGGATGCATCAGATAGGGGAGTGTATTCAAGGATGATGTTTATGCCAGCGAGAAACAAGGTGATGGAAAGAGTGCACCCCGCAAAAATGGCACACACGTGCCTGTGCCAGTTGCTTGGTGAGGACAAACTAAAGATTTGCTATAAATACCGATATAATAAATCTTGATGAACGATATCCAGCTTGGAGCAACTCCATATCTGATAACTGTTTATCTATATTTTTTGGATTTTGAGCAAGTTATTATGTTGTATATATTTATCTTATAATATAAATAGGTTTATAGGATGATTTTTCACCAGAATTGCTTAAAGATTGCCCTCAAATGCAAAAATCCTACTATTTTGACGTGAAAATTATCTTTTCGGCGATGTCCCGGAAATGAGGTTTTTGAGCTTTGAGAAAAGATTGTGACTGTTGTAGTCATCCTTTTGAGCTGAAACTTTCAGGAGAGGTTCAGATCAATGTTTAGATTGTTCTAAATGAAGGAAATTCCATTTAGCAACCGTTGCTAAGGAAAATTTTTCCCTCATTCAGAACAGAGAACTATCGATAGATACATAACACTTAGTATATATGTAGATATAACTTAAGAAACATTTTCTTGACCAAAATCTATTGTTTCTATTGTCATCACCCTATTGTCATATTGGCATGGCATGTCAAGTCAATTTTTTACTTTTTGAAAAGCCAAAAGGTCATTCTATCATCATGTGAAGTTTCAAGTAGCAAACTTTTTTCTTCATTGAGTTATGTTAATTTATGTGAAAATTGAGGGTTTTTTTGAAAAAGGTATAGAGCCACCCTAAAATCGTGTTTTCTAGCTAGCTGTTTACATGTGCGCTAGTTCGAGTTAGACACGCGTGGCCTGGATAAGAAATTAGACACGTATCATTAGATACCACAGAAATCAAGAACATCTTAAAATACAAAACATAAACTTTGCATATAAGAATATAAAAAATCAAAATGATTACACAGCCAGTTATTATAGTATTTTTATCTTACTTGTTCAGAGCAACAACAGGATAATAAAGCTATACCCTTAAACATCGGTAAACCACGACGACGACCAACGGTAAGGAATCAACAAGTTACAAGAATAAGTTGAGCTGTTGTTGGTCCATTATTAAAAAGGGTAAAACACGTTTATTAAATTAGGGTTGGCAAAATTTCAACGAAAAAAAAAGTATGCAACTGTCAAAAGAGCCGGCGGAGCTCAAAGTTTAAAAATGCAGAAGGATGCCAGTGTGTTTGATGTTATTATTGTTGCCAAGAAACACTTCTTTCTAAATGGAACAAGTGTCCTTGGACCTTAGATAGAATTTGTGTTCAAATTAGGCAATTTCAGCTGTGACATAATTAACGATGTCAATGAAAATTCTTAGCAACAGTTTGCACTATATTGAAAAACACAAACTGACACATACGACTGTATTTACTTTCAAAGAAAAAAACATTAGTGACTTAGTTGGTATCCGTGATGATGGAGACGAGATGCTCCTTTGATGAAGAGATGACCTTTTGTAAGTGTGGCCGAACCATGGAAGATGGATATTGCTTGCTGTGTCAACAGGATTTAGAATTTCAACGCTCATTGGAAATTGATCAAGCTAAAGTGAAGACTTAATTTCCGCCAATGTGGTTGAATTTGAAGACTCCAGTGATGAAAATAATCCCGAACTTACAGATGCCGATCCCCAAAATGCAAACGTTCGCAGTTAGATATAGACGCTCAATTTGATCATCTGATACGCCGTCAGCTGACACAACACCACCAGAACCATCAGGATTGGCTCTTTCTACACCATCAGTAGTGTCAAACCGCCCGGGAACGCGAACTATGACAAGAATGAACATAAATTTGGGGATGAGTAAATCAATAGGAGTACACAGTACCAAAAGACCTCTCTGAACCTGAGCAAGCAGGTGAGAGTTTTTTATTAGAGGCACGAGCATTGTATAAAGAGGACCAAGATAAACAACAGAGAGTTGTAGTTGTTTAACGTGAATAACGGAGTTTCATACCGCGCCGGTCTGGGCGCTAGCGAAGCGCTTTGTAGGGACAAATTTTTGGCTTGTTTACATTTGTCTCGATAGCCCAAATAATTTTCATGGTCAGTTTTTCACAACTATTCTGGTTAGTGCTGCGAAAAGAGGCAGAAATGCAAAATCCTGCCTGATGTTTCTTCAACTATTTACTTTAACTGACGTTTTGCTTTTTAATAACACGTTTAAATGGTTTTGCTAACCCTCTTCGTGGTATATTGACATGGGTAAGATGTTGGAATTGAAAAAAACCTAATAAAATTAATGACTTTTATAGAGAGGCAAGAGAAGACATATTGTTGATGTTAGTTTTAGGGGTTAGCTTCCTGAAGTTGCAAGCTACATATACCATACATTTTGTGTTGTGAGGAATAGAGTAATGGTTAAAAAGAAACATCATTATCAGTGCACTTTGGCAAGAAGAAATAAAAATTACAGCTAGCTATAGAAAGACTTAAAGGAAGTTTTTTTACAGTAAGCTATAGCTAGCTAGCTATATATAGATCTGCAAGTTTGACATGGATTAACGTGGAAGAGCATTTAATAAAGGATTTATTTGCAAATTATAGCCAACTATTTATATAAAAAAGAGCACAGATGAAATCGACTGAAAATAAAATGCACACTTCAATGATATAATGACTAGCTTTGACTTTTCCTTCGAAATTATTGATATAAATATTACATAACTAGCTAGGAAGGGATATATATAATAGCATGTTACACTGTATTACTGTGTTTTTAATTTTGGTAAAATGCAAGAATAAATTTAGGCAAGGTCCACTTTTACAATTTCGTGATAGCTATAGTAATTTTGGTACATTGCCATAAGAAAAATTTGGCAACCGAAAATATTTGACGGAAAAAGTTAAAGTCACTAAATTTGTTTAAAAAGTTATTTTCCATTAAATTTGTTTATTTTAACGAAATGTTATTTTATTTTATCTTTCGCAGCAGTCGAAACTTTGTACTTTACAGATTAAAATTATTCCAATGCAAAATTGAGGCGTAGCAATTTTTAAGGCTAAGTTGGTGTTTGAACTGCACTGTTAAGTTGAGTGATATTAGAATTGAGTTTTTATGATCCTATTTTTAGCATCTGGGCACTTATCCACCCATATATCTGATTACTGCATGAATAAGGCTACGATATATAGGAGTGACCCAGTGTGACCCCTAGCTAACAAGAACTACAACGGGACAGATACAGCCAGCTTTTTGACAATTTTTAATTTGGTGTATAAAAAATGTAGGTAGCTCCGCCCTGGTTAATAATGACATGCTAGCAATCCCTCTTTGATCAGCACTGTGATATTTTTAAGACAATATTAAAACTTGTGATGTAACTAACTACTAAAATAAGGTTTCTTTCTCTTTTGACTGCCAACTTTTCATGATGAGTGTACCCCACAACTTGAGGCAATTAAATTAATATCCAAGTTTAGGCCTTGAACCTTCATAATATACAATCTTATGTCAATACTGAGTATCCTTCCTTTAAATAATTGTAAAATCAATATATCGCACCAGTTTAAAAAGTAAAAATACAAAGAAAAAAGTGAATAATTCTCTTCGTACTGCATGCTTTTCTTAGCAAATGCCTTACGCTCTGCGGGGGTTATAAAATTTGTCCCTACAAGCACTTCGCCAGTGCCCAGGCCTGCGCGGTATGAAACTCCGTAATAGGGATGTTTTTTGAGCATTTTGTTTCAAAGCTTTAATTTATCATTACGTCAATTACTGGTTAGATTCGCCGGAGTTACTGCTGCCGATACAGGTGTACCTTTTCATGAATTTTTAATCTTATGCATCTTTTTGTGATTCGATATGTATTGGATTTACAGCTGACCATGATGATGTTATTCAAAAAACCTACTTTAAACGTGGACAATTATGTGGACTTTCAATTATCGAGATTGGACGCTGTCCAAAATGTGTACATCCTGTATTGATAACATTGATCAACCAGATGAAATTGAACATTGCGATGATCAAGTTTTAAAAAGGGTTCTTGCGCAAGTAAATTATAACAACTACGATATGCTGCTACATTACAACATTATTCCTGCTGGACACAATCGCTTACATTATAAATCAAAGCTTTTTGGCAATAGATCACTTCAAGAGAGGTTTACATTCGATTGTGCCATCGCTTGTTTCAAGTACAAAATTTACAGTAAAGAAAAAGTAATAATAATATAGCATATTCGTTTGGTGACATGGTGAATATTTTGTCTTACCCACAAAGAGTCGAATGAATGGAGGTGATCGGAAAAAAATTATATTGAGATTGAAAATATGTCTTTACCAAAAGTTTGGTTTTGTGGTTGAAGTGTTCAAGTATCCTAGGAAAACATAAAACAAAAGTTTGTAATTGCTAATCAGTTTGGGTCAGGATTTGTAAAAATTTAGACTGTATATTACCTGACATTTTTCTTGAAGAATTATTCAAAAAGAGATATTCCTTTTGATTCGGTATTTGGAAAGATTTCAATTATTATGTTGTTATTAAGAACAATACTACTGTATGAAAAACATATAAAGACCTTGATCGCGGAGGTCTAGGAGATAATTTTTCCAGCAACCCAGTGTGTCTTGTTTCAAAATTGACAACCATTCTACAATTCTCTGGTTACTTGTCGAACGGCTATAATGTCTCTCTCCACCAAACGGCGTATATATTTTCGCACCCATTTTTTGTTCCACGAAAAGTTAAAAATATTCTTCAAAGTGTTTTCCAAAGGAGTTAATAAGTGCCACTCTTGATACTGAAGAAAAATATCATACCTCTTACATACTTTGGAATTAATTTCATGTCTTTAGCAAACGTCGACGTATATAAGTATATAAGATATTGACGATAACGGTATTATTGAGGGCGGACGCATGAATATGAGTTTATAATCGGAAGTGAAATATTTATTTAGAAATGCAGCGACGTGACGTTAAAACGGAAAGAAACACAGCGCAAGATTACTAGACTTTGTTGCTGACATATTATACTTAAACTGTTCTTTCATTATATACCAAATAAAAAAAATTATTGTAGAAGAACTACTTTGTTCATCACTAACATACTGCCTGGCAGTGAGCGGGATTCGATCCGCGGTCCCCAGAACTGGGAGCCGCAGACGAACCCACTACACTGTGTGCAGCTATATGTCAGTAATGAACTCAGATAGTTTATCTGGATGGTGTGTATACATATTTATCATTGCACATCCGTATTTCATTCTTAACAGAGAATACTTCACACCGATCAGACCTCTGATCATGACGGGCGAGTATAATGCGTGTAAGTGAGTATAACGCGAGTATAATCCCTACAGAACTGACGTATAAGTGCGGTCGTTACACCCAAAGACAAGGCAATTGCCAAGCCCCCTTGCTAAGCTTCTTATAAGTGCTTTCTAGGAAAGCGGCGAGTGAGCAAACTCGTGAATAACGGTAAACTGTATCCAAAACTCACAGCAGGGGTAATTTCAAACCGCTAGGAAAAAAAGATCCCTCCCCCTTTTGACAAATGTGCTCCCGTTTTAGTGCGAATTCACACTATTTAAATTTTGACAAAAAACAAACAATTTGCATCAGATTCAGATTACATATTTTATGCATTATCAGTAGTTCAACAAAAAAGATTCAAAGTCGATTACCATTGCAATGAAAATTGTGATTGATAATGATGTGACAAAACAGCAAGATGTAATGATACTACTTGTCTAAAGACAGGTGGTTGTGGCTACGTAGAGGTTCTACCCTCTAAAGATTCCGAAATAATCCAAAATCTTCCTTGTTGCAAGGATTTGTCAAATTATACGATGATCACTTTGACTAACATTAAAATAACACAGAACACAGGAACAAAGAAGAGCAACCTTCGAATACAACAGAAAACATTAAACAAAACAATGATGAACAGCTACAGTTTAGAGACAATAAAAACAAGCATTCATTGTATAAAATAAATAAAACTTTTTAAAGTGAATATCCTTTAACGGATAAATTTCAAGGGAATTCGTTACGAATTCGTAGATAAGAAAAAGCAGGCAACGATCTGTGCGCCAGAACTTATGACTCTGGCAGTGACTTTACACGTGTTAATGAGCCCAACACTCACCCTTACACAGATCATTGCTGCAATGGGTATGTTATCTAGCAATTTTCCAGAAACTGTAAAGTCTTTTTTTTCAAAGATAATGCCTATCAGTTCATGAGTACTGTTAAAGGAACTCCAGCTTATTGGAAAACTTTCCTCTTTGAAGTTTTAGCTATGGCGAAACAACTCGGTTTACCAACTTTTTTCATTACATTTAGTTGTGCAGATTTACGTTGGAATGAACTCATCTCTATAATAGTTGAGTTAATGAGTGAAAGTTTAACTGATGATGATATAATTAATATGGATTTCTTCAAGCGTTGTAGATATGTTGATTTTTTCTTTCAAACCATCTTAGTTCGCGGTCTACTTGGTAAAGTTCAGTACCATGTAATTAGAGTAGAATATCAAGACAGAGGTAGTCCACATATCCATTCCTTTCTTTGGGTTATTGATGTACCTGTTCTAACAGAGAGAACCATTGATGAATATGTTGCTTTTGTTGACAGTCTAGTAAAGGCAACTTTGCCGAATATGTCTGCTGACAAGGATTTATTTAATTTAGTGACTTCTTACCAAATTCATTCACACTCAAAGTCATGTCGGAAATATAAAACCCAGGCATGCCGATATAACTTTGGAAAGTTTTTTACAGATCGTACAATCGTTGCAAAGCCTTTGCCAGAACAAATGACTGACGAAAAAAACAAGTTGTGCTACAAAAACGAGAAGCAATTCTTTCGAATGTTAAGGAATGAAAAAGGTTTACAATACAGCAAGCTGCACTGAAGTATCTTGTCTACAGGGACGGTGGTTATCAAAACTGGGATTCGGCTCCTAGAAGAAGGTGCTGAATACACTTTATTGCTTCTTACAAGCATGAGTACTGTCCAACTTGGACCTAAAACTATTTTTTAAGAAGATCGTAAAGAGAAAAACAATCTTTCTATCACAAACAATACTACACAAGACAGAGCTATATGTCAAAAATATATAGAGACGTACTTAAACCCTCACAAAAGGAATATTATTGATTCTTCAAAAGAAATTTTCGAAGTTATTCCTTGCATTTCAAAAGTTTAGAGTTATCTGAGGCAGATTATTACAATGCACATAGCATTTCAAGTGATTCTGATTTTCAAATACATCTAAAACGACTGCCTAATTCCTATTTCGTATATAATCACTTTGATGAAGGATTAGGATATTGGAAAGCAAATATTAATATTCAACAAGTTTTTAATCACTACAAAGCTGTAACATACATGTGTTCATTTTTTCAAAGCGGCAGATAAAACCTCTCAAACCATGAAGCAAGTTGCAACACAACCTCATCAGTGCAACAAAAGCCATTTCGAACAAATGAAAGCAATACCTAGAGCGAATGTTACAAAACGCGAATGCTCAGTTCAAGAAGCTGTCTAGTTACTCATGTCGGAGTTGTGGCTCAGAAAAACCTTTCCTTGTATAATATACGCAAATAATAATTTATCTGAAAAGCGCCACAGAATATGTCGTTACAAGGAGGAAATTGATGAGCTGCCAGAACACAGTACTGACATATTTAAACGCAATATGATTGATCGTTACATGGATAGGCCAAACCCCTTTTTTAAAAAAGGTAAACATAGAGTCCTTGATAGTTTTTGTTTTGCCCAATTTCAGTCTTATTATTATGTTACAAATAAAACAATTGAAGAAAGTGAAAATGATTTTTAACCTGTAGTGTTAAATGATAATTTATTAGAGTTCAACCATGCCGATTGTAGTTATCCCAAACTAATTCCTTTAATGTCTTCAAAAGAAACATTACAATGCAGAAAAGTAAAAGCAGTTTTGCGATACCATGTACCTAACAAAAATAAAAAAACAAAATAATATGCTCATCACTTGCTCTTCATGTTTTTTCCTTTTTGAAACGAAAATGCATTGAAATCTGTTAATGGTTCGTACGTTGAAAAGTTACAGGAGCTTGGAGTTAAGATGTAGTTGATCATAATAAGACAATACTTGAACCACTTAGTGATTTAGTGGACGGTACTTTGGTGAACTTACAAGGTGATCTTCATAGCAACACTGATGCTTATTTACAACAGGAAAATGACTCTGTTGAGCAAGAATAATTAAATACTCTTGATGAATTAGTTGACGAAAATCCTTCTAAAGATGCAGTAGTATTTGACGAAGCAGTGGACATGTCTCGTGCAGACCCAATTCTTCTTTCTGATGACGAACTGAATTGCAAAATTAGATCTTTGAATTATGAACAAAGAAAAATATTTGATGTAATCTATAATTGGGCTGTAAACAAACTAAAATACTTAAACACATTATCACCTATAAATATAGCCCCTCTCCCTTGCATATTTTTTTTAACTGGCAATGCTGGATGTGAAAAGTCTTCCTTACACGAGTAATTTATTATTCCTTATCGAAACTATTTTCTTACAAAACTAAAAATTTTAAAAATCCGAACGTCCTACTAAAAAATTGAGGAAATTTTGAATCGTAAACAATCAGAAACGGCTGGCCTTGCTACAACTTTGAAAATCAAAGTAGATACCCGTGTCATGTTTACAGTAAACATCGATATTCAGGATAGATAAAACAAATCCTTACAGACAATGGAACTGTTACCAAAGTTTACATAAAATTTGATGATCCCAAAGCTGGCAAAAAAAAAATAAATGCCGATCGACTTGCAAGACAACATTCTGCTGTTTCCATTGAAAAGGAGGAAGCTGATAAAAAGAGTAAGGAATCATCTCCAGTGATCAAGGGAACACAATTTCCTTTAGCCTTGAGTTATGCCTGTACATGTCACATTGTCCAGGGCTTGAGTTTTAATGAAGCTGTCATAAGTTTTGATCTAGTAAGGCAGAGAAATTTCAATTATACGCAAATGTATGTAGCTCTCAGTAGGGTTAGATCGTTAGAAGGACTGTACCTTATTGGAAAATTTGATGTGAATGCCATTAGATCTAATCCTAGAGCCAATACAGAGTATGACCGTATGCGTGCAGAGTGGCCCCTTGAATTTCCAGATGAAGAGAATTTAGCTTAAACAAAGCTTTGCCTAGGTCTTTTGAATATAAGGTCGTTTAATAAGCATTTACCAGATGTTTCTCTGTGGGCTAATTTTATATCATCTGATGTTTTATGCTTCACTGAAATTCAACTTTTATCTAACCAGACACCACAGAATGCTGCTAATTTTTTGCATTACTTTAACAGTTGTCATAATGCTTGTAGTGATAGATATCAAGGTTTAACTTTTTGCCACTGAGAAAGCATTAATGTAGTGGAACACTATTTTGGCACAGGTTCAGTTATACTCAAGTTCACTAAGCAATTGCTTTCAAGCAGTCTGTTTAGTGTATTGTTACTTTACAGAAAAAAGACCGTCAGTTTAGCTCAATTTCTCAGTAATCTGTCAAATTTAGTGGCTCCTGAACAGTTTGAAATTTTTCTATAATAACCACACAAAATCATTCCGTCATATTAAGAACAGAAATGAAACGGCGTTATTTAAATTAATTTGGAGCCTAAGTATGAAAATAAAGCAATGATCTACGGTGGAGTATAGCTACATGTGCTTCCCCATACCAAAATGATTCGAAATCATGTGATTTATGTTTAACGGAAAAGATAATCATCGTACGTGCTGAACATATGGGATTACTAAATAAACAAAATGAACTTATAAGTAAATGCCGTCATAAAAATAAATTCCCACTGAAAGTTTATATATCCAAAACTTCTCTCTGCGAAGAGGTGCTGACGCGTCTGTGTAATCGATCAACGTAACTTCACAATCATTGAGGAGTCCCGAGTGACCCTCGCTAAAAAAGTGTCAATGAAAAAACGTTTGCATCTTCTTTGAGCTGCTTTTCCATTTGTTCCATCGTATATATGTACTTGTATAATATTTGTATATGTATAAGACATATGTAAATCTTCTATGCAGTAGTAATTCCGTAAAAAGTATGAATAGTACTCTCTACATACTCTTTAGGGATATTGCTAGTGCACTCTTGTGATTTTTAATTACACACATACGTAAATTTGCTTGTACAGTTGCTCAATGTGTGCTACAACAGATGGGTACATTGTTGCATATAGTATCAGTAATTTTCAAAACCAAAACCATTTCAATCGGACACAAAAAAGAATTTTAACTAACTAGTATGTCACAAAGTGCATTAACTGTACTGTCTGCATGTTCTTTCTTACCCTTTCTAGATGCAATTTCTTTACTTTAGAGAATTTTTAACTTACTTCAATAACGACTTCCAAGGAAACTCCTGCAACCCCGGAAAACAAAGAAGATAGTAAGTCTACTTTGTATTATATTGCTCTGATAATTTACTATAAACTATCAGATTTTTTTCAACATAACCTTATGTGATATTTGGACACCTAAGAAACAGTTTTAGGGAGGGTGTGCTTAGATAATTATTTTTATGAAAACTTCTTATTCGAGGAATCTGCTTCTTCAAGAAGGACGCTTATTCTGGGATTTCCGGTAGTTGTAAACCAATCTCAAGTGAAATTTAAGCTGTCTAAAATTTTGGGTAGAGAAAGGTGTAGAAAAACTGAAATTTAAATTTAATAATATTCCTTTTTTTAACTCTCATTTGTGGTTATGTGTCGGACGTGTCACCTATAAGAAGAAGCATTTGGGTTTCACCAGAAAAACATGGATCCATTTCCCATATGGCCAACACAATATCAGCCTGTGAAATTAAAAAATTCACGGAAAATGGTTCATACGAGCTTCTTATTGACTCTTATTGACTTCTTATTGACTACTCTTTAGTAAAGAAGACCAAACTCGATTTTGAAATGAAAGTTGAGGAAGGTGATATTAATTGAAAATATCATTAACGAATGTTCACTGTTTCAAATTATCAACACTTCAGGTCTTATCATCAATTTGTCAAACCAGTTCTCCCGTCAGAGTAATGGTGATGAAATCGTATTACGCACTGCTATGTTAAAGGATAGCACCAACAGTTTACCAATTACATTTTTTGGCAGCATGGGAGAAACATTCAGCACGGATGCTGTGATGCGCAACATAAGTTTCAAATCAGTCGCTATCTCCAACAGCCGCAATTACAGTCCACAGCATCTTCGACTGTTCAGCTCCAACTGGAACATGAAATCGTTGTACAAGAAGAAGATAAAGAAAAACTTTTGAAAAACGTTTGTGGTACAATAGTTTATGTAAATATAAAGTCTTTCCAGGCGATTCACTTCTGTAGACGGTGCAAGGGCGTGGTGAAAAGAGATGAAGATGTGGCAGAAACATTGTGAAAATATGTGCGTGGTAGAAAACTGCATCACCGTGGCAAGTGTCCTGTTTGCTGTCAAATGTCTGAATTGAGTTTAAGGCAAGTCACACAATCGTTAAAGATTGTTTTGGAATCGATGTGACAGAAAACGCAAGATTGGCAAAGGCGATGTTGAAATATGTGGTTAATGTAGTATATGATGATGTTGACTTTTCGGTGATTAGCATCAACATGGATATGTAGTCATTTAGTTTTTATTTTCGATTCTGTTCATGTTTTTTATGAAAGCTGTAGTGAAACAGTTTTTTGTTATCTGATGTTTTTCAGCTTCTTCTGTTTTTACACAAATGGTGGTTTTTCTATGAACCAAAAAATGTTGTTATTCCAGTTTTTGTACCAATGATGTATTTTTTTTGCAAATGATTAGATTTTTTGGTCTTTGTCCCCGACTTCGAAATGAGCATGTCAGGCTTAGTGGTGTCCATGCGCAAAGATCCGCGTATAGTTTACCGCTTTTTATTTTTTAAGCCTATCAGGATGCTTTTAGAAAACTTTTTTTTATTTATTTTGAAGGTATTTATTTTTTATCTTTCCGGTTGACGTCAAAATGTACATAGTTTTTAATTTTTAAATATCAAAACTGAAGAATTCATTGTTTGTTCTACGATAGCAGCATCAACTGTAAACATGTAGGCTACTGTAAACCAATCTGTTATACTTAATGAGCGATGACAATTCTGCCATATTGTAAATGCTTACGCGTTTTTCCATTATACCCACCTAGATAAAAAACAAATTTTGTGTCTGTTCATGTGGAAAATGTTTCAGTGCCAAGTAGGGGCACATGTCGGCATGTTAATTAAATAATTTTAATCTATTATAATGGTCAATTAAAGCGTGTACGAAATATTAGGAAAAATGTGCCCTTATCCAAATGTCAGGAAAGGTGAGTTTGATTATGTTTCTAAATCTGATAATTTCAATGGTTGGAGTAAACAGTAAATAATGTCCAGGAAATTCAAGACCAAATTTTGGCTCGAAACTCTGACTTGATATGAACTAACAGAATGTGTTTGCGTTCATACCGTCATCACGAATATGTTCAACGGGATCTCTATGGGCGGGAAAACCTTCATAAACAGAACAAAATTATAGTAACTGTCTTCCATCCGCCGAGACCTCGCCTAGAAACCTTTTTATCGAGTTATATCACGGACAAATTGACGGCTGCCAGACAAGTCCCCACTGGTACTTTCGCCGTGATATAACGTCATACTTTTCTCTTTGCTACTTTCAGCATTCACGCAACCAGTGAAAGAACACTGGCACGCGATTTGTTTATATGCGCAGCATTTCTTGTTACGTTTGTCCTGAACCATTTTTTGCACTTTTTCCTACATGTTCGCTTTCCGAAGTGCGGGTAACCATATTTCTGGAAATTGATAGAAAATATTATTGATATGAGTATTTCTGTCTATAAAATTTATGGTTTCTTTTACTTTTCTTGCTGTCCAACCAGACTCTCGATCTATGATCTTTTTATTGTCCCTGTCAATAACATGATCATTTAACCAGCTTTGGTCCGCAATCTCATTTTTGTCTGCATCTGCGTTGCGTACGGCTCTTTTGTGCTCTTGCACACATTGTGTAAACATTCGTTTTGTTTCACCGACATAAACAGCATCACAATCCTACACGGGATTTAGTAGACAATTTAACGTTGACTCCCTAGACATGTTTTGTCTTTCGGATGTGACAGTATACTACGTAACGTGTTTTTAGATTGAAGCACTGACTTTATTTTATAATCTTTCAATACTCGATTAAGTATGTTACTTGTCCCTGGCATATATGGCATACACACTGTAGCTACTGGTTCATTTTCCGCATCTTCCCCGTCACTACTCTTGTCAGTTCTATTACTGATTTTCCTCTCAACCTTTTTGCTGGTCTGTCTCGAGTACCCATTTGCAAGTAAGGCGTTGTTTATATGAGATAACTCTTTCTTTGGGCCATTCTCTCCACTGACTACATTGACTGCTCTGTCCAGTAATAAGGACACTACACTTTCTTTGCAGGACATTTATTGATTAGATGCGTATTTGAGATATTGATTAGTATGAGTTTGTTTGTGATACACTGACTCTGATAAGTTATCATCGTTACGAGACACTAGAGTGTCGAAGAAAGGAAGCGTACCGTTTTCTCCTGGTTTTAATATATATTTATTTATTTTTAATTTTCTTTTTAATTATTTTACGCTGCCTGGAAGAAAAAGACATAGGACAGACTGCTGTTAAGTTCCTTCCGAAGGTCACATTGTGTCACAGCCCTGTGATTGCAGTGAAGTCACTAGTCTCTCTTTTAGTCTTGAACAATGGATGTATAGTGCCCATTATCAAGAGAACCAGAGTGGTTTATAACCGCTCTAATCTTAAAGTGCTTACGGCTTCTTACCTCAAAGTCGTGGGAACAGGAATGGATAAGTCTGGGGAACAAGAAACTGGCGACACTTGTTTAAGATATGAACATTTGACACGATGAATCGTTTTAACTGAACTATACTGTTCACAATTTCCGTCTCTCGTGTTGCTGTTTGATGGGAATTACACAGAGGGCAAAACCATTTATCATTCCCTGTCAAAACCTATGGTTGTAAGAAGAGGTTCAAGAACTCTTGAATTGTGGCACTTGGTTGGAATTCAAGAAATAGAGACATTTCATCAGTACAAGGCGATTGGAAACATGTGTCACATGTTTTTGTATTTCTGGTCCAAAACTAGAACATGCTGGTAGTAAAACACCAGTCTTTAGCAAGTTCACTTAGCAAATAACTTAGGATCTCAGGCACATTATGTTGTGTAAAAATATCAAAATTACCTTTTACTTTACTTATGGAATTTTTAGGTCTGCAAGGCAAGCGGATCGATCAACAGGGACTTTTGAAGATACCAATTGATGGAAAACATTCGAGCAAGCTAAAGCAAGAGGTGACAAGGAAGGATTTTCTGTCGAGAGGGCTGCATGGAATTGTGGTGGGGAGTTTAAACATTGCGGAATAGAATTTGCATAGCAAGTGTTACCCTTATTTTGTATGCCACTGTTTGTAGGCATTAACTCTTTTGTTGACCCTGAGGATGTCATTTTCCTCTCAGTTATGTGGACAGGTGATTTGCTTTTGGCAAATTTGTGTGAAAATCAGTGTGTTATTCCCTCTCACTTTTCCCATCGTACATTGAACAATCAAATTGGTTTAGTTTCAGTTTGTTTGAACGAACATGTTGTTGTAGTTTGCTCTGGTTTTTTACCAATATATAAGTGTTGATATTGGCAATATGTGTTTCGTTCTTTTTAAAAACTAACTGAATAATGAGATGATCACTTGATTTCTACCGTCATTGGAGTTTTCGGTCCCGTCCTAGCACGGACTAATCAATAACTCCTCGTGATAGTGGACCATATCTTGGTTTAGGTATTCTCATTAGTTAATAAAAACAATTTTCTTTTTTCAACTTACCGTTCTTATTGTCGTGCAGCTAAAACAAATTCAAAGGATCGTTTTGATCCATGATGCGTATGTATATCTTGCGTGTGTATGTCTTGCTACGACAGCTACTCGAGTGAAAAGAGGTCGATTATAAGACATGTGTAACCATATATAGTTAAAGGGCAACAGGGAAACTTGATATACACCGTTGTAAAACACAACATCACAATACCCTTAATAAAAAGATACTAACTTGTTCCGTCCTAAACCAATTTGATTGTTCAATGTACGATGGGAAAAGCGAGAGGAAATAACACACTGATTTCCACACACGAACTTCCCGTCTCAAAATGAAGTACTAAAGACACCTCTAAACACACTATCTACATCAACTAAAACAACAACCTCAACAACAATGGCAAACAAAAAAATAGAACCTGTAAAGCCGTCATTGATAAATAATATTGGACCTGGCGACAACCTTGGCAATTTGACAAGAAAACCTAAAGGTGGAGATGAGATCGAACGTTTTATTTCAATGTCGATTTCAAAAGTTTCATCAACAACCAACCGTGAAGCACGAGAAAAGTACATTAAATCCACAAACAAACAACTGGATCATTTGCGACAAATTCAGCTGCTAGAGGCACACGTCACCAATAAAACAATGCCATCTGGGCTTAAAGTGAATATACGCTCTACCGTGAACTTGCCGGAAGAGCTTAAAGACAAATGGAATACCACCTGCAGTGAAACCCTGCAAATACTGTTGGAAAACCACCAACAGAAAATCAACATTTATCAAAACGAGCGTAAAAAACTCAATCAGGAACTCCCAGAGGAAAAATTAAGTACCCTGAATAAAACTTTAATTCAGGAACACAATCAAAACGTGGTAACTCGAGAAAATAGAAAACATTCCCATGACCACTTTAAAACAAATAACGAACACATACATCGCAAACAACCACGTTTTTGACAACAACAAACACCTTGGTTTCATCAACAACAGCAAAAACGATTACAACGACAACAACGCTCTCAACAAACACCAAGATTCTAACAACCACAACAACAAGGACAGTACCCTTCAAAAAACTTGTCAAACTGGAATCGAGAAAAATACCGATAATTAATTACCCGTCAAATACAACGGGTCACATTTCATGTATAAAATATAACACTGAACACTTTGTGATCCAGACCCCTTCTTCAAAGAGAAAAAACTCTGTTAAACAATAATTTTATAAGAAAATAAAACATAAACAAACAAATAACCTTGTTGTCAATCTCTCAAATATTACTTTAACCAACCATGACCACTCAATTCTAAATAAAGGGCTCAAATTTGTTCCAACACCTACATATATTACCTCCCGCGGACACTTTACGTTAGCGCTCAATGAATTACGAAACCACAGTAGGTCTTCACCGTCGGTCTGACTAGATGGCACCTAAACCTAAAAACACAACACTCCTAAAATATATCAACTCCATCCATGCTGATATTGAAATGTTCATCAACGACCACCCCCCCCCCCCCCCCCCCACTCCTGAAAGATAAATACAACTGCACTCCCGAAGAATACAAAAGTCTAAAAAACCTTTCAAAAAACAAAGACAAAGTAACTGAAAAAGCCGATGAAAGTGGCTCAATCGTCATCATGAACAAATATGATTACGTTGACAAAGTACGCAAGCACCTGGACAATAAAACGTACTATTTAAAGATCTTGGCTGATCAGACAAAGGATCTTATTACAAACATACACAGCTTTATTGAAAATTTACTCTATCATCACAAAATAGATAAAAACACACTAAAATTCATAACACCTACCACCCTCATCCGAATGCAACTTTTTCATATGTTACCTAAAATTCACAAGGATGGAACCCTGGTAGATCAATTGTATCAGCTGTGAATTCACCTACGGAAAATATATCAGAATTTTTAAACCTTTGTTTACAACCACTCCTACCCAAGCTGAAATCCTATATAAAGGATACGAAACACTTTATCACACGCATAAAAAGCCTACCAAAAATAAAGAAAATTGCTATTTTAGTGTCGGCAGACGTTACGTCGCTTTATACCAACATACAACACAAAGAAGGTGTGGACGCGTGTATACACTTCATGAACATTTTTCCGCATCAACTACCAAACTTTACACCAAGCAAACAAGTTACAAGCGTACTGTTCTCCCTTATTTTGGAAAAGAACTATTTTCAGTTCCCTCAGGAAAATTTTCTGCAACTAATAGGAACTGCTATGTGAACGAAGGTTGCACCACCATATGCATCTCTTTTTCTCGGCTTGTTCGAAGAAACACACATTTAAAAAGTTTACAGGCCTTCTTACGATTTACCTTTGCTTCTTGGATGACATTGAGCATGGAAAAAACAAACTCAAGAAGTTGTTTACGTACCTCAATTCAGTACACCCAACAATAAAGTTTACTTATAAATTTTCAATCGAGGAAATAGATTTTCACGATGCCACTGTCTATCTTGATCCAGAAACGAGAGACCTCAAAACAAAGCTATACATCATCCCTTATCATAGAGCATCTATTCCCGTAAAAAATATTTTCAAGAAACATTGGTCAATCATTATAAACGACAGAGAACTGCATAAAGTTTTTCCAAAAAAACCATTTATTGCATCCAAAGACACAAAAACATCCAGGACCACATTGTCCGGACGAAATTGGGTGACTAACTCTCTGGCGGCTGAATCGTGCTTGTAATTTGAATATGAACTTTTTTAGAAGTACGAAGGAAATACCATCATTGATATAAACTGTGTTTATTTAAAAGCCTAACTTTCTTTATATAAGAGCAACTTTCTTCCACCATTACCAACTCTATTATAACAGGGAAATTTGATACACACCGTTATAAAACACAACATCAAAATACCCTTAATGAAAAGATACTGGGAACTAACTTGTTTCGTCCTTTTATGAAGAAGTGTAACGAACAAAGGTACCGTTAATTCTGAAACACAAAATACAACAACGTCGTGACATGAACTACCATATACCAGCTCTCTCAAAAAAAAGAAGAGAAATCCATATCACCATAGCAACTCATTGTACTCATGATATGAAAAAAATATTTACAATTCGTCGAATCGAACATTTATTAACGGTCTGTTACCACAGCCATCCAACAACATAGAGACACGTAATTATGTGCCCAAATCAACTTATAAACGACACTTGACACCTAAATTGTTTTTTAAACCAACTAAAATTCATATTACCATAGCAACAATAAGCACCTACATTGTGCCTCAAAATATCAAACAAAAATATACAAATCTTCAACAAAACGTAACGCTTAGACACCTTTAGCCGTGTCCAACTCTGAAATTAGCCGTACTAAAATCCTAAATTGTGTTTTACTTATAAAAGAGACCTGAGTACAAAGTTGCAATGCGTCTCTTAAAAACCCATATCACTATGGCAACAACTAATACTCTTTTGAGTACGCTTTTTTGAAAAACACGAACAACAGTCGAAAACAGCCCGTTTAAACGGCCCTTCAACTATATATGGCTGCACATGTCTTACAATCGACCTCTTTTCACTTGAGTGGCTGTCGTAGCAAGACATACATACGCAAGATATACACATGCAAGATATACATACGCATCATGAATCAAAACGATCCTTTGAATTTGTTTCAGTTGAACGACAATAAGAACGGTAATTTGAAAAAAAAAATTGCTTTTACTAACTGATGAGAATACCTAAACCAAGGTATGGCCCACTATCACGAGGATATTGATTAGTCCGTGCTAGAACGGGGCCGAAAACTCCAATGACGATAGAAATCAACTGATGATCTCATTATTCAGTTAGTTTTTTAAAAAGAACGAAACACAAATTGCCAATATCAACACTTATATATTGGTAAAAAACCAGAGCAAACTACAACAACATGTTCGCTCGAACAAACTGAAAGTAAACCAATTTGATTGTTCAATGTACGATGGGGCAAGCGAGAGGGAATAACACACTGATTTTCACACAAGGTTTTGAATCTCTGGCCAACCAAATATGGAAGGAACATTTTATTGCAATAGAACCAAGTAATTTGAGAGTGCAACGAATTAACTTGGGTGAAAAACTTAGACGACTTAAAAAAGTACACACAGAATCTGAACAGTTTCAAAAAATTGTTGTGTTGTTCTATGTCTTTCTCTTCCATTTTTAATTCCGTTTCAAATCAAGGTTCCTCGCTTCATATGCGAATATTCAAGATGGCTGACATGCCGGCCTTGACATTCTAAGAGAAAGAAAGACCAAAACATGTCTTTGTTCTGGTGATCGAATATTTCTGTGCACAAAATAAGTTATGACTCACGTTTACTGAAAGAAATCTGAACTTTGCGTTGAGATAAATGCACTTTTGATTTACACAATATTTACGCTTAAGATTTGAGATATAAACGGGACAAAAAGCTTTGGGAATGGGATGAAATATATAATTTAGCATTTCATCATTTTTTATTATCTCGTGCAGATGACTTCGAAATCGTCAAATTATCTTAACAATCTATTCAAGCAAAAATAAACAACGAAAATTTGAAGCAGAGAAACGAAGTGTGCTAAAAGAGTAAACTTACACAGGGAGTAGCAAAGTTGGGGAGTTAGCGAGTTTTTTAATTCACTGGTTTGCTGAGAAAAAGAAGGCCAATTCTAGCTTTGATTAATCTAGTGTCTACAATCTAGCGTAGAGCAAATTAATCTCCTCCCCGGGGTCTTTTTACTTTTTAAGTCACAAATTGGTCATGTCAGGTTGGTAAGATCTAGGAAACTAAATTGCATTGGAAAAGCTCTGATTTAAATCATCCAGACATACGATTAGTAAGATGTAAACAGCTGGCAAACAAAACTGCATAGACATCCCTGCTTCAAAAAAAGAAAATAATTTACGAAGAGGTGGTTAGCCACCGCAATGATGAACTCAACCTGTTAGGTCTTTGGAAATAAGCTGGAGGTTGTACTCCTCTAGAGAAAATGCCTCTAAAAGCACAATTCTCCCTTTTTACAAGGAATTAATTAAAAATATATATAGATAAAAAAAAGACACAACACATTTAAAAAGATGAACAGAACTTTAACCAAGGGCAGTTAAGTTTCGACCGATATTTCTGAACCTATCCAGTCAGTGCTTTTGAAGTTAAATTCCTTTAAGCCTAGCTTGCCCGTAAACTATTTCTCTGGTACTGGTCTATAAGTAGGCTGGGCAGGTAGGTTTCGACCCATATTTCTCAACCTAAGTACCCTGGATGTCTAGCTGGGTGACCTCGGTCATCAGCAGAAACTAGACATCCCTGTCTTCCTAAGGTAAACTTTGATCACTTTCTGTTCAACTGTGCTATTCTTTCTTTTTAACTCAGGTAATAAGTGGAGTCGTTACTCTCCAAAGACAAGATCATGTGTGATCAAACCCTCCTGCTATTTTTTTATTTTAAACTGGGGTAATAATCAAGACAGTTACAGCCATCTGTTAAAACATTTGTTAAATAACTATCAAAATTATGGAATATGTGAACAAGAGATAAATAACTTATCCTAAGATTACTAAAATGACCATTGTATCATAAACCACAAAACATATCAAACCTTGACATTACACAAACCCTACCACACTTTGTGCACTTGTGTAGAGCGCCACCTACTACACCAACAAACATTGGCGGAGCGCAACCAACCGCCACAGTAAAAATATCTGATAATGCAACGACTAATCCCAAAATACAATGTTCGAAATGACATAACCATGTAGAAATATCCAGCAATGTATTGATACACATGAACCTAGCACAACTCTGCCACAGTTTATGCTCTAGTGAAGAGTGCCAAACTACACTTCCAACGAACTAACGGAGCGCTACCAACCGTCACAATCTTAACTATCAATACAACGACATACATTTCAAGCGACACATTTCAGAAAAGAGAATATATTTTTATTTTTACTATTTTTATTTTTTATATTTTTAAAAACACTTTAATTATATCAACACTCCCAATCCTATCCAACCTAGTATATCAGCAGTTTCAAACCCTTTCACTGAACTAGCTGATATACTTAGAAGCAGAGCGGGTTCACCTTAACTAAGGTCCCTGTAAGGGTCATCAGTAGTGACTCAGCCTCTCTTTCTTCCACTTAAACCTGGGTGTAATATTACCTTTTTGTACATTCAGTGGACTTTAGTGGAGTCGTCACTCTCCAAAGACAAGACCTAGTATGATCAAACCCCCTTACTAACTTAATTCTTATTGCACATGTCGCAGAAATGTAATTTTTAAACCAATGGGATAGTTTACAGAGGTTCGTCTTAAACTGTAGCCAGACATGGCCACCTGCAATAGGCTTGTTTTCATTAATTGCTATAAGATGTCATATAGACCTACTAAACAGGGATGGAATGAATTGAGAACGACTAATAATGCATTGCTGGATCGAAGAACAAAATGCATCTTCTCCCCTTGTGTTTTTCCTTTTCGATAGACTTCTTGAGGGGTTAAGACGTCCAGACGAAATCGCAGTTTAATAATTTACACATCGACTAATCAATATGTCACTTTTTATTGACTTAACAAACGAGGAGAGCAACGTTAGCTTGCTATTGTCAGCCTAATGAAACGATAAGCCAATGGAATGTACTTAGCTAAAGTTTTGATAGAACCCTTTGATGAACATACTATTTTGCGATTACATTTAGCATACCTGGATCATTTTGTAGATCCCGTCGAGCCACCACAGAAAAAGAACAAAATTGAAACGTAAGAAATATTGTATTGTGTAGGATTTGTACGTACATATTGTTTTATAAGAAACTTGAGTTTACGTACAGTATATCGCCGAAAGCTGTAATATAGCGGTTAATTAACAAGGTTGGGATTACTTTTAGACAAATTGCCTTTTAGTTAGCCAAGGCTAAGTTTCTTATAAAAACATGTCTTCGTTTTCTATAAAAAAATTGCACGTCAAGTAAAAGTTGAATAAATGTAGAAAAAATCAACACACTGTTGCGAAATATACAAGATGTTATTAACGTTGCTTTTAGTGAAAATTAACACGTTGCTGAAAAAAAACACATCACATACAGAAAAAAATAAACATCAGTTTGTATACACTTAGGTTTTGTTTAGATTTGAGATAAAAAAAATGTTTTTAGACAAAATGACAACGCAGTTAATTATTGAATGCATATATCCAGTAAGTCAATTGCAACAACAAGACTGTTATTTACAGGAACGTAATTTTCCGAATTAGATTGTGTAACCAAGTCCACTTTACGTTTTTTTGTTTAGATTTTGCCTTACTACAAGCAGTAGTGGCGTCGTTTATGATATACAAACAATAAGTTTGATAAACAACAACAGAAAACACAGTCCAACATATTTTAATACTTCGCCACATCATCCGAGAACCACTACACCAAGGTAAAATTAAGTTATTGTTTTTATTAAATATTTTTAATCCCTAGTAACTTCCAGGACGAATCAAGCAACAATTTAAAAAAATGTTTCATTGAATGGCTTTTTAAAAACAATTTCCAGGTCTTTTTGTGTAAGCTAAAAAATTTGTTCAAGTAACATATAAAACATTTTTTATTTGATTTAGATCTGAAATACAAGAATTTCCAAACTTGAAAGTCAACCAAGATCAATAGGCAAGAGAGGTATTGTTATTTAAATTTTAAATTATTCAAATCGATTTTATAAAGAAGCCACGGTGCTAACTGGTACACAATTCTTTTTTTAAGTTTATATCCTGAGATGCTTACACATGAAGTTCCACTAAAAGTTGAGAAGGAGAATATAGATGCATTTGACAGGTAACGTTTTTTTCTGTGTTATTGTAAAAACCTTCAGCAGATTTTGGAGAAAAAAAATTGGGGTACTTTTGTTTCAATCATCGTATTTAAAACAAGTATATTAAATTAACTTACAGGACTATGGCAGACAGTTTCAAAATTACGCGCAACGTATACCTACCGATTAAAATTTGGGATGACATACCAACCAATGATTTCCAATTTCTGCCACTTGTGTTTGCAAGCCTCTGCTGGATACAGCAACAACAAATAACACCATTGATTAAATTAAGTACAATTCCAAATTGAAGCCACAAATCAACTAGCTAGCACAGTTTTTTGTAAATCAATGGAGGATGGGACGTGGGACAAAGTGGATGAAATATCTATGTATTTAGTAGATGTACAAAAAACCAACAATTCAAAAAAAGCATTTAAAGAAATACAACCCCATGGACACTCCTTAGGTTTGCTCTGTTTTTTTTACTATTTTGTAATACAAATTCGCCAGTGGAGTAAATATTTGCAAAACTTAAAACATAATGTTTAAGGTACATAAATTTACTTTTCAATAAAAACTATGTTTATGTTTACCTAGAAGCTGTATCAATTTTTAAACAGCTGCAGACAAAAGGGACTATTTCCTAATATATCAACTAAATGAATAGAGATTTAATGGTGACCAAACCTTTGTATTTAAAACAAGTGAATTCAAATTAAAATTGATCAAAGATATGGACCGTTTTAAAAATAAAGTTTTATCAACTGAGTATGCACACATTGATGGGAAAGAGGAGCGTGTCGCCCACAATACGTTATTTGCGTTTAAAATCAAAGAGGGTGGCATCAAAACGGCGATTATAGCCATCCCCTGAACCAACGAAACCTTGTGGCGTAGTACGATATCTCCATCTTCCGAACAGCGTTATGAGCGTTATGTGCTTATCGGATTTACGTAAGGATACGCTGTGGAACCCATTTCAGGCGTCACTGACAGTCTTCCAGGTATTCAGTGGGTCACGACGAGCTAAGTTAAATGGCGATTCGGAAGCCAAAGTTTCTCTTTGGCAATGTTTGTTTAAGGTGAAAGATTGACAGTCCTACGTGGAGTCCCATCATGCTTTCTCCTTACGATCATGCGATTGCACCATGCTACAGGTTGACCATATGGTACCTGCTCTACGACACCCAAGGATTCGTCTCAGCGAAAGGCCCTTTTGAACTTGTTATTGCCGGTGAACAGGGAGGGGGGAGAATAGGAGTAACTACATCGCAATGCAGATATAACTAGCCTTTTAAGACAGAGATGTTAATGAGAAAAAGGAGGTTTCTCTCCAAAGAATAAGAAGCCACTGGAAAACTTCTGTATTCTCCCCTTAACGGGATGATCGAAAAGCTAATGGATTTCGGTTGTACTGAAACAATCACCAATGAATGTGGAAACATGAGCATTGGTGAAATTCACTCATGCTTGGGATATGGTGCGGGCCCTTGAGTAAGCATCCCCTGCCTCCTGCAAGACACCAGCCACATTCATTGACACCATCCGCCAAAACCAATAACTTTTGTTAAACATTGGAAAAAAAGAGTCGACAATTACAATTCGTATCGTTGTTGCTTTTACCTACTGACAGAGAGCCCAGAGCTAGAAAGGTAGACTTGGAATCCAGCCCTTAGAAAGGTTGTGGCAAAGAATGAAAAGCAACAACCATGGAAACAAAAAAGCTTTCTGACCTTAGACATGAACACTTGAGAAATCGTATCGTAATGCTTGGGCTGACCAAGAAACCGCCCCTTAGAAAGGTAGACTTGGAACCCAGCGGCGGCAACCCAGAAAGCCATTTCATATGGTCTCGAACTTAAACAAGTAATTCACTTCGCCACCCAGTCAACTTTGCAGGAGTGTGTACCGCTTTAGGGACAGCATCGGATTTAAAATGAATCTCAACTGGAGGACCAGTCATGTGAGGTAAGGGCCGATGGAGACATGTGTTGAACGTCAACACAGGGAAGTATTCGATAAGCTATTCCTTTATGCGAGTGTTGTTTTTAGGACAGCATTCAAATGGAAATTCCTTAGGAAGTTCCGGTACCATGGTGCGAGGTCGGCACGAACATGTTTTTCCAGGCAGTTCAGAAGGTTTCGAACAGCCAACATTTATTGTCCGTTGAAAGTCACTTCGTATTTCAGTTGGCACAGTATCTGGTGAAGATGATGCAACATTCAGGAAGTCTTTCGACAGGATATCAAGGTCCTTCTGCAGCGGTCCAGCGCAATATTATCGGGATACTTCCCTCAATCGATATTGGTGATTCGCTAGCCGCAACCAGATCAATGGGCATAGGGATCAGATCCTCTGTGAAAAACCCAGCTTTGATAAACTGATGCAACGACCATAAGCATGCTTGTGCGCCACAATCGACAGAGACTGTGATCGTTGTACCGCTTCCATTAGGACATTTGCGTTTGAAGAGTATCTAGCTCTAATAGTATAGTTGGGTCGGAATCTACGCCATTGTCCTTTAGTAAAAATGCTATGACCGAGTGCAAGATTTATGGAACGCATTGAAGATACTTGTGCAAAGATGCCTCCAGTCTCTCCTGGATTATTTGTTAATGTTGTTGCGATTTGGGTGACGTTTGTTTCGTTTGAGCCTGTAGCAGTCAATGCCGTGACGATGTGGTTTTGAATTCCACCCCGATCATCCCTCTGGAACAATGAAAAAGTCTTACCGCACTCTGGGCATGGGATGGACTGGTTCCGTTGGGATGCGTTACCTCCCTCCATGGTTCTGATGCTTGAAGGATGAAAAGCTAACAAAAGATGTGATGGGTGGAAGCGATGGAAGGGCATTTCTAGCCATCTCTTTGGAATCAACTAATGAAATGATGTCGTTAACTGGTTATCCAGGATACCTTGTGTACCAAGCATCCCAAGTCGGATGTCTGTATAAGCAATTCCCGAGAGTAGTACGTCCCTAGCAATGGAGTAAGCAAAGTCGATAATGTTTGTACATATACATTGTGTTGTGTACTTACATGTTTCAGATTTACCACTTACCCTGGCTGCAAAAGCCCTAAATTGTTCGTCACGACACTGCTTCAAACTCAAGAGCTCTGTTCTCGTGCCACCTGTTGCAACAGCAATCACGGCTAGAATTCTCATGGCTTGGAAACAATCGTGGTGTCTGACATGAAGAGACTGTCACCAAATGTCTCACTGGCCCATTGAAAAGTTGGGTAGAACATGCTGCAGGACCCAATGCACAACCATGGACAAAAACATCCCAGCAAAGATTGAAGATGTTCTATTCTTTCTGATTTATGCTAACGTGAAACTAGCAACGCTCGAGTTTGTGCCCACAGCAGCTTTCGTGCCTTTCATGTGTACGGTAGCATGAGCATTCAGAAGCGTGCACGCGACTTGTTCCGAAACATTTGTGGTGCGATACGTGCATCCATCAACTGGAAGTTCCAACTCAATTGTTGCCATTTCTTCTGAGTTTTATAAGGTTAACATGGAGAAAAGTCATTCATTTTACTTGTAAATATATATCTTATGAATGTTAACCTAAAGGCCGGTTCACACTTCATTCGCTGTAGTCACCATCACCATCACCATCATCATCCACCTAACCATTCTCATCTCATTCCTTTCTAAACGTTCAAGATCTTCTTTCTTCACTGCCCATGTCTCACTACCGTACAACATAACACTTCTTACACAGGCCTCATACAACCTACCTTTTAATTCAATTGACAAGACTCTGCTAGTCAACAAAGGAAGTAACTCTCTGAACTTTTTCCAAGCAGAACAAATATAGAACATCTGGAATATACTAGAACATTCTAGAATATCTTATCTTTAATATATAAATAGGAGAACGTCTTGTAAATTTTAGAGTCATAGAGTCATAAAGTTATTGGAGCAGTCGAAGCAACTCTGCAAATATATAAAGTTTACATTTCAACAGGTTATGGGCCCAGTCTATGCCCAAGAAGATTGAATATTTACAGAAATAATATTCAAGAAGAAGAAGCCATCTTGTGTGTCCGACGAGTTTGTTTTGATTTTGGTTTGGATTGGTGTAAAGTTCGCACGAAAAATCGTATTGTGGAAACCCGAAACGGATTATCCGGATTAGTTGAATACGGAACAAATGGCGATGGAAAGCACCAAAGTATTGATAAAACCATTGAATGGAACAAACTATGCTATCTGGAAGGTACAGTGTAGAATGGCGTTAATCAAAGATGGACTTTGGGGAATTGTTGATGGAAGAGAAAATGCTTCAACTGAAGAGAAAATAATTCCGAAATTTAATTTGCGTAGAGATCGTGCGTTAGCAACGATTGTTTTGTCGATGGAACCAACGCTGGTATACCTGCTTGGACCAGATCCAGAAGATCCTACTGAGGTTTGGAAGAAGTTGGCAGACCAGTTCCAAAAGAAGACATGGAGTAATAAATTGACACTACGCAGGAAGTTGTATGACTTGAAGTTGAAAGATGGGCAATCTGTTCAAAAGCACGTTAAAGCTTTGACAGAAATTTTCGATGAGCTTGCAATTATTGGAGACCCGTTGGATGATGAAAGTAAAGTTGTTCATTTGTTAGCAAGCTTACCAGACTCGTATGATATGCTAGTTACAGCTCTGGAGGCTAGTGCTGAAGTACCCAAGCTTGAAGTCGTAACTGAACGATTTTTACACGAGGAAAGCAAGCGGAAAGATAAGGACACTTTGGAAACGAATGTCAGAGCAATGACATCGAATCATGGAAATCCAAGAAAGGGACCCAGATGTTCTCATTGTGGAAAGATTGGTCATGTGAAACGATATTGCAAAGAATTAACGAAGAAGTTCGAAAGACAGACTCCTTCGACGTACGGTAAAAATCGAATGAAGCCGCAAAATGTGTGTACGGCTGAAGAAGAAGATGATGACGAAGAAATCATCAGTTTAGTTGCTGAAAATACTTTGGCAGTCAATAGAAAAAGTAACTGGATAGTTGATTCAGGCGCAACATGTCACATGTGTAACGAAGAGAAATTGTTCGAAGAAATTTCGTCACTTGAAATACCACAAGATATCACTGTCAGTGATGGATATTTAGTACAAGCAATTGGAAAAGGAACAGTAACCTTGGAAATGAACATTTCAGAAAACAGAAACGTTGTATGCAAGTTATCTGATGTCTTATTTGTACCACAACTTTCGTACAATTTACTTAGTGTATCAAAAGCTGCAACAAATGGAAAGAAGTTTCAGTTTAAAGATTTCAAATGTGACATCGTGGATGCGAAACACGGAATCATTGGTACAGCAACAAAGCATGGCAACCTTTACCATCTCAACTGTAATGGATTGAGAAATAAAAAGAATCACACAGTTATGAAATGTGATAATAACGCTACAACAAAGGAAGAAATTTGGCATAGAAGATACGGTCATCTCGGTGTGCAGAATCTTAAACGATTGGCAAGGGACAAACTTGTTGAAGGGTTTGATTATGATGCAACAAAGAAACCGACATTTTGTGAACCGTGCATTGATGGGAAACAAAGCAAAATACCGTTTCCGAAGACAGGAGGAGATCGATCAAAAAATCTCCTTGGTATAATCCATAGCGACGTTTGTGGAAAGATAGAAACAAAATCACTTAGTGGTGCAGAATATTTTATTACATTCATTGACGATAAATCAAGATACGTATTGGTATATGTCATGAAACACAAAAGTGAAGTGTTTGAGAAATTCAAAGAATGGAAAGCAACTGTGGAAAAATCGACTGGAATTCAGATAAAAACGTTTAGAACTGACAATGGTGGAGAATATACATCCAAAGAGTTCGAAGACTATTTGAAGAAAGAAGGTATTCATCATGAGTTGACAATTCCGAAAACACCACAACAAAATGGAGTTGCAGAAAGGATGAACAGAACACTCGTGGAATATGTAAGATCAATGTTAGCAGATTCAAAGTTACCAAAACGATTTTGGGCCGAAGCCTTGGCTACAGCAACGTACCTTCGTAACCGATGTCCAACAACAGCAGTTAAAGGGAAGACACCCTTTGAAGTATTAACTGAAAATAAACCAAATGTCGAAAATCTACGAATTTTCGGATGTGATGCGTATCCTCACGTACCAAAAGATGAAAGAAAGAAACTTGATTCAAAAACCAAGAAGAGTGTATTTCTTGGATACGGTGATGGAATCAAGGGATATCGTCTATATGACAACGACAAGAAGAGAGTCTTTTACAGCCGAAATGTGACATTCAATGAAATCTGTGGTGAATTGTAAGACGACCGTGACATAGACGAACCAAAAGTAGAGATCGAATTACAACCTCGTGAAGAAAACACAGATAATCAAATACAGGAGGAGCAAGAGCGCCAAGTAAGAGAACGACGGCCTCCTGATCGTTACGGAGAATGGGTATACATCACTCAAGAAGAAGATCCAAATGCATTTTCTAAAGCAATCAAAGGACATGATGCAGACAAGTGGATGCAAGCAATGGAAGCCGAATTGGATTCTCTACGCAAAAACGAAATATGGGAGTTGACTGAATTACCTCCAACCAGAAAAGTTGTTGGTAGCAAATGGGTATACAAAAAGAAACAAGACGCTGATGGGAATGTGGAACGATACAAAGCAAGATTGGTTGCACAAGGATACAATCAAAGATATGGAGAAGATTATGACGAAACAAAAGCTTGGCCAGTACTCATGCTTATTATTATATTTTTACTGGACAATACCTTTTTTAATTTTGAAGATTTGCGGAAAACTTCATCTTATGACTAGACTCTTGGCAGCGTTAATAATCACTGCCATGCAGAAGTAAACATAGAAAGAATGGGTGCAAAAACACAACCCTATTGTAATAACAATTCAAGCAACCTCGATCCCAGGGCCTATAGCGTTCTTTGATATGAGAATAAAACGTGACACGAAAATAAATTAAAATAGATTAATATAAGAAAGGAAAATAGAAAAAAAAGAAAGAAAGAAAGAAGAATCAACAACGCGCGCAGAACAAAATAAAATCCCATAAATCCCCTGCCTAGTGTACCACAGAGAGAAAATAATTTACAAAGAGGTGGCAAGCTACCACAATGATAAACTCAACCTGTTAGGTCTTTGGAAATAAGCTAGAGGTTGTACTCCTCTAGAGAAAATGCCTCTAAAAGCACAATTCTTCCTTAACAGAAAAGAATAGAAACACGACGCAGAAGAGCGAGCACCTATACCAGAATTTTCAGATGGCCTAATGCAAGTAGACAGAGATTCAGAATTGCCAAAGCATTTTTTGCAAATGTTGATCAAAACATTCTAGTGATTAAAACTCTACTTTGAAAGGGTATCGACTCTGTTAATAAGTACACGCAGCTCGTTTTTTCTTGCCTGTTGGAAGACTGCCAAAGGAATGCTTTCCAGCGCTACTTCTATTATTCTTATTGCAAAAAGCCATAGCACAAAAAAACATTTTATAATTATTACCAAAATTAATCTTTGTTGCAATAATTTACTCTTCTTCTTTATCTCTAAGTTATCGTGTTGCGGCAACATGTTCAGGAGGCCTTTTTTGTCATCCGGGAGATGACGTCAAACTGGGTTTAATCCGAAAAAATTTATCGAAAAAGGCGGCTTTCGAGAAGGAAGTATGAAGTAAGAATAAGAAAATGTGGCTTTATATTAGCTTTATTATTTCGAATTTTACTTAATAAACTAGACAGTGGCCCGTGGAAAATCCACGGCTTCGCCTGTTCTTTTTATACATTGCGTGACTCTCACTACTTGCCGCACCATTTTGTGTGACAGACAGACGTATACGGGTATTATAATATAGACTAGTTATATAAAGCCTTGGAATAATCCACTTAAAATTTATTTTATTCATTCGTTTTAAGCGAAATCTCGTGGAGATATCCACTCAAAAACATTAAAAATTTATTCCATGTTTCTGATCACAAAATCATTTGTTGTCAGTTTCATTTCAAAGACGCAAACAATTAAAAATTTTGAACGAAATTGACAACTATAATAACAACGTTAATTGCCTGTGACTTTACTCGTGTAACAATTTATAACAAAGCTCCCGTCACGGTAAATTTAAATTCGCATGCAATAAAATTCCTAACTAATCACTTTATTTTGTCACATGATTTGTTTTAGCCAAAAAGCGAAATTCTTTGTTCTTTTCTTCAAAACGTTTTGTTTCGTTCGTTTAATATCATTCAAGCGGGAATAAATAAAACCAATATGTTTTTCATATAACAGTAGACAATAGACAAGTGCTTTAGGGAATAATAAAAATTAACTACCCGTGACTTTTGTGTAATAAAGTTTACATCATTACAGAAAGGTTTTTACGCGAACAATAAAATAAATTAACCATGACTTTTTTAAAACAAAAATTTTATATCAATACACAACTTTCCGGTTTCAAAAAATCATGCGCGCGCATCTTCATAAATGACGAAATTCATAATGGTAGAATTTTGGTAGGTAAACACTGCATTTTACCAGAAGACCAAACTTTAAAACCCTGTCAAAAACATTTAGCAATATTGGAAAATTGATACTCTAATCGAAAGTTCATCAAATTAGCTGTAATGTCTCGACACTGTGCCGTAACAGGATGTAATAATGGCGATTATTTATTAACAAAATGGCGTAAATCAATATGCAACGTTCATAAAGTATGTCATAGTGAAAGTCAATGTTCTTGCGAACCACCTTTTACGTAAGCATTTTTTACATACATTTTTAGTATTTTATTGAAAGAAACTGATTGAAGTTGAAGGAAAAGGAGTGTTTTATTTCTATTCTAGCTACAGCCAATGTATAGCAGCTAGCTAGAGCTACTAAAGCTGCATAGCCATAATGCATATAAACTTTTATTTTTAATAGATTGTTTCCATTTCCAACTGAGAAGAAGGATTGTATGATGAGGAAAATCTGGCTACAGATGATAAATCGTATGGATGCAGTAAAAAGGAACAAGTTGCGGTTTCCAGGAAAGTCTTCTAGAGTATGTTCCAAACACTTTGTTTCACAAAGTCCTACTGATAGTCACCCATTTCCATCATTGCATATGGGTTACAATTGTAAGCAAAAAGCTGAGACAGTTATGCGTCAGATAAAATCTTCACATAAAATGGAATCCCCTTTACAAGTTGCTGTTTCCACATTAAAAAATGCAAAGGAGAAATACGTTACAGAGTTACAGATTGCATCACTAATAGAATTCACCAAGAAGGAAGCACATTTAATAAATTCTGTTTATAGTCTTCCAATTATTTCACATAGTTATTTCTACCTGTTCAAAATGTTCCTGTTTTTGAGTAGTTATTTACCATTTTTCTGTATTTTTGCAAAATGTCGCACTGTTTAAAATGCCCCGTCACAACATAAACAGGAAAAGTTACTGTTGCAGCTGACTATTAAAGCTCTTCTTAACAAAGTCAACATTCTCAACAGGCTTAATAAACAGCTGGAAGAGAAAGTAAAAAACTGTACATGCAAGAAACCTGTTAATGAGCTGCTATTACTTTCTGATGAAGATGTTATGTTTTATACTGGAATTACTTCCAGAATATTATTCGATAAACTATGTTCGTATATTACACCATATGTCAAACGTAAATGGAGAGGACTTAAAGAAACCAATATTACCCTAGTTAGAAAATATAAAAGGACACCAAATAAATCTGGTCCTAAATCAAAGTTATGTGTCAAAGATGAGTTCCTGATAATGCTAATGAAAATTAGGCTTGGATTATTAGGGCAAGATTTAGCTCAAAGATTTGGTATTTCTGCTACTATATCTAGTCGCATATTTGCAACTTGGGTAAAAGCAACAGCAAGTGTATTGAAATCATTTGTTTACTTTCCTGATTATGGACATATTGCTGCTACAAGACCTCCAAGATTCAGAGATGTTCAAAATCTTCATTCAATAGCTGATGGTACTGAAATATTCATTCAGACCCCCAAAAATCATATAGCACAACGGCAAACCTGGTCTAGTTACAAGCACCATAACACTGCTAAAATATTGGTTGTAGTTTTACCTAATTCTCATATAGCATTTATATCCAAAGCATATAGTGGTTGCATTTCTGACAAAGAATTAACAATACAATCTGGATACTTAGACTTTGTTGAACCATATACAGATGTAATGGTTGATAAAGGATTCAATATTGCTGATGAATGTGCAGCTCGCTGTATCAATATAATTGTTCCACCAGGTAAAAGAGGTCAGAGCCAAATGTCACAAGCAGATGTTAGAAAAACCACTAAAATTGCAAGGTTGCGAATTCTGGTTGAACAAGTTATTTCTCGTTTGAAAAAGTTTCACCTCATTGCAAAAGAAGTTCCTATAACTCTTTTATGTCACTTAGATGACATCATTATAATTTGTGCAGCCTTATGTAACCTCAAAAAGCCGATATATGGAAAGTAAATATATAATAAATAACCTAGCTATATAACGTATATATATACACATTGTTTTAGAATTTATTTACAATTTGGACAAAACCACTCTTCATCTTTAGGTGGAACATTCTCTGATTTTATTTGAACATAGAAAAAGTGATACCATAGTGGACATTTATCACAACCAATACTGTTTTCGTCAAATGATTTTGGTGCATATGGGAGTTCTTTTTTGCACAATCCACAGTAATATTTATTTTCCACTTTAGGTGCCTTGCTGGTGATTTTGTTGTCACAGTTATCTTTGTTCTTTCTTTTCTTTGTGCACTGCTCATCTGTTACATTTACAATTTTTGTTGGTAATAGTTTAGTGAGATTCTTTTTAATCGTTTTTTTGTTGTTTACATTTATGACACTTGTATTAGTTGATATTGTTTCTTTTGCTGCAATAACAAAATCCACTGGTGATGTTAACATTGTATTAGTTTTTACTTTTGAATTAGGAGGTTCTACTTTTATTTTATTGCAATCCACTGTTATTTTATTGTTAACATGCGTTTGAAATGTAGGCTCTGATTTTTTCATTTTTCTTTTTGGAGTTTCTCCAATAATTAAGTTAGATGTTGAAGATGCTATAGGAATGATATTTACATTATTTATGGAAGTGATGTACTCATTTTTCTTTTGGTTTTCGTCATCTTCACTATTTTTCGAAGTAGAACATATAGTTGAACCTTTATTGATAATATTTTTATGTAATAATTCAGGTGCTATGTAGTGCGTCCAGAAAAAATCTAGTTTTTCTAATAAAGCAGTCCAAAAGTCTTCAACAAATGGAATTCTCTCTTGAAAATATCCATGGTGGGTATAAACAAAAAAGTCACAGTAGCCGGCCTGTTATACCCATTTGCCCTTCAATTTGAAAATAGTAACTAGTGTTCTTTTTTAATGTCACCCTAGCTCCTAATTCGTCTGTAACTTCATGTAAATAAGAGAGATTATTGCTAGTGGGAATTTGATCTTTGATTGAAAACGGGCATTTTATTTCTACTAACCCTGCTCCACAGCATTCACATTCTACAAGCAAATCAGGAGATGCACCTATATAAGGATATTGCTTCAATACAACAAGACCACAGTCTTGTGTTTTAAATTTTTTATGTTTTTTTTTATTTAAAAGTTGATATTTTCTTTTTGCATGTGGCTCTAAAGATGTTCCATGTTTTAATGCATGTGTTGTAGGATTGTCTTTATACCCCATGAGGTCCGAAATTAAAGCATCAGCGGAAACTGTTTTTTTTGTTGATTGAAGTGTGGTAGTTTTTGTAAATACTCTGTGGAAATTCGATGCAGTGATTCGACCCTTTCTATGACTGTGCCATTCTGAACTTTGATTTTGATTTTTTGTTGCCTCATTGAGATATCTAATATGTTCATCAGTATAAACAAGGCTTTTTTTGAATGAAGTAATATTTTGGTCGCTGTCTATTTTCCTATTTTCTAAAAACGTTTCTGCTTCGGCAGGTAAAGTTAACAAAGTTGTTTTGTTTGAGTTCATTTTCTCTACCTCTCTAGATATGCTAATGCCTTCCATACATTCCCACAAGGTACTGCCCTTGATGTCGTCTTTAATAACTGCGAATAGTTCTGTTCTGATGTTATCTTTATTTTGAAGCTTTTTTAGACGACTGGGATCAGATGGTGAAAATAACTTAAACTTTGCTTTAGTTTCGATAATTTTTTGACTAGCCTCGTGATCTTTCATGTAGTGTGGTTTATCAAAATGTATTTCACTAATCTCTTCAGCTTTTGTATTTACTTTCGTTTTTGAAGGGACGTTCCATGTACATAATGTACTGGTCTTGCTAGGATTAGTCATGCCCGCTCTTACTGCGTATTCAATGCGGAAACACATAGCTGTTATATGATTGCATGCACCATAAAGCCCAGCGGTACACGAGCAATAAGCACTTATGATTTGTCCACCAGGTCGACTTGGAGTATCTTTTACAATTATTGCCCAAACAAAGTAGGGTTTGTTGTTGACTCTTTGCGAAGGAACTACGCGACATTTCAACATACAATATTTTGAGTCTTCGCTTATTGTATTTATAAATATCTCACGAACAAACTGACATGCGAAATATGTGAACGATTTCCCTTGCTTGTAATCACTTTGCATACGCCTTAGAAAATCAGGCTGTTTCAAGCCGATGTAGTTTGCTATGTCAAGATAATTTAACGAAGGCCACGAGTTAATGCCACTTTTACTGTGCTCTCCAATCCACCCGTCTTTTAAAACAAGGGGGTCGTCAAATACGGTATCTTTCAACGTCAGTTTACTACGATACTCCTCCAAAACGTCTCTCTCAATCTGTTCAAGTTCAGGGTCAACATCAATGTTATCACACCAAGCTGCATAAGCTCTGAAATCGTTTAAAATACGCTGATAAGAAAGTGAAAGAAAATTTTTTACTGAGTTTGTAAATAGACGAAAAAATACCTGGCAGAAAATTACCTGGCAGTTAGTTCTTCAAAGGATCCATCAGTGATTTTGTTTCTTACATGTAGAAAAGATTTTAAGGCGTTTGTACTCCACAGTTTAAATTTATCTAGGGACATATCCAAATTTATATCATCAGTCATGTCGCAAGTGTTTATAGCTAACACGTGAATTCTCAAAAGAGTCACACGTGTGTTATAGATCCGCCATTTATGTTTACATTTTGTTCTCTGATTGGTTACACTTTAAAACCATGTGTTTGTGTTTTCCGCTTATATTTTTGCGAGATTTGTACATGTGATTTTATTATAAAGATGGCGGTCTAAGAAGTGGTATATACATTTTCTGTCTGTCTGTTTTTCCCCATCTTTCTGAAGTTATAATAAGTGGCGACGAGGATATATTACCGAAATGGCTACCTACGGAAAAATTGGAGAGTTTGATCCGGCAACGGAACTCTGGAACAATTACATCGAGAGAGTGAATCAGTTCTACATAGCAAATGACATTGCAGATGCCACCAAGAAGAGAGCAATCCTGCTGAGCTCATGTGGAGCCAAAGCCTACCAGCTGTTGAGAGGTTTGTCAAATAACGATCCTGCTTCCAAATCTTATGACCAGCTAGTACAATTAATGAAAGATCATTTATATCCCACTCCCAATTCGATAGCTGAGAGATTCAGATTCAACACTCGTGATAGGCAACCTTCTGAAACAATTTCCCAGTACTTGGCAGTTTTGCGTCGACTCAGTGAACATTGTGAGTATGGAGAAACACTGGACGACATGTTAAGAGATAGACTTGTTTGTGGTATTAAGGAGGAAAAAATACAACAAAAGCTCCTGAGTGAGAAAGACTTCACCTTAGCCAAAGCCCTACGAATTGCATGTTCTATGGAATCAGCAGCAAGCTACTCCAAAAGCATTCTCCAACATCAAGCGACAGGCAACATTCCAGAGAGTGTCCACGCTTTGGAGAGAGCCCGAGACAACCCAGGGAGGGATTGCTATCGATGTGGAGGGACAAAACATACAGCAGAGGCATGTCCATTCAAGGATGCTGAATGTTATTATTGCCACAAAAAAGGACACACCGTTAAAAAATGTCGTCAAAAGAAACGAAATGATGAGAAATCCAGACCACCCCGGAAACCAATAAACCAACTGGAGTCCGAACATGAAGGAAATGTTTACAAAGAAACTGTTGAACAGTCCGATATGTTTAACCTGTATAAATTAGAAGGGAGCAGAGTTGAACCGCTTTTTGTAAATGTCAGTATTGAAGGAAAAACCATCAAGATGGAGGTCGATACCGGTGCATCGATGTCGGTGATAAGTGAAAAAACATTACGGAAATGCATTCCAGAGTTGACCATCCAGCCTAGTAACTTAAAGTTAAAAACTTTTACAGGGGAAATCATAACACCCTTGGGATCAGCTGCTGTAAACGTTGAACACCAAAAACAGAAATACACACTGTCATTGACTATCGTACCCGGGGAATCTCCTTCATTGTTAGGTCGAGATTGGCTAAAAGTAATCAAGTTAGATTGGCCCAGTTTGTTCCAGGTCAAGCATTCTAGCAATACCAATCTACAGCAAATATTAGTACAGCATGCCGCCGTGTTTACGGAAAGTATGGGATTGCTGAAGGACTTTAGAGTCCATATTCCTGTGGACTCCTCTGTCGCACCAAAGTTTTGCAAAGCACGACCAGTCCCGTATGCCTTAAAAGACAGGATCGACACTGAACTTGATAGACTTGTACAAGATGGCATATATGAACCAGTTGAATATTCAAGATGGGCAGCCCCTATCGTACCGGTAAAGAAAGAGGACGGTACTATCAGAATATGCGGCGATTACAAACAGACAATAAACCAGGCTGCACCTTGTGACTCTTATCCAATTCCGCGAACTGAAGATCTTTTCGCCTCAATGTCAGGGGGTGAAAAGTTCACAAAGCTGGATTTGAGTCATGCATACCAGCAATTGGAGTTGGACGAGGAAACAAGAGAATACCTCACAATCAACACACACCGTGGCTTGTACCGCCCCACAAGACTTCAGTATGGAGTACATTCCGCCACCGGCATTTTTCAGAGGGAAATGGACAGGCGACTCCGCCATATACCACGTACCAAAGTGCGAGTAGACGATATTTTAATATCTGGTAAGGATGATGAGGAACATTTGAGAAATTTATCGTCAGTCCTGCAAGTGATTGAAAGCTCTGGATTGCGACTGAAGGAAGTCAAATGCGTATTTCTAGCAGAAGAGGTGACTTATCTGGGTTACAACATTACCAAGGAAGGAATATCGCCTTCACCAGAGAAGGTCAAAGCTATAAGGAATGCAGCCCCTCCAGAGAATGTTACACAGTTAAAGGCTTATCTCGGAATGCTCAACTATTATAATCGTTATCTACCAAACCTTTCTGCAATGATTGAACCACTGCATCGTCTGCTGAGAAAGGGGACAACCTTTCACTGGAAAACCGAACAAGAAAAAGCGTTTACCGAATCGAAAGCTCTACTATATAAAGCACCGTTGCTGACGCATTTTGACCCCCAACGTTCGATCCTTGTGTCCTGTGACGCCTCTCCTTATGGGATAGGTGCTGTTCTCGCCCATGTAATGGATGATGGTTCCGAGAAGCCCGTATGTTATATTTCACGGACTCTTTCTCCAGCAGAGAGGAATTATGCCCACATTGAGAAAGAGGGTTTAGCCATAGTATTCGCTGTCAAAAAGCTTCATCAATATCTTTATGGACAGTCTTTCAGAATTATAACTGATCACAAACCTCTTTTGGGACTATTCGGACAAAACAAACCAATTCCACCGCTTGCAGCTGCTCGTGTTCAGAGATGGGCCCTCCTGCTGTCTGCTTATAGCTACGTCTTGGAGTACAAACCAGGTGTCAATCACGCCAACGCTGACTGTCTAAGCCGCCTTCCACTTCAAGCAGACAGTTCTGATTACTCGAACAATGAAAGTGCAATTCACATGATGGACCTAGTGCAAGCACCACTAACCTCCGCTGATGTTAAGCTACATACAAGTCGTGACCCAGTCCTGAGCAAAGTGTTGGACTTGATATCCAACGGTTGGAAAGTAAACCGAGAAATAGAATTACAACCGTACTTTTCAAGGAAGGATCAACTCAGCATCGACAACCAATGCTTGCTGTGGGGTTCTCGTGTCATTATACCAAGCTCGTTACGACCACAACTGCTTGGACAACTTCACCAGTCTCACCCAGGGATCACTCGCATGAAAAGTTTGTCGAGAAGTTTTGTGTGGTGGCCAAAGATGGATTCTGAGATTGAGTTAACCGTCAAAAATTGCAAAACCTGTGAAATCCACCAAAAAATGCCAGCTGCAGCACCAATACATTCCTGGGAATACCCAAGCCAACCCTGGGAGCGGATCCACATGGATTATGCGGGACCGTTTTTGAACAAAAAGTTTTTGATAGTTGTTGATGCTTTTTCAAAATGGGTGGAAGTAATAGTCATGAATAGCTCCACCTCCACTGCGACTATTGAGTAACTGCGCAAAATCTTTGCCACGCATGGCCTGCCTGGAGTTTGTATTAGTGATAATGGACCGTGTTTCGCAAGCACTGAATTTGAGCAATTTATGAAACGAAATAACATCAGACACATTTTTTCTGCACCATACCATCCTGCTTCAAATGGACAAGCAGAGAGAACCGTCCAAACTGTGAAAAACAGTCTTAAAAAGATAGAATTGAATGGTCAATCCATTGAGACCAGAGTAAGCCGTTTGCTGTTCACGTACCGCATCACACCACACACCACCACGGGCAGGTCACCTGCAGAACTACTGTTCAATCGTCAATTAAGGAGTGCCCTCCATTTCGTTAAACCAGATCTGAAACAGACAGTCAAGGGGAAACAGATGGATTCTGAGAATCGAAGTCATCGATTGAAACCGCTGCGGCAATTTCTAGACCAAGAGGAGGTACTGATTAGAAATTTTGGTCAAGGACCACGGTGGGTGAGAGGAAACATTTCGAGAAAGAGAGGACCTGTGACATACGATGTTGAAGTGGGAGAGAAAATCGTTCAACGCCACATCGATCAAATGCGAGCTGCAACCGGCGAGAGATTAGCTGATTCAGCAATGGTAGAGACAGATCCACCTCTGGCTGTGCTACCACAGTTTGAACCGTCAGAAGTTGACGAAACCGTTACTGAAATCGAGCCAAGGGTCCAGTTACCTGTTCCTGAGACATCTGAGCCGTTTGAAGACGTTGCAGAAGATGTGAACAAGGACACCAATTCTCGACCTGAACGATCTCGCCGTTTACCAAAGCATTTCGAGGACTATGACTTGAACCGCATTGTATACGTTTAAACTGTGGACTATTGGTGGAGGATTGTTATAGATCCGCCATTTATGTTTACATTTTGTTCTCTGATTGGTTACACTTTAAAACCATGTGTTTGTGTTTTCCGCTTATATCTTTCCGAGATTTGTACATGTGATTTTATTATAAAGATGGCGGTCTAAGAAGTGGTATATACATTTTCTGTCTGTCTGTTTTTCCCCATCTTTCTGAAGTTATAATAACGTGAAGTTTGTTTTGAAAATTTTCATTTCTCTTTTCGGCATAACTTTGGTTATGTAAAATGCGCAATCGAAATCTTATTTTGTTTTAAAAAGCGACAGCCGCAAAGGTTAAAAATCATTGATACGCCAGTGTAAAGTAAGAGAGATTTTTGATACTTGCATTGGTCTTTAACAAAAAAAAAATATATGGGCTAAAGCACCATTAGTTCCTTTCACGTTATAATTAAGTAGAACAAGATTTATATGAGTGAGAAAATAAAAAAAATGGATAAATATCACATGTAAACATAATTTTTAGCGGTTACAATCAAGATTTTTCCTTCAAAAACGCACAAAAATAATATTTCTTAGTGTTTTTTTATTGAAATACCAAGTTCAATCTTTCCTTTGTCGATATTTGTATAGGTTTTATATAGTTGTTGACAAGTTTAACTCTTTTTTTAAGATTTTCATAGTTATGTAAAATTCACCGTTTTTCGTGTTTACCTTCCAAAAAGCTACCATTATGATTTTTTTTTATTTTCCGAAACCGGAAAGTTGTGTATTTGAAAAAGCACACAAAAGACAAAATAAAAATAAAAGTTTAGCAATAGTGACATGTTACTGCGGCTGTTTTTTTTAGAAAAAACAACACATCCACTTTGCCTGTTACAGAGACACAGAACTGGCTTATTATTATATAGATGTTAAAATACAAATTCTCAACTTAATATAAACAAAATAAGATGAACTTTTTTTGAAGTGGCAGAAGCCTCAGGCTCACTATTGTTGCATAGAAGAAATCGTGTAGCAAAGCTGCATGAATTGACAAATGTCATATCAGACCATTCGCCAACAGACCATCGTCTGTTCATCGCAAAAACAAGTTCACAGACAAACTTTACAATACCACCTCCAAATAACTGTTAAGGTTAAATGGAGCAATTATAGAATCCCCCCCTGACGTTATTTTTTTTTGGTGGTTTACTTTGACATACGCAACAATTGTCCTAACACCTAAACACTAGTGTGTCATATCACTCAGTCCGGGAAATCATGAGATAGAGGGATCCCTCAGTTGAGGCATAGGGATCCCGCAGTTGCACGATACGTGAGCACCAATTATTTCTGCCAAGTTAGGCAACAAACTTGCCATAATAATCTACATTCTTCAATTATGTGCCAACGAGGTTTATCGTAAATGTCAACATGCGATGTAAACACGTAAAGGCTATGTTTCAAGGGATCAGGGAACATTACATGTTTCAGAAATGTGTGAAAGCAAAAATAATGTTTTGCACTGGTTTTGAGGCAAGAGTGTAACTATCTAGATTTTTCTTTTTTAAAATAACTGACAAATAATAGAACTAGAAATTAGAACAAAAAGGTTGCAAGCATTACGCAAGTTGCAAGCAAAATTGAAACTAACCAATAGTTGACCTTAGTGCTTTTGTTTCTCTTTAATGTAATACGGTGAGGTGCTAATGCGACGTACGGTGTGTGGTTTCTATACGTAGTAATACTCCGTATAGCTGCTATACGGAGTTTGGTTTAGCTATACGAAGTCTGCCAACAAATGTTCTTAAAGTGGAAATATTGCAATATATGACTGTTTAAAACTATTTCCGAAAAAAAGTAGAAAATAATCACCATTAAGAACAACTTAAAAAGACAAGCACGTCATTTTCCTACTTTTCATCCATCGTAAACATGCAAGGTATATTGTAGTTATACGGAGTGTGGGAACACTAGTTTGATTTCAAAAAAAGGATTATGGCATACAGATTGTGAGATACCGAGAGTATGTTATGCAGAATTCGCTATGGGGAGTATGCAGAATTTGCTATAAGGAGTATGCCATGCTCAGTATGCTATACGGACTATGCCATACAGAGTATTCTATATGTTGTATGCCATACAGACTGCTGTGACATGCTTCATATACAAAGTATTCCATACAGAGTGTGACATGCTTACTATACTGAGTGTGACAGGCTTAGTATATGGAATGTGAGATTTTTAGTATAGTATATATGGAGTATGACATGCTTAATATACAAAGTATGCTATATGGAGTGTGACAGGCTTAGAGGGTTTAAACTCTACCACTTAAAATAAGAGTCATTAGACTAGTCGAATCACTACAGCTTGCTGTTTTGTTATCTCATAATCAATTTAGTGCAAAAATCCATGCAAAGTTAAACTTTTATAAAGTTAAAACCCTTATTTTGAAAGAAATGCAATACATTGAGTTGTACAATCTGTAGTGTGGGAAAATGTCCCGAATTAAGGGGATGCGCGTCGTAAGGTACACTCTTTCAACCGGAAAATAATACTTGGAACTCAGATAATAATAGAGACTTTCGGAGACAAGAAAGCGAACGAAGCAGCTTGTGGGGTTTTTTTCACGTAAAAATAACGGCACTAGTTATAAAAACCGATTTCTTGAAGCCAATAAATCTGCTGCAAATTCACGGCAAACAGTAAACAAAAACAAACAATCTACAGAAACGAAAACAAGTTATTAACTTTATCAAGATTTATAAAACAGCTTCATATTTTTCACAGAAAAACAATAACAGCGGGGTGTGAGGTTCCGCTTTCTTTTTATCTCACGTATTGAAAAATAACATCTCTCGCTTTAATTGTACGCAATCTAAATAGAAACAGAAAACATTTTTATATAGTATATTATATATAGCAAGGTCTCTGAATACATGAAAATCCAGTGCCTTTGAGGGCCGAGATCTAGAGCTTAATTTCTGAACTAAAAATATATATCATTTTTTGGGACAGAGTGCTTAAAAAGTGTTTACTAGATACATTATGCTTAATATAATTAATAAAGTCATGCAACTCTGTTCACTTTGAGAGTTGTCTTCTTTTGGGGATTGGTAGTTCAGTCAGTAGAGCGTTCACATGATATTCATATGGGTTCAATCCCATGTAACAGTTGCTGCTTATTAAACAGAAATTTAAAAGGTTTGTGTAGCTGAAATGGAAGCTTTTCCACTCTCTAGAACCGTCTATGTTGTCCCTTCTGGAAAAAAATTGACAGGGTAAATTTATTGGAATTAATGAGGCCAACCACATAAAATATAGATCACTACTTTTTGTGGCCAAGACAACAGAATTAAAAGCACTGTTTTTTAATTGGAAAGTACAAATTGTATTTAAAAATTTGCCCAAGCTTGCCCACATACTTATGGCTGTTTTGGCCAGTTGACACGCATACTAATCTACCATACTGAACACAAAAGTTACGAAAAACACGAAATTTGATTAAGGTCTATTATGTGGTTTCACATTCAAAGGGTCATTCAAGAGTAGTTTTTTACGTATCATAACTTAGCTATACCACATTATTGTAAGCTCATGAAACACAATGCAATAAGGTTGTAAAGAAAATGATGAAGCCCTAAATATTTTTTTATCTTTTTTGAATACTTTTATAAATGTCCAAACTTAATGTCCCAAAAACAATAATTACATTAGCGGTCGCCACCGCTATTGAAAAAAAGTTCACTTGGTCATTCGTGACTTCGCACGTCTCACTTCTTGAAAAATTTATTGCGAGGTTCGAATGTTGAAGAATTTAACATGCGAAAGTAGGTAAACAAAGTAGAACTTCCAAGTAAAGGCACCGTATGATAAAATAGTTCAGATTTAGAACATGTAGCAGTAAAAAGACGTTAGTAGCAACAGTACAAAAGTTTTTAACCACAAAGGAGTAAATACCTTAAAGAATGAAGAGGTATATTTTCCCCTGTTAGTTTTGGATTGGTGACTTAAATTTATTTCCACGATACAACAACAACAAAAAAGAAGCACCTTGAGTTTCAGGAAATATTTAAAAATTGTATAATAAAATTTAAAAAGAAAGAGTTTTGTTTAATACTTTTTGATACTTTATGGATTGATTTTCTTCCTCTCACTGTAGCTAGAGGTAGCTACCTAATGATTCCATTGAAAGATGACAGCGAAAAATATTTTCCATGGTGGCCACAGTCACCTCAAAGTAATTTAGTTCAATTTTTTGCGTGCTATGAAACATCATATCTAAGCTGCGAAGGGAATTGCATTTAATATCTCTGCTCAGCACGACGTCCCCGAGGTTCTGGAATATTTCCTACCTGGTCTGTCATTAGACTTTCGATTTCTTGGAAGTCTTTTTAGTATTGGCATCCAGACATCAACCACTTGCAATTCATGTAATATTACCAGCTCCTCAGAAGTTATAGCACCATGCATCCAACTTTCTCTGCACCCTACGTTACAATCTTCCTTAGATAATTTCTTTGAAAGCGAGGAGTTATCAGACACCAACGCCTACTTCTGCCATGTTTGCAACGCTCATGAAACTGCTCTAGTTAAAAAGAGGAAGTGTCGTGTGGTTCCCATCTCATTTTGCAGCTAAAACGTTTTGCCAGTGCCAACGGCCTTGTGTCAAAAATTGCCTCTCGTATTACTGCTTACCCTGGTACCTTTCCCATACCTTTTACCGTAGACGGAAAAGTTAAATTTCGTAAAAAATTTTCGAGTAAGGGCTATTATCAACCATTGCGGCAACTTAAATAATGGTCACTACACAACCATAGCCTTCGACCAAATGGTTCACAGGTGGATACATTGCAACGATAGAGCAGTAATTTTCTATGATGACTGCCTTCTTAACAGTCACAGTCATATGTTTTCTTTTTAGAAGAGCTGAGGTAAGAATATATTAACCAGAATGAGTCAACAAGGGGGCTTGACTACACTCAGTCTTGTCTTTGGAGAATGACAACTCCACTTATTACCGAAGTCAAAAATAAAAATAAAAACAAAATCAAATAAAAATTAAGTTAGCAAGGGGGTTTGATCATACTAGGTCTTGTCTTTGGAGAGTGACGACTTCACTTATTACCTCAGTTAAAAACAAAAAAAAAGCACAGTTGAACGGAAAGTAGTCAAAGTTTACTTTAGGAAGATAGGGATATCTAGTTTCTGTTGATGACCTTCCGCGGACCTCTTCGAGGTGACCCAGCTAGACATCCAGGGTACTTATGTTCAGATATTTAGGTCGAAACCTACCTGCCCTTGGTTAAAGTTCTGTTCAACTTTTCAAATGTGTTGTGTCCTTTTTTTTAATTTTAACAACTGTTTCAAAGAAATTATCCAAGCCACAAGCAACTTCGACCGCTAGCTTTAAGGACACGAATCCCTAGGGCATAACAAAGAGCTCCACTACCTTGCCTGCACAAGAATCATTAGGCAGCAACAGCGGCTTGCTAAATTTGGGCAACACATGTTACATCAATTCCATCTTGCAATGTTTTTATGTGTTACCCGCAGTCGCCACAGCCATCTCTACAAATGATTCCAATATGCCGATCGGTGAAAGTTTTGTAAGTATTCTACGTAAACCATCCTCCTCCAAGGTTCCAGTGAACACTTCTTCATTTCTAAATGCATTAAAAGGCCATGTTTCTAATGCAAGGGGTACTGCTTTTAATCCATTCTCTCAGCAAGATGCCTTGGAGATTCTTGAGTATCTCAAACCAGAGTTGTCCTTAGCCTTTCCTTTCTTTGATAGATTATTCAACACTCGTGTTAAAATCTGCACTACTTGCAGCGCTTGCAATAATATTAGCACCTCTGAGCAAGTAAGTCACTTTCTTCAACTGCCCTTGACATCGACTGTACAATCTTCAATAGATAACTTTCTGGAGAGCGAAGAATTATCAGGTGTCAACTTGTACTTCTGTCACTACTGCAATAGTAGTGACCTTAAAAAATAAGGACGGGAAGTTTTAAGGACGGGAATTTCCTAGAATTACGTAATTTTTAAACACTGCGCATGTTTAGAACAAAGGTGATTCCACCTATTCAGCCGTCTAGCGAAAGTTCACAACGTGAAGACACATGGTTTCACGTCGTGAAATAAAGGTGACAACAAAGTTTTTCTTTTTCGCTTTACTTGATAAAAATGGATGAAGAAATTGCAAACAGTGTCAAAAAAGGTAAAAATCATCATTATGGATATACTTTTCTCCAAATTTGTTACATAAGTGCAATATAAGTGTATAGCTAATCTGTGAAAAAAGAAAATTGTGAGTACGAAATTGAAAGCTACTTTTTCTACTATTTTTTAAAATTTTCAAGGTCACATATGGTTTGGAACGATCGTAAAGACGAACTGTTGTTAAAGAAGTGCTTCTTTTTGAACCCTACAAATATAAAGCACGAACAAAAGAGAGCGGGAATGCTTGGAAAGTTATTGCTGAAAACTTAAATCAGCTGGATTCGGAACAATTTAAAGCGGATCAAAGTTCTGTTCGTGAAAGATTTGGAATTTTAAAAACACGTTACGAAAATAAAACTTGAGAAGAATTGAAAGCTAGTGGTATTGCTCCTGAGTTTGATGAAATTATGGATGCGATGGAAGATATTTCAGAGAAAATAAAGGAGTATGAAAAGGTACATGCTGAACAAGATAGCCAGCAATCAGAGAAAAATAAAAAAGAAGCTAATGCAGCATCCGACATGAGAATGAAGGCTTTAGAAACGTTCAGTGAAAGTAAGAAAAGAAAGGACCTAACCACAGAGGCTGGAGGTAAAGATACTGAGAAAAAAGCAAAAAAAACTAGAAGTTCTGGAACTGATACCATACAATACTTGAGGGAAAAAGGTGAGAGAGAACAAAGTTTGAGAAAAGATGAGTTGGAATTGAAAAAACAAAAATATGAAATGCAAGCAGCACAGCAAACATCTGCTGAAAATCAACAACGGGAGATGATCTAAGTTATTAGAGAACAGATGGAGTCACAGCGACAACAGACACATAAGTTTTGTTTAACACTAAAAGTTTTATTGATTTGATTGCTTCTAACAAACCTTTTTAAACTCAGCAGAGAATATTCAGCATATATTTCTAAGAAAAACTGTTTTTTTTTATTATTTTCAATAGAAATCCAAGAAACAACATTGATGGAAATAATTTTCTCAGAATTTATTTTGTTTATGTATATATATTTTGTTGAGTATGTTTTTACAAAGATATCACAAAAATGTCTAGACAACTGTATTTATTCAAAACAACTGTTGTTCACAAAAAATAATCCTCCAAATGTGGTGGCTCTATTCCAAAATACGTTGAGGTCATAGATTTATACAAGCAGGTGTGAGCATTTGCTAGCAATGCACAAGTGATATACATTTTCCCAACAGCGCTGAGTTGTATCTTCAAATTTTTTTTGAAGTCAATAAAAGCAAAATATTTTGAAATATCTCCAAATACCCATTCAACGGAGGTGCGAACTTGGCTCATTGCTTTGTTGTAATCTTTTTGGTGTTGGTTCAAGTTACATTTAAATGGACCTTGCAGCTGTACTCGCAATGGATATGCAGGATCCCCATATACACAAAGTGGATTACCATTGGGCGATCGTGAGTGTAACTGAAGTTGTTGCAGGAGTCCAGACATTGCTAGCATTCCACTATCATGCCTTCTTCCTTCAACTGGACCATATAAGTTTGCTATCATTCCATTCGGTGCAACTATGGACTGAAACTTGATAGCATGTACTCTTTTGTGGCCATTATACAAAAAACGTTGATTTCTACCTGGGCGACACACAGGTCTGACGGTTCCGTCGATGAATCCCCAACAGTGATCCAATGGTGCTCCTTTATTCGAAATAGCAGCTGCAAAAATTTCCAGTTGCTGTGGTGCCAACCAGGGTTGATTAAATGTATGTAGAAGCGTTCCATATGTGTTGTATAAAAAATCCACCATATAATTACTCATGAGTGATAGCTCTGGTACAGGTCGACCAAAGATGGGAAACATATCTGCATACCTACATGTTTAAGCAAATCGTTTGAGAAGCGCACAAAATGCTTCTAAACCACTGAACACTGAGCCATTGTAACACGTTATTTCTTCAGGTATATGTAACTTTTCGTTCAATAAATAGACATCGTTTCTGTAAAATCGGAAATATGTTCGACACTCGTCGTCACTCAATAAATTTAAATCAAAAGGCTGATACTTCCAGTAAGGATAATCCAAATTCTTACTACTGTTCAAATCAAACAACAACAGAAATTCTTCGTCGTTTATGAGGTTATCGTCATAAGCGAAAAGCAAACTTTCTCGAACGTCTCGGAAATACACCATGTTTGCTGTCTTGTTTCACCCCATCTGACATTGTTTTTCTTAAGGTGATTATTCACGTACTAGATTAGTGTACTCGATCCAGTCTTTCTTCATTTTGTCTCGTCCTCAAAACTTCCCGTCCTTATTTCTTAAGGTGCCTAGTAACCAAACTGCAACAGTTAAAAAAGAGGTCGCAGAGCGCAGTTCAATTTTGGTTCTGCAATTAAGACGCTTTGCCTATAACAAAGGTCTTGTGTCTAAGGTTTGTTCTCCTGTCACATCTTACCCGGGCACTGTTTCTATACCTATCACTGTAGACAGTGAAGTCTCTTGTCGCAAGCACTACAACTTAAGGGCTGTAATTAACCACTCCGGAAATTTGAACAATGGCTATTACACCCCTGTTGCTTATAACCAAGTGCATGGTAAGAGGTTTCATTGCAACGGCAGAGCAGTGGTCCCTTGCAAACGAAGCTTGCTTAATGGTGTACAACCTTACATCCTTTTTCTTGAATAGGTAAATTGCAGTCAGCACCGCAACTTCCGGCTTGTGTCAGCAAGGGGGTTTGACTATTCTTTTTTTTTTTTTTTTTTTTTTTTTTTTTTTTTTTTCCATTATTATTATTATTATTATTATTATTTTAATTTTTTTTATTTATAGTCTTGTCTTTGGAGAGTGGCGACTCCACTTATTACAAGGATAGCTGCTACTGGTGCTGACACGGTGTCGTATAGCTAATGGCGTTCCCGAACCAACTCATCTTTATTATAGGTAGATTTCAATTAGCGCAGTCTGAGCCTTCAGTAAGGAATACCATTACTCAATTGCGTATGCTCAAGATTTTGTTGATGTCAGCATTATTACTATCGGCGTGTGCGCGTGCGCAAGAATTATCGGAATCGGATTTGTTTTCGGATGCCGTCAGATTTTCCGATTTTGGGAGGTTGGAGGCTGGGGGTGGGGGTGGAGGTGGTGGAGGCTGGGGTTTTATGGGTGAAAGGTGTCAAAGGAGCGAAATCCTGTATATGTTCACTGCGGGGTGGGGGTGGAGGCGGGGGTTTGATGTGGTGAAGGTGTGAAAGGAGGCTAGGGTGGGTGTGGTGCTGGAGGGGGTTGAGGCATGGGTTTGAGGGGGTGGAGGCGGGGGTTTGAGGGGGTAAAGGTGTCAAAGAAGGCTGGGGTGAGGGTGGAGGTGGTGCTGGAGGTGGTAGAGGCGGGGGTTTTAGGGGGTAAAGGTGTCAAAGGAGGTCAAAACCACGTATGTTGACTCTTTGCTACTACTGCTTAGGCCTTTTTAAAAGCATAGGTTGCTGTATAAAGAACAATTCGTGTGGCCGTGGCTAGTGCTTTGGATTTTCCATGTATCTCCCTACGTGACAGTGCGAATATTTTGACGTCAACTTCCAAGCCACATTCTGAGGTAACCTGTAAAGGAACATGTAATTTTTAGTTTGTAATACTAAATTTGATCATTCTAGTTATGAAAAATGTAAGTTTGGGTGCTGGAATGCTGTAGTTTATTTTTCTTAATTTGTGTGACCACTTTTCAATTTGGGCCTTTACGTGATGAACTTAGGTTCACAGTCTTTTCTACTGGAACGGGACAAATTGATCTCATCTTTCATTTGTTTAATTGCTAGTATTAAAGTAGAAGATCAGACAAAACCTTTTTGCTTCGCTGTGACTGTGGAAAATTTCTGCAGAATCAAAATGTATTATTGCCACACTGTTTTATGATGAACGTGGTACAATCTTTCGTCTCTAGGTCTAAAATTGTCTCAGTGGTATATGGTAAAGCAGCTCCCGGTGCCAGTTACACTACATACATTGCATAAATTGCAGCTAGAGGAGCCAAAAAAATTGAAACTCCTTCCAAAATAGATTTGATCACATATTTTGATGATATGGGGAAATACATTGTGAAGGACTGCAGAGTGTTATCATAACGAAAGTTTGATGCCTGGTAAACTACAAGCTGTGTACAGCACTTTTGAACTGCAATCACGCATGAAAGCCATCATTGAGAAAGCCAACGTAGCATTCAGAACTTTGAGAGTAAGGTTCATTGAAAAAATTTAAAAAAATGTTTCTTTCGAGAATGGCAATGTTAAAAAGAAAGTTTTATCACAATCATCTGCCAGAAGAAAATGTACCAACTCCCTATGCGGAAAAGAGTTCGAGTCAATGAAGAAGAAATGTGATCTATGTTTCTTCAAAGTTATGAAGGAAGTGAATGAAAATGTTCGATTTACTACTTCAGGTTTACCAGTAACATCAAAAAAGCAGACGTTAGATGAGAACGTTACTACTAACGAAGTAAGGTTACAGATAGGGGAACCAGTAATGGTTAACCCAAATAGCCACGAAATGGTTGCGTTTGCTTTAAATGAGCTCAAACAGCAACTTATTGACACTGATAGGCCTTGGGTTATCCTTGGAAGTGACGGACCTCCTTATTGTTACACAAATCGCGTCAAAGATAGCAACAATGATTATTACCATTGGCTAAGCACCGTCCCAAGACTTGGGCATTTGCACATGAAGCAGGTGAAGTGCGTGTCTAAAATTCTTGATCAAATACTGCTAGATGCTTTGGGAAATAAGTTCTAGGATTTAAGACACCAAAATCTTACAATTATTTTCAAAGTGCCAAGGACACCCAAAAGTCTTATCAACACTTGCTCGTATTATTAGAGGGAACAGAGAGTGAGATGTGTCACTTGTTCCTAACAGATTCAGCTAACAAAGAGCCTAAAAATGCTCAAGGGTTTTTGAATTGGGGCAGTAGTATAAGTAACGAAACTATTGCATTCGTGTATCAAATGATCATCAACTTGGTCTTAGCTGTTTACGTCCAAAAAATTGGAGTTCACATAAATAATTGGAAGGAAGTTGATGCTGATCGGATGAAATTTCTTCCTTTTTTTTACGCTTTCAACCACCCGATTTATCAAGAGGTGGAATACCGTGATTTGTCGCATAGAGCAATGTATCCAGATTGCATCATCCAGATTGATTTGCTGAAGACCCAAAGCTGCTATAATACGTCAGATCTAGACATAAATTACCAAGATGGAGAATTTTGCCTCAAAAGTAAAATTAAAGGCACAAGGCAGTTGCACCTACAGGAATAATATCTCATGAAATGTGGCGTACAATTGGATTAGATCAAGTTGAGTTGGTACACAACAGAGCAGCGGAAATGCTGGAAATCCTAGAAGAAGTCAGTTATATAGATGTAGATCTCTATAATGAAATCATAGCTTGGCGTGTTGTGCTTCGTTCTTCAAACATGTAGGAAAAAGGACCAGAATTGATGATAAGAAACATTTACGGTGAACCTTTGTCACTGGACCTTGATGACATATCATTGATTGTCACCGATAAAATAAACAGATTTTGGGAACTAGTTGCTGATGGCCATCCTATTAACACAGTATCAACTCAGTACCCCCAAATTAGAATATTAGACATGATTAAATATGATGAGGACTCAGCTGAAGACGATAACAATTATTCATAACAGATCTTTTGCGTCTAAGAGCGTTCCAGATTTAAAGGCAGGAAATTGGAAAGTTAGTGAGGCACTTCGTTCAGCGGATAGTCAGCTCAATTTAAAAAAGATTTAAGGTTTGCATCAGAGTAGTCTAGCTAGCGTAGGGCTCTTAGACCACAAAAATATACCACCAAAAGGCAATTATGCTTCTGAAAACCTTGTTTCTAATATCATTGAAAAAAATGAAAAAGATATTTACCATGCCAGAGCTGTACAGTTGCATTTTCAAGGCAATTGGAGAAAGTGGTGCTTTTATGTGAAAAACGATCTATCGTGGAGAACAATTCTTTCATTGCCACAATGTCTAACTTCCTTTTGTATAGGGCAACCTTAGACACCCTTCCCTCTCCAACCAATCTTGTGAGATGGGGAATTGAGAAAGAAAAGTTGCTTTCTGTGCAAGAAACCATCTTCAAATGTCTCTCACATATTGGGTGCCTGTAGGACCTCTAGTTATTCCATGCATTGCAATAACACAACTACGCCCAGGCGTGTTATTAATATCGAGTTCTTTCAAAACTGTAATTATGTTAGAACTGACTTGTCCATGTGAAGAGAACACGGAATATTAGCACGAACGAAAGGTTAACAAATATTCTTACCTTTGTTATGCTATGAAAAACAATGGATGGATCGTGCATTTCTTTGCCATTGAAGTGGGTACAAGGGGTTTCTGTTCAGAATCAGTAAGGACCTGTTTTCGTCGCCTTGGTTTCCCTAACAAGCCTTTACGTTCCCTATTAAAATCCCTAACTTTTATCTCCATTAGTGCTTCTTTTTACATCTGGATGTATCGAAATTCTACCACTTGGGTTGAGCTTGAAAAGGTCCCAATCATTCCTGAAGTTTCTTCTGTTACAAATATGGAATGTAAGAAACCAAAACCCCCTGAGAAATCTTCCGCGAGTCACACAAAATCTTGTAAAATCAAAAAACCCGAAAAACTTGCTACAAGGTCTATTAAAACAACAGTCGCATTGCCATCTAACATTGACTTTAGGAATAGCAGTCTAAAAAACTTGGGAAACACATGTTATGCAAACTCAATCTTATAATCCTTTTATAACCGTGTTACCCGCAGTCGCCACAGCCTCTCTGCAAATGATTCCAGCATGCCGATAGGTAAAAGTTTTGTAAGTATTCTACACAAACTATCCTCCTCCAAGGTTCCAGTGAACACTTCTTCATTTCTAAATGCATTAAAAGGCCATATTTCTAATGCAAGGGGTGCTGCTTTTAATCCGTTCTCTCAGCAAGATGCCCTAGAGATTCTTGAGTATCTCATACCAGAGTTGTCCTTAGCCTTTCCTTTCTTTCGTAGATTATTCAACACTCGTGTGAAAATCTGCACTACTTGCAGCGCTTGCAGCAAGTAAGTCCATTTCTTCAACTGCCCTTGACATCGACTGTACAATCATAGATAACTTTTTGGAGAGTGAAGAATTGTCAGGTGTCAACTCGTACTTCTGTCACTACCCTAATGGTTACCAAACTGCAACAGTTAAAAAAGAGGTCGCAGAGCGCAGTTCAATTTTGGTTCTGCAATTAAGACGCTTTGCCTATAACAAAGGTCTTGTGTCTAAGGTTTGTTCTCCTGTCACATCTTACCCGGGCACTGTTTCTATACCTATCACTGTAGACAGTGAAGTCTCTTGTCGCAAGCACTACAACTTAAGGGCTGTAATTAACCACTCCGGAAATTTAAACAATGGCTATTACACCCCTGTTGCTTATAACCAAGTGCATGGTAAGAGGTTTCATTGCAACGGCAGAGCAGTGGTCCCTTGCAAACGAAGCTTGCTTAATGGTGTACAACCTTACATCCTTTTTCTTGAAGAGGTTAGGTAAATTGCAGTCAGCACCGCAACTTCCGGCTTGTGTCAGCAAGGGGGTTTGACTATTCTTTTTTTTTTGTATTTTTTTTTTTTTTTTAACATTATTATTATTATTATTATTATTATTATTATTATTTTTTTTTTTTATTTTTTTAAATTTTTTTTTTTGTAGTCTTGTCTTTGGAGAGTGACGACTCCACTTATAACCCCAGTCAAAATAAAAGTGAAAAACAAAAAAAAAATTACACCAGCAAGGGGGTATGACTGTACCAGGTCCTATCTTTGGAGAGTGACGACTCCACTTATTACCCCAGTCAAAAAGGAAAAAACAAAAAACAAAAAAAAACAAAAAAAAAATAAAAATGATGTCAGCAATGGGGTTTGACTGCACTGGTCTTATTTTTGGAGAGTGACGACTCCACTTCTTATCCCAGTCATACAAGATCGTACAGAGTAGGACAGATGAAAAGTTATGGATGAAAGAAATGTCTGCTGAAGATTGTTCGCAGACCTCTTTTGAGGTGGGTCAGCTAGACATTTTGGGTACCTTAGTTCAGGAATATTAGTCGAAACCCTTGTACCCTTTACAGAAGTCCTGTCCTACTCTCTCTGTCTGTTTGTTTGTTTAATTTTTTTGTGCCAATTACCTCCTTGGAAAAAGGAAGAATTGTGTTCCTTTATATGAGCATATTCTTTAGAGGAGCAAAACCTCTAGAATTTAAATTTTAAGACTTAACTGGTCGAGTTTATCATTGTGTGTGCACTTTGTAATTTGCATTCATTCTTCTTCCAAAAGTTAAAAAAGACATTTCTATCAGACAAGCAACCTCAAAGTTAGGCGAAGCATTTGTAGGTGTTCTTCAAAGTTTGGCTGTTCTAGAAGTCCAGTTGATCCCTCCCATTTTTGTATGCTATGAGACATCATATCTCAGCTGCGAAGGGAAGTGCGTTTAATATCTCTGCTGAGCACGACGTCACCGAGGTTTTTTAATATCTCATACCTGGTCTGTCATTAGACTTTCCATTTCTTGGAAGTGTTTTTAGTATTGGCATCAAGACAAACACCACTTGAAATTCATGTCATATTACCAGCTCCTCAGAAGTTATAGCACCATGCATCCAACTCTTTCTGCACTCTACGTTACAATCTTCCTTAGATAATTTCTTTGAAAGCGAGGAGTTGTCAGACACTAAGGCCTTCCATTTTTGCAACGCTCATAAAACTGCTCTAGTTAAAAAAGAGATAGTGTCGTGCAATCTCATTTTACAGCCATAATGTTTTGCCTGTGGCAACGGCCTTGTGTCAAAAATTGCCTCTCGTATTACTGCTTACCCTGGTACCATTTCCATACTTTTAACCGTAGATGGAGAAGTAAAATTTCGTAAAAATTTTCTGTTGCTATTATCAACCATTGTGGCAACTTAAATATTGGTCACTACACAACCATAGCCTTCCACCAAATGGCTCACAGGTGGATACATTGCAACGATAGAGCAGTAATTTTCTGTGATGACCGCCTTATTAACAGTTACGAGTCATATGTTGTCTTTTTAGGAGAGCTGAGATAAGAATATTTTCACCAGAATGATTCAGCAAGAGGGCTTAACTACACTCAGTCTTGTCTTTGAAGACTGACGACTCCACTTATTACCCCAGTCAAAAATAAAAACAAAATCAAATAAAAATTAAGTTAGCAAGGGGGGTTGATGGTACTAGATCTTGTCTTTGGAGAGTGACGACTCCACTTATTACCCCAGTAAAAAAAAAATAATATTAGCAGGGGGGCTTTTAGAGGCATTTTCTCTAGAGGAGTACAACCTCTACCTTATTTCCAAAGACCTAACAGGTTGAATTCATCCTTGTGGTGGCTAGCCACCTCTTTGTAATTTTTTTTCTTTTTTTCTAAATAACAAATAGAATAAAACTTTTTTCTTTTTACTTTACTTAGAGACCTAACACAAAGGTCAACTTCAATGTTGACTGGATGGTGTAGTGAATTACTTCTTTAAGTTCGAGACAATATGTAATGGTTTTCTGGGTTGCTGCCGCTGGGTTCCAAGTTTACCTTTCTAAGGGTCAGTTTCTTGGTCAGCCCAAGCAATACGATACGATTTCTCAAGTGTTCATTTCTAAGGTCATTAACCTTTTCTGTTTCCAGGTTTGCTGGTTTTCATTCTTTGTCACAACCTTTTTAAGGGATGGGTTCCAAGTCTACCTTTCTTAGCCCTGGGCTCTGTGTCAGTAGGTGAAAGCAACAACAATACGATTTATAGTTGTCGTCTGTCGTTTTTCCAACATTTAACAAAACTTATTAGTTTTGGCGGATGGTGTCACTGAATGCGGTCGGTGTCTTGCAGGAGGCAGACTCAAGGGCCCGCACCAGATCCCAAGCATGAGTGAATTTCACCAATCCTCATGTTTCCGCATTCATAGATGTTTCTTTCAGAACAGCCGAAATCCATTAGCATTTTGATCATCCCTGTAAGGGGGAGAATACAGAAGTTCTCCAGTTGCTTCTTATTCTTTGGAGAGAAACCTCCTTTTTTCATTAACATTTATGTCTACAAAGGCTAGTTACATCTGCATTTCGGTGTAGTTACTCCTATTCTCATATATAAATATATATACTGGTAAACATTTAACATATTATACATGCATTTTTCGGCAACATCAACGGAAAATGAAGACATCCACTTTGCCTGTCACAGACAGACAGACACACCTAGCGTAGTATTTTTTTAGATAGTAACAATATATAAATAGTTAAAAAACTATAAGCTAATGTAAAACGAAATGTGAAATGTGAACCTGTTTGTTCATTTCCTGTTACTTGCGGAACTTTTTTAGGGTTGTAACTTGGAAAAAATATTTAAATAAGGTCGAAATTATCTGTACACTTTCTGATTTCACAAATATCCCCAAGCATTTAGCATGAATCCTATGGACACACCGGCGGCGACAGTTGATTCACATTGAATCAAATTTGCTGGCCATGCGACTGCCATGGACAATAAAGCATTTAGAACAGGTGTTTCTGTCTACTGTCCTATGTCTTTTTCTTCAGCCAACCGATGGTGTAGACGTAACAGGTTGTTGAGATATCTCTGTTTCGTTTCCTGGCACATCGGTACACTTACACTAGCACTAGCTTCAGAAGTTGAAGTGCTTACTAAGGAGGAAATAATGCGCTCTTGATGTGGCAAATCTTGTTATTTCCTTGAATTTTTTGTTCAGATGTAATTCTACAAAGGCATCATTGCCAGTTACAGTTTTGTATTCGCTGATCTTTCTCTGGAAACCTTTAATGTGATTATACCGTTTTCCAGCCCTCCTTTTTGAGCATTCTTCATACTTACCACTTTAATGTACAAGAAAAGAGAGAACGAAACAGATGCAATGATATACAAAATTTATTTAAAGTTTGTGTACTTACCTCTATTTCCTCTGATTTTTTCAAAAGGAATATTACTGGTTACGTCAACGCGTCTCTTCGTTTTATTTGCTTGTAAATTTACAGGTTGCAAATTTTCATCATAAACTATAACCTCTTCTTTTGTAGTTTCGTCATTTGATTCTAGGTCATTTAACTCTTGTTCGGAAGAGGAAAGGGTGATGGCGTCCTCCTTAAAGTTTGGCCCGCACCAGATCTATAATACAGAAGTTTTCCAGTTGCTTCTTATTCTTTGGAGAGAAACCTCCTTTTTTCATTAACATCTCTGTCTTAAAAGGATAGTTATATCTGCATTGCAATGTAGATACTCCTATTCTCCCATGATTTTATTACACATTTACATGTAAATATACATCAGTTGGTTTTGATTTAGCTAGAATGAGGCTAATCTTCAATTGATAGAGTCTCTGTTCCCTTGAAATTATCAAAAAATTTGTTAAGTCGTTCCTTAACATAATCGACCTTTCCAGTGGCTACCTCCATTTTATAGTAGCAAGGAATAATAGCACTACCACCACGTTTATTAAAACCCCAAGGGTTCTATCGGTATATTGTGTTAGCTGCAGGCTATTTGCTAACTTCAGGCTCCCCAGTTGCAATGCTAAAAAATAATGCAATACATACTAATTATCATCCCTTATTCAGTAGTAGCAAACAAAGACCCTAACGAAATCAAAAATACTGCCAAGATTAGCAGGTACTAGACCAACCAACCTGCCTGCAATTTGATGTTAGGGTTGATGTGACAGTTTGTTCCTTATGGCTCTCCCTTCCAGGGCGAGTAAATTTTTGGTATGTTTTTCGGTTCAGGTCTCACATCCATAGCTCTATCCAAGTGTGGACGGAGTGGTATATGTTGAGAAATTCTCCAGTGGCTTTTTAAATATGACATAAAAAATAAGGCATTTATCCCAGTCAAGAAAAAAATAATATTAGCAGGGGGGTTTGATCACACATGATCTTGTCTTTGGAAAGTAACGACTCCACTTATTACTTGAGTTAAAAACAAAGAATAACACAGTTAAACAAAAAGAAGTTAAGGTTTACTTTACCAAGATAGGGATATCTACTTTCTGCTGATGACCGTCCGCGGATCTCTTCGAGGTGACCCAGCTAGACATCCAGGGTACGTAGGTTCAGAAATATGGGTCGAAACCTACCTGCCCTTGGTTAAAGTTCTGTTTAGCTTTTCAAATGTGTTTCCTTTTTATTTTTTAAAATTAATTCCTTGAAAAAAGAGAGAATTGTCCTTTTAGAGGCATTTTCTCTAGAGGAGTACAACCGCAGCTTATTTCCAAAGACCTAACAGGTTGAGTTCATCATTGCGGTGGCTAGCCATCTTTTTGTAAATTATTTTCTTATATCTGTGTGTAACCTGGAAAATTGAGAGTTTATTATTTTCTTAACTGCTCTTTACAGAGGCAAACCAATAGAAATAGCTATGAAACCCTTGGCGTGGAGGATAGCGTGTAATCCGCCAATTCCGTAAAAAACAAACAAATTTAACCTCTTTATATCCATATCGTCGATATATTGGTTATTTCAAACTTTTATTATCGTAGCGCTATCTGTTGGGGTACACTCAGGGGATATGACGAAGAAAAAAAATAGTGGACTAATTAACCAGACCGGCATGTACTATCATCCAATAAAGCTCTGATGCTTGCTTCAACTCGTGCAATTTAAAAAACACGTTATCTTGCTTTCTGATGACTCTAATGGAACTAGAGTGACCTTTTTTATTAAACTACCTATTTTTACATTTCGTCATCACAGCTTGCTGTCTTATCTCATGATCAACTAGAATCCACCCATTTAAAATAGATAGGATGACGCAAATCAGGAGGAGTGAAATCTTATTCCTGCATCTCAAAACGTTTTTGAAACATGGTGAATATCTGGTGAAAGACAACAAAGTTGTTGAATGTGTTTCTTTACGTGATTCTCTCCTGCAACTACCTCTCGTCAGTGATACGGATACAATGTTTAATCAGAACGATTCATTGTTAGCAGCAATTAATCACTCCGGTACGTTGACCGCAGGTCAGTATTGGGCTTATGTTAAGGATCCTGCCACAAATTCTTGGTACCCCTGCAACGATAGAGCGGTTTGCAAATGCTCTCCACCTATTCTCAACAACAATTCATGTTATATTCTTTGTTACGTTCGCTGTTGATCCGCTTTTTCTTTCTTTCCTTTATATTTATTATTACTTTTGTAAGACCTGTACTTCCAGGGTCATGGGGGAGGAAAAGGTAAATCCGAGCGATTTTGTATTACCCCAGCTAGTTTATTCGAACCAGTTTACCGTCAACACCCAAAGGGTAAAGAGTTCAGCTCACTCTTCTCTGGTAACTTAAAGAAGCTTAGCAAGGGGTTTGTTTTCAGCTTGTCTTTGGGTGTAACGACCCCACTTATTACCCCAGTTCAGTAAGGTGTCCAAGTTTACTAACTTGGTCTTCAGGCTTGACAACCCTGCTGTCCTTAACAAAAAATATGTACAGGCTGGTCCTGTCATGACAACCTCCTGTGTAAGGCTCAGTGTTGGGCCCTGTAACACATGTGGAAAGCTACAGCCAGAGTCACAAGCTCTGGCGCACAGGAGGGTTTTTATTTAATTCTTTTTTATATTATATATTTTTGAGACATACATTTTTTCTATTTGTGTTTGTTCTGTAACCAGTCCGTTTATGTTATTAGCTCTGTCTTATGTCGTATTGTTTGTGATTGAAGGATTGTTTTGAAGATTTTTTCAGAGAATAGTTATAGGTCCAAGTTGGGCAGTACTCATGCTTGTAATAAGCAAAAAAGTGTATTCAGCACCTTCTTTTGGCAGCCTAATCCCAATTTTATTTACATCCACCGTCCCTGTAGACAAGATACTTCAGTGCAGCTTGCTGTATTGTAAACCTTTTTCATCATTTAAGGTTTCACAGAATTGGAGGACCAAGCAGTTATTTTTAATTTTGTTTGCTCTTTACTTAGCATTTCTTATGACATTTCCCAGAGTTTTATATAGCAATTGTTTAAGTCGAGAAGAGAGTAGAAAAACTTTTTTGAAGGTTAGTACAGGTTAAGTCTTAGTCAAGGCAGTTTATTTCTAAGCCTAGAAAATTTTGTAACGAAGGCAGAAATGTGACAAGCTTTGCAAATAGTTGATAAAAACCAGAAGCGAATTTTAGGGCTCAACCCTTAGACTTGATTGATTTAGCCCATTGTTTAGCAATGAACCTTGGTGGTAACAATATAGACTGTCAAAATTCAAAGCACCTTTTATGTGTACCCTGTTTTCCAAGGGCTATCCCAGTTTATGTAGAAAACTAGTCAAATCTGTAAGAAATTAGTAAAAATTAAGCATTGGCAAAAAATCAGCTAAGTTTTCATAACAAATGGCATAAAGTTAGAAGTAAGTAATTAGCATAAAATAGCATAAAAATAGGGTGTAAATTGGCATAAAATCATAAATATATGTGTTTTTGCCTGAGAACCCCTGTTACTGCCGGAATCATTGGTATTGGCATAAATAGCAAACATATTTTTTCCGATCCATGCCTCCGGGTGTCGCTTCTTCACATAACGTGAAACCATCGATCGCACATCTCACAAAAAATCCACAGAAAACGTCATCGGCAGATTCGTCCCTTAAGTTATTGTCACTCGAGCTGTCTTGACTTTCTTTAAACACTTCACTGGATGATGTTTCCTTTTCTGCAAGCTTCCTGTAGTCAATCTTTGTGGGTCGTTTTCTTTTGTTGGATCTCTTGTGACGCGGTTTTTGTTGTGCTTCCTTTCCTTTGCTTTATTTCCTTTGCTAAACAAACTTTTTTTTTTTTTGCGTTTAGCAAGAAGCATCTTTTTAGTGTTCATCCGATGTCAAAACTCTAGATTTTGTACATATGTGAGGGTTTCACGGCTTTTTGTTCGGGTCATGGACAGGTAAAATAAAAAAATGAAATTTCATGCTTATTTTCAGATGCCCCCTGGTCGTCGCCACTTAAGCTGGCATAACTTTGGCGGGAGTAATTGTAGATAGCGTAGTAGACAATGGGTTCCCAGTGTTGTAATTGGAGATGGCGTGAACGCGGCGTGAACAACCGAAGCAATGGAGAGGTCAGAAGAGTTTGGTGTAGAAGTTGCTTGATATAATGGTGTTGACATGTCATTAATAAATGGCGAGGAACCGCATCAGAATTGTATGGATACATGCCACACTTCTGAAAGGAATTACTCGTGGTTGCGAAGTGCATTGCGGATTTGAATGCTTCACGAAAGGCAGCGGTGACGTTTGCTTTATAAGGTTCTTACTTAATGTTCCATGTCAGTTTTGCAAAATATTGTTTCACGGGCCGAAAGCCCAACGTCCAAGGTGGTGGTATGTGGTGGAGACAATACAGAATGATATTGTTCTCTCTCGCTATGTCTATCACATCGATTGTTATATGAGAAACATGCCCATCAATAATTAGTAATGTTGGTCTATGTTGTGCTGTATATGGAATAAATAACTTTTTCATCCCTGACAAGAACAGTTCACCATCCATGTATCCATTGGGTGACTTTGCATATAACGCTTCAATAGGACCCCGGGACATATATTCGCGGATATTACCCAAATCCGCGAAATGCGCGAAAATTAATCCCCGCGAAAATTTATCCCATTAAAGACGACTTTAGCAGAGTTAACATTCAGGTTTATTCCGGATTTATCTGCATTGAAAATATGCATGCGTTTGTCAAATATGTTATTGTCATGTTAGACCTTTTTTAGTGACATATAATGTTCCTTCATTGGTCGAGTTTATCATTGTGCGTGCACTTTGTAATTTTCATTCTTCTTGACATTGGCCATCCTCGATCTCCCCCTATCTAAATTGTCTGGCTTCCTAAGCATGATACTTTACGCGTAGTGCTTTCTTAAGGCCCACCGTTGCGTAGTTCCCTTTTTACAGGTTCCTACAAGTCTTGTCTTTGGGTGTGACGACGCCACTTACTACCCCAGTCAACCCTTGTTTTGTATGTCAATAGATTGCACGGATTAAACAACATTTGATGACAGAAGAGGATTCCAGGGCCTCCTGATGACCACTTAGTGGACCTCGGACTAGAGGTGCCCGCCTGGAATCCTGACACCCCTTGGTTGAGGCTTTGGTGCGAAACCGTTTGGTATCAAGGTTGGGATTGTGCAATCTGTGTTGTTGTTGTTTTGTGTGTTTTTTTCTTTCTTTTTTTTTCACTGATATTGTGTATCCTGCGAAAAGCAAGTTTAACTGTCTTTTTGGCAATAACCTTGGAGGAACAAAACCTCTATGATTCAACCCTAAAACTTAACAGGTTGAGTATTTCATTGTGCCTTGCTGCAATGTTCAAAATCTTCTCATCCCTCATTATAATTTACGCATGTTTCATCCTTCACAATTTATTGATTTCATCCTTTAAAATTTCTGTAAAGTTAACAAAAAAACAGATGAGACAATTGCTGCAGCGTTACACGAACACAACAGACATCAAATTAAAGTTATTCCTACTGCCAGGAGTACAAGCAATGATGCTACTGGTAAAAAATGCAGACGTATTTTTAAAAAGTTCTTCGACTGATGTTTAACATTGTTACAAAGTTTTAAAATAAATATGATAAAAACTTATCTTTGTCCTTGAACATAAGTTCCATCAAAATTACAAAAGAAAGTACATGATGCAACTTAGGATTGTGTGTACCATATTTTTTTAAATTTAATACAGTTGCTTAAGAAGAAAGTTTTATATTTCATTAGTAAGAAATCAAAGATTTGAATATGATGGCTGCAAAGCATAATTTAAACATTATGCTTATGTTTGTTTATGAATTTTCGGGTTTTCATATATAAACTATGTACCTTAAGGGCACTTTTTTGGCGAGCAACTAATTTTAGCGAGTTGTCATTTTTTTAATTTTGACAAGCGAATTTGGTTCTAGCCAAAATTAGTTCCCTTAAGGTACATATTTCTAATTATGTGCAATCGTAACCATGTATATTTTCAATGAAAGTGCAAACTAAAGTTCATAACAAAATTTGTCAACAGCAATACGTCTTTAAAAGTTTCTTGAGGGTAGTGGCTGATAAGGCAATAAAAAAAACATTCAATATCTGCTGGTTTTCCCAATGATAACTTCTCAAAGGTTGCTCAAGTATATCATTGACACCTTAATTTGTACCGCGCTCGACCTTCTCCCTTGGTGATCTTCATAATTAACCATTTTTGGAAACATATTGTAATTCATGAGCAGTTTTTTTGGATTAATCATCGCATTTAACAAATTACAAAACCAACACTTTCCTCGGCGACGTTAAGGCGCATTCTGAATGCTGCGGTATTTTTAACTCGCCTCCTACAATTTTACACTATGGCGAGTAATGTTGTTACGCGCTATCTGGTCCGCGTTTTTCAACTAAAATAGTCATGTTGCGCGGCCTCGTGGCATTTTTGAATTTGATATAAAGCTTTGCCCTGACAGTCATCATTGTTGATTGTTGGTTCACATTTAAAGATTTAAAGAGGGGAGAAGAGTTATACAAACAAATAAATGGTAAGTCAGTTCTTTATTAATATTATTGATAAATAAACTTTTGGAATATTACAGTTTTATTGAGTATATAGCTACCTAGCTAGCAAAATGATTTTTATTTGCTGATATTGGCTTTTCCTCATTGTGAAGATTTTTGTTCTAAGAGAGCATTCTAAGATTGGTATTTTAATGTCTTGATTATCCCCTAGAATGAATTATCCAGGAAGATGTGGATTTAAGGTAAAAATTCAATGGATAGTAGCTAGCTAGCTATTATATAAGAAATGTAAAATGGGCCATTTTGTGTAAGCTGTTGACCAGCCTATTCAAAATATTATTTTGAGTCTCTAGCTATATCTATTAATGCTAAAAAAATTATTTCAACCTTTACGCCACTTTTCTCTTTCAAGTGGACAGGTAAACAAATTATAACTATAATAATATATATTTTATTTTTTTGTTTGCAGACAAAAGTTAAATATATTCTTGCGGTCGGAACGTTCTCCTTCGTTGCTCTCCGATGGGGTACAAAGTGGGCTTTTCACAGTCAAACCTTCACAATAGAAATCTTAAGTAAACAGAATTTACAAGCAAAACGGCGTTAAAATGTCACGAAATGGCAAAAATTAAGCAGTATCTAAAACATCTATATTATAATACCCGTATACTTCTGTCTGTCACGCAAAATGGTACCGCAAGTAGCGACACGCGTGCAATGCTGTATAAAAAGGACGGGCGAACCCGTGGATTTTTCCAACGGCCACCGACTAGTATTAAACATTTGACTAAAAAAAAAAAGAATTCCTGGAAAAATCCAGTATTAAAGATTTGACTAAAAAAAAAAAAGAATTCCTGGAAAAATCCAGTATTGTATTTATAAAGGTTTCGCCACAAAAACATTACGATTACGGTATTTATACACCATTTCATAATGGCTGCTTAATGTGAATACTGGCCCATGATTGGTTCAACCAGTACTATGACGCGAATCCGACCGCAAGAATAGAAAGGTGTGACTTTTTACTGAATCCAATAGAAAGTCAGCTATTCTTTTTAAAAAGCATTCATGATCATTTGGATATTTCTCTATCCAAAAGAATGGTATCACGGTCCCTGTTATAAAAATACTACACAATAATATTAAGCAAAGAAACGCATTTTATATTTTTTATAAATAATAGAACTGTTGCTGTTTTCTTCATTAATGTAAATACTTCAGCCATAGCAATCTAAAAATTAGGGCGACGTCAATTTTAATTTCACCATCATTTCATGGCAGTTGATTAGTTGATTGAAAGGACGTTCTGTTCTAATCTTTTTTATATATCAAATCAAAAAACAAAGTATAAAGTCAAAACGCAAAATATCGATAGCACATTGGGTAAAATATAGAACCTACCTGTTGAATGTCTCTGTATTCTTTGGGAAAGTTCCTCAAATGATTTATCTTTGCTCACTGCATTTTGGCCTGCACCTAATTTTATTGCGGCTTGCATTCTGATCAGGGCATTACATATGATGTTTTCTGGATGGTTATTTGATGTAAGTTTAGTTACCGTCTTGATGGAATTAAAACTAGTCTCTTCTTTTTCAGTGTTGGCTGTACGACCAGAAACAAGACGTAGCTGTGTGCCAGAATGTCTGATAATTGAATGGTAATACACACCAAAAAATTTCCTCTGTGTCAGTGATGTTAATTTACCACGGATATGGAGTTTTATCAACATGGCGTGGTGGTGTGTTGCAATTATCAAATGCAGAATACTTGGCATACTTCTTCTATTTGCTAGCAAGTACAATATTTCCTGGATCTTTGAAAGTGAGATCAGCAGTTTCAATGCAAAGTGGCCTAATAACAAGAAAAGACTAGTTTATACATTGGTGTAAGTTATATTTGTAATGTTTATTTTGGTCCCATATTCAGGTGCAACTAAATCTTCAGATAATAATACTGTAGCCCTAATTTAGAAATATAGTAAATATTTACCTTCTAAATTTTTTAATGCTCAATTTGTTACGATCAGCAGGCTTCTTTTGTAATCAGAGGCATTTTTTGCTTCCTTGTTATTAAACGAAGCCTCAATTATTTCTAATAAAGTCTTCTTCTTTGCACCTACATGATGTGGAAGCTCACAGTAGATATTTTTAATGTAGTTTGACACATCATGCAAAGGTTCATTATTTAATATCTCGTATCCCTCAAGGTTGAGCTCACTCAAAGATCTATGGGACTTCCCAAACATGAGGGCTGGCAACCTTTGAATTCCATGCATTTCCTCTTGAAGCAAGTTGTTTAACTTCTTTGTAGGGAGATCACAGGAGAACTTTATTTTTCGTTCATGAAGTTCGTTTATCAGCTCATGCTTCTTCATTCCATTGTGTAACTTTACTGCTCCACTTTTAAGTTTATTACATGATTCGACAGAAGATAAAGCATGACCGACCCGATCTTGCAAGGACAGATGTTGTTGTTTAAAAGTATGTACAAGACTGCTAACACATTCAGCGTGTACAGAGCATGAATGGCAAAAACAATTGCCACCTTTTTGCTGCCCAGCTTCAAATGCCGCTGCGGGACTGTCACCCTTAAAAAATCTCATTACATCAGTTATACCATGTCCAACACTTTTCCTCATTTCTATGATATCTTTGCAGCGTTCATTTGAATATAAAAGCTGCTGGTCAGTTGCAGGACATCTGGCCAAAATGTAAAACTCCGGCTTTTCAATCACAGCTTGCACATTTATTTTTGTTTTAGTATTTTCCATATACTCGTCATCTGTGAGAAATAAAGCAGGGTCGTACATACATGCAACAAGCATGTGGCTAGCTATAGATGACTCATCATGCCAAAACATCAATTGACGCCTCCTTTCAAAACACTTCAAGGTATGTACATACTCTTCTGAAGGCATTTGTTCACTGAACTCGTTAATTCTTTTTAAGTTAAGAATCAATTCTTCTTCTGTCATGTTTTCATAATCCTTATCAGATCTTAGTCGCATAAATGCCAAATGCTTTTCCAACATGTCCTTTCTTATTTCTGTTAAAGACATTTTCCGTCCACTGACCTCAACAGTTTCATGTATTATCTTGTCTTCTTTTAAAATTGCTTTGGTGACTGTGGCACAATCAGATCTCCAAGTGAGTATTCCCCTGTGGTTATTTTATCTTTTAGTTTTTCATTAACTTCTTTGTTTGTTGTTTCCACTGGAAAGGACATGTTCTTAAAGTTAGGGATGTCCAGTCTAAAAAAATTGTGTCACTTTTAAATAAATTGTTGCTGTGCAAACCTGCTAGATTAAAAAATAGACTACACAAGAACTAGAATTATTGATTTTAGCAGTTTCTAAAAATGTGTGATTCCGATGTATAATAATACTAACTTCCGTTTTTTTCTTCTCACTTTATTAAATTCAGTGCTAAGTTGGTTTGCTGTTACACAGTTTCGAAACCTGGTCAAATTGCATCCATTGTTAATTAGCAGTTCTTTTAAATCTTGCCCACAGTTTTTTGGTTGAATACCTGAATATAGATACTAAATTGGTAAGTTAACTTGCTACATGATAAAAAGATCTTACAAGCATGACGTTCAAAAACATGGAGTTACAAACCACAAATTTTCATGTCTGCTATCAAGACCAATTTATTGAAAAGGAAATAGATAACCACGTTTTTGTATAAGAACATCTGTCTTGTGTCGTATTGTGTGTGATTGAAGGATTGTTTTTTCTCTTTAAGATTTTCTCAGTGAATAGTTATAGGTCCAAGTTGGACAGTACTCATGCTTGTAATAAGCAAGAAAGTGTATTCAGCACCTTCTTCTGGGAGCCTAATCCCAATTTTATTTACATCCACCGTCCCTGTAGACAAGATACTTCAGTGCAGCTTGCTGTATTGTAAACCTTTTTCATGCAAGACCACATCAAGTTTTATAAAATAATTAAAAATCGAAGGGAGACTGACCATTACTATTAACTAATTTATGTCGTCTTGCTAAATCGCTAAAATTAATCTGATGTCCTTCTGGATAATTGTTGATTTCTTCCAAACATTCGCTTTTGCTCCACTCGAAGTTTTCCAGCTGTCCGGTGTGGCTATGAGGTCTTTTAATGCCCTTGAAAATTCAATAAATTTATTGATATTGGTATTATCATTACCTGAACAATATCATTCCGACAATTGAAACAGCATTCTTTACCTGTGTAATTTTTGCGACATTGTCATTTGTCCGTTTTACAGCATCGATTTTGCTTTCAAAGCTTAAATGCAACCGCAGTTTATCTCTGTTTCGTAACGAGATAGGTACTCCATAAGCACTAAAGAACAGGCAAAAAACAAACTTTTTAATGTTGCTTAATTTATATTTTAGATTAAGTATGCCGACTGTTATGTACTTATTGATTTTGGTCTAAATTAACAACAAACTTCATACCGTTCAACAGATGTTTCCGCCCACTGATGCTCAATATCTTTTTTCGCTGTGCGCAAAAGACATCGTTTATCGCTCTCCTTTTTCTCCAGCAACATTGTTTCAAACTGGGATGTAAACGAACTCTCGAATCTTGATGCAAATTCGTCATTAAGTCCGTTTACAGCTTCTGTCATTCGATTCTACGCGTAAAGCAAATAATTCACATATATTTATTTAAATACTTTGTAAATTTGTATAGATTATATATACAAAACGTCTACTTAAAAAATAAAATATAACAGCCAAACCTTCATTTCCTTTTCCCTGAATAAGCTGCTCCTCTCTGCTTTTATTTTAAACGAGTTTTTTTTCGCGGGAAATAACGCCAAAAACTGTTTAAAACTTTCTTGACAACCAAGACAGTTCTGAAGGCTGTGTGTCTTTCTCTTCTCCACTGATAAATTCAGCCAAGTTTTAAGCGAGAAGCATTCTAGCAACTTTTCTCTTAAAGAAGTATGACGTTCGCTAACCCTCGTACATTTTCAACGATTTTAGGGAAGTTGCGTGTAAAAGTGTTGTAGTCCACTCCGCTCAGCAATTCACTATATTTTTCTTTTAGTTCGTTGAACTTGTGTTTGAATACACCAAGGAGGTTTAAAAAGAAGGAGAGAGAACTCGCGGCGTCCCTTTAAATTTTCTATTCAATTTTTTATTGTTTCGGCGCCCCTTTGAACTGATCCGTGTCTCTGATTTGGCTCAATATTTACCTACCGACTCTGAAACGAGTGTTTTAACGAGAAAAGATAAATCTTAAAAATCACACTTACAGCAATGCGGAAGAGCAGGAAAACATGTAGTTTAGTTAAACTACAAGATTCAATGAGGGTGAAGTTTGTTTTTCCACTTCCATAAGGACGCGGAAGGAGTAAAGTGCCTTCAAAGTGCGAAAAGCTGCCTTGGGAGATCGTAAAGTTTTACAACTTATAAACTATTTCGTATGTCCCCTCCTGGGAAAATGTTAGTTAAAGGGTTGATTAACGTTTTTGTGCAGGTCTCGTCAGGAGGGGTTATTTATAAAATTGTTTTTTTTACTCTCGAAGTAGACGAATTCTCGGTAGGGTGTCGCAGCACGTCGCAGCACTCGGTGATGTTTTCCATTGTCATGGAACAAAAGAAAATAATTATTAGTTCTAATTATGTATATTTAGGTAAAAGTTTTAAGCAACTTTTTTTCTTTTTTCCCCAGTGGGAGTAGATTTTCTGTTTATGTATATTCTTTCTTTCTCTCACACCAGCTGTATGTTTTGAATATATATTGAATTGAGTTTATAATTGTTTTTTTATTAGGTGTTACATAACCAGCTGGCAAGTGGTTCACATTTTTTTTTAATTCCCTTGACACCTTTGTGGGTTTTTTATGAAGTTTTTTTGAAAAATAAAGTATTCATATTTGAATTTTGCTGTGTCAACATGTCTGCTTCACATTCAGAGTATATTCAAAAGCTATGTAGATTGTGTGGGAAGAAAATTGTGAAAAGTAAACATTACGTTAATTTTAAATCTTGTGATATTTACAGTGAAGTGTTTCAATCTATATATGGAATAAATTGTGAACAAGAAGATCCTTGTGTATTTCCTAAATTTACTTGTAATGGATGTAGAAGAAAATTAGATGAGATGAAAACGTCAAAAAAAATAATTGGTACTGCTGCATCATTTTACCCTCATGTGGATGAAAATTGTGTGTGCATGAATTATGCTGTAAACAGAAAAGACAGCTTAAAAATACTGGAATTAGATGTGAGTATGAAGAAAGTTGGTTTTAGTATATGTGATAAATCGGATAACTATAAACGTGTCTATACCCTTTGTCAAAATGAAAAAGAATTAAACCATTTGCTTACAATACGTATAGACAACAGCAATGGTTGGGATTTCTCCATATATGGGAAACCTATGGAGAAAGAAACAATACAACTAACAAAAACTCTGCCATGTGTTTTGAAAAATGATGATATTTCAACTTTCTCGTCATTCTGGAAGTCAGTCAGTGTTTGCACGGGGTTACAAGGTTATGAAGATGTAATCAAGTCGAGATGTAATTTCGAACAGCCATTCATGAATCAGAGTGGAACATTTCCAGTAGCTTTTGTTGAAGACGATAAAATGGTCAGATTTGATGAAGACAATTTTAAAACAATACGCCATACCAACTGTCATTTTTTAGCTGAAAAACCTTCATCTGTATGTAGTATGTGCAATTCTTTTAAACCAACAGTTAAAAAAGTTAGAAGTAGACGGAAAAGTGATGATTCTGTGCTTGATTCCTCACATACAAACATTCGATATCTTTCCAGAGAAGAACTAGAGGAAAGATATCGCAATACTCAGGGAGAAAAACAGAGAGCAATAAAGAAAGTTGCCCAATTATCATCTTGCGTAAGAAAAATTACTGAGAAAGAATGCATCCATGTTGATGATGAGCAACACGAATTTATAAAAAATATTGTTTGCAATGAGGAAACATGTCCTGAAATACCCGAAGGCAGTCCCCAGTGGTTGTTATGGGAGCAACAAAAAGAAATGGCTTCCAAAAGTTCACCTAATGGCATGAGATGGCACCCACTAATTATTAGGTGGTGCCTCAGTTTATACCACCATTCACCAGCAGCATATAAACATTTGCGAAATCCGAATTTGAATTTTTTAAAACTCCCACATATTGACACACTTAAAAAATACATAAACTTCACTGATCCAATGTGTGGATTCAATCCAGATGTCATTGAAAGATTAATAGTGGATAGTAAAATTGCAACTCTGGATGATCACCAAAAAAACGTTTCGCTTATTTATGATGAGATGAAAATAAAAGCTGACTTGGTGTTCAGACAGTCAACTGGACAATTGGTTGGTTTCACTGATATGGGGGATATTAACGATGAGTTAGTTGAATTTCAAAAACGTGCTGAGGGATCATCAGAGAATGATCGTCACTTTGCTTCCTATGTGATAGTGTTTATGGTTCGAGGAATTGTTTCATCTCTGGTGTATCCTTTTGGATATTTCGCATCATTGGGATTTACCTCTGATCAGCTCTATCCATGTGTATGGGAGGCGACATATGTATTGGAGGCAATTGGTTTTTATGTTCGAGCATTTATTTCAGATGGTGCTTCTCCCAATAGGAAGTTTTACAAAATTATGGTGACACCTGATATTGGTAACACATATTGGACCAACAACTTATTATCATTGGACAGAAAGATCTTTTTTATATCCGATGTCCCTCATCTCATTAAAACAACGAGAAACTGTTTCGAGAACTCTCATGGAAACAATAATACACGCAATCTTTTTGTAAGTGTTTTTTGTTTGTTTGTTTCAATTTTAAAGTATATCTGTATACATATATCAATTTTCTATTTATTAGCTCGATCACATGGATATCAGCTGGAACCATCTTGTCAATGTTTATGAATGGGATCTGAATTTACATGGAGCAGCACCTGGATTAAGGAAACTTTATAAACTAAAAGAGGATCACATAAAGTTAACTCCAAGGTTGAGGATGCAAGTTAAGTTGGCTACCCAAGTGAGATATTTTTCTTTTCTTTTTTTATTATTTATTTGTCTGCTTGTTTGTATTAGTGTTTTCTGAGTGATAGTGGATTCACAGTTTGATTATTTTGTGGGAGTTGCAAATAATGATATACTTCTGATAATGTGTTTATCATTGCTCATGTAAATTATGATTTTGCATTTAGGTTTTGAGTAAAACAACTGCTGATGCACTTGAGGTTCAGGGGCTGCATTATACGAAAAGTACAATAAAGTTTGTGCGTATGTTTGACCAAGTTTTTGATTGCTTGAATGTATCTTCAATTAATCAAGATCGTGGCGGAAAAATAGCTCTTGCAGCATATAGAGATGTTAACGATTGGCGTTTTGAGGTTAGTAGTATCATTCGAAATACATTCAATTATTTTGTAACGGAATTCAGAAACACAACATTTTTCCCTCAAAAAGCTCAAGTTCATTTTGCATATTTGTAAACCAGTCCTAAAGAACTTGATCTCCATGTAAAAGGGTGTGCAAATATTTCCATTTTCATTTTTCATTTTTTTCACATCAACATGTAAAATTCAGTTTTTAGAGAAAGAATTCCTCGAACATTACCTGGGAAGGTGGGAAGAACAAGCCAATGACACACCTAATTTATCCCAAGATGAAAAAAATAAATTGTTATTGAGCAAACAGACGATAAATGGTTGGAAAATAACAGGTAAAAAATCTACATTTTTCTGCAATTGTGGTTCCAGGCAATGTTTCATGGACAAACGGTGTTGTTCTATAAATGTATATTTTTTTTATCTTTGTCCATAGTGAAATCATTCGTGGAACTGACCAAATTACTTCTCCAGAGTCCAAATGTCAAGATGATTTTGAGCGAGAAATTCTCACAAGATCCATTGGAGGAACATTTCGCTCGTCAAAGACGAAGTGGTGGTACATGTGACAACCCAACACTTTATCAATTTGGCCAACAAGAACTTTCTTTGCTTGTTATGAAATCTGAGTTGATCAGAGATCAACGTGGAAACACTCGACGTGGTAATCAAAATCAGATTCACCTAGACGTAAATGATATGAGGAAACTTCCACAGAAAAGAAAGAGATAGTTATTTATATATTGATACTTTTGGAAACATGATTGTTTGACTATTTTATTTATATTTTTTCTGAGTATGTCAGACATTTTTTCCATTACGCTTTTTCAACATAGAAGTTGTTTTGTTATTAGTGCCTTGTCTTTTGAGTCACATCTTTTGCAAATATTTTTAGTGGAGTACGATTTTGACTTTGATTTGAAACATTTTTTTGAAAACATCAAATCTTAGAAAATAATTGAGATTAAAAAAATTTAGGATTGCTACTTTATTATTGCTATGTAATTTTTATTTATGTCATCGGGAAATTACAACTATTACGGAATTTCTTTTATCTTCATTTCGAATGGATCCGCCATACGTGAATAAATATTACAGTTTTGTTTTGCTTTTTTACATACTCACTTCGCGATATGTAGAACAACCCTGGGGACAAGTTTCATTATATTCCCAACAAGAATTCATGCGAAGGAGTGTCGAAATTAATATTCGCTATTCGGGACTATGTTGATTTAAAAAAAGAACGTGACAAAGGCCTCTTGGTGTAAGGGTGTATACAAACCACAATAAAACATACCCGATACCCGTGTGAGATGTAAAACTTGTTTGCAAAGAGAGTTCGATACCCGTGTGAGATATAAAACTTGTTTGCAAAAAATTTAATCAAATGGAATAATCAAAAAGTGAGTTGATTTCATCAGGCCACAGTCAGGCATAGAGCATCCGATGCGGCAATCCTAGGTCCGAGGTTGCGGTCAGCTTTAAGTAGCGATTCTCGCGTAAGAATATTTGCGTCGGTAATTATGCACGCGCAACTTATTTTTCAGGGTCCCTCCAGCTGATAAAAAGCATGTTGTTTCATACCATCTTGATTAGCCTATCCATCGACCATTTCTCCGCGTTTTTATGATCTATTAAATTTCTAGCAAAGCGCGCAGAGTTTTGATCTCGCAGCATTATTCAGTTTAACGCTTGCCAATGTGCATAACTGAACAAAGAAGTAGCACAAAAAAAAGAAATGAGAGTGAAGTTCACAAATCTTGGCAAAAATTTAGATTTAAAATAAACAGCTTCAGCGAGATTGAATCCTTACTCAATCCGAAAAAAACCCTTAAAATAGTACAAACATAATAAGGGTATGATTATTTTACTAAGAAACACAGTTATATACATGGAAAAGATATATAGAAATTAAAACAAGTTATAGGTAAAAATGTTATGACAATTAGTTAAGTTTTTTTCTCATTGCTGGTTCACCTTTTTTAGATAAGACTACAGTCAACTTCTCTTTTTTCTCCGATGCTAGAGAAGCAAGTTTGCGTCGAACTACTTGTATATATGCAGTGACATATGCTTTTGCTCTGATGTCACACCATTTTTTAATGATCTGAGCTTTGAGAATTTTCGATAACTTCTCATTTCCAAGATACCGTGAAAGTATGACCCAGGCTTGATCAATTAAAGAGTCCTTCATAAGTTCATTTTCGAAAAGTTCCCGTATATCTTCTCCTTTATATTTTTTCAACATGTTCAAATTTAAAACTTTTCTAATAACGTTTTCAATTCTTCTGCAAAAAATAAACATGTCATCATTGACTTTTATCAGGTATCCTCTGCTGACTTGGTCCACCCAAGATCTTGTATAATCCAGAAAACTATATACCTGCAGTTTATCATCACCTGAAACTTTCAATGAGTTCAGAAACTGCAATGCAGCCACAGCAACAACTTTGTTTTTCGAATCTGCTAATCTTTGGTATTTTTTACGTAGCGAGAAAATTATGTATCCTGAAACATAATACAGAACAGTTTGTTCCTCAGTTGTGAGTTTCAAGTCAAGACTTTTTTCGACATGTCGATTTTTGTTTTCATGAGCTACTAGTATTTTTATTAACTCCATAACAAATTTCTGCAACAACATAGAGAATTCTTGACTGTCAATGCAGTATCTTTTAGGTAATACATGTTTCCAATGTTGTCTGAATTTATCGTCTTGTGCAAGTTCATGCACTTTTCTCCAAAGAGATTCTTTTCCTGAACCAGTCAGTAGGTTAGATTTTTGCAATTCTTTAAATATGCGACACACTACATTTTCAGAAATAATGTCCAAAACATCACTCCCAGCATTCAAAATTGAGTTGGCTAATTCTTTGACACGATTTCCAGGTGTTTTGAATCCTTTCACAACAATGTTATTGATTGGGTCTTTTGAAATTTTAACCATAGCATCACGAACAAAATTCATTTTTTCTTGCTGCAGCTCATGATCGGTGATGGATAAAGATTCTAAAAGGGTGCAAAAAAAAAGGTTTATACCACCAGTTCACAATATTTTGCTCTATATATAGCAAAAAAAAATTCCTTATGTTCTCAGAGTTCATGAATGAATACTTACGATTCGATTTTGATTTAACTTGTTTTGTGGAAATTGTTGTAGTTGATTTATTTTTTGAGTCATCAAGAGTTTTTCTTGCCACTGTTGTTGTTTCTGGATCTATTATTGGAATACAGAGTTGACATCAAAACACAGTTGTGATAACAAAACAAGACAACAACAACAAAAAGCATATCAAATGATGATAATACAATAGCTTTTCTATGAAATCTACATGCAGAGTCAAAAAACAAAACATTATAGCTAGCTAGCTAATGGTGTTTTAAAGAAAACATGACTTTATTAAACTGAAGCATTACCTGTTGGCTTTTTACATATCAGAGTATGTTTCTTGTAGTAAGCTTCTTTAAAATACTGTTTTTTGCACTTGCTGCACACAAACTTCACATTTTTGGTACTGTTGTTATCAACCACCATGTCCACATCTTCTTCATCAACGAATACTATTTGAGGAATACCCAAATATCCAGCATCTACTTCATTTTCTTCTTCCAACAGATCTTCCACAAACGATACTTCCACCTCACAACTTTCGTAAACAGTAAAATCTGACAACATTTCTTCCGTCACAAAAAAGTCATCATCCAATTCTATTATATTTTTAACGTCTTCGCCTGCCATTTCGCTTCTTGCTTGTTTATGATATGTAAAAACGACAAATTTATCAACTAACAAGCATTTACCGCTGAGAGAAAAATAGCCGCGGGCTCATAATTTATGCAAATAGTAACAAAAGACAACGGCTAATTTATTAATTTAAGCGCGAGATTTCAAATTTTGATTGACAGAATTCGATGTAAGAACAATAGAGAAAAGTAAACATGAGACACGGATGATTTCAATAGAAATAAAAGAGTTCTCTCTCCTTCTTTTTAAACCTCCTTGAATACACGTCCGTTATATACCTTTTTGTTTTCATTATCTTGTTTTTTTAAAGGCGTGTCTTTTGTCAAAATAACATACGCTCCAATTTTAACAAAGCCACAGCAGAGCGGATCAACGACAGACATTTTATAGTGAACGCCACCAAAACGCTTGTGCACCGCCGTGTTTATTTTCCCGCCTTTACCAAATTATTTATTTTTTGCCGCCCCTGATATTACTGAAACCTTATTGGGTGAAATAGCCGATTCTTATTCGTTGTCCGGCGATTTTATGTCTGCGTTTATTTTTTCGCAACCAATCAAAATGTGCATTGGCTACATTAAAGCTACTTCGTCCCTGTGCAACCTTTGAAAATGGCTGCTAAAAACAATTCAAATCTTGGTAATAAACAACATAAGAAAATTAAAAGTGCAGTACAAATTTAAGTTAACAAATAATTTATTTATTTATTTAATAAAAACGTGATTAGCCTAATAGTAATAAAGCTAGGAGAGCATTAGGTAAAAAAAATTAACTAAAACTTGAAAATAAGTTGCCTGAACATTTAGCAATTTACATCAAAAAAGCGCTTTGTCCTGATAGGTCTTCATCCTTACACCGTAAAAAAATGTGCTAAATTCTTTCATAATTCTTTCATATACTAACTATAAAGTAAAATTTAGAAGCACACCATGCATTGCACTTATCATTAGGCTACTTTTATTTCGTACAGATTAGCTAACTGGATTTAAACCTGCGCCAAGCATAAATAATTGTTATTAATAATAAAATAACAGTAAAAAGAATAATTAATAATGCTTTGCTCTACCATTGAGCTATCCTTTTATGTAAAGGAACTGGATTTGAACCAGCATCAAGCATGTTAAAAATACATCCTTTAAAAAGCAGAAATTTTCAGAAAGGTAATTGTTGCAGTTCTACAAGAATTGTACTTTGATATAAAATATCTGCAGCATACTGTAAAAAAATAATAAATTTTCGCACTAAAATATGCGGAACACATTTAAGCTTGGTTCCCACTGTGGTTTAACTTGGGTTTAAATATAAAACCTAAAAAGTTTTAAATGTGTTTTAAAAATTAAAATAAAACCTGAGCATTCCCACTGTTTTAAAAGCAAAATCATGTAGCATTTCTCTCTTTGTAGCCTTTGTGATTTATCAAAAAATCACTGGATATTTGCGAATAAGTTCGCTAAGATTCTCTTCCTGTACCAAACTTAGTTTTTTTTCTGCCATTTTTTATTCTCTTTTCTGTCTTTAACGTGAAAATGCGCAAAATGTGCCCTAAAATCGTTGAAAACTTCTTCGGCATTTGTCGGCGCCTTTGAACTTTAAACCACAGTATCAAAATTTTTTGATCTAAGGTTTTATTTTATCTGTGGATTAAGCAGGTTTTATGCCGAAAATTTTAAAACACGAACACGTTCACATTATGCTTTAACTTTAAAATCTTATTTTAAACATACTTAAAACACACTTAAACCACAGTGGGAACCGAGCTTTACAAAACATTTTCTTAAAGGAAAAAATCTATATACTGCTCAACCTGTTTTATTCGTACACTGTATTTTGATATTTTATAAAAAAGCAACAACTCTGAATAAAAGTTAGTTTCGGACGGAAAATGTTGCCTAAAGCCGCTTTACCACGATCAAATTTTATATGACGTAATATATGATCATTATAAACCACCTGCTCGTCTCATCATATGGACTGGTATTACACGATCATATATTGTGCATCAAATTTTACTTTCACTTCTTTTTCTTTATCAACTTGAGTGACAAGGACTTGCACAACTGCTGTAATAACTGCAGTTGTCTCAAAAAAAGTAAAAAAGTAAAAAAAGAAAGTATATATTTGGTTAGGCGGAGGCGGAGTAGGCGGTCACAACTCCATCTTTATGAGACTTGGATCTCTGTTTTGCGTTTAGAAAAGCAGAAAGACTAAGAATTACTTGCAAATAACGGCAGAAAGTTTTGACGAAATCTTTGCGCTTGTTGAAAAAATTTGTCTGTGTCGATTTTAGATTTTACTTTTAGGTGAAAAAATCAAAATAACTAAAGCAGATTCTCATAAAATTACAATAATTAATTCAATTATTGCTGACGTAACAAATAATTTGCCTGTTTCATGTCTGTTGTGTTTCACGTTAACAATTTTTATTTTGTATTGGCAGGGTTAAAATTGGATAAGTTATTAACACTGAACTAGAAAACAAAAAAGTGGTTAAAAATTTAACAAATGGATTTCCTTGAAAATGATAAAAAGTGGCATAAAATCTTTATAAGATTTTCTAGTCACTTCCCCTTGTTACATAACAATCAAAATAGCTAACCCTATGTATATATACCCTGCAATTTTATGTGTATATATATATGTTAAATTATGTTCATTTTTTTTACCAATGAAAGAACTAGTACTGGGAAATCCTCATTCTTTATGCATAATCGAAGCCTAAAAGGTTAAAATTATATTATTACAAAGGACGACAAACCCCAATAACTTGAACACAGACAAAAAATGATAAAACTTTAACAAATGTGAAGCTTTTGTTATAATCATTCCACTGTCACAGTAGAGAATCAACTAAATTACTAGTAAGAAACTTCTATCTCAACAGAAGAAAATAAACCTAAAAATATAGAAATAATATCAAATAAATGATAAAAAACTAACAACTAGAAGGAACCTTCACATTGTCTTCAGTGCACAATTTTTCGCTTGCGAACATAGGAGACTCTGCCCCCTGCTTCGCAACCCTTTCTATATTGATTCAGGCACACTGATTTTTTTAGTATCTATAATTTAATGACTCTCGTTTATCATTAATTTCCTTTAAATTATGTTAAAAAACTACTCTAAAATTAATTTCCTAACAACAAAATAAGGTATTAGTATTGCAAATGAGAGATCATAATTAACTTGTATATACCTATAGCTATAGAGGTATTGAGGACATTAGTATAGTGAACCTTTCATAAAGGGGAAAATTGCATACAGCTCTATCTTCAGAACACATATATAGTCATTAATTTTAATAACAGAAATGAGATTCTACACAAAAGCATTTTATTTCATCACAACAAAATGTAGCTAATGTATTTAACCATAATCTGCAATACTCTGGTTATAAAGAGCTTTCGCTTGTGAACCTAGGGGATCCTGTCTAGAGGAAGAGCTATAGCAAAATGTTCTATGATGTTTATTGCTATAACAGTCTATAACTGAACTAACTTTTGGCTAATTTCTTAAAAATAAAATTATACACAGCTGGCGATATAGCTTTGACTGATTTTTCAATTAGCTAGGACAAATCCCGCAAAGTTCAATATGGCTACCACGACCTTCTGCTCACCCAGAAAATGCAGACCAGGTAATGGCGGCAATAAACTGGTTTTGGAGAACAGAGGTAAAAAGAGTTGCTTGGGGCTAGCTGAATTTTACTAAATAAGTCAAACAAATTGTTGAAATACTTAGCAAAAACATTACTTTTAACATTTCTTACATGACATATGTCGCAACTAAAATAGAAAACCGTTTATCAGCACGAAAGCAGTCACAACATTAAAAATAACCAAATTTTGGAAGAAAAAACTTTAAAATTTAGGAATTTCTTCTATATGCTCTCTTATGTACCTACATTTTTTGAAGATCGAAGAGTTCTACTGACCAAATATAATTCGAGTTGGGTACAGCGGTTTGTTGAAACAACACAACAAAGCTTCAAGGTCAGCAAAAAATCAATTTAAAAAAGTGTGTATTTTGCAGACCCCGCCTTAACGTCGCCGAGTTCACAATTTCTGTAAAGTTAACAAAAAAACAGATGAGACAATTGCTGCAGCGTTACACGAACACAACAGACATCAAATTGAAGTTATTCCTACTGCCAGGAGTGAAGCAATGATGCTACAAGCAATGATGCTACTGGTAAAAAATGCAGACGTATTTTTAAAAAGTTCTTCGACTGATGTTTAACATTGTTACAAAGTTTTAAAATAAATATGATAAAAACTTATCTTTGTCCTTGAACATAAGTTCCATCAAAATTACAAAAGAAAGTACATGATGCAACTTAGGATTGTGTGTACCATATTATTTTAAATTTAATACAGTTGCTTAAGAAGAAAGTTTTATATTTCATTAGTAAGAAATCAAAGATTTGAATATGATTGCTGCAAAGCATAATTTAAACATTATGCTTATGTTTGTTTATGAATTTTCGGGTTTTCATATATAAACTATGTACCTTAAGGGCACTTTTTTGGCGAGCACTAATTTTAGCGAGTTGTCATTTTTTTAATTTTGACAAGCGAATTTGGTTCTAGCCAAAATTAGTTCCCTTAAGGTACATATTTCTAATTATGTGCAATCGTAACCATGTATATTTTCAATGAAAGTGCAAACTAAAGTTCATAACAAAATTTGTCAACAGCAATACGTCTTTTTAAAAGTTTCTTGAGGGTAGTGGCTGATAAGGCAATAAAAAAAACATTTAATATCTGCTGGTTTTCCCAATGATAACTTCTCAAAGGTTGCTCAAGTATATCATTGACACCTTGATTTGTACCGCGCTCGACCTTCTCCCTTGGTGATCTTCATAATTAACCATATTTGGAAACATATTGTAATTCATGAGCAGTTTTTTTGGATTAATCATCGCATTTAACAAATTACAAAACCAACACTTTCGATACTCTGTGCCATTTTCGACATAGCCTCCTTGGAATCATTATCTGATTTTTCCATTTTTCAACTAATTTCCACCTTAAGTCAAGTTCTTCTTTGGCGGTATGCAATTGCTGTGTTTCAATGGATTGTTTTTAACATAATCTTTTATAGCGTTCATCTTTTAAGAAGTTTCTCATTCTTTAATGTCTTTTATTAAGAGTGGACGTCGGCATAATAAATAAAGGTTATATGTGTTATGCAAACTCTATCCTGCCAGTATTAACAATCTTTTCGAGACTCTAGTCTTAATTGCCATCTGAATCCACCTTTTTATCTCTAATAGTGAAGTCAATTTTTTTAAATATTTTGCTCATTAAATGTTCCAACTCACCAATCCACCCTTCAAATTTTCTACCAACCGATGAGGTATTACTCAATGACAACTACCACTTAATTGCAACCAACAACCATTCTGATACATTGAAGCCGGGCATTAGTGGGCATTTATCACAAACCAGCAAACACCTGGCTTGCACCTTCTTCTTCTTCTTCTTCTTCTTCCCAATTTTATTTACATCCACCGTTCCTGTAGACAAGATACTTCAGTGCAGATTGCTGTATTGTAAACCTTTTTCACGTGACTACGGCTCTATTTTCTTAGCATACATACTTTGTTTTGCTAAAGTTAGCTTGTTCCTATCCACAAATTAAATGGGGAGTGAATCTTTCCCTAGCGGTTTCTATTTATCCCAGCGTTTTCTATTTATCCCAGCGTTTTCTATTTATTCCAACTGAACCTTGTTTGGTCAGTTTTACCGTAATCTTAGAGTTTGCTCATTCCTCGCTTGTTATTGGGAACCTACTAGAAGCATACCAAGGGGCGGGGGGAGAGGATTTACAATTTGTCTTGTCTTTGGGGCTGACATCCCACATGCTACCCCACGCATAGTTTTCTCGCTTTGTCTACAGGATTAAGGGTCCTGCTGCCCTGAATCATTGTTTAAGTAGCCTCATGGGGTTTTCATCTACTCTGCCTGTCTTTTTGCCCTACCAACTGGGACACCACCCCTGTTAGGAAAGGCTGGTACTCTGTTGTGGCTGGCCCATTGTTACAACTATCTGTATAAGGCTGAGTGTTGGGTACCCCTCACACAAGGTAAAAGCTACGGCCAGGTTCACAAGTTCTGTCGCACAGATAGTTAATTACTTCAATTTACATTCGTTAAAAATCATTTCAAATTTTATCTGTTTTAGAATACCTTAGTTTTGATAACTAACCAAAACTAAGGTATTCTAAAACATTATTTTATGTGTACCTATTTGATTCGGTTTGAATCGCTTTTGTCTTGCTGTGTCTATCCTTTTTATAAATGTTCGTATTGTGCTCCTAATGTTGTCCTGCTATAGTTAATGGTTTGCTTAATAAAAATCCTTGTAATAGGGAGATTTTGCTTAGATGCAAAACGTTTAGAGGGTTGGACCTCTACATTTTAATACTTTTTATCATTATTATTACAGTATTATCATTACAGCCAACTGTTTTTCGCCTCATTATCAGGACAAAAAACAGAATGGAGGGTTTAACCTCTACCACTTAAAATAAGAGTCATTAGATTAGTCGAATCACTACAGCTTTGTTTTCTCATAATCATATTTTATATATGATAAATCACAAGCCGCTACAATAATAATGTCATCGAAGCATAAATTTAAACATTGTGCACACGCATAGTCGGATTTACCATCTGCTTTTTTAGTAGACATAATAACGCCAAATATGTGATTCCGTTTAAAGCAAGCAGCGCACACAATCCAAACAGGGTTGTCGATCAGCACCGATCGAACATGGTGTGTGTTGCGTCACATGCAGATTGTGAATTGTCATCTTCTTCGCTGCTATTATTATCTTTGTTGCTGTTAAATCGCGCTTGTCTTACTGCTTTTATTAGCAAACGTTTAGCTTTCTGCTTAGTGGCTTTTCTTTTGATTGGTTCATTTCGTTCTCATTGGACCCGCGAAAAATGGCCAGCGTGTTTTTTATGGTGTTTCAATGACGATAAGCCGGAAAAAGATATGTACCAGGTCCTATCTTTGGAGAGTGACGACTCCACGTATTACCTCAGTCAAAAGGGAAAACGACTCCACTTCTTACCAGTCACATAAGATTGTACAGAGTATCTCTCTCAGAATTTAAGACTTAACTGGTCGAGTTTATCGTTGTGCATGCACTTTGTAACTTGTATGAGTTTTAGTTCCGATTATTAATGCACTGACAAGTAACGGATTTCTTACCATATGCAGTTGTATTAAAAGATGGTGAATTCATTTTGTTTTTGCAGATTCTGGTTTAATGGTTGTAGGATTTTCCTTGAAAAAAGGAAGAATTGTGTCATTTTGGGAGCACATTCTTCAAAGGAGCAATACCTTTAGGACTTTAAATGTAGGTTTTTCCTTATGCTTGCTACAGTCATTGGAGTTTTCCCCCATGCGCAACGTGAGTATTAGTTGTTGCCATAGCGATATGGGTTGTAATTAATTTAAGAGATCGTTGCAATTTTGTATTCAGGTCTCTTTAAAAAGTAAATCGCAATTTCGAATATTAGTATAGCTAATTTCAGAATTGGACCGGGTAAAGGTGTGCATCTGTTACGTTTTGTTGAAGAATGTGTAAACAGGTCGTTCTACAGTGTATTATGGTTTGAGATTTTAAGGCACAATGTAGGTACATATTGTTGCTATGGTAACATAAATTTTGGTTGGGTTGAAAAGCCGTTTAGGTGTCAAATGTCGTTTAGCAGCATATAATTACGTGTTTTTGCTCCGTTTATTTTTGTTATTAATTTTTCTCCTGTTGGCGTTGGTGTTGTAGTTGTTTTACTTTCTTTGTGTTTCTTTGTGTTTTTGCTAAAAACGTCCTCCTGGTTCACATTCAAAATTTGTTTAAGTATTAAGATGACTATATTGAAGTTATAGCTCCTTAATATTAATTTGCTTTTAAGCTGGTCTTACTCTTTTTGCAGTAGTTCATTGCGATTTGTTATCATACGATAATGCATGGCTTGTGACTAAACAATATGTTTTGTGTGGTATGGATGGTAGAAGTTGTAGTGCAATAACGTTCGTTATCAGTAGGTTTGATGTATAGTTAGTTTTGTTTTGAGGTTTTCCCGTTTCTGGATTAAGATAGACAGTCCATTTCCTCAGCAGAAACTTTGTAAGTGAACTTTATTGTTTGGTGTACTGAATTGAGATTTGTAAAGAACTCCTTCACTTTGTTTTCTCCATGCGCCCATATGAAGAAAATGTCATCTAAGAAGCGTAGGTAAATTGTAAGAAGGCCTGGAAACATTTTAATAATGTGTGTTTCTTTAAACAGCCCAAAAGAAGAGATGCAGATGGTGGTGCAACCTTCGTTTCCATAGCAGTTCCTATTAGTTGTAGAAAAAATTCGTTAAGAAATTAAAAATAGTTGTTTTCCAAATTGAAGGAGAACAGGCTTGTAACTTGTTTATTTGGTGCAAAATGTAGCAGTTGATGTTGAAAAATTCCATGAAAGTTTATACACGCGTCCACATCTTCTTTGTGTGGTGTGTTAATATAGAGCAACGTAATGTCTGTCAACACTAACATAGTAACATAGTATTTTTCTTTATTTTCTATAGGTCATTTATGCTTGTGATAAAGTGTTTCGTATCCTTTATATCGGACCTTAGCTTGGACAGAAGTGATTTTGCTTTCTATGTCTCTGTTGTGTAAATCCACCTCAGTTGTAGACCCTTCCGCCTTTCTCCGAGCGTTACAACGTAAGATGTCGAACGCTAGGAACAACCATTCAATATTACTAAACAATATTAGTAAAAGAAAGAAAATTACAAACAAGGAGGACGACCAATCTGCTAAAACTGAGTTATGGAAGACGTTAGCTAATTCTTTGAAATCTATCGATTCCTCAGCATGTTCCCAAAAGAAAACAAAACAAATGCAGCTAATTTGACAGATCGTGCAACTTTTTTGATCCTAACGAAAACTAAAAACATAATTAAGAAAGAAAAAACAAACATTGTTCATATGTCCATGAGTTTAAAATAAAGTCTCTTTAAATGTCCACTTGTAAAGGAAAACGCCATTGCCAAGGCACACACCCTTCATTCATTAAATACTGCGTAAACTCCTCTCTTACCATATTTGCTTGCTTACTGCTATGACTACTTTTTGCACACGCTAATGAGTGCCATTAACTTGAGGGTGGGTCGTTTCTCCAATAACATTCTAATACTTCGCCTGTTTCATGATCTTCGATATCAGCTACACCACTTTTCACTTTTTCATGGTCTAATTGAAAAGGCCGTCTGAAAACACGCCAACGGCTTGATAAAATCCCGAAGCCGTTTTCCAAGATTCTTCTCATTCTCGATAGTCGTAATCAAAGACTCTTTTTTCAACGGTGAAATTTCTTTGTGGGTATGGCCTTATCATGTAAATTGTAAGAGGAAAAGCATCATCACCAGTACATACATACAGTACCTTTTTCACTCTTCCATGTACTTTAGGTGTACAAACTCTCGCGAATTTAGGCCTCTTTCGCGAAAGTTTATCCTCGCCAAATGTTTCAAATGTAGCCATTCTCGAAAGTTTATCTTTAAAAAAAGTTTCAAATTTAGTCATTCGCGAAAGTTTATTTTGCAAAAAAAGATGCCAAAATACGGTAACGGTGGAACTCTCTGTTTGTGAAATGAAGTAAAGAAAAGTCATGGGAGAATTACCCCGGCTGTTATTTTCACCGGCAGCCAACCGTAATTCAGGAGTTTCCTCACTCTCCACTCTCTTACAGAGCAATTAAAATAAGCTAAGCAAGGGGGTTGACAATCTGACTTGTCTTTGGGTGTGACGGCCCCACTTTTAACCCCAGTTCATTAGGGAGGCCAAGTTTGTTCACTTTGTCTACAGGGTTAACGATCCTGATGTACCCACAGTTATTGTTATAAAAAGCTTTGCAAGGCGGTTTGAAATTTCTTTTTCGGGCCTTCGTGGATTTACGCCCACGCATTTTACCCCAGTAACTTCAGGCTGGTCCTGACATAGGGCTGGTCCCAAGCGTCAATTACCTGTGTGAGGCTGAGTGTTGGGATTCCGTAACACATGTGGAAATCTACTGCCAGGTTCACAAGCCCTGACGCATGGGTGGTTGTCTGCTCTTATTTATAGTTTTATATTTATATTTATTTGTTTCTTTCTTTGTTGTATAGCAATTTGTAACTGTCAGTAGGTGTTTGTGATGTAATGTTTATAGAGGGTCTTTAGTTCAATTTGATTCTGCATACTATCCTTGTAAAAAGGAAGATCTTGCACTGAATATAGATCTCTAGGGGGTGTAACCTCTACAATTCAAAAACAAAAGAGTCAATAGACTAGTTCCATCATTACAGCTTGCTGTTTTGTTATCTCACAATCAATTATCGCATCAATTAATTTCAATACAACTTATAACTTTTGTGGGCGGTCTTTCTTTGTTTCGAAACATCGTTCGAATAACCAATTGCTTCGATCTTCTACGTTTCGGCGTATTTTTTTTCTCCCTCGGACCAAGCAAAGCGTTTTTTCATTTTAAATATCATTCACGAAGGAACCAAGTATATCTTCTTCTTCGGGTTCCACGTATTTTTTATTCACAATTTCCAGATATTTCTCAACAAGCTGTGTGTTTTTCAATGTTGCAGCCATTTTGATTGAAATAAGACAAGGTATTCTCATCCCACCTTGAAGAGGTGAACGACCATTTTGTCTTGATGTTATTACAGCTTCCATAGATGCGCCGCGGTCGAGAAAAAAATTGGTAAATCTTGATGTATTTTTAGAAGATGTCCCACGATGCTTCTATTTTTTGCCAATGTCTTGATTACAAACTGAGGATTGTTTTTCTCATAGATCCATTTTAAATTTTCTCTTTCTGTTGAATTCCAAAACTTTCTGTAATAATGAAAGCCACGCACCGCAGCGGTAAAAGAATCGACATTCTTCATTTTTCTCCAAAAACTTTCAAAACTACAACGTCCGTGTCTAAGTACGTATAAAACAACAGAAAAGAAACTCCATCGCAGAACCTAAGTCTAGAGAAGTTGCCTTCAATCGATCCATTTGAAGAAATCATTCCAATGATGGGTGACAACAGGGATACCAGTGTACGAAATACCTTAATGCTGACAGCCATAGCCAGTTTGACAACGGAGGACCTCAAAAGCGATATCAGTGACGAAGAAAGTAGCAGTGAAAAAGAATGGTACGATCGCAATGAGGAGGATACTTGTACTGAAAGAAACGCTTTCGATATAACAAACAAAGAAATGAATACTATGTAAATCCATGCTGTGAAGTATAGTTGATAAAGTGTTTCAAACTGATAAAATTCTTTTTTGATTTGAAAAATGATTAATCCTGGAAATTTTACCATTCGCAAAAGTTTATCCCCGTGAAATGTTTCAAATGTAGCCATTCACAAAAGCTTATACACGCGAAATTTTTAAAAGTTAGCCATTCGCGAAAATTTATACACGTGAAATATAAAAATTTCGCGAATTTTTGTCTTCGCGAAAGTTTGTACACCTAAAGTAAAGTAAAGCACATGCTCACCATCTACGTCACCCAGTCCGTTTGGAAAATTTCATCTTTTCCAGATTCCATTTCTTACTTATGGCTTGCCATTGTTCTACGGTATTAGGAGTTTTAAGATATTCTTTTTCAAACGATTTTAATGTAGCAAGACAAACCTCAGCAATAATGTAGGAATTTGCTTTTCTGATAATTCTAAATGGATATTCCAGGGATCTATATGACTCGCCACTGGCAAGATACCTGAGCGTCAAGCAACACATTTCCTCAGGTTTAATACATTGACGCATTATTGTGACGTTTAACAAATTCATCATATTGAGCTTTATCAATTCTTATGTATTCTCAGAAACCTTTAGAATCTAACCCGCATTAGTTCCTGGAAAATTTTATGACATACTCCCCCTTCATTTCTTCGTTGCATCCACGGTCTTATCCATTTGCGTTTATTTCCGCTTTTTTTCTTACCTTTTGTATATTCCACATTGTCATCTTCAGGAAGAAGTGAAATAATTGCCAATAATATTTGTCTTTCCATTTTTATGTTTTCAGAAAAAGTTGCCATGTTGCCATGAAAATTTGAAAAATGTTTTCGTTTTTTTTTTTATAGAGATTTTGCATTTACACAGATGTGGCGATAAAATAAAATTTTCGGGCGATTGTAACAAAATTAAATTTGTTACTATCGCCTGAAAATATTATCTCGTGCCCCCGTGGCTTTAATGTTGAAATTTCTATAATGTTTTTACCGAAAAGACTATATATATGTCTTTCGTTACACCTTCGCTAACGCCGCTTTCACCGTCAATAAAACGATGTTTTCATTCAATCGTCTGAATAAATGTCCAATATATGTCCAATATGTCATTGAATATCGTCTGAACAATTTCCAAATACCACGTGTTGCAATAAAACCTTGCTTAACTTGATAGGGAACTGTCCATATTGAATGAAATCATGTGTGATAATCTTTCCAATAATAGTAAGCTCGTTTGGATCAACAGTTGGCGATGGAACACGCTGACGACTACTGATGAATAAAAATTGGCATATATGTCTTTCAACACTCATCCATAAAGTGGACCAATGTATTTATTTTGTTTGGAAATATCGAAAATTAAACTTTCATCATCAGGTCTTAAAACAAGATAAAAACAGTTAAAAACTAGTGTGGTTATGATGAACCACACTAGTGGGGTTAATCATAACCACCTTCGCTAACTCATCAGATAACAATTTTTCCTATTTCTTTTTATTTTTTGTTTTCTTTTGTTTGACTCTTCGTATGCTTTATCAATTTCAGTACGCAATTCTTGTCTCACTTCTAACGTTGTAATTAGTTGGGAGTTCTATAAAAGTCAAGTGGTAAATACTTTCTTGTCACGTTACATATGCACAGATGACACCGAGACTGTATTGTGATTTAAATTCTTTCCTTTAATTATATAACCCTTAGAGAACGCAACTTTTTTCTTAATTGTACTTACTTGGACACGATCATTAGATTCATCCTGTTTTCCTCTCGGGGTTCACGTTGTAAATAACATCTGCTCAAAATCTTCACTGTCATCGCCGTCAATATAGCTTCAGGTAAGGTACAAAATGTTCTTCTTGATTTGGTGATAAGATGGAACCTAAAAGGTGCTTTCAACCTGCAGGTTTTCGTATACAGCTCTACGGAAAATGGCTTTTCTTCATCATGATAGTAATATTTTCTTCCAAATCATTCATAACCAGCCAAACTGAAAATAAACTTGCTTTCTTGGCCTTTGCAACTTTTTTTATTTGGCAAATATAGGACCTTTGTTATGGCCATCAACTCAGACAATGATGTATCGTTGTTTACTGATTTGCCTGCCACCACCGCCGACCTCGCGTACTTGTGAATACCTCTCTTTGCTTGCATCGAAATTGATGCCAGCTGTATTGTAATGTAAGCTCGTTTTTTTTTTTCGTTTTGCATGGAGATCATTGCTGCTATTCGGTTTGGCTGTATGCACTAAATTTTGCAATAGCTCGGAGTTCGTTGTTTTCTTCGACTGGGAAATTTGTCAATCAGCAAGTACATTTCACCGAGAGCCAGTTTCATTCACAAAGAATGAAACTGGCTTTCTCGATTTCCATTTCGTTACCTGAAAAATTCCATTGTCGAACTAACTTTTTTTAGAACGAAAGCTGCGAAAGACATTAACTTGGAAAGAAAACAAAACACCGAAAATATCCACCTTTGCAGTCTTTGCATTCCTTGTTGTGGCTGCTTCAACATCCTCTTTAAAAGGACAAAAACTCCGAAAATATAAATTCTTTTAAGTATAAGCACTAATTCATGCCCACTAACTATATTTTGTAGTTGAATACACCGATAAATAACCTGGGGAACTAACCTCTGGATCTGTCGTATTTTCCGCCATCTTCAATAGTTGTTTAAATCGTGAAAAGCAGAACTTTCGTTTCTATTCAGTCATTATTTTTTTGAACTTAACAATAAACAATGATGTCAATCTAATAAAGCGCCACTTTTTTTATTACTCATCAAATATTTTTATCAAGTGTCATTTTTAATCGAAAAAAACAACACTTAAAAATAGAAGCTTACAGCAACATTTAAGGCAAAATTTCGATGTGTCGGGCAGAAATTTGTCCAGATAAGATCATACAATGCACCCAGTGATATAACTACATAAACAAGCTTTAAACAAAAAGCATTCTTCTTATAGCAAGTAAATATTCCAGGCTTACTATTATAAAATTCAATAAGCACAAACGAAATATTTCCTTTGAAAAACAATAGATTTAATCTTGACTAGTACTGGCTTATATCAGTATGTAAAAATGTAAAGCGTCATAGGATTCCTTCTAAAACAATCAAACCTCCTGGAAAATGTATTATATCTCTTATATAATACCTTAAGGGAAGAACTCATTTGCGGAAAAAATTTTGTGCGGAATTTATTTTTGCAGATGAGTGACCAAAAATGGCATATTTTGCTAAATAACTACCTCAAAAGAGATATTGCGGAATAAATTTTATCAAAGAAATATCAAAAATATTTCTACATGGATTCTCCTCCACAGATCACTTCTCTTCGTCACTATCATCTTCGCTATTGTAGGTAACAAAACTTGCCTTCTCTACAGGATCGAATTTGTCTTGTCCAATCAGCAATGAATATGCTTCAGTGTTCTCCAATGGATCGATTGCATCAAAAGGATCAAGGTTCGGTAGACCCCTTGACCCTTCTTCTATAGATTTTGTTATGCCAGATGCTTTTTATCCATTTGAAATGATGTCTTGACCTTTTTGAGAGCTTAGACAATCGCAAAGCATCACAATCCATCTTGCTTGTAAATGTGTCAGAATCGACAGTTTCAACTTTTAGGCAAAGTCCGCAAAAAAAGGTCTTTAAATGTAAAGCGAAGTCAACATATTGATTCTTTACGCATGATGTTTTTTGAAAAATTTGCGGAAATTATATTTTCGGGTGAAAAATTTCAAACATTCTGCGAAATTTATTTTTGCGGAACACCAAAATTTCTTCACTTCTGCGGGTTTAAATTTCGCGGTTTGGGAAAATCCGTAAAAGTTCCCTACAAAATTTCTGCCGCAAATAATTTCTTCCCTTTAGGTACAAACGAAATGCAGTCTCATTCAAACAACGCATTGATGAATTGTAATTAAACTACAAATGAAGATTGATATCGGAAAAACTTGAATACACAACACTTTCTCGATAAGGTTTTCTTGAACGAAATCAGCTTGTATTTTCTGGTTGAACCAACCACCAGCAACACGTGAAAGTGCCCTTTCAGACATCTTTGACCAGCACCAACTGTCACACCATATTTATCATAAATATCTACAGTTGCACCAAATTCTTTCACAATTTCGAAAAACCAAACTGTGTCAACAGACGTTCTGTCAGATGAAATAGCACAACCTGTTCCAGGGAGAAGAAAAATCCTTACCTTCTACACTCACTTCATCACTAGAAAATTCTTTATTATCTGAACGAATGTGGCTTCCAGCGAGTGTAGACACATTCAGAAGGTACTCTTCAAATACAGAGCATTGACCATGCTCTTCTCGGCACAATCCACAAACGCACAATCTAGGAGCAGCTTTAATAGTAGAAGAAAAAGGTGAAAATAGTATCACTTGAAACTTGCTGGAACCTTGGATAGTATTGAAGATCTTTGTTTTGTTCTTTCTTTTTTCAACTCGCCTGCCTTATTTTTTCGATGATATATTTCGTATTGTCTTTATGTGAATATTTTTCATCCAAAAAGTTGACCATATCTTTGCATTTGTTAATAGTGATCCAGCAGCAATTTCTCTCCTTACAATTACTTTGGCTAATCCCCCAACGTGGTGGACTTTTTCTGTTCCGTGGCCAGTCACACCATAAAATAATAACACGAATAATTTTGATTTCATTTTTGTCAGCAATTCCCTGCCTGTCAGTAAAGTGCTGTGCACCCGAGTTTAAGTTGTACCCATCAAGAATCTTTTCAATAGCAACTTTAACAAACTTCTGGTCATGTTTCTTATCGTCTGAGAAATATGGATATTACTGATTTAATCCACAATGTTTCAGGATACCTGAATGAACTGTTACTTGATCGTGGCATGATTGAGGCTCATACTGAATCAGGACAGCATAGTTTTCAGAGATGTCAATGTCCAAAAAAAATTCATATTGTTCCCTTAAGATTTTAATGACGCAACGGTAATGTATCAAATGGCTCCTATGGTTGATGTACTTCGGAAGCAAGTTAGACAGGAAGTTGATGATGAAGTTTGGAGTAGCAGGTGTTACAACAGACTTAAGACGACTGACAACTTTACCAGCACGGGTGGTAATATCAATTTTCTTAAAATGCATAAAGCTTACAGTAACTTTATCATGATCTTGACTGCTAATTTTTGAAAGGAAGTCATCCCAGTTTTGTTGTATGTATTCACAAAGTTGACATGTTGATGTAACGCTTTACCAATCAATGTAGGTACCAAATCAATGTTCTGCATCTTGCTTCACTCGATAAGTGCTTTTAAAGCCAAATGAGAATGAAGGTGCAATTTTATCACCACATTTCATGTCATTTGTTGTTGCACTGTGAACATAGAATGGCTTCTGTAAATAAAATGTTCTGAAGGAGAATTTATTGATTTCAAAGGTGTTTATAAAGGAATAGTAAAACTCTCAAAAGGTGATATTAATGATTCCCCCTGATAATTAATTTTTACGATGTCAAAAAACTTTAAACAAGACTGAATCTTAGCTTTGTTACGCATTTTTACCTTAGCTGGACGTGATGTAAGCGATGATAGTGTACTTTTAACATGCCGGTAGTCCCAAGTTGCTTGCCTTGTTTCAAAATAAACCATTGTCCTGCCACTCTTGCTCGGCTTCACATAATCCACATTTGTTATTTCCAACTGCTGGGTAGACAAGTTAAGAATATCAATTTGACCATCCTTCTGAAAGTTGAAGGTTTTGATTGATTGGCATACTTTGGCGTCAGTGCACATTTGGATCTTCGTTTGTGGTGTGTTTGACGATATTATTTCAGGAAGAAGTGGTTTTCGGTGGGGTCATAGAAATTAAAGTGTTTGGAGTTTTATAAATACAAAATCCTTGGTTCTTTATTAAGACATGCAAATGTTTTATTCTTACTGCAATAATGTCTAATATGTCCAGTGAAACAAGACAGGTGCAAATCTTTACCTGTGTACGAAATCTAGGTGTCTTTAGTTTGAAGGAAGGGGTAAAGATTTTTTAAAGGAATTTCCAATACAATAGAATTTGGAGTGGAAATATTGAAATCAATGTCTAAGTTAAATGGCTACAATAGCGAAACATATTATCTGGGCACTTTCTATTTTAAAATAAAACACACACTTGTTACAACACTAAAACTTATTTAAACACTAAAAATTCACCTTGTTGAGCAACAGTTCTTTCGGTGATACTATAGTTAGAAGAGGGGCTTTTTATCTTCTCCAAAGTAAAGAAAATTTAGTGGTACAGATTATTGAAATGTTTTTTTTGCATCTACTAGTTCTCCAGAACTGCCACTAGATACATTATTCATAAACTCCTCAAGCATATCATTTCATGTTTCTTGAGGTGATCCTCTCTTCTATACTAAAATGCACTGTAAACACTTGAAAAACGTTTTTTTTCTTCTGTATGACTTTCCTTTATATGTCTCTGCAAGAAGGTCTTAGGTATTTTGACCTTTGCAGGTCAAAATATTGCTTTACTTTAAAACGACTTTATTTTCACAGTTAAATATTTCTAGGATCACGACACTATGTATCAGACTCGAATGTAACACACAGTATCAAAACATTGTTAGGAAACTTGCTTACAATAGAAAAATATAAAACATAAATGGAAAATCCCGTCACTCGTGATATTGTAAAAAAATGGATATAATGAACATAATGAGGTGGATATACAATTGATTTGAAGGTCTATGTCTTTCTTAAGGATATCTCATAGTTTATTTCAGTAGGAAGTTGTGAAAGATTATATTTCTCAATAACATTAGTGTGTCCTATAACTTCTTCAATTCGTTTCGGTATTATACTACTACCTTCAATCAAAGGCGCTCCAATCGTACGCAATGTTTGCAAATCTTGAGCATTCCAGAGATTTCTTATTGCATTTGCATTTCCAAACAATAGCTTTGCGTTGTGCTGAAAAAATGTACAACAAAACGTTATTTCAAGAATGAAACAGTGAGGACGCCACTTAAACAGAACAATTGGTGGTTCTTTCAGGCGTTATGAAATTTTAATTAAATTAACGCGCAATAGTATTTAACTGCTAAGTCAACTCGTAGACCGACAGCTAACTTAAACTTTTTTAGAAAATCTCTTTTAAAGTTAAGAAACAGCCAGGATGAATGCTAAAAGTAGGTTACTTATGAAAAGACGAAAAGAAGAAAAATATACTTGTATACAAATTCTTTACTTTATTGTATCTCGCCATGTTTCAAACTTTTTCATAGATTTCTCTAGGTGACGCATCTATGTCACTTAACAAGGGCGAAATCTCTCTGATAGAAGTAATATTAATTTCAGGAGAAATCCGATCTCCCAACACGTCCTTAAGCATGTTTGATTCAAAAGGGGAATCTGGTACTTCTTGTACAGATGAGGCTGTTGGAGCATCTTTCTGAATCACTTGTTAGTGGCTTACTGGCGGATCTTTGCAGCGGTAAAAATAATTCAAAGAGCCTGACTGTTTTTTTGCTGTGCATCATTGTATGAGCTGCTTCTCTTGTCTTGGTACTTTTTTTCCCCGCAAACCTGTTAAGCCTTAACCCTATTCGGTCCGGGGGGGGGGGGGGCGGATTCCGCCCCCCCCTGACGGTTTTTTTTTAATAACTCCTGATTGCTTTGTTATATGGCTATGATACTTACTGAGTTTCAACATTTATCTATTAGACACCTGCATGCTAATTTTTTAGGTCCCATACCTTTCAGAGGCTTTGATATTGGCCATTACTCGAAACTACCCCTAAAAATCTCTATGAAATCCTTATAATGGGGAAAATATAATAACTCCTGTTAGGATTATCCTTAGAACTTGAAACTGGCAACACAACTTTGTTTCATCAGGAAGAATCATTTGGAATAATTTGAACACGTGACTAATCCGATTTCCCGATTTTGTCGGATTTTACCCAAAAACGGAAAAAAACGGATTTTCGGGCAATTTTTGGCAATTTTTAATCCGATCCATGTAAAAACCGGAAGATATGTTAAATAACTTTTATATAGCTTTCAGAAACTTCAAACAGAATGTAAAAATTCGCTCTAGAACAAAAGTAATTATATTTTAAGCAGGTAGTGGCATTTTTAACAATTTTCAAGCTTTTGATGACGTCACAGAAAATGTGCTGATGCAAGCAAATTTTTTTTGGCGCCATTTTGTTCCTTTTATGACGTACTATAAGTGTGCCAAGTTTGATTCAATTTGAACAACCCTATGAAAAGTTATTGAGGGGGGGCGGAATCCGCCCCCCCCCCCCCGGTCATAGTATGTTCGAAAAACCCCGGACCGAATAGGGTTAAGATTTTCTAATAACATTAGCTGACAATTCTTTTGGAATGTCCCTGTTGTTAAGCAATCCGGCTTTCTTCCATTGCTCGTGTATCCGATTACTAACGTCACTTGATGTCATCTTTTTCCCACTGGTGCTAAGAAATAAATCGTCAGAGTGAATCTATAATTTGCTTCTGTCAAAATTACCAAACGTTCTTAGCCATTGGTAATGGAGGGACAATAAAATAACAGGCGATGGACCATAATTAGCTACAGTCTTGTGATCCCATATCTAACTTCATATGTGCCATTTGTTAAAAGTGTGCTTTCCTTAAACTCAGTAATTGTCATGTTCGCTGTGACACCAAACCTATGGCAACTACTAAATGCAATAACGGTACACAGATGATCGCGAAGACAACAATATTTGGTTTGAGTTAACTCCATTAAATTATTTTCTTCAAGTTCCGTAAATGTTGTCTTCGCAAGAGAGGTTTGGTTACTGCTTTCGTATTGAGTACTTGCTTAGGAGTAACAAGCATTTCCAAATCTTCTGCAGAACGCATATGTCTCCTGATGGCATCGCTTGTTTTTTACTTTTTTTCTCCACTGCTCTATGTTAAGGAAAGCAGACAGGAGATTTTCTTTTTTTCACCTTAGGAATGTGCTCCTTTTCTGCAAGCAGAAAATTTATAAAATCTTTAAGGAAATACAGATACTTCGGCACACTCCTTGGGTTTTTTTACGTTATACACAGTACCCCATTAGAAATTACATCTTATGGCAGACGTTCGATCATCGAATTTCCCTCTAAATTCTCAGACACTCCAAGGATTCGGGAAATTCTTCTCACATCCCCAACAATACACCTGACGATCCTACTCCTTCTTCCTCTGTCTGTAATTGTAAAATTGTCAAGCAGATCTTCTATGTAATCAGCACACTTGTCTGACGAATCTGGTTCGTATTTCAAGTCAGAATCATCAGAACAAGATTCCATCAATGGTTCGTCTGATTCCTATGGAGCTATATGATTGAGTTTCATTTTTGTAAGAACAGAATCATAATTTCGTGTGTTTGCATGTTTGGCTGCGGCCGACACGTCTGGAGGAGGAGACGCACATTTAACGGCACCCTTCTTCATTGCATGTTTAGGAACTGAAAAAACTAGTGACATTTGTTTTTTTGATTATGCCATACCGAACTTGCTTAGGCATCAGGTCTGTCAAAAAGTAATTACATGTTTTCAGATAATTGAAATATGCTTAAGTTTTGTGAAACTTCTGTAAATGTTTGTTTAAGTAAAGCACTACTCTCATACAAGAAGACAATGGGCATATTCTCTTTCTGTGATAACTTCCACTTTCTCGTTTTTTTCTCATTTCCTGTGCGCTTGCATTTTCATTTTTTCAAGTATTGTTTTCGGTACTTCTTGCTGCCTAGGAAGTATTAATGGCTGATTGCTTTGTCTCCATCCGCATGCCAAGTTGATTCAAGGCTGCTGCAGCGCTTTCAGCAGGCTAATTGTGAACTTTTGCCGTCAAATGTTGTGGCAGGTTTAAAACTTTGACTTTAAAAACTGGATTTGATTTTAAGAAGAACAATTAAAAGTTGAAAAAAAACTTTTCATAGAAGTGATAAAATGCAAACTATTGTATGCGTTGTTTGCCTGGGCTATTTTTTCAACTAGTTTTTATAGCTTGACTGGTTTCTTGGAAAACCTACTTGTCCCAATTTCTATTAGTAAAGTATTTATACAAAGACCAATGCAGATTGCTTTATCAATATCATAGGTTTCATGCGTCATAGACTGTTAACTAATTTGTGGCAGAAGACAAAAACGTAAAGCTTTTTTTAAAGCGTTGATCTGCTGGATAAAGCAAAACATCAATACCAGTCTGCCGTACACGACAATCAAACAGCTACAGCTCAGTTGAGCGTGCAAAATGTTCTTTATACCTTGAAAATTCCTCGGAAATTTCATTAGAAGCGACGGCAATGTACTCTGGTGGTGCGCTAGAAGCAAGGGATTCTGTTAGTTGATATGAAACAACTGGTCGCCTTTTAGTGTCATGCTTCTTGCAAACAGAAACACACAGATGTCGTTCAGTACGGTATAAAAACTTGGCATTATTTGCTTTCCTCCCTAGATTTTATTTTTTTAAGAACTGTTTTTTGCTAAGTTATATAGCCATCGCATTTGCAAAAAGAATTATGTTAATCTATTAGAGACGCGCCTGCTTAATGCTTGTAAAACTCATAAATAATGGTTGATATATGCAACAATAAAAAGCATGTTAAAACTGAGGCAAAAATAAAGCTTGACTGGATATTTTAGATGACAGCATAGACATATTAACTTCCAAAAACTGTAGAAGAAGATTCCAGGATATGAGGGATTGATACCGGGTAGAGTTATTCCCAAATATGACTGTTCTCACTTCAGGTAAGCGTATCGATCCTAGATTACCACAGCTATTTAGACGATTGCAAGTAATTATAAAAGCATTTAGAAGAGTAAGAGGTAGTTTTTTATAAAGAAAAATATTGTTGCACATGTTAATAAAATTCAAAAAGAAGAATTTTAGGATCCAGAAAAAGGGGAGCAGAATGGGAATTAATGTCGGAAAGGTTATTATCCACATAGCTCTTTTATGTAAATTTAAAGCCCATTGGGTTTTATAAGATAAATTCTGACTCCAGATTTGAGAAGTGTAAGACATATGTGAATGAAATAGGGCGAAGTATAAGGACACCAGTATAGACTAAGTATTTTACAACTTTAATGGGATGGGATGCTTTTCAACATCCATGTTAAGCTTCACTTCAAAATCAATATACTTACATTTTTGTCTTAAAAAACTTGCTCTGTTTAAGTAGAATTAAATTTTATTTGCATTAAGCTAATTATATAAACATTTTAAATCAATGTTAATTTTTTTGGACAATGATTTTAAGGATTTGTTGCTGTACAAGAGTTTAGTATCATGAGCAAAAATGTGTACTGTTAAAAATATTATAGAGTTCAAGTCATTAATATATAACAGACAAAAGACCGAACCTTGGGGTACACCATGTATTACCGAGCAAAGTTCACAGGTCACAATATTTTGAAAACGCAGCTATTCTTGGAAGGCTCGGCTAAATAGAGGGTTTAACCGTAACTTTCAGCTCGGAATTGAGGCGCTTAACAAACAGAAATATTTACGAAATTAGGTAATTTGTTCTACCTTTTGCTAAGGAACTTAGGGATGAGAATCATTTTTATATCGACATCCGTAATTGAGTTTGGTATAATTAAGAAATTCGGGAGAGGTCTATTGTTACAAAATTCGTAAAAACATTTTATCAATCGCATAAACAGTAATAAAAAATAGTTGTGGAGAACCACAAATATGTTGTCCAATTACATCGATCAAAGAAAATTTATTTTAATTACAGAAAAACACGAAAAACTCCTGTTTTTCTTACTGAATGAATGTTTCGGGCACGGGCGAGAATTAGTGTTAAATTAATGTTATCACATGCAACCACATACTTTTGTGATGTTATATATGCGTTGAAGTGACACTATATATAAATACAAATAATGCAAATGAATTTTCTCTCCACATGGAAAATTTATTTTAATCGTTCTCAGCGGTTAAAACTTTTAAAAGCGTGATGACTCTAGTATTTTGTCTTGTTCCCTGTCTAGATACTTATTCTTTTTTGTCTACAGAGAGAGAGTTCCAGTTATTCTTTTTTTTCTACAAAGAGAGAGAGTTCCCATAATTTTAGATGACAAACAGTGTTAATCAGTTTCAATTTCTCTGTCCTTAATAGTTGATTTTACGAAAGATAGTGCAACGAACAATCGCGATCGAAACTATTTTTGAATGTGCATTGTAATGTTGGACGTTCATTTTTTAAATGGCTTATAATACCCACACATAACTCATTAAATTAATTCAATTAAATGTTGACATTTCTAATTTTACGAAAGGAGCAAAAAACGTCATGAAACTTCACCACGCATTTACATCTTCTATAAAGCCTGTATAAAGCAAGTGTGTATCTGTAGATTCAATCAAACTTTCATAAGATAAAGTAGGATAGAATCAGAGAAAAGGTTTTTCAAGACAAAATGAAGTTTTTTAACAAATCAGGTAAATATCTATTTATTTTCCGTTCTGAAGTATCATGCAATATGTTATTGTTTACTTTCTTTGTTGCTCACATTTGATAAGTGCAGTTAGGTTATATTAATAATCTTTTCCTCGCTACATTTATTTTTTTCTAACACGTCATATTTAATTTGCATGCTTTGTATCTTTCAGGTTCAACAAAACAAACAAAATCCGCAAAAACCAAACAACAAGCAACAACTAAAGTGAAATGTGTCACAATTGTTAATTCATCAGGAAAGCAATTCAAACTAAAATAAGAAAGATGAATATTGTCCGTGTAATTAACTATGTAATTAAAAGATGAATGGAACACAAAAATATCCAGCTAGACATCAAAAGACATCTGTATAAAATTCTTATTGAATACCAAGAAAAAAGACTGTGGGAAATACGTTGAAGTCGAAGATGCAGAGACGAATAGTTGAAAAACAGCAAATATGATACTGTCAGGCTAAGCACTGTTTATAATATTAATAATAATAATAATTGTAAGCACATTTTAATATTTTAAAAAGAAAATTGTCAAGTCATATTTATTTAAGTGTTATTAATGACCTTAACAAAAGCATTTAAAGTATTATGCGTATCTTTTTATTTAAACTACCTTTTTGATTTACAAGAACAAACAATAACAAATATACGCCCCTAGAGGTCTAGAACTTTAGAAAAACATTAAAGGCTTCGTCAACATAAAAAAGTACTAAGATTCTCCCTTACAAAACAATTAGAGGAGAATTTAAGGATAATTTAAGAACATTTTTGGGCTTCAGAATGAAAAAAATTAAAAAGTTTTAAGTTTTCCTTCAAACTGTGGGTTACTATTAAAACATATATGTGCTATTATTTAAACAAGTATCGGGGCAATAAGGCTCTTATTTTAGAGGCTACAGCCGCTGTCTTGTCTACGTTAAATTTTGTGTAGCATTGTTTGGTTTGGTTTCAAAAACAATGTGTAACTTAATCGATTTTATCCTTGGCGAATCTATACTAATGGAAGCCTCGTTGCCATTTTAGACTGAAAACCATTTTTTATACAACCAAGACGAGGTATATTTGAGTTTCATTTTTGTTAACCTTTCCCTTTTGAAATTCTTTCCACGAGGTCTGTGTTTAAAATATTTCTTTAAATTCAAATCACAATTAAATCAAATATGTTTAATCATCTTTGTTTCGTGATTAGCCGTGTACATTGAGAAAATTCTACTGACAAGTATTATTAAATACTTTCAATAAGGAGGGAAAGACATGGTCTCATCTACACATACGTACCTACTAAAAAGTCCCATATGGAAGTTAGTATTACGTTTGACAATGCGAGCGTTCTAATTGTTCGGTATATAAAGGCTTGGGTGTAATCTGTTTTAAAGAATGATTTAACAGGTCTAACTAAAGTATATTGTTTTTTTCTCAACCCCTAATCTCATTGACTACAGTTAGAAACTGTAAATGATCATATTTGTCGCTGTGGGAAGCAAACTTGACGTATTATTCTCTATAATAATTAACTTTGCAACGCAAAGATGTATGGTGTTACAGAAACACATAATGCAATAAGTAACCAGGGGCAAAACCGTTCATTTATTCATGGGCTACTAACCCCTAGTTCCAAAAAAAAATAGGCCTAAGGCGTGATAATAACATTTGAAACACAACAAGCAACAGCTAGTCGGCATGTGTGACACTTAGAAGTCAGAGCACTGCTAAACTTTTTAATATCCGCAAAGTTGCATGAATGGAAGAGTTGTGCTGGAATATAGTAAGGAATTACCAGGAGCTTACAACTTCCCGTTACCTACTTACTTCCTTACTAAAATTCGTAAAATTGTAAAAGGTTTTGAGTCCAAGAAAATGTATTTCAACTTTTTTTATCAGTCTGATTAACAGTCGTATAAAGTAGTTTCGGAAACCCACAAATGTGTCGCAACATTTTATAAAATTAGAACCAATGATTGTGATTATAAAACATTTATGTCGATTATAAAAAACACGAAACCAGAAATTTCCATCAATGAATGTTTTTAGGGGCACGGGTGCTAATGTACTGCTGTATTAATTTGATCATTTGTGAGCAGGTACTTGTGTAATGCATATTCTCACAAATGACACTTTATATAAATCTTTCAAAATGACAAATTAAATTTTTAATCGTTCTAAGTGGTTGAAGAACTGTATTTAGAAACATGATGACTTTTGGCTGGTTACTTACTCTTTATTGTCTATAGAGAACAAGTTTCTCTAAGCTTAAGTGACCAAACGTTTCTCGTGCATTTTTTTCCTGTTGACAACGGTAATGATTTAAGATTTTGGGCGTCTAGACACAATGTATATCAGTTTCCGTTTATCTGTTCTTAAATCTTATGGGTGACAACACGGAACATAGTGCAACGAAAGTGGCAATAGAAACTATATTTAGTCCTCTGTAATGTTCGACGTACATTGTGATTTTAAATAGCTAAAGAGAACCACACATAAATTTTTCAGACACATTTAATTGAGTTAATTAAATATTGACATTTATAATCTTATGATCACCACGCATTTAAATCTTCTATGAACGGCTATATAAGCAAGAGTGAGTCTGTTGGCTCAATTAAACATACTTAAGATAAAGTAGAAGAATACCAAACACTAACAGAGAAAAACTTTTACAAGAAAAAATGAAGTTATTCAACAAATCAGGTAAATAATTTTTAATTGTTTTTGGTCAAATTTCATCCGATAAATTTTTGTTTACTTTTCTTTGTTGCTCACACATGGTGAGTGCAGCATTGCATGAGTAATCTTTCCCTCGTTACATGTAACTTTTTTTATGATGTCATGTTTAATTTACATGCTTCGTATCTTCTAGGTTTCAATCAAACAAACAAAATCCTCAAAAACCAAACAACAAACAACAACTAAAGTGAAATGTGTCACAATTGTTAATTCATCGGGAAAACAATTTAAACTAAAATAAGAAATATGAATATTGTCCCTGTAATCAACTAAGTAATTAAGAGATTAATGGAACGCAAAAATATCCAGTTAGACATCAAAAGACATCGGTATAAAATTCGTATTGAATACCAAGATAGAAGACTCTGGGAAATACATTTAAGTTCAAATGCAGAGACGAATAGTTTAACAATGATACTGAGAGGTTAAGGCGTTGAGAATTGTATATATTATTTATAATAATAATAATTGTAAATACATTTTAATATTTTGAAAGGAAAAGTTTTTAATATTTATCTAAGTATTATTTATGACCTCAGCTAAAATATTTAAAGTAATATGAGTATCTCGTAACTTAAGTTACACTTTTGATTTACAAGAACAAACTATAAAAGATATACGCCCTTAGAGGTCTAAAACTTTAGAAGAACATTAAAGGCTTTGTTAACTTAAAGAAGTACTAAAATTCTCCTAACTAAATTAGAGGAGAATATAAAAACAATTTTGGAACATTTTTAAGCTTTAGTTTGAAAAAGTTTTAAACAATAAAAGTAATGTACTGTTATTTAAACAAGTATATCAGAGGATTTCACCGCTAATAAAAGTTGAACCTTTGTTTTCTAATTTCTTGTTGCAGGAACCAAACCTAATGTATTATTCCCTATATTTATTAACTTCGTAATGCGAATTTGTTTGCTATTAGGAAAACACGAAATGCAATAAACAAGGACGGGCGAACCCGTGCATTTATCCATGGGCTATCGACTAGCATTTCTATATTTTCGTTTGAGCATAAGACGTGATGTTAACATTTCAAAATGATATACCGCCTGTTGCTTTTTTGTGCATTGTAAGCCCTGAAGTAGATGTTGCATTCGCTCCTTAAGCATTTCGCCCAATGTTTTACAAATATCAAGGCGCGAACCTGCCACCAGAGGTTCATCGACCTCCGGAAAGAATATAGCTTGTCCCGGAACTCGCAAGTAGGCTCAAGGTTGGACAAATGTTCTTGGTAATCGATAACACTCTGTGAAATCTTGAAGTTTTAAAAATTCGAAAAATCACAGTCTAGTTGTCTGTTCTTTTTTACTCGCAAGTAGGCTTAACCTTAACTCACAAGTAGGCTTGAAAGTTAAGTGAATGGCCGTGGTTCCCTCTTTTTTCATTCGTTGCGTTGCAATCATGGCGATAGCAGTAGCAGCTTGGTAAATTTAGGAATACATACTATCTCTATTAGTTACTTCATAAACTATAGGTAACACTGAGATGAGCATGTATAGCTAGTTAGCTAGCTAAACCTATGTTGTCTAGCAGTAGCTAAGGAATAAGAAAGAAAAGGCAAGCTAACTGTATCTAGCTGCTCATTGCTGATTATTAAGTCTCTGATGAAGGTTAAGGTTAAGATAGTTCACAGTTTAAGCTTGCTTAGCTAGGTAAAGAGAATAGCTTGCTAACAATCGATTCGAACAATTTCGTTATGTGAAAACCTGTTTGCACAAGGTTTATCAGATCACGGCTGTCAAGTGTTCACTGATTTAAAGTGTTGTATCACTGCTTTGAAAAAAGAAACTTCGTATACTTCACAAAATTACAGTTGGTCTGCATTCATCTATGATTGAGCTAAAAAAAACTTTGTCTGTATATATACCTCAATCTTCGAATGGAATTAATATAGTTTTGCAATACTTTTCATATGTATATATATAAATGACAGATGAGAGATTAAACAGTCTCTGTGTTGTCATGTTTAACCGCGATGTCAATTTCAACCCAGATCAGTTTGCTAACAAACGTAGAATGACATTCGCGAATATTTTCAGCGTTTAATAGTTCAATAACACCTTTTTGATAACAGGGGCGGCGTCACTAAGGGGCTGGGGGGGGGGGGGCTGAAGAGCCCTCCCCCCTTTTTTGCCAAGTAATAATTTTTTATTTTCTGCCAATAACTGTCTCTATCACTGCATAAAAATTGATGTTATCCAACCAGAGAACCTGCAGGCTATCTCCCTAAATAATGCGATTTTTATGCGGTGACGCATACCAACGCGTATCAAGCAAGGCCGAAATAGCCGTTCTACGTGTTTTAGGACTCTAAAAATGGGTTGACTTTCAGGGGCTTTGCCCCTGGACCCCTCTTGTTCCAACAACTCGCTTTGCTCGTTGATTGTCACTCAAAAGCTCCCACTATGACTAAGCTCTCCCACACTTTGGAAATTGTGGCGCCGCCCCTGGATAGGCAGCTTTATTTTTCACAAATATTTTCTATAGAAATACAAGACAGTTCATACTCTATTCAGTTTAACTGACAAATGTTCTCGATTCAGGCCTTTGATGATTATCTTATAACCTGTGTAAAAGTCTATCAAACTCCAGTAAACATTACTTTTCTTCTTATTATTTAGTTAAAAATTCACAATTGCAAAATAAAATAAATAAATTAGTGGCAACAACAACAACAACGTTGAATGGTAAGTGTCTATTTCTTTATAACTGAAACTCCTGATATGTGTGGGTTCAATTCCCGGCATTGATTACAATCTGTTTTATTTCAAAAAAAATAGATAGAACGAAGACAGAAAAAAGTTTAGCTTAAAATATTGTTTAATGAAAAAGAAAGAAAGTTTGTTCTTTTCAGTTGTTTAGAAGAATGTTACTGGTTTGAACCATTTTTTCTATATTTCTCCGATTATATAGACTTTGCATATAAAAAACAGGAGAGTGTTGTTGTCACATTTCTATCAATTTTAATCCATTTAGAACTCTGAGGCGTCTCTAACAGCGTTGGCTTCCAAGGCTCTTTTTTTCTTGAGCCTACTTACGAAAAAATGCTGCATCTGACCCTGGTCAATTTCAAAAATCACAAAAACAATTTCTTTCATTAATGAAAAATTTTGAGGGGCATAGGTTCGAATTTAGTTCTAAATTAATCTGATCATATGCGACCAGGTACTTCTGTGAGGTACTTAAAATGTCACTTCTGTAAATGCGATTAACGCAAATAAAGTTTCTTTCTACATGGCAAATTAATTTTTTAATCGTTCTAAGTGGTTGAAGAAATGTATTTAGAAACATGATGACTCTACTATTTTTTATTGTGCACAGGCGGGATACTCACTTTTTATTGTCTACAGAGAAAACGTTTCGCTACGCTTAAGTGACGAAACGTTATTTTCCGTTAATGGATTAAGATTTTAGACAGTGTATATCAGTTACAATTCCTCCTTTCTTATGTATTAGATGACAAGACGGAACATAGTGTATCGAAAGCGGCGATCGAAACTATTTTTAAATGCGCTTATTTAATGTACGACGTACATTGTGATTTTAAATAGCTGAAGAGACCTACCTATAACATACTTTTCAGACACATTTAATTAAGGTAATTAAATATTGACATTTATAATCTTATGATCACCACGCATTTAATTATTCTCCGAACAGCTATATAAGCGAGAGTGAATCTGTTGGTTCAATAAAACTTACTTAAGATAAGGTAGAAGAAAGTCAAACACTAACAGAGAAAAAGTTTTTCAAGACAAAATGAAGTTCTTCAACAAAACAGGTAAATATTTTTTAAATTTTTTCTTGTCAAATTTGATCCCATAAATTTTTGTTTACTTTTCTTTGTTGCTCACACATGGTGAGTGCAGCATTGCATGAGTAGTCTTTCCCTCGTTACATCTAGCTATTGTTCATCACGCCATTTTTAATTTCCCTGCTTTGTATCTTTTAGGTTCAACCAAACAAACAAAATCCTCAAAAACCAAACAACAAACAATAACTAAAGTGAAATGTGTCACAATTGTTAATTCATCGGGAAAGCAATTTAAACTAAAATAAAGACATCAAGATTTCGTGTATTTGTGGAGAAGACATGCAGTTATAAAGTTTCCGAAACAAATAAACACAAACTTGCAAAGAGAGTAATCGTTGGTTAAAAGGCGGATTAAACAGACTTCCGTTGTTTCAATGCATGGACAATACTGCAAGAACATTGACTTTAGCTAGTAAAAAGTTATTTTAACAAAATGTAAAATTTAAACGTACAAGAAAAAGATCTCTAAATACGAAAGTTAATTTTTACTCCCACTTGTCATGCTACATACTTTATTTATACACATATTTATCTTTATATCAACAGCACCTGGTGCAAAAGTACGGGCCAGCATTAAACATTACGTTTTTTATTTCCTAAACTGACTAACTTACGAATAAAAGATAAATAATTCCCAAAAACCGATCACATCAAAAGTTTTTTAAAAAACATTATTTCTTTTATCATAAAATCAATCCATTTATGATAACGTGTTAGGTCAATTTTCTACAGATTCAAGGAAATCCTTGCGTTAAGCTAAAAATACCACAAGTGCAAAACTTTCGTTGCAGCGTTTATATAACCTAGGACACCCTTAAGTTTTAAAAAGCAAACGCCTACTTTCTTAGTCTTTCTACCTCGTTCCCAAATTAAAAAAAAAAACAGCTGTCATTCTCTCCGTTCACCTGCCAGCTTCATTTTTTACTAACCTACGTTTTATAGCTATCATATTTGCGAACTTTTTAAATTAATATACTAGACACGCGCTAGGTTAATGCTTAGGTCCCATGCTTCCCAAACTCTTAGATGCATCAAAACCACCCCTTTATTTCTATTAAAGAGTTATAATCAAAAAAAATTAATTTTTGTGAAGATTAAAATTCACAACATGACCTTATTTCATCAAAAAATGTTGACATATGATTACTCTCTCTGATTTATTTGAGATTTTTACTCCGATGTGAAGAAAATCGGATTTTCCGACGATTTTTAACATTTTATTAAAAGAAATATATAAAACCGTAAGATATATTAATAAATTTAAATGGTTCTCAAAATTTTTGAAGAGAATGTTATAATTTATTCAGAACATTTGGACACAACGACAGTGGTTAAGGCGTTTCTTAAAGTTAGCAAAAACCATTCCCTTGTCAATACTCAGCAGTTTCTTGGCTCCAATATAGACAGATGTGGTATTTTGCACAAATTTTGTACGAACTTAGTGGCACGCTCTAACACGTCAGAATTACCGAATAATAACGTCAGGTACAACAAAATTCCAAAGTAGAAGGAAAAAGAGTCATTTTGAAGTCAGCAACAACTGTCACAGTTTAATTGTTTGGAATTTAACAAAGTAACCTAAGATCCTAAGTCAAAAGTGAATTTAAGCCAGTTTAAATTATGTAAGTCTAATGCAGACACAGTCGAAATTACTCCAGGCTTCAAACTTGGTCCTTTGGCAACATTTTTTCTTACTGACCTTGAACTAAAGATTGTGGTATTTTATACAAATCTGAAGATTTTGATGACGTCACAGGAAAAGTGCTGAATTAAGCAAAAAATAGTACTACTATTCTTTTAGAGCATACTGTAACTTTATCAAACTCAATAGCATATGTAAGAGCCTATCAAAGGTTTTACAGATTTCATGCTACTTTCAAAAAACTCTGGAAAGGGCAGGGTTAAAACCGGCAAGAAGTTGAAAATCAGATTATCAATCAACAACTAAATACCTTTATATATTTAAATTGGTAAGGCTTCTTCTAATATACACACATTTGTTTTTCTGTGAAGGAGCCATGAATTGTTTTGTTACGAAGCAGGTAAATGTTAAGCAATATTATATTTCATAACCTTTTCATATCTGCTATCTTAAATCTGCTATTATTAATGAAATAAAAGTTGATAAGCATACTAAAAGGGAATCTTTCTAGCCATTTAATGATAAAACATATTCTCTCACTTTCCGGTTTATAACCGGAAAGAATTTGACATCGAAACAATAGTGGGCAGATCCTTGATTGTAAGATTTTCTGATGAGAAACTGAAATGTTTTTTTCTTTGTTGAAGTATATTCTACTAAATCCGATATCAAGCCTAAATGCAGGTGCTTGTAAAATAAACAAAAAACCGGAACAACACTTGATACCACCGTGTGCAAACGGTAAGGCCATTAAAAGCTACTTTCGGGTATCATAAATACCGCAAGCTTTTATAGCTGCTGATTATAAAGCGCATAATGTGAACTGATCCGAACACTGCACTGTTTACACTTCTAAACGCATATTGTATCAGCTTATTTTTAATAGGTCTCAAGCCTTTGAAAGAGATTTTTTTTATTACATTACATTTAACTTTTTTTGCCTGTTTTCGGATTCGGAAGTATATGATGACGTAATATTTTATCTCATTTTGTGCTAACAAATACTTGGGTCAACTTTTGTGGCAATATGATGTCTACTTTATCACTTTAGGAGAAGGTGGTGGGAGGGTGGGGGAGGGGGGAGATTGCTTTTTCTAATCTCCCTCAACTTCCGGCTTTTTAGAGCCCCGAAAAAGCCAGAAGAAAAAAAATTACAATGCGGACCTGTATGTACAAACCTATTGTTGAGTTTGCGAATGCAACATTTTTATACCGCTGACAATAATCTCAATCTAAAGAACTTTATTTTATGCATGGACAGGAATTGCTGCACTATAGCATATGCATGTCTGAAAATTCTTCACAATCAACTGCTGCGTCATTCCTTACTAAAGGTTCGAAACCAACGCATAACTTTCGAGGCATTTTATATTTTCAATCAAGAAATTACAAGATTAGTTTATTTAATTAATATATTTTCCTGTAGCTATGGACGTCAGGGAAATTATTTTCCGTCGCCCACGTGATTTTTTTTTTTTTTTTTTTTTTTTTTTTTTTTTCGCCAAAAGAAATTTACATACAACTATTTCAAAATTACAGATACAAGTTCTACATACACATAAGTACAAGCATAAATTTCTACATTGGGATATATGCATATACATACATAACTGTATCACGTACGTAGAATAAAATGGCAGGAGTAAGTAGAAGACTATGCAGTCTTATCATCTCACACCTTACATAGCCGTCATTAAAAAGAGCGTCAAATAAAAATTGATAATTAAAAACTTAATAAAATATTAAATGTTATGTTAAATAAAAGAAAGCGTTTAATTATCACACGTAGTGTTGTTTCAGAAGAAGACTTGTTCGTTATTACTTCGTAACAGCTGATTTCTTAGTGCAATTTTAAATTGTTTTGTAGATGGAATGCTTTTTATCTCATCGTTTAGAAGCATGCTCCAGAGTTTTGGGCCTCGGTTTGATATTGAAAATTTTGTTACATTAGATATGATTTTTGGCCGAAGGAAATTATTACCTGAAAATCTAGTTGGATATTTATGTTGAATTTTCTTAAATAATGTAATGAATATATTTGGTGCTATTAAATTTTTAATCTTATACATGAAAATAAGGACTTGAAAAATGTTAAGCTGACATACATTAAGAATACCCAGTTCTTTTAGCAATGGTCTAGAATGGGAACATTTGTTCTGTCGTAATATAATCCTACTGGCATGTTTTTGCTGAATGTGCAGTTTTTTTAATTTTGTTATATTAGTGCTACCCCATGCAATGTTTGCATAGTTTAAATAGCAGTGTATAAAGGAAAAATATATGCTTCTTAAGCAGTTCTTATTCAAAGCGAAACTGGCTTTATATAAGATTCCTAAGCTTTTGGAAACTTTGTTTTCCACTAATTTAATATGTTCTCTCCAAGTTAAATTTTCGTCTAGGAGAACTCCAAGAAATTTCATTGAATATTCTCTTCTTATGTTTACATGATCAATAACTAATCCAGGTAACCTAAGAGGTATTTTATCTTTTTTACTAAGTTTGTGAAAAAGGGTATATCTAGTTTTTGAAGTGTTAAGGGATAATTTATTCGCTTTAAACCAATCAGCCAATTTAGCCAATTCTAGGTTAGTGGTTTCAAAAAGTACGTTTATATCTTTATGAGTAAAGAATAAATTTGTATCATCAGCAAATAAAATTGAATTTAAGACACTAGATGCCCTAAATATATCATTGATATAAATAAGAAACAACAGTGGCCCTAAAATTGACCCTTGAGGTACTCCACATGTTATAATCCTGTAGTTAGTATTTCCTTCGTCATAAGAAATATATTGTTTTCTTTCGAAGAGGTAGTTATTGAACCATGCGAGATATGTATTTCTTATGCCATAATATTTTAGTTTTTCTAATAGAATCTCATGGTTGACTGTATCGAATGCCTTACTGAGATCAATAAAGACCCCAATTGTAAATTTATTCTCATCAAAGGCTTGAAATATTTCCTGACTCAACTGAATGATTGCGTGATCAGTTGAATGACCTGCTTGAAATCCAAATTGCTTATTATACAAAATATCGTTATTGTTCAAGAAAGAATAAACTCTGTTATAAATACTCTTACGGTATGCATATTCCACAGTTAAAGACGAACTCACTTGAAGTGATAACAAACGACAAAGAAAAATTCACAGCTATGAAGTTTTTCAATATATCAGGTAAGTTGGTTATATTTTTTACTTTCTCTGTGATCTAAAAAGTTGGCTTTTCAACGTTGATAAAATCTAATTGTTTTAATCTAAAAAAAAATATAAAAATTAAATAAAAGCTCTCATGTTTTCTTCTTTAGGTTCAACCAAACAAACAAAGTCTTCAACAAAAACAAAACAGCAAACTGCAACAAAAGTGAAATGTGTCACAATTGTTAATTCGTCTGGAAAACAATTCAAGCTAAAATAAGGAATATGAATATTGTCCATGTAATTAACTAAGCAATTAAAGATGATTGGAACGCAAAAATATCCAGCTAGACATCAAAAGAAATAAAGTCCGTATTGAATACCGAGATTCTGAGAAATACGTTGAAGTTGAAGATGGGTTGAGACAGACATGCAGAACAATAGCAAATATGACACTGAGAGGTTAGGGCGTTGAGAATTGTATATCTTGTTTGTAATAATAATACCTTTTAATATTTTAAAAAGAAAATTAGATCATATTTATTTAAGCATTCTTTATGCCCTCAACAAAGATAATTAAAGCACTATGCGTACCTCGTAATTTTAACTGTGCTTTTGATTTACAAGAAAAAACTATAAGAAATACACGGCTTCGAAGATTAGAACCTTGGAACATGTTAAAAGCATTTAAGGCTTTGTCAATACAAAGAAGTAATGAAATGCTCCTTAAACTTAAAGGGGACAATAAGAGGAGAATTTATGAATAACCAAAAAATATTCCGAGGCTTCAAAATGAAAAAGTTAAGACAACTTGAGAAGCACTAATATGCTCCTTTAAAAACTAAACAAGGTGAATTTAAGAACAATTTAGACACATTTTTGGGCTTCAGATTAAACTTTGACTTTATAGTCCTTATAAAAAAGGTGTGTTGCCTTATTTCAAAAGAGTATCACCAAGAGGAAGCGCTTATTTCAGAGGACACAGCAGAGGGACACAGAAAGCCAGAAGGATCTACGTAACATTATGTGAAGCATTGTTTCTGTTCAGCGAAAACAATGTCTAACCTAATTTATATAATAATGGCAAATCTGTACGAATGAAAACCAAGCTGGCAATTATAGACGGAAAACTTTTTCTTTATATAGCTATGATTGACTATAGTTAAGTTTCGGTTTTGAAGTTCCTGCTACAGTGTCTTTGTTTAAAAGTAAAAGCACAACAATTTTGTTTTGTATTCAAGTATAATATTAGTACCAAACTTTTTTTACAAAAAGAGAGAAAAAGAGAAGGAGAAATTTTTGAGCTCGCAATTCTATATTATAATGCCCGTACACGTCTGTCTGTCTGTCTGTCTGTCTGTCTGTCTGTCTGTCTGTCTGTCTGTCTGTCTGTCTGTCTGTCTGTCTGTCTGTCTGTCTGTCTGTCTGACTGTCTGTCTGTCTGTCTGTCTGTCTGTCTGTCTGTCTGTCACGCAAAATGGTAGCTTAGCTGCGTGAGTAGCGAGACGCACGCAATGCGGTATAAAAAGAACGGGCGAACCCGTGGATTTTTCCACAGGCTAACGACTACTATTTCTTAAAACTTATTCACAATAGATTTCTAATGAAAGATAGTATTGTGTTGGGCAATGCCATGCTTCCTGATTTTTCGTTATATAAAGGAATGGGTGTAGTCTGTTTAGAAAATGAGTTTAGCAGGTCTAACTGAAGTATACTGTTATATTTTCCTTCCTAATATTTTTTGACGATAGTTAGAACCTCTTAATGATATTATTTGGTTGCTAATTGCAGTTGAAAATTGTGTTTTAATTTCTTGTTGCGAAAAGCAAACTTATTGTGTTATACTTAATAGTATTAAGACCGTAGTCCATCTATTTATTTGTAACATTTGGGTCGTGTTACAGAAACACGAAATGCAATGTATAAGAACTGGCGATCTCGTGAATTTATCGACGGGCCACCGACTAGCATTTTAATATTTTTCCTCAACATAAAACAACAAGGAACAACAAGTAAGATTGTGTGACACTTGAAAATCAAGTTAACATCAATAAGGTTATACATATAGGTTGTCAGGTACATTAAGAACGAAAATTTTTGAAAGTTTTTTTGTCCGAAAGTTTTGGTTTTTCTAATTTTTTAAAAAAAGACCAGTGCATAGAAATTACATATAAGGGTGATCAGAAAATCAATAGAAAAGATTTTGAACTTATTATTCTCGTTATTTTTACATTTAGCTAAGGCTCTATCCATAAAATTGAATCCTAAAGACCCTTTTTTAGACTTTGATTGAATATATATACACTATAAATGCTTCTAGCTTTCTTTTGTATCATTTCCTGTAATCCTTACTTTTGAAATTTGGCGAAAATTCGTTCAACAATATTACCCATTCATTTTTTGACTTAAGAAATCTTGTCCGAAATTTTTTTACGCTAAAAAAAAAATTATGTTCGAAAGTTTTTCCGCCGAAAATTTTATTTCTTAATGTAGAAGTCAAAAAATGAATTTTCCGGTTTGCTTCTTAAGCGAAACAAAAACACTTTCGTGTAAGCCTAACAGACATTGTTAAATCCAATTAAGGCAGATTGCTTAAAACGCATGACGATTATAATGAGGTGCAATGACTTTGCAAAATTTTTTTAATATCTTTAAAAAACCTTGATTAGAAGGATAAAGACTATATACAGCGATAGATTTGTCAAAACGATGTGCATGTCATTGAAATTAATCTTACCGGAGTGCTTATGTTTTAAAAAGTCATATGATAAGTAGATTGTGCGCTCCTTTGATAAGAACAGTAATCTATAAGAGAGCATCTCAAATATTGTGTTTAAGATTTTCGAAAATTAAAAGTGAGGCACTATTTACCCGTCGTTGAATCCGACTAAAAATGTTTTTACAGCGTCATAATAATAGCCGTATTTTGTATTTCTGTGCGCGAAAAAAGTTCGTGTCACGAAAAAAACACTAGCAATAACGCATTTTTTCATTTTACATAAATCTTACAATTTAAAAATAATTAAAGTAAATTCTTTTAAAATTCTTCTGAAACTGGGCTGGAATTTTTTACATTTTTGATAATTGAAATCTTCCCCCAGTAAATGTTTAAATTGATCTTAATAGCTGCGGTGAGATAAAGCGTTATACACCACTAACCTTTTCTTGTAGTAGGTTTTCTAGAGTGTTTGCTTATTTAAGTAGACAAATTTTACACTGACTCAACAAGATGCACCGGTTAATGAAACCATTTAATTCTGTCACACTATAGCAAAACACACAGTGCAAATACATTTTATCAGATTATTAAAAACTGTAAGTTTAAGTTTCAAATAATAAGTTACGAGAAACATAGACATTTCGCTTTTATGTATAAAAACACAGTCAAACCAACCCTCACGCTAGACAAGAAATCGATTAATTTGCATAATAATTTTTTCTCCGGTATTGCCCGCTACCATGGCAACTGCGAACTGCGTTTAAAGTTTATTTATCGTAGCATAAAATGCAAATACTATGCATTAACAAACGCTTATTTGTAACTACCGGTGAATAATATCATCTTCAAATCTCTTTCTTTGCATAAAAGATATGGTTTCTATCAAGAATAGTTTTTATATTTTGTTTCTACTCTTCTATCCTTTTCTGCAAATACGGTAAATCCGGGTAATAATCCAACTTATTGACTGTTTATATCGGGCAATATCTTCGAATATTGACCTCTTCCAAGTATTGCCCTGACAAGCTCGAACGACTGACGTCTTATATTAAAAAGTGATAGACAACAAACTTTCCTTCATTATGTATTACAACATTTAACTGTCATCATCAGGTCAAATCTAAAATAATGTAAATTAAATTTATACAGATTAAAACCAAAATCAAAATCAATATTTTATATCTTTCGTGAATGCTCTTTAATTGGCGACTTGATTAAACGACGGAGCCCCAGTTACATCGCAGACAACATATTTTGTAGACCACGCCGCTTTTAATGGACATCTCCACTGGTTGTTTTTGTAATAGTAGGACGGTTTTCAATTTTTGTAGAATTAGAATGACTTGGCATGGGCCTTTCATCTTCTTCAAGACTTTCTCAAGTTTATCCGTAAGCTTTTCGCGGTACTGGTGAGTTATCATAGGGTGAAGTAAAGCCCGCCTAACGTCATAGAGACGTTCGAATTATAAACTTGGATGTGGTGACTTTGACTGTAACTATGAACAAGGCTGACAAAAAGTTGTTAAAAATGACACACTGTAAAAAACAATAACACCAATCTTCTACATATAAAATGTATAAAATTGTTTTTGGATTTTCAAACTATTTATTTCGGTTAAAAGTATTAAGGAAATATAGCAGTTTTAATTACAAAGCGTTTGTTGTTGCGGTGATAGAGAAGGTGACTCTGCGTTGGACAACAGGTGGAGCACTTTGTGCAGGTTTTTGCACCGCCAGGTGCAGTTTTTAGTAAAGTAATACGGTGTGTCGTAAATAAAGTGGAACGCCTACAGCAATAAAGCCGTTTGACTTGAAGTGTAGAAGATGTTTTATTTAGACCCTTTCTTGAATATTCTTTTCCTTTTGAAACACTTCTCTTCCAAAGTCTGACGAACTTCTTTTTAATTAACTCAAAACATTGCAGACCGAATTCTGGTACGCAATATTAATTGAGCTGGATTTTGATAACCCATGGTTCTGAATAAAAGACATACCGTCTCCTAGCCTATGCGTATTACTGGACCAAGTATATACTTTAGATAAAACGCGTTGCTGTATTCCGTTAAGGCATTCCTTTATCTCTTTTAATACACACATTTTTTAAAAGTATACTAAATTCTATTTTTTTATTGTTATTTTTTTTAATATGAAGAACATTCTTATAAAAAAAGCATGTGGTTTGTTTGGCGAACATTAGCATGATATTGAGGACTCCGGGCAGCCATTTATTGTGCCATTTATTGCGTCTGTTGATTTACCACTCTGCTGCTGAGCTGAATTCTTATATTGTTTTATTCATGTCTTATGCTTACTGGGACCTGCTACAATAGAAACATGGGACGCGTTATTGAAGCAAGTTTATTTATCACGAAAACTAAGAAAAAATACAGATCATGGGTGCAAAATTGCAGACCAGAGTTTTAACTTTACATGCGAAAAGAATGTTTTTAACCACGTGCAGAGATGTGTTGTTTGAATCACAGAAGGAAAGTGTTTTAAATTAGAAGAGAAGTGAGCCATAAAGGCTGTCGTTAAAACAGGTTTCAAAATAAAAAGAGTTTATTTATATTTCTCTTGGTTTTATCAGACTTTATTACTAAAAGGTTTTTAATATTTTTTTTCAAGTGAAATTGTAAAGTGCATTGTCCTTTGTACTTTTATCATACTTATGCACAGGCTGCAAGAAATAGATAAACATGCCAGTAGCGAAAGCATCATGGCTTCTGTCGTTTATCGGTGAATTCATTTTCACCCATGACAACCTTATTTTTTTTCCTGATAAGTAGTTAAGCAAGGTTGCCACAAAGAAATACGTAACTATTTGAGTAAAGAACTATTCTTTTTCGGTAAAACAATAAAGTCCTAAGATCTAAATAGGGGAAAATAAAGATGAAGTTTGAAAAATTAATTTTTGAGTTTAATTTTTAATTTTTCAAGTTTAAAGTAAATAATCGAATTTGAATTTAGTATTGGAAGCCCTCGATAGTCGAACCATCTCCCCCTCTTGTGAATTTTTTTTTGTATTACAGTTACCGTCATGGAGCGTTTATTGAAAGGAGAGTATAAACGGTTATTAAGAATTTGTGTGTTTATAGCATAAAATAAGCAGCAAAGAACAATAATTGAATTGTAAATTTAAACAATCGCCGAATTCTCAATATTAGATGTTTATGTTTTTAATGATGTTTAACTTGCTTTCATAACATCACAATATTCCAACAATTAATAATGCTGCTTTGTATTCGTTCAACCGCACGGCTTTGAATATATGAAAGCAGGCATTAACGATTATATTATACAATTCGTATGTTTTTGTAACTGTTGCATTGTTGTGTTGTGTGTTATATTCTTGTGGTAGAAACAAGTCAACTTATAGTGTCAATTGAGCTTCATTTGAAGTGCTTTCTAGTGCTTTCTACCCTCTTATTATAATACGAAAGTTTCGGTCTTTCGCTATAACCATATTTTTTAGATATTCACATTTAATTTTAATAATGTCACGATGAGTACTAGAAAATTATATCAGTTGTTCAAGATTGCTTGATAACCTACCTACTATTTCTAGTTTTATCTTGGTGTTTTGTTTTTACTTACTAATAAAGAAGTTCATGTATTGCATAAATAAAGCTATTTGCATTTAATTAAAGAAAAGAAACATTAAAAAATTATAAAAGTGCTATTGCTGTGAGGGAAATGATGAAGTCCATGTGTGTGTATATGTTGGTTTTGGTGTGTGCTGTTAATGCAGACGAGGACGAGGATGGTAAGTATCCCTTAGTTTCGAACATAATCATGCTCATTTTGATCCTTTGCATTGTTTTAGAGATTTTCTTACTCCTAAATTTTGTGTTAACTATATCTCATGTTAGCTTGTGTTTTTGTTTTTGATATTTTTAAGGCATGTAAATCATTTAGACCTGAATAAAATGACTTTTTTATTATTTAGTATTTACGTTACCACTATTTATAAGACAACCAAATAGTGTCTTCATTTGGAAAGGTGATAAAATTATGCTGCCTTGCTTTGCGTTGGGATATCCTCGGCCTGAAGTTACATGGTACAAAGATGGCGTACCTGTCAAACTAATTATTGGGTCTGTATCCTCTTATATTTTGGCTGACGACACGTTAGTTATCAACAAAGCTCGAAATAACGCCAATCATACTGATAGTGGAGATTATTATTGCAACGCGACAAATAGTGCAGGAAGTACACAAAGTAGAATCGCGACAGTCAAAGTTATATGTAAGTTTAATTTGCATACAATCTACTTTTGTCTAACGTTTTTGTGCTTGTTTGCTGGTTTATTTCTCTTTTTATGTATCTGTACTGTACATACGACTTTCACGAGATTTTTTGACTTTTTATCTGTTTAACATGAATAGTTTTAAGTTATAACAAACCAACCGTTTCAGCAGAAAGCTCTACGGCGTATTACTTATTTAGTATTCCCATACGGAAAGTATTTGATTTAGTTGATTGTGCAAAAAATTGCTCATGTTATTAATAATCACTTATTTTTACTGGCACACCAAAAGAAGAATTAAAATATGAACATGGAAATATGAGTTCAAGTTTGTAAACACTTTTTTTATGAAACCTATATAAAACGTAAATATCAATAAAAACAACTATTTTTGATTTATTCTGTTTTAAAAAACGAATTTTAGCCTTTATAACTCGTTGTACGAAATACAAATCTAACTTCGGTAAATTCCATCTCGCTTAAAAGATAACAAACGACCGTTGCAGCTTGGTACTAGTGAAGCCAACTGATCATAAAGAATGTAAAATGATTAATTTGTAAAAATAATAGGTTTTTGTACCTTATTCAACAGGATAGTTTTGTTATAACACTCAAGAACTAATAATTCCCATACCGCTACACTAGACTCGTATCCTGCCGTGCTTCACTAGTCTCGGTAGTAAAAACAGCGACAAAAAGGGAGCCCTATTTAAAGTTCTACCGGCTAAAACCATAAAACAATGAAAAAGCCTGAAGTAAATAAAATTAGGGAATACAACTAACAGGTTCGCGAAAATATTTTTTTTAAAGAAATTACAATTGTCATGTGTTAAAATTTGTGTAATTAACTGATTCGCGAAAACTAGTCTTCGCGAAAGGCATTTTTTTGTCAATTTATCAATTTTACGAATTTGACATGCTCTTTTGTGTTCTTCTCCAGTACTTATAACGTACTTCAAATGTCGTGATCTTATCACGTTTTCCTGATTAAATCAATAATAACCTTAACCTGTGCCATTTTTTTATTCTTTTAGCGGATGTCCCTGTAAAAAGCTATGTTCACAAATTCGATAACCAAAGCGTTCAATTGTCTTGGTCTTCTCCTCCAAATTTGAATATATTGTCTTATAAAGTAAGTTTGGGTAACTGTAAAATCTGCTTATTTTAATTGAATTGAATTTTGCCATAGCTTATGTGCTACTAGCATTAATGAAGAAACCTATCCTTATTGTTTTCTAGATCAGTTGCTTGTATAACCATGGTAGAGCGCCATTTATTCTCATGTATCCCAAAAAGCAAACCACAAGCACTATATTGTCCGGACTCGATCCTTATGAATCGTATTATGTTTTTGTTCAAATCAAAACAAAGAGTGGGTATGGTAAAAGGAGCAATGGCTTTGTCGTTGAGCTAGGTTAGTGAATTTAAAAGCCCCTCCAATTTGTGACTTGTTTTATATACCGTGGATAACAGTTAGAGAGAAAAGAACATTATAAAGCTGTTCCTAAAATGTGGATTTTTATTTTTGTTTACATTGTGCATTGAATGACATTGTTTTCTATTTTTAGCGAGAATGTGAATCTAAACGTCGTATGGTGTTCTATTAAACCTGGAACCTGTTATTATGGATGGTGATTAAGATAGATTTGCGGTAACCACAAAGAAACATGTTTGTTATATTAAAATTCGTTGCTTACACGTTTTATTAATTAACGTGTCTTTATTACACGTCAGAGTTTTTATTTTCGTTATATAAATTTCCTAATATTTTTCGTAGAATATTGTCATAACCTGTCAAATGTTGTACCAATTTTGGTATTTTCTTTTGTTAAAATATAAATTTAAAAGTTAAACATATTCCTTCATGTCACTTTTTGACAACTTGCATTATGCTATGCTACTATTGTAGTCAGAATTAACGAAACTAAGTCATTTAATTCGGCCTTTTTCGAACACTGCTCAAACAGACAAATAGTGAATGTTCTGCAACCAGCAGGCCTCAAAGTCACTTTTTTGCACACGTAGGCAAAATAGGGAGCCTTTACAACATGTTCGTCGCACTCCCGAGAAAAATGATTGTACTGAGGTCAGCAAAAATAGCACGTTTCAAGAGTATTGATTTAACCAAGTAACGTAAGATCAGGAGTCCAATGCGAACATTGAGTAATTCAAAATGCTTGACTCTAACATAGAAACAACCAATGTGACCACTTGCGTCGGAAAACGTTGACTTTAGTTGCTGCATTTGTGTTGTGAACATTTAGGTTTAGTATTCATGTTTTTGCTTGCTCGGCAATATTTCAAGACTTTTTGCGCCAGGACTTGCGTGTTTGTGACGATGCGGTTATGCTAAAAATATATTGATTAAGAATAATAACATTGCTTTCACTTTTGTTCGGTCCCAAAAATAATTCAATCGAAATCATTGGTAGGAAATTTTGTTGCGTGTGCAATCTGATTGACTTATGCAGTGCTGGCCGCGATTAACAGTGCAGTCAGTTTTTTTTGAAGTAGTTACGTACGATACTAATGTCGTTTTAACTTGGCAGGATAGTTTATATAGCTAAGACGTATAAGAAAGTAACAGGGTAACACTTTGCTACCCTTAATGAATGGCTCAATACATCTGCCACCAAAATACCTGTAAGATACAGTAAAAGGTTTAAGAAGGCAAGTTTTGTTTAGTAGTCATCAAGCAGGGACGATGTCTGTGGCTTAAAATATTGGTACATAAATCAATATATAATGGGTTGCGGAGCGGGAAGAGGTCCCTATGTTCGAAAGCAAAATATTAACATCATACTCCATGACAAAATAGAGATAAATTTGTCTGCTTCTATAGACAGTTTAAATAAGATCTTAAAAAAAGTTCCTTGAGAAAATACAATCTCGTCCACAGATCTTTTTTTGACTTTTTTGATATATGCGTGCTGGCGCAGCCCTAGCCACTACTAGATTGAGAAAAAATAAGCCCTGGGAAAAAATATTTACAATATGCATTTGTTTTCAAAGCGTATAAACTTCAAACATAGACATAGATTATCTTTTAGGTTTCTATAATTAAACGCACTTTTCCAATTCCGAGTTTGTTTGTTTTTTGTTTGCTTAACAAAAAATCTAGAAAAATCGGAGAACGATAATCAAAAAATCCGAATACGTGCTTAGTAAAAAACCTTGAAAAAACATTTTTATACAAAGCAGAAATAAAGGTTAACTGAGCAATGTTATGTGTACTCTCATAGAGCATTCTGGCTTTTGGCCTGCATTGCAGTGTCTTCAAATTTGATAAATCGTACAAAACATCGATAAATCGAACCAAAGAAAAACGTAACGAACAACTTTGTTTTTCAGGATCTCTTTTCTTGTTGTACAAACAGTAAAAAACAACATCATTATTTTTCACAGTTTGAATATATTTTATTCTCCGAGTGAAATTACAAAGAAACTGAGTAAACATACAAAAAGAATGTGTTTAACTTTTACAATAACAAATTTGAAGTTCCTCTTCTCCTAACAACTGATGTTGCGGTTTAAATATATTACAAGTACTATTCTTTTTCAAAACAATGGTCAATGTTTTGTTCAGGTTGCGAAAACTGTAAAATAGATACAAAGAAAGAAAAAAGGTAAGTTCAGACGATTCGTTTTTAAAAACGTTCACGTCAATACGCTTTATGGGTAAAGATGATTTTTTTATCTAGCTAATCCATACTTATCAGAAATTACAAAAAGTTGCAGACCAAGTCAAAGTTATCTCTTGCTTGTGTCTTAAGTAGAAAATTTTAGCTAGCGTTGCCTCTGTACAAAGACTAATCAAACTTTATTCGAATTACTAACCTTACTTGACATTCATTTTGACGTGATGCTATATAATCCAACCATTTGTTGTACTTTGTGACGTATTGCATAAGCTGTTGTTCTTATCTAACCTAACACCAACTTAACTTACGCAACTCATAAGAACAACGCAAAAACGCTTTCGTTTTGTTTTATTTTCACAGTTTTATTCGAATGATATTTTCGAATAGGACAGTGTTCTTAAGAATAGCCACCTCGTTTTCAGAGCGTAGAGTAACCAAGAAAAAAATGGGATAACAGAGACTGAGGGAATTTGACTTATCGAGTGAAAAAAGTGACACTTTCGTGAAAAAAGATTTTAAAATTTGATTTTTTACTGCTGTGAAGTAGAAAATAAAAAAATAATAATACGCGCTTAAATGGCAAATGGACTCCGCTACGCTCGTTTCGCTTGTGCCAAGATAGGTGGTTAGACACTCAAAAAATGTCTTTTTGTATGTTTTTACTTAAAATATTTTGATTTTAGTTTTCGTTTCGTGTTGGTACAGCTTTGTTTCTGGATTCAGGGAAGTTAAAAAATATTAGAAATTTTAGCACAATTGACTACAAATGTTAATCTCTGTTAAAAAAGGTTAAACCACAGATGCGGAGGTAAGGGAAATGCCGGAACATATGATAGAAGCCTCTAACAGAATATTCAAGCCATAAATCAAAAGGCTGGTAAAATTTTAATGGAATTTTTGTTTTGCAACAATTAGTGACAATTATTGACGAGTGACCAATTGAACTTGCTATCGTCATATACATGAAAGTGCTGAAAATTTGAAGATTTTGTGATGCTCTATGCTGACATTGGAATAATTTGACAAAACGTATTCATCCTAGAAGAGCAGTTTGGAAGGTAATGGCGTAGACGTAAGTAAAAAAAAGTAATAGTTGGTGGGTAGAGTTGATGAAGAATTTGTACTCGTGTGAAACAGAAGTAATGCAGAATCATTTCCATCCTCAAAAAGAATAACATACGAGATTTTAAAAAGTCAGGCTTTTGGTATGTGATTTTGAAGTTCTAACTGTCTAACACGTTAAGTATTGGCAATGAAGCTCCGTTGCAAGAGTAAGATATAAATTGAAGAACTTTAAAGGATTGCTGTTTCTTGGATGGCAAGTTATAATAACATTTTTCAAAACAAATTTATGACCGATTATAAATCCATAGGGAAATTGAATGCCTAATTTGCTTAGAAATGTAAGCAATTAAAACTAAATTAAGTTGATCTCGTATTTAAATAAAACTAAATTGGAACCGGATCTTTCAATAACATTGGTACAACAGAACATACCTTTTTGATCTGGAAAACAGATGTTAACAATAAGTAATTTCACATTTTTAGCATTCTAACAGTTCTTATTAAAAACGACATAACAAAAGTAAATTTAAGTAAAATTAAATTGATTCATTTAAAAAAAATTTTTTTGAGTTAACAGAGATTGGTAACAAGCTAATTTGCTCCTAGAACAAGCGAGAAAAAAGTTCTTTAACGAGGCGTTTTAACTTTTGTTATTGTAACTCAAAGGTCATTGTTATTGATAAATAATTCTAAAATCTTGCAGGTGGAAAGAATGGTATACAATTGCAGAAATTAGATTCGGTTTATGCTAAAATTATAACCATAGTTTTATTCTTATCTGTGTTAGACTGAAAGAAAATTGTTGTGTTGCCACTTCATGTCTAAAATAAACTGTCTTAATTAAGAAAGCAACCCACCTTATTAAACGAAACTAACATAACTACTTCGGCATCGAAACGATAAACAACTTCATGGGTAATTAAATCGGCGTCAATAGAAACCATAATGAAATAGTTATTGATCATCGCTTATTTATTAGTTCATGTCATCATCTCATTAAGAAGAGTGCAAGACGTCAGATATACAAAACGTTTTTGAAGTTTTCGAAATGGGAAAAGGAAAACTATTTAGTAAATTTCGACCAGGTAAGCGTTGTGTATTCATCTATACTATGTACTTCCATTAATATTTCTATTATTAACAACAGCAAGCTGTAGGGACATGTTTTAATAACTGAAGAAGAAATATGGTAGCACTTTATTTTATAAAAATACAGATTCGATAGCTACATTGTAATTTATTACAGTGAACTTTCTCTATCTCGAACTCTTAAAGGACCAAATTGTTCGAGATATAGAAAGTACGACATAAAGAAAGGAAAATACCTTAGGTGGATCACAAAGGAACTGAGACTTCAGTTTAAGAAAAATAGAAGTACGAGATAGAGAGTAGTTGAGATAGAGAGATTCCACTGTAGTTATATTCAAAAAAATGTTGTTTATTTCAAAATACAAAGCTGTCACAAATGTAACATGCCAAGGTAAAGCATGGAATTTTTATTAAAGCGGAAATTAATATCGATAAACAAATGACCACATAAAATATTTCATCGATTTCATAAGCACACGATGGCGGCTCGCTAATAACGCTTCACCCTTCATTATTGTTAAAACAACTTAAAAGGCATTACGATATGTCGTAAAAAATGTGTAAAAATTTGCAATTTTTTCATATATTTATGGCCTTTGCCAAATTCTTTTTTTCACTGCTTTGACAAATGGCAATGGCGATCTAGCAGTAATTATGTTGATAAACATTTTTATATTTCAAAATTGTTTAGAAAATAAAATGCCAAGGATCTGTTAAAGAAAGACAAGTTTCATTTGCAAGAATACAAACGATTTCCTGCTTTTCTAACTTTTTTTTTATATATAATTAATTAAAAATCTTTTATTTTCAGGTCACATCTCAAAGCAAAAGCACATTGAAGAACATGAAACATCTGAGAAAGCTAGCTCGTCATCAGCATCAAGTCAGGAACCAAAATCACCCACAACAAACAAATTCAAAGTTAAAGGAATCATGATTGTGTGTCCATCTGGTAACAGCTTCGATCTCCACTAAATAGATAAGGATGGCATGTATCTTGTTACAAGCATATAACGAATGAAATGTGCTGCCAAAGAGGTTGTTTGTTGTGGTTATTTATTAAGTCGCGTACAGAAACTAAGGGCGCAACACAAACATCTAACTTAAAAGAAACAGTTTGTTTGATTATGTTGATAAAATGTATTGTTTATTTTTGTAATTATGGATATGTTAATGTAGATAAAAACTTGATCATAAAAATACGTATGTTTTCGTTATCTAAGATCGGCTAATGCTTTTAAAGTTTTTACAAAAGCAAAATCTGTTAGACTTTTTATATTTGAAAATTAAATACGACACGGTAGAAAATTTTCGACGCATAGATGTGTAATTAAAGACAAACGACCTTATAAACAACACTTTTAATAAGTATTGTTTGGGAAAAACGACTCTCGAAGTATTTTAATTATGGCTGGTTGTCATAAAAATTCTTGACACATAACAACTCCTTATGACTGTCATACTTGGAAATGTTGTTTTTGTTCTTTCTAATAGACTTTTAGTTAAGGTTTGTAAAGTACTTTTGTTAGCATCAGCCAAGCATATTCAATATATAGCATTGATTTTTGGGTAAGGAAGAGCTCAAAATGACCTTCAGTAGCAGTAAAATAAAAATGTATTCACATCATTCAAAAAAACGTTGCTAGGTTTTAGTTTTGGGTAACATTTAACATCGGCAATATTTATAACTGTGTTAACTACGATTTTGTAAAATTGTCAGTTAAAAGCTGTAAAGGACAACATTTTGTTGATACATTCTTCAAGCTTGTATGCAAATAACAGCATCCTGAAATTTGCTCATAACTAATCTTGTTTTTATGATATTCTGCATGCGTTTTTCGCGAAACGAAAATGGATGTGGAGATTTTTTATTGGATAAAACCTGATTTATGCAAAAACGTTAAACAAAAAATAACATGAAATATTTTACTCTATTGTTACCGGGTTTGCACTTAAGGATGTCGTCCTTTCTTACTTTGCCATCATATATCAAATCAAACCTATCAAAGAAAACAAATTTAATAACCTTTTTACTTCTTCATTATTTTTATTAGCGTAAAAGTTAAAATCTGGCGCTTACACATTTTCTCACTTTTACCCCTTTAATTACAATCTCGTGAGCTTGTATTAAAACGCAAATGTGTCCTACAAGAATGGAAATTTTTGCCTCTCTGAGCACCGACACGGGAGTCGTCGTGTGTTCGAATCTCATCTTGGTAACTATTTTTACTTTTTTTTTCTTTTTTCTTTTTTAAAAAGATAAGACAAGTGTTCAAAACACTTGTTTAACTAACTAGTAAATAAAGGTGTTTCCACCAAACTTTTAAAAGTGAATGTAGGCAGAATTAACTGAATTAATGAATTTCGCAAATTTTGGGGTTTGTGGGTTTGTGGTTTGTGGGTTTGTGGTCTTTCTTCTTCCTGTCAGTCGGTTCACCCAAGACGGACCCATCGAAAATTAAAAGTTCGAGGAATTTTCCGTTCAGGAAGGTCTCACAAATCAATTTTGAAAAATAAGTGTGTAACAAATATTATTGCGTATCTTAATAGTAAAATATGTCGTGTCTAACTTCGTAACAAAAATCCCAATTTGATAGACAGCTTTTTGTAAACTTTATTCGCGAGGTTGTTTGCGTATATCATACGTCTTGTTGTGTTTGAAAGGCACTCAAAAACGTCCTTGATGTATTACGAAACAAAGAGTTTTTATTACGCTAAGTTGTAACATCTGTATCGTTTGCAGGCTGGCAATGCGCGTTTATCGGTATTTCGATTGGCTTAGCACACATGATAAGAGCCCAGTATAGTAAGAAAAGTGGTAGCTTAAAGTGCAGAAAACACGAAAAGAATAAATTTGAAGAAAATAAAGGACTTGAAACAATTTTATATATCTAAATGCATTTGTTTTATCTTCGGTTCATTTAAACTTATCACATTTACTGTTTAGATGAAAAAGATAAATTTATTTGCAATTGGTAAGATAAAAAAATAATGTAATAGTGGAACAACAATGTTTTGCTACACTTCCTTCGGAAATAGATATTGATGTTTTCATCTCAAAATTTCTGGATACTGAATAAATTCTCCTGAACACGGCAGTCCAGTTTGTGACCGCTAATATAAAATGAATCAAAAATCCTCGGAAGTACTGATAAATTGTTTCTATACTATTAACAGTATCAAGAGTTTAAGCACTGTTGTTTATACAATGAATGTCAATGTTATATAGAGTATAGGATGTTCAATGTATTAGCATTGTTCATGGAAGTTTTAGAGTAGGTTCGAGTAATGTCCATTTTTGCTCGCCATGGAAAAAAACATAACGTCAGTGCCGAATTACAAGCGTGTTACAAGTCAGAAAAAATAAACAAACATGGGGTGGGTAGTAAAACTGTGTCTTCCACTCTTTAGGCAATAAAGGGTTGGTTTAATAGAGCAATGATTAATATTCTTGCTGGTTTTACCAACCATTAGAAAATTAAAACACGTATGTTTGACTATGTATTTTTATTGTCCAAGGTGTTGACCGAAACAACGCTCATTTTCAAGTAAACGTAATGTTTCAGTATATATACATACTTTATCTTGAGAAATAAAACAATATGAAATAAACAATAATGGAAACCAATCTGATGTTATTGTTTAATGGAGGATTTTCGCGCAGTATGAAAAGGCTTTTGTGACCTCCAGTGACCATCGTTTGTTGTGAATGACATTGTGTCATGTTTTGCAACATTAAAGAAATAAGCGCCCACTCAAAAAGAGCACTGGTGCGAGTATTTCTGAAATTTAATAAAGCGCCTAATTAAATAATTAACGTTAAGATCATATCCAAGATTAACCATAACTGCCTTCTGTTTTTGAAGTTTCTATGATTATTATTTCCTATTATATGTCCATTTATACCACTAACACCTCCATCTTCTGTCTTATTATTGCTATGAAATCTCTTATTTTGTTGCAACATCTTCTGTGATAGATTCTTGAGACTTCTAGATAGAGTCAATGAATCATATTTTCTTTGACAAGCTGTGGTTGCAAAGGAATTATAAACATTAATACGAACATGCGATCATTGATCTGGTCGTGCGTTAATAAGATACATACGAGAAGTCGGGTATTAAAAACGCGTATTTTTCTTCAATTCGCGTGTTTGTAGAACAAATTTAGCGTCTTGAAAAAAAATTTTTTTTTGCGTGAATAAATTTCTGCGTTTTTTAAATTTAGCTAAGATTTCGCGTGTAAACACTTTCGCGTTTTGCTGTTTTGAAATTTTCAAAAGAAAAAACTTTCGCGAAAAGAAGTTAAAAACGCGAAAGCTCCTGTCCGCGAAAATTTCTGCCCTGAACATTGCAAAATAAAGTACCGAACACAACGACGTAACAGTAAAATAATTTCCATGCGTAAATTATAGTGATTAGTAAAGTAAAATGTGAAAATAAAAGTAGTTTGTATTGACGCTCCTATCGTTCAAAACAAGAATTCACGCACAGTATCATCCTAAACATATTAATTCTATTTACACATTTACACTTCCTTGTTGATGAAAACAATTAGAACTTCCATATTCTCTGATAGTTTTAATTATCCGTGAAGAGTTCATGCACTTAACTTTTTGACAATAACACAGTAACAACACGGTAAAGATGTGTGTCAAAAAATATTTTTAAAGCAAATTTTTCTGTGCGATATAAAATTTGTGTAAGGTTTTTATTTTTTTTTATTTCTGTCATTTCAAACTTAAAGGTAGCTCCGTAACCCTATCTATGTTGATACAATGGGGTTTTTTCGCAGCGTTTCCTTTCGCTTACAATTAATCTTCCATGTTTTGTTATTGTTTTTACCAAATCCAAGTAAGCAAATTACGATGGTGGTTTCACTCCCATTATAGTAACGAAATTATCGATACTTCGTTAGAACAAAAGTAAAAAGTAAATAACAATCCATCTTTCTTAACGAAATGTTTTGATATGCTTGCGTTATCTTCAGGGAAAAAAGTTTATTTATAAATTAAATCACTCAATGGCACCATTATATTAGGTAAAATAAAAATAAAAATATAAGTAGTAATCAAACTCAATGTCTTTACTTCTCTGCGATACCACTCCCTGCTTAAACTCAAATTACATAAGTGTTGAACAAACTATAACATTCTGTTTAAAGTTTCTGAAATCCAAATGAAATGGATTTAACATAACTTCCGGTTTTTACATATTTTCCTATTACTATGAGAAAATGCAAAGAATCGCTCAGAAACTAGATTTTTAGGCAAAATGTTAAAACTTTTTACATTTTTATAAATAAAGTTATGTTGTAAGTTTCAAGTTCTAAGCATTATTCTAAAATCCAATTTTTATATAAAGTTATTATAAGAGCTAATATCTAAGGTTCTGGAAGGTATGACAGCTAAAAGATTGACAGGCAGGACAAATATGAAAATTCTGTAAGTATGATAGCTTTTCAATTTAACAAAAAAGATTTGTTATAAAAGATTGACAGGTTTGTTGCCCTTTGATCGACTTTGCAAAATCAATATACCATGCCTCATTAGGCCCGTCATTACTACTTTGGATTAGGGAAGGTAGCTGCATTTTTGGATTTGTGTTCTCTTTGTTGAATTTAATGATAAAAAGTGTAAACCACAAAATACGTTCAAATCAAATTTCACCAGAATTAATTCGTCTCTATAATAATAGCTATTGTCTGTCTGTTTGTAGGGATCTTTCGCAAATGGACTAAGGACAAAGTACGAATTTTTGTTTCCATAGTTACTAGCTCTCGCAGTCCGTCCTCGGTTTGTTTTTAAAAAATAATTTCGCAAAATTAAATGCCACATCATCTAAGCAAGATGGAGCATTTGCTTTTAAACGAACTTGAGTTAAGTACAATTGATGATAAAGAATATCTCCTTCTTTCAGAAACAAACAAAAGATAACGCCACTTTTTCTTACTGGTTGTATTCCAAATTTTCACCTGAAAACTGCAATATCGATAAAAGATGGACTGAATTAACATTTAGAAAGGCAGGCGTTATTAGACTGAAAAATGCTTTGAAGTTGGGTGTCATAACAGAAAATCGCTTAAACGTTGATCCCTTAGAGGCACTTTGTCTACTCCTAAAAAGGTTGGCATTTCCTTGTAAGTATTCTGAATTCGTACCACGTTTTGGAAGATTAATTCCAGATCTATGTCTAATTTTCAACAAAATTGTGGATCTAATTTAAGACAGATTTAATCATTTTTATCATCATTTGATTAACCCTGGTTGTCAAGTGCAAATTTAAAATTGTATGCAGAGACCATTTATAATACAGGCGCTCCACTCGGCAATTGCGGGGGTTTTATTGATGGCACGCTAAGACAGGTGGCTAGACCACGTGTTGATCAAAGATCTATGTGTAATGGACATAAGCGAAATCATAGATATAAAATGTAGTCAGCTAGGACTCCAAATGGTCTGCTAGCTAACTGTTTGGACCCATAGAAGGTTCTTGTCATGAAAGTTACGTGTTACAGCAATCAGGATTATTGGACACTCTTGAGAAATTTTTTCGAGCACCAAATGACCCGCTTTTAAGTTTGCATGGTGATCCTGCTTATCCTTTACGAGAACATTTACAAACTAGATTTAAAAATTCGACAGTTGCTCATGATGTTTTTTTTAACGAACGTATGTCGTCAGTAAGGGTATCTGTTGAATGTGTGTTTGGGGATGTCACAGAAAGGTTTTTTCAAAAATGCAAAAAATTGGTTTAAATTTTCGTCCTTTCTGTCCTGATTTCATCATCCATATTCTTCAAGAACATTTTCCTTGTTGATTCTGTTGTTGTTTTTTGTCTTTTTTTTTGTTTTGAACATATTTTGGGGAATTTTTGTCATGTTCCTCCTTTTGTGTTGTAACAGCATCCCTTTTCAAGTCAGCCAAATCCTGCAAAAGTTGATCGCACTCAGAGAGCTCAGCTGAAATACCATTAGCCTTAGCTAATTTCTTTGCACTTACTTTGTTTGTGTTGGATCTACAAATTTTCCATTTGCACTAGAAGTTTAATTATCATTTCTTGCTTTATTGCACTGATCTTTCCTTAAAAAAAAACAAAATTAATCAAAACAAACATTTTTAAAAATATTTATATTTGTATATACTACCTTTTCCCTTAAGTTTATTAGAAATTCCTGATCGATTCGGGCACACAGTCCGTCGCAAAATAGAGTCGCAAAAGCTCCCTTGTCTGTCTGTTACGGAAACACGAAATGTCATATATAAAAGACGGGCGACCCCGTGGGTTTTTCCACGGGTTGGCGACTAGTTATTGTATAGTGATTGAATGCTAAAACAAGTGGAACTAAACTTTATGTTCTGTTTATTTTCTTTACGGAAATTTCTCCAAACGGATTATAACTCAACACTAGAATTCGTAACATGTTTTCTACTTCCATCTGTAACGAATCTGGAAGAGAGTTAATTTGATATTTTTTTGGAAATAGTATACCTCCATTCCAAATATTGAAGCTCGCTGCGTTAACTTCGCTGACTACTAAACATTCTTGATTTTTTGCTCACTCTTTAGATATGAATTTGTTTAGCGAGACAAGATATCATTTTTGCTGAGCACGCTAAAACAGCTTGCATTGCTTTTCACGTGACCAGTAATGACCAAAGCCTTCTTTAGGTTCCGTCCCAATGTGAAATACCTAAAGAGTAATAAAGACGAAGTTAAATGTAGCCAGAGAATTATGCCTCAAACAGATAAACAAATTTAAGAAATTATGAAGTTTACAACTATAATGAAGTTTCCATTTTTTCGTACCTTACGTAAACATAAAAACCCTAATAAACAAGGCAAAAAAAAGGTGCTAATACAAAAGATTTCAAGCACCCTGTAAAAGAAAATTGTTCTAACACGGAAAATCGAATACGCAAAATAACGTAATTTTTCAAATTTAATCTAACGATGATTCCGACAACAAGAATAGAACAAAAAAAAGACACACAAAAAGCAAAAACGCCATAGCTAACAAAGAAAAAAAATTCTCTATAGCCATTATAGTATAGTCTGCCTATTCTACTAGCCTGCGATTCTTCTCCATTTTAAATCAAAGTAACAACAGTTTCTCTATGCAGGCGTCGATGTGCATTCGTCATGTGAAATTAGAAAAGTTTTGTAACCTTTTTTATTCTTCTTGCGAGCAGTAAACAGATCTCCAACAGAATAATATCAAGGTAAAACATGATGTGAGAATATCCATAATTTCTGGAAATTTCGTTGCATCGTATGTGTGCTTTTCATTTTCGTCTAACTGAACATTAAAAGTTGCTCAACTAAGAAAGTCTTTCACAGGTTTTTTTATATGCAGATCTTTCTTCAATATGACAACACCAGCAATTGGTGATGTGACCAAATAAACCAAAGCGACAGAAGATAACAAATAACTAACCCCAAATTAGAACCCAATTATTGTTTAATGAAGGGAGGGAATAAGAAAGCCAAATATATGATTTTACAAAAATAAAGCGAAATAATTTAGCAAGTTTTTTTATCTGCAATAACAGTACAACAAGCTTTCACACGCACAATCCATCGCTGCATTATAAGCTAGCTTTAACCTCGGTAACTAGATAGTTCTGTGCTAGTTTAGTAGCTAGTTTTATCCCGCGTACTAGGCTAGTTTAAACCCCCAGTAATTAGGTAGTTCTACGCTGATTTAGTAGCTAGGTTATACTAGCCAAGTAGGAAATTTTATTTGGTAGTTTATGCTAGAGCAGTTGGTAGTTTTATGCTAGATAGCTGTAGGTGTGAGTAAGGCTAAAAATTGATTCATTACATGTAAACAAAACTGACATACTAGCTATCGCTACATGCCCTTTCTTTGTTTTTATGATAATGCCCTTTCGTTCGTTGCGACTAGCTACAATCCCGGTCAAAAATAATGGCAGTAAACCCTTTTTACACGTGTAGCAAGAGCAAGATAAGTACAAAGCCCCCTTTGCCCTAGTATCAATGTTCAAAAGTTGTGCTAACACGTTTCCAAACATTGATAATGGGGGTGAGGGGGTAGGAAAGGGTTATACTGCACTTTTTGTACCTTACTGCCAATATGTTTTGATCGGGATTGTCTCTGAAATTTTAGACTTAGAATTTTTTCGCCAATTTTTTGCAGTAATTTTTTTGACTTAATTTTTAAATTAATTCTATATATATGTTTTGAAGTAGCAGCATTTTTTCTTTTGTGCTATGCTAAAAGTGGAAACAATAGAAATGCTAAAACAAAAGGGCGGTTTTCGTTAATCGCGAGACATTATAATATTCCGTGAAAAGTTGTAGTTAATGAATATATACGTTATTGTTACTAATTTTTGTGGGTATTAATTTTAACGCACTTGTGCCAAAAAAATTTATTTGCGCGCAAAATTTAGTACAGAAGCAACGCGCAAAATGTTTTGCGTGAAAAGTACTACGTTCAAAAAAACACATATGACGCCTTTTCAAGAAAGAAAGGGTACATGTATATTTTATCAAAAATTCAGAAAATTAGTACCAATAAGGTAGTGCTTAGCTCTGTAAGGGAAGATCAAACTGAAAAAAGACCTTGTTTATGTTTGTTTTGCATGTAAGGTTGGCACTTGTGCAAAAGCACAAAGGTGCCAGAACAAAATATTAAGTTTTTAAAGAAATTTAGCTGTAATTTCTATGCGTCACAGTGCGTAAATGTATGCGTCACATGCGTCACAACATTTTTTTTAAAAAAATATGTACTATTCTTTTAAAACTTTACATGTGACGCATGTGACGCATTAAATTCCTTCACAGCGTAGTACTATATAGCTTGTGACGCATGTGACGCACTTGTGACGCATGGAATATAAGAACTTTTATATACGAACATAGTTTTTATATATATACTATACATTTTAGGCATCCATGCCTTTGATAACCGGGGTGCAAAAACAGTGCGGGCAAGGTTCTAAGTCTTTCATCGATTCCTTTGGGATTTCTTCAATGAATTTAAATTCTCGCCCCCTTGAACTCATCATATCTGTTTCGCGTTGATCTCTGGTTATATTTTTTAACATGTTTAATTGAGTTGAGAATTTAATTGAGCACACCATCGTCGTTTGTATTCGTTTAATTAAACATTTACTGGAAAATGACCAGATTTAACTATTGGGCTACTCAGTTTACAAAAATTACCAAAAATTGAAAATATTGATGTATAGTGGGCAAATCATTCACACCCTACTTATATTTGACTATTATAATGAGGAAATGGGCTTCGCTCTATATATCTTAGCTGCTTCACAAACCGACAGGATGTCTTAACTAATTAATAAGCCGCAATTAATACATGCGTGTTTTGCCTTAATGAGATGATTAAGGATAACTCAAATATTTTAACACGTTGGTTTAAGCAATCAATAAAATTTAAGTTTAAGGAAACCAAAGGTTCTTTAAACTATTTTTCGCTTAAGTTTGCTAAGCGAAAAATATTGTAAACATAATGTTTAGGAAAGTTTTGTTGATTTCCGTGGTGATCATAATTCTTATCAATAAAGGTAGGTGACTGGTTTTAATATTCCTGAGTATGTTTAAATCAATTTCCGAGAAAACCGAAGCCAGGAAACTTATAAACCTTAATTTAAAATAACTGAAGGAGTTACATTAAGCAAAATTGTTGATATAATGGGCAAAATTTCTGATATTTATACTATGTCAGTAGCTATTGTGTTACGAAGTGTCTTGAATGCGCTTGGAAAGAAAGAGCATTGCGCTTTTCTTCCGTTTCTACATTTCTTTGAATCGGTTTCCTTCTTTTAACTTTAAAATGAATAAGTTTATTATTACTAGTTTATAAATTTAAAAAATGATTCTAAACTTTTCTTTATCCGATAGATAACTTACACTTACATTTAGACATACCACTTAATATTAAAAATTATTTTCATGCGTGGTTAACATGGGTGGAGTTGCGTGGATCATATACTTTACTTTTGTTTTAGGAAGTTCTTTGAAATGCTACGATCAACGTAAAGGACATAATGATTCCGTTCAAGCGGTAATTGAGTGTTCTGGGAAAGAAAATGTATGTTACAGAGCAACTGCGCAGTTTAAAACAGACGAGTTAAACGTTTTTAACGTATCATTGCGCAGTTGTGGAGTATCAAGGATATATTGTGATGTTTGCAGAGCTAGTGTTGACAAAACTCTGACTAATTGCAGAAACGTAAGTTATAGTCGGTCATTTTCATTAGCTGTGCCAAGTTGAGCTAAACACTTGGCTCGGTTTGTCAGCCATAAAAATAACTTTCGCAAAATGACCAAGATACTTAGGCCTACAAAGTCCACGAAATGACCAAGTAATTTTTAAAAACTCTTAACTTAGGCCTATAGCTGAGAATTTTCTTCCCATGTCTCTTTGCTGAGGAGAGAAAAATGTATGGTTGCTGTGACCCATTTGGGTTGGTTATTTTTTAATTTTAGAAGCGTGTTTATAACCGAAGATATGCGTGTTATTTATTTATAAACTTTGCTGCGATCACTTAAGACGCATAACTCAACATTCCAACATTTTATAGGCCCATTGCTGCGCTCAGGATTTGTGCAACACAGAGAACTTAAACATATTCCCAAATCCTACACTAAGTACAACATCAACATATGTTACGACTTCTCCCAAAGCAACGACTGCAACAAATATGGCAGCAACAACTGCAACAAACATGGTGGCAACGACTGCAACAAATATGGTAGCCACAACTGCAACAAATATGGCAGCCACGTTAGGAACGGTGACTATTACTGAAGTCACAACGACTGATGCATTTGAAAATTCAACGGTAACGACGACACCAAACGTCACAACAGAAATGTCTAAAATGACAACTATGTCCACCACGAACTCGACTTCTATCTCTTCGGGGATAACAAACTTTAATAATAATGGAGCATTTGACTTACTTATTTTGTTCTTCTCAATATTATATCTTTTGTACATTTGAAAATAATAACAAAATTCTTCTTTCTTAAAGAAATAAAAATTCAAAATAAATGTGTCGATTATTAAACAACCCTAGGTCCATTCTTTACTGAGAATGGTTTACCCTGGTTGGACCTTCGATCATGACGAGCTAGTATAATCAGCGTAGTAACAAGAAAGTAGAGCTGCTGTGTACATCGCTGTAGCCAGCGGGATCCATCTGCATTCCACGGAACTGCGAGCCGCAGACGAATCCACCACAATCTGTACAAAGTAACTTTACTTTTACATAAGATACAGCCTTTTGAGAAAATGATATAACGAAATGTCTTTTGGTAAAGTAAAAAGATGGACAGCTTACTTTATATGGCAGTTAACATATTTTTTTTAAAAATTGTCGTGGAAATATTAATATGTAATTGTTTTAAAATGAAAGAATTAAAAATATAAAGTTGGCAAAGTAAACATTTTTGTATTTCTTATAATTATCCGTTGCTAGTCTGTAATTATCACTTATCGGAACTAATAATGAGGTTTATGTGCGTATGACGTTTCGCAACTTCGCACGTTTTAACTGTCGATTATTGTATATAATTTTTGTAATTAGCTAGAGCGTTTAGTAAAGAAACGGTATCTACTATACAGACATATTGACAAGGATGAGAGGTGAGTTATTTTTTTTATTGATCTTGTCTATATGCTATATTTGGTTAGAAGGGCGTCGTTTGTGAGGGTTTTCTTGTTATAGAGGGACAGTGTTTTAAGATATTTGACAGTTTAACAAGTTTAATTGGACAAAGTTTTACTATGGGAAAAGTTTATCGGCCTTCATGATCCTGCCTTTTCTTTAGCTTTTCACTGTTTTTAAACTTAATATCTTTTGCAGGAATTTTGGTGACATCGTTATTGCTGGTGTTGCTTATGTCATTGCCAGCTTCTACACTGCCGGCATCAGACAAGGTAATAATGTTATACATTTTAATAAATTAAATTATTATGTCTATACCGAAGGCACAACAAAATTTTTCGTAATATATTCTTTTCATGTGAGTGAATGAATGCTTTTATATTTTTACATCGAGTTGTCAAAACTTTTATGACAACACCGAAATCACTATTGTATATAATAGATTTAGTTTTCGACCTAAAATCCCAGATCTAATTTTCTTGTGAAGTGTATTCCTACAAAAGAAAAAGCATGTATATACAACTGGCGAAAAAAAACACAATTCCCGGTACGGGCAAACCAGTTAACTTTTCCACAGGCTAACATTACTTTTTCTGCAAATCCGAAACTGATTATGTAAACAGTGTACGAAACATTTATGCTTTTATCAAGTATTCAACTAGCATGTATCAGAACATCACTCTTTCTGCAAATCGGAAACTGATCATGCAAACAGTGCACGAAAATGTTTTTTCCTTATCAAGTATTTTTTGATTGGTAATAATCAGACACCGCAAATCTTCAAAATAACGCCTGGGGCGTTATTTATGACTAATATTTAGGGGAGGTTTTAAAAAAGGAATGGACCTTTTAAATCAACTCAAAATTTTATTTAAAAGTATTGTTTTGTTCAAATCTAATAAAACAGAATACACACAAAATCGTACTTTTCTCTTCGTCCAAAGGATGAGGAGCTTAAATTGATTAGACTTGTATCATTAGTGTTTTCAAGTACTCCTGCCATTTCTTAAACGTTGACTTGAAACACTTTATAAAAATAACAGTAATTGTACACGCACAATGAATACTTTAATTGATCAGAGCTTTGTTTCGTTAAATATATTTACTTAAAATTGCCTTAAAGGAAGAAACTCTGGCGAAAGAAACTTTCGCGAAAAATTTGTGAAGTCAAAGAAAGTAACTTTTGCGAATAACTTCTTTTAAATTTTTTCGCGTATGATTATTTTCATGTTTTTTCGCGAAAATGAACTTTCACGATAGGCAAAGTGTTGATTATGATTTGATCCAAGTGGTCTTAAAATATTGTGTGACGTGACCAAAAAAATAACAACAACGACCTGGCACCTAACTTTTGCAATTTGGGTTAAAAACCGTGAAAGGTTTTCTATTTTAAAGTATTCTTAAACTCTTATAGACTTATTTATAGACTTAAAGACTTTTTTTATAGTGCCCAGCGTATAAATCTGGCTGCACAACTGATAATGATTGTTATTACGTTGGTACGACGACAAACTGTCCCTGTAAAATGTTTCGATGCACATGTATAGGAATACCAACCGGTAACAAATTGTGCGTCCCACAAGGAAACATGGAAGACATTCTTGCTGATGGCATCTAACTATGCTGACATCAAACGATGTATTTTAAAAATCATTTTTGAGAATTAAATAATAATTGTATTATTATGATAATGGTAAAGAGAATTTCTTTAACCTTGATACAACAAATAAAGGACCACAGAAGTGTAGTGAGACACTAAAAGTTATTGGATCAACTGTATTTCAAAACGCACTTTGAAAAATTCTTTGCTACATTATTCAAAGACAAGTGGTGCTCTGAGGCTGCGTTGAACCATGAAGATTAACAGCCTTGGTGATGTTGATAATCCTTATAGTTTGATCAAATATGTTCTTCGTCCAAGAAAATTTTTATAAATGGCAATAAGTCGAATTGGTCACCATTGGACAATATTTATACTAAATCAGAATTTAGTGAAATTGATGGTGCTTCAAGTTTGTTTCGTAACTGTGCTACTTACGACTTCAATTCCTTATTTTCTGAATTTAATGCCTTATTTTCCCCACGAATATCTTGCATTACCAACCAAACTAAGTAAAGTGAATAAAATAGGTGCATAAAGGCTTGCTGGAGTGGTCAAAGTTGACTGCGATCTGTTTATTGCTTTTCGTGCCTTTTTTGATGTGTCAAACACGATTAGCAGATACAATTTATCAATTAAATTGGCATTTCCAATAAAATAAAGTTGACAAGGAATTTGAAGGCCTTCCCATCGCTAATCAATCAAAGTTAAAAAATTTTTATAAAAGCTGTATCTATATATCATGATTATCAGATATAATCCATTGATATACTTTGATACTCTATTCAGTGTCGGATCTAGGGTAAGTCAAACTAGTCAGTTTTTTTGCTAAAAGCTTTTATTCCAACAAAATATTTCGCTCAACACACAAAACCTTCTCGGTTGCTTTCGTCAAAATGCGCCGAGTTAAAGATATACGCATTAAATACATACATCCACATACTATATATAGCTCACCATAATCATAAATGATATGGCGTAATACGTAAGAAACTGCCTGGTTATCCTACGACTTACTTCTCATGTTGTTTCATTAGGGGGCATAAAATTTAATTATTTGGTTAAATTCACCGTAAAAATAGTAGCATATACCCCCTAATTAAATCTAGACGCACTTTCACGTACTTTTGCTTTGGATTTCATAAGGGGGTGAATAATACAAATAATATTGGTCTAATACTACTCTCGTAATTTTGATATAAGTACGTCAATCTATGCAAGAATATTTCATTAAGGGGCATTGCCTTGTGACAAACCGTTAAAAACATAAACAATTAATGCTTTACTTCGTCGTTTAATAATTTTTCGAAAAAGATAATTAACAACATATTTATTTTTGAAGATTTATTATCAAAGTCACAAAAAACAGCCAATAAATTAAAATTTCAGTAAAAATGTACCCCCTGGCTAATTAATTACGACGGACTTGTGAAGAGATACATGCGGAACAGTCCGTCATGAAACTTTGTAGCGCGATGTTTGTGATGTTTGGAGCTAGATAGTTTTTTCTGCTGAAGCTTAGCTCTCAGTTAAGTTGGATAAAGCAAAGTTGTTATGCCTGATACTATAAGTTTTCGAATTCCAAGCAAATTTAAAGTGGAATGATAAAGTTGCTCTTTTCAAATCAATTATTTTAGCTTGAAAGAATAGTTTACTCAAAAAGACCTTGAAAATCCTATTTTCTGGTTAATTTTGTTTATCGCGTTGATATTGCAAACGTATTTAAGACCTGAAAACGATATTTTCTAAGTACATTTAAAACTGGGAATTTAGCAACTAATCAGATTGTGAAATGCAATTTCAAAACGAGGTTCAGAAGTTCAAAATAAAAAACTAATAGGTGAGAAAAAAAGTTTAACTTTTTGTTGCTATATAAATATCTATATATAAAAAAAATCAAAAGATAAGGGGAAAATTACACATAAACACACCCTAGGATATTTTTTTCAAACAGTAATGTTTTTGTCTGCTGAAAAAAGTTATTGATTGAATAAATTTTGTGTGAAAAAAAGCTCATTAACCCTTCTCAGCAACTTTTAAAATGGCTGTCTTTCTAATAAATCGTTTTAGAAAAATATTAAGACAGATAACATATTCTGATTAGTAATGATATAAAAAAGAGCTTTGTGACTTCTTTTAGAAAGGCGCGCATAAGTACTGTATGCGTAAAAATATTTTGAGAGTGATTTAGCATGACCCGCTTTTCCCCGATAAAAAGACATTGTATTATTGATACAAAGAAGTGAAATCGTATCAATAAATGCTTCTCATTCTCTTCTTTAAAATTAGAAAAAAAGTATACCAAGGAATGAAGAATATTTTAACAAAAGTTATTCTCAAGGAAATCGCCGTCTTTCACTACGGTTGATTAATTTATAGTAATAGATTGTCTTACTTTAAGTAAAATGTTCATATTTGTCAAATAAACACCCCGTTATTTTTGTAAAAACGTCTACTTGCCAAGTATATCTCTTTTTTACAGGTTGTTCAACATGTTACATTGATCGTTATGTCAGGATTACTACATTTTAAACGCCAATAGTTTGGTAAGGGTCTAAAAACTTTCTTCAATGTTTTGGTAGTACAACTCTCGCAATCAAAAAATGGAATGGCAGATACTAGGAGAAATTTGAAAAAACTCGTGACTTTTTTATTCGTTCTGGCACTGAATCTGACCTTGTTGATTATCCAACAATGGTTACAATGTCTGAAGTAGAAAGTTCAAAGACCTTGGAAAGTACAAGATAACTTAAAACCGATTAAGTTATTAAACCGAAATTAATCAAATTTGGCTAAAATAATTCTTTAAACAAATTCAAAAATTGATATTCTTAAAATTTTTCTTTCTAAAAATGCCTTTTAATACTGTTATCACATACTGAAAGAGAACTACTTTGTTCATCACTAACACACTGCCTGGCAGTGAGCGGGATTCGATCGGCGGTCCCCATAACTGGAAGCCTGCAGGCGAACCCACTACACTACGTGCGGCAATATGTTAGTGATGAACTCAGATAGTTTATTTAGTCTGTTGAGAATGAAATACGGATGTGCTATGATAAATATTCACCTATGTACTGTTATCACAGTTGTGACGTAATCTCCTTCAACTCTATTAAATTACACACTAGTCGGTGGCTCGTGGATAAATCCTCGGGTTTGCCCGTCCTTAATTTGCTACATTTCGTGTGTCTCGCTATTGCGGTTACCATTTTGCGTGACCGACATATACGGGTATTTTAATATAGACCAGTCGTCAACCCGTGCAAAATTCATGGGGTTCATGCGGAAACAAGAAATTCCATATATAAAGGAGGGCGTCCTTTATATATCGCATTTCTTGTTTCCGTACCAGACAGAGAAAGAGACAGAGGACGGCTATTATCATCTATTATTAAAGAGACTAGTCGGTAGCCAGTGAATAAATTATTAGAACCGCCCGTCCTTTATTTACCGCGTTTCGTGTTTCTCACTACTTGCAGTACCTTTCTGCGCGTAGGCAAACAGAACACAAATGTGACTACAGAGATAAACCCGTATTAATAAGTTTAAGGCTTTTTAGAGCTGTAAAACCTTCACATTCTTACCAGTCGAACACATCTCAACAGTAAACCTTTAAATGGATACCATTTGAATTCCCTTAAACAAGAAAATTTTATTTACCGTAATTACATTTTTGGCGTAAATTACGGAGTTTCATACCGCGCAGGTCTGGGCACTAGCGAAGCGCTTCTAGGGACAAATTTTTATATCCCCCGCAGAGCGTAAGGCAGTTGCTAAGAAAAACATGCAGTACGAAGAGAATTAATCACTTTTTCCTTTGTATTTTTACTTTTTAAACTGGTGCGATATATTGATTTTACAATTATTTAAAGGAAGGATACTCAGTATTGACATAAGTTTGTATATTATGAAGGTTCAAGACCTTGGTTGTAGCTTGGTTATTAATTAAATTGCTTCAAGTTGTGGGGTACACTCATCATGAAAATTTGGCAGTCAAAAGAGAAAGAAACCTTATTTTGGTAGTTAGTTACATCACAAGTTTTAACATCGTCTTAAAAATATCACAGTGCTGATCAAAGAGGGATTGCTAGCATGTCATTCAAGATTTATATAGCTACTAGTACAGCCAAAATAATGTAGCTCATTAAACACAGTAAAGAAAACAATGGGTTTTTTTCTAAACTAATAATTTCATGCTCATTAAACAGATACCTAGCTAGTTATAATATTAGAAAACAATTCCAAAATTTCTTTTTTTGTGTTTGCTAGAAACTTTATTTAACTAACCAGAGCGGAGCTACCTACATTTTTTATAAATCAAATTAAACATTGTCAAAAAGCTGGCTCTATCTGTCTCGTTGTAGTTTTTGTTAGCTAGGGGTCACACTGGGTCACTCATATATATCGCAGCATTATTCATACAGTAATTAGATATATAGGTGGGTAAGTGCCCAGATGCTAAAAATATGATCATAAAAACTCATTTCTAGTATCACTCAACTTAACAGTGCAGTTCAAACACCAATTTAGTCTTAAAAATTGTTACGCCTCAATTTTGCATTGGAATATTCGATTTCATCTGTGCTCTTTTTTATATAACTAGTTACCTATACTTTGCAAATAAATCATTTATTAAATGCTCTTCCACGTTAATCCATGTCAAACTTTTAGATCTATATATAGCTAGCTAGGTATAGCTTACTGTAAAAAAAATTCCTTTAAGTCTTTTTATAGCTAGCTGTAATTTTTATTTCTTCTTGCTAAAGTGCACTGCTAATGACAGAATAGTGTTTCTTTTTAACCATTACTTTATTCCTCACAACATAAAATATATGGCATATGTAAGGTTGCAGCTTCAGGAAGCTAACCCCTAAAACCAACATCAACAATATGTCTTCTCTTGCCTCTCTATAAAAGTCAGTTATTTAAGTTTTCTTCGATTCAAACATCTTACCCATGTCAAAAGAGGGTTAGCAACACCATTTAAACGTGTTATTAAAAAGCAAAACGTCAGTTAAAGTAAAAAAATAGTTGAAGAAACATCAGACAGGATTTTGCATTTCTGCCTCTTTTCGCAGCACTAACCAGAATAGTTGTGAAAAACTGACCATGAAAATTATTTGGGCTATCGAGACAAATGAAAACAAGCCAAAAATTTGTCCCTACAAAGCACTTTGCTTGCGCCCAGACCTGCGCGGTCTGAAACTCCGTAATATAATTGGCGAATGGTCGAATAATTAAAATTTGACCGACGTATACATATTGTCATCGCATTTAGAAAATTAAATTCATCTCATTAATTAAATTCATCATTTGACGAGCGTCTTTCAAAAAGTTAAACTAGTGCGCCTTTTGTGTTTAATGAACTAAACGTCTTTCTCAAATATTTGATTATGAAAACACAACAGAACTTCAAAAAAAGGCTTTTAAGCTGGAATTGTCTAAAATAGTGAAACTTTAGCACTGGAAAATGGATGAAGTTAAAATTGACAAGCGAACATTACTCTTCTAGTCGGTGCAAATTATAAATAAATTAGAAAAAAATTCTTATTGCTTTTTCGTTTTAGACAATTTCCTCTGTTTTATACGTGATCAGATATGCATTTTTTAATTTATGGGAAACATAGAATTAGAAAAAGAGGTGACTTCTTTGTTTTCTGTAAAAAACAACAGATAAATGTGTGGCTGGTAAAGTTAAGTTTAACCAAACCAAGCAACTAAAGAATAGGTAAAACGTTAAGTTAACTCCTATTTAGAATTAGCCCTTCATTTCCTACGATTTAGCATTTAAGCATTTTCGTCAGCTGAAGTGGTACTTCTTTTCTCCGTCAAATTCTTAGATTATATTCCACTGAACAGTTTCTTGCAGAAAAATCGTATACAATTGGTAACATCAACATCCCTTCATGATTTTAAATCAAATTCATCGTTTTTCTATCATTAGCATTTAGATGTTCTTGCTTCAAAACCAAGTCGTGCTAAGGACAGCACGAAATATGTTAAAGATGCACGAAATATTGACACGCAAATTTTTTTCGCTACTTGTTCATCATTAAATTAAGACGGTTACCCTAAAAAGATTTTTATATATGGTTTCCAACAATGTTATGTTGAGTCATCCTTGCTTGTAAAAACATTGGCGTCATAAATGTGTTAAAGTTATTATGAACCACATTTTTAACAACTCAATTTACATCATAATAACCGTGTTTTGAATGCCGAAGTTTGAAATTATTATAAAAACATCCTCATGATCATTAGCAGACAACCGCAAATTGTTTAGTGTTATAAAAATTGCCTTCAGCTCAAACATCGATGCCATTACACCCCTTACGAAAATATTGTGTCACTTTTTTGGCCATTTTACACATTTGGCAAAAAGCTACTAGTGTTTAATATAAGAAGCATTATTTAAACGTTTGTAGACTAGACACCACCTTTAACTTTGCGCTAAATCAAATCGAACTAGACTTGACAAATTAAATGGAACCAGACTCGATATATTAAATGAAATTAGACTCGATAAATTAAATCGAAGTAGACTCGATGAAATAAATCGAACTAGACTCGATGATGGCATCGGCAAATTCGTGTAGTGTTGGTTTTACATAGAATATTTTTTATATACGTATTTTTCACAAGTATCCTCCCACGCTCCAATTAAGTCTTATGTAAATATTTTTTTAGCTATCAATTCTATTCGTTGTTTGTTCAATAACTTAATTCCGCAAGCCGAGGTGTGTTCTGCTTGAAACAAATTAAATTGCTGACGTTATGCAATTCTGATAAAAATGTAAATTGTGTGTATAAAATTTTAACTTTATTTCACATGCGAAAAAGCTACTTTGGTAATATTAATATTAGCTACGGTCAAAGTCTTCGTAATTATCTACTTGTACTACTAAGCCTTGGTTTCAAGCAGAGATCAATTAGCACAAAATTAAAAAAAAATGTTGTTTGTTTGCTATATAAATCTGAAGATGTCAGATTTTATCAAGTTTCAGGTGAGGATTTCAAAAATCACATTTATTTTGTTTAATAAAAAGTGGAGAAAATGCTGCAGTGCATCAAAGAAAACTAATTCGGAAAAGTGTATTAACTTATGCGTATAAAAATAACAGAAAAACAATAATGGCGGTTAAGCTTCAGTACAAGAGAGACGCAGGAACGTTAATGCTTTTTATAAAATATTTGCCTTTGTTAGTGTTGCTTTCAGTTCTAAGAAAATTTAAAAGTATTTGGTTATACATTTAACGAGTGTTTTTAATCTAAATTTTAATCTTAAAGGAAATCTGTTTTTAAAGTAAATGATACTGTTCTAATTGTCTAATGATTCTAAAAAAATGTCCAAACAACAGACGCCAACAGCTTAAAAAAATATTTTCAAGAACTGAAAAGGAGCATAATCTTGAATATCATTGTTTATTTGTAGCTATATGTTGAAACAGTGTCTGTAATATATGATATGTACCAGCAAGACTACAGAATGAATGTCTTTTTCTACTATTTCGATTTCTTATTCAGTCCATAAAGGGGAGTCAAGGGTTGGCATAAAATGATCATGAAATTCCATTAGTAAAACCATAGCGGTCGTAATTAGGCGTCATGGACTCTCAGTGTTTAAAATCCAATTTACTACAAAAACCAATTGTCTTAAAAGTTGTTATGAGATGCTTTTAGGCCAACGTAAAGTGATTAGCATAAAAATAGTTTCGTATACTTTTCAAATAATATAATAGATTTTAATTTATTTGGTATAACGATCTCTTTAATGCCTGAGTATTTGTTAAGAAATTCCAAACCAAATGAGCTTTTCATGACTTTTTAGGCCAAATGTTGAACAAGCCTAACCCGGAATACTTTCATATTCCACGACCTAATATCGATAGGGTTGGGATCTGGCATTATCGACCACCATTCACTTTACTGTGATTATTACTTTGCAAAGGACATCAGATATTGTCACTAAATACTTCAACACGCAGCTTATTAAACAACATATGACACTTAATAATCGTCATAGTTAAAGCTTTGGCCATATTAGTTTTCATCAAATGCTCAAATTTGTTATTCGATGAAAAACATGTGACCGCAAAAAACGTTATAGCTTTGATTGGAATAAATACACAGGCTGTCATGTTTAGCACAAGGTGGTTACATTTTCAAAACTGTTTTTTGATATTGCCTAAGAACTGCTAGCTACTTTCACCAATAAAGTTATGGTAGGAAATAATAATAAAAATACCAATCTGTTTTAGCTTGGTTCTAATGTTATAAAGTGCGCGTTGGTAAATTGTTTTTGTAAAAATTTTTATAAAAATAAAAATGAAACTCTGTCCATGTTTGTTTTTGATCATATCAACATTGTTCTGCGTAAATTATAGTTATAGGGTGTTCTATGCAGTCTGCATGCAATTCTGAACTAATCGACCAAGATTTATATAAGTTTTACTTTTTGGTTTGTGCTGATTTTAAACCAGGCTGGCCCAGAGTCATTTTTTCGCGCCTTCTCTGATATTAACAAAGCGAGGTTGGTACTGTCCGTACCGAAACATCACCTATCGTGAATACATTGTCATCACGAAACATCACTTGTCGTGTCATTTCCTGCTAATAAATTTTTATACTAAATGGAATGCATATCTTTGTTGTTATGTAAGATACGTATCTTACATAACAACAATTGTATAAGAAGAAAAAAGTTTTTTAATAATTTCTCAGAAATTTCTAATTACCGTCCTTGGAGACAACACTCCCTTACATGAGTGATATCATAGAAATTGTCACAAATGAAAAAGTAAAATATGAATGCTTATCGGTCAATAAGTATAAATATATAATACTAAATGTGTTAATAAACCTTATAAATATATTTAATAAATATCTACAATATATATAAATAGATGGATATAGTTTTGTATTTAGTCAGGTGGGTTCTGCCAAATTAGAGAACAAAAAAGTTATACAAAACAACGTAGACGTGCTTCGCCATTGTTTTTGTATTTGGTATTTTCATTCTTCTGGGCAAATGAATTGGTTAAGAAAAGTGAAAACGAGTTTTATAAATAGATACAAACAAAAAAAAATGTGAATATTCTGGTGAAAATTGATATTTCATTACGCAATGTAATTAACGTAATAGGCTTTATTAATAGAATAGTTAAAAACAAAAAATAAGTTGTGAATATTTAACCCGAAAGTTACGGCGCGTCCTACTTCGTAGGCATTAACATAATAGGTCTTTTCAAATGAGCTATTAAAACTATTAAAGAACAAAGAAAAATCTATTTTTTTTTTCTTCAAACTGGGAAGCGTAAGTAACGTAAGATACATTTTATGACACTTTCAGATCATTAGACTGTTCGAAGCAATCCTAAGATAAGGAATTGGTTTAGTTAAGATAAATTAAGCGTGCATGTATTAGGTTTTGTTGATAGTTTTCGTTTTTTTTTGTTTTTCTTGTTTTTTACTTGAACGTTTGATTGCTTGTGTCAATTACATTTGTGAATATAATAACGGTTTATTTATATATTCATATTATATTTTTTGGTTGAGAAAAATTAATTAATCTTTAGTTACTTCAAAGAAATTATGTTACTTCTGGGTACATGTATTGCCTTGCTTGTCACATCTGCAGTAGTTGATGGTACTGCTGTGCTAGTCAAACGTTCATTAACATACGGTGATAACATCACATTTAGTAACACAAACAACAGATCTGTTTGCAACACATATGGAGCGATTTATTCTGCAAGGCGTTCTTATGGTAATACTGTGGTTTGCTATTGTCCCAAATCAAAAAGCGTATTTTACAGTGTAAATGCCAACCAAAAGCCATCTTGTTATAAACCAAATGCCAATAACTTAGGTAAGAATTCTTCATGTAATGGAGTTGAAATAGTTGTATTTGTTTGTGTTTATTACGCTAAGATCCCGACTATAACGTCCTGCACTGGTTTGTCAACTGTAAATATTAGAGCTATATTAGTTGTTTTAAAGGAGAAGTGTACGGCGTGTGGAGTTTTCCTCCTGGAGATTTTCTATATGATCGTCAGCAAAATGTTGTTTTTTATAACTCTTAACTGGAACTTCAGGAGAGTAAAGATAAACACAAATATAAAGGGGTTGTTAATCGACTTTCTATCTTTCAAAAGAAAAGTCAAATTTCATGTATAGTTCACTAAAGTTCAGGATTGCTACTACTTACATGGTAATCTTTTCAAAAAAGAAAAAAGCCAATTTTTTATTAGAATCATGTAGGAACCATGTGCTGTTTTCTTTGTTTTCTCACATAATCTTTACAGGTATAAAGTATAGGCCATTTTTTTATAAGATTATAAAAATTCTAACCAGGCCAGCCATTATTCTTATTTTCATCCCATTTTATGGATTCATTTGTATTTCTGTCGCACTGAATTGTTATTTCTTCCTACAGGTTGTACATCGTGTGAAGACAGTTGTTTCAGCAGAATTACTACGGATGCAACACCCATATACTGGCACGGTCATATAGACAGCTTCAAATGCCATATTAGTGGAAGGTACACAATTCAGAAATGGAATGGTAAAAATTGGGAAAACTTTGAAAGATTTAATGATTTTTCTGTTAGTTTTGGCACTACTAGAATAAACGGAACAACCCGCTCCACCGCTAAGTTGAGTGTAAGTAACAGCAGCTGTTATGCACCCTTTCTTTGACTATATTTCATGAAAAATGGGTATTTCTTAATACGATTATTTTTTGCCAACGTCAAATTTTTTTTAAGTAATAATGGTAAGGTTTATTTCACAAACGCAACATTCTCAGGATCGTAAGCGATACAAAATATCCAAAAATGCAGAAAAGAAAATTTTTAAATCCTTCTTTATGTTCTTTCTTAGACACCTCATGTTTTTTTTTTTCTTTTTCTTAATAAATATCTTCCTAAAATGCATTTTTATCATTTTTATCGTTTTGATTTTCCGACTTTAAGATCACATTCAGTGTAATTGAATTAGTGTGTGTATAATTTTTAACTTATTCCAACATGTGAAAATGCTGTTTTGGTGGTATTAATGTTACCGTCAAAGTCTTTTTAATTTTCAACTTGTGCTAATTAGCCTCGATTGTAAGCAGAGGTTAATTTAAGGTGGCAGTAACCCTTTTTTAGCTGTCCAAATAGCTGAATTATTTACTCAGTGTTTATTTATACCATTTTTTTTACTATTTCGTAAAAAGATAGGCCTTAATACATAATAAAATGATTTTAACTTAACACTAAAATTGCTGATTCAGCAAAGATTTCTATTTAAAAATGTATCATAAACAAGAAAAAATCGGCTTCTACGAGCTTCAACTTTTTACAATCTCGTTATTTTTCATCAGCTTCTGGTTTTAAATGAACCTTGGGTTAACCCTCTTAAAACGGTGTGCGGATTTTTTTGTTAATTCTTATTTTTTTAACAATAGCCTTTGTTTTTTTCAAAAGATTCTTTGTCAGCATCCCTTGCTGCATCGAACACTGTTAAAAGAAAAATATTGCGAACAAAAAGATTTCCGCACACCGTATCATGGTTGCATGGTTCACCAAGCATGTCTGAAAATTTTAAAGTAAAACGAAAATGCTATCGAAAGTTAAAGCTCGTGCAGTGTAGCATAATGAAAATCATCTTAAATTTCTACATAACTAGTCGGTGGCACGTGGAAAATCCACGATTTCGCCCGTTCTATATATACCGGATTGCGTGCGTCTCGCTACTTGCGCAGCTATGCTACTATTTCGCGTGACAGACAGACAGACCTATACGGGTATTTTAATATAGATGCGCCATCGTTGTTGTTATTAACGTTTCTCTCTAATAATTACGTCATTTCTTTCTATACAATTTCGCAAGCGCGTAGACTTGAACTATATTCGGCAGAACTAATTAATTATTCATGAATTATTATGTAAAGAGAAATTGCGAATATTTTTGGTGGAAGATAATGGTATTTTAGCCATAAAATCGTGACAAGAGTGTTATATCAGTCTGTAAACAATCTTTCGTAACTTATTATGTAAAAAAAATCTAATTTTTAATAGGGTTACTGCCACCTTAATTAGCACAAAATAAAAAACCTGTTTTAAGAGGTTGTTTTGCTGCTGAATGTACCTTAAGATTTCACAATTTATCAGTTTCTGGTGAGAATTCCAAAATTATATTCATGTTTAATTAAGTAAGTTGAGAAATGGCTGCCAGACAAGAAATAAAACTAATTCTAGGAATATTTAATTTAAAAACAAATATATTCACTAAAATAAAATTAAGAAAAAGATTTTTTGAATTTTTGTTAAAAAAATACATCACAACAAAGAAATATGAAAAATGTTTGGTAACGTAGCAAATGTTGAATAAGGGATTACATTACTGTCGCCATCGTGTAGCTTTGACAAACGGTTGCAGAGATATTGAGGTTTGAAGGGTTTTGTTTACGTCATCAACCCATCCATTCCCAAACGGATTTAGGGACCCAGGTTCTGGAAACTTACCCAAATTGGTCTCAAGTGGTCCCTAGTTACCCACGCAATGAAAAATCATTGACGTCGCCACCTCGTTTCCAATTTATTTGGCCTCAAAATTTTAAGTGCACTGTAATGGCTTTATTAATTAATATAAGATATTGACGTTAAAATATTAACATTGATGTCGCGCCGTAGGGCCAGAAAAATTAACATTTGAGACATAACTTTTTCGGCTACGTCAAAGGAAAATAAAAACATCCACTTTGCCTGTTACATACACACAGACACACTCTCCGTATTATTATATAAGAAGGTATGTGTTTGTCGTTAAAGGAAGTGAGTTTTGTAACCAGAGTAAGCGTGGGATTGTCCCCAGAAACAGCTACTGAAAAAGACTACTATGGACAACACCACGGATTGTTTTTAATATTTCCTTCTTAGAAATCCAAAATAATATTGGATGAGAAACAAGAAGAAAATAAGACTTTGTAAATTTTCCATTTAGTAATAGGGTTACAGAACGCATAATTACCAAGACATTTTTATTTATTTTTCAGTGGGATCATTCCTCCGTAAACGCAGCATATTCTGATTACAAGGGACATTTGTTCTTAATAACAATCTACTGCAGCGAAAAAAAATTAGTATGCTTTCTGGCCAGAGCAGCAGGAACACAATTTTGTAAGTATGAGGGCCATCCTATACACGTCTATTAATCTTAAAAGTTCTTGTTGAACGATGCAAATTCCATCCTAAAGGTTCTTATTGAACGATCCAACTCCGTCCTAAAAGTTCTTGCTGAACGATCCAAACTCCCTGTCACATTTTTTACATATTTAAACCAACGCTTGAAATAGTTATTATTCGTTACGGTGACTTGCTGAAGTAAAATACATATACCTATCCATCTCATGCTAGAATTTCTCGGATTATGTGAATAGTTTTATCTAATAATAAATTATTATAGATCAATTATTTGCTCAAGACTCGCCCCCTGTCGACGAAAATAAAAGCGATTCTAAATCGCAAGCCATAGGGATTGGAGTAGCTTTAGTAGTATTGCTTGTTCTGTTGATTTCTATCATCAGCTGCTGCGTATGCAAAAGGTACGTTTTTGTTTATATTCCACGTTATACAAGTATTCTCACTAAGAATAACGCCTTCTAGAATTGTGTTAAACTTTCCTAGCAGCAATAAAGAATTTTTGACCGTTTTTGCTCTTACGTTCGTATTTTTTTTGTTTATGTTTACAGACGAAAAGCAAAGGAACAATCAAGAAAGGAAGAAAAAATAAATCCGGATCCAACTGCTCCTGCTTATGTTGTTCCAAACGTAAATGTTCAACAACCACCTCCTCCAAATCCTTCAGCATATATGGTACCTCAACCACCGCCACCACAACAAATGCAGATGCAACAACCGCCAGTTCCACATATGCAAATTCCAATGCAACAAGTTGCTCCCCAACCAATGATGACACAACAGCAAATTGTTCACCATCCACCAGCACAAGTGACTCAAATACATCATATGCCAATGCAATCTTCAGCGCAGATTATTCCACAAACTTCACAAGTCATGTATACTGCTCCAAATCATAATGTGATTGTGCATCCTGGAGCTGCACCAGTGTCATATGGTCCACAAGTTGTATTCCCTGGCAAGAAAGGAAAACGCAATAAATTTACGGTCGCCAGTAATACATTCGGACGCGTTTCTGATGGTATTTATGTCTTTTTAACTTTTAGTTACCATTAAGTCAACACTTTCAAATTGTCATTCTAAATGCTAAAAAAAGAAAAAAAAATCATCTTACGAAATTGCTTACAATTACAGGAGCATGTTGTTTTATAAAATTACTTACAATGAAACGGAAATATCAGTGCTGTTTTTTGCTCGTCTGCTACACAATGTCATAGACTACTGAGATTTTGAAGATCATTTATTAACCCATGATTTCGAATTTTTACTTTCAAAATACACTTTAATAAGTCTATATGAGGCTGTATTACGCTGCATCAAAACAAACCACCAAAAACTAAACTAGGGCAAAAATCCTTTTAGCTTCTGTTGTCTCATACAGCAGATATATAGTTCTATCCTTCTAGTATAGACTGTTTAAATGATGAAGCCTTTAAATACACCATTGCATTGATACATGTGGACATTTCTCACACGATATGTCAATGGGAAATTTTTAAATTTATGAATTTGAGAAAGCTTCTTTCCAAGAAGGGAGCGATAAGGACGTTTTCAAAATTCCGGACATATTAAACTCATCAGCTATAAATATATCAAGTTGTGATACGCATTGTGAAATGAGGAAAGGCCCCTTTAGACGTATTTTTTAAACAAACTCGCCCAATCTATGTACGACATGGGCTTTTAGTAAAGAAAAAAAAGTAATACATCTTATTGTCGTGGGTTTCAGCTTCTCTTTATTCAGAAATGTTTAAGAAAGTTGCTTGCAAAAATACAATTAGAGAGCAACCTGATAAGTAATTTTTTTACTGTATTTTTTATTTGATTTAGGAATCGATTTTGTGAACAATGCGAGTGACCTAGCAGGCGGACTGGGTGATTTAGCAGGCGGACTGGGTGATTTAGCAGGCGGACTGGGCGATTTCGCAGGTGGCTTGTTTGAATAATCAGATGACATTTACTGAAGAAGATATTGTTAAATTTTAAATGTTTTTTTATGTTTTGTTAGCACTACTATACCGTCTGTCTTTTGTAATTATCTTTAGTTTTATCATCTTTTTTTAAGTTAAAAGCTACACAAGGCCACGTTTATCGAGTTTCTAATTTTTAATAGGAATAATTCTTTTTTTTATCTCGGCGGCGAGACGAACATGACCCTGGAGGAGGCCAAGTCACTTGATCCTCCAATGCACAGTTTTTGTGTGTGTAATATTTAATGAGATTTGTCTCAATGAACCAAAGTTTTATATTTAACCTTGCAGAGCTAAGCGAGCTCGGCGTTTTACGTCACTGATACGTGCGGCGAGTTTGTTTTGATTCCTCTCATACGCAACACGCAAACTGTTCGCGCATGGCCCTTGATTGTTCTCTAAATGTATAAATATACAATAATGATATTCAGGCCTTTGTTTACTTGTGTTTACTTGAAGAAATTCAAGTAATATAGTTGCGTTAATTTTCTGAATTGGTTGGCTAGCAAGCACTGGATTGCAAAACTAACTTGTAGCTAGGTGTGGAAATTAGTAAATGATTTGCTCACCTGACCATAGCATTTTGTTGGTTCTCTATAGTGTAAATATGGCTATATAGTTTTCAAATGATCGTGTCATTCTAGGTTCGTGACTGAAGGTTGCTAAGCAGAAATTTAACTTTATATTAATATTTATATTTTTTATTCATTTCGACTGATCTGGCTCATTTACTGTAAGTTCATTTCTGTGTCTGCATTACTGCTTTTATATGATAACCATGATTTTGCTGTATGAATCCCAAAGTTGCTTTTTCATTATTATTTTTATACATTGTTAACTGAAACTGAATTCGTATTTGGTGGATAAGGCTTCAAAAAAGTATTTACTTAGGAGTCTTCTTTGCTTTTACATTTTGTGGCCTGTACATTTCCAAAAAGCCACCCATTACTGATAAGTTTGTTATATGTTTTTAAAACGCCATAAAAGTTTTTATTTTTCACTTAACAAGCTTACATTTTATTGCACACACAGATACACTAAAACAAGTTTCCAATAATAATCCAAAAATTTTATCAAAAGCATTTTGCTGGTTTAAAAATTGAAATCGACAAGTCCACATGTGATCTGTTTTGTCGATTCAAATCATATATCATGTACAACCTCGTTCCCAGGGCAATTTGCCGTCCGAGATTGTCAGAAAGAGAAAAATCGGCCTGTGGACGAGGTTGGTATCATGTAATCACTACGTCTTTACGAACAGCAAAGTATTTCTACCTTAAAAGAAATAAAAATAAATAATTTAAAAAAAAAGGAATAATCTTTGGGGATTTTGGACCAAAATTAAGCTCCACAAAGTCGCACTTTTCAGAGCTCATCAAAATTCTGCTTCTGTTTAAAAAGCGCTTTTTAATTGATATATACATCTATTTATTGTTATCATTCTGCTTGGAAAATGTTCAAAATGCCAAATTAGCTAACCGTAAAAATTAATTCAGTATTCTCATAAGATCATCCAATCACAAAAATTTATCAGCAAAATAATATTTCTTGCAAATAAATTTTTCGTCTACTGGCATAATTTTAGGTTAATCTTATCTGACCTATTTCTGAGGGTAGAATAGTTTTTAAAATTTTCTGAACCTGTATCTTAGTCAAAACTGATATGCTGTCAAAAACGTCTTATTTGTATCTCTAAAAAAGGCTAAATTCTAAAACTCAAAAGTATGATGATAATAGAACTATTTTTTGGCTTAATTTTAACCAATCTAAAACCACATCATACCAAATCTCAAGTCAATATTTTCAATTTTACTGAAGTTATGGGACACTATATATACTACCAGGTTTAGATTTATTTGTTATTTTTTGTTCACTGCTTTGTACAGTATTAAGACTCTTGAGATAATATATCACAGTGTTGAGCTGTTTAATATCTACCACCATCTTTAGTGCATCCTGGATTTAACCATATGCTGTTTTGAGCGTGAATCAAAATATGCCTCAAAATACGATTCTGTTCGATTTTCTGAAATTTCTTCATAGCATGAAAAGGCCTAGCGAGAATCAGTTTAAGAAAATCTTTTTACCTTTTTCTCTTCCTTAAAATACCTGTGTAATTTTTTTATGCCCCGTGTAAAATTATCTCTTATCAGATTGGTCTAAAAGTTCTCCACCGAAGTTATTGCACTTTGAATTTTCTTGACTTAGAAAATAGGCCAGAAAAATGTGCAGTCAATGATAAAATGGCTCTGACAGTTAACCTGCTGGTTTTTTTTTTACGGTAACCAAAGTATATAAAGTAATAAACCATGCTCACGAATAACAATCTGATATAATTTAAAACGTAATAATACATATCATTTGTACAAAAAATGTTTCGATCTTTTGTGCAAAATTATTTTGTCCATAAAGGACATGGGCGGCACTAGGTCCCTTAGCTAGTAATTTTATGTAACGTCGTTCTCCGCAAAAAGGTTCAAATTAAACCTTGCCACTTGACAGTTTTCTCCTGTTCACCACAGACTCGCCAAAATGTTTTGTATGACGCAATAATTATGTGACATATACGCGCCAATTAGGTTTCATATCGGACCAGCCTCCTCCAGGGCCATGTTTGTATGGCCGTCCCAGGGGTCAGAAAAGATACAAGATGCCCTGGAGACGAGGTTGACATACTACTCTAACTATTTCCCTGCAATAGAGGATAGATAGTAGTCGTGTTTGTGGAACATTTATGACGAATGTTAGTTCTTTTACGCATGCGCAATGCCATTATGCCATATATGTCATATTATTTTCTTGAATGATAATACATGTGAAAACCCAGTGAAGGTCTGGAGGTAATAATGGCTACATGATAAAGCAAAATGTACAGACAATTCATGAAGATCTCCGCAAATGACAACAGGGAATGTGGCTTCATTTGGACACTTGTTGTGCAAAATATCACCTCACTTTTTTTCCTGCAGTAGAGGAGCCGAGAAATCACAATTTGTTAAGAAGAGTCGAAGTTCTGTCTTCATAGTCACATTATGTTTTGTCCAGTGGACGTTAGTTATGTCCTGTTTTTTTTTAGTATTTAAAATTTTAGATTTTACATCCACAAACTTGCTGGAATCTTGATTCTTTTATAATACTCACACTTATTTCTACATCAGAAACTTGTGATTGACAAATTTTATAATTTGCAAGAACTTAGTTCAGTTTTTACTTAAAATTCAAATCCAGATCACGAGATCAAAAAAGCCTTTGTAAATATAACACTTCATGGTCTTGCCGAAGATTCATAAAACAATAAAATTTTCTTACACCATGAAAGTTGCGAACATTGAAGTAAATAAATCCATTTCCTTCAGACTTTTTATAAGGTTAAAATTAAAGTTTTCTCGTGAACATAAAGCCTGGAGAAGAGCAGCATGTTTGCAATTGCAGGGAGAGAATAGAAAAATATTGAAAACACAATATTTATTCCATTGTATTTAATGTCGTCTTAATAAAAATTGAAATAACTTACGTTAAAATAAAAGCTTAACCATTATGACATATCGGTTTCCTACAATGTGATAATACATGCAAGGATATAATTTTTGCAGGGATTAATTTTTAAGATTTATCACGATAATTAGTTCAAACGTAAAACTATTAGGAAACTTTTGCTTTCTTAAAATACCATTTACACTCACTTTTTCCTTTTAATTTTGCGAGCGCCAATATAACAAATTGCAAATATCAGCACGGCAGTTTTCATGTCACCTACACTTAAAAACACAAACATTTTTCGCGAAAGTTTATTGTAAAGTTTCTTGCAAAAATCAATTCACTAATACTAAATTGATAAATAAAAGAAAACAGAACAGTGAAAGAAAATAAAACTGAAAAATAAATTATAGTCAAAATTGACAAGTCTAGGTGAATATTTACAAACGTTGTAAAAATTTAGGTCTCTAACAAACACAACCTCGTTCCCAGGCATTTTGCCTTGTTGATGAAGTTGCCGCTCCGTAATAACGGCTCAGGGGCCACAAGACCCTGGGGACGAGGTTGTAACAAACACATACAACTGCCGAAGTGTAAAAGGACAATTAAGTTAACAAATAAACACCTCGACAAAAATAATTTTGTTTAAGAAGTCTTTTGCAGATAAATGATTATACTTTATACTGGTCCAAACTTCATAGATACATATACCATACTTGTGCGGAAATTAGCGCATGTCAATAAATTGCGCATGTTCATTTTCGCGCAGTTTTAAATTTGCTTTCGGTAAAATAAAATTTGAAAGAAGATATAATCTTGAGAAATTTCAAATTTTAAATTTAGCATATTGTCTAAACTATTTGCTTCTATAGTCTTGGCACATATAAGAACGTGATCTAGTTTAAATTTTTTGCGCTAAGCCAGATAAAAACTCGTAAAAAAGCAAATGTAAATTTGTACGTCATAATAAGTCTAAACTGTTGAAAATACAGTAAAAATTTTAAGTATATACTTCTATGCCTCAAAAGACATTTCCAAACAGCAGAAATGATTTCTATTTATGTACCTTAACTTTAAATTTATAGATGAGGTTACCAATTCTTAAATTCCGCAATTTCAACAATAATGTTGAATTTGTAATTTTTTTATTCCGCATTTTGCACAATTTTCGAGGTCTTGTTCGAAAACTTTAAGTCCACAATCTTTCTGCAAAAATTTCTTCTCGTGAGGTAATCATAATAAACAAACATGATGCTGATTATATCAGAAAAATAATTTAGCAGTGCACATTTTTTGACGTATCCAAACATGGGATGAGCAAGAACATAATGCATAAGAAGGATACTTACACAAAAACAAAAGCAATCCACTCCCCCGTAGATCTCGATTTGTTTTAAAGTTTTCCAAACAACTTTTGCAAGGTGTGCAACAAAGATATGTATGTGCACTCGTCCATTTAAAAAAGGAGAATTAAATCTTTTCGTGACAGATCTAAATTCTACCAATCACTTTTTTTACTAGCATTGATGTCGGAAAAACAATAATTGAAAAATTGGTAAAAAAAAGAAGTTAAAAACAGTAGTATTGTCAAATTATATAGGTGCTAACGATATATATTACAAACATTTTTCTAACACAAAATTGTTTTAAACACTCAATCAATCAACCAATGACATCGTTAAATATATTAAACTAATACAAACTTTCACAGCTAAAATAACAAATTCATAAATGCATTTCTTCTAGAAAACGGGATCCTTTTTATTTTTTTGGCTTACACATGTTAAGGATCGTTTAAGGCAATGTAATAATAAAATAGTTATCTGGTGCAACACCATCAAAAACAGAGTCGTTACTGGTTGCTACAGGTCTAATGGTAAACAAAAAGAGAATGTTAACCTCTTCACATTACGTTTGTACTATAGGGAGAAAACATGGAGCTTCAGTCTATTAACACAGCTTACAGTCTTGGGTCCAACGGCATTTTGTCATGAAAGTTTTTCTGACAAGTTTCCGTGTGTTGAGTGATGTATGACTTTTGAAAGTAATTACTACAACACGGACATTTTACTGCATGATCCTCACCACAGAAATACTCGTAAATTTCCATACCACCCAAGGCTATGCACATAACATTCTTCATGATCAAAATAGAAACATCCATGTCGTATTTGTGCCACAAAACAGAACGAATAACTAAGTTGGGAACGTTGACTAAAAACGCATAGCAACCTTCATACATCAACTTAAAAGGCAGAGATGGTAACAGTCCATTAAACCTGTTTACTCTTATCTCACTTAATGCCAATGCTGGAAGAAAGAAATTGATGCAAGCGAATGCTAAAGTGGCATCCATAGCAGCACCTGGTACTTTTCGTTCATCTGGTAAAAAGAGAAAATCTAATAAATCAATGCTATCGAACAAATCAAGCGTTATAGTGCCACCTAACGATGCAATAAAATACTTTCGAGCGGAAAACGGTTTCGAATTATGGTGTCCGTTGACCAGCAACAGAAATATAAGTGGTGTACATGCCACACCAACTTTAAGGAAATTCGGTCCAAGAAAATCTTTTTCCTCCAAGTGACGAGCTTCTTTTTTGAACAAAAGAATAACTCTAGGGCAAAGCATGAGGGCATAGACTATCCAAACAATGTAGGAATATTTTATCTCATCTGGTTCTTGTGTTGGGTCTCTACCATCTGGGACATCACTACGCTTTCGTACATATGCTGCATACAAGCTTCCACTCCATGCACACACAACAAGAATGTCAGCAACATACCACAACCACCAATAATAGTTATGTAATCGCGTTAAATACAAATTCATAATGGTGCCTTGAAAGAACAACATTCCCACACAAAAAACCTTTAAAAGTAGTTCCATTGCAAAACCCATTTCTGTTTACTTTTTTAATGCACTAGAATTATTATAATAGTTAATACATGAAGTTAATACACGAACATGGTATTTAAAGCATTTGAATTGCACATATATACAATATATATTTGCGTGAGTTTAACTAAACTTTTAACTACATAATATACACACTGTCAGGTTAAGCCAATAGGTCTATCTGTGGCTCCCAGTTCTGAAATCTGCAGAATAAACTCCGTATACAGCCAGGAAGTATTAAAAAAGGGTACAAAAAAGCTGGTGATTTTTTAAGAAAGCTGAGCAAATGGTGCTAAAAAGGTTTTTATGAGCACTGAGCACTGAGAACAAAAACTACATCTTAAATTATCTGAAATAGTCAACAAAAATTGAAAATGACTCATAGGCATCATACACATACATTCTTTGGTATCCATTTATTCGATAAAGTGCTTGCTTTTAATAAATCAATTGCTCTTCTGGGAATATTGCTATAGCCAGCCAAGAAAACACCAAAGCCTTTAAAAAATGTTTAGAGATACATTCAATAAATAATAGCTCCTTTGGAATTTACTAAGATGTATAATATATTATATTTTGCAGTCTGTATTTATTATACGAAAAAGCTCTAAGCTGAATAATAACAAGACGTATGATATACGCAAACAACCTCGCGAATAAAGTTTACAAAAAGCTGTCTATCAAATTGGGATTTTTGTTACGAAGTTAGACACGACATATTTTACTATTCAGATACGCAATAATATTTGTTACACACTTATTTTTCAAAATTGATTTGTGAGACCTTCCTGAACGGAAAATTCCTCGAACTTTTAATTTTCGATGGGTCCGTCTTGGGTGAACCGACTGACAGAAAGAAGAAAGACCACAAACCCCAAAATTTGCGAAATTCATTAATTCAGTTAATTCTGCCTACATTCACTTTTAAAAAGTTAGGTGGAAACACCTTTATTTACTAGTTAGTTAAACAAGTGTTTTGAACACTTGTCTTATCTTTTTAAAAAAGAAAAAAAAAAAAAGTAAAAATAGTTACCAAGATGAGATTCGAACACACGACGACTCCCGTGTCGGTGCTCAGAGATGCAAAAATTTCCATTCTTGTAGGACACAGTTGCGTTTTAATACAAGCTCACGAGCTTGTAATAATAAGCTGAGTGTTTAAAAAATACAAAAATATAGCATATAGAAAAGTCATATTTATAAAAGCTGGTTGTAATGTGCGTATCATTTCTTGTAGCTTGACCTTTCTATATGCTGATTTAGTCTGCCAGTAGCAAATTAAAGTAAATGTTTTCCTTTTAGGATGAAATAATCAAGCCATGTTTCTTTTTTTAATGTCTCTATTAACAACAGATTTCTTAGGTCTATGGTAGCACCAGAAGTGGGAATATAAATCCGGAACAACATACTTGATTTTCGTGCCCATTATCGACGCTAAAACCTTATAGTTATTCAGAATCATTCGGATAAAAAATAAGTTGTTTGAATTTACTCCTTGCAAATTGTTCTCCTTTGACATTTCAAATTAAATATCGTGAAATTCTCAACAAAAACATAAACCGTGAAATTTTCTCCGGAAAAACTGACATCACATATGTATACGCTGCACCAGCTTAAAGTGAAGTATATTTCTGCAAGAAACTGTTTCTTTAAAATTGTATGCGGTCCATTTCCAAACAGTTTACACAAAATTAAAAAAAAACAGCACAAACAAAATAAACACGAACGATATAAATGGACAACCATACCATTCTCTCATATTTTTTTTTTAACTCAAAGTCATAAACCCACGTAAATTTTCAATCAAATGTCAATAACGCCTGTAAAAATAACGTGGCATTTTACATGTAAGCTCACAACAGATTAACAAAATGTCAAAATAAAGAAAAAAAAAACAAACTTAACATACACACTTTAAACTTGTACATGTTTCGAATATTGCATTTCAAAATGATGAAGGGGAAGGAAAGCGATATAATGTCATTGGGTTTAGGAATGACATCATTTTGGTGGATCATCACCTCCTTTAAATCTGGTTTGTAATTACCCCTAGCATCTGTGTATTTCCAATGTAACACCTTGGTGAACACCTAGCAACTATCTACATGTCATAGATAATTACCCAACACAACATCTTACAATACACTGATATGCTTGTCATCACTTCTTAAATTTACAAAAAATATTTAATACCCCCTGCAAAGTATTAATTCTTTCCAATTTTTTTTGCATTACAAACTCCAATAATAGTTTAAAAAATTGACAAGATTCGATCACATGCCAAACAAAAGTTATGCCCTGTTAAAAAAGCTGTGAGTACTTTCTGACCAGTGTTAATGTTAAGGTAAAGGATGCATTTTATCCAAATTATTTTAGACATGCGTCTCTTTTTTCTTTTTTGTTAAGTGAAAGCCCTATAGCTCACCCTCCTCAGGTGCTCTTTGTTACTTGATTAAGGGAAGACCCTAATACATAAAATTTTGTATGACTTTTATTTTTCAAGTCAGGTTGCATGGTATAAACTTTTCCATTAAATTTTATTCATGAACAAAGTGTAGGATGCAATCATACATGCATCTAATTACACAAACTATGACGAATTTCTGACCTATTAGTTTTATATAAAAGTTAACTTTCAATCTAAATCTTCTGCTATTCAACTTATTGAGTTAAAAACCCTTATGTGAATAAAATATGTTTTGATCAAAAATGCTCAATTTAAAAATGCATGCATAAAAATACAATACTACAAAAACTCCAACAAATATTTGATGTAAGAAGGTACTTAGGTGTATTCAATAGACTGAAAGCCAAGCCAAAAATCCGGTTTCCGGTATTCTATCTTAACATAAATTTTTTTACTTGGCAATAATAAGCTAAAAAAAATACCAAATGATTAAAAAAAAAACAAAGATTAAATAGACAAAAATTTGGTAATAAAATATGCGTTTATAAACTTATTCTATTTATTCAGGTTGCCAGCCCAGTCTAAATTATTGTAACCTTGGGTGAGAAAATTATTTCTTGGGTGTTATTTTCTTATAACTAGGTTTGGTATCATGATCATCACAATCATAATATGTTAATCAATATGCTATCGCAAAGTTCCAGATAGCATTGTTAATATTATGGATACCACTCATTCCACACTAACACTAGCACTAAAGATCAAAAATATTTCTTTAGTACATATATAAGCGACTTTTTGTGAGAAAAGGCAAACTCCTAAACAAATGCAGTTCTTGAAATGATGGTTATTGCAGCTTGCAGTAAAAAGAAATAAATTGCGAATTTATAAGATGCTAATTTGAGTGTGCTTACTGTAACATGAACCTACCAGAACCGAGAAGAACCCACCAGGATCCAAGCAGAAACCATCAGGAACCAAGCAGAACCCACCTAGAACCAAGAAGGAACCAACCAAAAACCAAGAAGGAACCTACCAGGAACTGACCATTAAATGATCTAAAGTTGATTTTTACATTTTATAAAAGTTTATTTTCAAATATTTTAATTATTTGTATATTTAATAAATATATAAATTATTTCTGTTGTTATATGTTGAGATATATTCTAAACATCTATAAACAGTATATATGTGTGTGTAAAAACACTCTGATTGAATCAGATAAATGAGCACTTGAAGATTATTGCGTGATTTTACTTTTTACCAAGGTATGGAAATCAAATTATTTTGTTATGATTCAAATATAAGTGGAACCTCAAAGAAAAAAAATAGAGGAAATAAGAAATGACTGTTGCTATGAAAAAAACATGCAATAAGATTTGAATAATATTGAGGTTGAATAATCACAACATAGAAATAGTGGTAGTGAGCACACATGTTTTCATTATGAAGTTTTATTCGAAGTAATTCATAGGCTTGTGTGGGTCGTTTATGAAAGAGGTTTGAAATTGTTTCAAGGGTATTTATTTAACTTATTTTTAAATTCAAAATATGAAAACGAAGGCGGATTTTTTTGCGAGAGTAGCAACGAAGAAGAAGTGGAAATCACAAAATTTTCTCCTAACGGTTTTGTGATTTTAGGGACCACAGAAACTTATTATTAACGAGACGATAATTCTTGGTAGAGCATCTGTATCTCTATAATCATATGTTCCCAAAAACACCCATAATTTACATTTCTACTTTTCTACACTTTTTTTTAAAAGAACTAAGAAATTTGGCTTCAGCCTGAAGTGTTCTTATTTTTTCACTCGCTTAGCCTGATAATTTTTATTCTTTAGAAGTTTTTTCAAATCCAAGTTTAATTATAAATTACAACAATTGATTTTGCGAAAATTTATAACTTTAAAGATATTTCTCCACGTTTGTTGTGTATTTCAGCCTTTTATTTTTCACCAATTTTCAGCCTCATTGTTCTTAAAAACTTGTTTTAATAAACAAAAAAAGTGTACTTTAACATTGCTTTCTAGCACGGATTCTGACTTAGAATCCAAAAATCTGCAAAATTAAAGTCCCATTAACAATAATCTTTTGCCTTAAATGCAAAAATAATTCCCTATATACATTTTCTCTGTGACCACCATGAAAATAAAATGATGCAACGAAACACTACCTTGTGTTGTGGTGTTTTTAATAAGAAGAATTACCTTTATTGTTGTAAATTGAATTAATGAAAAAGTTTCTACGAAATGCGTTTAATTGGTTCCATCTAATTTTCTCATGTCGTTTTAGTTTCGCGTTAGTTTGTTTTCGAATTTGCTTCTCTTAAGTCAGAATTCACTAATCAATATAATTTTACTATTTTTACTATGACAAAGTGCTGAATATCTGCATTCAACTTAATGGTTCCAACAATCTTGTGTTTCAGGCCATTTCGTAAGTTTTTAGGCAGGCGTGCTGTAGAACACACGCCTCATACATTCTGCGCGTGCGATGCGCGTGCTATGAAAAAAAAAAAATTACAAAAACATTTCCTTTACCCCTGTACACTGTACAGGGGCTGCTGTTTTAGCGTAAGGAACAAATAAAGTGCAATTTCCAACAATGTACGGCAAGGAATTTCAACCCATATACGAAGAAGTCGTAAGCAGACTTGTTAATTAAACTTTGTTATTACTTGTGGGGCAAACAGATATTTAAATTAAATTAAATTACGGAAAGTCAAACGGCCGCTAATAATAATATTTAATAAACCTTATGTTCGATGAATCAGAAAAATTATTATCTAAAAGAATATTTCGTTATAAAAGAAGTTTTTTTTCTTATTAGTTATATTATCTTTTAGTTATTTCAACTTAAATAATGCTGAATTTCTTTTAAATTCTCTAAAAGGCGACCTTACAAAGATTAAAATATTGTTGCATTTTTTTATAAAATCAATTGAAATAATAGAAAAAATAAAAATAAACCAAAACAACCTTTTACTGTTAAAATCTCTCACCTGGTATTTTGTTCCACATTTGCACCGTTTATAACGCTAACACAGCTGTCTTCGCATTTCCTTTTAATCGAGAAGTAATTTCCGTTTTATACCTCTCACAAACTTTACACCAAACATAGTTTACCAATACCTTTCCATCTTTTTCCTCTGTCTTCTAACCAAGAATATCTGATTTAGCCTTTCTTTTTACTTTCAAAAGTTTTTAATTCAACTTTATTTCCTTTCGTTCTTTTTTCAGACATTTTAGAAAAAAAATTTATAGCTCTGATATAATCTCCACATTAACCCAAACTGAACAAACAAAATAAAGTATCGACGATCCCATCATTAACTCAAAATTTGAAAGGAAAAAGAAACAAATTCTTCAAAAGATAGTGGCCACACACTAGGTCGTTAGTGACCTATATCTGTTCTGCATAATACCCCTTGGTCGGCAAAAAGAAAGAATGAAAGCAAATGGTAGCAATTAAATCCACATAAACATTTGGTAAAGACTGCTTACGTGCGATCTATTGTGAGTTCAGTAAAAGAATGATCGTTTATTTTTAAGGTTTATTTAATAAATTTTCTTTGTTATAAATACAATAATTTTTAATTACAGCAACGTTTTGCGCACGCCTAAACAAATCTGCGCGTGTGTGGGGGCGTGCGCGTGCGATCGCACGCCTCTCACGAAATGGCCTGTGTTTGGATATGTGTCTGTGTGTAAAAAACGTTTTAACATAAAAAAATTTGTTGGTGTTTTTTTATCATGTTTTGTACACGTTTTTTATAAGAAAACTTAACTTAAAAAAAACCTTAAATTGTTCTTGATTTTCCTCTTATTTTCTCTTATTTCCAGAGGGTCACAGTTTCAAATAAAAGGAACCCCATGATTCCCTCGGCCTGTGGCGAGTCAGACATGTTTCGCTGTTATATACAGAAATCTAGAAATTCTGCGTTGAACCTGAAATATTTTGATTTATCTGGTGGGATCCTGCTTGGTTCCTTCTTGGTTCAGGTGGGTTCTGGTCGGTTCATGGTATAGTAAGTACATAATTTAAAATAATAATAATAAATAAAAAGTTCCTATTACTACTTAGTTTTGGCAGCAAAAGATAACCACCAAATGGGCAACTCCCAATTAAATGATCTGTCAAAATGGCCTCCTTTATGTGGTTCAGAATTAAAAAATCCATCAGGTTGGTTAACATTCAGTCTAGGATCTATACCACATTACCAATTTCACTGGTACCGAAAATTGTGTACTTTACAGAACAGACAGCCTAAACATTGCTGGGTTTCTATTATATCTGAGATTTTAATCTGTATGCTCCAGGTTTCCACCCCCACTTAGCACAGATTTGTTTAGGTGTGAGATTACTTGCACATGCAAATCTCTGTTTTCTTTCATTCTTCTTAAATTTTAGAAATTATGAAAAAAAGTGAAATATGAAGTCAGAGAATGATTTAAGAAGGCTTTGCAACCCTTAACTTAAATCTTTCTCATGTACATAGAAAACAGCTTAGTTAAAAATGCATATTTATATGTTGTGCTATAACTCTTTTAATTTAAAAAGACCACAATAATTATCAAAACAAAGTAAAAATCAAAAAATTTATAAATAAATATATCAGTAAAAAGATAACAAGATATGCAACTATTAATTTGATCTAAAAGATCTTTTATATTAAAGTTTTCTTGGCATAAAAGAAAATGATTATTACAGATTGTCGGTAACAGCAATGTACAAATGATTCTTTTCTCATGTTCTTATAATCTTATTCTCCATTTTCATCTTAGCAATCATAGTGTCATGCCTATTTAAATTTTACGAAATGGCCTGAGCTACAGCACAATATTAATAGTTATGTATTGAAAGTGCCATGTTAATAAAATCACATATCATATGAAAGCTACACATGTTTTATCTTTTCATCATACTAGAATTATATGCATATTTATTATCATTTTATTATGGGTCAAGGTAGTGAACATAATTAGCGCCTTTAACTAATTGGGAAAATTAATATAAATTTCAATAGGAAAATAGCTGTGTAACACCCAGTAAGAACGCTTGATTAGACCCTGGAGCATAATACCTGCATAATGACTGCATTATCATGAAAAGAACTTGAGTAAAGTTTGTTTTCTTTACAAAAATTTTCTTTCGAATCATTGCAATGTCTCCAGTCTAAGAAAAATAAGTCATTCCAGAAAAAATGAGAGGGTGTCCTTTATCCAAGGTCTCACTTTAGCGAAATTCTTTTGCTTAAAAAGGGGAAGGAAGTTCAAGGAAAGAAGAAAAAGCGTACTATACAGCGGGAGTCCAACTTATCCGAGGTCCCACTTAACAAGAGTATACTGTAGTATAAAACACATTTTTGTGATCATGTCATCATACTCAATTTTATTCAAATTTACTTTTGAAGTTGTTCTGTTTGTATGTCCTGTCTTCTGTGGGTTTTTAATTTTTTACTGCAAAAGTGTCACTTCCATACAGCTGCATTTTGCACCCACTCGTAAAATGCGCCACAACTCTTCCTGCATATATATACAGAACCATTTCCATTTAGCGATTTTTGCTTGCATGTATTTTGCAAAACATGGCTGCTGTAACAAACGATATTTATTGCTGCAAAATCTGAGATTAGTCTTAGCATTATTTTATGTTGTGTTGAAAATAATAAAAAAGAAAAACATGTGGATAAGACGACTTTTCATAGAAAGAAGAACCAAAGACCTATACAGTGTTTTGGTAAGGAATTTAATGTTGTCAGATCACGAGTACTTAAGTGCCTAACAAATTCATTGATGTTATTTTGTTCTTCATCTTCTTCACTTGATTGATATATATTCTGATTCTCTCATTCATTTGGCGTTGATAGAAATTTAACACAAAAGCGAAATCTTTACGTAGTTGCTAACCATCTTAATTAAAAATTCTTTTGTAAATTCATGTAGACTTCTAATTTGTGATTGGCTGTTAAGTTGAAGCGCAAAATGTAGCTTGCAAAAAGTAGAGGCTGTTCAACTTTTTTTCAATCGCCCCTGTGCATGCAAAAGCGCAAGGTCAGCAGCATTATTCTGATAATGCGCAGATCAAAAGTCATGGCGCTTTTTAAGACTGGGCGCAAAATGAAGTTGTATGGAAACCAGCCTTAAGAAATGGTTTCTCGAATCGAGAAGGCTTTAACATCTAAAGTCTAATTTTCAGTTCTGAATACTCTAATGCTCAAAGTGAACTGTTTTTTGAGTTCAGCCAGATTAAATTCTGACTGCCAAATTTATTAAAAAAATTGGTATATAAATGGAGAACTTGCAGCATCCAGAACTGAATCATGTGTGCGAAAGCAATACGGCACTTTTCCCCGATTGGGCGAGTCTCTCCCGATTGAGTTAATCACCCGATTGGGCGAGTCGGCGGCGGACGCTAACTTTTTGATACCCTGATCGAGTGAGTGGCGCTTTAGAACTTGTAATCAGTCAATCAAGTGACTCCCCCCTCCCCTGAATCAATGTTACGACATATTTCACAAAAGTTTTGGCCTATCTTTCTACATTATAAATGGGTTTGCCTGCTCAGAGTTTATTTTAATATGTGAAGCCAATACACCAATAACATGTTTCTTATGTCTTTAGCTAGCTAGCGCTATAGGGTATCAATCATTATTTCTTTCACGAATATATTTTTATATCAGTTTTTTGCTTTGGCTAGCCTAATTTATCTTATTTGTCACCTAAACCGTTTGTCACCTAGCTGTTTTGGTGTATCCTGTAAGTATGCAGTAACTGCCATTTGTACACGTAATAAAAGACACAAATATACTTATTATTCACAAGCTAGCTTGCTTGCTTCATGACATCAAAATAATAAAATCTCTCCAGCACGTTAGCCAGAAACAAATAGTATTTTACCATGTTGTTGATCTAACGTAAATAAACATTAATAGCGCCAGAACGGCATGGTGATTTTTTTAATTGGTGAATCGGCGCGAAATACGCATGTGACTTCATATAGCTAAAGAAAAATGGCCCGCACTTTTGTCCAGCGGCTTGCCCTTTTATAAAACAATTTTTTTCACAAAAAGTACTCACCCAATTCGGGTAAGTCTCAACTAACTTGAAAGTTGCGGACTCCCATGATCGTGTGATTACCCCCAATCGGGGGAGACTTACCCGATCGGGGAAAAGTACTGGAACGAAATAGCCTGTAAAGCAATTTTCTCAAAAAACTTTATTCTCTTTTTTTGGTTGAGTATATAGCTATAAACCAGGAAATAAATTTCTTGGTGAGGTAGTGGCATAAATTGAAAATATCCTATTTGGTACAGATAAAGATGTTCCACAAGAAACATTATGCAGAACCAAATGGAACTCATTGTATGTCAAACAACAACGTGAATGAAAAGTGCTTGTTGACGACCCTGCTGTCTGTTTGTTATCACACAGAATAGTTTATTTGACAATGCTAGGAAAACTTAAATTTCAGTGGTCTCTTAGTGGTAATTACTTCGCTGATAAAAGATTACAAAAACGTGCTTAGTTAACTGTCAAATATATAAACAAACAAAATCCAATAAAGCTCAATTAACAAATCAACCACTCACTTTCATTCAGCGAGATTCGATATGGGTACACACAGTTGGTTTGTATAAATTACAGACCGCGCAACTGATAGGCCCGCGCCTGCAATATTAGTGAACCAATATATAAAGGGTTGCGGAGTGAAACAGATATACGCAAGCGAAAAAATTTATAAGTGCGGCGCGATGCGCTGCATAAAATAAAGTTGGAATTTTGTGTTATAAAATCTGAACAGACCGTTTTTTCTGCTTGAAATAGATCTTGTTGCAGATATTTTAATTGCAGTGGAGTTGCCTAGATTGCGGCTAAAGTCGCATGGAGTAACCCCACCACTGATGATAGTTGTCTCAGAGATTGTTGGTTTCCTGACAAGTTTTTTCAGTTTTCGCATAGTCATAAGAAAAAAAGATAGTCTGGCATCAAACAATGGCTCATTGTTCATACTCTTTCATATGCTAATTTTTCGAGCCGAGATCTCCGACCCTCCACGATACTTCAAAATGGCTGCCTAGCGAGAAGGGTGTTACCTATGTTTTGAACTTTCCGCTTGGTTTTTGAAGTTCTTTTCTCAATATGCCGGGAGAAAACTGTGCAATTCTTGGTTTTTCTGTGTCCAGGAAACATAAACTTAGTCTGTTCAAAGTTCCACTGGCTAACAACGAAGTAAACAAGAAGTGGGGCGCCGATCTCATCAATGTTATTACGAAGAGATAGACCAATCTCTAAGAGATCGCATACAAAGTCGCAAATTGTATATATGTGAAAGACACTTCACGGAGGACGACTATTATGTGTGTAAGTAGAACTATTTTCTTTTCTTTTTTATGCTGTTCCTTGGTTTCCCTGCAGGCAAAAGAACCTTCTACCAACAGACTTGCATGCAAAAATGCACATTTGTGCTGGGGCTGCTGTACTCAACTTGCTATATTCTCCTGTCTGTTTAGATCCAACACGAAAAGCATTGAAAGAAGGAGCTTTACCAACGTTGAACCTTCCTGAAAAAAGTGTGAGCTCTAGCAGTACCTTCACATCATCGATCAGATCTCCAACATCAATTCAGAAACGTGAAGAATTTATGGTTTTACAACAGTTATCTCCTCCTAATTCTCCACCCATGTCTGTATATAAAGACTTTTTTGACTTCACACATCGAATCAAAAAATTATCTTTGGCTAGTTGCTGGAATATCAAATGTGAAGAAGATGTTATTACTGCGACTTGTACCTCTAATTGTCATGTATTACCGAAGTATGAAATTTTTATTGATGCATCACTATCATATAAGAGTTTATGGTTGGATGTTACCTGAACAGCATCAATTTTATTTATCGAATGACCGGTCATTTCATAATGTCATCCTGTCAAACCTGTCAAAATTTACGTGGGCAAGACAGATTCAACTTGATTGATGATACACCATTGCCGAAAAGAAAAAAGACACAATGAACCATCTTGACACTCTATCCGGCCATGGACAAAAACTGTCAAACCGGCTATTTTTATAGCCACAAGTGTTTTGAAAAAATTGAAATGGTAAAATACTGCATTATAAATTTTCTAGTCCTCTTTATACTGCAGGACTAGAGAATGATTGCACACCTTGTTGGAAAGTATTCACAGACCTGGTTCCCTTTATACTGTGGAACCGGGAGAATATGTATGGTATAATGTCTTATCGCCTAGATATATAGGTATGTATTAGGTATTTTTGTTGTTGTTGCTGACATATTTTGTTTTGTTCATATTTTGTTAAATTTATTTTTCTCGTTCAGCCTGAAAATTATTCAACTTACCGAACAATGAATGTATGCAAGTAGTAGGCATAAATCCAAAATAATGTGTTTTTAAAATGTGTGGGTATAAAAATAGCCCTTTTGGCAGTTATTATGGTCCATGTCCGGGACTGGAAAAGTTCAATGACCCACGTCAGTTGCAATGGTAGTTTGCTTCAGTTCTGTTCTTAATGAACGTTTCTTTCCTTTCTTCTTGGCAGCCTTGTGCGTTTCACGTACGTCTTCAGCATATGAAAAAGTGCGAACTCTAACAAACAGAGTTAGTAAATGTTCAAGTAGGTTGATGCAAATCTCTTTTTTCACTTTTGGATCAATTCCCTCACATATCATTTTGAAATTTGACAGTATAGTACTATCGGTTAAATAGTTCTTTAGCACATAATTTGGTATTAAAAGCAGATGTTTTTGCACGAAATAACTTTTCACATTTGACAAAAATATTTTGTGTCCTTTGATTGACTCTCCACGGATGTTAACCAAAGTTTGTGTCATCTACATCAATCTTACAATATTTCAATACAAGAGCATACTGTTGTGCAGAATTTTGTGTGCAATTTATGAACAATATAACCGGAAAGATACTGTAAACTTTTTAACTCTTTTTCTGGAAGTTCGGTTGTCATTTCAGGTGAAAAATCAAGCGACGAGGATACATCTGTTCCAGAGAGATGAATCAGAACATGGTTAGCAACTTCCATCAACAAAGTGTTAGTTATGGTGACATCAGCAAATTTTTTAGGCAGAAGATTTTGATCCAATAATCCATAAAACTCTGAATAAAATTTCTCAGCACTTCCACTGTATTTCTCAATGACAAATTTGATTTTTTCTCAGAGTTCCACAGCCTCATCAACAGAAAAGTTGATGTTTGAAAATGCATTCCTTGTCTGCTCAGGTAAACACATATCTTTCTTCACTATGGTGACACATTCAACCAGAATGACACGTAATTTCAAAGGGTGGAACTTCTTCAATAGCTGCTCCTCTTTAGAAAGAGAACTATACGCTTTTTCAGTAGCTGATTCACTATTTTTCTCTTGGTGTTTGGCGTTTTTATGTTTTGTCAAACCTCTGCCTGGTTTTGTCACTTTTCCACATTCATTACAAACAAATTTATCGCTATTTTCCACGGTAGATGATTCCTCAGATATAACTGCATCTATATCCAAACAAACAAACCTTATGGTAGATAAAGTTAAGACTTTTTTTAACTCTTTTCCCTTGAAACAAATCTCCGCCAAGGTGTTGTCTGCCTTTGGTTACGCCTTTTATATGTTACATTATTGATAGCTTGTGCCACTGCTACTGCAGAATTCAAATTCTTTACACATTCTTGCGGGTCGAGGTTCTGCTTCGTCTGAATCTCTCGACGAGAGAAAAATTGTACGTTGTTCCACACTAGTCCAAGAGGCCCCATGGTTTTGATAAAGATCTCTTGGATTTTTCCCAGATCATTGTCCATCGAAACGACTTTGTTTTGACACTTCCTTTCGAGAAAGTATTCATAAACGCATCTAATCTCGTTGCTTTAACAATATTTTCAGGAGTAGGAGTGGTTACGAATTCTTTTAAAATCCTTCTCCTTCAACACCCTACGTTAAAAAGTTTTGCGAGTCTGTCCGCGCTGTCCGGTAATGAATTTCGCCTATTTTTAAGTAATTATCCTTTATCTAGTTAGCGGCAAAAACGGAGAAAAACAAATTAAGATTTATTGTATTCTAAGCATACTTGTACATCCTGGTTTTTTTTATTGGAATCAAATTTGTGAAAAAAAATATTGAGTGTCCAGTGGCGATTCGGTAATTCTTGTATTAGCTTATATTGGAGCTAAAGTATTATTTCTCCTAGATAACTTTTGGCGCAAGGCTTGAATTCTGATATCCTTTTAAAACTAAGGTTCTCGATAAATTGCGTTATGATAGCACACTGCACGGGTTATTAATTCTATTTGAACCAGGTTGTGAGATATCAAGGTTTGTTTGGGACATATGCGCTACGTAATCTTCAGCGTCTTTTTACGCCTATAGTATTTTCCGGGGGTGACTTCAAAGTAATTCAGGTCCAAAGATTGGGACAAAATACTTATGGCAATGACAATCAAAATATCATCGCTTTAGTCAGTTCTATGATATATTTATAATAGTATCCTAAGAAAAATTAGCTACACATGATTAAAAAATTCGTAAAATTAAAGGATTTCTATATTCAGTTAAAAAAAATTACGTACATTTGATGAGGGCGTTTGTTTGTGTTTTTTTTGTTAAATCAATGAACGACATCTCTATTGTCAGAAAGTTCAAGTAAATAACGAAATGCGTGGAAATTGTATTTCCTTTTCCTATCTGAAATACAGTTGGTCATAGAATCAGTTCTTTATCTCTATGCAATCCACCCTTTTGCACCAGTCACCTTTTGAAAAAACAAATTAAAAAATAGTCACTGCAGTAGAAACTTTGACCGCCAATACAAACTGCCCGTAATAGAAACTAGATACCGGCAATAGGAACTGCAAGATTTTGCGGTAAGATGCATTTAATAAATATATCCATGGTCGTAAACAAAGAATTAAAATCTTAAATGATGGTTGTTAACAAAACGCCGTCTAGGACGTCGCTGTCCCAATAAAACAAATAATTGATATAATCCCACACGAAATAAATATCTTGTAAGCTCAAGCGGAAGCGGTCAGTAAGTAAATATCTGTGGGAAAAATCTGGGAAATCAATAAATAAAGAAATGCCGCAAAAATAGCTTTAAAGTAAGGGGAAATGTCGAACAATTCTAAAAAATGGCAGACATAAATTCCTGAGTTCCCTCCCATAACTCTTTAACTTACCGAACTTGTAACTCGACGATTACCGGCACTTAATCTTCATGTTGCTAATTCATTATCCTTTCATAGCTTGCTTTGATAAACACGGTTTTCCGTTTTTCTTGATTAATCATTCAGCCTTTATAAGGCCGTAGCGTGTGTAAATGAATTCGCACTAGAGTGACCATGCCACTACAAGGAAAGAGGACACTTTTTCCAATCTTAATGTACCACAACACATTGCGCATCTGTTTAATTACGAAAACACAATGTATCACAACACATTGCGCATCTGTTTAATTACGGAAACGCAATGTACCACAATACATTCGCATCTATTTATTTATGAAAACGCAATGTACCGCAATACTGCGTATTTATTTACAAGGTCTGTTGCCTTACTGAGTTTACAATTTAATAGGTAGGAGATGCCCGAGTTTTAAATCCAGAACAATTCCTCAAAGTTAGGAGTATAACTAGTGCGGATGACCAAGGTTGTTTCCAGAGTTGTATTTAAATACTTAAATCCTTCAAAATATACATTTCAAATATAGGGACGTTGATGATTGAATAATTAAAGTTATTTGGTGATTCGTAAAAGCTTCATTGAAAAGGAAACAATAAACTAAAATTCGGATTTCGGGCATCGCAGCACTTTCTCTTACATGCAAAAATATATAGCTACTCCTTTACTTCGTCCATATATCTGTAACTCATATGGTTTAAGACGTATCGAAATTCTAAATTGACTCGCAAAATACTACGCATTCGAAAAATTCAAGTATCTGCTCATTTTTATTTTTTGCATTAGGGAATAGAAAATAAACCAAATAACAGCGTGTCGTCGTAGGAACACAGATCATAGCACAATTTAAAAAGATGTTTTATTCACAGAATTGTGTAAAAAAATAAGTTACCCTAAGAAGTTCACACAAAAGCTGGACAAGGAATAAGCATGAGGGTTTGGTTTGTAGTTTTCTTTCGAAAGCTACCATACTTTCCTAAACCAAAAAATAAATAGCCGAGAATTCCAAAGCATTTCGGAAACTTTTTATTTCAATTTTGAATAAAAACAAAGTGCTGAATCCGTACGAAAACATCTGTGTAGCTTGGTGTTTGTTAAAGAATCTACCTATAGCTAAAGCAAGCTTTTTCAAACAAAATTCTGAGAATATTCTGATTTAGTTGTTGATATTTAATTTAAATATTTTGAACTCGTTTAGCCTTTTTGGTATGTGTACTATGTGTTGTCTGTCCTTCTTGTGCAAAAGTTATGTCAGTGTAAATAAAACTCAAAGCAACTAAACAATCGCGACGCACTTTTGTTCTTAAAGCGTTTAAATTTGAGCCGAGACTGGATGTTAAACGACACTAATGTTCAAAAACACGAATACGGATGTTCAAAAACACGACCACAAATGTCCAAAAACACGATCACGAATGTTCAAAAACACGATCACGAATGTTCAAAAACAGGATTACGAATGTTCAAAAACACGAACACGATTGTCCAAAAACACGAACACGAATGTTCAAAAAAACGAACACGAATGTTCAAAAAAACGAACACGAATGTTTAAAAACACAAACACGAATGTTTAATACTACAAACACGAATTTTTTTTTAAAAAAAAAATCATTGCTGTATATAGCTTTTCTATAATGTGAAACGTAAAAGTTATAACTTATTCACAATAAATCTCTAATATAATTATATTAATAATTTTATCCCATATACCAATATATTTTATCCTTTACTTCAACTTTCTTCTTTCTTTTGTTTTCATTATTCTTTTTCTGTTTTTATCGATTGTTGCATGCAGAATCGAAGTTTTCGAAAGCATTTTTGAAATGTCTCAACTTAACACGGTAGATGTCTCGTTAGCTATACTACTTTAACGTTAATGGAAGTCTTTCTCACTTTAACTTGAATTTCTTTCCGGTCGAGGTGACAAATGTGACGCTTTTCACTTTAATTTTTTCTTTTGATGAAGTTTGCTGACGTGTCTTTGACGTGGAAGGTTTGCGTTTTGCTGAAAAAAAAACAAAACTAGATATAAAATAAAGCTTTTATCTAATGATCTTGTTTTTACTATTTAAAATTTTTTGGATTTTATACTTGTTCCATCAGGTTCAAATTACATCCATAAATATTATTGCAGGAACCTAACAGAGTTCTAACTCTAAAAAAATTTCTTTAAAGGACAGCAAAAGAATGAAAACAAAAGTTTGTAATTTAATTTTTCCCGCCAAAATTTTCTACCCGTTTCAGGCACGGTACATCTTTAGTAAACATTTTACTTACTGTTGCAATTGTAAGGAGAAGCCTTCATCGCATTTCCTCTATGTCTGTATCAATTTTTTTGTTTCGTCAGTAAATTTGTTTATTTTTTGTAGCAAATATCACAACAAACGATGCTTTTATCATTTTTCCTTATCAAAACCGAAAGCAATGAGTGGGATACTGGAAAGTACCTCCACAACAATGATCACAGATTAGTTTATCACACTAGCGACAGATATGATATATAATATAATTAGTAAGATAAATTTTATAATACACTTTCGAAAAAGCTGCCAATGATATGGAAATAAAATTAATTAAAATGATTGTTTTTCTACACTACTGACTTCATTTTTACTCACTCGGATTACTAATGAGCATCCAAAATAATACATGACTTTTGAACGAAACGTTCCTCTAACTTTCGAAGTAATAATTAAAAAATGACACAAGGAAAAAATAAAAGCTAAGAAATGAAATCGTTTACAAAGTAGAATCATATAAGTTCAGGTTTAATTGATCTTGTCTTACATACGTTATTGGATTTGTCTATTTCTTACAGCAACACCCATTCGATAAATCCAATTAATGTGCCAAAGTAAGAGAAGTTTTTTCATTAGTGTTTTTACAGACTATTGACACAGTTTTCGGTAAAAGATTGCAATACAACACGTTCATACGCAGTCGTGTTCGAACCATGTATATGACTATACAATTAGGAACAAACTTCATCCAATTTAAAAAATGGAGATTTTTATTTTATTTTAAGTCAATTAAAAGTCAATTTTACAATAGTGATGAACTAATTTAAATCGACTATATAAAAATAAAAAAAAGTGAGGCTTAACAAGATGAAAGGTTTGGGGTGCAAATTTTGTAGGGAATTATTAACCCCTGCCACGAACGAATTGAACGAAGCTTTCTAATAAAGGGGAGCCTTTTACAGAAAGCGGGACTTACTGCCACAAAATTTAAGTTCTATTTGCGAGGCTATTCAGACCATGCGAAAGTGTACGGAATGTTGAGCGTTTAATAATAATAAACCTTCCCATAGGATATTTGCATTCTCCAATACGAAATATATCTTCCATAAAGCTAGGTGACACTTCATTAACTTCATTAATTTGTAGAGTTCTTTCGTATTTAAGGTTACCAATGGTGATGGCATTTTCATGATATTACAGCTATTGATGATAAACAATAGATGATTTCTTTTAGAGCTTTCGAATCATAATATCTCAATATGATCGACCGACTGAGGGCGGTCATTTCAGGCCGGTCACGTGCGAGAATTTGCAGTGCGGTTCAAATTTCGCACGGAGCTAATCTTCCATGCTTTCCATTGTTTTCAAAAAACCGTCACACGCATGGGCAAATTACTACGGTGGTTCCAGTACCACCGTAGTAACAAAATTATCGTTATATTGAAGAAGAACTATCAAAACAAACAAATGATCAGAGGTCTGATCGAGGTGAACCATTCTCTGTTGAGAATGAAATACGGATGTGCTATGATAAATATTCACCTATATATAAAATTATCGTTGTTTCGAACCTACGCCTGTCCCGGGTCACCTATGACTTGAGAAATGCCGGTTCTTCACAAAATAGTTTAAGCACAGGTTTTAAAATTTATGCTTGCAAAGAAATATTTCAATTTGCATTTAATACACTGGAATTCTCTCCCTTTTTCTTGTCACTGCTCTTATGCTATGTTGATCATTCAATCATTCTAATCATTATGCTTATACACTGCTCTTCTGCTCTTCTTACCTTTTTGGCATCCTCGTATCCTCAGGCTCCTTTTGGCTCAAAAAAGGCGAAATGCATCGGGAACGAGGTATTTTAGAGTACTTTATCCTCCAATTTTGTTTTAATCTTCTAAATTCTTTAAATTCTGTGTGTACATTTTGTTAAAGCGATAATCCTTTGTCGTCTTTCATGTCTTTAGCCGCCTAACTTTTTTTATTTTCCGCTTAGCACTTTCTATTTTTCAATTGAATTTGGATGTTCGAGATTACCGTATGATTAAACATTTTACACTAAGGGGTGGTCGTTCAAGAGTGCTTTAGAGCTTTATTTAATCAATTTCAGATACGATGTGCAATAGAGGAAAGACTATACACTTCATGTTTTGTATCGTTCAGTCTTATGTTCCTTATTATGGATAGTGTTCATTTTAGCCAAGTTAAGGCTTAAAATTAAACACAACTTATTAAAACGGGAAATTTTTATTGTCAATTATAAAATGGTTTTCAACTTAAAAATTGACACAAGTTCTATCGCTGTTTTCAATTATTTTTTTCATCTGTGATTTGCCAAATGAGAAAACTGTTTCCGTCTGTAAAATTTTCATCACGAACACCCTGTCACGGATATATCCGGGTTACAGTCTGGCAAAAACAGACTCACTGTCTGACAGCGCCATAACTCCTGAGAGCTATGATAAATGGATAAATTGGGCGAGACAAAAGTAACAAACATGAACCACCCTGGTCCTTAGCCATCAACCGCAGCTCAAATTTCGATAAGGTGATTATAATTTTCGCGTGAAAAAAAGAATGGTATTTTTTAAGGTCATGCTGCAAAGTTTAAAAAATGAAAAATAAAAAAATAGCTAAGAGCTGAGGAATGAATCCTTCACAATGTGGTTCCAGGAAAAAGATACCATGACTTCTAGTGCCGGTATTTTTACGTAAAAAAACACTGCTTCGTTGGCTTTCTCGTACACTCTGTTGGTTGTATACCGCAATGTATTGCATATCTATCAGAATAGGGGCTTTAACTTTTTGAAAGTATAATTTTGTACCTGGTATCTACACTTTTACAACATGCAATGCAGTGTTGTACAATAAATTTAAAAAACTTGTTTAAAGGGTCATGCATATTTTTGAAATAGGATAAAATGGGCTACACAAAAGTACCAAACATGAACTATCTACGTCTTGTCTTTAGCCACCAACCACGGAAGATATTTTGTGAAGCCGTTTATAGAAGTTGATTGAAAAAAGAAGGGATTTTTTTAAAACGCGACATGCTGCAAAGTTTAAAAAGATTGATGGATACTTGTATTTACTGTAAGCATGAGACGATTTCTTTGTCAGGTAGTTCTAAACCTGAAGACAAAGAAAAAACAGGTTTTGTCAATTAATATGTCGATTGAAATGAAAAATAATACACACTACTACATTCCCCTTTATTGTCCTTTAAACATCCAAGATCGTATTCTACGAAAACGAATGATTGATTTTTTGTTGTGCTGCGGATTCAAATATGTATGGAGTGTCCTTTTCATCTGTTCTTGACGGTATATTTAATTTTTCATACACCCATACACCCACATATGCATTCGTAAAAACACTACAAGCTAGGATGAGATTACAATCCCACTATTGAAATAAGAGCTCATTTTTTGTAAACCATTTGATAGCTGGTTTTCACCCGTTTGTGTTTTAATTCTGATTCATTTCCCCTACCTGTATTTCTCACTGAAGACGGTTGTATTCTCATTGTATGCTCATTTGTTAAATTTACTAAATTAATAGGGTTTGCTATACAAATAGCAATTATAATCATCACTTGATTATGACTGGGTCAGGGACATAAGATTTTTGCTACAAAGAAAAAGTAAATGTTGTGCTCAAATTAGAAGGAACATGTTAGCTGTAGTCAAACAAAAGATAAAACAATTTAATTAACACTAAAAGGTAACATTGCCGAAACAGCATCAATTGACAGTATGTTCGAATGATCAATAAAACGGCTACTCGGTCGGTAATTTTTCAAGAAATCGGATAGTTGAGGAGTGCTGACGCCCGCAATAATTAATACAACTTTAGGTTCTTGATTTCACTAAGTAACCAACGCTTCTAAGTCTACATTGGCAAGAGAACTTCCAAAAGCTCGGAGTGTGCGTTATTAAAATTAAAATAGCGTTCTCCATTGCTTGTGGTTATGAGCTTTGAAAATCCGCTCCCTTTCACTAACTTATGTCCACGGTTCTGTTGTCTTTAAGGATTAAATTACTAACGTTGATAAATGCATTGGAATGAAACGTACTATCCTAACTAGGCGGTACTCATCTACAGCAACTTCTTTTCATTTTCATAATGTTCGTTTCTTCCCTATCTTATGCAATTAGCAATTCTTTGATGGATATATAACCTTAACAAATTATTTTTCTTAACGCATATCTGCAATTTAACATGACTGAGTCATTTAACGTAATAGACACAAATATTTTATGCCTTAGATTTGATTACATACTGAGGATGATAACAAAGAATATTTCGACTTTTTAAAAGTTTTCTTATATAACAAGTGATTAAGATCACATATAAAATACGTCAACGTCTTATATTTAACTATTGCGTAATGTAGTATGCACCGTCAACTTCATTTAATTTGAGTTAACCTCACATCGTCTCTCAATACTTATCAATAAAGTTCCTATATTACGGTGGCTTGTTTATGCCATATCAAAAATCAATTCGCAAAAATTTTATAAGCGTGTTTTAGTCGTTAAAATCACCACTTGATAAAATATATTTGCTAAGTGATAAAAAAAGTGGAGCGTTATTATATTGACGTCACTGTTTATTCTTAAGAAATGCCCCAAAAAAATGATTAAATAGAAGCGAAAGTTCTGCTTTTCACGAATGTAAACAATGTACTTGTTGATTGAAAAATTTTTCCAGTCAGAGAAAACAACAAATGCCGAGCTATTACAAATTTTGGTGCATACAGCCAAACCAAGCAGCAGCAATGATTCAAAACGAAAAGAGAAAAGCAAGTTCAAAGTGCAATACAGCTGGCATCATCTCGATGCAAGCAAAGGGAGGTATGCACAAGTACGCAAGGTTGGCGGTGGTGGCAGACGTTTCAAATATGTAAACAGTGATACATCATTGTCTGAGTTGATAAACATAGCAAATGATCTCTATTTTCCAAATAAGAAAAGTTGCAAAGGCCCAGAAAGCAAGTTTATTTTCAGTTTGGCTGGTATTGGTATGGATGAGTTTGAAGAAAAAAATTACTATTTATGATGAAGAAAAGCAATTTTCCCTAGAGCTGTATGTGAATATGCGAAGACCTTCAGCTTGAAAGCGCCTTTCAGGTTCCATCTTCTCACCAAATCATAAAAAACATTTTGTACCTTACCTGGAACTGTATATATTGACAGCGATGACAGCGACGATTTTGAGCGGAGTGAATTTACAATGTCAACCCCAAGAAGGAAAAAGGATAAATTAAATGATCGTGCCTAAGTAAGTGCAATTTAAAAGAAAACAATTGTGTTCTCTAAGGGATATATAATTAAAGGAACGAGTTTAAATCAAAATACAGTCTCGGTGTCATCTGTGCATATGTAACGTGACAAAAAAAGTCTAAACAGGTATCTTTTAGCAAAATACCACTTGATTTTTTATAGAACTCCCAACTTAGTTAAAAACCACTTGATTTTTTATAGAACTCCCAACTTAGTTAAATACCACTTGATTTTTTATAGAACTCCCAACTTAGTTAAATACCACTTGACTTTTTATAGAACTCCCAACTTAGTAAAATACCACTTTATTTTTTATAGAACTCCCAACTTAGCAAAATACCACTTGATTTTTTATGGAACTCCCAACTTAGTAAAATACCACTTGATTTTTTATAGAACTAAAAAAAATATACCACAGGTATACCACAGGGGTCAATTTTGGGGCCGTTACTGTTTAACATATTTTTAAATGATTTTCTTTTTCAATATGACGTGAATATGCCGCCCTGCTCTGATATTCTAGTGTGTAACTATGCTGACGATAATACGTTTTGTGCATCAGCTGAAACCTTTCATGAAGTAAAATATATGTTAGAACAACTTTTTAGGTCAGCAGCTTTATGGTTTTCCGATAATGGCTTGCAATTAAACGCAAGCAAATGCGATTTTATAATATTCGGAAAGCCAGAAAGTCCACAAATCCGGCATTTAAATTTAAATGGAGCAATTTTATCTGCATCCAAATGTGTAAAGCTTCTTGGTATTAAATTTGACAGTCAACTTACTTTTGCAGATCATATAAACACACTGTGCAAAAGAGCTAGCTGTAAATCTAATGCCCTGAAGAGAATTTCTTGGATTGGTGATAATAAACAGAAAAGTTTATTATATGCAACGTTCATAGCATCTGAGTTCAATTATTGTCCTTTAGTCTGGGGATTTAATAGCAGGAAATCTATTTCAAAGGTGGATAGAGTTTTAAAAAGGGCAAGGTCTCAGTCTAAAGTGGAATCCATTTCTTCTACGAAAAGAATTCATATGCAACATTGTAGACAATTAGTAAAAGAGGTCTACAAGACGAAATGGAAATTGAATCCTTCCTACATGGAAGGTGTGTTTCAGTTTAGAAATGATACTGGATATAATTTAAGGTCGTCAAGTGCTTTAGTTAGACCTAGAATAAAATCTTCAAAATATGGGCTGCAAACATTTGGATATATAGCCTCCCAATTATGGAATTCTCTTCCTGATGAAATCAAATCTGCAGAGTCTTTGGTTAAATTCTGTAGAGTTATGGGCGAATTTTCTTCTTTCCAATGCAAATGTCGGATCTGTGCAGAATACATAATTAATTTAGGAATTATTTAATTTTTCGTTTAAACAGTCGATTTTAATTAGTCTAAATAGACTAACCATCTTCTCCAGTAGAGTCTTTCATGTTTTTTAGCCAAAAAGCTTCCGGATTGATTCTACTAGAGAAATGGTATTTTATTATTATATATTATTAGTTTTTTTATTAGTATATTTTATTAGTATATTTTAAATTTTTTGTACATTATCGACTATAAATAAAGCAATCTAATCTAATCTAATCTAAACTCCCAACTTAGTTAAATACCACTTGACTTTTTATAGAACTCCATACTAATTGGAACGTCAGAAGAGAGATAACGATTGCGTAGTAAAATTGATAAAGCATACGAAGAGTTTTTAAAAGGAGACAGAACAAAGAAAGAAGAAAAGGAAAAACTATTACCTGATAAGCAGAGGAAAGAGAGGTTAATGGAAGAGCGAACACGTAGATCCTGACTTGGACCAGGATCATTCAATTGTAACTGTACGCCATCCGCTGGTTAGCTCAAAAACAAGTCTTTTCTACAGTAATGCTAAAATGCTTGAAGTGTACGACTGGTTGGGAAGCTGAGCACGCCCAGTTGGTTGATTATCACAAAGATGTGAAAAGTCCTGATCAAAATGTTGAGTCATGGTCTCTTTATGTAGATACCAGAGAAACACCAATGCTTCTCTCGGGATACGGGGAGGTAGCTTTCACAGTCTTTGTGGTTAACGACAAGGCGCTAAGTCATGATGGAAATTGTTTCGAACCTGTTGAAATCATGGATAATGAAGACCACAATCAATATTTCGAAAATTTACGGCTAGAAGAGCTGTCAAAGTTGAAAGACACTGGAGTACGTAAATACGTTTCTAGAGATAACCTCCTTGATGATATGTTGGAGATTTATTCAGACGACGAAATATCATCAATGAAAATATCGCTTTCCTTTGACGGCGAAAGCGGCGTCGGCAAAGGTGTAACGAAAGACATACATGCCAAATTATATTCATTGTTTTACGAAAAATGCGAAGGTAGTCGTCAGCGTGTTCCGTCGCGAACTGTTGATCCAAACGAGCTTTCTATTATTGAGAAGATTATCACACATGATTTCATTCAATATGGTCAGTTTCCTACCGAGTTAAGCAAGGTTTTATTGCAACACGTACTATTTGAAAATTGTTCAGGCGATAATCTTCTTCAAATATTCCTGTCCTTTCTTCCCAGTGGGGAGGTTTTAATGTTGAAAAGGTTTGCTCAAAAGAAGATTAAGGATCCTCAACCAATTCTAGACATCCTAACAGAATTTAAAATATATCAGAGCCCTAAACCTGATAACATTAAGTCATTGTGCGTAAAAGCGTCTGATATTGCGTTAATCTGTTTGCATAACTATTCCTTTACCTGTTTGATGAACTAAATGGGTGCGTTTTGGAAAAGTCTTACAAAATATGTTTAATTCGTTGTACTCAAGTCTTGTCCCAAACTCTGAGCGTGTTGTAAATGCGCTAGAAATACATAAAGTGCAGCAAAATGATAAAAAAAAACAACTTGGCTGCACCGTTTCATCAGAAATTGTGACACATCCGAATTCTCGGCGACGTTAAGGCGGGGTCTGCAAAATACACACTTTTTTTAAATTGATTTTTTGCTGACTTTGAAGCTTTGTTGTGTTGTTTTAACAAACCGCTGTACCCAACTCGAATTATATTTGGTCAGTAGAACTCTTCGATCTTCAAAAAATGTAGGTACATGAGAATAATGTGGGATTCCTTTTGTGAAATACGAGAAAGTTTAAAGGGTACAAAATGAGGTATATTTTTGCTTGGGGCTGGCTGAATTTTTATGGAGAGACAATGAAAATATGTTTTTGTATTGCCTATGGATATGTATTTACAACTTCTTTCGTGAGATATGTCCAGCATATAGAAGAAATTCCTAAATTTTAAAGTTTTTTCTTCCAAAATTTGGTTTTTTTTAATGTTGTGACTGCTTTCGTGCTGATAAACGGTTTTCTATTATAGTTGCCACATATGTCATGTAAGAAATGTTAAAAGTAATGTTTTTGCTAAGTATTTCAACAATTTGTTTGACTTATTTAGTAAAATTCAGCTAGCCCCAAGCAATTCTTTTTATCTCTGTTCTCCAAAACCAGTTTATTGCCGCCATTACCTGGTCTGCATTTTCTGGGTGAGCAGAAGGTCGTGGTAGCCATATTGAACTTTGTGGGATTTGTCCTAGCTAATTGAAAAATCAGTCAAAGCTATATCGCCAGCTGTGTATAATTTTATTTTTAAGAAATTAGCCAAAAGTTAGTTCAGTTATAGACAGTTATAGCAATAAACATCATAGAACATTTTCTATAGCTCTTCCTCTAGACAGGATCCCCTAGGTTCACAAGCGAAAGCTCTTTATAACCAGAGTATTGCAGATTATGGTTAAATACATTGAAATAAAATGCTTTTGTGTAGAATCTCATTTCTGTTATTAAAATTAATGACTATATATGTGTTCTGAAGATAGAGCTGTATGCAATTTTCCCCTTTATGAAAGGTTCACTATACTAATGTCCTCAATACCTCTATAGCTATAGGTATATACAAGTTAATTATGATCTCTCATTTGCAATACTAATACCTTGTTTTGTTGTTAGGAATTTAATTTTAGAGTAGTTTTTTATCATAATTTAAAGGAAATTAATGATAAACGAGAGTCATTAAATTATAGATACTAAAAAAAACAGTGTGCCTGAATCAATATAGAAAGGGTTGCGAAGCAGGGGGCAGAGTCTCCTATGTTCGCAAGTGAAAAGTTGTGCACTGAAGACAATGTGAAGGTTCCTTCTAGTTGTTAGTTTTTTATCATTTATTTGATATTATTTCTATATTTTTAGGTTTATTTTCTTCTGTTGAGATAGAAGTTTCTTACTAGTAATTTAGTTGATTCTCTACTGTGACAGTGGAATGATTATAACAAAAGCTTCACATTTGTTAAAGTTTTATCATTTTTTGTCTGTGTTCAAGTTATTGGGTTTGTCGTCCTTTGTAATAATATAATTTTAACCTTTTAGGCTTCGATTATGCATAAAGAATGAGGATTTCCCAGTACTAGTTCTTTCATTGGTAAAAAAAATGAACATAATTTAACATATATATATACACATAAAATTGCAGGGTATATATACATAGGGTTAGCTATTTTGATTGTTATGTAACAAGGGGAAGTGACTAGAAAATCTTATAAAGATTTTATGCCACTTTTTATCATTTTCAAGGAAATCCATTTGTTAAATTTTTAACCACTTTTTTGTTTTCTAGTTCAGTGTTAATAACTTATCCAATTTTAACCTTGCCAATACAAAATAAAAATTGTTAACGTGAAACACAACAGACATGAAACAGGCAAATTATTGGATTAATTGAATTAATTATTGTAATTTTATGAGAATCTGCTTTAGTTATTTTGATTTTTTCACCTATTTTGGCCTGAAAATGTTCTTAGTTGTTATAATATTTTAGGAATTTTTGTTATAGAAATCTGTGACCAAAAAAAGTATTAAGCCGCTTTTACACGATCAAATTTCGTATGACATATACTATATGATCATATAAATTTGATTGTGTAACGTTATATATATGATAAAAATTTCTATTTTTAAGGATAAAACACGTCCTATTTTTTATATGATATATGATCATATAAACCTATTGTCTTCTATTGAAATTCAGATGTTAACCAATCATAACGCGTTTTTAATTGTACTGAAGTTATGTAAACATGAAACAAACATACAGAAGAGCAAGGAAATATTCAAGAGAAAAACATTGCAGGAATAAAATCTAAAATCGACACAGACACATTTTTTCAACAAGCGCAAAGATTTCGTCAAAATTTTCTGCCGTTATTTGCAAGTAATTCTTAGTCTTTCTGCTGTTCTAAACGCAAAACCGAGATCCAAGTCTCATAAAGATGGAGTTGTGACCGCCTACTCCACCTCCGCCTAACCAAATATATACTTTCTTTTTTTACTTTTTTACTTTTTTTGAGACAACTGCAGTTATTACAGCAGTTGCGCAAGTCCTTGTCACTCAAGTTGATAAAGAAAAAGAAGTGAAAGTAAAATTTGATGCACAATATATGATCGTGTAATACCAGTCCATATGATGAGACGAGCAGGTGGTTTATAATGATCATATATTATGTCATATAAAATTTGATCGTGGTAAAGCGGCTTTAGGCAACATTTTCCGTCCAAAACTAAACTTTTATTCAGAGTTGTTGCTTTTTTATAAAATATCAAAATACAGTGTACGAATAAAACAGGGTGAGCAGTATATAGATTTTTTCCTTTAAGAAAATGTTTTGTAAAGCTCGGTTCCCACTGTGGTTTAAGTGTGTTTTAAGTATGTTTAAAATAAGATTTTATAGTTAAAGCATAATGTGAACGTGTTCGTGTTTTAAAATTTTCGGCATAAAACCTGTTTAAACCACAGATAAAATAAAACCTTAGATCAAAAAATTTTGATATTGTGGTTTAAAGTTCAAAGGCACCAACAAAGGAGTTTTCAACGATTTTAGGGCACATTTTGCGCATTTTCACGTTAAAGACAGAAAAGAGAATAAAAAATGGCAGAAAATAAATAAGTTTGGTACAGGAAGAGAATCTTAGCGAACTTATTCGCAAATATCCAGTGATTTTTTGATAAATCACAAAGGCTACAAAGAGAGAAATGTTTTTGCTTTTAAAACAGTGGGAATGCTCAGGTTTTATTTTAATTTTTAAAACACATTTAAAACCTTTTAGGTTTTATGTTTAAACCCAAGTTAAACCACAGTGGGAACCAAGCTTAAATGTGTTCCGCTCATTTTAGTGCGAAAATTTGTTATTTTTTTACAGTATGCTGCAGATATTTTATATCAAAGTACAATTCTTGTAGAACTGCAACAATTACCTTTCTGAAATTTCTGCTTTTTAAAGGATGTATTTTTAACATGCTTGATGCTGGTTCAAATCCAGTTCCTTTACATAAAAGGATAGCTCAATGGTAGAGCAAAGCATTATTAGTAGCCTAATGATAAGTGCAATGCATGGTGTGCTTCTAAATTTTACTTTATAGTTAGTATATGAAAGAATTATGAAAGAATGTAGCCCATTTTTTTACGGTGTAAGGATGAAGACCTATCAGGACAAAGCGCTTTTTTGATGTAAATTGCTAAATGTTTAGGCAACTTATTTTCAAGTTTTAGTTAATTTTTTTTACCTAATGATCTCCTAGCTTTATTTTTTTAGCAACTATTAGGCTAATCACGTTTTTATTAAATAAATAAATAAATTATTTGTTAACTTAAATTTGTACTGCACTTTTAATTTTCTTATGTTGTTTTATTACCAAGATTTGAATTGTTTTTAGCAGCCATTTTCAAAGGTTGCACAGGGACGAAGTAGCTTTAATGTAGCCAATGCACATTTTGATTGAATGTATGTTGCGAAAAAATAAACGCAGACATAAAATCGCCGGACAACGAATAAGAATCGGCTATTCCACCCAATAAGGTTTCAGTAATATCAGGGGCGGCAAAAAATAAATAATTTAGGCGGGAAAATAAACACGGCGGTGCACAAGCGTTTTGGTGGCGTTCACTATAAAATGTCTGTCGTTGATCCGCTCTGCTGTGGCTTTGTTAAAATCGGAGCGTATGTTATTTTGACAAAAGACACGCCTTTAAAAAAACAAGATAATGAAAACAAAAAGGTATATAACGGACGTGTATTCAAACACAAGTTCAACGAACTAAAAGAAAAATATAGTGAATTGGTGACCGGAGTGGACTACAACACTTTTACACGCAACTTCCCTAAAATCGTTGAAAATGTACGAGGGTTAGCGAAACGTCATACTTCTTTAAGAGATAAGTTGCTAGAATGCTTCTCGCTTAAAGCTTGGCTTAATTTATCAGTGGAGAAGAGAAAGACACACAGCCTTCAGAACTGTCTTGGTTGTCAAGAAAGTTTTAAACAGTTTTTGGCGTTATTTCCCGCGAAAAAAAACTCGTTTAAAATAAAAGCAGAGAGGAGTGGCTTATTCAGGGAAAAGGAAATGAAGGTTTGGCTGTTATATTTTATATAATTATATATAATCTATACAAATTTACAAAGTATTTAAATAAATATATGTGAATTATTTGCTTTACGCGTAGAATCGAATGACAGAAGCTGTAAACGGACTTAATGACGAATTTGCATCAAGATTCGAGAGTTCGTTTACATCCCAGTTTGAAACAATGTTGCTGGAGAAAAAGGAGAGCGATAAACGATGTCTTTTGCGCACAGCGAAAAAAGATATTGAGCATCAGTGGGCGGAAACATCTGTTGAACGGTATGAAGTTTGTTGTTAATTTAGACCAAAATCAATAAGTACATAACAGTCGGCATACTTAATCTAAAATATAAATTAAGCAACATTAAAAAGTTTGTTTTTTGCTTGTTCTTTAGTGCTTATGGAGTACCTATCTCGTTACGAAACAGAGATAAACTGCGGTTGCATTTAAGCTTTGAAAGCAAAATCGATGCTGTAAAACGGACAAATGACAATGTCGCAAAAATTACACAGGTAAAGAATGCTGTTTCAATTGTCGGAATGATATTGTTCAGGTAATGATAATACCAATATCAATAAATTTATTTAATTTTCAAGGGCCTTAAAAGACCTCATAGCCACACCGGACAGCTGGAAAACTTCGAGTGGAGCAAAAGCGAATGTTTGGAAGAAATCAACAATTATCCAGAAGGACATCAGATTAATTTTAGCGATTTAGCAAGACGACATAAATTAGTTAATAGTAATGGTCAGTCTCCCTTCGATTTTTAATTATTTTATAAAACTTGATGTGGTCTTGCATGTTCTTATACAAAAACGTGGTTATCTATTTCCTTTTCAATAAATTGGTTTCGATAGCAGACATGAAAATTTGTGGTTTGTAACTCCACGTTTTTGAACGTCATGCTTGTAAGATCTTTTTATCATGTAGCAAGTTAACTTACCAATTTAGTATCTATATTCAGGTATTCAACCACAAAACTGTGGGCAAGTTTTAAAAGAACTGCTAATTAACAATGGATGCAATTTGACCAGGTTTCGAAACTGTGTAACAGCAAACCAACTTAGCACTGAATTTACTAAAGTGAGAAGAAAAAAACGGAAGTTAGTATTATTATACATCGGAATCACACATTTTTAGAAACTGCTAAAATCAATAATTCTAGTTCTTGTGTAGTCTTTTTTTTAATCTAGCAGGTTTGCACAGCAACAATTTATTTAAAAGTGACACAATTTTTTTAGACTGGACATCCCTAACTTTAAGAACATGTCCTTTCCCGTGGAAACAACAAACAAAGAAGTTAATGAAAAACTAAAAGATAAAATAACCACAGGGGAATACTCACTTGGAGATCTGATTGTGCCACAGTCATTCACCAAAGCAATTTTAAAAGAAGACAAGATAATACATGAAACTGTTGAGGTTAGTGGACGGAAAATGCCTTTAACAGAAATAAGAAAAAACATGTTGGAAAAGCATTTGCCATTTATGCGACTAAGATCTGATAAGGATTATGAAAACATGACACAAGAAGAATTGATTCTTAACTTAAAAAGAATTAACGAGTTCAGTGAACAAATGCCTTCAGAAGAGTATGTACATACCTTGAAGTGTTTTGAAAGGAGGCGTCATTTGATGTTTTGGCATGATGGGTCATCTATAGCTAGCCACAGCCATGTCCTCATGCTTGTTGCATGTATGTACGACCCTGCGTTATTTCTCACAGATGACGAGTATATGAAAAATACTAAAACAAAAATAAATGTGCAAGCTGTGATTGAAAAGCCGGAGTTTTACATTTTGGCCAGATGTCCTGCAACTGACCAGCAGCTTTTATATTCAAATGAACGCTGCAAAGATATCATAGAAATGAGGAAAAGTGTTGGACATGGTATAACTGATGTAATGAGATTTTTCAAGGGTGACAGTCCCGCAGCGGCATTTGAAGCTGGGCAGCAAAAAGGTGGCAATTTTTTTTGCCATTCATGCTCTGTACACGCTGATTGTGTTAGCAGTCTTGTACATACTTTTAAACAACAACATCTGTCCTTGCAAGATCGGGTCAGTCATGCTTTATCTTCTGTCGAATCATGTAATAAACTTAAAAGTGGAGCAGTAAAGTTACACAATGGATTGAAGAAGCATGAGCTGATAAATGAACTTCATCAACGAAAAATAAAGTTCTCCTGTGATCTCCCTACAAAGGAGTTAAACAACTTGCTTCAAGAGGAAATGCATGGAATTCAAAGGTTGCCAGCCCTCATGTTTGGGAAGTCCCATAGATCTTTGAGTGAGCTCAACCTTGAGGGATACGAGATATTAAATAATGAACCTTTGCATGATGTGTCAAACTACATTAAAAATATCTACTGTGAGCTTCCACATCATGTAGGTGCAAAGAAGAAGACTTTATTAGAAATAATTGAGGCTTCGTTTAATAACAAGGAAGCAAAAAATGCCTCTGATTACAGAAGAAGCCTGCTGATCGTAACAAATTGGGCATTAAAAAATTTAGAAGGTAAATATTTACTATATTTCTAAATTAGGGCTACAGTATTATTATCTGAAGATTTAGTTGCACCTGAATATGGGACCAAAAGAAACATAACAAATATAACTTACACCAATGTATAAACTAGTCTTTTCTTGTTATTAGGCCACTTTGCATTGAAACTGCTGATCTCACTTTCAAAGATCCAGGAAATATTGTACTTGCCAGCAAATAGAAGAAGTATGCCAAGTATTCTGCATTTGATAATTGCAACACACCACCACGCCATGTTGATAAAACTCCATATCCGTGGTAAATTAACATCACTGACAAAGAGGAAATTTTTTGGTGTGTATTACCATTCAATTATCAGACATTCTGGCACACAGCTACGTCTTGTTTCTGGTCGTACAGCCAACACTGAAAAAGAAGAGGCTAGTTTTAATCCCATCAAGACCGTAACTAAACTTACATCAAATAACCATCCAGAAAACATCATATGTAATGCCCTGATCAGAATGCAAGCCGCAATAAAATTAGGTGCAGGCCAAAATGCAGTGAGCAAAGATAAATCATTTGAGGAACTTTCCCAAAGAATACAGAGACATTCAACAGGTAGGTTCTATATTTTACCCAATGTTCTATCGATATTTTACGTTTTGACTTTATACTTTGTTTTTTTCATTTAATATATAAAAAAGATTATGTTATTTGTGCTCTGGTTACATAGAACAGAACGTCCTTTCAATCAACTAATCAACTGCCATGAAATGATGGTGAAATTAAAATTGACGTCGCCCTAATTTTTAGATTGCTATGGCTGAAGTATTTACATTAATGAAGAAAACAGCAATAGTTCTATTATTTATAAAAAATATAAAATGCGTTTTTTTGCTTAATATTATTGTGTAGTATTTTTATAACAGGGACCGTGATACCATTCTTTTGGATAGAGAAATATCCAAATGATCATGAATGCTTTTTGAAAAGAATAGCTGACTTTCTATTGGATTCACATAAATGGTGGGAAGAAACCAGTGATGGAATTATATTTAAAAGTGTTGATTCTCTACCTGGTGACAGTTCCTTGATTCTTCATCATTATCGATCGTCAACACTAAAAGAGGAAGAACAATACCTTCAACGGTGTTCACATTTAGCTCTTTCTTGCAGTACCTAGCAATGTTGATGCAAGCAATTTAAAATAATAAAACATTTTAAAACTTCAAGTGTCTTAATTTTACTATTTGGTGCTAAATTATATTATCAACAATTTTTATAATACTTTGACATTGTTTAACCTTTCAAAAAAATTTACAAAGTTTATTAACTGTCAATTTCCTTTGTATATATACCTATTTTGATTATTACAAATCTGATGTCAAAATATTTCGCTTACAATACTTTCTTTATTTGCGTACAAAAACTAGATGTAAGGTACATAAAACTTTTTGAAAATAATGAATAAGAAATTACCATGAACGAAGAATCATGGTAATTTCTGCACACCCTTACCATTGTGCATATAATGGCTGAGAATGTATGTATATTTTATATGTGTAACTGTTATACCTTTAGATTGTGGGAAAAATGCTTAGTTAATAAGCATTGTGTACCTGCGTTGAAAGTAACTGGAAAAGATGACAAAAAGATGGTACTGAAAAGTTTAAAAAGATTTGAAAATTACGTAGAAAGTCCAATCACAACTCCAAAAGCTAACAAACACAATACTACCACTACTAGCACTGAAAACAACTTAACACCAACCTCCTTATTTCCGCCACAAGTTGCTTCAACACCACATGCTGTTTCTGCAACCAATTTAAATACTCCCCTGCATCAATTATCACCAATTTATAAGAATGCTACCAATATCTCATCACCTGAAACACAAAAAAAACAAGAAAACATTACAGGTTTTAAATTCCAACCACCTCTATGTCCCACCTCATCATCCACTTCTGAGCTGTCAAGAACTTCTCTCATGATGAAAGCTGTTATTGGGGACATTCCACTAATATACCAGTACAATAAAACCAGAAAGGAAATGAAGGCTAATCCATGTCAATTAGCAAAAGAAAAATACCTGCAAATTATAGCAGAAGTTGAGGTGAAGTTAAAATTGGCAGAGGAAAATATAAAAAAGAAATTAAAGAACTTGGAGTTGAGCTGCATTGGCACAAACAGCACAGCATTGTCAATGATCCCAAAAAGTGAGAATGAGTTGGCAAAATACAAAAATATTTTAACATTATTAAAATATTGTGCTGCCTTAAAAAAGGAACTTGATTTATAAAACAAATCATAACAGAGTCAATTTTTGCCCAGTAGAAATTTTTTTTTAAGAATTGTTGCGTTGTTGCAAATTATATTATATTATATATATGAGCATATAATCTTTAATTTACAGTGGAGAGACGTTTTGAACAAAATGTAGCGCAGTTACATACAGGAAAAATTTGAATAATTGACAGGCAGTAAAAAGTCACACCTTTCTATTCTTGCGGTCGGATTCGCGTCATAATACTGGTTGAACCAATCATGGGCCAGTATTCACATTAAGCAGCCATTATGAAATGGTGTACAAATGCCGTAATCGTAATGTTTTTGTAGCGAAACCTTTATAAATACAATACTGGATTTTTCGAAGAATTCTTTTTTTTTAGTCAAATCTTTAATACTAGTCGGTGGCCGTTGGAAAAATCCACGGGTTCGCTCGTCCTTTTTATACAGCATTGCACGCGTGTCGCTACTTGCGGTACCATTTTGCGCGACAGACAGACGTATACGGGTATTATAATATAGATGTTTTAGATACTGCTTAATTTTTGCCATTTCGTGACATTTTAACGCCGTTTTGCTTGTAAATTCTGTTTACTTAAGATTTCTATTGTGAAGGTTTGACTGTGAAAAGCCCACTTTGTACCCCATCGGAGAGCAACGAAGGAGAACGTTCCGACCGCAAGAATATATTTAACTTTTGTCTGCAAACAAAAAAATAAAATATATATTATTATAGTTATAATTTGTTTACCTGTCCACTTAAAAGAGAAAAGTGGCGTAAAGGTTGAAATAATTTTTTTAGCATTAATAGATATAGCTAGAGACTCAAAATAATATTTTGAATAGGCTGGTCAACAGCTTACACAAAATGGCCCATTTTACATTTCTTATATAATAGCTAGCTAGCTAGCTACTATCCATTGAATTTTTACCTTAAATCCACATCTTCCTGGATAATTCATTCTAGGGGATAATCAAGACATTAAAATACCAGTCTTAGAATGCTCTCTTAGAACAAAAATCTTCACAATGAGAAAAAGCCAATATCAGCAAATAAAAATCATTTTGCTAGCTAGGTAGCTATATACTCAATAAAACTGTAATATTCCAAAAGTTTATTTATCAATAATATTAATAAAGAACTGACTTACCATTTATTTGTTTGTATAACTCTTTTCCCCTCTTTAAATCTTTAAATGTGAACCAACAATCAACAATGATGACTGTCAGGGCAAAGCTTTATATCAAATTCAAAAATGCCACGAGGCCGCGCAATATGACTATTTTAGTTGAAAAACGCGGACCAGATAGCGCGTAACAACATTACTCGCCATAGTGTAAAATTGTAGCAGGCGAGTTAAAAATGCCGCGGCATTCAGAATGCGCCTTAACGTCGCCGAGTTACATCATCTGTTACAATTTATCACTGGATCGTTTAATCTTTGGCCTAACGACGTGATTGAAGTGGAATATATTAACGTACGACCAATGTCCCAAACATGCTTCAAGATATTAAAACTGCTTCGGCAATATAAATCTTGCACACAAATGGCACAAAATGTGATGAATTATATAAAAAGTGATGAATTTTGGGCGATTCAAGACAGCATGGAGTAAAATTTGTGACAACATCGAAGATACTTCATAAAATTTTAGACAACTTTTGTTCACTATGTTATGTTAAAAACTTTTATTTACAGTTATGTTAAATTTGATCAATGTGATTTTTTAAACGTTTAAATAGCGCAAATGCCTCGTTTGCACTCTTGGGGAAGTTTAAGTCTTCTTTAACCATGATTCGGATAGGGAACGAAGTAAATTCATGTCTGCAGCCAAAGTCTAACGGGTTAGATGTGCAGGTATCTCTCGCAAGTTCGATATTTTCTTCCTCGGCATTATATAAGTAGTCAATTGTACCTAAAAAACACAAAGTTTGTTCAATATTTACAAGTAAATTTTTTGTTATAGCTGTTTTTAAATTTAATTACCACATGCACTAGGAAGTTCATAGATAAGAGAAGGTTTTCCATTTGGACATTCTTAATTTTTGTATGGACGGGTTCTATGGTTATTGCGTATCAGCAGTACTTCGTCTACTTCTTTTTGAATAACCCCCAAGAAGCAGAATCTAATGCATTCCGTGTTTAATAAATACATATGAATTAAATGTGGAATGCAAATGGTAACATTCTACCAGCTTATTTTTAACTAGACAGGCTTGTAGAAAACAGCGTTTAATTAACGAACAAGTAGAAATGGCTCAAATGTCAATTGGGCTATCTTCTCACAAGTCCTGAACAGAACAAACATTTTTTTAATTGCTAAAAATACCTTAAGTGCATTCGTACCCTGCATAAGAAAGGTATTTCCACAGCTTACCCTGAAAAAGCTAACACACCATTGAGAATTGTAACCTCGCAGTTTACTCCACAATGCTTCAATAAGCTAATTTTTTTAATGAAGGGCAAAATACAGTGAAATAAAAAATGATTGAAAAGAAAATATATTGGATATCAGGAGCTTTACCTAATTAGAGGTGGATTTCCCAAACTGAAAACCTTTTTCTTCAGCAAAAGCATCTGTTGCAATCCCTTCGAAAATTCCGTTGAATACCAGCGATGTTGACATTCTCAGTTCCTCTGGCAGCTGTAATGCGTCGCAGTGTACCTGCGAATAACGACATGTTGTTAAAAAAACCCTAAAAAATTGAAAACTTTGAAGGAAGAAAGGAAAAATTGTTAATAACTTGACGATTTGGAGAAATCCATCCATAATGACATAGTTCTTTCCGTAAACTTTTTCTTACTTCAACCCTTACCTTTCAGCTTGTTCGCACATTCAATAAAGTGCGAAGCAACGACAGCCGGATCATTATTTGTGCTGTTTACTTTAAGCCACAATTCTTTTCGTGAATATCTGAAACACGATATTTTATTTTAACAGTGGGGAATTTCACAGATGATAGTACTTATGTTCTTTAAAGTTATGACCCACCCGTCAATACAGGCATGGATTGGAAAACCAAACGGCTTCAATTTATCGTAGCCATCTATGTGCCACACGTAATTAGGTCCCTATTAAAAAGGTACGTCGGATAGTTCTTCCCAATCAGTAAACAATGAAACTGGATGCTTGTATTTCTCATACGTACATTATTGGCATACTTTCGACGCGTGAATCTACGATTTGTTCGATTGTCCACCTCTTCTGGATCGATCAGTTTTAGCAATGTGGCTGTTATGTGGCTGGTCCACATCAGTTTTGTTATATAAATATTAACTAAAAACCATCTCTAAATTGATGTTTCTTAATTTTTGTATCCTCTGCACCAGCCTGCGTATACCATTTTCGCTGAAAAACAAAAATCCCGCAGTTTTGTCTCGCTTAACTTAAGAATAATTTGTACGTCACTGCGCTATTGTTATCTCATGGTTCTTAATAATTATCATGACGTCATTAAAATCGATTCTCTTTCCTAATAAATATGCGGTTTTCATGATTTCATTCTCGATTTTAAAACACAATTTAGAGTTGGAGATCCTTTGTAAATAACCACTTCCCATCGTAGTTCGTCATGATGCGGAAAAGCCGGCATGTGAGACCAGGACCCCGGGCGCAAAGGTGGGACCAAGAATTCAATTTTTAATAAACATCTAACGGACCGGATTATTATATACAGAAGTGTTAAAACGCAGATGATATTAGCGTTTTTGACAATGTTTCAACAAATAGAAAGAAAAAACAAGACAAGAGTGTTGACAAATTTTTTGAAACAAAAAAGCGTAAATGTAACAAAAAAGCATGTATAATATTATGATTCCATTTTGTCAATGAAACAATAATTTATCGTCGACGTATATTTTGACGTATGTCAAATTAAAAGAAAATTAATTTACTTACACGAACCTCTCTCTGTTAAAGCACAATTATTACTACACCGCAATATGACCTCTCCCACATACAAGAGTGTCATATATTTTCTTTAATCTTGTCAAAAATTGTAATATTACAATTCTAGTTATTAAGGCGAGTAAAGGAAGCGAAGTATGATATTACAAATGCTTCTGCATTTTCCTACTTCCTATGCCTTGACTTAGAAAGAGTGCATAAACACCGATTTGTATATTGATAACTTCAATAAATCATGAAAGAAGTAATTGTTACATCGTTGATGATTTGGAATGGACTAAGGTATTGTAGCAAAAATTTAGATTAATTAAAATAAAACGCGTCGTTATTTTTAAAAAAATTCTTTGCAATCTTGTGTTGCTACGAAGTTTTGGAAATATAGTACAATAAATACAATAAACACCATAAATTTATTTTCTATTTCTAATATAATGAAGAAATATTTAAATAATTGAAATTATTATTAGTATTAACTTTTTAGTTTTTATTACATTTTAGGAGAAAACAAAGAGGAGAAGTTGGTTTACAAGAAGAAAGTCGCTTAAAGATAAAACTGAAATGTGTAACCATTTTATTTTATCAAGTGGTTCGAAATTTAAATTAAAGTGAGAATGAAAGAGAATTGAAATGTCTCGGCAGAATACTAAATATGAGATTTTAAATAACTATCTAGAAGACAATTAAAATAGTGTTCCGAAAGAACATCACCCATATTTGGATCGGAATTCATTAAGTTAATAAGATTCTTAGTGATTGTAACATTCACTTATTTATTTCCAAAATTTCCCAATATATTTCTAAGTACTCTTGTAGCCTCAAAGGTTATAAAGTCCTTATTTTATCACTGTTACTAAGTAACGGTATGTGGCAACATAGTTGCTATGCGTTAGTTAATTTATAACACACCAAAATAGTCAATTAATTAATTAAACAATATAATTTCACTTTTGGAAACGTTTTAAAAGGGAAGTTGACCCAATATTTTTTTTCATATTTTATAAACAAAATTAAACAACTGCATATTTTTTTTGTTTTGTTCATGTTTCTCACAGAATAAATTACAAAAAAAAACAACACTTTTTAAAATTTCAGGTAAAATCTTAACCTCTTTTGAACGTAAATGAATAGCCCTTGTAGGCTAAAAGATTTCAGATTTTTAACAAGTATTAAAGTCAAAGTCAAAATATTGCGTTAAAAAACCGTAAAAACGCATTCCTATCAATAAGAACAAATTAATGTGTACTGTTTGGTGATGTTTGTTGCAAAGCTTTAGTTTGAAACAGCATTCATCACTTCATCTGCTAAACAACACTGAAGTTGGCTAGCAGTGGTGTATGATCTGCATGATATGCGTCAAGCTTTGATGGTCGAGCTGCTCCTTTGGTTTTGGCTAAAGCTTTTTGTATGTCCTCCCCGTCAACGGATCATAGGTGGATATGTAGATAAATTCCCTAGGGCTTGCGGTAGTAAGGTGTCAAAGTTACGAGTTGGGTCCGTGTGCTTTTCCAATAAAGATTTCATTACGTCATTGTTCATTTGCAAAATACCCGGAGAGCTTTCCTTTAAAAGAGGATTAAGGGCTAAATTTATCCAACCCTAAAACATCTGGTTACCCAAGCGTTATGCTATTGATTCTTCTTTTAACTTTTTACTTTGCATGAAGCAATTTTGTAATTCGTTGCATACTAGTAATTTTTGGATTTTATTCGGATAACTTGCTTGTTTTTCCTGTAGCATCTAAAGCAATAAAAACGAACGCTTCATTGACAAATTACCATTAGTAACTTGTTTTTCCACTTTGCTCAGTGAAGTGGCTTGTTCAATGAACCCTTCGCCAGAAAAACCACTTGTTATCATTTTTTGCTTTTTATAATCACTAGAACGAGTTCCCCAAGCCGGAATAGTCTGAATTCTAACAGTTGGTTGCTTAAAGGTGCAAGTTACTTGGCCTCTCTTTTTGCACTTGTTTTGGTGATTTGGCATTTAACTTTACACAGGAAAGATCGAGCCATACTTCACTTTGAAATAATTAAATGTTTTCTGTTCTCTCTGTTCTTGTTTGGTTCAGCTGAATGTCTCAATGATACCTTTTTGATCTCTTTTCGTCAATTTCCGTCCACTCTGCGTTATCGTTGAACTCAAAATTATTTGCATGACTTTCTTCCATCATTTAATTTTTTTTAATTAAAAGAATGTATTTGATACTTTTAGTGTTCAAATCCAATTAAATTCTTTCTGAGTTAACGTATAACGATACGAATTAAACGAGTTTCAAATCCCTTTTGTTCTACATGAGGTATAGGCTAAAAAACTTTTTGACGTTTTATTTATTTCGTAAATAATGGGCGTGGTAAATTTACCGCCCCGCTCCCCTCCGGCTCCGCTACCACATTTACTAACCTTATTAGTGCTTCAGCATCTTTGTCACCGTCTTCAATTTCTCAATCCCCACTTTTTTTTAAAATATTTAAATCGATTCATCATTTACTCTCTGGTCAGGAGATACTTGAGTTCTTCCACCTTTTCCTTTATCAGGGCTGGCAACAAGGTTTTGAAGTGAAGGGGCCACAACATGGAAATATATAGAATATTTTTTATTTCCATTTATATTCAACTAATATATTTATATATTATTTAATTTATATTCAATTTTTCTGTAATTATTATCGAAAACGTTCAAAATATTAGGATTAAAAAATAAATTTTTCTAACTTTCCAAACACCGTGGGATGATTTCTCGCGGGCATAACTGAAACTGCATGTAGAGCATTTTTCCAACTGTATTTACCAGACCATCACCTCTGCTAAATCAAATATTTTGAAACGAGCATTAGACAAACAAGTCCATACTTATATATGGTATATATGATATATGACAAGTGGACAAAAAATGGTATTTTACAAAAAAACTTGAACAACATTGTAGTCCTTGCAACTAACAAGTTTTACACTAGGCACATACAGTTGATATTAAGATTTTCAAAAAATAATAATAAAATAAATAAATAAATAACTAAAAAGACATAAGATAAGCGAACTATAAATATTACAAAAAAACGAATTTCCATCAAGTAATGAATGCTGATCAAAATCTTCTTTTTCAAAGTTTTCTATGGAAATAAGTTTGAAAATCATTGCCATGATTTATTTGTTGACAGTTTGTTAGCATGTCGGTGGAATTACATCTTTGCAACTGGGACACTCTAATGCTTGGCCATAATAATCCAAACGTATTTAATCGTTTGTACATCTTACGTTTCGAATATTCTTTACAGTTATTACATTCTCTTGTTTTCATTCAAAGATACATCTTTTCTTGCAAGACATAAATGTATTTACTTCAATTTAAATTTCGAACCACTTGAAGAAACAATGGTAACACATTTTACTTTCGTTTTTGTAATAACTTTTTTCTTGTCAACTGACTTTTCCTTCTTTTTATCTCCTAAAATGAAATAAAACAAATAATTTAAAGCTGCATATTACTAGGTATTGCAAGTGTATATTTTGTAGCTATCTAATTAAAAATAACTTATGATTTTCTTACCAGATTTTGTAAATGGATACATTTCCTATCAATATTTTTTTTTCTTTTCAACTTGATGTTCTTTAGCACGTTTTTAACTAGAAATAGGATTTTCAAAAACGAAAATCATATTTATATAGTGTTTCTATAGTTTAGGCGTAGGAAGAAAGGAAATGCGGAAAACTTTGTGATATTATACTTTGCTTTACCGCAATACATTAAGTAGAAATTGCATTATGTCACAAGATACAAGACACGTCGATTTAGTTTATCTGACAGTTTCAAGTACGTCTGTTTGCAAGTGTGAGAGGTCATATTGCGGTATATTAATAAGTCGTCAAGAGATACTTGTGTAATTAAGTTAATTTTTGTTGAAATTTAATCACATAAATGTTACATAACAAAGTTGAAACAGAGAAATTACATGTACATTTATGTGGTTTTAGGGTATACTGTTTAGGTCCTTTCCAATTGATATGCAATTTCTACTTAATGTATTGCGGTAAAGCAAAGTATAATATCACAAAGTTTTTCGCATTTCCTTTTTTTCCTACGCTTAAACTCTAGAAACACTATGATATGATAACAGGTGAACAACACGTATAGAAGCTTAAACTACATTTTTACCTGAATCTAAATTTTTGCGCTTTGTTGCACTTTGGACCTGAGTCAGAAATAATTTAAACTCCCTATGAAAGTTCTTTCGTAGAACTTGACAGGACATTGTAAATAATCAAATAACAATGTTACGCAATGGTAAAGTATTTTAAATTGTAAATTGCTTATTGATGATATTAAAACAAAAAATATACAAATTTGGAGTGATCAAAATTAATGGTTACGTTTTTGCTGAGAAAACTAAAGTTAGGCACATTACAAAAGTGACACTGTAAGGCTTAATTGCTAATATCGTAGAGAAGAAAGTAAGTTTGTGATGAAGCTATAATTCCATGACAGAACTGACATAATTGGCATTAACAAAAGAATGATTTCCTCTTATCAAAATCAATTGTAAGCTATTCCCACCAACTCTCTAAATCAACAGTAAGAAGATTGTTTTTTCTTTTGTCTCGAAATGTACGCGGATTTTAAATGATTTAAATTGAAAGAAACAAACATACCGAGGTTGTAATGCTTCAATCGCTTTATGAAGGTAGGGTAATTGAAATTTATTCGCATTTGGAAAAAAGAAATGAGGATCTAAGGAAACACCGTGTTACTCTTGGCGATTTCATTTTTAGAATTAGAACTTAGGTGTAAGTTTCTTCAGACTAAGTGTGAAGAGACCATGGGACAGCGGGAGAAGCAAAAGAAGAAGGGGAACTACACTTTTCCAGTGCCATGATGACATCAACGTTGCACGACAAGCATACCATGGTCATGTATTTATTTGTTGGCAATCATTGCAAATTTGTTCAGAAAAATCATGTTCGACTTTGTGATTGCTGACAATGCAGATCTTCGCGAACAATTTCTTTGTGTGTTTGGTTTATTTATTCAGATTCAACAAATTGTTTTTGTAAACGATTTTTGGCCGATTCCGAAATAGATGCCTTAGAGAGATTTCGCAATGGATTTGGTGAGGCTTTACTAAAGCACTTTCTTGAGGAGACAATTACACACAAACTACACGAGTTAGTTTTTTATGCGCCACGATTTGCAAAAATGCATCGCACTTTGGGACTTTGGAGTGAAGAGGGGCGTAAGAGCTTGCACAACTCAGTATATAAAGTAAGACAAGTTGTAGATTAGATAAATTAGAAAATATTTTATTTTTAGACAATTTCGAACATGTTATATTTTTAACTTAAAAACGTACAAACACCCTGAGGATTAAAAGAATTACTTCCGTTCTCCTGTTAAATGCAGCTCGTATATTAAATTTGTACGCAAAATAGCGGTTTTTCACGTATATGGTCCCAAAACGTGAATTCGGACAGTTTTCGACAGATCGTAATTTCATTAAAGACAATTTAGAACAGAAACAACGAGGTTTTCAAACTCATCAAACGAACTTATAACAGTAATCGTGGTCCTAAAGGGTCTTTTCTCCAAAGATTTTTTACATTTTGTCTAAAAAGTGAATTTGGTCAGTTTCCGAACTTTTTTTGACGATTTGGGACAGTATGAAAAATTATTACACTTATCTTGTCTCGGGAGATGTTTCTTGCTATTTTGGCCCAAATTAAGAAATTTCGGAGAAGTGTCCGAAAAAAGCATTTTTTATTATATGGACACTTTATGGTGATAAATATCCATTTTACAAAATGTAAAAATCTTATTTAGTTCTCAGGAAATTCTGCTTTTGTTGCCAGGGTATATTGTTTTCTTTGCAGGTCATTTTTGTTTGCGCTAAAACAGCCATGTGTAAGATCCCATAATAACAAGTCCTGGAAGGCGTCGGGTGGATCGCACACATTCACCGAAGAACATAATATGCGGGAGCGGATGAGGCAGAAAAGTAGGAGCTCAGGAAAAAAATGGTTTCAGTAAATAAAGATTTGGGATCGTGTGCGGCGGAGCTTTACTAAAGAACAAAGTTTTATACTGATGTTAATTGGGTATTATTTGACACATGCCAAAAATGGTCACATGAAGTTTGTGAATTGTTTGTGGAATCTGAAGAGACTACTTTAGAGAGATTTACGTGCCTAAAATGTTCTGGATTAGGTCGATTAGATCTTCATTCGCATTTGGAAAAAAGTATTGAGGATCTAAGGAAACACCGTGTTACTCTTGGCGATTTCATTTTTAGAATTAGAACTTAGGTGTAAGTTTCTTTAGACTAAGTGTGAAGAGACCATGGGACAGCGGGAGAAGCAAAAGAAGAAGGAGAACTACACTTTTCCAGTGCCATGATGACATCAACGTTGCACGACAAGCATACCATGTTCATGTATTTATTTGTTGGCAATCATTGCAAATTTGTTCAGAAAAATCATGTTCGACTTTGTGATTGCTGACAATGCAGATCTTCGCGAACAATTTCTTTGTGTGTTTGGTTTATTTATTCAGATTCAACAAATTGTTTTTGTAAACGATTTTTAGCCGATTCTGAAATAGATGCCTTAGAGAGATTTCGCAATGGATTTGGTGAGGCTTTACTAAAGCACTTTCTTGAGGAGACAATTACACACAAACTACACGAGTTAGTTTTTTATGCGCCACGATTTGCAAAAATGCATCGCACTTTGGGACTTTGGAGTGAAGAGGGGCGTAAGAGCTTGCACAACTCAGTATATAAAGTAAGACAAGTTGTAGATTAGATAAATTAGAAAATATTTTATTTTTAGACAATTTCGAACATGTTATATTTTTAACTTAAAAACGTACAAACACCCTGAGGATTAAAAGAATTACTTCCGTTCTCCTGTTAAATGCAGCTCGTATATTAAATTTGTACGCAAAATAGCGGTTTTTAACGTATATGGTCCCAAAACGTGAATTCGGACAGTTTTCGACAGATCATAATTTCATTAAAGACAATTTAGAACAGAAACAACGAGGTTTTCAAACTCATCAAACGAACTTATAACAGTAATCGTGGTCCTAAAGGGTCTTTTCTCCAAAGATTTTTTACATTTTGTCTAAAAACTGAATTTGGTCAGTTTCCGAACTTTTTTTGACGATTTGGGACAGTATGAAAAATTATTACACTTATCTTGTCTCTGGAGATGTTTCTTGCTATTTTGGCCCAAATTAAGAAATTTCAGGGAAGTGTCCGAAAAAAGCATTTTTTATTATATGGACACTTTATGGTGATAAATATCCATTTTACAAAATGTAAAAATCTTATTTAGTTCTCAGGAAATTCTGCTTTTGTTGCCAGGGTATATTGTTTTCTTTGCAGGTCATTTTTGTTTGCGCTAAAACAGCCATGTGTAAGATCCCATAATAACAAGTCCTGGAAGGCGTCGGGTGGATCGCACACATTCACCGAAGAACATAATATGCGGGAGCGGATGAGGCAGAAAAGTAGGAGCTCAGGAAAAAAATGGTTTCAGTAAATAAAGATTTGGGATCGTGTGCGGCGGAGCTTTACTAAAGAACAAAGTTTTATACTGATGTTAATTGGGTATTATTTGACACATGCCAAAAATGGTCACATGAAGTTTGTGAATTGTTTGGGGAATCTGAAGAGACTACTCTAGAGAGATTTACGTGCCTAAAATGTTCTGGATTAGGTCGATTAGATCTTCATTCGCATTTGGAAAAAAGTATTGAGGATCTAAGGAAACACCGTGTTACTCTTGGCGATTTCATTTTTAGAATTAGAACTTAGGTGTAAGTTTCTTCAGACTAAGTGTGAAGAGACCATGGGACAGCGGGAGAAGCAAAAGAAGAAGGAGAACTACACTTTTCCAGTGCCATGATGACATCAACGTTGCACGACAAGCATACCATGGTCATGTATTTATTTGTTGGCAATCATTGCAAATTTGTTCAGAAAAATCATGTTCGACTTTGTGATTGCTGACAATGCAGATCTTCGCGAACAATTTCTTTGTGTGTTTGGTTTATTTATTCAGATTCAACAAATTGTTTTTGTAAACGATTTTTAGCCGATTCCGAAATAGATGCCTTAGAGAGATTTCGCAATGGATTTGGTGAGGCTTTACTAAAGCACTTTCTTGAGGAGACAATTACACACAAACTACACGAGTTAGTTTTTTATGCGCCACGATTTGCAAAAATGCATCGCACTTTGGGACTTTGGAGTGAAGAGGGGCGTGAGAGCTTGCACAACTCAGTAAATGAAGTAAGACAAGTTGTAGATTAGATAAATTAGAAAATATTTTATTTTTAGACAATTTCGAACATGTTATATTTTTAACTTAAAAACGTACAAACACCCTGAGGATTAAAAGAATTACTTCCGTTCTCCTGTTAAATGCAGCTCGTATATTAAATTTGTACGCAAAATAGCGGTTTTTCACGTATATGGTCCCAAAACGTGAATTCGGACAGTTTTCGACAGATCATAATTTCATTAAAGACAATTTAGAACAGAAACAACGAGGTTTTCAAACTCATCAAACGAACTTATAACAGTAATCGTGGTCCTAAAGGGTCTTTTCTCCAAAGATTTTTTACATTTTGTCTAAAAAGTGAATTTGGTCAGTTTCCGAACTTTTTTTGACGATTTGGGACAGTATGAAAAATTATTACACTTATCTTGTCTCTGGAGATGTTTCTTGCTACTTTGGCCCAAATTAAGAAATTTCAGGGAAGTGTCCGAAAAAAGCATTTTTTATTATATGGACACTTTATGGTGATAAATATCCATTTTACAAAATGTAAAAATCTTATTTAGTTCTCAGGAAATTCTGCTTTTGTTGCCAGGGTATATTGTTTTCTTTGCAGGTCATTTTTGTTTGCGCTAAAACAGCCATGTGTAAGATCCCATAATAACAAGTCCTGGAAGGCGTCGGGTGGATCGCACACATTCACCGAAGAACATAATATGCGGGAGCGGATGAGGCAGAAAAGTAGGAGCTCAGGAAAAAAATGGTTTCAGTAAATAAAGATTTGGGATCGTGTGCGGCGGAGCTTTACTAAAGAACAAAGTTTTATACTGATGTTAATTGGGTATTATTTGACACATGCCAAAAATGGTCACATGAAGTTTGTGAATTGTTTGGGGAATCTGAAGAGACTACTTTAGAGAGATTTACGTGCCTAAAATGTTCTGGATTAGGTCGATTAGATCTTCATTCGCATTTGGAAAAAAGTATTGAGGATCTAAGGAAACACCGTGTTACTCTTGGCGATTTCATTTTTAGAATTAGAACTTAGGTGTAAGTTTCTTTAGACTAAGTGTGAAGAGACCATGGGACAGCGGGAGAAGCAAAAGAAGAAGGAGAACTACACTTTTCCAGTGCCATGATGACATCAACGTTGCACGACAAGCATACCATGGTCATGTATTTATTTGTTGGCAATCATTGCAAATTTGTTCAGAAAAATCATGTTCGACTTTGTGATTGCTGACAATGCAGATCTTCGCGAACAATTTCTTTGTGTGTTTGGTTTATTTATTCAGATTCAACAAATTGTTTTTGTAAACGATTTTTAGCCGATTCCGAAATAGATGCCTTAGAGAGATTTCGCAATGGATTTGGTGAGGCTTTACTAAAGCACTTTCTTGAGGAGACAATTACACACAAACTACACGAGTTAGTTTTTTATGCGCCACGATTTGCAAAAATGCATCGCACTTTGGGACTTTGGAGTGAAGAGGGGCGTAAGAGCTTGCACAACTCAGTATATAAAGTAAGACAAGTTGTAGATTAGATAAATTAGAAAATATTTTATTTTTAGACAATTTCGAACATGTTATATTTTTAACTTAAAAACGTACAAACACCCTGAGGATTAAAAGAATTACTTCCGTTCTCCTGTTAAATGCAGCTCGTATATTAAATTTGTACGCAAAATAGCGGTTTTTCACGTATATGGTCCCAAAACGTGAATTCGGACAGTTTTCGACAGATCATAATTTCATTAAAGACAATTTAGAACAGAAACAACGAGGTTTTCAAACTCATCAAACGAACTTATAACAGTAATCGTGGTCCTAAAGGGTCTTTTCTCCAAAGATTTTTTACATTTTGTCTAAAAACTGAATTTGGTCAGTTTCCGAACTTTTTTTGACGATTTGGGACAGTATGAAAATTTATTACACTTATCTTGTCTCTGGAGATGTTTCTTGCTATTTTGGCCCAAATTAAGAAATTTCAGGAAAGTGTCCGAAAAAAGCATTTTTTATTATATGGACACTTTATGGTGATAAATATCCATTTTACAAAATGTAAAAATCTTATTTAGTTCTCAGGAAATTCTGCTTTTGTTGCCAGGGTATATTGTTTTCTTTGCAGGTCATTTTTGTTGGCGCTAAAACAGCCATGTGTAAGATCCCATAATAACAAGTCCTGGAAGGCGTCGGGTGGATCGCACACATTCACCGAAGAACATAATATGCGGGAGCGGATGAGGCAGAAAAGTAGGAGCTCAGGAAAAAAATGGTTTCAGTAAATAAAGATTTGGGATCGTGTGCGGCGGAGCTTTACTAAAGAACAAAGTTTTATACTGATGTTAATTGGGTATTATTTGACACATGACAAAAATGGTCACATGAAGTTTGTGAATTGTTTGGGGAATCTGAAGAGACTACTCTAGAGAGATTTACGTGCCTAAAATGTTCTGGATTAGGTCGATTAGATCTTCATTCGCATTTGGAAAAAAGTATTGAGGATCTAAGGAAACACCGTGTTACTCTTGGCGATTTCATTTTTAGAATTAGAACTTAGGTGTAAGTTTCTTCAGACTAAGTGTGAAGAGACCATGGGACAGCGGGAGAAGCAAAAGAAGAAGGAGAACTACACTTTTCCAGTGCCATGATGACATCAACGTTGCACGACAAGCATACCATGGTCATGTATTTATTTGTTGGCAATCATTGCAAATTTGTTCAGAAAAATCATGTTCGACTTTGTGATTGCTGACAATGCAGATCTTCGCGAACAATTTCTTTGTGTGTTTGGTTTATTTATTCAGATTCAACAAATTGTTTTTGTAAACGATTTTTAGCCGATTCCGAAATAGATGCCTTAGAGAGATTTCGCAATGGATTTGGTGAGGCTTTACTAAAGCACTTTCTTGAGGAGACAATTACACACAAACTACACGAGTTAGTTTTTTATGCGCCACGATTTGCAAAAATGCATCGCACTTTGGGACTTTGGAGTGAAGAGGGGCGTGAGAGCTTCCACAACTCAGTAAATGAAGTAAGACAAGTTGTAGATTAGATAAATTAGAAAATATTTTATTTTTAGACAATTTCGAACATGTTATATTTTTAACTTAAAAACGTACAAACACCCTGAGGATTAAAAGAATTACTTCCGTTCTCCTGTTAAATGCAGCTCGTATATTAAATTTGTACGCAAAATAGCGGTTTTTCACGTATATGGTCCCAAAACGTGAATTCGGACAGTTTTCGACAGATCATAATTTCATTAAAGACAATTTAGAACAGAAACAACGAGGTTTTCAAACTCATCAAACGAACTTATAACAGTAATCGTGGTCCTAAAGGGTCTCTTCTCCAAAGATTTTTTACATTTTTTTTTACATTTCGAACATGTTATATTTTTAACTTAAAAACGTACAAACACCCTGAGGATTAAAAGAATTACTTCCGTTCTCCTGTGAAATGCAGCTCGTATACTAAATTTGTACGCAAAATAGCGGTTTTTCACGTATATGGTCCCAAAACGTGAATTCGGACAGTTTTCGACAGATAATAATTTCATTAAAGACAATTTAGAACAGAAAAAACGAGGTTTTCAAACTCATCAAACGAACTTATAACAGTAATCGTGGTCCTAAAGGGTCTTTTCTCCAAAGATTTTTTACATTTTGTCTAAAAAGTGAATTTGGTCAGTTTCCGAACTTTTTTTGACGATTTGGGACAGTATGAAAAATTATTACAGTTATCTTGTCTCGGGAGATGTTTCTTGCTATTTTGGCCCAAATTAAGAAATTTCGGAGAAGTGTCCGAAAAAAGCATTTTTTATTATATGGACACTTTATGGTGATAAATATCCATTTTACAAAATGTAAAAATCTTATTTAGTTCTCAGGAAATTCTGCTTTTGTTGCCAGGGTATATTGTTTTCTTTGCAGGTCATTTTTGTTTGCGCTAAAACAGCCATGTGTAAGATCCCATAATTACAAGTCCTGGAAGGCGTCGGGTGGATCGCACACATTCACCGAAGAACATAATATGCGGGAGCGGATGAGGCAGAAAAGTAGGAGCTCAGGAAAAAAATGGTTTCAGTAAATAAAGATTTGGGATCGTGTGCGGCGGAGCTTTACTGAAGAACAAAGTTTTATACTGATGTTAATTGGGTATTATTTGACACATGCCAAAAATGGTCACATGAAGTTTGTGAATTGTTTGGGGAATCTGAAGAGATTACTCTAGAGAGATTTACGTGCCTAAAATGTTCTCGATTAGGTCGATTAGATCTTCATTCGCATTTGGAAAAAAGTATTGAGGATCTAAGGAAACACCGTGTTACTCTTGGCGATTTCATTTTTAGAATTAGAACTTAGGTGTAAGTTCCTTCAGACTAAGTGTGAAGAGACCATGGGACAGCGGGAGAAGCAAAAGAAGAAGGAGAACTACACTTTTCCAGTGCCATGATGACATCAACGTTGCACGACAAGCATACCATGTTCATGTATTTATTTGTTGGCAATCATTGCAAATTTGTTCAGAAAAATCATGTTCGACTTTGTGTTTGCTGACAATGCAGATCTTCGCGAACAATTTCTTTGTGTGTTTGGTTTATTTATTCAGATTCAACAAATTGTTTTTGTAAACGATTTTTAGCCGATTCCGAAATAGATGCCTTAGAGAGATTTCGCAATGGATTTGGTGAGGCTTTACTAAAGCACTTTCTTGAGGAGACAATTACACACAAACTACACGAGTTAGTTTTTTATGCGCCACGATTTGCAAAAATGCATCGCACTTTGGGACTTTGGAGTGAAGAGGGGCGTAAGAGCTTGCACAACTCAGTATATAAAGTAAGACAAGTTGTAGATTAGATAAATTAGAAAATATTTTATTTTTAGACAATTTCGAACATGTTATATTTTTAACTTAAAAACGTACAAACACCCTGAGGATTAAAAGAATTACTTCCGTTCTCCTGTTAAATGCAGCTCGTATATTAAATTTGTACGCAAAATAGCGGTTTTTCACGTATATGGTCCCAAAACGTGAATTCGGACAGTTTTCGACAGATCATAATTTCATTAAAGACAATTTAGAACAGAAACAACGAGGTTTTCAAACTCATCAAACGAACTTATAACAGTAATCGTGGTCCTAAAGGGTCTTTTCTCCAAAGATTTTTTACATTTTGTCTAAAAACTGAATTTGGTCAGTTTCCGAACTTTTTTTGACGATTTGGGACAGTATGAAAATTTATTACACTTATCTTGTCTCTGGAGATGTTTCTTGCTATTTTGGCCCAAATTAAGAAATTTCAGGAAAGTGTCCGAAAAAAGCATTTTTTATTATATGGACACTTTATGGTGATAAATATCCATTTTACAAAATGTAAAAATCTTATTTAGTTCTCAGGAAATTCTGCTTTTGTTGCCAGGGTATATTGTTTTCTTTGCAGGTCATTTTTGTTTGCGCTAAAACAGCCATGTGTAAGATCCCATAATAACAAGTCCTGGAAGGCGTCGGGTGGATCGCACACATTCACCGAAGAACATAATATGCGGGAGCGGATGAGGCAGAAAAGTAGGAGCTCAGGAAAAAAATGGTTTCAGTAAATAAAGATTTGGGATCGTGTGCGGCGGAGCTTTACTAAAGAACAAAGTTTTATACTGATGTTAATTGGGTATTATTTGACACATGACAAAAATGGTCACATGAAGTTTGTGAATTGTTTGGGGAATCTGAAGAGACTACTCTAGAGAGATTTACGTGCCTAAAATGTTCTGGATTAGGTCGATTAGATCTTCATTCGCATTTGGAAAAAAGTATTGAGGATCTAAGGAAACACCGTGTTACTCTTGGCGATTTCATTTTTAGAATTAGAACTTAGGTGTAAGTTTCTTCAGACTAAGTGTGAAGAGACCATGGGACAGCGGGAGAAGCAAAAGAAGAAGGAGAACTATACTTTTCCAGTGCCATGATGACATCAACGTTGCACGACAAGCATACCATGGTCATGTATTTATTTGTTGGCAATCATTGCAAATTTGTTCAGAAAAATCATGTTCGACTTTGTGATTGCTGACAATGCAGATCTTCGCGAACAATTTCTTTGTGTGTTTGGTTTATTTATTCAGATTCAACAAATTGTTTTTGTAAACGATTTTTAGCCGATTCCGAAATAGATGCCTTAGAGAGATTTCGCAATGGATTTGGTGAGGCTTTACTAAAGCACTTTCTTGAGGAGACAATTACACACAAACTACACGAGTTAGTTTTTTATGCGCCACGATTTGCAAAAATGCATCGCACTTTGGGACTTTGGAGTGAAGAGGGGCGTGAGAGCTTCCACAACTCAGTAAATGAAGTAAGACAAGTTGTAGATTAGATAAATTAGAAAATATTTTATTTTTAGACAATTTCGAACATGTTATATTTTTAACTTAAAAACGTACAAACACCCTGAGGATTAAAAGAATTACTTCCGTTCTCCTGTTAAATGCAGCTCGTATATTAAATTTGTACGCAAAATAGCGGTTTTTCACGTATATGGTCCCAAAACGTGAATTCGGACAGTTTTCGACAGATCATAATTTCATTAAAGACAATTTAGAACAGAAACAACGAGGTTTTCAAACTCATCAAACGAACTTATAACAGTAATCGTGGTCCTAAAGGGTCTCTTCTCCAAAGATTTTTTACATTTTTTTTTACATTTCGAACATGTTATATTTTTAACTTAAAAACGTAAAAACACCCTGAGGATTAAAAGAATTACTTCCGTTCTCCTGTTAAATGCAGCTCGTATATTAAATTTGTACGCAAAATAGCGGTTTTTCACGTATATGGTCCCAAAACGTGAATTCGGACAGTTTTCGACAGATAATAATTTCATTAAACACAATTTAGAACAGAAAAAACGAGGTTTTCAAACTCATCAAACGAACTTATAACAGTAATCGTGGTCCTAAAGGGTCTTTTCTCCAAAGATTTTTTACATTTTGTCTAAAAAGTGAATTTGGTCAGTTTCCGAACTTTTTTTGACGATTTGGGACAGTATGAAAAATTATTACAGTTATCTTGTCTCGGGAGATGTTTCTTGCTATTTTGGCCCAAATTAAGAAATTTCGGAGAAGTGTCCGAAAAAAGCATTTTTTATTATATGGACACTTTATGGTGATAAATATCCATTTTACAAAATGTAAAAATCTTATTTAGTTCTCAGGAAATTCTGCTTTTGTTGCCAGGGTATATTGTTTTCTTTGCAGGTCATTTTTGTTTGCGCTAAAACAGCCATGTGTAAGATCCCATAATTACAAGTCCTGGAAGGCGTCGGGTGGATCGCACACATTCACCGAAGAACATAATATGCGGGAGCGGATGAGGCAGAAAAGTAGGAGCTCAGGAAAAAAATGGTTTCAGTAAATAAAGATTTGGGATCGTGTGCGGCGGAGCTTTACTGAAGAACAAAGTTTTATACTGATGTTAATTGGGTATTATTTGACACATGCCAAAAATGGTCACATGAAGTTTGTGAATTGTTTGGGGAATCTGAAGAGATTACTCTAGAGAGATTTACGTGCCTAAAATGTTCTCGATTAGGTCGATTAGATCTTCATTCGCATTTGGAAAAAAGTATTGAGGATCTAAGGAAACACCGTGTTACTCTTGGCGATTTCATTTTTAGAATTAGAACTTAGGTGTAAGTTCCTTCAGACTAAGTGTGAAGAGACCATGGGACAGCGGGAGAAGCAAAAGAAGAAGGAGAACTACACTTTTCCAGTGCCATGATGACATCAACGTTGCACGACAAGCATACCATGTTCATGTATTTATTTGTTGGCAATCATTGCAAATTTGTTCAGAAAAATCATGTTCGACTTTGTGTTTGCTGACAATGCAGATCTTCGCGAACAATTTCTTTGTGTGTTTGGTTTATTTATTCAGATTCAACAAATTCTTTTTGTAAACGATTTTTAGCCGATTCCGAAATAGATGCCTTAGAGAGATTTCGCAATGGATTTGGTGAGGCTTTACTAAAGCACTTTCTTGAGGAGACAATTACACACAAACTACACGAGTTAGTTTTTTATGCGCCACGATTTGCAAAAATGCATCGCACTTTGGGACTTTGGAGTGAAGAGGGGCGTAAGAGCTTGCACAACTCAGTATATAAAGTAAGACAAGTTGTAGATTAGATAAATTAGAAAATATTTTATTTTTAGACAATTTCGAACATGTTATATTTTTAACTTAAAAACGTAAAAACACCCTGAGGATTAAAAGAATTACTTCCGTTCTCCTGTTAAATGCAGCTCGTATATTAAATTTGTACGCAAAATAGCGGTTTTTCACGTATATGGTCCCAAAACGTGAATTCGGACAGTTTTCGACAGATAATAATTTCATTAAACACAATTTAGAACAGAAAAAACGAGGTTTTCAAACTCATCAAACGAACTTATAACAGTAATCGTGGTCCTAAAGGGTCTTTTCTCCAAAGATTTTTTACATTTTGTCTAAAAAGTGAATTTGGTCAGTTTCCGAACTTTTTTTGACGATTTGGGACAGTATGAAAAATTATTACACTTATCTTGTCTCGGGAGATGTTTCTTGCTATTTTGGCCCAAATTAAGAAATTTCGGAGAAGTGTCCGAAAAAAGCATTTTTTATTATATGGACACTTTATGGTGATAAATATCCATTTTACAAAATGTAAAAATCTTATTTAATTCTCAGGAAATTCTGCTTTTGTTGCCAGGGTATATTGTTTTCTTTGCAGGTCATTTTTGTTTGCGCTAAAACAGCCATGTGTAAGATCCCATAATTACAAGTCCTGGAAGGCGTCGGGTGGATCGCACACATTCACCGAAGAACATAATATGCGGGAGCGGATGAGGCAGAAAAGTAGGAGCTCAGGAAAAAAATGGTTTCAGTAAATAAAGATTTGGGATCATGTGCGGCGGAGCTTTACTAAAGAACAAAGTTTTATACTGATGTTAATTGGGTATTATTTGACACATGCCAAAAATGGTCACATGAAGTTTGTGAATTGTTTGGGGAATCTGAAGAGATTACTCTAGAGAGATTTACGTGCCTAAAATGTTCTCGATTAGGTCGATTAGATCTTCATTCGCATTTGGAAAAAAGTATTGAGGATCTAAGGAAACACCGTGTTACTCTTGGCGATTTCATTTTTAGAATTAGAACTTAGGTGTAAGTTCCTTCAGACTAAGTGTGAAGAGACCATGGGACAGCGGGAGAAGCAAAAGAAGATGGAGAACTACACTTTTCCAGTGCCATGATGACATCAACGTTGCACGACAAGCATACCATGTTCATGTATTTATTTGTTGGCAATCATTGCAAATTTGTTCAGAAAAATCATGTTCGACTTTGTGACTGCTGACAATGCAGATCTTCGCGAACAATTTCTTTGTGTGTTTGGTTTATTTATTCAGATTCAACAAATTGTTTTTGTAAACGATTTTTAGCCGATTCCGAAATAGATGCCTTAGAGAGATTTCGCAATGGATTTGGTGAGGCTTTACTAAAGCACTTTCTTGAGGAGACAATTACACACAAACTACACGAGTTAGTTTTTTATGCGCCACGATTTGCAAAAATGCATCGCACTTTGGGACTTTGGAGTGAAGAGGGGCGTGAGAGCTTGCACAACTCAGTAAATGAAGTAAGACAAGTTGTAGATTAGATAAATTAGAAAATATTTTATTTTTAGACAATTTCGAACATGTTATATTTTTAACTTAAAAACGTACAAACACCCTGAGGATTAAAAGAATTACTTCCGTTCTCCTGTGAAATGCAGCTCGTATACTAAATTTGTACGCAAAATAGCGGTTTTTCACGTATATGGTCCCAAAACGTGAATTCGGACAGTTTTCGACAGATAATAATTTCATTAAAGACAATTTAGAACAGAAAAAACGAGGTTTTCAAACTCATCAAACGAACTTATAACAGTAATCGTGGTCCTAAAGGGTCTTTTCTCCAAAGATTTTTTACATTTTGTCTAAAAAGTGAATTTGGTCAGTTTCCGAACTTTTTTTGACGATTTGGGACAGTATGAAAAATTATTACAGTTATCTTGTCTCGGGAGATGTTTCTTGCTATTTTGGCCCAAATTAAGAAATTTCGGAGAAGTGTCCGAAAAAAGCATTTTTTATTATATGGACACTTTATGGTGATAAATATCCATTTTACAAAATGTAAAAATCTTATTTAGTTCTCAGGAAATTCTGCTTTTGTTGCCAGGGTATATTGTTTTCTTTGCAGGTCATTTTTGTTTGCGCTAAAACAGCCATGTGTAAGATCCCATAATTACAAGTCCTGGAAGGCGTCGGGTGGATCGCACACATTCACCGAAGAACATAATATGCGGGAGCGGATGAGGCAGAAAAGTAGGAGCTCAGGAAAAAAATGGTTTCAGTAAATAAAGATTTGGGATCGTGTGCGGCGGAGCTTTACTGAAGAACAAAGTTTTATACTGATGTTAATTGGGTATTATTTGACACATGCCAAAAATGGTCACATGAAGTTTGTGAATTGTTTGGGGAATCTGAAGAGATTACTCTAGAGAGATTTACGTGCCTAAAATGTTCTCGATTAGGTCGATTAGATCTTCATTCGCATTTGGAAAAAAGTATTGAGGATCTAAGGAAACACCGTGTTACTCTTGGCGATTTCATTTTTAGAATTAGAACTTAGGTGTAAGTTCCTTCAGACTAAGTGTGAAGAGACCATGGGACAGCGGGAGAAGCAAAAGAAGATGGAGAACTACACTTTTCCAGTGCCATGATGACATCAACGTTGCACGACAAGCATACCATGTTCATGTATTTATTTGTTGGCAATCATTGCAAATTTGTTCAGAAAAATCATGTTCGACTTTGTGACTGCTGACAATGCAGATCTTCGCGAACAATTTCTTTGTGTGTTTGGTTTATTTATTCAGATTCAACAAATTGTTTTTGTAAACGATTTTTAGCCGATTCCGAAATAGATGCTTTAGAGAGATTTCGCAATGGATTTGGTGAGGCTTTACTAAAGCACTTTCTTGAGGAGACAATTACACACAAACTACACGAGTTAGTTTTTTATGCGCCACGATTTGCAAAAATGCATCGCACTTTGGGACTTTGGAGTGAAGAGGGGCGTGAGAGCTTGCACAACTCAGTAAATGAAGTAAGACAAGTTGTAGATTAGATAAATTAGAAAATATTTTATTTTTAGACAATTTCGAACATGTTATATTTTTAACTTAAAAACGTACAAACACCCTGAGGATTAAAAGAATTACTTCCGTTCTCCTGTTAAATGCAGCTCGTATATTAAATTTGTACGCAAAATAGCGGTTTTTCACGTATATGGTCCCAAAACGTGAATTCGGACAGTTTTCGACAGATAATAATTTCATTAAAGACAATTTAGAACAGAAACAACGAGGTTTTCAAACTCATCAAACGAACTTATAACAGTAATCGTGGTCCTAAAGGGTCTTTTCTCCAAAGATTTTTTACATTTTGTCTAAAAACTGAATTTGGTCAGTTTCCGAACTTTTTTTTGACGATTTGGGACAGTATGAAAAATTATTACAGTTATCTTGTCTCGGGAGATTTTTCTTGCTATTTTGGCCCAAATTAAGAAATTTCGGAGAAGTGTCCGAAAAAAGCATTTTTTATTATATGGACACTTTATGGTGATAAATATCCATTTTACAAAATGTAAAAATCTTATTTAGTTCTCAGGAAATTCTGCTTTTGTTGCCAGGGTATATTGTTTTCTTTGCAGGTCATTTTTGTTTGCGCTAAAACAGCCATGTGTAAGATCCCATAATTACAAGTCCTGGAAGGCGTCGGGTGGATCGCACACATTCACCGAAGAACATAATATGCGGGAGCGGATGAGGCAGAAAAGTAGGAGCTCAGGAAAAAAATGGTTTCAGTAAATAAAGATTTGGGATCGTGTGCGGCGGAGCTTTACTAAAGAACAAAGTTTTATACTGATGTTAATTGGGTATTATTTGACACATGCCAAAAATGGTCACATGAAGTTTGTGAATTGTTTGGGGAATCTGAAGAGATTACTCTAGAGAGATTTACGTGCCTAAAATGTTCTCGATTAGGTCGATTAGATCTTCATTCGCATTTGGAAAAAAGTATTGAGGATCTAAGGAAACACCGTGTTACTCTTGGCGATTTCATTTTTAGAATTAGAACTTAGGTGTAAGTTCCTTCAGACTAAGTGTGAAGAGACCATGGGACAGCGGGAGAAGCAAAAGAAGATGGAGAACTACACTTTTCCAGTGCCATGATGACATCAACGTTGCACGACAAGCATACCATGTTCATGTATTTATTTGTTGGCAATCATTGCAAATTTGTTCAGAAAAATCATGTTCGACTTTGTGACTGCTGACAATGCAGATCTTCGCGAACAATTTCTTTGTGTGTTTGGTTTATTTATTCAGATTCAACAAATTGTTTTTGTAAACGATTTTTAGCCGATTCCGAAATAGATGCCTTAGAGAGATTTCGCAATGGATTTGGTGAGGCTTTACTAAAGCACTTTCTTGAGGAGACAATTACACACAAACTACACGAGTTAGTTTTTTATGCGCCACGATTTGCAAAAATGCATCGCACTTTGGGACTTTGGAGTGAAGAGGGGCGTGAGAGCTTGCACAACTCAGTAAATGAAGTAAGACAAGTTGTAGATTAGATAAATTAGAAAATATTTTATTTTTAGACAATTTCGAACATGTTATATTTTTAACTTAAAAACGTACAAACACCCTGAGGATTAAAAGAATTACTTCCGTTCTCCTGTTAAATGCAGCTCGTATATTAAATTTGTACGCAAAATAGCGGTTTTTCACGTATATGGTCCCAAAACGTGAATTCGGACAGTTTTCGACAGATAATAATTTCATTAAAGACAATTTAGAACAGAAACAACGAGGTTTTCAAACTCATCAAACGAACTTATAACAGTAATCGTGGTCCTAAAGGGTCTTTTCTCCAAAGATTTTTTACATTTTGTCTAAAAACTGAATTTGGTCAGTTTCCGAACTTTTTTTTGACGATTTGGGACAGTATGAAAAATTATTACAGTTATCTTGTCTCGGGAGATTTTTCTTGCTATTTTGGCCCAAATTAAGAAATTTCGGAGAAGTGTCCGAAAAAAGCATTTTTTATTATATGGACACTTTATGGTGATAAATATCCATTTTACAAAATGTAAAAATCTTATTTAGTTCTCAGGAAATTCTGCTTTTGTTGCCAGGGTATATTGTTTTCTTTGCAGGTCATTTTTGTTTGCGCTAAAACAGCCATGTGTAAGATCCCATAATTACAAGTCCTGGAAGGCGTCGGGTGGATCGCACACATTCACCGAAGAACATAATATGCGGGAGCGGATGAGGCAGAAAAGTAGGAGCTCAGGAAAAAAATGGTTTCAGTAAATAAAGATTTGGGATCGTGTGCGGCGGAGCTGTACTAAAGAACAAAGTTTTATACTGATGTTAATTGGGTATTATTTGACACATGCCAAAAATGGTCACATGAAGTTTGTGAATTGTTTGGGGAATCTGAAGAGATTACTCTAGAGAGATTTACGTGCCTAAAATGTTCTCGATTAGGTCGATTAGATCTTCATTCGCATTTGGAAAAAAGTATTGAGGATCTAAGGAAACACCGTGTTACTCTTGGCGATTTCATTTTTAGAATTAGAACTTAGGTGTAAGTTCCTTCAGACTAAGTGTGAAGAGACCATGGGACAGCGGGAGAAGCAAAAGAAGATGGAGAACTACACTTTTCCAGTGCCATGATGACATCAACGTTGCACGACAAGCATACCATGTTCATGTATTTATTTGTTGGCAATCATTGCAAATTTGTTCAGAAAAATCATGTTCGACTTTGTGACTGCTGACAATGCAGATCTTCGCGAACAATTTCTTTGTGTGTTTGGTTTATTTATTCAGATTCAACAAATTGTTTTTGTAAACGATTTTTAGCCGATTCCGAAATAGATGCCTTAGAGAGATTTCGCAATGGATTTGGTGAGGCTTTACTAAAGCACTTTCTTGAGGAGACAATTACACACAAACTACACGAGTTAGTTTTTTATGCGCCACGATTTGCAAAAATGCATCGCACTTTGGGACTTTGGAGTGAAGAGGGGCGTGAGAGCTTGCACAACTCAGTAAATGAAGTAAGACAAGTTGTAGATTAGATAAATTAGAAAATATTTTATTTTTAGACAATTTCGAACATGTTATATTTTTAACTTAAAAACGTACAAACACCCTGAGGATTAAAAGAATTACTTCCGTTCTCCTGTTAAATGCAGCTCGTATATTAAATTTGTACGCAAAATAGCGGTTTTTCACGTATATGGTCCCAAAACGTGAATTCGGACAGTTTTCGACAGATAATAATTTCATTAAAGACAATTTAGAACAGAAACAACGAGGTTTTCAAACTCATCAAACGAACTTATAACAGTAATCGTGGTCCTAAAGGGTCTTTTCTCCAAAGATTTTTTACATTTTGTCTAAAAACTGAATTTGGTCAGTTTCCGAACTTTTTTTTGACGATTTGGGACAGTATGAAAAATTATTACAGTTATCTTGTCTCGGGAGATTTTTCTTGCTATTTTGGCCCAAATTAAGAAATTTCGGAGAAGTGTCCGAAAAAAGCATTTTTTATTATATGGACACTTTATGGTGATAAATATCCATTTTACAAAATGTAAAAATCTTATTTAGTTCTCAGGAAATTCTGCTTTTGTTGCCAGGGTATATTGTTTTCTTTGCAGGTCATTTTTGTTTGCGCTAAAACAGCCATGTGTAAGATCCCATAATTACAAGTCCTGGAAGGCGTCGGGTGGATCGCACACATTCACCGAAGAACATAATATGCGGGAGCGGATGAGGCAGAAAAGTAGGAGCTCAGGAAAAAAATGGTTTCAGTAAATAAAGATTTGGGATCGTGTGCGGCGGAGCTTTACTAAAGAACAAAGTTTTATACTGATGTTAATTGGGTATTATTTGACACATGCCAAAAATGGTCACACGAAGTTTGTGAATTGTTTGGGGAATCTGAAGAGATTACTCTAGAGAGATTTACGTGCCTAAAATGTTCTCGATTAGGTCGATTAGATCTTCATTCGCATTTGGAAAAAAGTATTGAGGATCTAAGGAAACACCGTGTTACTCTTGGCGATTTCATTTTTAGAATTAGAACTTAGGTGTAAGTTCCTTCAGACTAAGTGTGAAGAGACCATGGGACAGCGGGAGAAGCAAAAGAAGAAGGAGAACTACACTTTTCCAGTGCCATGATGACATCAACGTTGCACGACAAGCATACCATGTTCATGTATTTATTTGTTGGCAATCATTGCAAATTTGTTCAGAAAAATCATGTTCGACTTTGTGACTGCTGACAATGCAGATCTTCGCGAACAATTTCTTTGTGTGTTTGGTTTATTTATTCAGATTCAACAAATTGTTTTTGTAAACGATTTTTAGCCGATTCCGAAATAGATGCCTTAGAGAGATTTCGCAATGGATTTGGTGAGGCTTTACTAAAGCACTTTCTTGAGGAGACAATTACACACAAACTACACGAGTTAGTTTTTTATGCGCCACGATTTGCAAAAATGCATCGCACTTTGGGACTTTGGAGTGAAGAGGGGCGTGAGAGCTTGCACAACTCAGTAAATGAAGTAAGACAAGTTGTAGATTAGATAAATTAGAAAATATTTTATTTTTAGACAATTTCGAACATGTTATATTTTTAACTTAAAAACGTACAAACACCCTGAGGATTAAAAGAATTACTTCCGTTCTCCTGTTAAATGCAGCTCGTATATTAAATTTGTACGCAAAATAGCGGTTTTTCACGTATATGGTCCCAAAACGTGAATTCGGACAGTTTTCGACAGATAATAATTTCATTAAAGACAATTTAGAACAGAAACAACGAGGTTTTCAAACTCATCAAACGAACTTATAACAGTAATCGTGGTCCTAAAGGGTCTTTTCTCCAAAGATTTTTTACATTTTGTCTAAAAACTGAATTTGGTCAGTTTCCGAACTTTTTTTGACGATTTGGGACAGTATGAAAAATTATTACAGTTATCTTGTCTCGGGAGATGTTTCTTGCTATTTTGGCCCAAATTAAGAAATTTCGGAGAAGTGTCCGAAAAAAGCATTTTTTATTATATGGACACTTTATGGTGATAAATATCCATTTTACAAAATGTAAAAATCTTATTTAGTTCTCAGGAAATTCTGCTTTTGTTGCCAGGGTATATTGTTTTCTTTGCAGGTCATTTTTGTTTGCGCTAAAACAGCCATGTGTAAGATCCCATAATTACAAGTCCTGGAAGGCGTCGGGTGGATCGCACACATTCACCGAAGAACATAATATGCGGGAGCGGATGAGGCAGAAAAGTAGGAGCTCAGGAAAAAAATGGTTTCAGTAAATAAAGATTTGGGATCGTGTGCGGCGGAGCTTTACTAAAGAACAAAGTTTTATACTGATGTTAATTGGGTATTATTTGACACATGCCAAAAATGGTCACATGAAGTTTGTGAATTGTTTGGGGAATCTGAAGAGATTACTCTAGAGAGATTTACGTGGCTAAAATGTTCTCGATTAGGTCGATTAGATCTTCATTCGCATTTGGAAAAAAGTATTGAGGATCTAAGGAAACACCGTGTTACTCTTAGCGATTTCATTTTTAGAATTAGAACTTAGGTGTAAGTTCCTTCAGACTAAGTGTAAAGAGACCATGGGACAGCGGGAGAAGCAAAAGAAGAAGGAGAACTACACTTTTCCAGTGCCATGATGACATCAACGTTGCACGACAAGCATACCATGGTCATGTATTTATTTGTTGCCAATCATTGCAAATTTGTTCAGAAAAATTATGTTCGACTTTGTGATTGCTGACAATGCAGATCTTCGCGAACAATTTCTTTGTGTGTTTGGTTTATTTATTCAGATTCAAAAAATTGTTTTTGTAAACGATTTTTAGCCGATTCCGAAATAGATGCCTTAGAGAGATTTCGCAATGGATTTGGTGAGGCTTTACTAAAGCACTTTCTTGAGGAGATAATTACACACAAACTACACGAGTTAGTTTTTTATGCGCCACGATTTGCAAAAATGCATCGCACTTTGGGACTTTGGAGTGAAGAGGGGCGTAAGAGCTTGCACAACTCAGTATATAAAGTAAGACAAGTTGTAGATTAGATAAATTAGAAAATATTTTATTTTTAGACAATTTCGAACATGTTATACTTTTAACTTAAAAACGTACAAAAACCCTGAGGATATACATGGTCCCAAAACGTGAATTCGGACAGTTTTCGACAGATAATAATTTCATTAAAGACAATTTAGAACAGAAACAACGAGGTTTTCAAACTCATCAAACGAACTTATAACAGTAATCGTGGTCCTAAAGGGTCTTTTCTCCAAAGATTTTTTACATTTTGTCTAAAAAGTGAATTTGGTCAGTTTCCGAACTTTTTTTGACGATTTGGGACAGTATGAAAAATTATTACACTTATCTTGTCTCGGGAGATGTTTCTTGCTATTTTGGCCCAAATTAAGAAATTTCGGAGAAGTGTCCGAAAAAAGCATTTTTTATTATATGGACACTTTATGGTGATAAATATCCATTTTACAAAATGTAAAAATCTTATTTAGTTCTCAGGAAATTCTGCTTTTGTTGCCAGGGTATATTGTTTTCTTTGCAGGTCATTTTTGTTTGCGCTAAAACAGCCATGTGTAAGATCCCATAATTACAAGTCCTGGAAGGCGTCGGGTGGATCGCACACATTCACCGAAGAACATAATATGCGGGAGCAGATGAGGCAGAAAAGTAGGAGCTCAGGAAAAAATGGTTTCAGTAAATAAAGATTTGGGATCGTGTGCGGCGGAGCTTTACTAAAGAACAAAGTTTTATACTGATGTTAATTGGGTATTATTTGACACATGCCAAAAATGGTCACATGAAGTTTGTGAATTGTTTGGGGAATTTGAAGAGATTACTCTAGAGAGATTTACGTGCCTAAAATGCTCTGGATTAGGTCGATTAGATCTTTATTCGCATTTGGAAAAAAGTATTGAGGATCTAAGGAGACACCGTGTTACTCTTGGCAATTTCATTTTTAGAATTAGAACTTAGGTGTAAGTTCCTTCAGACTAAGTGTAAAGAGACCATGGGACAGCGGGAGAAGCAAAAGAAGAAGGAGAACTACACTTTTCCAGTGCCATGATGACATCAACGTTGCACGACAAGCATACCATGGTCATGTATTTATTTGTTGGCAATCATTGCAAATTTGTTCAGAAAAATCATGTTCGACTTTGTGATTACTGACAATGCAGATCTTCGCGAACAATTTCTTTGTGTGTTTGGTTTATTTATTCAGATTCAACAAATTGTTTTTGTAAACGATTTTTAGCCGATTCCGAAATAGATGCCTTAGAGAGATTTCGCAATGGATTTGGTGAGGCTTTACTAAAGCACTTTCTTGAGGAGACAATTACACACAAACTACACGAGTTAGTTTTTTATGCGCCACGATTTGCAAAAATGCATCGCACTTTGGGACTTTGGAGTGAAGAGGGGCGTGAGAGCTTGCACAACTCAGTAAATGAAGTAAGACAAGTTGTAGATTAGATAAATTAGAAAATATTTTATTTTTAGACAATTTCGAACATGTTATATTTTTAACTTAAAAACGTACAAACACCCTGAGGATTAAAAGAATTACTTCCGTTCTCCTGTTAAATGCAGCTCGTATATTAAATTTGTACGCAAAATAGCGGTTTTTCACGTATATGGTCCCAAAACGTGAATTCGGACAGTTTTCGACAGATAATAATTTCATTAAAGACAATTTAGAACAGAAACAACGAGGTTTTCAAACTCATCAAACGAACTTATAACAGTAATCGTGGTCCTAAAGGGTATCTTCTCCAAAGATTTCTTACATTTTTTTTTACATTTCGAACATGTTATATTTTTAACTTAAAAACGTACAAACACCCTGAGGATTAAAAGAATTACTTCCGTTCTCCTGTGAAATGCAGCTCGTATACTAAATTTGTACGCAAAATAGCGGTTTTTCACGTATATGGTCCCAAAACGTGAATTCGGACAGTTTTCGAGAGATAATAATTTCATTAAAGACAATTTAGAACAGAAACAACGAGGTTTTCAAACTCATCAAACGAACTTATAACAGTAATCGTGGTCCTAAAGGGTCTTTTCTCCAAAGATTTTTTACCTTTTGTCTAAAAAGTGAATTTGGTCAGTTTCCGAACTTTTTTTGACGATTTGGGACAGTATGAAAAATTATTACAGTTATCTTGTCTCGGGAGATGTTTCTTGCTATTTTGGCCCAAATTAAGAAATTTCGGAGAAGTGTCCGAAAAAAGCATTTTTTATTATATGGACACTTTATGGTGATAAATATCCATTTTACAAAATGTAAAAATCTTATTTAGTTCTCAGGAAATTCTGCTTTTGTTGCCAGGGTATATTGTTTTCTTTGCAGGTCATTTTTGTTTGCGCTAAAACAGCCATGTGTAAGATCCCATAATTACAAGTCCTGGAAGGCGTCGGGTGGATCGCACACATTCACCGAAGAACATAATATGCGGGAGCGGATGAGGCAGAAAAGTAGGAGCTCAGGAAAAAAATGGTTTCAGTAAATAAAGATTTGGGATCGTGTGCGGCGGAGCTTTACTAAAGAACAAAGTTTTATACTGATGTTAATTGGGTATTATTTGACACATGCCAAAAATGGTCACATGAAGTTTGTGAATTGTTTGGGGAATCTGAAGAGATTACTCTAGAGAGATTTACGTGGCTAAAATGTTCTCGATTAGGTCGATTAGATCTTCATTCGCATTTGGAAAAAAGTATTGAGGATCTAAGGAAACACCGTGTTACTCTTGGCGATTTCATTTTTAGAATTAGAACTTAGGTGTAAGTTCCTTCAGACTAAGTGTGAAGAGACCATGGGACAGCGGGAGAAGCAAAAGAAGAAGGAGAACTACACTTTTCCAGTGCCATGATGACATCAACGTTGCACGACAAGCATACCATGTTCATGTATTTATTTGTTGGCAATCATTGCAAATTTGTTCAGAAAAATCATGTTCGACTTTGTGTTTGCTGACAATGCAGATCTTCGCGAACAATTTCTTTGTGTGTTTGGTTTATTAATTCAGATTCAACAAATTGTTTTTGTAAACGATTTTTAGCCGATTCCGAAATAGATGCCTTAGAGAGATTTCGCAATGGATTTGGTGAGGCTTTACTAAAGCACTTTCTTGAGGAGACAATTACACACAAACTACACGAGTTAGTTTTTTATGCGCCACGATTTGCAAAAATGCATCGCACTTTGGGACTTTGGAGTGAAGAGGGGCGTAAGAGCTTGCACAACTCAGTATATAAAGTAAGACAAGTTGTAGATTAGATAAATTAGAAAATATTTTATTTTTAGACAATTTCGAACATGTTATATTTTTAACTTAAAAACGTACAAACACCCTGAGGATTAAAAGAATTACTTCCGTTCTCCTGTTAAATGCAGCTCGTATATTAAATTTGTACGCAAAATAGCGGTTTTTCACGTATATGGTCCCAAAACGTGAATTCGGACAGTTTTCGACAGATAATAATTTCATTAAAGACAATTTAGAACAGAAACAACGAGGTTTTCAAACTCATCAAACGAACTTATAACAGTAATCGTGGTCCTAAAGGGTCTTTTCTCCAAAGATTTTTTACATTTTGTCTAAAAACTGAATTTGGTCAGTTTCCGAACTTTTTTTGACGATTTGGGACAGTATGAAAAATTATTACACTTATCTTGTCTCGGGAGATGTTTCTTGCTATTTTGGCCCAAATTAAGAAATTTCGGAGAAGTGTCCGAAAAAAGCATTTTTTATTATATGGACACTTTATGGTGATAAATATCCATTTTACAAAATGTAAAAATCTTATTTAGTTCTCAGGAAATTCTGCTTTTGTTGCCAGGGTATATTGTTTTCTTTGCAGGTCATTTTTGTTTGCGCTAAAACAGCCATGTGTAAGATCCCATAATTACAAGTCCTGGAAGGCGTCGGGTGGATCGCACACATTCACCGAAGAACATAATATGCGGGAGCGGATGAGGCAGAAAAGTAGGAGCTCAGGAAAAAAATGGTTTCAGTAAATAAAGATTTGGGATCGTGTGCGGCGGAGCTTTATTAAAGAACAAAGTTTTATACTGATGTTAATTGGGTATTATTTGACACATGCCAAAAATGGTCACATGAAGTTTGTGAATTGTTTGGGGAATTTGAAGAGATTACTCTAGAGAGATTTACGTGCCTAAAATGCTCTGGATTAGGTCGATTAGATCTTTATTCGCATTTGGAAAAAAGTATTGAGGATCTAAGGAAACACCGTGTTACTCTTGGCAATTTCATTTTTAGAATTAGAACTTAGGTGTAAGTTCCTTCAGACTAAGTGTAAAGAGACCATGGGACAGCGGGAGAAGCAAAAGAAGAAGGAGAACTACACTTTTCCAGTGCCATGATGACATCAACGTTGCACGACAAGCATACCATGGTCATGTATTTATTTGTTGGCAATCATTGCAAATATGTTCAGAAAAATCATGTTCGACTTTGTGATTACTGACAATGCAGATCTTCGCGAACAATTTCTTTGTGTGTTTGGTTTATTTATTCAGATTCAACAAATTGTTTTTGTAAACGATTTTTAGCCGATTCCGAAATAGATGCCTTAGAGAGATTTCGCAATGGATTTGGTGAGGCTTTACTAAAGCACTTTCTTGAGGAGACAATTACACACAAACTACACGAGTTAGTTTTTTATGCGCCACGATTTGCAAAAATGCATCGCACTTTGGGACTTTGGAGTGAAGAGGGGCGTGAGAGCTTGCACAACTCAGTAAATGAAGTAAGACAAGTTGTAGATTAGATAAATTAGAAAATATTTTATTTTTAGACAATTTCGAACATGTTATATTTTTAACTTAAAAACGTACAAACACCCTGAGGATTAAAAGAATTACTTCCGTTCTCCTGTTAAATGCAGCTCGTATATTAAATTTGTACGCAAAATAGCGGTTTTTCACGTATATGGTCCCAAAACGTGAATTCGGACAGTTTTCGACAGATAATAATTTCATTAAAGACAATTTAGAACAGAAACAACGAGGTTTTCAAACTCATCAAACGAACTTATAACAGTAATCGTGGTCCTAAAGGGTCTCTTCTCCAAAGATTTTTTACATTTTGTCTAAAAAGTGAATTTGGTCAGTTTCCGAACTTTTTTTGACGATTTGGGACAGTATGAAAAATTATTACACTTATCTTGTCTCGGGAGATGTTTCTTGCTATTTTGGCCCAAATTAAGAAATTTCGGAGAAGTGTCCGAAAAAAGCATTTTTTATTATATGGACACTTTATGGTGATAAATATCCATTTTACAAAATGTAAAAATCTTATTTAGTTCTCAGGAAATTCTGCTTTTGTTGCCAGGGTATATTGTTTTCTTTGCAGGTCATTTTTGTTTGCGCTAAAACAGCCATGTGTAAGATCCCATAATTACAAGTCCTGGAAGGCGTCGGGTGGATCGCACACATTCACCGAAGAACATAATATGCGGGAGCGGATGAGGCAGAAAAGTAGGAGCTCAGGAAAAAAATGGTTTCAGTAAATAAAGATTTGGGATCGTGTGCGGCGGAGCTTTATTAAAGAACAAAGTTTTATACTGATGTTAATTGGGTATTATTTGACACATGCCAAAAATGGTCACATGAAGTTTGTGAATTGTTTGGGGAATTTGAAGAGATTACTCTAGAGAGATTTACGTGCCTAAAATGCTCTGGATTAGGTCGATTAGATCTTTATTCGCATTTGGAAAAAAGTATTGAGGATCTAAGGAAACACCGTGTTACTCTTGGCAATTTCATTTTTAGAATTAGAACTTAGGTGTAAGTTCCTTCAGACTAAGTGTAAAGAGACCATGGGACAGCGGGAGAAGCAAAAGAAGAAGGAGAACTACACTTTTCCAGTGCCATGATGACATCAACGTTGCACGACAAGCATACCATGGTCATGTATTTATTTGTTGGCAATCATTGCAAATATGTTCAGAAAAATCATGTTCGACTTTGTGATTACTGACAATGCAGATCTTCGCGAACAATTTCTTTGTGTGTTTGGTTTATTTATTCAGATTCAACAAATTGTTTTTGTAAACGATTTTTAGCCGATTCCGAAATAGATGCCTTAGAGAGATTTCGCAATGGATTTGGTGAGGCTTTACTAAAGCACTTTCTTGAGGAGACAATTACACACAAACTACACGAGTTAGTTTTTTATGCGCCACGATTTGCAAAAATGCATCGCACTTTGGGACTTTGGAGTGAAGAGGGGCGTGAGAGCTTGCACAACTCAGTAAATGAAGTAAGACAAGTTGTAGATTAGATAAATTAGAAAATATTTTATTTTTAGACAATTTCGAACATGTTATATTTTTAACTTAAAAACGTACAAACACCCTGAGGATTAAAAGAATTACTTCCGTTCTCCTGTTAAATGCAGCTCGTATATTAAATTTGTACGCAAAATAGCGGTTTTTCACGTATATGGTCCCAAAACGTGAATTCGGACAGTTTTCGACAGATAATAATTTCATTAAAGACAATTTAGAACAGAAACAACGAGGTTTTCAAACTCATCAAACGAACTTATAACAGTAATCGTGGTCCTAAAGGGTCTCTTCTCCAAAGATTTTTTACATTTTGTCTAAAAAGTGAATTTGGTCAGTTTCCGAACTTTTTTTGACGATTTGGGACAGTATGAAAAATTATTACAGTTATCTTGTCTCGGGAGATGTTTCTTGCTATTTTGGCCCAAATTAAGAAATTTCGGAGAAGTGTCCGAAAAAAGCATTTTTTATTATATGGACACTTTATGGTGATAAATATCCATTTTACAAAATGTAAAAATCTTATTTAGTTCTCAGGAAATTCTGCTTTTGTTGCCAGGGTATATTGTTTTCTTTGCAGGTCATTTTTGTTTGCGCTAAAACAGCCATGTGTAAGATCCCATAATTACAAGTCCTGGAAGGCGTCGGGTGGATCGCACACATTCACCGAAGAACATAATATGCGGGAGCGGATGAGGCAGAAAAGTAGGAGCTCAGGAAAAAAATGGTTTTAGTAAATAAAGATTTGGGATCGTGTGCGGCGGAGCTTTACTGAAGAACAAAGTTTTATACTGATGTTAATTGGGTATTATTTGACACATGCCAAGAATGGTCACATGAAGTTTGTGAATTGTTTGGGGAATCTGAAGAGATTACTCTAGAGAGATTTACGTGCCTAAAATGTTCTCGATTAGGTCGATTAGATCTTCATTCGCATTTGGAAAAAAGTATTGAGGATCTAAGGAAACACCGTGTTACTCTTGGCGATTTAATTTTTAGAATTAGAACTTAGGTGTAAGTTCCTTCAGACTAAGTGTGAAGAGACCATGGGACAGCGGGAGAAGCAAAAGAAGAAGGAGAACTACACTTTTCCAGTGCCAAGATGACATCAACGTTGCACGACAAGCATACCATGTTCATGTATTTATTTGTTGGCAATCATTGCAAATTTGTTCAGAAAAATCATGTTCGACTTTGTGTTTGCTGACAATGCAGATCTTCGCGAACAATTTCTTTGTGTGTTTGGTTTATTTATTCAGATTCAACAAATTGTTTTTGTAAACGATTTTTAGCCGATTCCGAAATAGATGCCTTAGAGAGATTTCGCAATGGATTTGGTGAGGCTTTACTAAAGCACTTTCTTGAGGAGACAATTACACACAAACTACACGAGTTAGTTTTTTATGCGCCACGATTTGCAAAAATGCATCGCACTTTGGGACTTTGGAGTGAAGAGGGGCGTAAGAGCTTGCACAACTCAGTATATAAAGTAAGACAAGTTGTAGATTAGATAAATTAGAAAATATTTTATTTTTAGACAATTTCGAACATGTTATATTTTTAACTTAAAAACGTAAAAACACCCTGAGGATTAAAAGAATTACTTCCGTTCTCCTGTTAAATGCAGCTCGTATATTAAATTTGTACGCAAAATAGCGGTTTTTCACGTATATGGTCCCAAAACGTGAATTCGGACAGTTTTCGACAGATAATAATTTCATTAAACACAATTTAGAACAGAAAAAACGAGGTTTTCAAACTCATCAAACGAACTTATAACAGTAATCGTGGTCCTAAAGGGTCTTTTCTCCAAAGATTTTTTACATTTTGTCTAAAAAGTGAATTTGGTCAGTTTCCAAACTTTTTTTGACGATTTGGGACAGTATGAAAAATTATTACAGTTATCTTGTCTCGGGAGATGTTTCTTGCTATTTTGGCCCAAATTAAGAAATTTCGGAGAAGTGTCCGAAAAAAGCATTTTTTATTATATGGACACTTTATGGTGATAAATATCCATTTTACAAAATGTAAAAATCTTATTTAGTTCTCAGGAAATTCTGCTTTTGTTGCCAGGGTATATTGTTTTCTTTGCAGGTCATTTTTGTTTGCGCTAAAACAGCCATGTGTAAGATCCCATAATTACAAGTCCTGGAAGGCGTCGGGTGGATCGCACACATTCACCGAAGAACATAATATGCGGGAGCGGATGAGGCAGAAAAGTAGGAGCTCAGGAAAAAAATGGTTTCAGTAAATAAAGATTTGGGATCGTGTGCGGCGGAGCTTTACTAAAGAACAAAGTTTTATACTGATGTTAATTGGGTATTATTTGACACATGCCAAAAATGGTCACATGTAGTTTGTGAATTGTGTGGGGAATCTGAAGAGATTACTCTAGAGAGATTTACGTGCCTAAAATGTTCTCGATTAGGTAGATTAGATCTTCATTCGCATTTGGAAAAAAGTATTGAGGATCTAAGGAAACACCGTGTTACTCTTGGCGATTTCATTTTTAGAATTAGAACTTAGGTGTAAGTTCCTTCAGACTAAGTGTGAAGAGACCATGGGACAGCGGGAGAAGCAAAAGAAGAAGGAGAACTACACTTTTCCAGTGCCATGATGACATCAACGTTGCACGACAAGCATACCATGTTCATGTATTTATTTGTTGGCAATCATTGCAAATTTGTTCAGAAAAATCATGTTCGACTTTGTGACTGCTGACAATGCAAATCTTCGCGAACAATTTCTTTGTGTGTTTGGTTTATTTATTCAGATTCAACAAATTGTTTTTGTAAACGATTTTTAGCCGATTCCGAAATAGATGCCTTAGAGAGATTTCGCAATGGATTTGGTGAGGCTTTACTAAAGCACTTTCTTGAGGAGACAATTACACACAAACTACACGAGTTAGTTTTTTATGCGCCACGATTTGCAAAAATGCATCGCACTTTGGGACTTTGGAGTGAAGAGGGGCGTAAGAGCTTGCACAACTCAGTATATAAAGTAAGACAAGTTGTAGATTAGATAAATTAGAAAATACTTTATTTTTAGACAATTTCGAACATGTTATATTTTTAACTTAAAAACGTACAAACACCCTGAGGATTAAAAGAATTACTTCCGTTCTCCTGTTAAATGCAGCTCGTATATTAAATTTGTACGCAAAATAGCGGTTTTTCACGTATATGGTCCCAAAACGTGAATTCGGACAGTTTTCGACAGATAATAATTTCATTAAAGACAATTTAGAACAGAAACAACGAGGTTTTCAAACTCATCAAACGAACTTATAACAGTAATCGTGGTCCTAAAGGGTCTTTTCTCCAAAGATTTTTTACATTTTGTCTAAAAACTGAATTTGGTCAGTTTCCGAACTTTTTTTGACGATTTGGGACAGTATGAAAAATTATTACAGTTATCTTGTCTCGGGAGATGTTTCTTGCTATTTTGGCCCAAATTAAGAAATTTCGGAGAAGTGTCCGAAAAAAGCATTTTTTATTATATGGACACTTTATGGTGATAAATATCCATTTTACAAAATGTAAAAATCTTATTTAGTTCTCAGGAAATTCTGCTTTTGTTGCCAGGGTATATTGTTTTCTTTGCAGGTCATTTTTGTTTGCGCTAAAACAGCCATGTGTAAGATCCCATAATTACAAGTCCTGGAAGGCGTCGGGTGGATCGCACACATTCACCGAAGAACATAATATGCGGGAGCGGATGAGGCAGAAAAGTAGGAGCTCAGGAAAAAAATGGTTTCAGTAAATAAAGATTTGGGATCGTGTGCGGCGGAGCTTTATTAAAGAACAAAGTTTTATACTGATGTTAATTGGGTATTATTTGACACATGCCAAAAATGGTCACATGAAGTTTGTGAATTGTTTGGGGAATTTGAAGAGATTACTCTAGAGAGATTTACGTGCCTAAAATGCTCTGGATTAGGTCGATTAGATCTTTATTCGCATTTGGAAAAAAGTATTGAGGATCTAAGGAAACACCGTGTTACTCTTGGCAATTTCATTTTTAGAATTAGAACTTAGGTGTAAGTTCCTTCAGACTAAGTGTAAAGAGACCATGGGACAGCGGGAGAAGCAAAAGAAGAAGGAGAACTACACTTTTCCAGTGCAATGATGACATCAACGTTGCACGACAAGCATACCATGGTCATGTATTTATTTGTTGGCAATCATTGCAAATATGTTCAGAAAAATCATGTTCGACTTTGTGATTACTGACAATGCAGATCTTCGCGAACAATTTCTTTGTGTGTTTGGTTTATTTATTCAGATTCAACAAATTGTTTTTGTAAACGATTTTTAGCCGATTCCGAAATAGATGCCTTAGAGAGATTTCGCAATGGATTTGGTGAGGCTTTACTAAAGCACTTTCTTGAGGAGACAATTACACACAAACTACACGAGTTAGTTTTTTATGCGCCACGATTTGCAAAAATGCATCGCACTTTGGGACTTTGGAGTGAAGAGGGGCGTGAGAGCTTGCACAACTCAGTAAATGAAGTAAGACAAGTTGTAGATTAGATAAATTAGAAAATATTTTATTTTTAGACAATTTCGAACATGTTATATTTTTAACTTAAAAACGTACAAACACCCTGAGGATTAAAAGAATTACTTCCGTTCTCCTGTTAAATGCAGCTCGTATATTAAATTTGTACGCAAAATAGCGGTTTTTCACGTATATGGTCCCAAAACGTGAATTCGGACAGTTTTCGACAGATAATAATTTCATTAAAGACAATTTAGAACAGAAACAACGAGGTTTTCAAACTCATCAAACGAACTTATAACAGTAATCGTGGTCCTAAAGGGTCTCTTCTCCAAAGATTTTTTACATTTTTTTTTACATTTCGAACATGTTATATTTTTAACTTAAAAACGTACAAACACCCTGAGGATTAAAAGAATTACTTCCGTTCTCCTGTGAAATGCAGCTCGTATACTAAATTTGTACGCAAAATAGCGGTTTTTCACGTATATGGTCCCAAAACGTGAATTCGGACAGTTTTCGACAGATAATAATTTCATTAAAGACAATTTAGAACAGAAAAAACGAGGTTTTCAAACTCATCAAACGAACTTATAACAGTAATCGTGGTCCTAAAGGGTCTTTTCTCCAAAGATTTTTTACATTTTGTCTAAAAAGTGAATTTGGTCAGTTTCCGAACTTTTTTTGACGATTTGGGACAGTATGAAAAATTATTACAGTTATCTTGTCTCGGGAGATGTTTCTTGCTATTTTGGCCCAAATTAAGAAATTTCGGAGAAGTGTCCGAAAAAAGCATTTTTTATTATATGGACACTTTATGGTGATAAATATCCATTTTACAAAATGTAAAAATCTTATTTAGTTCTCAGGAAATTCTGCTTTTGTTGCCAGGGTATATTGTTTTCTTTGCAGGTCATTTTTGTTTGCGCTAAAACAGCCATGTGTAAGATCCCATAATTACAAGTCCTGGAAGGCGTCGGGTGGATCGCACACATTCACCGAAGAACATAATATGCGGGAGCGGATGAGGCAGAAAAGTAGGAGCTCAGGAAAAAAATGGTTTTAGTAAATAAAGATTTGGGATCGTGTGCGGCGGAGCTTTACTGAAGAACAAAGTTTTATACTGATGTTAATTGGGTATTATTTGACACATGCCAAAAATGGTCACATGAAGTTTGTGAATTGTTTGGGGAATCTGAAGAGATTACTCTAGAGAGATTTACGTGCCTAAAATGTTCTCGATTAGGTCGATTAGATCTTCATTCGCATTTGGAAAAAAGTATTGAGGATCTAAGGAAACACCGTGTTACTCTTGGCGATTTAATTTTTAGAATTAGAACTTAGGTGTAAGTTCCTTCAGACTAAGTGTGAAGAGACCATGGGACAGCGGGAGAAGCAAAAGAAGAAGGAGAACTACACTTTTCCAGTGCCAAGATGACATCAACGTTGCACGACAAGCATACCATGTTCATGTATTTATTTGTTGGCAATCATTGCAAATTTGTTCAGAAAAATCATGTTCGACTTTGTGTTTGCTGACAATGCAGATCTTCGCGAACAATTTCTTTGTGTGTTTGGTTTATTTATTCAGATTCAACAAATTGTTTTTGTAAACGATTTTTAGCCGATTCCGAAATAGATGCCTTAGAGAGATTTCGCAATGGATTTGGTGAGGCTTTACTAAAGCACTTTCTTGAGGAGACAATTACACACAAACTACACGAGTTAGTTTTTTATGCGCCACGATTTGCAAAAATGCATCGCACTTTGGGACTTTGGAGTGAAGAGGGGCGTAAGAGCTTGCACAACTCAGTATATAAAGTAAGACAAGTTGTAGATTAGATAAATTAGAAAATATTTTATTTTTAGACAATTTCGAACATGTTATATTTTTAACTTAAAAACGTAAAAACACCCTGAGGATTAAAAGAATTACTTCCGTTCTCCTGTTAAATGCAGCTCGTATATTAAATTTGTACGCAAAATAGCGGTTTTTCACGTATATGGTCCCAAAACGTGAATTCGGACAGTTTTCGACAGATAATAATTTCATTAAACACAATTTAGAACAGAAAAAACGAGGTTTTCAAACTCATCATACGAACTTATAACAGTAATCGTGGTCCTAAAGGGTCTTTTCTCCAAAGATTTTTTACATTTTGTCTAAAAAGTGAATTTGGTCAGTTTCCGAACTTTTTTTGACGATTTGGGACAGTATGAAAAATTATTACAGTTATCTTGTCTCGGGAGATGTTTCTTGCTATTTTGGCCCAAATTAAGAAATTTCGGAGAAGTGTCCGAAAAAAGCATTTTTTATTATATGGACACTTTATGGTGATAAATATCCATTTTACAAAATGTAAAAATCTTATTTAGTTCTCAGGAAATTCTGCTTTTGTTGCCAGGGTATATTGTTTTCTTTGCAGGTCATTTTTGTTTGCGCTAAAACAGCCATGTGTAAGATCCCATAATTACAAGTCCTGGAAGGCGTCGGGTGGATCGCACACATTCACCGAAGAACATAATATGCGGGAGCGGATGAGGCAGAAAAGTAGGAGCTCAGGAAAAAAATGGTTTCAGTAAATAAAGATTTGGGATCGTGTGCGGCGGAGCTTTACTAAAGAACAAAGTTTTATACTGATGTTAATTGGGTATTATTTGACACATGCCAAAAATGGTCACATGTAGTTTGTGAATTGTTTGGGGAATCTGAAGAGATTACTCTAGAGAGATTTACGTGCCTAAAATGTTCTCGATTAGGTAGATTAGATCTTCATTCGCATTTGGAAAAAAGTATTGAGGATCTAAGGAAACACCGTGTTACTCTTGGCGATTTCATTTTTAGAATTAGAACTTAGGTGTAAGTTCCTTCAGACTAAGTGTGAAGAGACCATGGGACAGCGGGAGAAGCAAAAGAAGAAGGAGAACTACACTTTTCCAGTGCCATGATGACATCAACGTTGCACGACAAGCATACCATGTTCATGTATTTATTTGTTGGCAATCATTGCAAATTTGTTCAGAAAAATCATGTTCGACTTTGTGACTGCTGACAATGCAAATCTTCGCGAACAATTTCTTTGTGTGTTTGGTTTATTTATTCAGATTCAACAAATTGTTTTTGTAAACGATTTTTAGCCGATTCCGAAATAGATGCCTTAGAGAGATTTCGCAATGGATTTGGTGAGGCTTTACTAAAGCACTTTCTTGAGGAGACAATTACACACAAACTACACGAGTTAGTTTTTTATGCGCCACGATTTGCAAAAATGCATCGCACTTTGGGACTTTGGAGTGAAGAGGGGCGTGAGAGCTTGCACAACTCAGTAAATGAAGTAAGACAAGTTGTAGATTAGATAAATTAGAAAATATTTTATTTTTAGACAATTTCGAACATGTTATATTTTTAACTTAAAAACGTACAAACACCCTGAGGATTAAAAGAATTACTTCCGTTCTCCTGTTAAATGCAGCTCGTATATTAAATTTGTACGCAAAATAGCGGTTTTTCACGTATATGGTCCCAAAACGTGAATTCGGACAGTTTTCGACAGATAATAATTTCATTAAAGACAATTTAGAACAGAAACAACGAGGTTTTCAAACTCATCAAACGAACTTATAACAGTAATCGTGGTCCTAAAGGGTCTCTTCTCCAAAGATTTTTTACATTTTTTTTTACATTTCGAACATGTTATATTTTTAACTTAAAAACGTACAAACACCCTGAGGATTAAAAGAATTACTTCCGTTCTCCTGTGAAATGCAGCTCGTATACTAAATTTGTACGCAAAATAGCGGTTTTTCACGTATATGGTCCCAAAACGTGAATTCGGACAGTTTTCGACAGATAATAATTTCATTAAAGACAATTTAGAACAGAAAAAACGAGGTTTTCAAACTCATCAAACGAACTTATAACAGTAATCGTGGTCCTAAAGGGTCTTTTCTCCAAAGATTTTTTACATTTTGTCTAAAAAGTGAATTTGGTCAGTTTCCGAACTTTTTTTGACGATTTGGGACAGTATGAAAAATTATTACAGTTATCTTGTCTCGGGAGATGTTTCTTGCTATTTTGGCCCAAATTAAGAAATTTCGGAGAAGTGTCCGAAAAAAGCATTTTTTATTATATGGACACTTTATGGTGATAAATATCCATTTTACAAAATGTAAAAATCTTATTTAGTTCTCAGGAAATTCTGCTTTTGTTGCCAGGGTATATTGTTTTCTTTGCAGGTCATTTTTGTTTGCGCTAAAACAGCCATGTGTAAGATCCCATAATTACAAGTCCTGGAAGGCGTCGGGTGGATCGCACACATTCACCGAAGAACATAATATGCGGGAGCGGATGAGGCAGAAAAGTAGGAGCTCAGGAAAAAAATGGTTTTAGTAAATAAAGATTTGGGATCGTGTGCGGCGGAGCTTTACTGAAGAACAAAGTTTTATACTGATGTTAATTGGGTATTATTTGACACATGCCAAAAATGGTCACATGAAGTTTGTGAATTGTTTGGGGAATCTGAAGAGATTACTCTAGAGAGATTTACGTGCCTAAAATGTTCTCGATTAGGTCGATTAGATCTTCATTCGCATTTGGAAAAAAGTATTGAGGATCTAAGGAAACACCGTGTTACTCTTGGCGATTTAATTTTTAGAATTAGAACTTAGGTGTAAGTTCCTTCAGACTAAGTGTGAAGAGACCATGGGACAGCGGGAGAAGCAAAAGAAGAAGGAGAACTACACTTTTCCAGTGCCAAGATGACATCAACGTTGCACGACAAGCATACCATGTTCATGTATTTATTTGTTGGCAATCATTGCAAATTTGTTCAGAAAAATCATGTTCGACTTTGTGTTTGCTGACAATGCAGATCTTCGCGAACAATTTCTTTGTGTGTTTGGTTTATTTATTCAGATTCAACAAATTGTTTTTGTAAACGATTTTTAGCCGATTCCGAAATAGATGCCTTAGAGAGATTTCGCAATGGATTTGGTGAGGCTTTACTAAAGCACTTTCTTGAGGAGACAATTACACACAAACTACACGAGTTAGTTTTTTATGCGCCACGATTTGCAAAAATGCATCGCACTTTGGGACTTTGGAGTGAAGAGGGGCGTAAGAGCTTGCACAACTCAGTATATAAAGTAAGACAAGTTGTAGATTAGATAAATTAGAAAATATTTTATTTTAGACAATTTCGAACATGTTATATTTTTAACTTAAAAACGTAAAAACACCCTGAGGATTAAAAGAATTACTTCCGTTCTCCTGTTAAATGCAGCTCGTATATTAAATTTGTACGCAAAATAGCGGTTTTTCACGTATATGGTCCCAAAACGTGAATTCGGACAGTTTTCGACAGATAATAATTTCATTAAACACAATTTAGAACAGAAAAAACGAGGTTTTCAAACTCATCAAACGAACTTATAACAGTAATCGTGGTCCTAAAGGGTCTTTTCTCCAAAGATTTTTTACATTTTGTCTAAAAAGTGAATTTGGTCAGTTTCCAAACTTTTTTTGACGATTTGGGACAGTATGAAAAATTATTACAGTTATCTTGTCTCGGGAGATGTTTCTTGCTATTTTGGCCCAAATTAAGAAATTTCGGAGAAGTGTCCGAAAAAAGCATTTTTTATTATATGGACACTTTATGGTGATAAATATCCATTTTACAAAATGTAAAAATCTTATTTAGTTCTCAGGAAATTCTGCTTTTGTTGCCAGGGTATATTGTTTTCTTTGCAGGTCATTTTTGTTTGCGCTAAAACAGCCATGTGTAAGATCCCATAATTACAAGTCCTGGAAGGCGTCGGGTGGATCGCACACATTCACCGAAGAACATAATATGCGGGAGCGGATGAGGCAGAAAAGTAGGAGCTCAGGAAAAAAATGGTTTCAGTAAATAAAGATTTGGGATCGTGTGCGGCGGAGCTTTACTAAAGAACAAAGTTTTATACTGATGTTAATTGGGTATTATTTGACACATGCCAAAAATGGTCACATGTAGTTTGTGAATTGTTTGGGGAATCTGAAGAGATTACTCTAGAGAGATTTACGTGCCTAAAATGTTCTCGATTAGGTAGATTAGATCTTCATTCGCATTTGGAAAAAAGTATTGAGGATCTAAGGAAACACCGTGTTACTCTTGGCGATTTCATTTTTAGAATTAGAACTTAGGTGTAAGTTCCTTCAGACTAAGTGTGAAGAGACCATGGGACAGCGGGAGAAGCAAAAGAAGAAGGAGAACTACACTTTTCCAGTGCCATGATGACATCAACGTTGCACGACAAGCATACCATGTTCATGTATTTATTTGTTGGCAATCATTGCAAATTTGTTCAGAAAAATCATGTTCGACTTTGTGACTGCTGACAATGCAAATCTTCGCGAACAATTTCTTTGTGTGTTTGGTTTATTTATTCAGATTCAACAAATTGTGTTTGTAAACGATTTTTAGCCGATTCCGAAATAGATGCCTTAGAGAGATTTCGCAATGGATTTGGTGAGGCTTTACTAAAGCACTTTCTTGAGGAGACAATTACACACAAACTACACGAGTTAGTTTTTTATGCGCCACGATTTGCAAAAATGCATCGCACTTTGGGACTTTGGAGTGAAGAGGGGCGTGAGAGCTTGCACAACTCAGTAAATGAAGTAAGACAAGTTGTAGATTAGATAAATTAGAAAATATTTTATTTTTAGACAATTTCGAACATGTTATATTTTTAACTTAAAAACGTACAAACACCCTGAGGATTAAAAGAATTACTTCCGTTCTCCTGTTAAATGCAGCTCGTATATTAAATTTGTACGCAAAATAGCGGTTTTTCACGTATATGGTCCCAAAACGTGAATTCGGACAGTTTTCGACAGATAATAATTTCATTAAAGACAATTTAGAACAGAAACAACGAGGTTTTCAAACTCATCAAACGAACTTATAACAGTAATCGTGGTCCTAAAGGGTCTTTTCTCCAAAGATTTTTTACATTTTGTCTAAAAACTGAATTTGGTCAGTTTCCGAACTTTTTTTGACGATTTGGGACAGTATGAAAAATTATTACAGTTATCTTGTCTCGGGAGATGTTTTTTGCTATTTTGGCCCAAATTAAGAAATTTCGGAGAAGTGTCCGAAAAAAGCATTTTTTATTATATGGACACTTTATGGTGATAAATATCCATTTTACAAAATGTAAAAATCTTATTTAGTTCTCAGGAAATTCTGCTTTTGTTGCCAGGGTATATTGTTTTCTTTGCAGGTCATTTTTGTTTGCGCTAAAACAGCCATGTGTAAGATCCCATAATTACAAGTCCTGGAAGGCGTCGGGTGGATCGCACACATTCACCGAAGAACATAATATGCGGGAGCGGATGAGGCAGAAAAGTAGGAGCTCAGGAAAAAAATGGTTTCAGTAAATAAAGATTTGGGATCGTGTGCGGCGGAGCTTTACTAAAGAACAAAGTTTTATACTGATGTTAATTGGGTATTATTTGACACATGCCAAGAATGGTCACACGAAGTTTGTGAATTGTTTGGGGAATCTGAAGAGATTACTCTAGAGAGATTTACGTGCCTAAAATGTTCTGGATTAGGTCGACTAGATCTTCATTCGCATTTGGAAAAAAGTATTGAGGATCTAAGGAAACACCGTGTTACTCTTAGCGATTTCATTTTTAGAATTAGAACTTAGGTGTAAGTTCCTTCAGACTAAGTGTAAAGAGACCATGGGACAGCGGGAGAAGCAAAAGAAGAAGGAGAACTACACTTTTCCAGTGCCATGATGACATCAACGTTGCACGACAAGCATACCATGGTCATGTATTTATTTGTTGGCAATCATTGCAAATTTGTTCAGAAAAATCATGTTCGACTTTGTGACTGCTGACAATGCAGATCTTCGCGAACAATTTCTTTGTGTGTTTGGTTTATTTATTCAGATTCAACAAATTGTTTTTGTAAACGATTTTTAGCCGATTCCGAAATAGATGCCTTAGAGAGATTTCGCAATGGATTTGGTGAGGCTTTACTAAAGCACTTTCTTGAGGAGACAATTACACACAAACTACACGAGTTAGTTTTTTATGCGCCACGATTTGCAAAAATGCATCGCACTTTGGGACTTTGGAGTGAAGAGGGGCGTGAGAGCTTGCACAACTCAGTAAATGAAGTAAGACAAGTTGTAGATTAGATAAATTAGAAAATATTTTATTTTTAGACAATTTCGAACATGTTATATTTTTAACTTAAAAACGTACAAACACCCTGAGGATTAAAAGAATTACTTCCGTTCTCCTGTTAAATGCAGCTCGTATATTAAATTTGTACGCAAAATAGCGGTTTTTCACGTATATGGTCCCAAAACGTGAATTCGGACAGTTTTCGACAGATAATAATTTCATTAAAGACAATTTAGAACAGAAACAACGAGGTTTTCAAACTCATCAAACGAACTTATAACAGTAATCGTGGTCCTAAAGGGTCTTTTCTCCAAAGATTTTTTACATTTTGTCTAAAAACTGAATTTGGTCAGTTTCCGAACTTTTTTTGACGATTTGGGACAGTATGAAAAATTATTACAGTTATCTTGTCTCGGGAGATGTTTCTTGCTATTTTGGCCCAAATTAAGAAATTTCGGAGAAGTGTCCGAAAAAAGCATTTTTTATTATATGGACACTTTATGGTGATAAATATCCATTTTACAAAATGTAAAAATCTTATTTAGTTCTCAGGAAATTCTGCTTTTGTTGCCAGGGTATATTGTTTTCTTTGCAGGTCATTTTTGTTTGCGCTAAAACAGCCATGTGTAAGATCCCATAATTACAAGTCCTGGAAGGCGTCGGGTGGATCGCACACATTCACCGAAGAACATAATATGCGGGAGCGGATGAGGCAGAAAAGTAGGAGCTCAGGAAAAAAATGGTTTCAGTAAATAAAGATTTGGGATCGTGTGCGGCGGAGCTTTACTGAAGAACAAAGTTTTATACTGATGTTAATTGGGTATTATTTGACACATGCCAAAAATGGTCACATGAAGTTTGTGAATTGTTTGGGGAATCTGAAGAGATTACTCTAGAGAGATTTACGTGCCTAAAATGTTCTCGATTAGGTCGATTAGATCTTCATTCGCATTTGGAAAAAAGTATTGAGGATCTAAGGAAACACCGTGTTACTCTTGGCGATTTAATTTTTAGAATTAGAACTTAGGTGTAAGTTCCTTCAGACTAAGTGTGAAGAGACCATGGGACAGCGGGAGAAGCAAAAGAAGAAGGAGAACTACACTTTTCTAGTGCCAAGATGACATCAACGTTGCACGACAAGCATACCATGTTCATGTATTTATTTGTTGGCAATCATTGCAAATTTGTTCAGAAAAATCATGTTCGACTTTGTGTTTGCTGACAATGCAGATCTTCGCGAACAATTTCTTTGTGTGTTTGGTTTATTTATTCAGATTCAACAAATTGTTTTTGTAAACGATTTTTAGCCGATTCCGAAATAGATGCCTTAGAGAGATTTCGCAATGGATTTGGTGAGGCTTTACTAAAGCACTTTCTTGAGGAGACAATTACACACAAACTACACGAGTTAGTTTTTTATGCGCCACGATTTGCAAAAATGCATCGCACTTTGGGACTTTGGAGTGAAGAGGGGCGTAAGAGCTTGCACAACTCAGTATATAAAGTAAGACAAGTTGTAGATTAGATAAATTAGAAAATATTTTATTTTTAGACAATTTCGAACATGTTATATTTTTAACTTAAAAACGTAAAAACACCCTGAGGATTAAAAGAATTACTTCCGTTCTCCTGTTAAATGCAGCTCGTATATTAAATTTGTACGCAAAATAGCGGTTTTTCACGTATATGGTCCCAAAACGTGAATTCGGACAGTTTTCGACAGATAATAATTTCATTAAACACAATTTAGAACAGAAACAACGAGGTTTTCAAACTCATCAAACGAACTTATAACAGTAATCGTGGTCCTAAAGGGTCTTTTCTCCAAAGATTTTTTACATTTTGTCTAAAAACTGAATTTGGTCAGTTTCCGAACTTTTTTTGACGATTTGGGACAGTATGAAAAATTATTACAGTTATCTTGTCTCGGGAGATGTTTCTTGCTATTTTGGCCCAAATTAAGAAATTTCGGAGAAGTGTCCGAAAAAAGCATTTTTTATTATATGGACACTTTATGGTGATAAATATCCATTTTACAAAATGTAAAAATCTTATTTAGTTCTCAGGAAATTCTGCTTTTGTTGCCAGGGTATATTGTTTTCTTTGCAGGTCATTTTTGTTTGCGCTAAAACAGCCATGTGTAAGATCCCATAATTACAAGTCCTGGAAGGCGTCGGGTGGATCGCACACATTCACCGAAGAACATAATATGCGGGAGCGGATGAGGCAGAAAAGTAGGAGCTCAGGAAAAAAATGGTTTCAGTAAATAAAGATTTGGGATCGTGTGCGGCGGAGCTTTACTAAAGAACAAAGTTTTATACTGATGTTAATTGGGTATTATTTGACACATGCCAAGAATGGTCACACGAAGTTTGTGAATTGTTTGGGGAATCTGAAGAGATTACTCTAGAGAGATTTACGTGCCTAAAATGTTCTGGATTAGGTCGATTAGATCTTCATTCGCATTTGGAAAAAAGTATTGAGGATCTAAGGAAACACCGTGTTACTCTTAGCGATTTCATTTTTAGAATTAGAACTTAGGTGTAAGTTCCTTCAGACTAAGTGTAAAGAGACCATGGGACAGCGGGAGAAGCAAAAGAAGAAGGAGAACTACACTTTTCCAGTGCCATGATGACATCAACGTTGCACGACAAGCATACCATGGTCATGTATTTATTTGTTGGCAATCATTGCAAATTTGTTCAGAAAAATCATGTTCGACTTTGTGACTGCTGACAATGCAGATCTTCGCGAACAATTTCTTTGTGTGTTTGGTTTATTCATTCAGATTCAACAAATTGTTTTTGTAAACGATTTTTAGCCGATTCCGAAATAGATGCCTTAGAGAGATTTCGCAATGGATTTGGTGAGGCTTTACTAAAGCACTTTCTTGAGGAGACAATTACACACAAACTACACGAGTTAGTTTTTTATGCGCCACGATTTGCAAAAATGCATCGCACTTTGGGACTTTGGAGTGAAGAGGGGCGTGAGAGCTTGCACAACTCAGTAAATGAAGTAAGACAAGTTGTAGATTAGATAAATTAGAAAATATTTTATTTTTAGACAATTTCGAACATGTTATATTTTTAACTTAAAAACGTACAAACACCCTGAGGATTAAAAGAATTACTTCCGTTCTCCTGTTAAATGCAGCTCGTATATTAAATTTGTACGCAAAATAGCGGTTTTTCACGTATATGGTCCCAAAACGTGAATTCGGACAGTTTTCGACAGATAATAATTTCATTAAAGACAATTTAGAACAGAAACAACGAGGTTTTCAAACTCATCAAACGAACTTATAACAGTAATCGTGGTCCTAAAGGGTCTTTTCTCCAAAGATTTTTTACATTTTGTCTAAAAACTGAATTTGGTCAGTTTCCGAACTTTTTTTGACGATTTGGGACAGTATGAAAAATTATTACAGTTATCTTGTCTCGGGAGATGTTTCTTGCTATTTTGGCCCAAATTAAGAAATTTCGGAGAAGTGTCCGAAAAAAGCATTTTTTATTATATGGACACTTTATGGTGATAAATATCCATTTTACAAAATGTAAAAATCTTATTTAGTTCTCAGGAAATTCTGCTTTTGTTGCCAGGGTATATTGTTTTCTTTGCAGGTCATTTTTGTTTGCGCTAAAACAGCCATGTGTGAGATCCCATAATTACAAGTCCTGGAAGGCGTCGGGTGGATCGCACACAATCACCGAAGAACATAATATGCGGGAGCGGATGAGGCAGAAAAGTAGGAGCTCAGGAAAAAAATGGTTTCAGTAAATAAAGATTTGGGATCGTGTGCGGCGGAGCTTTACTAAAGAACAAAGTTTTATACTGATGTTAATTGGGTATTATTTGACACATGCCAAGAATGGTCACACGAAGTTTGTGAATTGTTTGGGGAATCTGAAGAAATTACTCTAGAGAGATTTACGTGCCTAAAATGTTCTGGATTAGGTCGATTAGATCTTCATTCGCATTTATAAAAAAAAGTATTGAGGATCTAAGGAAACACCGTGTTACTCTTAGCGATTTCATTTTTAGAATTAGAACTTAGGTGTAAGTTCCTTCAGACTAAGTGTAAAGAGACCATGGGACAGCGGGAGAAGCGAAAGAAGAAGGAGAACTACACTTTTCCAGTGCCATGATGACATCAACGTTGCACGACAAGCATACCATGGTCATGTATTTATTTGTTGCCAATCATTGCAAATTTGTTCAGAAAAATTATGTTCGACTTTGTGATTGCTGACAATGCAGATCTTCGCGAACAATTTCTTTGTGTGTTTGTTTTATTTATTCAGATTCAAAAAATTGTTTTTGTAAACGATTTTTAGCCGATTCCGAAATAGATGCCTTAGAGAGATTTCGCAATGGATTTGGTGAGGCTTTACTAAAGCACTTTCTTGAGGAGATAATTACACACAAACTACACGAGTTAGTTTTTTATGCGCCACGATTTGCAAAAATGCATCGCACTTTGGGACTTTGGAGTGAAGAGGGGCGTAAGAGCTTGCACAACTCAGTATATAAAGTAAGACAAGTTGTAGATTAGATAAATTAGAAAATATTTTATTTTTAGACAATTTCGAACATGTTATATTTTTAACTTAAAAACGTACAAAAACCCTGAGGATATACATGGTCCCAAAACGTGAATTCGGACAGTTTTCGACAGATAATAATTTCATTAAAGACAATTTAGAACAGAAACAACGAGGTTTTCAAACTCATCAAACGAACTTATAACAGTAATCGTGGTCCTAAAGGGTCTTTTCTCCAAAGATTTTTTACATTTTGTCTAAAAAGTGAATTTGGTCAGTTTCCGAACTTTTTTTGACGATTTGGGACAGTATGAAAAATTATTACACTTATCTTGTCTCGGGAGATGTTTCTTGCTATTTTGGCCCAAATTAAGAAATTTCGGAGAAGTGTCCGAAAAAAGCATTTTTTATTATATGGACACTTTATGGTGATAAATATCCATTTTACAAAATGTAAAAATCTTATTTAGTTCTCAGGAAATTCTGCTTTTGTTGCCAGGGTATATTGTTTTCTTTGCAGGTCATTTTTGTTTGCGCTAAAACAGCCATGTGTGAGATCCCATAATTACAAGTCCTGGAAGGCGTCGGGTGGATCGCACACAATCAACGAAGAACATAATATGCGGGAGCGGATGAGGCAGAAAAGTAGGAGCTCAGGAAAAAAATGGTTTCAGTAAATAAAGATTTGGGATCGTGTGCGGCGGAGCTTTACTAAAGAACAAAGTTTTATACTGATGTTAATTGGGTATTATTTGACACATGCCAAGAATGGTCACACGAAGTTTGTGAATTGTTTGGGGAATCTGAAGAAATTACTCTAGAGAGATTTACGTGCCTAAAATGTTCTGGATTAGGTCGATTAGATCTTCATTCGCATTTATAAAAAAAAGTATTGAGGATCTAAGGAAACACCGTGTTACTCTTAGCGATTTCATTTTTAGAATTAGAACTTAGGTGTAAGTTCCTTCAGACTAAGTGTAAAGAGACCATGGGACAGCGGGAGAAGCGAAAGAAGAAGGAGAACTACACTTTTCCAGTGCCATGATGACATCAACGTTGCACGACAAGCATACCATGGTCATGTATTTATTTGTTGCCAATCATTGCAAATTTGTTCAGAAAAATTATGTTCGACTTTGTGATTGCTGACAATGCAGATCTTCGCGAACAATTTCTTTGTGTGTTTGTTTTATTTATTCAGATTCAAAAAATTGTTTTTGTAAACGATTTTTAGCCGATTCCGAAATAGATGCCTTAGAGAGATTTCGCAATGGATTTGGTGAGGCTTTACTAAAGCACTTTCTTGAGGAGATAATTACACACAAACTACACGAGTTAGTTTTTTATGCGCCACGATTTGCAAAAATGCATCGCACTTTGGGACTTTGGAGTGAAGAGGGGCGTAAGAGCTTGCACAACTCAGTATATAAAGTAAGACAAGTTGTAGATTAGATAAATTAGAAAATATTTTATTTTTAGACAATTTCGAACATGTTATATTTTTAACTTAAAAACGTACAAAAACCCTGAGGATATACATGGTCCCAAAACGTGAATTCGGACAGTTTTCGACAGATAATAATTTCATTAAAGACAATTTAGAACAGAAACAACGAGGTTTTCAAACTCATCAAACGAACTTATAACAGTAATCGTGGTCCTAAAGGGTCTTTTCTCCAAAGATTTTTTACATTTTGTCTAAAAAGTGAATTTGGTCAGTTTCCGAACTTTTTTTGACGATTTGGGACAGTATGAAAAATTATTACACTTATCTTGTCTCGGGAGATGTTTCTTGCTATTTTGGCCCAAATTAAGAAATTTCGGAGAAGTGTCCGAAAAAAGCATTTTTTATTATATGGACACTTTATGGTGATAAATATCCATTTTACAAAATGTAAAAATCTTATTTAGTTCTCAGGAAATTCTGCTTTTGTTGCCAGGGTATATTGTTTTCTTTGCAGGTCATTTTTGTTTGCGCTAAAACAGCCATGTGTAAGATCCCATAATTACAAGCCCTGGAAGGCGTCGGGTGGATCGCACACATTCACCGAAGAACATAATATGCGGGAGCAGATGAGGCAGAAAAGTAGGAGCTCAGGAAAAAAATGGTTTGAGTAAATAAAGATTTGGGATCGTGTGCGGCGGAGCTTTACTAAAGAACAAAGTTTTATACTGATGTTAATTGGGTATTATTTGACACATGCCAAAAATGGTCACATGAAGTTTGTGAATTGTTTGGGGAATCTGAAGAGATTACTCTAGAGAGATTTACGTGCCTAAAATGCTCTGGATTAGGTCGATTAGATCTTTATTCGCATTTGGAAAAAAGTATTGAGGATCTAAGGAAACACCGTGTTACTCTTGGCAATTTCATTTTTAGAATTAGAACTTAGGTGTAAGTTCCTTCAGACTAAGTGTAAAGAGACCATGGGACAGCGGGAGAAGCAAAAGAAGAAGGAGAACTACACTTTTCCAGTGCCATGATGACATCAACGTTGCACGACAAGCATACCATGGTCATGTATTTATTTGTTGGCAATCATTGCAAATTTGTTCAGAAAAATCATGTTCGACTTTGTGATTACTGACAATGCAGATCTTCGCGAACAATTTCTTTGTGTGTTTGGTTTATTTATTCAGATTCAACAAATTGTTTTTGTAAACGATTTTTAGCCGATTCCGAAATAGATGCCTTAGAGAGATTTCGCAATGGATTTGGTGAGGCTTTACTAAAGCACTTTCTTGAGGAGACAATTACACACAAACTAGACGAGTTAGTTTTTTATGCGCCACGATTTGCAAAAATGCATCGCACTTTGGGACTTTGGAGTGTAGAGGGGCGTGAGAGCTTGCACAACTCAGTAAATGAAGTAAGACAAGTTGTAGATTAGATAAATTAGAAAATATTTTATTTTTAGACAATTTCGAACATGTTATATTTTTAACTTAAAAACGTACAAACACCCTGAGGATTAAAAGAATTACTTCCGTTCTCCTGTTAAATGCAGCTCGTATATTAAATTTTTACGCAAAAATAGCTGTTTTTCACGTATATGGTCCCAAAACGTGAATTCGGACAGTTTTGGACAGATCATAATTTCATTAAAGACAAATTAGAACAGAAACAACGAGGTTTTCAAACTCATCAAATCGTGGTCCTAAAGGGTCTTTTCTCCAAAGATTTTTTACATTTTGTCTAAAAAGTGAATTTGGTCAGTTTCCGAACTTTTTTTGACGATTTGGGACAGTATGAAGAATTATTACACTTATCTTGTCTCGGGAGATGTTTCTTGCTATTTTGGCCCAAATTAAGAAATTTCGGAGAAGTGTCCGAAAAAAGCATTTTTTATTATATGGACACTTTATGGTGATAAATATCCATTTTACAAAATGTAAAAATCTTATTTAGTTCTCAGGAAATTCTGCTTTTGTTGCCAGGGTATATTGTTTTCTTTGCAGGTCATTTTTGTTTGCGCTAAAACAGCCATGTGTAAGATCCCATAATTACAAGTCCTGGAAGGCGTCGGGTGGATCGCACACATTCACCGAAGAACATAATATGCGGGAGCAGATGAGGCAGAAAAGTAGGAGCTCAGGAAAAAAATGGTTTTAGTAAATAAAGATTTGGGATCGTGTGCGGCGGAGCTTTACTAAAGAACAAAGTTTTATACTGATGTTAATTGGGTATTATTTGACACATGCCAAAAATGGTCACATGAAGTTTGTGAATTGTTTGGGGAATCTGAAGAGATTACTCTAGAGAGATTTACGTGCCTAAAATGCTCTGGATTAGGTCGATTAGATCTTTATTCGCATTTGGAAAAAAGTATTGAGGATCTAAGGAAACACCGTGTTACTCTTGGCAATTTCATTTTTAGAATTAGAACTTAGGTGTAAGTTCCTTCAGACTAAGTGTAAAGAGACCATGGGACAGCGGGAGAAGCAAAAGAAGAAGGAGAACTACACTTTTCCAGTGCCATGATGACATCAACGTTGCACGACAAGCATACCATGGTCATGTATTTATTTGTTGGCAATCATTGCAAATTTGTTCAGAAAAATCATGTTCGACTTTGTGATTACTGACAATGCAGATCTTCGCGAACAATTTCTTTGTGTGTTTGGTTTATTTATTCAGATTCAACAAATTGTTTTTGTAAACGATTTTTAGCCGATTCCGAAATAGATGCCTTAGAGAGATTTCGCAATGGATTTGGTGAGGCTTTACTAAAGCACTTTCTTGAGGAGACAATTACACACAAACTAGACGAGTTAGTTTTTTATGCGCCACGATTTGCAAAAATGCATCGCACTTTGGGACTTTGGAGTGAAGAGGGGCGTGAGAGCTTGCACAACTCAGTAAATGAAGTAAGACAAGTTGTAGATTAGATAAATTAGAAAATATTTTATTTTTAGACAATTTCGAACATGTTATATTTTTAACTTAAAAACGTACAAACACCCTGAGGATTAAAAGAATTACTTCCGTTCTCCTGTTAAATGCAGCTCGTATATTAAATTTTTACGCAAAAATAGCTGTTTTTCACGTATATGGTCCCAAAACGTGAATTCGGACAGTTTTGGACAGATCATAATTTCATTAAAGACAAATTAGAGCAGAAACAACGAGGTTTTCAAACTCATCAAATCGTGGTCCTAAAGGGTCTTTTCTCCAAAGATTTTTTACATTTTGTCTAAAAAGTGAATTTGGTCAGTTTCCGAACTTTTTTTGACGATTTGGGACAGTATGAAGAATTATTACACTTATCTTGTCTCGGGAGATGTTTCTTGCTATTTTGGCCCAAATTAAGAAATTTCGGAGAAGTGTCCGAAAAAAGCATTTTTTATTATATGGACACTTTATGGTGATAAATATCCATTTTACAAAATGTAAAAATCTTATTTAGTTCTCAGGAAATTCTGCTTTTGTTGCCAGGGTATATTGTTTTCTTTGCAGGTCATTTTTGTTTGCGCTAAAACAGCCATGTGTAAGATCCCATAATTACAAGTCCTGGAAGGCGTCGGGTAGATCGCACACATTCACCGAAGAACATAATATGCGGGAGCGGATGAGGCAGAAAAGTAGGAGCTCAGGAAAAAAATGGTTTCAGTAAATAAAGATTTGGGATCGTGTGCGGCGGAGCTTTACTAAAGAACAAAGTTTTATACTGATGTTATTTGGGTATTATTTGACACATGCCAAGAATGGTCACATGAAGTTTGTGAATTGTTTGGGGAATCTGAAGAGATTACTCTAGGGAGATTTACGTGCCTAAAATGTTCTGGATTAGGTCGATTAGATCTTCATTCGCATTTGGAAAAAAGTATTGAGGATCTAAGGAAACACCGTGTTACTCTTAGCGATTTCATTTTTAGAATTAGAACTTAGGTGTAAGTTCCTTCAGACTAAGTGTAAAGAGACCATGGGACAGCGGGAGAAGCAAAAGAAGAAGGAGAACTACACTTTTCCAGTGCCATGATGACATCAACGTTGCACGACAAGCATACCATGGTCATGTATTTATTTGTTGGCAATCATTGCAAATTTGTTCAGAAAAATTATGTTCGACTTTGTGATTGCTGACAATGCAGATCTTCGCGAACAATTTCTGTGTGTTTGGTTTATTTATTTAGATTCAACAAATTGTTTTTGTAAACGATTTTTAGCCAATTCCGAAATAGATGCCTTAGAGAGATTTCGCAATGGATTTGGTGAGGCTTAACTAAAGCACTTTCTTGAGGAGACAATTACACACAAACTACACGAGTTAGTTTTTTATGCGCCACGATTTGCAAAAATGCATCGCACTTTGGGACTTTGGAGTGAAGTGGGGCGTGAGAGCTTCCACAACTCAGTAAATGAAGTAAGACAAGTTGTAGATTAGATAAATTAGAAAATATTTTATTTTTAGACAATTTCGAACATGTTATATTTTTAACTTAAAAACGTACAAACACCCTGAGGATTAAAAGAATTACTTCCGTTCTCCTGTTAAATGCAGCTCGTATATTAAATTTGTACGCAAAATAGCGGTTTTTCACGTATATGGTCCCAAAACGTGAATTCGGACAGTTTTCGACAGATAATAATTTCATTAAAGACAATTTAGAACAGAAACAACGAGGTTTTCAAACTCATCAAACGAACTTATAACAGTAATCGTGGTCCTAAAAGGGTCTTTTCTCCAAAGATTTTTTACATTTTGTCTAAAAAGTGAATTTGGTCAGTTTCCGAACTTTTTTGGACGATTTGGGACAGTATGAAGAATTATTACACTTATCTTGTCTCGGGAGATGTTTCTTGCTATTTTGGCGCAAATTAAGAAATTTCGGAGAAGTGTCCGAAAAAAGCATTTTTTATTATATGGACAATTTATGGTGATAAATATCCATTTTACAAAATGTAAAAATTTTATTAAAATCTCAGGAAATTCTGCTGTTGTTGCCAGGGTATATTGTTTTCTTTGCAGGTCATTTTTGTTTGCGCTAAAACAGCCATGTGTAAGATCCCATAATTACAAGTCCTGGAAGGCGTCGGGTGGATCGCACACATTCACCGAAGAACATAATATGCGGGAGCGGATGAGGCAGAAAAGTAGGAGCTCAGGAAAAAAATGGTTTCAGTAAATAAAGATTTGGGATTGTGTGCGGCGGAGCTTTACTAAAGAACAGTTTATACTGATGTTAATTGGGTATTATTTGACACATGCCAAAAATGGTCACATGAAGTTTGTGAATTGTTTGGGGAATCTGAAGAGATTACTCTAGAGAGATTTACGTGCCTAAAATGCTCTGGATTAGGTCGATTAGATCTTTATTCGCATTTGGAAAAAAGTATTGAGGATCTAAGGAAACACCGTGTTACTCTTGGCAATGTCATTTTTAGAATTAGAACTTAGGTGTAAGTTCCTTCAGACTAAGTGTAAAGAGACCATGGGACAGCGGGAGAAGCAAAAGAAGAAGGAGAACTACACTTTTCCAGTGCCATGATGACATCAACGTTGCACGACAAGCATACCATGGTCATGTATTTATTTGTTGGCAATCATTGCAAATTTGTTCAGAAAAATCATGTTCGACTTTGTGATTACTGACAATGCAGATCTTCGCGAACAATTTCTTTGTGTGTTTGGTTTATTTATTCAGATTCAACAAATTGTTTTTGTAAACGATTTTTAGCCAATTCCGAAATAGATGCCTTAGAGAGATTTCGCAATGGATTTGGTGAGGCTTAACTAAAGCACTTTCTTGAGGAGACAATTACACACAAACTACACGAGTTAGTTTTTTATGCGCCACGATTTGCAAAAATGCATCGCACTTTGGGAATTTGGAGTGAAGTGGGGCGTGAGAGCTTCCACAACTCAGTAAATGAAGTAAGACAAGTTGTAGATTAGATAAATTAGAAAATATTTTATTTTTAGACAATTTCGAACATGTTATATTTTTAACTTAAAAACGTACAAACACCCTGAGGATTAAAAGAATTACTTCCGTTCTCCTGTTAAATGCAGCTCGTATATTAAATTTGTACGCAAAATAGCGGTTTTTCACGTATATGGTCCCAAAACGTGAATTCGGACAGTTTTCGACAGATCATAATTTCATTAAAGACAATTTAGAACAGAAACAACGAGGTTTTCAAACTCATCAAACGAACTTATAACAGTAATCGTGGTCCTAAAGGGTCTTTTCTCCAAAGATTTTTTACATTTTGTCTAAAAAGTGAATTTGGTCAGTTTCCGAACTTTTTTTGACGATTTGGGACAGTATGAAGAATTATTACACTTATCTTGTCTCGGGAGATGTTTCTTGCTATTTTGGCCCAAATTAAGAAATTTCGGAGAAGTGTCCGAAAAAAGCATTTTTTATTATATGGACAATTTATGGTGATAAATATCCATTTTACAAAATGTAAAAATCTTATTTAAATCTCAGGAAATTCTGCTGTTGTTGCCAGGGTATATTGTTTTCTTTGCAGGTCATTTTTGTTTGCGCTAAAACAGCCATGTGTAAGATCCCATAATTACAAGTCCTGGAAGGCGTCGGGTGGATCGCACACATTCACCGAAGAACATAATATGCGGGAGCGGATGAGGCAGAAAAGTAGGAGCTCAGGAAAAAAATGGTTTCAGTAAATAAAGATTTGGGATCGTGTGCGGCGGAGCTTTACTAAAGAACAAAGTTTTATACTGATGTTAATTGGGTATTATTTGACACATGCCAAGAATGGTCACATGAAGTTTGTGAATTGTTTGGGGAATCTGAAGAGATTACTCTAGAGAGATTTACGTGCCTAAAATGTTCTGGATTACGTCGATTAGATCTTCATTCGCATTTGGAAAAAAGTATTGAGGATCTAAGGAAACACCGTGTTACTCTTAGCGATTTCATTTTTAGAATTAGAACTTAGGTGTAAGTTCCTTCAGACTAAGTGTAAAGAGACCATGGGACAGCGGGAGAAGCAAAAGAAGAAGGAGAACTACACTTTTCCAGTGCCATGATGACATCAACGTTGCACGACAAGCGTACCATGGTCATGTATTTATTTGTTGGCAATCATTGCAAATTTGTTCAGAAAAATTATGTTCGACTTTGTGATTGCTGACAATGCAGATCTTCGCGAACAATTTCTTTGTGTGTTTGGTTTATTTATTCAGATTCAACAAATTGTTTTTGTAAACGATTTTTAGCCGATTCCGAAATAGATGCCTTAGAGAGATTTCGCAATGGATTTGGTGAGGCTTTACTAAAGCACTTTCTTGAGGAGACAATTACACACAAACTACACGAGTTAGTTTTTTATGCGCCACGATTTGCAAAAATGCATCGCACTTTGGGACTTTGGAGTGAAGTGGGGCGTGAGAGCTTCCACAACTCAGTAAATGAAGTAAGACAAGTTGTAGATTAGATAAATTAGAAAATATTTTATTTTTAGACAATTTCGAACATGTTATATTTTTAACTTAAAAACGTACAAACACCCTGAGGATTAAAAGAATTACTTCCGTTCTCCTGTTAAATGCAGCTCGTATATTAAATTTGTACGCAAAATAGCGGTTTTTCACGTATATGGTCCCAAAACGTGAATTCGGACAGTTTTCGACAGATAATAATTTCATTAAAGACAATTTAGAACAGAAACAACGAGGTTTTCAAACTCATCAAACGAACTTATAACAGTAATCGTGGTCCTAAAAGGGTCTTTTCTCCAAAGATTTTTTACATATTGTCTAAAAAGTGAATTTGGTCAGTTTCCGAACTTTTTTTGACGATTTGGGACAGTATGAAGAATTATTACACTTATCTTGTCTCGGGAGATGTTTCTTGCTATTTTGGCCCAAATTAAGAAATTTCGGAGAAGTGTCCGAAAAAAGCATTTTTTATTATATGGACAATTTATGGTGATAAATATCCATTTTACAAAATGTAAAAATCTTATTTAAATCTCAGGAAATTCTGCTGTTGTTGCCAGGGTATATTGTTTTCTTTGCAGGTCATTTTTGTTTGCGCTAAAACAGCCATGTGTAAGATCCCATAATTACAAGTCCTGGAAGGCGTCGGGTGGATCGCACACATTCACCGAAGAACATAATATGCGGGAGCGGATGAGGCAGAAAAGTAGGAGCTCAGGAAAAAAATGGTTTCAGTAAATAAAGATTTGGGATCGTGTGCGGCGGAGCTTTACTAAAGAACAAAGTTTTATACTGATGTTAATTGGGTATTATTTGACACATGCCAAGAATGGTCACATGAAGTTTGTGAATTGTTTGGGGAATCTGAAGAGATTACTCTAGAGAGATTTACGTGCCTAAAATGTTCTGGATTAGGTCGATTAGATCTTCATTCGCATTTGGAAAAAAGTATTGAGGATCTAAGGAAACACCGTGTTACTCTTAGCGATTTCATTTTTAGAATTAGAACTTAGGTGTAAGTTCCTTCAGACTAAGTGTAAAGAGACCATGGGACAGCGGGAGAAGCAAAAGAAGAAGGAGAACTACACTTTTCCAGTGCCATGATGACATCAACGTTGCACGACAAGCATACCATGGTCATGTATTTATTTGTTGGCAATCATTGCAAATTTGTTCAGAAAAATTATGTTCGACTTTGTGATTGCTGACAATGCAGATCTTCGCGAACAATTTCTTTGTGTGTTTGGTTTATTTATTTAGATTCAACAAATTGTTTTTGTAAACGATTTTTAGCCGATTCCGAAATAGATGCCTTAGAGAGATTTCGCAATGGATTTGGTGAGGCTTTACTAAAGCACTTTCTTGAGGAGACAATTACACACAAACTACACGAGTTAGTTTTTTATGCGCCACGATTTGCAAAAATGCATCGCACTTTGGGACTTTGGAGTGAAGTGGGGCGTGAGAGCTTCCACAACTCAGTAAATGAAGTAAGACAAGTTGTAGATTAGATAAATTAGAAAATATTTTATTTTTAGACAATTTCGAACATGTTATATTTTTAACTTAAAAACGTACAAACACCCTGAGGATTAAAAGAATTACTTCCGTTCTCCTGTTAAATGCAGCTCGTATATTAAATTTGTACGCAAAATAGCGGTTTTTCACGTATATGGTCCCAAAACGTGAATTCGGACAGTTTTCGACAGATAATAAATTCATTAAAGACAATTTAGAACAGAAATAACGAGGTTTTCAAACTCATCAAACGAACTTATAACAGTAATCGTGGTCCTAAAGGGTCTTTTCTCCAAAGATTTTTTACATTTTGTCTAAAAAGTGAATTTGGTCAGTTTCCGAACTTTTTTTGACGATTTTGGACAGTATGAAAAATTATTACACTTATCTTGTCTCGGGAGATGTTTCTTGCTATTTTGGCCCAAATTAAGAAATTTCGGAGAAGTGTCCGAAAAAAGCATTTTTTATTATATGGACACTTTATGGTGATAAATATCCATTTTACAAAATGTAAAAATCTTATTTAGTTCTCAGGAATTCTGCTTTTGTTGCCAGGGTATTTTGTTTTCTTTGCAGGTCATTTTTGTTTGCGCTAAAACAGCCATGTGTAAGATCCCATAATAACAAGTCCTGGAAGGCGTCGGGTGGATCGCACACATTCACCAAAGAACATAATATGCGAGAGCGGATGAGGCAGAAAAGTAGGAGCTCAGGAAAAAAATGGTTTCATTAAATAAAGATTTGGGATCGTGTGCGGCGGAGCTTTACTAAAAAACAAAGTTTTATACTGATGTTAATTGGGTATTATTTGACACATGCCAAAAATGGTCACATGAAGTTTGTGAATTGTTTGTGGAATCTGAAGAGATTACACTAGAGAGATTTACGTGCCTAAAATGTTCTGGATTAGGTCGATTAGATATTCATTCGCATTTGGAAAAAAGTATTAAGGATCTAAGGAAACACCGTGTTACTCTTGGCGACTTCATTTTCGAATTAGAACTTAGGTGTAAGTTCCTTCAGACTAAGTGTGAAGAGACCATGGGTCAGCGGGAGAAGCAAAAAAAGAAGGAGAACTACACTTCTCCAGTGCCATGATGACATCAACGTTGCACGACAAGCATACCATGCTCATGTATTTATTTGTTGGCAATCATTGCAAATTTGTTCAGAAAAATCATGTTCGACTTTGCGATTGCTGACAATGCAGATCTTCGCGAACAATTTCTTGGTGTGTTTGGTTTATTTATTCAGATTCAAGAAATTTTTTTTGTAAACGATTTTTAACCGATTCCGAAATAGATGCCTTAGAGAGATTTTGCAATGGATTTGGTGAGGCTTTACTAAAACACTTTCTTGAGGAGACAATTACATACAAACTACACGAGTTAGTTTTTTATGCGCCACGATTTGCAAAAATGCATCGCACTTTGGGACTTTGGAGTGAAGAGGGGCGTGAGAGCTTCCACAACTCAGTAAATGAAGTAAGACAAGTTGTAGATTAGATAAATTAGAAAATATTTTATTTTTAGACAATTTCGAACATGTTATATTTTTAACTTAAAAACGTACAAACACCCTGAGGATTAAAAGAATTACTTCCGTTCTCCTGTTAAATGCAGCTCGTATATTAAATTTGTACGCAAAATAGCGGTTTTTCACGTATATGGTCCCAAAACGTGAATTCGGACAGTTTTCGACAGATAATAATTTCATTAAAGACAATTTAGAACAGAAATAACGAGGTTTTCAAACTCATCAAACGAACTTATAACAGTAATCGTGGTCCTAAAGGGTCTTTTCTCCAAAGATTTTTTACATTTTGTCTAAAAAGTGAATTTGGTCAGTTTCCGAACTTTTTTTGACGATTTTGGACAGTATGAAAAATTATTACACTTATCTTGTCTCGGGAGATGTTTCTTGCTATTTTGGCCCAAATTAAGAAATTTCGGAGAAGTGTCCGAAAAAAGCATTTTTTATTATATGGACACTTTATGGTGATAAATATCCATTTTACAAAATGTAAAAATCTTATTTAGTTCTCAGGAATTCTGCTTTTGTTGCCAGGGTATTTTGTTTTCTTTGCAGGTCATTTTTGTTTGCGCTAAAACAGCCATGTGTAAGATCCCATAATAACAAGTCCTGGAAGGCGTCGGGTGGATCGCACACATTCACCAAAGAACATAATATGCGAGAGCGGATGAGGCAGAAAAGTAGGAGCTCAGGAAAAAAATGGTTTCATTAAATAAAGATTTGGGATCGTGTGCGGCGGAGCTTTACTAAAAAACAAAGTTTTATACTGATGTTAATTGGGTATTATTTGACACATGCCAAAAATGGTCACATGAAGTTTGTGAATTGTTTGTGGAATCTGAAGAGATTACACTAGAGAGATTTACGTGCCTAAAATGTTCTGGATTAGGTCGATTAGATATTCATTCGCATTTGGAAAAAAGTATTAAGGATCTAAGGAAACACCGTGTTACTCTTGGCGACTTCATTTTCGAATTAGAACTTAGGTGTAAGTTCCTTCAGACTAAGTGTGAAGAGACCATGGGTCAGCGGGAGAAGCAAAAAAAGAAGGAGAACTACACTTCTCCAGTGCCATGATGACATCAACGTTGCACGACAAGCATACCATGCTCATGTATTTATTTGTTGGCAATCATTGCAAATTTGTTCAGAATAATCATGTTCGACTTTGCGATTGCTGACAATGCAGATCTTCGCGAACAATTTCTTGGTGTGTTTGGTTTATTTATTCAGATTCAAGAAATTTTTTTTGTAAACGATTTTTAACCGATTCCGAAATAGATGCCTTAGAGAGATTTTGCAATGGATTTGGTGAGGCTTTACTAAAACACTTTCTTGAGGAGACAATTACATACAAACTACACGAGTTAGTTTTTTATGCGCCACGATTTGCAAAAATGCATCGCACTTTGGGACTTTGGAGTGAAGAGGGGCGTGAGAGCTTGCACAACTCAGTAAATGAAGTAAGACAGTTGTAGATTATATAAATTAAAAAATATTTTATTTTTAGACAATTTTGGCCATGTTATATTTCTAACTTAAAAACGTACAAACACCCTGAGGGTTAAAACAATTACTTCCGTTCTCCTGTTAAATGCAGCTCGTATATTGAATTTGTACGCAAAATAGAGGTTTTTCACGTATGTGGTCCCAAAACGTGAATTCGGACAGTTTTGGACAGATCATAATTTCATTAAAGACAATTTAGAACAGAAACAACGGAGTTTTAAAAGTCATCAAACGAACTTATAACAGTAATCCTGGCCCTAAAGGGTCTTTTCTCCAAAGATTTTTTACATTTTGTCCAAAAATTGAATTTGGTCAGTTTCCGAACTTTTTTTGACGATTTGGGACAGTATGAAAAATTATTACACTTATCTTGTCTCGGGAGATGTTTTTGATATTTTGACCCAAATTAAGAAATTTCGGAGAAGTGTCCGAAAAAAGCATTTTTTTATTATATGGACAATTTATGGTGATAAATATCCATTTTACAAAATGTAAAAATCTTATTTAGTTCTCAGGAAATTCTGCTTTTGTTTCCAGGGTATATTGTTTCTTTTGCAGGACATTTTTTGTCTGCGCTAAAACAGCCATGTGTAAGATCCCATAATTACAAGTCCTGGAAGGCGTTGGGTGGATCGCACACATTCACCGAAGAACATAATATGCGGGAGCGGATGAGGCAGAAAAGTAGGAGCTCAGGAAAAAAATGGTTTCAGTAAATAAAGATTTGGGATCGTGTGCGGCGGAGCTTTACTAAAGAACAAAGTTTTATACTGATGTTAATTCCCCGTTCCCTCTATACGGCTAATTCGCAATGCATTATGGTAGTTGTATTCCGCGAAAACGTAAACAAACCATTCGTAGTAACAAAAATGGCCGAACAAGTACACTTCATCCTTAATTCTACTCAAAACCAAAGCGATATACAAAATTCTAATCAAGACAACAGTTTTTTTCAAAACTTGGGCTCTCCTGCAAGCATTGGGCTCAAACTTTTCATCAAGTTCAAGCTTTTTATTGCAAGCTAAAAGTAAAGGAGGAGGGATAACTTGCTGTGTACCTCTCTGTCAAAACAACTCAAAGAAGAATCCAGACTTATCTTTTTATGTCATTCCTAAAGACTCAGAGCTTCGAAAGAAATGGCTTTTTATGATCAGTAGAAAGGATTTTGTACCTTCTACATCGCATAGAGTTTGCTCTGTTCATTTCACTGGTGGAAAGAAGACATATATGAACAATGTTCCCACAATAGTCCCAAAAACTATCAAACCAACAGCTAGCAAACCAAGAAAAACTCTCAACAGTACAAACTGTAAATTGCAACTATTTTCTCCTGTGAGGGCTACGACAAATGACATTGCTGCAGAATTATCTGTGGAGGAAGAGTTAAAACAAGAGTTGGAAAAATTGAGAGCCGAAATTAGTTGTATGAGAATTCATGAAAAGGAACTTGATCAAACTATTGAAAAACAACAAGCCACTATAAGTGACATAGCATTTTCAATTGACCGGTTTAAACACAATGAAGCACACTTTAAGTTTTATACCGGATTCGAATCTTATAAATTATTCAAAGCAGTTTTAGAATATTTACAACCAGCTGCAAATAAACTAATATATTGGGGTTCAAATACTAACACTGAAAATACAAAAAATATAAACTCTACAAAACGAGGCCGATCACGATCATTGAGCGCAGAAGAAGAATTCTTTATGATACTGGTTCGAATTCGATGTGGACTTTTGTTAGAAGATATGGCTGTTCGATTTAATATGTCGACAAGTCACATAAGCAGAATATTGATTACATGGACAGATTTTTTACATTCACAATTCCGTATGCTTCCAATATGGGCTTCAAAAGAAACAGTACAAAATAGAATGCCGAAATGTTTTCCAAAAAGTTACCCAAATACCCGTGTCATATTAGATTGTACAGAAGTATTTGTGGAAATGCCTACGTCATATCGCACACAGTCCAGTACCTTTTCAAATTACAAACACCATAATACAGCAAAAGGATTAGTCGGAATAGCTCCTGATGGATCAGTGACATTTGTCTCTGATTTGTATGGTGGACGCTTTTCGGATAAACGAATAACAAAAGATAGTGGTATATACGATTTGCTAGAGCCTGGGGATTCTGTGATGGCTGATAGAGGATTTGAGCTCGAGGAAGATTTACCTGATGGAGTAACATTAAATATTCCACCATTTTTAGATGGAAAACCTCAGCTAAGTTTATTAGAGGAAAACGAAACTAGAAGAATAGCATCTGTACGTGTACATGTCGAACGAGCAATCGAACGTATAAAAAATTACCGAATTTTACAAACAGTTTTCAAACTATCAATGGCTGCTGAACTCAATAAGATATGGGTTATTTGTTGTTATTTAGTTAATTTTTTACCACAGTTGGTACCAGATGTAAATACGAATGACTAAAAATTATAAAATTTCGTACACTATATATATATATATACTAGATCATGAAATATAAAGACAAAACAATATTGTGAGGAAACAATTTTATTTACTCACACTGTTGTTCTGTAATGTTGCTGTGCATGAAAGTGAAATAAAAGTGTGTTAGCTCAGGCAAAGTAATTCTGTTCCATTTTTCCTTTTGAAAAACTATTGTTTCCACATGTCGGTCAACTTTTGTATAAACAATAAAATCAATTTCATTGACTTGTGTTACTGCCATCACACCTTGACATTGGTGAAAATAATTATGTCTTTCTTTGAGTTTTGGCTTGCCATTCGATATTTGTAAAAAAAAATTTTTATCTTTGCATGCGTCAGAAATAGAGCAATCCTTTTTTGAATATGGGCACTTCACCTCAATCAATCGAGCATTCCCATTCAAAGTTGTTGCGCCTTCAGGACTTGCACCTAACCACGGCCATTTTGGATTAATAACGAAACCACATTTTTCGACTTCAATATTTTTCTCGGTTTGATACCAGTTTAGAGCATTAACTTCATTTTCTAAGCCCCATTTGCAGGCCTCTGATGTAAAGTTTTTATTTTTATTTAGACATTTTTGTAATATGCTTTTTGGATGTATATTTTTTCTTCTATTTATAATAGATCCAAAATTGGATGATGTTATGCGTTTCTTTCTTTCTGTGTACCACATATCACATTTATACTGAGTACATGTGGATTTTTCTATGTCTCGAACTTGTTCGGCATTGACATGAATGAAATTGTTTACAAATGACTTTTGCTCATCTGATAACTCTGCTATTTCTGGTTCAAAGTCAAGAGCCTGCAAAAATAAATTAACTGTCGGACGTAATTCAACTGTTTCACTGTTTGTCTGTTCAAAATTAAATTCTTTTATAGATGTGTCATAAAATGATGATGGTTTATAGTCATTTCCTTGTAATAAATATGCCATTGAAGTTCCTTGCCCTATTTCAAATAAGTCTGTCGCTAATTTTTTGACTTTTTCGGTTGAGGGCTCATGTGCAAACAGTGGTGTAGAACAAAATTTTCTATTTCCTGTGACCAACGGTCTTTTGCGACTTTCATTTGTGTCTTTCGTAAGGTCTGCTTTCTCGAATGCCATTGCAGAAAATTTTATTGGTGCAGAATTTGCACTTTCTCCAGGTACATGCCATTTTTGTAACAAATCTGTGCATGTCTTGTCATCAGGGACAATTTTTAAGTCCAACTGTTTGTATTCAACCAATTGAAATAGAACTGCTGCGACATGCTTACAGCATCCTCCTGCTCCAGCTTTACATAAACATTTCGCATACAAAATATCACCACTTCTTTGACACAGGTGGACATAAACAGAATATTTTTCTCTTTTCATGGAAGCAGCTACAAAACATTTCACAAGAAAAGTTAATTTTTCAGCCATAACATTACTTTTAACTCTCACTTTCTTCACGTAGCTCTCCTTGAATAGTTGGTATCCAAGAATTTTATGCTTTGTAGCACCCTTCGGCTTGCTATCACAGCTATTTCCAAGAACTAAATATTGGTGAATTTTCTCCTGGGTGATCGAAGGCATAGCTGCAAGATCAGTTGACCATTGACTTATATCTTCGTGTGTTCTTTCCTCCACTTCTTCGTCCCTCTCGGCATTTGTTAATTCTTTAAAAACAGGTCTTGGTACCACACAAGAGCTTTGAGAAAAGCTAGGCCCAAGATCTGTAGAGCTTAAAATTATATCTAAATCTGTATCCTTATTTATTACTTCCATTTCGACTTCTTTCACTCCTAAAACCTCACTAACTAACAATATTTAAATGTTTACATCAATAACACGGGTTTTGGATAAGGGAGATAATGATTTTCTTGAGGAGATTTGAAAATTATCACAAACAATAACGGCTTTTTGTTATTATCGCCACAATAAAAAGAATGCTGTTATTTATTTACAAACTCTCGCTTCTGGGAGGGAAAACTGTAGAATACAACTACCATAATGCATTGCGAATTAGCCGTATAGAGGGAACGGGGAATTGGGTATTATTTGACACATGCCAAGAATGGTCACATGAAGTTTGTGAATTGTTTGGGGAATCTGAAGAGATTACTCTAGAGAGATTTACGTGCCTAAAATGTTCTGGATTAGGTCGATTAGATCTTCATTCGCATTTGGAAAAAAGTATTGAGGATCTAAGGAAACACCGTGTTACTCTTAGCGATTTCATTTTTAGAATTAGAACTTAGGTGTAAGTTCCTTCAGACTAAGTGTAAAGAGACCATGGGACAGCGGGAGAAGCAAAAGAAGAAGGAGAACTACACTTTTCCAGTGCCATGATGACATCAACGTTGCACGACAAGCATACCATGGTCATGTATTTATTTGTTGGCAATCATTGCAAATTTGTTCAGAAAAATTATGTTCGACTTTGTGATTGCTGACAATGCAGATCTTCGCGAACAATTTCTTTGTGTGTTTGGTTTATTTATTTAGATTCAACAAATTGTTTTTGTAAACGATTTTTAGCCGATTCCGAAATAGATGCCTTAGAGAGATTTCGCAATGGATTTGGTGAGGCTTTACTAAAGCACTTTCTTGAGGAGACAATTACACACAAACTACACGAGTTAGTTTTTTATGCGCCACGATTTGCAAAAATACATCGCACTTTGGGACTTTGGAGTGAAGTGGGGCGTGAGAGCTTCCACAACTCAGTAAATGAAGTAAGACAAGTTGTAGATTAGATAAATTAGAAAATATTTTATTTTTAGACAATTTCGAACATGTTATATTTTTAACTTAAAAACGTACAAACACCCTGAGGATTAAAAGAATTACTTCCGTTCTCCTGTTAAATGCAGCTCGTATATTAAATTTGTACGCAAAATAGCGGTTTTTCACGTATATGGTCCCAAAACGTGAATTCGGACAGTTTTCGACAGATAATAATTTCATTAAAGACAATTTAGAACAGAAACAACGAGGTTTTCAAACTCATCAAACGAACTTATAACAGTAATCGTGGTCCTAAAAGGGTCTTTTCTCCAAAGATTTTTTACATTTTGTCTAAAAAGTGAATTTGGTCAGTTTCCGAACTTTTTTTGACGATTTGGGACAGTATGAAGAATTATTACACTTATCTTGTCTCGGAAGATGTTTCTTGCTATTTTGGCCCAAATTAAGAAATTTCGGAGAAGTGTCCGAAAAAAGCATTTTTTATTATATGGACAATTTATGGTGATAAATATCCATTTTACAAAATGTAAAAATCTTATTTAAATCTCAGGAAATTCTGCTGTTGTTGCCAGGGTATATTGTTTTCTTTGCAGGTCATTTTTGTTTGCGCTAAAACAGCCATGTCCAACATCCCATAATTACAAGTCCTGGAAGGCGTCGGGTGGATCGCACACATTCACCGAAGAACATAATATGCGGGAGCGGATGAGGCAGAAAAGTAGGAGCTCAGGAAAAAAATGGTTTCAGTAAATAAAGATTTGGGATCGTGTGCGGCGGAGCTTTACTAAAGAACAAAGTTTTATACTGATGTTAATTGGGTATTATTTGACACATGCCAAGAATGGTCACATGAAGTTTGCGAATTGTTTGGGGAATCTGAAGAGATTACTCTAGAGAGATTTACGTGCCTAAAATGTTCTGGATTACGTCGATTAGATCTTCATTCGCATTTGGAAAAAAGTATTGAGGATCTAAGGAAACACCGTGTTACTCTTAGCGATTTCATTTTTAGAATTAGAACTTAGGTGTAAGTTCCTTCAGACTAAGTGTAAAGAGACCATGGGACAGCGGGAGAAGCAAAAGAAGAAGGAGAACTACACTTTTCCAGTGCCATGATGACATCAACGTTGCACGACAAGCATACCATGGTCATGTATTTATTTGTTGGCAATCATTGCAAATTTGTTCAGAAAAATTATGTTCGACTTTGTGATTGCTGACAATGCAGATCTTCGCGAACAATTTCTTTGTGTGTTTGGTTTATTTATTTAGATTCAACAAATTGTTTTTGTAAACGATTTTTAGCCGATTCCGAAATAGATGCCTTAGAGAGATTTCGCAATGGATTTGGTGAGGCTTTACTAAAGCACTTTCTTGAGGAGACAATTACACACAAACTACACGAGTTAGTTTTTTATGCGCCACGATTTGCAAAAATACATCGCACTTTGGGACTTTGGAGTGAAGTGGGGCGTGAGAGCTTCCACAACTCAGTAAATGAAGTAAGACAAGTTGTAGATTAGATAAATTAGAAAATATTTTATTTTTAGACAATTTCGAACATGTTATATTTTTAACTTAAAAACGTACAAACACCCTGAGGATTAAAAGAATTACTTCCGTTCTCCTGTTAAATGCAGCTCGTATATTAAATTTGTACGCAAAATAGCGGTTTTTCACGTATATGGTCCCAAAACGTGAATTCGGACAGTTTTCGACAGATAATAATTTCATTAAAGACAATTTAGAACAGAAATAACGAGGTTTTCAAACTCATCAAACGAACTTATAACAGTAATCGTGGTCCTAAAGGGTCTTTTCTCCAAAGATTTTTTACATTTTGTCTAAAAAGTGAATTTGGTCAGTTTCCGAACTTTTTTTGACGATTTTGGACAGTATGAAAAATTATTACACTTATCTTGTCTCGGGAGATGTTTCTTGCTATTTTGGCCCAAATTAAGAAATTTCGGAGAAGTGTCCGAAAAAAGCATTTTTTATTATATGGACACTTTATGGTGATAAATATCCATTTTACAAAATGTAAAAATCTTATTTAGTTCTCAGGAATTCTGCTTTTGTTGCCAGGGTATTTTGTTTTCTTTGCAGGTCATTTTTGTTTGCGCTAAAACAGCCATGTGTAAGATCCCATAATAACAAGTCCTGGAAGGCGTCGGGTGGATCGCACACATTCACCAAAGAACATAATATGCGAGAGCGGATGAGGCAGAAAAGTAGGAGCTCAGGAAAAAAATGGTTTCATTAAATAAAGATTTGGGATCGTGTGCGGCGGAGCTTTACTAAAAAACAAAGTTTTATACTGATGTTAATTGGGTATTATTTGACACATGCCAAAAATGGTCACATGAAGTTTGTGAATTGTTTGTGGAATCTGAAGAGATTACACTAGAGAGATTTACGTGCCTAAAATGTTCTGGATTAGGTCGATTAGATATTCATTCGCATTTGGAAAAAAGTATTAAGGATCTAAGGATACACCGTGTTACTCTTGGCGACTTCATTTTCGAATTAGAACTTAGGTGTAAGTTCCTTCAGACTAAGTGTGAAGAGACCATGGGTCAGCGGGAGAAGCAAAAAAAGAAGGAGAACTACACTTCTCCAGTGCCATGATGACATCAACGTTGCACGACAAGCATACCATGCTCATGTATTTATTTGTTGGCAATCATTGCAAATTTGTTCAGAAAAATCATGTTCGACTTTGTGATTCTTCGCGAACAATTTCTTTGTGTGTTTGGTTTATTTATTCAGATTCAACAAATTTTTTTTGTAAACGATTTTTAACCGATTCCGAAATAGATGCCTTAGAGAGATTTCGCAATGGATTTGGTGAGGCTTTACTAAAACACTTTCTTGAGGAGACAATTACACACAAACTACACGAGTTAGTTTTTTATGCGCCACGATTTACAAAAATGCATCGCACTTTGGGACTTTGGAGTGAAGTGGGGGTGGGGGGAGATTGAAAGCATGCACAACTCAGTAATTGAAGTAAGACAGTTGTAGATTATAGAAATTAGAAAATTACTCCAGTGTTGCTGTAAGAAAACTTTCCGTTTGTTAGCATGCCTTGGCATAACCAAAAATTCAAGAGTTCTTGTCGCTGTTGTCACACATAATAAATAAATGTTTACTCCAGGTATGTTTTGAAATATTTTAAACTACGTATGATACTTTGAAGAAATAATAAATGTCAGTATATTTATTCTAGTACGCTTTTCTATACGCGACCTTAATTTTTTGTTTCTGAACACATTTACGTCATTTTTGTTGTTCGATCCCAGACCATCGGTACAAAACGCGCTGCGCAAAAAAATGACAATTCTTGGAGGCGAAACAGCCGCTAGTTAACGAAGAAAAGTTTTATATTTTCATGATTTTATGGACTAGTAGAATGAAATATCAAAAATTAATTTTTGGGTTAACTTCCCCTTTAAGGCAACTTTACAAGCTCCTAAAATATGGGGAACTGTGCAGATGCTTTTTCTACACAAACTACAGCTTGCGTCTTTTTGTAATCCCCAGCGAACTAGATTACTTGGTGAAGGCAGTGTGTCATATGTGGAACCAATGCAAAATGAAATTAGACATTGTGGCAGAACCAAAAGGGTACTCCACGAAAGATCGTTTTTAACATAACTGCACCATTTCATCCAGTTGCCTTGAATATGGAGTTGCACTGCTCGGGCTTGGAAAATCTCCTCTTCGTGGAGATTTTCTAAGCCCGTGTCAGAGATGGATTTTCGGTATTTTTGGCATCCTTAGGTATATCTTTCTGCTTAATCAAACCAAAACCAGATTTCCCTATTTGATGATACCCAGCTACCTTTGCATACTGAAGCTGGCTCTCGGCAGAGCGAACGGCATTGCTTACATTCCACGAACCTGATTTAAAGTAGGCAAAAAGGATGAAACACACGCAACAGCACACAGATGTCACCGAGCCCTTGGAATTACTAAGTGTTGTAGAAACCAAAGTTTATGAGTGCCTTTAAATGACGAGTAATGATGCGACCAAGAAACCTAACAGGGTTTTCGTGAATCAATGGAATCCGTGAGCTGTGAAGGGCGTTATATTCTTACACACTCCATCATCAATGACAATACTGTGGTAGTTTGTTGCGCAAAACGACATGCCTGCCCAGTTAAGACCAGTTACACAGCGGTCAAGCAATTTCTGACAATCATGTACTAAGGGAGACATTAAAAATATGTCGTCCATAAACGCTTTCATTGGTGGTTGGGCGGGATCATTTGCCGCTACATAAACAAAATCGATAATATTGATGGCTACTAAGAAAAGAATAATCGAGAGGGTGCAACCAATATAAATACCTTTCTCATGCTAGTGCCATCCTGATGAAGAAGAGAGTGAAAAGGATTTACTCCATAAACCACTATAATAAGTCTTAATATGTTCTATCCAGGAAGGTGATACACCATAACGTTCTAAAGCAAAGAAGATAAGTTTGTGAGGAACTGAAGGGTATGCATTAGCTACATCCAGCCATATAGCTGAAAGAGAAGCTTTGTCAGTCTTAGCAGTTTTTAATGCCGACCAAACTAGGGACATATGCTCCAAACAACCAGGAACCTTTTCCATAAACTTTTCTGAATACTTTTGTTGATGAAATTATTATTTTTTAAGATGTGAGTGTCTAAACATTTCGAGAATAGGCTACAGAATAGTTTACCTTCCACATTCAGTAAAGCTATTGGTCTATAATCCTTTATGCAGGATGGTGCGGGACTCGGGCAACTTACGGAACGTCTGGGATTTGTTAAATTCATCGGCGCACATTAAGGGTACTATTCACAATAACAGATGAATGTCCAATAGTTAACATGACTTTAGGGCTTCCTGAAAAAAGGTGTTTTAAATGTAAATTAAATATTATGACGTCACAGCCTCGATTTGAAGGTTTTTGAACAATCCTCTTTTCGCGAATATTTCAAAAAATATAAATACGACAATCTTTGAACGGCTTTTTTACCGTTCGTAATCATTTTGTGGATGAATTACGTCAACAAAATATTCGTAAGTCCTACGCGCATAGTGCGATCATGCTTTTCCGTCACTTTCACAAGAATATTTGTCAGAAATAGAATGTGTCGGCAAAAATTCACGGTTTTGACATTATTGCCGTGCCTGCGTCGGAACTTTTCCGTGATGCCAGCAGATGTAAAACGCGCGGGAGAATTTTTAATAGAAATAGCGGATATTTAGCGGTAATTGGAGGCAGAGAAATTCAATCCATGGTTGCATGGCAAATTATTTTTAATGCGCCTTTATGCGAGGAGAGGTTTTACGTGAGATCCAGAGTGTAAGTTACCACCATGAAGGTGTCAGATACAATGCCTTCATTTCTATGTTCCCTTCTTGTGTAAACTTGAAGAAATCTCACTTTAACAGGAAGGCTAAAGAGCTTGTTTCCTTTGTTAGAAAAAGAAAATGCATGGCAATATCAGGGTGAAGTACTTAAAGGACTATTCCAGAGATGTTTGGAACAAATTCAGCAATGTAGAAAAAAATACACACACAATCATAATTGTGAAGGATGGTTCTTTTTTACTACTAGAGGAAAAAATACGTTTCCTACTGCAACTGGACGCCGAAATAAAAAATATAAAACATCAAAAAAAGTTTTCTTGGACATAACAAACACATTAGACAGTATTACAAATACAGCTATCAATACAAACACACCGTTAAATAAAAATATGTCTATAAACACACCAATTGTGTGCAAGCAAAATACACCAGAAGCAGTGAACATAAATACACCTTTAAATACAAACAAGTCAATAGATATAAAGACACCCATCAGGACAGAATTGGTGAGTGCTAACACCTAATAAAATGAACACACCTAAGAATAAGAAAAAAACAGGAGACAGCTCTTTCACCATCTCATTTGAAATACAGTCAACAAAAAATGACATGAAATATATGAAAATTAATGCAGAAGGAGCACTTAAATCAATAAATTCGAAGTGGGATAGCATATATGACACACTAAAGTCCTCACATTTAATTAGATCTGTAAATTTAGTTGAGGCCAAGTCTAATTTGCAGAAAAAAAAGGAATTAGACAGCGGAACAGCAGAATAAAAAAGTCCTTGGAAAGCAAATGTTACGGAAGTGGCAAGGCAATGGAAACTGTTTTCAGGATCAGACAGTCTGCATCTTCATACAGAAAATCACGATCAATCCAGTATTTTGAGATAAAGGATGAAGCTCTCCAGAGAATCATAGGTAATCATTACTCATTCCTTTTCTTTTTCTTTCATATCAAATTTTCTTTGTAAAAACTAATTATTTATATTCACATTTTTAGGAAAAAAACATGCAGCACTAGGTAAAAAGAAGCGGCATAGCCCAGACCCTAATAAAATAAATTTTGATGAAGCTGCGTTATTGGAAGAAGTAAATAACATGGAAAAAGGATCCAAGGTATATATGTGCATGCAATTGTGTACTTTTCCAGGAAGAAATTTTTTAATTTAATTAATAAAATTTATTTATATACAATAACTATAATAGAAGATTTGCACTGGAAATGTTTTTTTACGTTTTTGCAGTTTTAATCATTCAGTACAGCAAAGATAAGCTCATGTAAATGGTCCTTGTGACGTCAATTATGCAGCCATTATGAATTTCAAAGTTCGAGAAGAATTGGAGCATGATAAAGCCGCATGAAGTGAAAGTTTATTTACAATTTTTTGCTGCAGTAAACTTTTCTGTAAAAAACGAATGTTATTTCCTTAAATACTTATATGAATAGAACTTAATTAGGTAGCATCATTAAAACGTCGGAGGGAACCTTTAATGTATTTACTTACTGGCTATACTTAATCTAAGAGAATACTAGCTAAATTGCTTTTCTAATTAAGCTACTCTTTTTGTACAGAGGTGGGACTTGCACCCACAACTATTTTAGCTAGCTAATCCGCTGTGATCTACGACATTTCCAGGTATTCTTAATTAAATATATATATAATTATAATTATGCTTTTACTTGTAGTTTAAATATATATCAGTAATAATTTAACAAACCTTGATTTTCTGTGTAATCACTACGGGTACCTTTGTCAACATCACTTTCCTGAAGATGGCGGCGCCTTCCTTCACAAACTTAAAAAATTGGCTCATCATCGATGTAGTCATACACAAAAACACCACGTCAAAACAAACACGTCAGATAGCAAAACGCGGTATAAAATTGTGAAAAACGCGTTATATACGTGCTTTACCCGAAATAATTCCAGACGTTCCGTAAGTTGCCCGAGGAGGCTTGCGTTTGGGGATAATAACCTCAGATGCAACACGCGACTGCAAAGGAAAAAAGGACTGTTTAACACATGATTTTATTGTATTAAATAAGAAAAAAGCAGTTTTTGGGCAATATTTGTAAACCTTATATGGTATCACATAAAAAACTGGTGCAGAGCCATTGCGACGAAACTGAAGAACTTGTTGAAATTCTTGAAATGTAAAAGATGATGTACTAAAGGCTTTAGCCTGCTTAGGAGGTAATGGTAAACCTTCCAATGAGGGCAATGATACATCACGCATTGGATCTTGCAATGATTTCTGTTTGTGGTCGTCCATAGACTCTTTTGGTACTTGCAACTTGACAAAGCTCTTAGGGTCTAGTAAATTTTTGCCAGCCTGATAAGGATCTCTGACAAACGCACAGCAAGCGTTACGCCTTTTCCATCGTTTTTTCCTAATCTTTTTTCCTCGACGTAAGGATCGCAGCTTTGACTTAACCATTTCTAGCAGAGAGGTAAGGCTGTGTCTTTCAGGGGGATCAAAAATGTGATATAATTTAGCTAACAGGTGATTTTTCTCTTTTACTAGTTCAATTGAATGAGTACCTCGTCTGTTAAAGCCAGATAGGTTGCGTTTTGGTGCTAATGTTAGACCAAATAACGCTGATGCATGATCATAAATTGTGTCTTCAAGAAGTTCAGTTCGCTTGGAGATAGAATAGCGACCCTTAAGATGACTTGCAACACTATTATCTAAAGCAGTCCATATTTGTTTATCAGATGCTTTCGGCCAAGTTATAGCTGTTTTACAATTAGTTTGACGATTGGATTGTGTGTAATTGGCAGTCTTGCCACAGTTGAATTATTGATTTTATCAAATGAGACTGATTTTTCGATCATCTCCTGTTCCACTTCTTTTCTGATGCTGATAGTGTCATCTCGATCATGCATTTTACATACTTTGTAGTCTCTGCATTGCACACATCTGTAAGTGAGTTCCGTTCCAGCGTGTCCTACCTTTTCAAAACTTTTTAGTTGACGGTTGCATATTATGACTTCTTTGCCAAAATTTTATAACCAAAATCAAGAAACTGACAGCACACCCGCAATTGGTATTAATATCTTTTTTTGTTACACGGACATATTCATAGTTGGGAAATCCAGAAAAAAGAAGATGGAATCTGTTGCAGCCGTAAGAATGTTTAGACAATCTGTGGCGTTTAACAGCTTACAATATGTTTCATACCTTGGTGATGGTGGTTCAAATCTTATACCAAAGATGTTGCTGCTGACCCATACCCAGGAATAACAGTCAATAAATTAGAATGTGTGGGACATGTTTAATAAAAAAGTTAGGTCTAGGTTGCGTGCATGCGAATAAAATGATAGGAAACAAAGTTAGAAGATAACAAAGGCTTGCCAGGAAAAAAAAGAATCACTGACAAAGTTATTTATAGTCTGCAAAACTTTTATGGTATCAGCATCAGATCAAATACGAATAATTTTCATGCCATAAAAAGTCAGTTGGTACCATCATTTATCACTGCACTGAAAATTCCGATAGCGCAATACCTCATCAATTTTCTCCCCAAGATTCCAAAACTTGGTGTAAATACTATAAGTTGGAAAACAAATCAAATTATAAACCAACAATTAACATTCCTCCAGCAGTTTCAGAATTGATAAAACCTTGTTTTTTATTCAAAGACCTTGTTGCTGAACAATGTCTCCACTGTCAAACGCAAAAGTTAATAAAGCACTCAATCAACAAATATGGAAGCGCTGCCCGAAAATTATATTTGTTGGCAAGCAAATTGTATGACCTTGTTTTTGATTTGGTTTTTTTGGTGTGTTACCACCTTAAAAAGTGTATATTATATGCAGTTTTCGATCAAAAGGTTCACACTTACTTGTAAGCGTTGCAGTAACTCAACATTCGGCTAACAGGTGAAGGAATTGTTCTTCTTTTTGTAATTCACAAAGTTCTTTATTCATTCGTTCTTTTTTTAAATCTTTTATAATTTTTTATAATTATATACAGCTTTTTTAATAAGCATCTCGCATATTTCAATGTTTTTAGGAGGTACTTGCAAAAGGGAAGATTTTACCTTTTGGAAAATAGGGTTGCAACTTGCAACCTCTAAGAATAGTATAACCAGCTGTCATTAGACAAGTAACATCATTGCACCTAGCTGTTTTGTCACCTCATCATCATTGTGGTTTCAGCATCGATTAGGCTTATTTTTTTTAGAATTTGATCCCGAAAATAATTTTTACAATTGGACCAATTGGAGCCTCAATATGCTTATAACCTTCAAGCTTTTGAAAAAACGTGAAAAGTTTAAACCCTAAACTTTGTTTTTGCTTTATAGCTTGAAATGTGTACATGTAAAAGAAACTTTAGACCAACTAGTATATCTTTAAATAACGCAACATGTATACTGTACCTCTAAACAATTTTTTGCATAGCCACAAGCAATTTGATCAGGGATCACTATGTTTGATTTAAGTCGCCTGCTGTGACAATATGCTTAAAATTGCTGGAGCTAGAAATGGAATGCCACATTGAAATTGACCTATTTCAACTAAGTTCCATAAACCCTGGACATAGAACTACAGTATTATACGCAAGATGTTGCAAGAATGAGATACAATTAACAAATGGGTTGTTTTTCACGGAACAGGTAAATCTTTTTAGTTGGAAAATTAACAAATCACTTGCTTAAAACTGTCTCTCTTGTCCTATCCTGGTGGAAAGAACACTGTGACCAAAGGGACATGTCATTGCCAGATAGCTCGTCAGGTTGAAAAATAAGTGAAAGGAATTTGCAACGCTACTTAAGGTAGCAAGTGGCAATAGTCATCTTCTCCTCCCTACTAGATGAAAAGAGACAGGAATTGCATGACATAGTCGTTGTCAAAATATAAGCAATGCTATTCTTTGTAATAACGACGGTCCTGCTAATTCATCAAGATGTGTAAAAGGATCTCTGGAACGTTTTCGTCTTTTCACCGAATGCAGCATCGTTTTCGATAAGGTCTTTAATGATGTTTAAGGGAGAAAAGAATGAAAATTACAAAGTGCACGCACAATGATAAACTCGAACAGTTAAGTCTTAAAATTTAAATTCTAGAGGTTTTGCTCCTCTAAAGAATATGCTCACATAAAGGAACACAATTCTTTTTATGGGAACAATTATGTAGAGTGATGTGACATCAAATGATACCATGCATTCGTCGTCTGATATCTTTATTTCTCTGATGTATTCCGAAAATTTTTCTGAATTTTTGCTGTGGTCACTTGTTGTAAATTTGCTAAGGATAGAAGCAATAAATTTTGAAAGGTTGTATAACGGTGTTCCAGTGCAGGAGACTATTGGTCGAATTGGATTTCCCTGTTTATGAATTTGTGGTAGTCCGTAAAATCGCAGTGGTGGTCCGTCACAAGGTTTCAGTCGGTAATATTGCATATCGTCGATGTATTCTTTTCTCTTCACCTCCATTAAGATGTTCCCCGCTTCTCGTTTGATGACTTCTGTAAGATCTTTCTGAAGAAGTTTGTAAGGCTCGTTGTTGATGTGTTCATTGCACTTGTCGATGTAGTCAGGTGTATTCATTATAACCATTGTTCTCCACTTGTCTGCCGGTAGGATTATAATATCTTTAGATTCTTCAATGACAGTCTTTCAGATTTTTGCAAATTGTCCTTTGGTGTTTTGCTTTTCTGTAGCGTGAGGCTTACTTTAGCTCTTACTGTGTCTGCCTCTTCTTTTGGTAGATCTTTAATTGCCTCTACCACTTTCGCAACTATTTCTTTTTTTTGAAATTGAAGCTGCAACGTCGATCCCAGGGCTCTTTTCTCTCTTTTTGATATAAGGACGGCGAGACAGAAATAGCCCTGGCACTGGCTGATGGTCTTCAAAGGCTGTCCCAAAAATTGCGGCGAGTAACATTTAATCATTTTGATGTGGCGAATGCGCAATGCAAAACAAGATGGCGTTGCACAAGGAAGCGTTTGTTTGTTGTGAAACTTTACTATAGCCAACAAATGAAATTGGTGAACTCTTTAAAAAATTTTTTTTTGGTATCTTTTTCAAATATCTTTGTTGAGAAGGCAGGTGAAGAATTTGAAAAGTTCTCACTTGAAACAAAAAGCACCTGTCTTTTTTTTATCGTCAATAGCTTGCAAGTGATGCTCATGAATTATTTATGTTTTTAGCAATATTATAAAACAGGTAAAGGTAACAACATTAATTTTTTGAAAAAAGTGTTAATACGTTGATATACAAATAAAAGTAGAATCAAAAGTAGTTAAATGTTATGTACAGCTAGCTAGTAGTTTAGTAGCTTGTCTAAGAACTCATGTAAAAATTTTTCCTTTTACATCAAATGAAGAAAAATATAAATGCTGGAGGAACCATCTCAGTGGACATAAGTAGGTAACATTTCTCTAGTATAATTTTTTTCGGTTAATATGTATATAATAAGGCACTATTTTTTTCTGTGTACATGCAGGAGAGGTGATATTTTATATTTTTTTCCAAAGAATTTAAGCACATGCAAATAGTGGTGTTTATAGCTGCTATCAAGTAAAAACAAGACTGTTTAGCTCCATTATAAGCATTAAAAAAAATATATATATATACACACAATAGAATGCAAAGATACTGCCTTTTTTTATAGATGCAGCACAGGAACACCTAAAAAGATATACAGACGCAATGTTAAAAATGAGTTTTGCAGATTATGTCAGGAAATAAATGAAACTAAGAGGTTAAATAACGTTTTTTAAAAAAGTGGCACAGACAAAAATTTGCAACATAAAATATCCCGTGGAATCTACATAGATGTAGGGGACAATTTACTGAGAACCATATGTTGCAAATGTGAACGTTTTGTGGAAAAAACGTGGAGTTATTGTCAAGCATGCCAGAAAACACAGGTGGCTTTGAGACAGAAAATTTCAGAAGAGAATGCACAATTCCCCTGGCCATAAAATGTTAACAAGATTTGATCCAGAAAAAAAGTATGATGAGCACAAAACAGAAAGACCACGAAAAAAAAATGTTTGATGCAGTACCTGTGACAGGAAGCACGGATGACAGGTGATATGCATTTAGTTAATGGTGAGGGGTCAATTCTGTTAAATAATTCATACCAAGCTTTAGGAGAGTTCTCAGCTGATAATCTATGGGCTGAACTAGTCAAAAAACACAGTACTCTTGTGGATGTTTTTAATGCTGTTAGTGGAAATTCTTGTGTTGCAAAGAATACACCAAAAAATGTTCAACTCAAGTATATACACACTGATATATTCCCTCCTTATGAATATACGCTGGCATGTATTGAGCTTATTTCAACGATTAAACAGTGTCAATTTAATCGAAGGTGGTTGCAGTAAGGAGATATACATGAAATAGTTTTTATACACATAAGTACAAAAAAAAATTTATATTTTATAAACTTGGGACATAAATGAAAATAATTTACAAAGAGGTGGCAAGCCACCGCAATGATGAACTCAACCTGTTAGGTCTTTGGAAACAAGCTAGACGTTGTACTCCTCTAGAGAATATGCCTCTAAAAGCACAATTCTCCCTTTTTACAAGGAATTAAAAAAATATAAAAAAAAAATTAAAATAAAAAGGACACAACACATTTGAAAAGATGAACAGAACTTTAACCAAGGGCAGGTAGGTTTCGACCCATATTTCTGAACCTAAGTACCCTGGATGTCTAGCTGGGTCACCTGGAAGAGGTCCGCGGATGGTCATCAGCAGAAACTAGACATCCCTATCTTCCTAAAATTAACTTTCACCACTTTCTGTTCAACTGTGCTATTCTTTGTTTTTAACTCAGGTAATAAGTGGAGTCGTTACTCTCCAAAGACAAGATCATGTGTGGTCAAACCCCCCCTGCTAATATTTTTTTTTATTTTTATTTATTTATTTTTTTTAACTGGGGTAATAAGTGGAGTCGTCACTCTCCAAAGACAAGACCTAGTATGATCAAACCCCCTTGCTAACTTAATTTTTATTTGATTTTGTTTTATTTTTGACTGGGGTAATAAGTGGAGTCGTCACTCTCCAAAGACAAGACTGAGTGAAGTCAAGCCCCCTTGCTGACTCATTCCGGTTAACATATTCTTATCTCAGTCTTCTAAAAAGAAAACATATGACTCGTGACTGTTAATAAGGCGGTCATCACAGAAAATTACTGCTCTATCGTTACTAATAACATAGATTTTGTAATATAAGTGCAGAATTAGAATTTAGTGCTTTTGAAGATCTCTATATTTTCTGGATGTAAATTGAGAAACCTCATTTCTTGAAATTCTACAGCTATACGAAACAACAGTAATTTTAATAGGTAACAGGCAAAAATTTAAAACTAAATTTAGAAAGTGAGAGGGCAATCAATCCTGCAATGTTGCAGGTGATGATAAAATGGCGATGGTTTTTTTCAGTTGCAAACACGGTTTAACAAGTTGGCTATATCTCTGTTTCATACCAGCCGAGAAACATTGTTGGATTTGATAGGTGGTCATTTCTTGGACAAGGCAATAGAAGACATTAGAAAACGAGATACCTATCGTGACACGGGGGACAACTGGGGCATCCGCATTTAAAAGGGACATATGAGAGGGAAAAATCAAAATGAAGACCTTCATTTGTTTGCATCCAATCTTATCAAAAATAGAGTTTCTTTTAACCATCTTGCGAATGACAAACCAGTATGTGATCTTAAATTGCTCTCAAATTGGAAATTTTCTTTTACTATTGAAGAGTGGAAGAAATACATTGAAACAACGAAAGTACTTGTTGGTAAAATCATTGATAAACATTTATCAAAGTTTTCATTTCTTAAGAAATTTCTGCCAGATCACATATCGCATGATTACACAAATGAAATGTCTGTAAAATGTACTATAATATCAATGCCTATAATTAATGCAAACGAAAATAACTACAATGATTGTATACTAATTTTACGACAATATGAATCATGGATTGCAGAAATATTGATAAAAGAGGTTGTAGTTCTTTGTTATTTTGTTCATATGCATTAGGTAAAATTGCAGCAGAAGCTCCTCTACCCTTCAGAATAGCAATTTGATCCTCGGTTATGGATATAAGTGCGCTTACGACGATAACTATATTCTTTATCTTTTTAAAGGGTATAAATACGGTAAAAGCTGATATATTAAAAATTTTCCATAGCCAGTAGGAAGAACACTGATAACATCTTTACCAATTACAAGAAAATCAAGCGCTTTGACTTGTTTTGGTTTTAGCAAATACCCTTTAATTTTACATTCTTCCAGAGAGATTTGAATTCTGGTGAATAAATATGTTAAGTGTTCAATTTGAATTGCTGCGCTGAAGCAATAAACCTCATGAACTCGACGAGCTTGTCTGGGAGTTTGTCACGCTCGCTTGAAATACAACCGGTAATCGAGCAAACACCGCATATTTTGCGATGTTTAAGACCGGCCAGTATCAGGGCTATTTCTGTCTCGCCGTCCTTAAATCAAAAAGAGAGAAAAGAGCCCTGGGATCGAGGTTGTTGAACCTGGAGTCACACAGAAATTCATTTCTTTTGATAGGTTTGTTTCTTCTGTTGTGAGTTGTCTGTTGGAGAGATTAACAATCCATTTGCTCTTTTCTATACCCGTTTGTGTATCATCATTGAATCTGTCATTGATTATGTTGAACTTTTTAAGGTGTCTGTCTTTAATCTTATTTCGAACTTTACTTTTACTTTTATCGAAATCAGTTTGTTGGGCTGTTAATCTAGGTCCTTTAAATGGTGCTTGAAGTTGCCTTCTCAAAGGGTAGGCTGGGTGTCCATATATGCAAAGTATACGACCATCTGCAGCATGCGAATGTTGCAGAAGTTGTCCAAGAAAACCAGACTGTGCCAGCATAGCAGCATCATGTCTTTTCCTTCTACTGGTTCAAACAAATTTGCTACAAGTCCATTTGGGATAAACTTTGGAATATTAATACTGTGAACATGTTTATGTCCATTATAAAGAATCCTTTGATTTTCTCTAGGTTGACTAATTGGTCTCATCGTACCGTCAACAAAACCCCAGCAAAAATCTAAAGCACCACCTTTATCATGAATGATATGAGCATATTCTTCAAAAGATGCAGGAGACATCCATAGATGATTAAATCCTGATAAACGTCTGACATAGTTTTATTATGAACATGGTTTAAAGTGTTATAATTAGCCATCTACAACTCAAAAACTGATCTTTCAAAAACTATTATCATGGATTGCATTTCGTTCAAAAAAAAATACACAAAGCTTCAATACCATCGAATTTCGATCTATTATAGCATAGTCATAAGAAAAAAAGATAGTCTGGAGGCCGGCGATGGCCCATGGTTTAGCCTTTAGCAAATTATTTAGCTGGCGCCCAGACCTCCGAAAGTACACAAGAACTTCAAAATGGCTGATTATTAGTGGGCAACTCCCATCGGTTGAAGTTCTTGTGTAATATTTTGAGTATATTTACAACATGCCTGGCGCAAATTGCTCAATTTATGGTTGTTCTGTTTCTCGAAGAAATAAAGAGTTCAGTATATTCAAGATTCCATCTCCTAACAATGATTCGTCCAAAACGTGGATTTAACAATGAAGTGATTTCAGAGTTAAAACAAAAGACAGAGCTATTTTCTTCTCCTGAAAGATTTGTTACTATTCTCTTCGATGAAATGAAGGTGCAAGAAGATCTTGTATGGGATAAACACACTGGCGAGTTGATTGGTTTTGTAGACTTGGGTGACATTTCAGTAAATTATGCAAATCTAAAAAATGTTAAAGAATTGGCTACCCATGTCCTTGTATTTTTGGTTAAAAGTGTTGTCAATCCTCTTTCATACAGCATAGCCACCTTTGCCACTACAGGTGCAACATCTTTTCAGATATTTCCATTATTTTGAAAAGCTGTTAATATTTTGGAAAATATTGATTTAAAGGTTATTGCTGCAACTGCTGATGGTGCTTCACCAAACCGCAAATTTTTCAAAATGCACAAAGCTTTGGATGGAAACCCAGGAAAGAATGTTGTTTATAGAATTGAAAACCTTTGCAGTCAAGATAAACGGTATATCTATTTTTTTGCTGATGTCCCTCATCTTATCAAAACTGCTCGTAATTGCCTCTCCAACTCAGGTGCTGGTCTGGTACCAGGTATATGTGGAATAATGGTTTATTTATTTTATGGAGTCATATATCTCAACTGTATTATGAGGATTTGGACAGTGGTTTAAAAATGCTAACTCGTCTTACATCTGGTCACATTAACCTAACACCGTATTCTGTTATGAGAGTTCGTCTTGCAGCACAAGTCCTAAGTGAAACAGTTGGTTCGATTCTAAACGAATTTGGACCACCAGAAGCTGCTGGTACTGCCCAGTTTTGTGACATGATGGATAAGTGTTTTGATTGCTTGAATGTCAGAAACACTTTTGAACATACATTGAAGCGAAAACCTTTTTTAAAGCCATATGAGTCGATAGATGATGAGAGATTTGAGTGGTTGGATAATTTTCTATCGTATTTTACACAGTGGAAAGAATCCATAGATCAACGTGCAGGAAACTTTTCTAACCATGCTAAAAGTAACATGTTTGTTTCATGGCAGACACATGAAGGATTGCAAATAACAGTCCATTCCTTCAAAGAAGTTTCTAAGTTTCTTCTTCAGCATGGTGTTCCATATATTCTTTCTGAAAGGTTTTGTCAAGACGATCTGGAAAATTACTTTGGCAGACAGCGTGCTATTGGTCATCGCCGAGATAATCCATCTGTGAAAGATGTCGGCTACAACGACAACACCATAAAATCTCAATTTTCTGTTCGCCCAATTGCTGGTAATGTTCGAGGTGCTGTTGGTAAATATAACGTTATTGATAATACTCCACTACCCAAAAGAAAGAAATCAAATCAGTAAGAACTTTTGTCCTATTAGGGAATTTCTAATAAAACAGAAAACAGCTATTTTTATAGCTACAGCCCTGGTAGTCCAACAGTAGGACAACCACATTGTGGTAGATCTAGGTTCAAATCCTAGTCAGGGCTTGTATTATGAAAATGCATAAGATATATTTTTTATTGTCCTTCGGACATAACAAACATAACTAAATTCAGCATAATGAACAATTAGATTATATTTTATGAAACATGATAAGATTTACTAATTTTACCAAATTTTTCTTCATCACATGACTTCTTTAAGTACCAATATTAAAACACAAATTTAAAAAAAAAAGTTTCTAAAACACATTTTAGTTATCATCGTCTCAGCTGGGAGTTGAACCCGGATTACCAGATTGGTATCTTTCCATTAGACGACCGAGACTGTGGCTATAAAAATAACCGTTTTAATTTGGCAAAAGACATTACTGCGTTGGTTTTGAACTGCAAGTGGAACTGGCCCTTTTCATTTATGTCCTGAGAGAACGTTTTTTTGATGCCTTTTTCGCTATTTTGTGTTTTTCCCTAACATCTTTTGCATACGAGAAGGTACGAACCTTGACAAACAAACTTACCATATGTTCCAACAAATTGAGCTGAGTTTCTTTCTTAACTTTTGGACTAACACTATACCCAATACTGGTAAAATTGGAAACAACTAATGAATTGGTGATCATAGAGCGTACTAAGTCTTTGCAGTTGATAACAGATGTCACATTGATTGTGTGCTCACGAAAGATTTGCTCACATTGGTAAAAAACATCTTGGATTTTGGTACTTGCCATCCAAAGTCCACCTCTGTTCCGAGCATTAACCAGTGTCTGGGTGCTACCTTTTTCTACTTTATAAGCTTGTAGTAGTGATACATACTGCTTATAAACTTCAGAACTATGCCACTTCTTTGAAAAGCGAAATTTTGAATGCAGTTTGTGCAATATATAACCAAGCAGATATTGCAAACTCTTTTTTTCCTTATCAGGTAAAGATGCAATTTTAGTTAAGGTTTTAGCATCACCAACTTTTAAACCAGAAAGGTGGAGTAAAACATCATTAGCTACTTCATCAAGTAAAGTGTTACTAACAGTTTTATCTTTAAACTTATCCAACAACAAATTTTCAACAAGCAACGAATAATATTTTGCATAAAATTTCTCAGCATCACCATTAAATTCATCTATTACAGACCTTATTTTGCACCAAAGTTCATGTGCCTCATCTGTAGAAAAAGAAAAATTCTTTGGTGAGAATTTATTTCTTAGCTCTTCTGGGAAACAGCAGTCTGAGACAAGTTTTTCAGCACATTATTTCACAATCATCTTCAGTTCAAGTGAATGCAGTTTTTTCAAAGAAATTTCATCAGAAGTAACCACTAAGTCTGTTGAGGGTCGTGTCACATGCTTACTGTTGATGTGCCTAGAAAGGCCACGCCTGGACTTGCATCTCTTTTCACAATGTTCGCATTGAAATCCTTCAACTATTTCTTCATCCAATGTTACCTCAGAAACAAGGTTATTAATTTCTTCATTAAAATCTTCATCTGCATCAAGAAAACCACCTTCTAGCAAGTAATACAAATCATCAAGCTCTTCTCCTAGTGGGTCGTCAAACTTTTCTCTGCCTTGCGCGCGCAAGACAATATTGAAGCTAATAAACGGCCCACCTGGCTCCAGACTATCTTTTTTTCTTATGACTATGATTATAGCAAACCACTTCATCTGGTAGTTAAAAAAGTTCTTTCAAAAGATAAAAATCATTTTTCTTGAACATGTTAGCAATACATTCATCTTCATTTAGCTTATCCAAGACAAATTCAGCATCTCTCCAGTATTTCAAATCTGGGTTTTTTGATCTATTTAAGTCATATAACAACAAAAATTCTTCATAATTTGAAAGGTTATCATAGTAGCCGAATAAAAGGGCTTCTCTAATCTCTCTAAAACCTGACATTATGATGCATAAGGTGAATCAAATATCGAATTCTGCCATATTTGTTTTTGTGCTTTTTCATGCCATTTTTAAGCTCTGGCTTGGCGAATGTTACCATATTTTGGACGGAGGTTGGTTGTTTGACGGCAGTATTCAATTACGACTGTTCCGTCTATTCACCACTGCCGCTGCTTAAGCTCCCTATTGTTAAGATGCAGATTAGTGGTTATAGCTTTCGTACTCTAAGCGGGAGACCGGGGTTCGATTCTTGTTGACGGCGATTCAACACGAGCAAGTGAAAGTTACCAGAGCCCCGGGTTAACCCAAGCAATGTGAGGGAATTGGGAAGATAACACACTGTATGGGCCGTTGGATGTTGTCGAGAGTGGTATAGTAGAGCGCGGGACCTAATTGGGTGAGCGTAGCTCAAAATAAGTATATACTCTATGACCCTCCATCTAAGCCATGGCCTATCCTGGAAATAATAGTCAGGGTACACTCCTCGATATTTGTGAGGCTAGCCATGTCAAGATATGCACTTCTATCTATATCTATGTTATTCATAAAATTGGAATTACATTCCGGGCGCTTCACACCCTCACGTATTCCTACATTAATCCACAGGAATACAGCTGGTTTTAATTAATGAGGTAAAAAAATTTAACAAATCGTGTAGCAAAACTGATAACACAGATTCACATAGATTTTTTTTTTTTTTTTTTTTTTTTTATGTTTGAAATTTTTTAACCCTTCATAAGTAATATACAACACTTGTTGGCTCTGTTTTTATACCGATAGGCCGCCGGTGTACATTTTTTATTTTATTTTTTTATTTTTTTTAATAAATCATTCGTTATATCGTCGACATGACATTTGACAGTTCGATGTCATGGATGTAATGTTCTTTCTTCAGCGAACGAGAACCTCTAAGGCATAACAACATTGACCGTAACAGGGAAAAGGAAATTTTTGTTCTAATATAATTGACTCCTTGTGATACAGGTATGTCTCTTTTCTCTGCAATCATTTCAGATAAACGTTTGTAAAACAGCTTACACTCTCGCCCCATTCCACATTTGTTGAGAAAACCAATGGGGTGAACGACCCGTTATCAACATCAAGCACACGTTCATTGTACTGGCGTTTCTTCTCATCCTCGTTGCGTTTAAAGCATTTATTGAGTTCCAAACCCTGGTATCTCCGAGCGTTTAGGTCAAAAACCCGTATATCCAAAAATACCCTTTGACCAGGAGTCCAGAACCCAATAGCGCTTATATCAAGACGAGCTTCTTGACTTCTATTGGCGCTTCGTGGTTGAATTAGCTCACCATCCAACTGAATCAACATTGGTTCGCATCGAACGTCCTTACACACTTCGTTTAGAAAAACAGAAGTGATATCACGAACTTCATTGTGTCTCATCGTGATAAAATCACCTTTCTTGCAGGATAAAGCATGAGTCACGGTAAATTTGCTACCACATGCACAATCTGAAGGGAGTCTAGGTAGTGCCCAATTATAACGGATACGTAACGCATCTCTAAATTGTTCTTTGTTTAAGTCATACATCACATAGAAACCTGTTCCAAACGATCTTAAGCATCCACCCCGTACGGAAGCCGAGAAGGGTCAATCCACAAATATATTTCAAATCCACAAATATATTTTAAAAATCCAATAGTCCCAGGGTCCTTCCCCTGGATCTAAGGCCATACAAAATGTCACGTGTGCTCGACATGATTTGTAAACAAACATGGTAGACCGTTTTTGTTCGTCGTGTGGGAAGAAAATCGAATTTTGTGGCGATTATTTCTGCTTGTATTGTGGAAAGGAAATAAAGAAGAAAGCAAAAAATCCTGTCCACAGTGAGGCATTGTCGTTGATAGATTGTCAACGAATTAAGTCAAATAAAAGAAGAAGAAAGTTCTGGGTGACGATGATCGAGGAAGTAATAGTAGTAATGTTGAAATTGTAAGAGTGAATGAACAAGGATTGCTCCATTGTGTTAGAGGATCTAAGTCACCTGTACGTATTGCTAGGGCTGCCTCAGAAACTACTGTTTTGCAGATTATGCAAAAAGCATGCAGATTATGACCAATTTTTATGTGGTCTAGAAGAATATGTCTTGCTATACCCCGACCAGAAGGTGGTCGAAATGATACCTGGGACAAAAACAGCTTTTACTGTTGACAAATACAAAAGGACCTAGCTAAGCCATTCGAAACCCAACTACCCTTAGTTAAAGTTCTGTTCATCTTTTCAAATGTGTTGTGTCCTTTTTACTTTTTTATATTTTTTTAATTAATTCCTTGTAAAAAGGGAGAATTGTGCTTTTTGAGGCATGTTCTCTAGAGGAGTACAACCTCTAGTTTATTTCCAAAGACCTAACAGGTTGAGTTCATCATTGCGGTGGCTTGGCACCTCTTTGTAAATTATTTTCTTACGATTTACAATCTGCAACAACTCTGAAACTTCTTGATGCCTTAAAAAGTCCAATTGATATTACTTTGGATGAAGCGAAAATGAGGACAATAAAAATTTCAACTCCGATATATTCTTAAATGAATATAGTGCCGATCCTATACATAAAGAACAAGCCAGCGGTAGTGGTACTGGCAGTGTGAAATATGGTTGGTTCCCCATATGCAATAAAATATTTCCATCCTCAGTAATGGAAGCACATGCAGATCAGTGTTTAAAGTATAAGAACGGTAGAGTCATTTTTAATGTATTTACATTAGCTTACAGAAGAAGTATGTATATAACAAAAAGAAACTATATTCTCGCAGAAATTATATTATCGTATATTTGTCTTGCTTCTAACCAATCACAAGGAGACATAGTGTAGCCCAACTGTGCAGTGACATAGTTAAAATATTCAACTAGTTCTTCGTTGCAGTCATTAAGAACATGGCCAGCTTCCTCATGTACGTTTCTTTGTTGAAGAAGGCTGTCAATAAGATCGCTATTGATAATCTTTTCACATTTTCGATAGCCAAAACTTTCGGGAAGATAAAACATTTCATCTAGTATTCCGCATATTTTAGCGTTCCTTGAATTTCTTATAGTTTGTGAATTCCACTCGTCTCTCATTTTGTCTAACTCTGATTGTATTAACCAGGAATAGGAAAACCTAGCGCATTCCATTTGAAAATGATCACCTAAACAAAGTGCGTCACTTTCAACCATATCTTTAAAATAGTCAATTGCCCAAGCTGTGTACTTTCGCTTAAAACGAGACCATAAATTTTCATTCCTTTGGTTTGACTGTGAAGTTCCATATTTATATGAATTACCATCGTTGTGAATAAGTGACTGCCATTATACAATTTTGAGTACCACAATCAGTATCATCACTATATCTGGACAAATTTTAAATTCGTCAAGAGCGCTTAGGAAAAAGTGAGCAGGTATTACAGAATTATTATTAATACGAATAACTTTTAACCAATTGTTTTTGCGGGAAAACCCGTCTACACATCCATGAATAGGTAATCCAAAAGGCTTCAACTTGTCATAGCCATCGGTGTGCCATACAGCATTTGGACCGGGTCAATTGTACACTCTACGTATAAGTTTCTGCGCCTTTCTGTTATGAGAACCTTTAGGATCGATTTCTCTAACAACTTTCTTAACCTCGTTTTACTGAAACGCCGTGTATCACACATAGCTTGTTCCAAATGCTACGATAACTCTTGACTCCATTTAACTCTTGACTCCAAATTTCGGTTTCGATAATTCGACGAATTGAAGAATTCACGTCAGGTTTTGCTCTTTGACGGCGTTTTAAAGTGCTGACACTGATATCAACCTCGTGGTAATGTTTCAAATCCATAACTATCTTTTGTACTCAGTTCCCTTATTTAAGCAATATTTTAACTCCCTGGTTGCTGGGAGCATATGTCTCTTGTCTGGGCTGCTCTGAGCCAAACGCCAACGCCAAATCTTGGAAAAATGCCCTATCTGCAATATGGCTTGATGTGGCGAATGCGTATCCCGCTATACCTCATAAACTCATTTTCATGGATCTTCGTCGTTATGGTGTTTCAGAGTTTTGGATAAGGCTTATTAACGCCTACTATGGCAGCCTCTGTAGCAAGTCATTCTCTTTTACAGCCTCATCCAGCTGGCACCAACACTTTAGAGGTATTTTTATTGGATGTACATTATCAATCATACTATTTTCGGCAGCTATAAATGTAATCATTGAATACGTGTGAGCCGAAGAAGAGTTAAAAAGTTGTGTTCCGCCTGGCGATTCAGACCATCCTCCAGTTAAGGCCTTTTTTAATGTCTTCACGTGTCCCCCAAACTCAGAACTTGTTGGATCGTTGTGTAGCAGCCCTTCATAAGGCTGGAATGGGCTTTAGACCTTCAAAATCACGAAGCATTGTTATAGCTAATGGAAAAGTTTTAGATCAGTCTCCTTTTTGTGTCCTGCAAGAACCAATCCCATCTATTCACGCAAACCCAGTTAAGTTTCTTGGTCGGACGATAAATTCAACATTGTCAGATTCATCTGTTGTCCAACAGGTTATTGTTAACGCTGTAGAGCAAGTCAAACTCATAAATAATTCTTCCCATAGAGGTATTCACAAAGTGTGGTTTTTGCATCAAACTTGTATCAGATGTTGTGCAGGACAGTGAGGAAGACATCTATTATGCTCGAGCCGTTCAGCTTCATGTCCGAGGTAACTGGACTAAATGGTGCTCCTTTATTAAATACGATCTTCCTTGGAAGAACCTACTGTCTCTACTGCGAAGTTTATCTTCGTTTTGCATCGGCGCAACCTATGACACGTTTCCTTCTCCTACAAATCTTGTCAAATTGTCAATTCTTGTTGGGGAATTCAAAATGACAAAAGTTGCATCCTATGTAAAAAAAAACCTTCTTGTAACGTGTCCCGCAATTTAGTCGCTTGTAACTTAGCCCTTTCACAAGGGATTCCACTTATTAACCCAGTCAAAAATAAAAAAAATCAAATCAAAATTAAGTTAGCAAGGGGGGTTTGATCATACTAGGTCTTGTCTTTGGAGAATGACGACTCCACTTATTACCCCAGTTAAAAAAATATATATATTAGCAGGGGGGGTGATCACACATCATCTTGTCTTTGCAGAGTAACGACTCCACTTATTACCTGAGTTAAAAACAAAGAATAGCACAGTTGAACAGAAAGTGGTCAAAGTTTACTTTAGGAAGATAGGGATGTCTAGTTTCTGCTGATGACCGTCCGTGGACCTCTTCGAGGTGACCCAGCTGGACATCCAAGGTACTTAGGTTTAGAAATATGGGTCGAAACCTACCTGCCCTTGGTTAAAGTTCTGTTCATCTTTTCAAATGTGTTGTGTCTTTTTTATTTTTTTTACATATTTCTTTAATTAATTCCTTGTAAAAAGGAAGAATTGTGTTTTTAGAGGCATTTTCTCTAGAGGAGTACAACCTCTAGTTTATTTCCAAAAACCTAACAGGTTGAGTTCATCATTGCCGTGGCTTGCCGCCTCTTTATAAATTATTTTCTTATTCACATACCGCCACGATACTGTTCTACGTGTGTTAGTGACAGCCATTCAGAAGTTCTTATCCGATTATGAGCCAGCAAAACCATCTAGATGTCATAAAATATCCTTTGTTCCAGCTGGTAAAAGTCTTACCACCAAAAAGCGTTCAAAAATTCAAGGTATCCTTCACCTGGCCTCTGATTGGAGATTATTGTCAGACTTAGATTCAACCTTAATAGTACCACCTTATCTTGCTGTAACGCAATTTCGTCCGGACATGCTTGTAACTTCTGCCATGACCAAAACTGTAATTATCCTCGAATTAACTTCCCCATGCGAAGAGAACATGGAGACTTGGCATGGAGTTAAGGTCGTTAAATACTCGTCACTTTGTTCTGTCATGAGATTAAACAATTGGTCTGTGCATTTCTTTGCTGTTGAAGTAGGAGCTAGGGGATTTTGTTCCGAAACAGTTAGAATTTGCCTCCGTCGCCTCGGCTTTTCTAACATGTCTGTGCCTTCCACTCTGAAATCTCTTACTGAGTCATCTATGCGATCGTCTTTTTACATCTGGCTATCTCCAGTTTCTTTGTCTTATATTCATCCTGGTAGGGATCCACAGCATACCGCTCAATTGATACCAACTGTTTCAAAGAAATCATCCAAGTCACAAGCAACTTCGACCACTAGCTTTAAGGACACGAAAAACTCCGCTACCTTGCCTGCACAAGAATCTCTAGGCAGCAACAGCGGCTTGCTAAATTTGAGCAACACATGTTACATCAATTCCATTTTGCAATGTTTTTATGTGTTACCCGCAGTCGCCACAGCCATCTCTGCAAATGATTCCAATATCGCGTTGGGTAAAAGCTTTGTAAGTATTCTACGCAAACTATACTCCTCCAAGGTTCCAGTGAACACTTCTTCATTTCTAAATGCATTAAAAGGCCATGTTTCTAATGCAAAGGGTGCTGCTTTTAATCCGTTCTCTCAGCAAGATTCCGTAGAGATTCTTGAGTATCTCATACCAGAGTTGTCCTTAGCCTTTCCTTTCTTTGGTAGATTATTCAACACTCGTGTGAAAATCTGCACTACTTGCAGCGCTTGCAATAATATTTGCACCTCTGAGCTTCAATAGATAACTTTTTGGAGAGCGAAGAATTTGCAGGTGTCAACTCGTACTTCTGTCACTACTGCAATAGTTACCAAACTGCAAGAGTTGAAAAAGAGGTCGCAGATTGCAGTTCAATTTTAGTTCTGCAATTAAAGCGCTTTGCCTATAACAAAGGTCTTGTGTCTAAGGTTTGTTCTCCTGTCACATCTTACCCGGGCACCGTTTCTATACCTATCACTGTAGACAGTGAAGTCTCTTGTCGCAAGCACTACAACTTAAGGGCTGCAATTAACCACTCTGGAAATTTGAACAATGGCCACTACTGTTATAACCAAGTTCATGGTAAGTGGTTTCATTGCAACGACAGAGCAGTTGTCCCTTGCAAGCAAAGCTTGCTTAATGGTGTACAACCTTACATCTTTTTCCTTGAAGAGTAAATTGCAGTCAGCACCACAACTTCCGGCTTATGTCAGCAAGGGGGTTTGGCTATTCTTGTTTTTTTATTATTATTTTTTTTTGTAGTCTTGTCTTTGAAGAGTGACGACTCCACCAACCTCGTCCCCAGGACTATTTGCTTCTCAACGGCGCTGCGCTTTCTGATAGCTCTAGACACCGTAGCCCAATTCTCTACTCACTAGTGCCTAGATTTCCAGGAGTGTCGGTAAGCAATATTAAATAAAAACAAGCAAGGGAAAAAGGCTGAAGCATGTTGATATAGTTATTCCTACCCTGATATAGTTATTCCTCCCCAAATACAAACTTCAAATTTAAGAATACCCAACATATCATTCAGTAACAAATTTTTGAAACGTGAATCTTGAAAATACAGGAAAACAGGTATGTTTTTACATACAACGTGGACCAGTCTTATTACTAATTCTATAGCATGAAATATGATGAAGCTCGTTGTACGTTTACAAAAAGCTCACTCAAATACCTCATTTTACATTAAAGTCAACATCCAATGGGCCAAATTTGTTTCTTCTAAAAGTGTATAAATTTTTTTGTCTTTGTGTGGACAAGGATAGCTTATTACTAATGTGTGATGTGGGACGTGGCAAAGATGGAACTGAACATATAAACAAAGGATACACTGAGTGAATGAAGCAAGTGCACAGCAAGTCTTACTGAATTAATCAAATGAAAACAAAATACAAATAAAAATAGATAAAATTATTTCGTTTGTAGAACAATTATGCAAGCACATTCCAGTAAGAAACAGAGTAGGCTGGTAACATACGAGTCAGGTGGTTGTCAGACATAGATAGATTACTTCCTGGTTAAAAAGTCAGACAAGAAAGTGGTATAGGGCGTGAAAGTTATATCGGGGGAAGAGTGTGTTTCCCCGCATAGGTTGCTTGGTTGTGATATTATCTTGAAGGTTTTAAAGAAGCCAAGGGAAATTACTGGCCCCGTCGTAAAGTCTAGAAGCTGAAGGAAGAGATAATAGCAAGACAATTTACTTCAAGTTTCTGATGATACCTGTAGGTGGACGAAAGGACCAGCTATACATTAGACAAACCTGGTTATGAATTAATGAGGTTGACCAGTGTATAAAGGGAAAGAGGAAACTTTGGAAAAAGTGGAAGTCAGGTGGTAGTAAAAATATTTACTTAGAAGCTGAGCGTTGTGCTCGTACAGCAGTGTAAGAGGCAGAATCAGAAACAGAGAGGAACAGATTTGCAGATGTGTTAAGAAGGGAAGATCAGCGCAATGAGGTGTTGAGGATAGCAAAGCAAATGAAGAAGACTAATCAAGATGTTGTAGGTGAGAAGTGTATACGTAACGATGAAGGTGTTTTGGCTAGCACCGAGGAGGAGAAAAGGGTAGCTTGGAAGAGTTATTATCAGAGGTTGCTAACACTGAGTTTGATTGGGATGAGGATAATTTGTTTGATGATGATGCTGTAGAAGTGCCAGCTATGCAGATCAAGACAGAATGGGTAGTGGAGGCTATTAAGAAAATGAAGATTGGCAAGACTGCAGGAGTATCAGATATTGTGCGTGGCAGTCAAGTGTAATCGCGAATTGTTTCAAGGGCAAGGGTGATGCATTAGAAAGAGGTAACTATAGAGGGTTGAAGCTTGTTGATCAAGTAATGAAAGTTATTGAAAGAGTGATTGATAAATTACTTAGAGAAAGAATTGATATAGATAAGATGCGATTTGGTTTTGTTTCAGGGTGTGGCACTACAGATGCAATATTTTTACTCGGACAGCTTCAGGAAAAGTATTTAGGAAAGAGAAAGATTCTCTATTTTGCCTTCATAGATTTAGAGAAAGCTTTTATTAGAGTGCCACGTAAAGTTATTTGGTGGGCTATGAGAAAATTAGGAGTGGATAATTGGCTAGTTAAGATGGTACAGTCTATGTACAGCAATGCTAGAAGTCGTGTCAGGATTAACGATTGACTTAGTGATAAGTTTAGTGTAAATGTTGGTGTACATCAGGCTTCTGTACTTAGTCCTTTGTTGTGTGTTATAGTCTTCGAAGCTTTGCCGATGGAGTTCAGAAGAGGTTGCCCATAGAAGTTATTGTATGCAGATGATTTGGTTCTCATAGCAGAGTCGATAGAAGAATTAGTTACAAAGTTTGAGAAGTGGAAGAACGTACTATAAGAGAAAGGGCTAAGGGTGAACACAGCAAAGTCTAAAGTCATGATTAGTAGCATTGCAGCCAAGTGTAACCTTGTAGTTGGAAAGTGGCGATGTGGAGTTTGCAGGAAAGGGGTTGGTCAATTTTTTGTCAGACCTGCAAGCATTGGGTACATAAGAAGTGCAGTGGTATTGGAGGAAGATTAAGAGCTGAAATTCAGTTTGTATGCAAGCATTGCAAAGGTGAGATTATAGATATAAAGTATTTCCAGCTTTAATGATGTACAACAGTGGCTTGTTAGAGATAGTTGAGAACTTCTGTTACTTAGGTGATATGTTGGGCAGTGAAGGGGGTGTTGGAAGAAGTGTTACTTGCAGGATAGGTTCTGCTTGGAAAAAGTTCAGAGACTTACGTCTTTTGTTGACTAGTAGAGTCTTGTCAATCGAGGTTAAGGGTAGGTTGTATGAGGCCTGTGTAAGAAGTGTTATGTTGTACGGTAGTGAGACATGGGCAGTGAAGCAGGAAGATCTTGACCGTTTAAAAAGGAATCATATGAGAATGGTTAGGTGGATGTGTAACGCCAGTCTGAGAGACTGAAATAGTTCAGATGAGCTAGAAGCAGGCTAGGTATCCGTAGAATTTAAAATGTCATCTAGATAAGAAGATTGAGTTGGCTGAGACACTTGAAAAGAATGGGCGAGGATAATTGGGTAAGAAAGTGTACAGACTTGATAGTTCCTGAGGCAAAGCCCAGAGCCAGACCGAGAAAAGCTTGGCAGAAGGTTAAACACAGTCTAGATCAGATTGGAAGACGGTTATTAATATACACCGTCCAACCCATGCTAGCATGGAAAACAGACGTTAAGCAGAGAATGATGATGACCCCCTTAGTTTATATTCAAAGTTAAATTCAACATTTATCCAAGTTTGTTCTGGATAAAAAAGATCAAATTATTTTACGACAATGAAAATGCTTCCCTTTTTTCTCTCACTCATTACATGGTGTTGAATTTTTGGAAATTATTTTTTCTTCAACCACGAACAACATTTTTTTACAATACCATTTTTTTCTGGTGTGAGAGATAGAAATGTTGTGAGCAAAATTTGGGTTCTTTTCAGGGCGAAATTTGGACTAACATTTCTATAATGGAAAATTTTGTATGCTGTTGTTTTGTCAAATAGGTAGGTTTTTTTAATAAGTTTTTCTTTGACACACACACACATATCAATTGCACAAACATAAATGAATGATGGTAATGATATATTTACTGATAAATAGGGATGAACTTACATGTGAAGGAGCAACCATTGCCTTGTCAAGTGGCTTCAGATTTTCCTTCTAAAATTTAAACTGAAGTTGAATTATTTGGATCCTTTGAAATTAACATGTTGAGGGTGTAATGTCAAAATTAAATTTCTGCAAATTTACATCATGACTGGTTTAGAGCAATATTATTACATAAATCAAAATTTCCAATCTCACTTTTCACAGCAAAATTTAATGCCTAGAGTGCTAGGAATTATATGCTTGTTCCCCTTTTTATAGTTTTTATTCATTTGTATATATATACGTTTTATGTCAATATATGTTGTTGCTTTTTTGTTGTTGTTGTTGCAATATAAAAAACAAAGCATCATTATCAATGCCAGACCTTGTTCGTTTGTATGAATTTTATCTGCACAAGGTATTTTGTTACTATAAGGGCAATGAAGGGAAAGGTCAATTCATTTGCAGAAAACAGTACACCTGTCTTTGTTGCAGATCAAAAAGATGCATGATTGTGGAGTCTTATTTGATGCAATTTCAGGACGAAAAGTTAATATTCGGCTAACAGAGACAAGGAAGTTAAAACTGAGAGTGTCTCTTGCTAGACCTTCAACTCTTTTTGTTCTTAGTGAAAAAGAAAACCAACAGCAAAAGTTTATTAAAAAAAATTGAACTTGAATAACTTAGTAATTTTCTCTTATTTTTCTTGAAGGATCCAAATGAAAGATAGGTTGAAAAATGTCAGAATTACTTCAATTTCTTTGACCATAAAATTCAATTCAATTTAATTCAACTTTTTACGAAGGGTTAAACCACAAAATTAAATCAAACATTTTAGTGGATGGCAAGATTAAGTCTATGCAAAATTGTATCCATGTAAAGCATGTGCAAAAACTGCATAAAAAAGTACATACAATAAATTTCCATAAAAAGAATCAAACATCGCACTTCATACCTTGCTATCTGAGGCTACCTTGTTGCATCAATGCTAAAATTTAATGTCAAAAGCAATTATTAATTTGGTGAAGATTAAAGAATTAAAATAATTGCATTGTTTGAAGAACACTCAGAGAAAAAAGTCAATAAAGTCACCAAATCAACATTCATCGAAACCTGGATGTTTTTGTTATTTCAGAAGATTGAGACAAAATTTGAATTATTGAAAAACGTTAAAAAAAGGTTTATTAATGTATATACAACTCAAAAATTTTGATCTTAAAAAGAAATTACAGCTTTACCTGCTGATGTTATTTAACTTCAAAACTTTCGAAACATTTATTTTATTTCATCCACCTCTATTTTCCAAAATTAAATTGTCTATAAGTATGGCTACTATTTTTAAATTGTGGTATCAACAGTCTTTATATTGGATTGTAGTTAAATTATTAAGAAAATGTGAGAAATATAAATGTTCTGTAAGTATCTTTATTATCCTTATTAACTAATATAATTCAATGAATAATTAACTTGTGCCTTTTCTTACCAAAACGTCCCATTGCCATCAGCAACATTGTAGTAAATGTGAAATCCCTCCCCATTCCGACAATATATTCCCTCTGTTCTTTCTACTTCATCCTCAGAGGTGCGATCTCCTAACAAGCGAAACACAAAAAGAAAAAAGAAAACATAAGGATCAATACAATATTTTTACACTAAGCAAATAATTAAAAAGCTAGACAGATTACCTGCGTACTCTATCCAAATTTATCCGTTTAATTTTATGTTTTGTATTAGCCGCATGTGTAAATTCATTTAATAATAAAATTAAAAAATTGTACTTTTGGGAAATATTTAATTGTCTTAAACAATTGTTTTGTCAAATGAAGAAATTATATACAATTAAATCCATGATACAATGTCTGTTCCGCCTGTAAGTGCAGTTTTGCAGACTTGATTTATTCGTGCTCCGTCGGTGTTCACCTCCGCATAAGTTAAGAACCGCATGGCGGTCTTTTCCTTTTCCTTCTTCTTTGCCGTAACGTCACGACTTTTAAAGTACGACCTGACCTCGCGATCTAGCGCTACCACTGTGTGCGTATCTTAATATTCGTGAAATTTGGAAAGAATGAAGACTACTGCGTTACGAATTTGATCACATATATTATTATACACTGTTATTTTAATATTATTTGATGAACTATGCTAGATACTCCTTTAAATTTTCGTTTTCAGTTTTCTTTTTAACGAGGCAGATTTTCTCACCTAAACCGAGCTCTTGGGGTTAAAATACGAGTTGTTCTTTTTGAGAAACCAAGTTCAAGGATGCCATATTGATTATACTCCAGCTTGTGCATCAAGCTGCGAATCAAAAAATTATGAAGAGAAAGAAATACTTGGTTCGGTTAGTATGATTATTTAGCTGCCTAAATACAGTTTTATCGACGTTTAAGATATTCTCTTTAATGTGTCTATGTTTTCACATATCAGAATGAAAATATCATCACGTTTTCTAGCCATGTGTAAATCTGGAACAAACCAAATGAAGTTAGTAGGTGGACACACCTTTTATTACTGTCATAAAAAGATACTCTACAAAATAAAATTGCTGAGTTATTCTATTAGTTAGACGGGGCAAAGACAGGCTGTTTCCCGTGTTTTTATTTAAACCGAAATTGCAGTGAAGTTTTTTAAAAAAAAAGAGTATTACGGTTACACACATGTGCAACACCGTTTACATGTACTAAGCGCTCAGCTCATTTTTAGCGACAGGTTGTTTCCTGTGTGTTTTGTTTAAATGAAAGATGGGTTAAGTTTTTTTGAAAAGGGTATGACGCCTATTTTTTTATTTATTATGAACCTTTCAAAAGTATACATACATTCAGAGATAATCTCTGGTATCAATATGTGTCCTTTTATATGGACATGTGACACGGTTTACCTGTATGTAGTAAGCGCACAACCACGTTTTAAGACAGTGTATCCTGTGTTGTTATGTAAACCGAAGTAACAACAGTTTTTTTGAAAAGGGTTTTACGCCACGTAAACTGTGTCGTCATTAAACATTGAAGACACAGTTTAAATGTACTAAGCGCCTAGTCCAATGTAAATGATGGTTGTTTCCTGTGTTTCTGTTTAACCTAAGTTACGATAAAGTTGTTTTTTCAAAAAAGGGTATGATACTGATATGGATATACAACATTGTTTTCCTGTACTAATCACTCAGCCTAACGTAATATTTATTTTCTTACTTTTAGCGAGTACATTCTCCGAAAACATATTAAAGGTTGGTCGACTGTTTTCGCTATGACAGGGTAGCAACGAGTTGCAAACTGTGTTGTTTTTTTTACCTAAAGTTGTGGATTTTTTTTTTTTTATTTTTTTTTTTTTTTTAGAAAAGTATATTACAAAGTAATATCAAGGGTTATGGTGTTTTTGACGTAAAGCGGGCGTTTTGTGTTTTTATTATAAAAGGAACTAAAATCTTCCCAAAATTGAGGTTTTCAGTAATAAAAAATTCTTCCTAGATTAGAAACGAAAGTGTCTTGATAGCCCAATAAATAAAAGCAACCTCCGTAGTTTAACACTTGTATTCTCGCTAAAACATGCGGATGGAAAACGCATCCGCTTGGTAAATTTGACTCGAAACAGGGTTAGCGTTGCCATAGTTCCTATGAATGACATACAGCACTGGTATCATCTAAGCATCTTTTTTACGCTTTACGCATTTAATACGAGTACAAGTAATAGCTGAGTTACAAGTAGTTGAGTTACTTTATTTCAAAATATGCAATATGTCTAACAGCTAATAATACAACAAAAAATTACATTACAAGACGATTTTATGCATTGATAGTCAACAATAGTGCAACGTAGAAATATTGTTCAGAAAATTATAGCCTGTGTTAACAACCTAAAAATGTAAAAAGAAAAGCAGCATTATAAAAGTATGAAAGCTTCCCAGTAGACTTACAGTGTAAGATAGCAACGCATAAGAAACCTCTACAAAAAGTTTATAGTAATTACCCCTTTATGAAGTTAATACAGTTTAATATTAAGGTCACTGGTGTAGTTTTGCTACAGTTTCTATTAAGCATTCATTTTAATATTGAAAAATTTCCACAAAATTTAAGCAGTTTATTAAGCCAGAAAAGAGTTAGAAATCAGAAAAATAACATCAAAGCATTTAACATGTCTGCATATTATTTACCCTCACATGCCCCTGTCAACTATGTTCAAAAAGTAGTTTAATACTTTAAAATCTTTAAGAAAGTTTTAGTAACTAGGTCTATTCTGAAGATTAACAGAACGTATTTAACATGCAATTCTTATTGCGATCTGTATCATTTTACGTTAAAATCATTTCTATTAGTACAAGTTATTTTGTTATATATCCATCCATTTTATATATAGATATATAACCATTGTTTACAGTTTTCCAATATTATAAGGATTCCTAACGAATCTCCTGTGCTCTTTAATTGATGGTGATTTTAATTGTCAGAAGAATATTCACCATGGCTGACATCAATATATCTTATCTTAAAACAAAATTATATATGTTGTATTGCTCAACAAAAAAAGAAGGAATATTATACAACAAACTTGGACTATTCTTAGATTGGGTATTGTTTCATTCTTTTGTTTTTAGCAATTTTATCACAATTAAAAGTAGCATGGGAAAGTTAAGGATCTCCTCGTTTCTTAAATTTTTAAAATGAGCATTGGGATGTAGTATATAAAATCTACTGTTTAAAAGTACCAACAAAGTCAAAGTTCTTGGGACACTCACAATCGAAACGCAAATTTGACGTTGGGACAAGGTGGAATCCTTTGGCTTTAAGTATATCTCATACTGTAAACATTGATTTCTTAGAGAAGAGAAGGTATCTTGAACATGTCGTCTACCTGCTTAACAGGAGCACGATGAGTGTACCTCCCCGGCCACTTTGAAATTAATTCAACAGATGGTTATTTTCACCTTAGATTCCAAACCTGTTTTTGAAACCGAAATTATAGGATTTAGATTGTGTGACTGTGATAAAACTGGTAAAAGCTTTTACTTGTATTAAAAATGGAGTCATTTGGTAGTGTAGCTGACGAAGATCTTGTACGTTCGATGGTCAGAAGAGGTGCTACTCACCAACAAGTTGCCAAACACTACCAACAAGCATACCCAACCGTTAAAGGACTCAGTGCTAGAAGCGTTCGCAGATATTGTAAGCTAAATAGAATCAGCAGGATTGATGATACAGAGTTGGAGGACACTGTGTTGGAAATGATTTCCTCTTATGGTCATAGTTATGGAAGGCGATTAAAGCAAGGTAGCATACGTTCTATGCTAGGAGTGACATCTGGTGCTGTTAGCCAACGAAGAATAGCAAAAGCTCTTAAAACCGTTGCCCAGTGGCCCAAAACGCCCGCTTGCGTGATCTTATTGATATAACTAATCCTGTACCATATTTTGCCAATATTTTGGGTACAAGGCACATTTTGACCAAAATGAAAAGATTGGTCAAGATTATGGATGTACGCATGTTTTGTTTGCTGATGGGTGTTCACGACTTTTGGCGGGATGCGCTGGTATGCCCGTGAAGAACCCAATTCCTCTATACGAATTCGTATACCGTCCAGCATTAGTGAAGTTTGGGATCTGGGAACAATTGCGAATGGATCATGGTAAGGAGTTTTGTCTGGTTATATTTGTACAGAAAATCCTGTCCGTTTACCGAAACAATCAAAGAAGAGAATCGTTTAAGCAAACAAAGTCGACCAGCAATTACGTCGCAGAAAGGCTTTGGCCAGAAGTTAATGGGAGAATAAATTATCCACTAAAACGTGCTATGAACGAAATTGTAGAGTCGGACGACTTAGACGTCACTGATCCAATTCTTAAGTCGTGTTTTTCCTGGATTATGTTATACGCATCAACAGACGCCGTTGAACATTTCCTAAATTCTTGGAATCATCATCGAGTTCCTGGACCTAATGGCTGCGTACCAATAGAGAACATGAGGAGAACAAAAAACACCTCTTGTATACCGCCAGAATTAATTCCAACAACGGCAGAGGCAGTGCGTATGTACGAATCGTGTGGAGGAAATTAAGTAGAACTGCTGAGTTTGGGTACGACCCCCTTTTTAATGCATAAAGACCTTTATGAATACAAGTTATCGTTGTTTAAAGTAAACTCAGCAAGCCCAAAGCAGTTATTCGCAAGTGTAGTACATGGTGATGTAGGGCAATTAAGAGACGCTTTACACTTGTATTATAACATAACACTATCTTTGGCATAAAAACTTTACATAAAAATAACAAAATAGAAGGAAAACATTCACATAACGGTTGGACCTAACCTTGTCCATCACTAATATGGGTTTGAAATTATGTTTGTTATGATACACACTAATGTGTGAATGTTCCATATATAAATATATATAAAAACTATAAAAACTTTATGGTTTTTTTTTAGTGTAAATAAATTTTTTCAAAAAGTAACAAAAATAATTTACAGTTCACTAACTGTAAAATAACTAAAGCTCATTGTCAACAATGTCTGTGTCAGGACTCAGCTCAATGTGTTCATTTTTGCCACCATGATCAATGTTATCGATTTCTGTTGTGCCTGTCGTTCTGACACATGGAACAAACTCAGATATTCCGGGTAAAATTAAAGGATTTTTTGGAAATTCTGTTGTGTACCTAACACAACAAAAATTCTTTCTACAAACAGCACACTTCTTTACATTCTTTAGACAGTCAAAGCATCCCAAAAACGACCACAGAATGGGCATGAGGAAAAGTTAGTTGGTGACACTTCTAAGCAGATGAAACATTTAAATACTGCTGCATAATCTGCAAATGCTTGTTTATGTTGAGCTGACTCGACAGATTCTTTCAATTGTGTTGTGAACGATTTTAGTGCTTTGAGATCAATATCAAAAACAATTCTGATCTTTGAGGTGATTCAACAAGTTCTATCAATTCACAATCATCTTTAATAGCATTGTATGATGTTGGTTTGTAGTTTGCAAACATCTCAGAGGCCATATGGTAGCTTTGTTATTCCAATTATGAATGCCTAGAATTAAAATAAACGAAAAAACTTATTTGAATTTCAGATGTTTAGATTATAAATTTAACTGTAAGAAATTGAAACTTCGTTGAACATAAATGTCATAAAATAATATACCTCTTGTATTCTGTGAGTCCTTCACGGGTGGTAAATTTTTGTATAAAATAATAAAAACACCTGTCCAATTGTAATGCAACCTCTCGTTGCAACTCCTTCACTCCGAAATTGCCACACTGTCTTTGAAGTTTTGAGAGGTCCACTCTCACATCTACAATAGTTATCAGATCATCATCTTCTCCAACTTCAGTTACTGATATGGACTTTATTACTGCTGGAGTTTCAACTGATATGGACTTTAATACTGCTGGAGTTTTACTGAAAAAGTGAATGTAAAAGTTAGATTAATGGTTTGTATATTAATTCATACATAAGAAAATTTAAGCTGTAAACACACATTTTTATCTCTCAACTAACCTTGCAGATTTTGTCAGTTTTGCTTTTTTCAAGGGGGGGGGGGCAAGTCTAGGACCAAAAGCATTTTCAGCTGCCACACCTCTTCTTTCTGTGGTAAAAGAGCCTGCATAAAATGATGGTTTTATGTAATTTACCGGTGTGCTTGATATTGTTGACGGGTCAGACTGGTCTTGCACCACTTGCATATCAGAATTTGGAACAGCAATCTAAACATTACATACCCTTTAAGCATATATAAAGCATAAAGGTATCTTAAAGAAACAAAAGCTTTTTGTAAGAAGTTTTTGTGAAATTAAAAGACTGCACATTTTTCCTGAATTTTCATAGTTCTTAAAATAATTCATTTTATTCTGCAAAACCTTTTTAGACATCAGTCTATTCAAAATCAGAACAGTGTGAAACAAACAACTAATGTACCAAATATACAGTATTAATGCTTGATGGGATGTCAAATGTTCCCAACATTGAAGGCCAAAAATTCTTCCAGATACCATTCAAATAAGCTTTCAAGTGAAGACCATCTTCTTTTACGGAACACATCATGGATAATTCCCCAGCCGTCATACCTCCATGGGGAAGATTGAGTACTTTTCCAGCATACTTCAATGTTATATCATTCATTACTGCTGAATGAAAAAGGAGCACGTAGAAGTCAACAAAAAAGATGATTAAAGAGAGACACAGCACCCACTATGCACAGCCAAAATCATCACAGACTATGTAGCTACAGCTAGCCTAGCTCTAGTTAAAATCAATTTTCAAAATTACTTAATTTTTAAGCTAGGTTAAACAACAACAGAACAAAACGCATTACTCAAAACACGTTGTTTTCACCATCTTAAACTCATAAAATAAAACTACTCTTTTCTCAGAATATAAAGAAAGAACAAAACCAGCGATCAAAACCGGGTAAAACGGAGGAAAATAAAAAATCGAGAAAATCGAATTCGGGGAATCCAATAACACATTTCAGAAACCCTGTCGCCAGAATCTGCCCCGAGAACCTGAATTCTTGTTTGGCCGCAAATGTAAACTTATTGAGCACCTATCCGAGTGCGTATGATTTCAGAGACTGACGACATTTAAATATTACCTATATGTAGATTCCCAGGGAAAGGGGGTCTACAGACCTATTTACATTTAGCTTACACTTTTGCGTTTATGAAAGAGCTGTCCCTTAGTTATCTTGCAAAAATTATTCTTTTTCCGCAGACACAAAGGTACACAGTTGCCCAAACGGCTACACGAAGCCTATGACCTTAGACAATAAACAAAAAACTAACAAAATCCCAACTAATACACATGCAACTTAGCAATACTTTATACCAAACTTAACATACACCTCCAAACATTTCTTGACCGCCAAGACAATTTTTACTTAAATTGCTTCAGTTATCTCGTTTAGCATTGGGCTTTAATAAACAAACAATCTAGGTCAAGTTAAAACCTTATGTTTTGATAAGAAGGAGATTTTAAATCTCTTTCTTATCGTGTCTTATTTCACACGTTTGTAAGAACATCTGGTGTTTTACCACTTTTAAGAATAGTTCTTGAAACAAAAGTGTCTTAAATCCAGTAGCAGTAAAAACTAAAAAAAATGAAGTATTACTTTAGCAACGAATTTATTGTCTCTTGCAGAGGCAGGATGAAGGTTTGGTTTAAGACAACAACATGGCACATGTGAGAAAAACACTTCCCATTTCCAATCCTTTTAATATCTGAAAGGGTTTCCAAATTCAAAACGTCTTCATTCAACTTATACAATTGCTTTGAAATTCTAATTATTTGAACTTGACCCAGCTAAACCATGTTGAAAAAGAAGCACTTGTCGTCCGTAACCATACCCGTGGTCGTTTTAGGCGTATAAACTTAAAAACCCACGGACGTTTTAGGCGGCTTTCCTTCACATTTAAGAGCTTCATTCATTGAAACTTGAAAACCCGCGGACGTTTTAGGCGTTTTTTCTTCCACCTGTGATTTTCATTCATTCGGAACTTTAAAACCCGCGGACGTTTTAGGCGAATCGACATTGTTGCCTAAGATCGCCCCGGGTTTGCTTTTTTTAAGTAAAATATCAATGATGAAAAAATCGATATAACGCGGCATCGTCATAAGTCCACATCGGCGGATGCCTAAAAACAATTTACAAAAATAATTCATTTTTTTTATAGATCATTTTATCTAAATCTATAAAAAAAATTTCTAGGCCACAAAATTAATTAGGCTTAGGAAATTGCCTAGGCTGCCTAACCCTAGATCCGTCCCTGCACTGGAAAGACGATAATGTTGTGCGCCATTTTTTAAAAAAAATGTTTTACACTGGAAACACCATAATGTTCTAGGCCTCACTCGATTTATGACATACTATACTAAAACACTCCACCTAAATGTGTGTAATTACTTTTTTACGAGCATCTGATTCAGAAGTCTGACCGGCTTGCGTTCTTTCACCGCTTTGTGCTACTTAAACTTATGACCCTTGAGTTGCCAGCAAAAATTAACGCGTTGGTTTGTTCCACCCTGCATCTCACGTACTACATGAAAAATTCTGAAATCTTTTAGCCTGCAAGGGCTTTTAATTTGTGAATAACTATTTTGTTGAAGGCTTAATGGCTTGGCAAGCAAATATGGACATCCAGTCAGTCATTAATTTTTTCAAATCAGTTAGTTACATTTGTGCATATTTTTCCAAGTCGAAGGATAAATCTGCGGAAGCTATGACGCAACCTGCAAGTGAAGCTTCAACAATGAATAAAACTATATACGAAAAAATAAAGTCAGTTGCTAGGGCATATGCAACAAAACGAGAGTGTTCTATTCAAGAAGCTCCCTATCATGTTATGCCTGAACTTTGGCTTAAGAAATCTTTTTCTGTAGTATTATTTGCAAATAGCAATATCTCTCTCAATATAAAATTTGTCGTAGCGAAGAGGAAATCAAAGAGTTTCTCCAAAATAGTACTGATATATTCAAACAGAATACGTTGGACCGGTACATAGATCGCCCTAACATTATATTTGTCAATGGAAAATATGGAATTGTTGATAGTAATGACAATCAGCCTATTTTTTAATTGATAAGGTTGTTGAAAAAACACCTTGGTCACCTTTTTCCCAATGTGTTGCACCCTGTCATTGAAGTGGAAGCTTAAATGTCGCAAAGTCAAGTCTGTATTGCGATATCATGCTCCAAATAGACACAGAAAACCTGAAGAATATGCTAACCATATGTTATTTTTTTTTTTTTCCATTTCGCGATGAATCATCTTTGTCCGGATACGGGTAGCTATTTGGATAACTTATGGGAACCGTTGGTGTTTTGTAAGTGAATGAAAAAAACATATGAACTCTTTTCTGATTTAGTTGAAGAAGCACTCAATAACTACCGCAGTGATATGGGTAAGTAACTTGGATTCTTCTGCACAACAAGAAAATGATGAAGTACATGAACTATTAAGTACGCCTCCATAATTTGAAACATGGGATGCGGAAGATGATGTATTGCTCAATGAAAATCCTATTAGATTACATTTTTCCCTAATCATAATCCAATTCTGACTGATGATGAAGTTAATGGAAATATCAGGACATTGAACTCTAAACAAAGAGAAATATTTGAAGTTGTAATCAAATGGTCAAGAGACCACATAAAGAATGCTGGTGCTATTAAAAAATGTCCAATTCATCCAATTTATATGTTTTGGCGGGCAGTAGGGGTGTGAAAAGTCTCACCTAATCAAAACTATTTACCATGTATTGACGAAAACTTTATCTTATCATTCTAGGGAACATGACAAAACCAAAGTTTTACTTCTCGCACCAACTGGAGTAGCCGCAGTTAATATTAATGGAACAACCATTCAATCCGAATTAGCGATCCCTGTTGGGAATTTTAGAACGTCTGTTTCAAAATTGAGCGGCAAGAAACGTGCTACATTGAGACAGAAGTTTTGGGAATTGAAAATCATTATCATTGACGAGATTTATATGGTTTTTAACTACCTTCTGTTACATATTCATCACAGACTGACTGAAATATTTGGAGTTTCACATAAAATACCATTTGTAGGTATATCTTTTATTGCTTGTGGTGCTTTTTATCAGCTCCCACCTGTTCTACAAAGACCAGTATGTGCAGAATATCAAGATGCGATGCTAAACATAGCTTGATTTTGGAGATTGTTCAAGATAGCAGAGCTTAATGAAGTTATTGATTTGCTTAACAAAATCAGAACAGCTGAACTAGACTTTGATGCTAAAATGGTTTTAAAGTCCAGAGATGACTCTGGACTTTAAGTGACAATGCTTCTCCAAGTAATGCTGTCCATATATGGGCAGAAAATAAACCGTGTTTGATCATAATTGTCGAATGCTGGAAAAACTCGAAACTGCTTCTAAAAGTATTCATATAATTAATATATGCCCCAGGGTATACCAACTTCGGTCATTGAGAGGGCCCAAAATTGAAGCCAATTGGAAACAGGGGGCCTTGCTCACACATTGACAGTAAAATTTGGTGCAAAGGTGATGTTAACGGCCAATGTTGATATAGAGAACAAACTCACAAAAGGAAAAATAGGCAACGTTAATCATGTCCAATTTGGTAATGTAAGCAATGAGGTCAAGTTTGAAGATCGAAATATAGGGTTAAAACAAAAGAATGGTGATGCATATGCAAAACAAAATGATGTAGTTACTATAAATAAATCAGAAACAAATATTCTTTTAAAGAAAAGTGACTCATCTCTTGCAATCAAAAGAACACAATTTCCTTCGATGCTGGCATGGGCATGCACAGTCCATAAAATGCAAGGAAAACAATTTCCAGAAATTGTAATGAGCTTCAATTTAGAGAAACAAAGGGATTTTAATTACGGGCAAATATATGTAGCATCGAACGGAGTGACTTCGATGAGTGGTTCACATCTCATTGAAGAGTACAAATCAGCTTCTATTCGAGCTGACCCAAAAGCAAATTTAGAATGTGACATTTTACGTAAAAATTTTGCTTTGATGGCTGTGCAAACTACTCATAGAAATTCTGACAATATCACTTGCGAATTCTTGATCACTCAAGAAACATGCAGTTGATATAGATGCTGATGAAAGTTTATGTGATAGTGATATCATGGGGTACTGAAATTTCTAATGATGATTGTTTAGAATCAATCCATTCAACATTGATAGAGTTTGATATTATAGAGCACAAAATAAGTAGTGATAAGTTTAGTGGTTTACCTTGTTGTGTTAAATCCAATATCAATATTGTCTCAATATATTGCTGTATGAAAGATTTCTGGGGCATTTTGTTATTATATCGTAAGCAGTCTATTTCTCTTTCAAACTTTTTTATATTGTCTCGCATTTTCTCTCATTTTTTAAGAACAGTATACATTCGATCTTAGGTGACTTTAACATCAATGCACTGGAGTGCAACAGATAGTTCGTTCATTCAATTCAGAGATGTTTTTAGACATTATAAACTTACTGTGGAAAATTCAACACATATATCAGGCTCACTACTAGATCATGTCTATGTTAGAAACGATGCCAGTCAAGAAATGAATGCCAGTTGCACTGTTAAAAGTTTTTTTTTCTTTTCGACCATAATGCAGTTAAAGTAAAACTGTCGAGAAATACTACCCAACATTAAATCACAGAGATCTTAGGTACATCTTTTCCATGTTTTAATATTTGTAGCATCTTTGTTTCTTCTTTTTCCTTTTATAATTTGTACAGGGGATTCTTGTTTTTTAAGGTTCAGGTTTTTATAGTCGTTTAGTAACGTTAGTTATGTTAATCACCTGTTCTATGTTTATTGCTTCTTATCAACTTCGTGTTTAAAGAGGTGTTTTTTTTTAATCAATTTCTAGTAAATAATTTGTTTTTAATTCCCTGTTTTCATATTTCAAGAAAAAATTTGACTAGATCATTGTTTTTTTTCATGATTTTAAAATCGTATTTTAATATTCAAGTAGAAGCGAAAAGACGCTTGAAATGACATTACATGCATTATATACACACGGAACAATAAATGCAGATGGAAACAAAACAGATGAACGAAAATTTGAACTGTTTTGGTAATCGTTAACAAGTCATTTGCGACCATAGGTACAGACTGCTTTAATAATGTAAGCATGGGCAAACCACTTGAAGAAATTACAGTAGATACTTGAAACTCGGAAACAGTTGCCCGTGGCTATTGTATGTACTGGAAGTCACAGACTCAGATACGCACATCGCTTGAGAAATGATTGCAGAAGCTCGAATCTTGGAAACGATATTGTATATACTGCCGAAGTCACAGACTGATGCATATAAGCCACTTAAAAACCACAGCATGAGCATGAAAATCAGCAGCGATTTTGGACGTCACAAACTCGAATTGTCGTTATTGAATAATTGTCGCCGTTAATTGAACTTTCGTCGATGAACTTTATACAGCTTGACGAAGCGTTACGAAATGTAATCCATGAATGAAAATGACTTAAAATATAAGTGATTCTTTGTAATAAAATATGTTTAATATTCAACCGTTGACCAAGATGTTTTCTAATTTGAGATTTTTTCGACAGAATTTTTCATTAGAACAATGTGGCTTTTAATTGCCCGCTGAAACGGCCATCGTAAAATGTGTAGCGAGTTGTGTCAAATAAATAGACTGAGATGTGAGACCTCAAATCACTCCATTCTTTCACACAGGCGGAATTACAACCTTGATTTTAACACCTGCCTCAAATCAAAAATATTTTGCGAATACACCAACTTGATGTAATTTGGAGTTGACATTTTTCTTGATTGTCTGGATGAAATATTGGGCAAAAAAGGGCAAAGAACTGTCTTTCCACTTTAAGATTGTCTCGCAAAACGGAAATTTCCAACTTTCACATTTGTCATGCCTTGAACTAATTTCCGTCAGCTGTCGTAGCAAAACGAAGTATAGACCAATGAAAGTATGAAGGTGGCATTATTCAGGCGAAGACTTGCTATTGCGCATCCTCCGTGAGCAGAACCAGAGAAACGCAGTTGGCAAGCAATGGGAATGCTCCATTCATGTATTTTTCAAATATCTGTTAGAAAGTAAATAGATCTAGGAAAAAACAACAGGTTCGGGGTCGACGAAAAAGGCAAAAGCGCCGTGCACAACTGTGAACCCAGTTATTGTAATGAAAGTTGTGCGCCACCGATAGATACATTTTGGGAGGCGATAAGAATAAAGTTGCTTGGTACACGGGATATTCTGTGAGAAGAAAGAAAGTAATTTACAAAGAGGTGGCTAGCCACCGCAATGATGAACTCAACCTGTTAGGTCTTTGGAAAAAAGCTAGAGGTTGTACTCCTCTAGAGAAAATGCCTCTAAAAGCACAATTCTCCCTTTCTACAAGGAATTAATTAAAAAAAAATATAAAAAAATAAAAAGGACACAACACATTTGAAAAGATGAACAGAACTTTAACCAAGGACAGGTAGGTTTTGACCCATATTTCTGAACCTAAGTACCCTGAATGTCTAGCTGGGTCACCTCGAAGAGGTCCGCGGACGGTCATCAGCAGAAATTAGACATCCTGATTTTCCTAAAGTAAACTTTGACCACTTTCTGTTCAACTGTGCTATTCTTTGTTTTTAACTCGGGTAATAAGTGGAGTCGTTACTCTCCAAAGACAAGATCATATGTGATCAAACCCCCTTGCTAACTTAATTTTTATTTGATTTTGTTTTATTTTTGACTGGGGTAATTAAGTGGAGTCGTCACTCTCCAAAGACAAGACTGAGTGTAGTCAAGCCCCCTTGCTGACTCATTCTGGTTAAAATATTCTTACCTCAGCTCTTCTAAAAAGAAAAAAAATATGACTGTTGTGCCTTCGCATTCTTAACTGTCAAACCTGATAGGTTGTGCTGGGGAAGTGACCTTACACCAAACAGGTGAGACGCATGGTGGTAAATTGTTGATTCTAACAGCTCCACTTTTTTTGACAAGGGGTAAGAGCCTAGAAGATTGTGGAAACTGCATCATCAAGGGAATTCCACAATTTTCTGTCAATTGCCTTCGGCCAAGCAATAGGTTGTTTCCATTTCATAGATGGTCAGGTTCTGTTGATTGCTGAGGAAGAACACTGTGGGAGTTATCCGGGTTAGCTTTCAGCAGCCGAGACTTTTCAGTGGAATCACCAGCTAGCACATCTTGCAAAACAACTTTACACGGTTCTAATGTCCAATGTTTAGTGGATGGGAGTAACGAAGAATCACAGGTAGCAGGAAGGACAGAGGAGTTAGTAATAACGACATCGATATCCGGTCTATATCGTTGGGGGTATCATTGTTTAAAAAATTTAACTTTGTTGTAGACCATAAAAATCCCACGGGCCGGCCTAAGCTTGGTGGGAGCGGCAGATAACAATTGGGTTTCCTTTTTTTGGCTCAACTTGTGAATGGAATGTGTCAAACGTTCCCCCCCCAAAAAAAAAAAAAAAAAAAAAGAAATCGAGATCAAATGTTTCTTGGTATTTGGTGCTTTCTACAGGTCAGATTTGCACAAAGTGTTTCAAAAGACCGAGGAGAGTAAATCACCAGTCAAATTGCGCAATTAAAAGTTCAAAGCGAACTTGGGGTATAATAATCTTCAGGAAATTGAGGTAAATGGTTGTGTTCAAATTTGTTTTTATATATAATTTCATGTACTCACAGGGTGAACAGTCTGATAAAATCAGGAAATTATAATGCAGTTTGTTGTTAGATAGATTGTTTTTATTAATTTTTTGTGATATGGCACTTCCAAGTGCCATTTTAAATAGTCAGGGAGTTTTTTACTTATTAACATGGTCATAGTTATAATATTGTTGCTGATTCTATTCTCTTGCACAGGATTTGGTAAAATGCCTAAATTTAAAATCAAGCATTTTCACAAAGGCAAAGTATATCAGAAGATTATTTTCCTTTGTAACGTCAAAGTTCTTATTTCTCCACGATTCTTATAAGCAATTTTGTGTAAAGTACTCATTTTCATTTGTTTTTATTAATATTATTTTATTAATATTATTAATATTATTAATTGCCTCCACGAAATATAACTGTTTTATTTTCAATTCGAAGGTGAACAGACATACTATGATGGATGAATACAAACGAACAACTCATTTTCAGTACCAAGATTATAAAAAAGTGCACCAATATCAAAGATCCAGACACTTCTTATAGTGGTTACGACAAGAAGGTGGTATCTGTAAACGGCTTCGCGTAATGGAACAATTTCCAGTTCCAACGTTGGATTTTTCAAAGGCATCGAGACGCTGTGAAAGTTTTATTCAACAAGATGGTACTACAATGATTATAACTCTGTGGAATGATAAAATTGTTGTCGTCAGTAAAAATGATGAGTATAGATTCAATGATGCTTCGGTTAAAGATATAGATAGTGAGAAGCGACTTATCTATGATAGTCAAAGTTAAAAGCTTCAAACAACATAAATGTCATTTGCCATTCAAACTTGTCAACAAAGTACGATTTCCATTGGCAAGTGTTGTTGTGAAAAATTCAGCAGAGAAGTGTCCGAAGTGTACCATTATCGCACCATTAAAGAATCGTGTGAGAAATTTTTCAAGTGCGGCACATGTCACTTGCCTGCCAAGTATTCATCTTTACCAACAATGCGTACATCCACATCTCAAAACAGTGAAACCCCCATAACACTGTTTCCAGCACAAGTCATTGAGTGTAGAGAGTATGATGCAGATGATGAAGATCAGTGAAACCTTTCTACTCAACGAGAAAGCAGTGATGTTAGTCAACCGTGACAATGTGTGCATTGCGTTTGATGATCTTACACACTGACCTCTATTGCAGAACATCGTGGAAGTCAAAGGTATGTAAAATTAGAAAATTTTATGCAAATGATAATAATAAATAACCATATAACTTGTGTATATATATATTACAGTTGAACTCATGTAATTCGAATTCTCAGGGGCCGAGAATTTTGTTCGAATTACATGAGTTTCGAACTAGATGAGTTTTCATATTTTTGACCTAATTCGATGAAAAAAGTCTTTCCCAGGTTTACTTTCGAACTATTTTTTGTATTTTCGAGTTAGAATAATGAAATACTAAATTCATAATTTTTCGAAAAAGTCTTTGATTGTTGATTGTTTCATTTTCTGCTCTCGTTTCTTGGAAATCTCTTCGGAGATCTTCTGAATCAATGGGATGACGTTCGATGATTCGAAAAGGGTCATCTTTTTGAGAGTCTCCATTGCGTCGTCAATCTCATTTTGCGATGGGGGTGGAATTGGTTCATCATCAGGACACTCTGCACTTTCGTCGTCTGAAGAGCCGTCATCGATGACTTCTACTTCCGAATTTTTATACATATCCACGATTTCTTTGACAGACAATGGGCGTGATTCATTAGTAACAACGTTGAAATCTATATCAATGAACGATTCGACATCCAGATCGTCAGGTGCAATGTCAGGTCTAATCTTTCGTAATCGGTCTAGATCTTGATTCAAATCTTCTACAACATTCGTTTCATCATTTTCGTCGTCTGAATCGCTCTTGTCACTTTCCGTATCTTTGAAAGGATCGTCATTCTCATCCATAGCACCATTCCTTGCAACCTCCGAGATTCCTGATTTTCGAAAGCAATTTACGATTGTTTCACTCGACACACTATCCCAAGCCGTCTTGAGCATTATCATGGCTTCAAGAATTGATGTTTTCGGTAGTTCAGCCTTCTTGTCTAACGCTCTCAAGATCCTTCAAATTACCAGTGATCGGTATTTTGCCTTCAAAGACCTGAACAAAAAAAAAGTAAAAGATTGTTTTCGCATATCGACCAGTTTTTCTTTTTTTTAAATGACCAATAACTTTGTCGTCTTTTGTCACAGCAACTGCATATTTATCTATTTCGTTCTCAGGTTCAGGACGCGTTTGTAAAGATTCACCAATAACTGGTATCCATTCATTCATATAGGCGTGATACCCTTTAACCATTGACTCGCATTTGAATTGCCTTACTACGGACAATGAAATTTCATAACTCAAAGAAATCTTCTTCCCACAAACTTCAACAACTTCTGCAATATTAGTTCTTGCCATTTTACTTAAGTTTAGTATGCCAAAAAAAATTTTTGATTTTGTTTTGTTTTGGTAGAGAGTAATTGGAAGACATTCTAGTGTTACCAAACAAACTTTTTTCTTTGACAACACTGGAATGGCTTCAAAACAATGAATGGGAAATAAATATTTCCAAACAACAGAATAATGAGTAACTTTGAAGAAATTTTACCTGATAACTCCTTGATCCATAGGTTGGGTACAAGAAGTGGTGTTAGGTGGCAGGAATTGTAGATTTACACGCTTTAACTCTGTGATGTTTGGGTGTGCGGGACAGTTGTCGACTATTAAAACAATCTTCCTTCCTTGTGACTCGAATTTACGATCTAATTCTCTAACCCATTCTTCAAATAATACTCCATCCATCCAGGATTTATTTTGCGAGCGATACCGACAGGGTAGATTTCTCAAGTTTTTGAAACATTTGGGTTTCGCGGACTTTCCAATCACAAACATTGGAAGTCTTTCGCCCAAAGCATTAGATGCAGCCATTCCTGTTAGGCGCACTTTGCTGTGCTTTCCGCCGGAACAGCGTTTTCCTTTGAAGTGATAAGACTTTGATGGTAGCGCTTGGTAGAATAGGCCGAGTTCATCGGCATTGAAGATGTCTTTTAATTCATATCTGGCCAATATAGTTGGTAGGGTAGTTTCTTCCCAAGGTGCTGTCATCTCACTTGTTACTTTTGCGGACTCCCCAGATACTTCTTTGAATGTGATTCCATATCTGAATAGTAAAAAAAGATCATGTTGCAAATATCGAACTTACGGAAGTTTTTATCCTTATGTGCATGGAGTGAAAGCATTCATGTTAGAATAAACCCTGTTGGAACATAATAGACAAGTAAGTATTACCTCTCCTTCCAGCCTCTCAACCATCCGTTCGATGCTGAAAAATCTTCATAGTTAAATGCTGTGGCAAATTCACGAGCTTTCTCGATTAAAATTGGTCCGTTAATTGGGATGTTGTTACCACGCATTGAGGTAAACCAAGTCAACAACGATTCATTCAATTTTTCGTACTTGTCTGGCGTTTTAGTGACGAGTTTTTGAAAGCAAGGAATATCTTCTCTTTATTGTTCTTCCATGTTGACAAGGTGCTGCTTGGAACGGAGTACTTGATGGATGCGTCTTTATTGGACATACCATCCTCCAAGTCACGGAGAGCTTCATGTTTTGTTTTTAAAGTGAGTTCTTTATGCTTTCTTTTCCCCATCTTGTCGTGATAAGAAATGGAAGCCAAAAGCAGTGGACGAGCTCCAATCGAATGTAAAAAAAAACATTCGATTGCAAATTATCGAGTTGTTAAGCTTCAAAAACTCAAAAAATTCGAAAATTCGAATTACATGATTAAAATTTCTTGATGGGACCGGAAAATCTGTTCGATTTACATGATTTTTCGAATTACATGGGTTCGAATTATAGGAGTTTTCTTGTAAGGTTTTCAAGGTAAATTCTGAGGGGACCACAGAATCTGTTCGATGCTGTGAACTCGGGCAACCAAAGATGGCATTCTGCAGTAAATCGCTTTTATTGAATTAAATTCTGCATGAATACCTTCACCTCCTTGCTCTCCATACACCCCAAGACCTGTTTTCCATCTTTTAAGGAATGGAAGAACATGATCCTCCAGTAAATGATGTTTTGGGGTGATGGTGTCTTTTGGCCACGTATTTCTAAGGTATGCCATTAAGTCAATGATACTTCGGTCTGAAATGATAATATCCAATGAGTATAGCTAGCTTTAAACTTTTATTCTATTTTTATTACATTCTTAAAACTTATCCTATAGCTGGCTCCATTGCCTAGATGACCTTAACAGTGTTACACAGTTTTTTACATTTTGACAGCTGTAAAAAATCTTAGGAACTCAAATACATATATAAATTCACAGACTATACTACTGGCAGACCATGATACTAACTAACTAAAGCAACATAACTAATAAATAGCTAGCTATATGTGATAACAATATGGAATATTTGAAAGTGTGACAATAAGTCTACCTAATTCACTGAGTCGTTCTTTGTCAAATACTTGTAAATCGTTAATCAAATTGTGGCACTTCGAATATTTGTGGAATAAGAGTTTAAATGATTGGCACACTTCAATGGCTTCCATATGAATTTCTGTGCTCGCAAAACCAAGGCCAACAATTAATATTGGCAATGATTGCACAGTGTGATAATGTTTTCAACCTATACAAAGAAAATATATATAGGAGAAGGGTATGAAAACATACTAATTGACATTTTAATCCAAATAATAATGCTATATATATACCTTCAACATTTTATGAACGTGGTTTCCCACGAAACTCTTCCCATGATACGCTTGGCGCTGTACTTTAACTTTGACAAAATTTCATCCAACTTTTTTACACAAGGCCCATAACTTTTTTTGAAACATGGTGATCTTAAAAGTTTTTCCATTTCTTTTTCCTACAAAATATTTTTTTTCATTTAGATTTTAATTTTTTTTATAAAAAGTTTTTTCCAATAAGGGGGTTAGCATTCAGACTAAGCTTTGTAAGTGTAAACTTACCTTATTTACTAATTTGGTTTGAAGATACTCTAGTCTTGGTTCATATGTCTTTTTGATGAATTCTTCATTGTCTGGATTGTCAATCACAGATCTTGCAATAGCATCATTCACCAATTCAATGTTCCAGATCTTTGGCCTTCCGGTGCAGCATGTTGTATTCCTCAATATCGTTTTTGCTGGTGAAGACACCAGCAATCTTTTTTGCAATTTTTAAATCAATGATTCTACACTTTTCTTCTAGCATGTTAAAGAATTTCAAAAAAGTTGCAAGAGAGATATGGAGTACAGGGAGAGCAACCTGGTTGTAAAAACAGTGAGTGAATAACCTTTGTATATTTTATTAGATTGAATTTTCAACAGCTTTAACATTCAAAGTCTCGCTTCAAAGTATCTAAAGTTCGAAACTCTGAAGCTCCACGATCTGCTAACTGCATCTCAGTTGAAGTGATGTTACAAAATAAACAACAGTGGCGTCCTAAAAATAAAACTTAACATTTTGAATTCCATCTGTTTTCAGGTATATGCCTAACACTTTCGATTAAGTAATAAAGTTTACCATTTGCTCCAGTAAGGCCATAAACGGCACACAAAAATTCATAGTCACCAAACATGAAAACTCTGATTGGATATTGTTTAGTTTCAACTATATATATTATATCAAGTGCCGATTACACCATAAATATATACGCATAATATAAAGCGCCAAGTATAACATAACAGATATCCCCTAATAAGAAAACAAACTTGAATGATCTAAAAAAATATTTACATGATGGTTTGATTTACATGAAGTTAAATTTACCTCCAGTGGCTCAGTTGAAGCTGGTCAATTTGACTTTTGAATGTTTGTAAACCAACTTTAAGATTAACACGGTAATTCTTTGCCTCAAAGTATGAAAACACCACTATTTCTTGTTTGGTTTCTCCACATTACAAACTTGGTAACTCATTTTAAAAGATTTACCACCATGATCTCCACCAATCTTTAAATGTATTTCTTTCTGAAATTCTTTAGGATGCATCACAAAGTTGCTCCTAATTAAAATAGGAATTACATATAATTCTTTTCTTGGTTGTTAATATCTTGGTATAAGTACAATAAATAATTATTTAATTCAAAAATTTCATTCAACAACAATTTTTATGAATAGAGATAAAAAAAAGGTTTACTCATGAAGTTTATTCATACGATCTAAGATGTGTGATTTAAGATCTGCTACATATGACCAGGGTGTTGTTCTAACTTCATATACTCCTTTGTGGTCATTCGATTCCATTGTAAAAGGTGTATCCTCAACAATGTATTCATTGCCAGCCCATGATTGTGCTACATCTCGTTGTTTGTTGATTGCAGCTGGTTTAATGTTGAATGTCCTTAACCAATTAAAGGGATTAAAACATGTTTGTAATCAAAATATTTACATTTGCAATACATGCAGATGATCATAAAATGAATTTGTTTTTAAGAAATAGTTTAAAATGAAAATTAACGAGCCATTGTTTTCAGTTTTTCCCATGGTATTCCAATATCTGCTTTCAAAGAGACCATGGTTTCTTCAGATATCTCCACTGGTGGGATTTGTGACTTTTTATAATTTCCACTCTCTGTTTTTGTTCAAATGACTGTATCAGAACAGCAGTCTGGCTTACAGCAGATACTTCATCACTGCCAGAAATATTTATTATGTTATTTTGAACATGTTTATTCCTATTTCTGAGGGTACGTTGTGATGCAATGCTACTGGCTTTGTATGCTTTCGGTGTTGATGTAATGTAAATTGGCTAAAGTAAAATGTAATGCTGGAATAAATATTCATTTTTAAAAACATTGTCTGAATATATACAAGTTTAATGTTTTATGATTTTGAAAATATAATTATTGTAATTTAGAACTGCTTACCCGAGGACCACCAGATTTGAATTCTGCAATTTTCGAGCTGCTACTGGCTAATTTCTTCTCAATAATATGCAGAGTCGCATCTTCAACTTCCCTTGGAATCGATTCAACATCATTAATTCTGAAGATGTCATTAACAGTGATGGCAGTTGGTGTTTTTTGAAAGCAAAGACTTTCATGTTCTTGTCTGCTCTTTTCATCATGCACATTAAATGTAGAACCACATGAATTTTTGCAGGCAATCACAATACACTTTAGCATGTCAGCTACGTTTACAGATTTTTCAATTTTTTGAAAATTAGTGCCACACACTGGACACATAGGCCTAGTCAATAGTTTTCACTCAATCTTGGGCAGGATGCAGTTCATTCAAAATGAATGCTGGCATTTTTGAATGTATACAGGAAATTTTTGTATGTTATTACAAATATTGCATATGCACAATTTAAGATAAGGATTTATTTCATTATCCAAATTTTCTACATTGTATATATTGTGTGGAAAAGTGTCAATGTAATTGTCCTGAATTTTTTGCAAAATATCTCGTGTCCATTTGGCGTTTTCTAATTTTGTCCTACGACCTGAATTGGTTTTTTTAATGTGTCTACCACGTTTCATGGGATCACATGTAATACAGTTTAGGGAGGAATGTGGGGTCCATTCTGCCACTTTAAAGTCTGCTGAGAGTGTTGATTTTCTAGTTTCAATATTTCTCATTTTTGAATAGCAGTTTAGGCACATTTTGGTGGGATGTACACAGGTTTCGTCATTTACTGGATCTATATAGAATGCAATCTTAATCCTTTCACTCAATTTCCGTACGTCCATTTTGTCTTTCCCTAATTTTTTGGCACAAATACGACAAAACTTAGGTTGTTTGTGTGTGTCTGGTCAGCCATCTTGAATATCCTGTAGCTAGCCTTCCTCTTCAATTTCGCTTATATCTTTTGAAAAAAACTGTTAGGCTCCTGATTTCTTTTGATTTGCTCAGAAAATAGATCAATTATGGTTAAAAAGTCCAGTTTTAATATGCAAAAAAATTTTTTGTGCTGTTTTGGGGCCTCAAATTCGGTGTTGTTTCAGTCTCTTAGACTCGATTTGAATTTCGCGCTATAAATTTCCCTGAGCGTTCAAAGTCCATATTTTTTTATTTTCTGACGCCCTGGTCACACTTGCGTCATTTAAAAGAATCCAGGGTTAGCTCTACACTATATATTTACTACAATACAGTAAATAAATAGGGGTTGTGCAGCCACGCTTGTGCTCGCCCGGGAGGCAGAAATGAGGAACCTCAGAATTTAAATTTTGCGCATGCGCATAAAATATTCCATGTTTTCAGCGGAATGAAACTAACGTGGATAGTGAAAAAAGCAATAAAATAAATAAATGATAAAAAAATTCGTTCCTAAAAGTTTTTTTTTTATTTTAATGTTATTATTTGTTTTAATTAGTTTTTAAATAAATTAAAAACAAAATTGTTGTGTTGTTTGTCTTTTTTTTCTTCAAAATGAAAACCGTCGGCATGGCCTATGAGTATCAAAATCAAGATCACCAGTTCCCCTTCATCGATGGTCTGCTTTATACGCGTAACTTATACAGGGCTTGTTTAATTGAGACAACATGGCTGATTGTTGCTAAGATATTTCTTTACATGAGGAACTGAAATGTTACGTGGAACAGAATATGGAACGGTCAGAGTTAAGTTGACTTTATTCAAAAGCTGTATCCACAATACTGCTTGAGTTTTCCAGCGACAGGCGTTTGAAATTTTGTCAAATAAATTATGTCGACAATGCAACACAATTGTTAGGAAAGCTGTTCAATGTGACAAATTACTTGATGTTGCGCCATGAATCATAAACTCAGAGCGAAACATAATTTTGTGTTCCTAGGAATCTTGTAGCAGATATGTTATTCGATTAAGATCCAGATGAAGTGGGGTGTAGAAATGTGAAAAAAAAAATAAAAAAAACATTGAAAAGACCGTTTATTTCTGATGGCCAGGATCGACTTTTTCTCTTGGTGGGCATGACAAAATGATGGTTTTCTAGAAACGTTTTTCAGAAAAATAGTTTTTCCTGACCCAATTTTGATTGGAAAATTCTATACTGAGTATCTTCTAGAAACAAAGAAATTGCCTATGTATTTACTCACGGATCGTTGAAGGGGACTGGTTTAATGGCAATGGCATACTTAGTTGACAAGTTCTGCGATCTGGAGGACAGCACTAAGTGAATTGAGTATGCGAAATCAACCTCTAACAAAATAGAAAGAAGGTGGAAGGATTTGCATGATTGGTTGATTATCCTATTTGTATGACCCAAGTTGAACATTTGATCGTAAAATGCTATCCTATATTTTTAATCCTGTACTTCAAAGAGAATGTGATACATTTTGTCGTATGTGAAACTCTCAGCATAAGGGATCAATCAGGATAAGAATTACGAACTGGAATACCTAATCACATGTTTTCCTTCCCACAAAATTATAACCCTAAGGAAAAACATATCAACGTAACTGAGGAGTCTTGGGAGGAAGTAAGTGAAGTAGAAAACATAATATGTAAATGTAATAAAGTACATAACGATGCAGTGCCTTGTTATATAAATATATTCAACAAAAAGCACTTTAAAGAGCAAAATACCAATGTCTCCCTACAACAAAAACATCCTACAATATATCGTATTGTTATTTTTATAACAAAATAAGAACAAAAATATCCACCTAATAGCATAATATGTAGTTTTACAATTTTCAGTCTTTGTCCTCCTCTGATTCTATTTCTATTTCTGTTAATGACGGAAGTTTGCAAACAGGTTGCATTTGTGCTGGCTAAAGAAATTATTTCATTCAAATTACCAGAACAAAAATATCGTTTATTATCCATTTCTAGGTCATTAGACGTAGCAATCTCAGGATCTTGGGCATTCTTGATTTGTGAAGTGGGTCAAACATTTAGCTTTAGCATACAAAGCCATTTCAACAGATACGTTAATTTGTACTGGCACCCCATCATTATTAATGTACTTTTTAAATTCCTAGGCACAAAGGGTTTAACAGTTACCGGTTCATTCATAAGATTTGCAAACTAAACATTATTGTGAATAAAAAATGTTCAAATTTCAAAGATTTTCTCCTCTTTTTCGGTGGGAAAGACCATAGATCGTGAAGGCTTTTTGTTTTTGGTGACAAAAGAGTGTGTGTTTTTCATTGGTTAAGATAGGTCTTCAATTGCAATCTCGAGACGATTGATAACGCCTTCCAAAGAATGGAGGGTGGCAGATTTCGAAGCATAAAAGTTGACTGGCTGGTGAATTGAACTCCTTGTTTAAGTTCGAGATGATATGTAATTGTTTTCTGCGTTACCGCCGCTGGGTTCTAAGCCTACCTTTCTAAGGGGTGGTTTCTTCGTCAGCCCAAGCATTACCATACGATTTCTCGAGTGTTCATGTCTAAGGTCAGAACGCTTTTCTGTTTCCAGTTTTCTGCTTTTCAATCTTTGTCACAACCTTTCTAACGGCTGGGTTCCAAATTTTATTTCTTTTAACGGTTTTTTTTTTCTAATAATTTATTTATCGTCAAAACATATTTTTTTATCCTAATTGGTTGAATTTTTTAATATTATTTTTATTGATTTAAATTTGTCTTTTTATATTATGTTTCTTTTTATTTTGACATATCCATCATATTTTTTTACGTTGATACCAATGGACTGCCATATAGATGTATAATGTATTCATCTAAAACATATTTTGTAAACGAGTTTTTGTAAATGAAAAGAATTGTATTGAATTTTTATTGTGTCTTGTATTCGGAATAGTATTATTTTTAACTTTTAGCAGTTAAATATTCACATGCTTTTTTCAAACAATGGAAAATCAAAAAACAAGTGTAGGGCATGCACATTCAGGTAAAGCGCTTAAGTACAGGTATATAGTATGTCGTAAATCAAGTGAAGTGCACACAACATGTTGTTTCCAGTGTTACATATTTTTCAGAAAACAACTTTCCCGCAACAAAGGCTAAAATAAAAACACGGTTTACAACCGTTGTGACTCCTCCATAGCAAAAACAATCAGACAATAATATTTTATTTTGGGAAATAAGTTTCAGTAAACATTAACAATTAATTGTAACACTGGACTGGGCTTAATACACACAAAATTAGTCATGACATCGAGCTAAATGCTATTGAAATTTCGGTTTAAATAAAAACACAGGGAACAGCCTGTCGTTGCCCGCCTAGCTAAAACAAACGGTCAGCCATCTTATTAGCAGAAGTTTTCAGGAAATTAATTAAAGATGTAGCTACCTAGCTATAACTGCATTTAGAATAAGAATTATTGCTTAAGAATATTGTTGTAGCCAAACTGCATTTTTATGCTCTCACTTTTATCCAAAGATAGGAGCTAGCTAAATGGCTATAGCCCCAACATAAAACTAAATGTTGGGTAAGAATAAAGAGCTCTTATACCATAAAGAATAGTATTAAAAGTAGGACTCTAGCTAGCTAGCCTTTAAAATCTTCGTTCCTAGCCAAAATCTTAAAACTGTATCGATCTGTACTTGGCTAAAAAACGTGACATATATTTATCTTAAGATGTAAAAACATACATAAGACAAATATTACAAAAATAAAAAGCTTTTAGAACACCAAAAGGTTAAACCTAACAGTGACAACGACCTCTTTCAAAACCAAAATGGCCTTCGTCGTTACGTTCCTTCGTTTGCATGTCCAGGCCGCGAAAATCTTGGATTGGTTTTTCAAAGAATCATGTATTTTGATTGGTATGGTACGTGCGAAGGGTGGTGGAAGAACCATCAGATACTATGATGATAGCCCTCACCTTTCATTGCCTCTTTTTCATATTCAGAGAGTAGCGAGACTAATATAGCAAAGACACAAAAGGCATTGGGAACGAGAGTTTTTAGGATCCTAAATACTCGCCATCACAACTATACGAGGTTTTGTTCCATAGATGGTAAAAATTTCGTCCGTAACCCAGGACGATATCTACGAATCACGACTTTGCAAAAAATGGCTGCTTATTGGTCAAACTTAACACAGATGAACATTAGCAATCATATAGTTTGTTCGATACGATACACGGTGTCATGTTTTTTACGAATTCGAAAATTTCGCATTCCGAGTGTAAATACATGACCACGGCCCTGTTGGCTATGATATATAGCAAGAACGCGGGTTGAAGACTATAATTCGTTTTGCGTTTGCGGATTAGAAGGACATAGAAATGGTTGACTTAGTACAGGCACCAATGCTTCTAAGCACTAGACAATGGAATACATATTCACATTTTGTTGGCAAAAAAAAAGAAAAGAAAATGGAACAAAATATATTAGAAAAGTGACAGGCCAGTTAGCTGTCCTATTCTTGCGGTCGGAATGTTCTCCTTCGTCGCTCTCCGATGAGGTACAAAGTCGACTTTTCACAGTCAAACCTTCACAGTAGCAACCTTTATTTAAACAGAATTTACAAGCAAAACGGTGTTAAAATGTCGCAAAATGGCAATTATTAAGCAGTATCTAAAACATATTATGGATTTGACTAAAAAAAAAAGAATTCCTTAAAAAATCCAGTATTTTATTTATGAAGGTTTCACCACAACATTATGATTACGGTATTTGTACACCATTTCATAATGGCTGCTTAACCTAAATACTGGCCCGTGATTGGTTCAACCAGTATTATGATGCGAATCCGACTGCAAGAATTTACAAAAGATAAACAGAGATATAAAAACTAAAATATATGCACTATGGAATACAAGGTAAAAAGTCAGTTATGTGCAAGCAATGATATATTACTTGTCAACTCCGGAGAAACTTGTGTGAAAATACTGCAGCAGGAAATTTTAACTATAACGAGGTGCCTGAGAAAACGTAAAGTATACATATTAGTTATACCAAGTTGTGTAAAAATAACAAAATTGTGAACTAAGTGATAAAAATAAAAAGTATTAAAAATATATACATGAAGAAATGAAATGAACATCTATCAACCTATTCATCGCTTGTATCATCGGCTTAAGAATTTTCGGTAAAGAGTTTCAAATCATAGGGTGTCATATTATCTGTATTTAACGTTATTGTGAACATTTCGGACAAAAGCTTCTTAACAAACATAATTTTGTTATTAATAGGAACATATCTTGAGCATATCCAGTGTCATCAACACATCATACTTTAGGCTTGAAGAAGTATTTTTGATCACTGTTACATCAGAATTCTTTTTTGACATTCGTTAATAGCTGGCATGTTAGAACAATTGTTGCAAAGTAGGATGCCAGATCTCGTAAACTAGAAAAATGTAAGAAGATAGACGTTCCAATAGGAGTTGGTTCTCTATTGCTATCACGGCTATGATAATCAACTAAAATAGCACTGAATGGATTACAAGATGCATTAAATAATGATACAGTAACCTTCACAGATAAATATTTTACCATCGTTATCTTGGTCTGAACATAAAGATGTTATTAAGTCACTTAATGACTCATTATTCCTGGTTAGTGTTCCAAACATGCCTTGGTTAAAATCAAGTTCTACTATAGCGTTGTAAACACTGACAGTCCTAGGAAGGTCAAGGGTTGATAAAAATGATGAAGTATTCATGGACTTGTAAAGTACATCACCTTGTTCAATGACATATTCCAAGTCATTTGAATTCCAGATATTGACACGATTGAACTTTGAAAAACAAATTGCAAATAAAGATATGTAAGAACACTGAATTCTTCGAGTGCTTCCAAATTTACTACTGAGTGAATGACAGCATGAGAGTTATTTACCTGAGAGCTGATTTTCTTAGAGATACCCTGTGTTTGCATAGTGAATATTCGAGTTAACAATCGAATCGTCTGACAAGTATGCAAAAAACAATGGCCTCTTTAAAAACAAACTGGACGAACATTCAATGTTAAAATTGATTTAGGATAGAGTACGTGAGAAAGTAGGTAAAATAATATCGCAGGCGCGTGATTTAAGCAACTGGCCTGCTACGATCGCAAACGGGTGGGATATTCCCGAGTTTGTGCCTTAGCGCAGCCCATTTCAAGACTGGAATATCTCCCAGTAAAAATGGCGTATTAAATTAATGTATTCATTTTGTTCACTTAATTTATTTTTCTTATTTATGGTAATAAATTAATGTAGTTAAATTAATTAAAGAAATAAATTAATTTCTTGAATTTATTTTAATCAATTATAATTTTTTTTTAATTTTAAAAATATTGACACGTATCTTTTCAGTCATTGTCATTGAATAATATGAATATTATCATGTCATGAACAAGCGAGTTTATTCTAGGCTACGTTTCGACAGATACAGCTGTCATCGACGGCAATGATCGTAATCATCTTTGGCTATTTATTATTTGAAGAATTAATTAGAGGATCGAAATTAACCAATCTGATCAGAGCATTTAAAGTAATTAACTTTGATGACAGCTGTAGCTGTCGAATCGTAGCCTAGAATAAACTCGCTTGTTAATTACATGATAATATTTATATTATTCAATACAAAGTTTTTGACTAAACAACCCCAAACTCGCGGAAACATCAAAGTAATATCGGTAACCGCTTGGGACAGATAGACAGAAGACAGCTATTTTTATAGAGAAGTATGTATCTAAAAGTGACTAATTTTGCCTATTTAGTTAAAATTACTAATTCGTCATTCTACCTACATTTACGGCGTATGAACAAACTTATTCGGCTGGTTATGCTAGCAAATTCTTTATCGAAATCACTATATACGAATGTCCTTCAATTTAAAACAACTTTTGCTGGCGTTTTGCTGGTCTGATAAAAATCGTCAAAAACTCGACTAAACCGACCTGGATAAGAAAAATAATATTGCACAGGAATGTAAAAATAAATAAAATATCCGAATTTACTTAGTAACAATTTTTTCTGGTTTATTAAATTGATTTATAAACTATTCTTACTTATTTAAAAAGCAAACGAAAGATAATTTTACTTCAAATTTGTTTCAACATGATAATGTACAATTGATTTATAAAAAGCTCTATGTTTTCATCCTGGAATGTGACGAACTTTTGAAAACTTTCTATTTTATTCTCGGGAACATGCGGTAGCTGTATTGATGAGTTTATATCAAACAACATTTTCGTTTGTTTATCTTTTATTAATTTAATAGTTTTTATTTAGTAGCTACATATTTATGTAATAAAACCCTCTTCATTTGATAGAATAGTTTATTTTGTACCCTCCAGATAAATTTTGTACAGACAAAAATCAACACGAGTATAGAAACCAAGTCAAGTCTTCTTAAACATTTGATCACACTGAAAACAATGCTGTGATCACATATCATATCATATGATCACTGTTTGGTTTTCTCGTTTAAATGAATGTGATACTAAGAACATAATCCCTCTTAACAACGCACACACCCGTCAGTCATGAATAGGGAAATCGTTTAAGCTTTAAGGATTTGTGGTATCTTTTAACCTGAGGCAGGCTAAAAGGAACCACAAATTATTAAAGCTTGGACGAAAGCAATATGCTTACGTTTTGTTTAAAAGATCCAAATGCTTCATGAACCAGTAATTTGCCTCATCATTATCCCTAAAAGTAAAGCTCGATAAGCTGTGAGTTCAATAAAGCTAGTTGCCTGTTTTTTTCTGGTGCATTACTCTTTGCTGGTATTTTGTATTTTAATAGCAACATTTCGAAAAACCAATGTTTAATTCATCGAAAAACATTTTTCACATTAATTGCTCGTGGTCGCCGGTACGATTAAATCATGTAATTCAGCCGAGAACAAAATAGTTAACCTTGTTAACCACACTGATTTACTTCGAAAATGTCATAGTTTTTCCTGTTACGTAGCCAGCTACACCACCAAAACCTTATAAACACACAACAATCCTCAGCTTTCAAAACAATGCATTGTCTTTCGATTAAGTACAAATGCTGGACACTGCTCCATTTAACAATTAAGTACAGCCGAAACAACGAAAAAATGTATGAATTTATCAGCTGTGATATGTTCTCTCACACACACAAACAGGCATTGATAACACAGATGGTTGGTCATGAAGGAATAACTTGTATGAATATGCCTATTAATACTTGGCTGACCTCGTTAAGATTTCATAAGATTAACAATCGTTTTATGCTGATAATAGTAATCTTAATTGATGGCATAACTGACGTTTCTTTCATTTAAAACTGTTAAGAGCTTTGTACTGACACAAGCATAAATAAGAAAATTCTGCGTTAAAGAACATATCCTTTCTGTGTACTGTAAAACAATTCTTTTTTTCAGAATCAATAATCTTAAGAGATGATACGTTTTTAAAAAAAACCGTTTTCGGACAAAAATAATTAGCCTAACGGAAATTGAGTTGCGATTGGTGGCTTTGAAATCTCCAGATAGTTTGTGTTTGGTAAAGTTGCTAGACCCAATTCAATATTTTTCTAAAGCATGAGACAGGTGACACCCACCTACTCTTCCAGAGATTTGGGTTTTAGAACACCGCTAACTACGTGCACGGGCCTCCAGCTGTGGACGTGCTTTGCACTTCAAAGGTTAGGAAAATAACAAAAATGCCAGAGTTTAAATTGCTTATTAATCCATAATACAAAACAGGTTAATTACTCTTCATGAGTTTTGTTAAGTAAGTAAATCCACAACGTAGCGGTGTGATAAAATTTTCTTACTTCAGAGAAACTTTACTAAAAATACTTTTACGTATTTGTTATTTCTATGTTAAGCGTTTTTAATCACTCTATCTGACTATCAGGTTAAAAAAATATTTTCCTATATAAACGGAGGGGTTGCATTCGAGGGCTGAAATATGCTGATATCAGCACCACATTTTTTCGAAATTACCCAGGGTTCCTCGACGTTGTTCATCATATTACGCAACTTTAGCAAAGAAGACTGCTGACGGTAATTTTACGTCACATAATACGCCATGTTTGCCGCGTTTTTTATAGTTTTTTATACCGCGGACACCAATATGGCTGTAGGGACTAATCGGTTTGAAATTAATTTACAATATTTATATTAATATATTTCATAAAAAAAACTTTTTCTGTTTAGGTGTTTTTAATTTCCTGCAAAAAAAGGCGTTGTATAGCTTATGTGATAATAGGGTAAGAATGGAAAATATACACATTCTGCGGGACATTGGTTTTAAACCTAAAAATTCTCAGCAAGAAAGTTGAATAATTATAAATCACAAAATCACAAAAATTTATCTTAGAAAATCTTAATTTTAGATAATGCAAAAGAAATCCTTGTGAAATTTTGTTTGATGTTCTTGTAAAAAGAAATACTTCACACTGCGTATATGGGGTAACTTAATGAACAATAAAATTTTCCCAGATGTTCTCAGATATGTTTACTATAAGCTAAAAACTGTGATGTAATTTTTCTCCTAAATTTTGACTGTTAAAGCAGCTAAAGAGCTCGGTCTTAGCTATAGCGAAAAAGTTTAATATTTAATTATCTAGTATCAACTAATAAACGCTAGTTTATTCCTAAATCTAGCCTTAGGGTAGCTAAGCTACGTGTAAGAACAACAGCAAACAACGTCGAGGCTGTTCTCTTTTGTAAACATACCTGGTGGTATTTTGTATAAGTACCAAATTTTATTTGTACACTTCTTGTGCTTATGAGTGAAATCAAAGTGCCCAGTACGTAGATCTGAAAAATTTATGTCATTGTCTCACTCTTTACGAATAACACCACGCAACAATGAAACCGTGCTTTGCTATTTCCCGTAACCTATACCGAGATTTTGTTGTGAGACATAACAGAATTAATTGTTTTTAAATTGTCGCTCAAAGCTACCATTAAATGAAAATAATTTTAAATTTTGTTATTCTGCCAGGTGATTCTGTGATAATATTATAATCCACACCCTGGGAACAAAATACAGAAAATAGACAATCTGTTTTTTACGTCACAATTTATAACTCTATAATTATTAAAAAAACAGGAATCAATTAAAGGACCCCTTTTATAATATCTAAATCAATTAACACATTATATCAACCGAAAGGCGCCATGGGGATGGCTTTGAAATCGGCTTAGAGAGTAATTACAAGGGCTCCAAAAAGATTCAAGTAAATTGTTATAAGCATTTTACAGTCTTTAAAAATAATTTTTTTTAATTAAATTTTCTATAGCTATATTCGAAATTAGAAACGTTTTATTCTTTCGGTGGTAAAGTAAGCAAAAGTCTGGCAAACATATTAAATATCAGTAAAATCGTGAGTTTGTTTTAACAAGCAAACAAAGACAATATTAGGAGCTTAAATTGTTAAAAAAATGCTATGTTACTAGATTAAAAACTAATACTTTTCCAACCCCGTTGAACCCCTTAACAAAATGTTTTGCATTTAAATAATTTTCCCTTTCCTAAGCACTATTTTATAAATATTGTAACTAAAATGTTGTCGTAATTTGTTTTCAAATGTGATTGTTACTTATCAAAGGTCTGACAGACACGAAAGAAGTCGTACAAGCATCTGTCGAAAAACATTTAGACCTGTATAACTGGATACATCAATTCTTGCATCAATTCTTACTTTCTGAATAGCTTTGATGTTGCGATGACACCAGCTTGGAAAATGCAACAACTAAAAACAATTGTTCGCTAAAATCGACAAAAATTGTGGTAAGAAGGTATAGCAGTAACATGGCGACTTTGATGCTGAAAAATAGATGAACAGACACAAATATATATTGGCAAGTCAATAATATGACCAGGGAAACCTGTCCTAATACTCCAATCCAGAAAACAACCACAGATCCGGTTTTGGTTTTAATGACTACAAGACAAGGTAACAAGAGTCCGATACCTTGGAAGATAAGACCAGCAGAAATCCATTTGTACGACATCAATAATACATTCAGCACAAGAAAGGGGAAATTTCTGCCAGATGAGATGGAACCAATGACACTGGAAAATGTCAAAGCAAACATAAACATTAAAACTTTTGATTTAAACGCCTTTTTTACGACTTTAATACCATTGCTCTTTGAAACATCTCCTATTATAGAGGATGACTTATCTGTAGATGCTGCTTCCTTCATATCATATTCTCTTGATAAATCATGCGCAAAACACACAACACAGCATTGTATACAGATGATAGTAACGAGGAGAAGAATACCTGATATATTTCCATATCCAACTCGTAATTGACCGAAACAAAAATCGATTTCTGCAAACGGAAGTACGACACAAGGTCCAATCATAAATCCTAATGTCGCTGATACAATTAGATAGGCAAACTTACTTTGTATTTCTTCAGATGGGTATGATCTTGCTGTTTCACCGATAATTAACGGTTGTAATATAATAACACATCCATTGAGGAGTTTCCCTGTGAAAGGAAAGAGCGGAGACACTGAAATAACGTATAAAATACTGCCTAACATGGACACAAAATTTATAATGATAATAATCAGCTTAATACGTCTTGTTTTGTCAGCGAATCTTGCCACTACGGAAGATAACAGAAATGGCAGAATATAAACTGCAGCGCTTATTAATCCATAATACAAAACGGGTTGATTAGTCTTCATGAGTTTTGTTAAGTAAAACCACAACGTAGCCGTGTTTATACTTTTCTCAAATTCAGCGAAAAAATATAATAACATATATACAAAGAAGGTGGTTTTTCGTTTCTGCTCCCATTCTTTTATATCAACCAAATTATTCATATCTACACTTTGGTGTGTTAACGTGATATGTGCCTTCGTAATGAGGATACGTTCTTAAAGAATGTGTGTTTCAACCACAATTTCATTTTTGAGTAATTGTTTGATTGGATTTAGTTAATTACAAACTTTACATATATTTTTTAGCTGTCATTCTTTATCTCTGTTTAATACTTCATAATGAACATTAATTTTTAGCTTTATCTTATTTTTGATCCTCATGTCATACAAAGCTGTTTCCGCGGATCCTATTAATACAATATAATCTGATTTGTACCATGGTTGATTTGGGAAAACTGGGTTCTAGTTCAAAACTTGCAGTAAAACTCGCGGCACAACTCGCGGCACAACTCGCGGCTGCGACTTATAACTAACGGTCGAAACTTACAACTAGCGACTGCGTATTACAAATACAAGCGTGTATCTGGTCTGTGGAATGTGTATGTCACGTAGTGGGTCAGCAAATTGTATAGCATGAAGACGTTGCTGCGACGTATAACTCACGTCCGCGACTTATGAGATATATAACTCCCGGCCGCGACTTATAATAAGCAGCTGCAAATTATAACATGCGGCCGCAACTTGTGAATTATGACATTTGACCGTTATATATAAGTCGCAACCGCGAGTTATATGCACAAGGTTTTTACGTCCCTTATAATCAATGTTTCATACGGAACTATCAATGACATTATCAATCTAAAATGGATTGTGCAGCATGTTTCAGATTTGTTCGGGTACTGACATGACTCTGAAATTTAACTGAGTGCAACCGAATAACGAAGGTCCGTAAAAAATGGGTTTTGCGATAACTTTCTGAAAAAAGCTGCGCGCAACCATTTTAAACAGAATACGGCTATTATTATAGAAACGCCGGGGTAAGCCACAAGTCAAGGTGTGACCCGGCGTTGAATAGGAGCCGTAAACTGTGTCACACAATCAGGTGGAGCGCGTTAGTACAGGTATACAGTATGTCGTAAATCAAGTATTTTTACTCACTGAATTGCTTTTTCGAGATCATATGCTGCGTGAAGTTAGCAGGAACGTTTTTATATTTCACGAATATAACTCATCAAATTTTCAATGAGCATGTAATTATTTGCGGTATAATTCTGCTCCCACACATCATCACAACATGCTTCGTCCGCCATTTTTAATTTTTATGCTTTGATCACGTGAAAACGACAATTATGATTGGTTTATAGATTACTTCTCCGCAAAAAAGAAAATCAGAGTTGAAAACATTTTCTTTTTTCGCCAAAAAATATCAAAATATTCCGCGGAAAACTTTAAATAATGCCAACGTGCATGCTCTATGTATATTTTTCTTTCCTCGGAAAATTTCCGGTAAGTGGAAAACGGCCTTTACAAAGTACTCCAAGGGAAAAAATTATTGCAAAAGAAAATATTGCGGACAAAAAGATTGCAAATTTGGCCAAAATTCGCAATCATTTCTTCCGCAATTTAATGAAAAATAATAAAATTCGTATCTAATTTTGTCCATTTCTATGAAAAAGACGAGTTACTTCTGTCGTTGTATTGCTATATGAATGTTTATAGAGGAACCCCCGCAATTATTGGCATCGGAAGAAATTTTTAAAAGAACAAATCTTAATGATCAAGATAAAAAAAAAAATTATAAAGCCATTTCGTGGAAAAATTGATGGATCATTGCTACAATTCTCAATTATAAATTCAGTATTTCTTGACACAATACCAGATTTGCGATCTTTAATTCCGCATTCCAAGATTGTATCACCAATTCGCAATTTTTAGTTTCGCAATTTACGATTTTTTCTACCATGAATTCGCAATCTTTAACTTCTTTCCTTACATAAATAAATATCATTTTTTTAAAAAATCTTTTTTGTCACATATTTTATCATATTTTTGGAAAGTAATTACTTTGACGAATAACTTTTCATTAAAAAATAAACCAGCCACAATATAAGTAGTGACGGTTTTTTAAAAAACAATCATAGTTAATTTTAATTAAAGAATAATTTATTTATAAAACTTCACCGTTTGATTTAATAGAATCAAAAAGAATTGCTCCCTTTGTGTTTTCTTTCCTTCTATGTTTATATTCAAAGGGTAGCTAAAAACGGATCTTTACATTTTCATATAATCATAAACAGAAGAACCAACAACAATATTATTAAAACATTCGAGACTAGTTCTATATTGAAAGAAAGAGGAGAGAAAGATGGCGGACGGACGTGTGTGCGTGTTTTTATTAATTTTATTATTGTTAATGGCTGGGGATATTGAAAAATGTCCAGGTCCATGGAAAGAACAGGATTTTACAATTGTGCACCAGAATAATCGAGGTTTGTCAAGTAAATTGGAATTATTAACTTACTTTATTAAAAATCATAACATCAAGATTTGTGGAGTAACAGAAACTTTGTTAAATGATTCTTTGCGTTCGTTTATTAATATTTCTGGATATACATTTGAACGGAGAGACCGTGTTTCGCCGTGAGGAGGAGTTGGCCCTTACATTAGCAACAGCTTAAATTATGTTAGAAGACTCGATTTGGAAACTTATGATGTCGAATGCATTTGGTTAGAAATATTTTCCGATTACACCGAATACCTTAAAACACCTCAGTAAAAACTTTAACAATAATTTTCAAAAAACTTTAACAAAAATAAATAACGGAAACAAAGAACTCATAATACTGGGACACATTAACTGTAATTATCTTATAAAAAATAACAATAAACCGTTGTAAGATTTACTATCATTAAATGGCCTTATACAAACCATCAAGGGACCAGCAAGAATTACGGACACCACTGAGTCGCTTATTGATGTTATTTTGACAACAAAAGCCGAGAATCTAATGGAAATTAAAATCGTTTCAACCGCGCTGAGTGCAAAAGAAAACTTAATAACATTAAACAACAGTATGAAACAATAAAATGTAGAGATTATTTAAATTACAATTCTGTTGAATTATCTCGCGATTTGAGTAATGAAAACTGGGATTCAGTTTATGCTGAACGAAATCCTAATAACGCCTGGGATACATTGAGAGATATTGTAAGTCGGAATTTCAACACGCATGCCCCAAATATTACCAAAAAAGTCAAGGGTAAAAAATCACCATGGTTGACACGTGATATAAAATCGGAAATGAATTACCGAGACACGTTGAACAGAAATTTTCGTAACTCAAGAACTCCCACTGACTTTGAAAAATTCAAGAGTCAAAGAAGCAAAGTAAATAACCATTTTAGAAAGGCTAGAAACGAACATAGTAGGACACTCCTGCAGGAAACGGCAAACGATCCTAAACGATTTTGGAAAACATTGAAAAGAACTTTTCCCTTAAAAGAAAAAATCTCAACAGTTAAATCTTTTATTATTGACGTCATAAGAAACTCAAATGCAAAATCTATCGCATCACGTTTTTGTTCTTACTTCTCTACCACCGTTTCGAAACTGAAAGCCAAGGCAATGCCACTGAAAAATTTCATCTGGGCAAAACCGAAGGAAAGTAATTTGAAAACAAGTACTACCTTGAGTTCACTGAGGTCACAGTTAATGAAGTTTTCATGCATCTCAAGAAACTCAAACGTAGTAAGGCTTGTGATTCTGCCGATCTCCCACCAGGCATGTTGAAAGACAGCGCAAAACACTTAGCAAAGCCTCTTTGCCATGTCATCAATGCCTCACTAAGATCTGGTATAATACCGTCCGATTTCAAGCTGGGACAAGTGACGCCCATTCACAAATCAGGACGTAAAGATGACATGGACAATTATCGTCCAATTACCGTCTTGCCTGTTTGTTCGAAAATTCTGGAAAAATGTATTCACAACCAGTTATGTAAATTTCTAGAACAGAAGAAACTGTTATCTGAAACTCAATATGGCTTTAGAAAGAAAAGAAACACGGAACTTGCTGCCACACTATTTCTTGACACAATAAGAAGGAATTTAGACAATGGAGAGTTAACTGGTGCATTCTTCATAGATCTTAGCAAAGCTTTTGATTCGCTAAGTCACGCACAAATCATTGAAAGCCTGAAAAGTCATAGTGTTAGAGGAATTGAAAAGGAACTTTTCATTGACTACCTCTTTGGTCGGAAGCAAACTGTGAAAATAAATAATGAAACATCTGAACCTGAGTCAGTAACCTGTGGTGTACCGCAGGGCTCGATTTTAGGTCCCCTTTTATTCTTAATTACATTCAATGACATTGGCAGCGTCCTTTCAAACTGTAAAATACTGACATACGCTGATGACACTGTCATTTATGTTTTTGGTAAAACAAAAGATAGCATCGAAAAATTGTTGACTGATGACTTCAATCGTGTTACAGACTGGCTCGAAATGAACGATCTTGTTATAAATATGAAAAAAGGGAAAACGGAATGCATGCTGTTTGGCACTACCCAACGTATCAAAAATAAAACCTTGGATATAGATTATCGGCATCAATCACTCTCTTTCACCAACTCCTACAAGTATCTTGGTGTAAAATTGGACCAAACTCTTTCACTATGTGAGCACATCGAGTCGACATACAAGAAAGTTAGAGGGAGATTATACTTGCTTCAGAGAATCAGACCTCAGTTAACCATCGAGACTGCATCAACAATTTACAAGACCATGTTGATACTAGTTTTCACGTATTGTTCAATCATTACATGTTATTCTAAGACGACGTTTCAGCTAAAGTTGGAAAATTTAGAAAAGCGAGCAAATCGTATTATATTCAAGAAAAACGTGCCAAGAAAATCTAAACCAGCATCAATTAAAAATCTGTTAAGGAAACGTCTTTGCCTTCAAGTTTTCAAGTGTGTTCATGGAGACGTGTGTGAAAACTTTGTAAATTATTTCGAAAAAATGACAAACAACACAAGAAATAAAAATCATTTACCACGACTTCCTAAGATTAAGCTGGAATCAAGTAGAAAAAGTTTCTTTTTTAATGGTGCAAAAACTTTCAACGAGCTTCCTCTGAAAATACGTGCTTCGAAATCAATAGAAGATTTTGTAAAATTATATGAAGATTTTTTTTAATTTGTAAATATTAATTTACTAACACATTTTTAGTTATTATTCTAAATTTTATTACTATTTTTGGGGGGCTGGGAAACAGGACCCATGGAAGAACAGAAATTTTGTAATTATACATATTTTGTATATTTTACTAATTTTTGAATGGAAAAATCCTGCGTAAATATTTGTTATAAATAAATAAATAAATAAATAAATAAATAAATAAATAAATAAATAAATAAATAAATAAATAAATAAATAAATAAATAAATCTTGATTCCGATGTTGTTACTTCTTTTCACTAATTTATGATCGAATGTTAATAACAGTCGAATAAAAGATTAAGTGAGAAGCAGTAGGATGTTATAAACCAGCGGCAAAAAATCACAAAACAGCGTAGATTTAAAAATGGAGGGAAACTTTAATTTATGAACGAGAAATTTCCAAACAGAGGGAAATTCTAAAATAATCATGTTAACCACGGGAAGGAAGTTTCACGTAAGCATTTAATTAAAAAATAGATTGATAACCATGTTGGGTCAACAAAGTGATAAAATCCTCATTAAACTAATTTTATGGGGGAAGAAAATTTAATTTTTAATTGCTCTGTTATTGTTTTTAAGCCAGTTAAAGGACATGTAAAGGACACGAAGAAGGACATGTATTGTTAACAAACGTAAGTCTGTATTCTTGTTTCCTTTCTTTTTTTATTTCGAAGCGGTATTCTGGTAACTTTCTCGTTTTCTCTCTTTATTTGTTAGTCCAACAAAATTAGACAGCTATGCCTTAAAAACGTAAAATACGATAAAAATTGAAACGATTTGAATGTTGTTGTCTAGTACAAGTAAATCAAAAAGACTCAATTCTTATCAACCATCCTAGCTTATCGTTTAACGTGAAGTGATTGAATGCTATCTGTTTTTGCACAACTAAACCCTACATCAAGTTTAATGCTTCATCTTATAGCTTGAGACTTATTGCGTTACATTCGCCTTCAAGCAGTGATTTTATTCTTAAGTTGTGACTAAGCTGCGTTAAATAGAACCATTTAGAGCTATTTTAGTGTTTAATTTAAACTGTATTCAATATTATTATTTTGATTTTTAGAAGCATATTTTAGAAGCATATTTTGCGTACGATATACACTCAAAAGCCTAATTGGAAAAACAATGAAATTGTTTTACCTTGCCATATCAACATAATGTTGCCTGACTGATAAAAAAAGTAAGTACAAAAAATATAAATGAAAATTTACACAAGGCTTCAGAAAAGTGTTATCAGTCTAGTAAACTCTCATTAAAACTCAAGTTTATAAAAAAAGACTTTAAAATTGCGAGGGATAAAAATTTTTATTGACGAAGTACTTTAATTGGAGAAACTTTCGCGAAAATGGCAAAAAATCGCGAATTCGCAAAAGTTTCTCCTATTAAAGTAGCTAATTATGCACCTATGCAAAACAAAAAATGTATATCTGGAGAACGTTGGCTTCATTCTTAAACAACGGTGTGTAGTAAAGATAGCTTGAAAATATACCTGTCCTGTAATAAATAACAGGGCATACAAATTGCCGAACTTAGTAACTAGCCTTATCTCTAATAATGCCGGGCTCTTTTGATGTCCATAGCATCGGAGGTGGGGTGGGCATAAAGTGCCTGCCGGACATATATCTGAAACTAATTAAGCTGTCAAAGCAGGCGCCGGTACTTTATGCCCCCTCTCCAACCATACTGATAGGGTTAAGGATTGGTAAACTTTTCCAATCAACACACCAAGCTATATAATATTATACATTAATTCCCTTGCGTGAGTGAGCATATAAGTCTACTTAACCAAAATCTCAAGTCACTTTTTTATGGCTCGCGTATTCCTCCCAAAAGCGTGGCGTTGCGCTAAAATTCAATAAAATAAAGTAAATCGCAAAACAGGACTTTATTTGCTGGTTAGTTTAATGCTGTACGGGGCCGTTATTGTTAAAATAATTTTGGTTTTACCCCTAACTTAGCATCCGCATGCCGTATCTCACGAAAACAAGTTCTTTTTTTATAACTTTTGTACTTATTTCCTTAAAATAAATCTATTAAACAAAGCATGCCAATTTTTCCATCACCAGATTAGTTTAATTTTTTTTTCGACTTCCATTTCTGTGTTATGGGACCGAGGTTTCTATTGTAACAAAAAATAAACTGTTGTTGTGGAGTATAAAAACTTGGTATTAGAAATATTCGTACGATAATATAGCGTCTCAGAGAGAATTTATTGGAAATGTATACAATTTTGTACATTTCCAATCCATGTTTTTTTTTTAATAAACGTTAATTTTACTTGATATTCTTGTTTGCCTGGGTAGGTACAAAGGTTGCAATGACATGGTGATTTAATGATGCAATTACAGAGAGTTCATTTTTTTAAATCAGATACAGTCCGATGATGAAACTGATACTGACTTGTTTGTTTTTAAAATAACAGGATCTTTCCATAGCTTCAGACCTTGCGAGCTTGGCTTTATAATTTACAGTGCTATATCTGAACAGATCGTATATTTTATTGATTACCTTATCGGACAAAGAATGTCGGAAAAAAGTGACGAAATTTTTCGAAGGTGACGAAAATTTTATCGGACGAAAATTTTGTCTGACGAAATATTTTGTTCAAACGTAGCTGGAAATTTTGGTCATGTGTGATAAAACAAAAAATATCACCTGAAGAAAATTATGGGATAAGGCAATAAAACAGTAATTTCGAAAACCATATTTATTTTTTAACATCTAAAATGACTTTCCACTTTTTTATATATATATATATATATATATATATATATATATATATATATATATATATATATATATATATATATATATATATATATATATATATATATATATATATATATATATATATATATATATATATATATATATATATATATATATATATATATATATATATATATATATATATATATATATTCCTACAGCATCGAATCCCTGTGTAATCTTTTCTGGTTGTGTGCATAATTGTTTATACAACTGGACAATCCATGATGCATATAGCGGTTTGAGATCCGACAACTTGGACGAAATTTTATTGTCAGTTGGAGTCACGCTTTGATTAAGTTACGTTGCCACTAAATTCGAACACCATTCATTATACAGATTCTGGATGAATGATTTTGCTGCTTTGTTAACGCTGGTGTCCAACGGCTGAAATTTATTGGTCAAATTGTGTAACTACTTCACAATGGTTTTCTGAACAGAGTTCCTTAAGTGTATCATTGTCCTGATATTTAAATGTTTCCATGATTATTAGAGAATACTGCTCCTTTGGATATACCATTTCTTTTTTGGCTTTTGATAGGTAAGGAATGATTTTTGAAAGAGGAGAGCAGAAAAATAGATTGGTTTGTACATTCCACTCAACACTGACCGTCACTTATTCCCGCAGATGGTGTAGAAATCCCCCTGATGTTGACATTTAAGAGCCCATAACATCGTTGTATTCGTATGATTATGAAGGAATCGAAGAAGATGATGACGATAAAGTGGAAGGAAAAAAAAACTGATGGTGATGACTGTAGTGAAGTTATCGGGCAAAGGCAAAAAAGAAAAAGTCCGCCGATAATTTCATACTCGTCCACAAACGAAGATGGAGATGAACTTGAAGAAAATAAAGACGATTGAACGATTATTTATAAGAACAATTATTTGTAAGAATAAGATTGATAAGTCAAAGATATTTGTTATTATTGACTCGATTATTAAACTATGCCATAGCCTATTTACGGTTTCTCATGTTTTTACCTGTTTTTGATACAGAATATAAAGAAAAATTTTTTTTAGATTTGGACAAAAGTTTTCGTCGGACTAAATTTTTCGTCGGACATAAGTAACGAAATTTTTTGGAGGTGACGAAAATTTTTTCCGACGAAAAAATAGTCCGATAAGGTATTGGATTTACTTTCCAAAGGTTTTTTAACCGAATAATTTTGCAATTAAAAAAATTTTCTGTAACTAAGTCTATTTATATTGTCGTGTTATACAGGTTTACTCACAATGGCTGCATCTTACGAATCACTTATAGCTGACCAAGAGTTCAAGCTTCGTTTGGTAACCTTTTTAAGCGAAGCCGAAAAGCACCTTCGGTGTATATTCCATGACCCTAAATATGGCAACTTTCCAACTGACAGGAAAAAAATATACGGAATTATGGTAAAATTAGATAAAAATGGAAGTTTAAATCATTTACAGCCAAACCAGCGGACAATTGTTTTACCAAAGAGTAGAGAGACTGATTCCCAAGAGTTTGATATCACACTTTTATCCTACTTTCTTCTAAACCACGTAAAGCTAAGCAAGAAGGTACGAGAGGCTATCGAAGGAATAAGAAAAGAGAGAAATCTTATCCTGCATAATCCCAACATATTATGTACAGAATTTCAAACAAGATGGACTAGTTTGGAAGTCTTTCTCAGTGTACTTAATTATGATATTAGTACTGTAAAGGATCTGAAATCTGGCAGTTTGGAGCATTTGGAACATCTCCAAGTGTCAATAAACAAAAGCAAAATAGAGTTGCAAGATCAAAGGTTGAGTGCTATAGAACACAAAATCAACACCTTTAAACCCGAAAAAACTCAACATGCGCATAATGCTGTCCAAGCAAGAAGCACGCCAAGGTAAAATGTTTGTATTTGTTGATTTTTTGTAAGAACTAGTTATCGCACCGGGCTAAATGTTTTATAACATTTAGCCCGGTGCGATAAAATTAAGTGTTATTTGAAAATATCTACAAAAGAACGAGAATGAAAAAGGACATATTGAAAAATAACTAATTTATCATTAGCACGAAAAATATTCTCTGAATAGAAAATTTTTGAATGAAATGTACATAACATCCAAAAGCGTTGCTCAAAAAGTTAGAAGAAAAAAAACATTCGGATTTTTAAAATTGTTTAAACACAACGCATTTCGGGGAGCGTTTATAATTTTAATTTAAGGTTTCTCGTGAAAATTTAAAACTATAAACTAACAGTTGACAACTACTAAATCGAATTATATTCATTTTCTTTGCTTTACCGTTTAACTTTAGTGTCTCATTTGGTGTTGACAATCACAAATTTTGTTCCAGTAAGTCGTTTTGACCTTCTCATGCTCTTTTAACTGTTTCCAGGAGATTTTTATCACCTTTTTAAGTTAAAATGCATTTATTCTCTCCATAACACAACGCTTTGACTATTTGGTAAAAATTTGAACTCCGCTAGTTCCCAGCCAAGGTTTTCAATATTTTACACTTAATATTATCTTGCTCCCTTTAGCTAATCACGTTCGAGATATTATTTGTGCTATGCATAACAGACAAGTTTATGTTTTATATTTCATTCTATTTGGATTTTAGTTTTGAATTGTATAAGAACATGCAGGAAAACACAGTGGTGCGGTTTGATAACGAGAGTTATTCACATGTCGTCGAAATTAAGAAAAAGAATGCAGAAGGCGTGACAGAGTTGCAATCAAGTAATCAATATCATCAGAAGAACGAAAAACACCAGCTAGTTCAAGGTATTCGAGAACTTCAAATCACGTTATCTAACAAGGAAGGGGAAAGGAAAATCATAACGATTAACGGTTAGTAAGAATATTATCATACGCGACTTTTTGTCTGTGAGTCAAGTAGCCTTTTCCTTTGATCTCGAAAACATTTTTTGTTCATGATTACAACATGAAGTTCCAACTGCTCGGGAGATGTTATGGAAACAATGTGTGTAGAAATAGCCATGGTAAAGACCTTTTTTGGACAATTTTTTATCTTCAAAATGATTTCTATTATGGAATTAGGACTAAACTAAATGTATGAACAATGTATAGGATCATATGTTTTGGACGAACACCTAAGGAGATATAAGGGCTTAAAAAATCAACAAACGGTCGTGAAATTTAAACTTTTTTAAAAAAAACTAAATTTTAAATTTATTGATTTAACCTTTGTGAATGCGATATAATAGATCAATTCATGCAGGACCACCAGTCTCTAAAAAGTACGCCACGAAGTATGAAAGTAATACCTTTAAGAAGTTTTGTCAAAGCAACATAATGGTCATGAAAATATCTCAAAAGCTACGAATAAGCAACTAACCAAATTTGCCGTTTTCAAATGCCTAATATTTGGAGTTCTTCGAACAAGGATATAATAAATCCACTAAACCCCACTCCCAAATTATAATTTCTCAAACAATTATTCTGCAAAATAACAAAAAACTGACCAATTGTTTTTGCTTTGGCAAGTTAACAACAGGTTACCCTGTGTTTTTATTCCAACCAAAGCTAAACACAATTCATGGTTACTCTTTTCATTAAACTACAAATAACTAACTAATATTAAATATTGATAGGTTGTGTGTGTAAGTATTCAAGGGGGACATTTAACATCCTTTAAATAGTCAAAGTTGATTAAATGGTGGTCTATAGTACCAGGCATTACCACTAGTCGTGCTGTGTCATTAAATATAAATGTTTATCACTCGGCCTAAGAAGAAATTACCAAACTCTTTTTGCTTGAAATTGTCTTAGCGTATGCATAGGATTTAAAGGAATCGTTTGATTAAGAAATTATATATTGATTTGCAATTCCGTCAAGATTAGTTATTTTACCCGAAATGTCTGATCGCCCTACCTTAAATACCTAAATTTTGTAACTCAGGAAGCTAAGGAAGTATAGCTGTAAGTATACTATTTTTGTGCTAGTTTCTTTGCATTGGTAAAAAAGTACCCTATAACAAGTCAGTAATCCTCTTTATACTTAGTTAATTCTTTTTTGGTAATTATGAAATGGGCTTGAACACGATAAATCATGAAGAAATGTCCTTTTAGGAGAAATTGTTTTATATAACAGGGAATAACAAACAAAATGGTAGAAAAACATTCATTTTCGGCTAGATTCTTAATAATTTAGCAAAGATTATTTGTTTTGGAAATGCAATTACTGCTATTGCAGGAAACAAATTCAGCTTAACCGAATAGCATTTGTTTTTGAATTCTTTTCGTAGTTGTAAAATTGGCATGCCCACACCAGTTTATAAAAAAGAATAGTGAAGCTTTTCTGTGTACTCATTATTGTGAGAACGTTGCCTTCGAAATAGAGACAATGAAAACTGCTGAAATTGAACAACCTGATAAATTTGTTTGTTGTGGAACATTGCGGAAAATGACACAGAAAGAATACGTTGATTTTTCAAAAAAATATGCTCAAGAATACTTCACAGGAGGAACGTTTTTGAAAGAAAAAATTCAATTTCCACCATTTGATCATAACCTGATAGTCTCCCAGTTTGCGTTTAGAATTATCAATATTTTAAAGGACTGTGGCCATCATTACGTTGTATTAACACACTATGACGCAGTAGAAAATCTCAACTTCTTGCACATGAGCCAGCTCGCCGTACCATCCAACCACGCCCCTGACAGTCATCCGTGTCGTAATACATTCGTAAACATCAGGTTTACCGAAAAAAGAGACGAGCTAACCATTCGCAACAAATTTCTCAACGGCGAATCACACATAATACACTTAACTGCTGTTAAATTTCGTCAATGTAGTCACCGCTCCAAATTTTTTAAAAACAAAACAAAGTGACATTTGCAAGGATTGTAATTTGCTAGACAGCCAAAATTTGTCTTCGGAACAAAATACTCAACGCTTCTTTGATAATTTGCTTCAACATAAGATTAACCGAATTAGCGAATGTAGTAAAAAGCACTACATGATCAGATGATGTGCTTTATGGCGACAATAGATGGTTTATACGCAGTACCGACACTTAAGGCAGACGTCAATGAGAAAATTACTACAATGATTTTGTCATCTCAGCAGCTCCGTTGTGTACATAATGATTCAAAGAAAAAAATTATTCTTGGACCCCTTGGAAGTGGAAAGACGGTTATTGCCTTAACCCATTTGCAGCTTTAATATGAACGCTGTGTCACTAAATCGGTCATATACTATGTACTATGGAGTGACAAGACATTACTACTAAACGATGTAAAAAGATATGCAAAGAAATTTAAGCAAAATGAAAATGCTAGAATTAAAATCACGAATGCTGAGGAAATTGCAAAGGAATTCAATTTATCAAAGTTGCCTACGGTGTCGCAGTTAGTAGCGTTGTTATTGAAGAAACACGGGATGTTCTGTTTTCATTTATTGGAGACGAGATAGATGGTGAGATGTTTGACATAAAAGAGTCATTGTCCTTGAAACAGATGTTTGAAACAGAACACGGTCTGCAAATGTCCTTCGTAGTGCTTTTTTCGCAGTCCTTAGAGAAACATCGCACATATGTCTCGCCCAATGGAGAAAAAGAGCATGGGAAATATAAGTTTAAAGAAACTGGCATGAAGGTGTTTTATCTTAGTAAAGCAATAAGAACATCAAAAAGAAACTTCAAGTTCTTGCTGGAATTTGAGAAAGTCATCTCTGGACTTGAAACTATTATTAAACATCCTGTACGTGGTAGCAGTAGTGAAGATGCTATACTGGATTCCAATAAGTGTGTTGCAAAGTTTTGGACCGAAGCGGCAATTGGATTAAACAAAGCTAACTCCACTAAAGAGCAACCAATGCATATTACAGAAGGTAATAAAACTTTTGAATGCCCAACTGATGTAGACATACTTGCAGCCACCTCTGACGACACAAATATATCTGATGACTACAAAACAATAACCAAATTAAAACGCAACCCTGCTAACTTAATTGGGCACAACATTCAAGGTGAAAGACCAATCGTGGTTCACCTTAATCACAATCAGAAGACATACGAACATGCTATAGTAACTTTGGCAATAGCATTGAAAAAGATATGCATCAATCGATCTGGTGTGAAACGATTGTTTTTCTATCACACAGAAAACCAAAGGAATACCTTAAAGAAGATCATAACTTTGCTTGAAATCGAATATATATTGCTTACCGAGAACAAACAAATTGGGAATGTCTGGAAAATGGCAACACCGTTGTAAAGAATCTTCCAAAAAGTGGTTTTTACAATTTACTGACGGAAGTTAATGGTTGTCGTGGTGCTGAATTCTCAGAAAGTGTATGTGTCATCGATATTAATGACACAAAAATGCGACATGTAACATTGGAAGGTATGTCCAGAACAACTGATCGTTTAATAATTGTATCAATGCAGAATGTGAACAGTCCTGAAGAAACGAATTCACCCATTGGACACATTATTAAGAACTTGCTTCCTAATTACTTAAACGAAATGTATGTTGAATGTGTAATCGATGCCGATGAAGAGAGTCCTTATACGGAAAGGGATATCTGTGCGGTTGAATCAATGCTTTATGTGAACACAGCGTCCTTGCTAGACGAAAAGCTTTTAAAGAAAGCAAGAAAGATTAATTACGAAGAGAAATACCCGGGACAGACTGATTCAAGGCAGGCTATACTTAAAAGGTAAGCTTATGTTCCCTTTGTACTACAAAAATCGCAATTTTTCGAGTTTTAAATTCCTCATAAAGAGAAGGACTTTTATTTCGAACTCTTAGAATGCACAGAATCTAAATGACAGCAAATGTCAAAACCAACAGTAGCTTAGAAGCAATTATCACGTTACTAAATTCCCTCTTGTAGGAATGAAAATGAATTTAATCGTTTTTACCTTTTTACGTATTTTTTTTTTTAATTAGCTCCTAGCTTCATCTAGTAGGACCCATCTACATGTCAATGTATTTACCAAAGGACGACGCTACAGAACGGCTGTCTGTAAATGTTTTTAGCGTATTCACCTTTATATATTTTAGTCTGCATCCACCAGAACCAGTTCAACATTTAAGCTGTTATTACATAAATGAAACAAAATGCCAGCTCCAGTGGATGTGAGATACAGCTATATCATAAAAAAACAAAATGGATATTTACAATGGGAGGATATTAGACATGCAATCTCCACCGATGAGTGTATCATAGATGGTTTAACACTTGGTGAAACATATTCATTTTGTGTAAATGCTATAAATCGTTCTGGTGAATCTGATGACAATGTCACATCGTACCTTGATGTGTAAGATATTAAACCAAAAAATTTTGATTTATAACATGTATGATTATGTATACAAATGTTTATATTTAACGGAAGAAAGTTCAATACTTATATTTATTTTGCTTAACACCAGTATCGCTCAAATATGTTTCATGCTGGCTTACTAGCTTTGGTTTTTTTCTTGTTTAGACGTAAAAATATCTTTGTTCGTGAAAAAAAAGCAATAAGTATTTCAGGTTCGTAAATTGGAATATTTTTTAACAACATAGGACCATGCCCGTACAATTTATTAGGTAAAGGAGCTACAAAACGATTTAATATTTCAGTTTATTTATATCCTTTCACATTCTGAATACAATTGAGTTTTAATTGACCTTGCTTTCAAACTCCTGCCAAGTCATGCCAGAGCCTATAAAAGTGTGACTCGATTCTTTCTGCTTAACGTTCAGCATGAGAAAAGGATCGATATATTATATTGCACTTACACGCTTTTCAAACCCAAATGGGAGCTTTAATTGTACTAGGACCCCGTCCGCATGATCCTATTGCTAACAGTTCTATTATGAACTAAAGAGGCTATCCTGGGTAAATAATAGTAATAATAATGAAGCTGTCCCCGTACAAAAAATTACATGACTTTACTACTACATAGGTAACATGTTGAAATAATTGCACTACTACTCTAATTTCTAAGTTATAATTATGTAAATGTATTTAGCTTATAAATTTTTTAGTGGTTAAATGAACCACGGCCTATGAAATATACACATTTTTGTAAAATTAGGCGAGGACGAAAAGTGAATCCTGCATGATTTTATTTTCCATCTATTTGCGCCCTGACTGTTCTTAACCTTTCAAATCGATAAAAATAACAAGTGTTTCTCTAAATGTATGTTTCCATAAAACCGGATTTTTGCATTTTTTGCTCTCCGCAAAAAATTCAATCACATGGAAATCTACCCGAAACCAACATCAAATGTTATGCAAAAACAAATTGATATTTGAAAAAAGTTGTCGCTGGTCACTTCCTGTGTTAATTTTTCCTTTTACGTCATTTTATATCAGACATGAAGAAATTTATCTTTTCCAACAACATCGTGGAAATGGAGAAGCTACTCATCTCCAACTCAAACATTGTTCATATGACTGATGAAGAAGGACACACACCATTGATGGTAACAGCAAATTTCTCTGACAATCCCTTAATGGTTCAACTTCTTGTTGCGCATGGAGGTAACATTTGGGCTATGAATACACATGGAGCAAATTGTTATCATCTTGCGGCTATGCTTGGTCATCACCAAACTTTAAAAGTGCTATGTCAGAACGATGTTACGAATATTAATTGCACAAATGATCTCAATCGTACAGCATTGCATTATGCTGTGGTTTCGGGGGAGGTTAGAAGCGTTGAAGTTCTGTTGCGTCAAAACAACATTGACACTTCTATCAGGGATGCCTATGGAAGGACTGCGCGTGATGTTACTGGGTATAGGACCCACCAAGAAAACCGTGAAAAAATTATCAAAATGATCGAGAATCACGCAAAATAGGACTACTTTATACCAAGAAATAAAGAAAGAATTACAAAAAATGACGCAAACTGATAATTTAAAAACAATTTTAAATAAATGTTGTAAAATATTTTAACTCTAAATTTTTACTCTGCTCCCATAACTATTTGTATTTTATTTGTCTGTCAAATTTGAAGTACTATTTTTTATAGGACATTCAACTTGGGGAATTTCCTGTAAAATAAAACTTTAAGAATTACTTATGTGATGATTACTTTTATATAAGAAGTAGTTTGCATAAAAACAAACATTTGTATTATCTGTACATCTTTTCTAACAGCATGTGAATAATGCATAATATGTAATACGTTTCAGGAAATCAGATTACTCGTTTTTAATTTCTGTACATGACTAGAACTTTTTACTGTAACTTCTATACTTTATAACAAAAATCGACTACATCATGGATGTTATTATTATATGTTTAAGAAAAGATAAGGGAGAGGGAGCCAGGGAGACAAATTTAAAAAGATATTTATAAAAATAGACAAGTCATTCGTAGCTTTTTACATCTGTCCTGATGGGCTAACAATTACCTTAACAATTTTCAGAAGAGTTGTGCGGGTTTTTATTTTAAAAATTGTATCACTTTTTAAGCTTTAACATCGCCTTGGAAGTTAAACATATAGACACAACGTTGAGCCTGGACGCGCTAGGTCGATAGTGACACCAAGTCATCTTGATAAGAGACAAACCATCTCCGCAAATGAAGTCAAAACAAAAATTTTATCATTGACAAAATTAACTATTTTCCTGTGCCTAAATTTCTAGATTAATTTTTTGACATCCCTATGTTCTTGGCCAGCACAACGAGCTAAGCAACGCATTGGCATCGAGATCTTACATTCATGCGGTACGCAACACACGGCACATTGATTTGTATCATAAAAACACCAACCTAAAGTCTATTGTCTATTAGTCTATTAGTCCGACAAATCGTGCACAAACCTGTCTCTTATTTGCTTTCACATTTGTCAAGTGTTTACTTTTTTCCGTTGAAACGCTATTATTTTTAACTTTGTAATTTTTCAAGTAAAAACGCTGAAAAAAATATTGTTATGTTTAACATCTTACTCACTGAAAATTGTCCCTAATATGAATATTTCCTCCTGCAAAAGCCAAAAATCTGCATCTATTTACCAGTTACGGAAATTTTGATGGACATTATGAGTTAAGGCTTCGCCTCGCTTCAAATATTCCGGTTAGAAACAAATATTTGGGTTCCTTTAATTTTCTGAAGAACGTAACAAGTGCTCTTAATGTAGGCACAAATTATTAAATTAAACAAGAAAAAATTAAAAATGCTAATAACAAAATAAAATGTTGAACAACATGTGACGAACATATTTTCATTTATACTACCTAACTTACTAAAAAAATTTACGAGTAAAGGCTCGAATACACGGAACAATTTTACAGATCAATTTTCGAAAAATATTATTTTTCGGAATATTGTTGAAAAAAATACATACAAAAATTTTAGGTCAATAATTACTCAATTCTTAAATTAATTTAATATTTTTGTATACATACACGAGACAATATAAAGAACAATCTGAATTTAATTTACCACAACATCATCAGCTCCAGCGCCACTGGCCTTTGAAGATTCGACAGATCTTTTTTGACCACCATAGTATGTCTTTAGATTTGTGAGTTTATCTGCAATATCTTTCACTGAAGCAAAAATACCTTGGTCTGCTAATTCTTTCTGAATTTTTTCAAGAGATTTTTGTCGTGTACCACGATTAAAATATTGGCTGTTTCTTGTGTTGTAGAGATTATCGTGATTCGACCAAGTTTCAATAAGAACAAAGATTTCGTTATCATCCCAATCTCTTTTTTCGGATGACTTTTTTGAAGGTCTGCCACGTTTTTTTGCAACCACAGCTGTTTCAGGTTGTGCAATCTCCTCAGCTGGTTCACTCCGTTTTTGCGTGTCCTGCGAATTGTCATTGTCAGGAATTGAGGATCTAAACAAAGTTCCAAAAAGCTTTTTGTACATTGAAAACCTCTCAGGAGACACAGCATTGTGGTAGTAACAACCTCCCAGTGAACGAAGAATTCAAGTTTCGAATAGGAATCGCGACAACGTCATTTCGCGACGTTGCACGTTAGGTGGAAGAGAGCAACGTGTAATCACGAAGAAAGTAGAGACAAAAAATAGAAATACAAAGTACCTTAATTCAGTTTGCCTTGCGGCTTGATACGATCTAAACGTACTTGGTAAAACAAAATTATCTGACATGTTTAGTCGCGTTTCTCTTCATTTACTCTCTTTACGTGCATAAAAACATTTGAAATGAATAAAATACCGAGCGTGAGTTTCGAAAAAAAGTGAGCAGCTGGCGGTTTCCTTTGAAATAATATTGTTCCGACGAAAAATTGATCTAATAAAATCAAACCGGTTTGATTTTATTAGATCAATTTTTGAGTGTTTTTACGTCATTATGGCATTATCGTTCTGTTATTTTTCTACGATATATACGCAACAATATTAGATCAATTTTAGTTCAATATTTTATTTTGAAAATTGATCTGCAAAATTGTTCCGTGTATTCGAGCCTTAAAGATAAAGAAAGTAAAGATTCGAGAATAAAGATGAAGCAACCATATTGCGTATTCGATTTGTTGTTGAATGTTTTCGGTCTGTATATTTATTAACATTTTTGGCGGCATCGCATAATAACAAACCTTTTTGATCAAGACTTGTTGTGGAAAAAAGACTCAAAACATGAAAAAATATTGTTGTTGGTCATGGCAGGTGTTTCTATAGTTCAAAGTGTTAAAACGGAGGTTATAAATGCTGTTACTACTATAGTACGTAAATTATTCTTTTTTATCTTGAGTCAAAGATCTTATTTCTGATGTTTACTAGTAAGTATATCCAAAAAGTACTTATTTCCACCCCATACAGCCATAAAATTTCTGTAAAAATGTTGCTAGAAAGATAGATACTTAGTTGTGAAATATATTTATTTATTTGTTATTATAGTAGTTATCTTAGTAGATTTTAAGGTTTAGAAATCCATACAAAATTTTCTCTCGTCTAAAATTTATTTTCTGGCCGCCACAAAAAAAATACTTTTGTTTGCCTCTCCGATAAGAACATTAAGTGAATTGGAAAACTATTTCTCCCACATTCTTTCCAAAACTCAATATGTTCTTTTTCAACTCTATCGTTAGAGGGCGAGTCTTTTGTGTCGTACATTATGCAGATTCCATTACTGACTCTTTTACCAATCCTTTTATTTACATCTTTCAAAGTTTTTGTGTTTTCTTGCTACTAATAGGTATTTGATTTTCCTAGCCGCCTTTTCCAGTGAACCTTCTATGGTTTTCGAAGCTCTGACATAAATCTATTGATGGTAGTTTGTGAGCATTATTTCTACTAATTTTTGTTTAAATTTTGCATGCAAGAATCCCACAACTAATTCGTATAATTAGCACTGAAACGCCAAATAAATTAGTAAAGGTTTTCGACAATCTTTCCAATTCTTCGCTAGGCTATGCCTATGCATTGATCAACAAACTTTTTTTCCAAACCAGATTTTGAAGACTTGTAACCTCCTGCATAATAAATCAAACTCCAGGTAGATACTTTCGCAGCTAAAAGAGTTTATATGCGAAAAACAAATTTCGCTTTGCATCTTTTGTAGTTCGATCTATTACAACTAAATATTGGAATATTGCCAAATCAAAATCTCAAATTTAGGTGCCTGGTACTTCGGGTCATCGTGACTTTAGTATTTCTATTTTGCAACATGTTCGCATTTACACATAAGAGCGACAAACTGTCGTTTATAACTTGAGAACCAGAACTCCTAACACCAATGTAAGAAACAGAAATCTGCCGCATATCCGCTTAAAAACCTAATGTTCTTACCAGTTTAGGAACCGGAATTTTAATTCACATTCATTTAAGAACCAGACCTTGTAGCATGTATGTGAGAGCCCGCATTTTGCTGAATATCCACTTAAGAACCAGTTTACGAAAGGTCATTATCTTACGCACTTAAATTTTCTTTCATGTTTCTTGTCACTACTCTTAATCAATCGATCTTTTTGCTACAGCTAGTGGATCTCCATTGACAAAGCATCGAAGAAGCATCGTCTTTGTGCAATCCAGTTATTCTTGTGCGCTGTTTTCAAACACTTCAAATCCATCTATTTACCCAAGAAAAACGGCTTCGTTATATGCTTTTTGTAGCGCCATATAATTTTTTGCCAATCATCACCAACTCGGTCGTATACGTGCTTGAAAGCTATGCCTGTTACATTGTGCACGTGAGATAATGTGCTTTCTTTGAAGTTACATATTCCAAACAGCCCTTTTATAAAATGCATTTCAGTCATTACACAACTGTTGATGTTATAAATGCGCACTTTATACACTTGGAAGGGAAGGTATAGTGTAGCTAACACTAAACATTCATTCAACGTATCCTTTTCCCAAGAATAAAACTTCACTTAAATTTTAAAACGTCTACGAGCCCTTTCATAGGAACAAGTCTCCAGTGGGTTTTTTGGTAAAACTAAACAAAAACGTCTTTAAAGGCACGAAATCACCTTGTTGGCAAATTTTTTTGAGGTCATTTTATTGTAAGAGCTAAAAGATATAGATGAGGAAACATAATCCTGAAAGTTTTATTGAAAACTGAAGACAAGGACATGTTCAAATGTTTTACTACAATAGCAAACTCACCCTAATTTCTCTCCTCCGACAGAGCCGTGATTCACACGATCATAAACACACAGTTAAGTCGATCACGTGCTAGCTGGATACTTGTCATCACCTAAAATTTAATTAATGAGGGAGAGCATGTATAGCTGCATTTCCATCGTTATGCTTTTTATAAATATAAAAACAAAGTTCTGACTATGATAAAACGATCAAAGTATGAATTTAACGTTTTAACTTCTTTAAATAATGCTTCTTTGCAACACCCAGCTACCTCTTGATGTTGTTTTCAAACACAGCTTCGCATCGCTTTTGCCTTACGTTCTGATAGTGCCCTATGTTTAAACAGTTAGGCACTCTTTGGCAAAAGTTATGCAATAATCGTGGTCACACATTTTAATAAATAGAAGAGACATGAAAATAAACATGAATTATCATAATTAGTGGCCATAAGGCAAAGAAATATACCTGCCTGGTGTCAACAATGGAGTGTTTCCTGTGTTTTTATTTAAACCAAAGTTATGACAAAGTTTTTATGCCTATACAGATGTGCAAAAACAGTTGTACTTAGCGCTCAGCCCGGTGTCACGATTATTTATCTACCCTTCCCGAAAAATTACCGATATTAACCGATTGTTTTTCCTATGACGGGATAACAACTGCTTGTAAACTCTGTTTTTATTTCAGCTATAGTTGCGGGAAAGTTACATTTAAAAAATACATTGCACCTAAAACACTGAATTGTTATGTGCGCTTCCCTCGACATACTGTATACCTGCGCTAAAGCGCTCCACCTAGATGTTCCGGACAGTGGATGGTCTTATTATATGCTCCACGTGTCATTCAACACCAGGTTTTGACTGCGGTTCTCCCGGCTAGTGCCAGCTTTGATTCGCCGAAAAAAGTATCTCTTATTTGAAAAATGCATAAACGGTACATCTCGATGTTAATGCATGAAACTCAAATAGGAAAGCCATTGCAGGGAGCTGTAAACGTTTGTCAAAAGCACACAACCCTATACATTTTTGTGAACAGCATTTCAATCTTCTACACAATAGCAAGAGGAGGTTAAGAAATTTCTGATAAAATAAATTTATTTATTTGGCAGGCCCTCGCTGACACCAGCAAAATTTTTAAACCCTTATATCTTTAACCATTAAAAGCACATGATCTTATACATTATTTTAATTAGCATTTTAGGTTCTATTCTTGCACTGCGTTTTGATCTTTAGAGGGTGTAACCTCTACAATTCTAACTTCAAGGGTCGTTAGACCAGTTCCATCATCACAGCTTGCTGTCTTGTTATCTCATAATCATACAAGCGACAAGTACTTTTTTTTACCTTTTTTACAATCATCGCTGACGTCATCAAATTTAAATGCAGGATTGTTTTCATTGTTCCTCTTCCGAAGTGGATTTTTTCACGTGTATAGTAAGGAGATAACTTGGATAGTATTTATCAATTTCTGAAGTCGCCGAAAAAGTCATATCTAATTTTCTAACCATATTGAAGTTTTGTCAATATGTAAATGTAAATTAGATTGGTGACAATTGGATAAACAATATTAGTATAAGTATTGCATTGTAATTTTAAGTTTGAGGAGATGAATGTGAGATAACAAAAAACCGATTCGCTAAATTTTTACCGTTCATATCCTCTAAAGATCTACATGCGGCCCGAGATATCCCTTTTACAAGGATAGTTTGCAGATCCAGCAGAGAGACAACGCAACAAAGAACTCACAGATAACATATTTGACATAGAAAATACATAAATGTTAAGACCTAAGGAAAACAGCAGCTCGTGCACCAGGACTTATGAACCACGCTGTAGCTTTCTGCATGCGTTATAGAATCCGAACACTTAACCTTACACAGGTAGTTGCCATTATCGACCAGACCAGAATTTAAAATATTCAATACTAGTCGATAAAGCTCGTGGACACTGAGGCAGGATAAAAATGAAAAAGAAGCGTCATTTAAATTTTGATGACGTCAGCAGCCCATCCACAAGAAAATAATTTAGAGCTTTGTTTGTAAGGTTTTAAAAATTTTGCTGATGTCTGCAAAGACCCACCAAAATAAATAAATAAATTTTTTTTTTTAGAATTTTATATCTAATGCCTTTATCATATAGATCTTGAAACGCAGATCGAAATAATATACGGGATCACATATCTTTTACAAACGGTTGCAGAGATATTGGGATTTAAAAATTTTGATGACGTCATCAACCCGTGTATTCCGAAATGGAATTGGGGATCCAGGTTTGGAAAAATTACCCAAATTGGTCCTAGGTGGTCCCTAGTTACCCACGCGGCTGAAAAAATTATTGACGTCACCACCTCGTTTCCAACTCATTTAGCCTAAAAGTTTTAAGTGCACTGTAATGGTTCATTAATTTAATATATGATACTAGTCGATGGCCCGTGAAAAAATCCACGGGTCCGCCCATCCTTTTTATACCACTTAAGCGCGTCTCGCGTTTGGCTCACCCCGGTGTCGAAACGTCGGGGTAAGCCAGAGTCAAGGTGTGACCTGACGTTGAACACTCTGTGGAGCGCTTAATAAGAGCCGTAAACTGTGCTACACGATCAGGTGGAACGCTTTAGTACAGGTATACAGTATGTCGTAAATTAAGTGAAGCGCATACACCATTATAGTCTTGCGACTGTATCATATTTTTCAAAAAATATTCCCCGCAACGATAGCTGAAATAAAAACGCAGTTTACAAACAACAGTCGGTACCCCATCATAGCAAAAACAATCAGTCAATATTATTTTATTTTGCGGAATAAGTTTTTGTGAAAGTTAAAGAATTTATCGTGACACTGGGCTAAGCGCTTACTACAGTTAAACGGTGTTGTACAGGCGTATAGGAATAATACGCCTTTGGAAAAAACTTTCTCACAGATTCTGTTTAAAAAAACACAACAGGGCTGAGCGGTTAGTCCGGGTAAACATTGCTGCACATCCGTACAGGTGTGATTACCGAGAAAGTTTGAAAATGAATTGTCACATTGGGATGACCCCTTAGTACAGGTAAACCACGTTGTAAATGCGCATAGGCGTAACAGCCTTTACTAAAAACAACAGTCTGTTGTTAACACTGGGCTAACCGCTTAGTACATTTGAACAAAGTTGAACAGGCGTATAGGCGTAATACCCCTTTCCAAAAAAACTTCATTGCAACTTCGGTTTTAATGAAAACACAGGGAACAGCTCATTACCGGTTCAGCTAAAATAATCTGTCAGTCATTTTATTTGCACAAAAAGTTTTCAGGAAAAAATAATAAAAGATGTAGCTACCTAGCTAACTGCATTTATAGCATAACACTTATTGTTTAAGAATATTGTTGTAGCCAAACTGCATTTTTATACTCTCACTTCTAGCCAAAGATAGGAGCTAGCTAAATGGCTACAGTCTCAACACAAAAACAATTGGTGGGTAGGATAAAAAGCTCTTATACCATACAGAATAGTAATAAGTAAGGTTCTAGCTAGCTAGCTAGCCTCCAAAATCTTCGTTCCTAGCCAAAAATCCTAAAACTGGTGCGCTTAAGATCTGTACGTGACTAAAAACATGACAATATATTCATCTTAACATTTTAGAACATACAAAAAACCAATATTACGAAAATAAAAAGCTTATAGAAGACAAAAAGGTGAAACAGACTTACAAACAGCACTGAACTGACCTTCTTCTAAAAACAAAAATGGCCATCATGTTTCGGTCCTCATGTTTTTTCGTCGGCATGCCCAGGCCGCGAAAGTCTTGGATTGGTTTTTCAAACAATTAAGCGTTTTGATTGGTGTATTATGTGCGAGCGGTCAAAACAAAGTCAGTAAAACTATCAGTAAAATGTCCCATTTGTTTTATGCAGCTCCTGAGCGAAAACGGTGATTGAGGTCACGGGGGTAATTATTGTTAAAAATGTCGTATTAAAATAATGCATTCATTTTCACTTAATTTAAATTAATCACTTAATTTATTTTTCTTAATGATGATAATCAATTAAAGTAATTAAATTATGTAAGGAAATAAATTAATTTCTTGAATTTATTTTAATCAGTAATTTGATTTGCGATTAAACAACCCCCTGGTTTCTAAAAATCGCGGAAAGATATCGGTAACCCTTTTGAACAGACAGACAGACGGAATACGGCTATTATTATAGAGAGATACAGCTGGTGAGTGTGATATTATAAGAGATACAGCTGGTGAGTGTGATAGCTAACGTCAATGTAGAAAGTAATTTGATTGGAAAATGACATTTTCCCTCTATGTTGAAATTAATAATTGTATGCGGGGTTAAACTGTCAAGTTTGCGCGGGATCACAAAAAACCCTGATAGAATTGTTTGGAACTTTTTGTTAAACAAGGTTCAAACTAAAATAAATACACAGAAAATATGAAAATATGAAAGAAAAACACAACGCTTAAATTTGAAATGAATAATAAATAAATAAATAAATAAATAAATAAATAAATAAATAAATAAATAAATAAATAAATAAATAAATAAATAAATAAATAAATAAATAAATAAATAAATAAACAAATAAACAAATAAACAAATAAACAAATAAACAAATAAACAAATAAACAAATAAACAAATAAACAAATAAACAAATAAACAAATAAACAAATAAACAAATAAACAAATAAACAAATAAACAAATAAACAAATAAACAAATAAACAAATAAACAAATAAACAAATAAACAAATAAACAAATAAACAAATAAACAAATAAACAAATAAACAAATAAACAAATAAACAAATAAACAAATAAACAAATAAACAAATAAACAAATAAATAAATAAATAAATAAATAAATAAATAAATAAATAAATAAATAAATAAATAAATAAATAAATAAATAAATAAATAAATAAATAAATAAATAACAAATGTATATCAACTATTCTTTACACGGCTTGAAAGGATGAACATTGTGACTGTTTAACTTTCTTGAACTTCTTTAACAGACGCAAATTTATTTGAAATTTGATAAAACAAAACTTCGTAACTTTTGTGTTTGAAACTTGATTTGAACTTGTTACTTTTTTTGAGCGGGAATGAAAAAAAAAACGTGAAAAAACTACATATATAAATTCTATCAATAAATATATCACACTTGCACATTAACGAACATAAACACAAGTTAATTACACAATACACCATAAAATAACAATAAAACATGCACGTAACAAACATATTGAACACGAAACGAACGTATACTATCTTATAACACGAAATCAACACAAATCCAGTGTTACTGTACACAAACACGATTGGGTTCAAAGGAATAAATGAGTTTCTGGAAAACTAGTAACGCCATTTGATACGAATTGTTGTTATGAAGTGAAAGCAGCACTTGCAATGGAAAGCGATACCTACGACGAAGTGTGTATAAAAACAAACTTATATTATTTTCAAGGAAAGTTGGAACCTGATAGCGAACGTGTTCTGATCTCAGTGTCTGTTTTTCCGTATAGAATAACATTTATACAACAACAGACGGTCACAACAATATGCGCAATTCACTGCAAATATTTAACCTAATTCATGTCGGTGTATAGATGGTCTAATATACCTTATCCTCGTAACTTCCCTTGCCTTGGATTGTAAAGCATAAAACGTGGTACAAGTAATGCCGGTCGCATGACAATTAAAATTCATCTCTGAAATGATGCCTGACAGCAATAACTTTTAAAATTAGCATTTTTGTTAAAAATTTAGCGTTCAAAGGTGTTTTTTTTCGGCATATGTTTCTTGCGATATTCGCTTAAAAATTACGACACGTTTTATTTTTGACATGTTTCGACTTTACCAAAGTCATCTTCAGAATATTATACAAAAGTTGATACATACACTCTTTATACAAAAATTTTTTCAAAAGTTATTTAAATATTTCCCAAAAGTACAATTTATATGAATTATACACAAGCTAATCCATGTTGGCAAAATAATATTAGATAAACTAACAAAAGTTAGTTAAATAAAATTTATATACACAATTTGTTTAAGACAATTAAATATTTCCCAAAAGTACAATTTTTTAATTTATTAAATGAATTTAAAATGCTAAATCAATATCTAAGTAACAAAAACGATATTGAACAAGCGGCTAATATAAAATTAAACGGATAAATTGATGATGCAATGCTTAACTTGTTTATTGAGGTCTGGTTTCAACCAAGAAATATGCATACTCTCTTTGAGTTTCCTCTGCCAATCAGTGTCTGCATGATCCAAAATAGAAAAACAATTTTCGTTACATAGTAATTTGCAGTTAAGATTTGACTGCATATGCTTAAATATTTGTGAGTTTTTATCAGTTTTCAAATGTTTTTTAACTCTACTAGAAATGTGCCTGGTGGTTTCACCCACATAGCTAGCATTACAACTAGCACAAACAAATTTATACACAAGTCCAGATTTAAAAGATTCAGGAACTCGGTCCTTGCAAGAAAAATAATCTTTAATTTTACACGACTTAAAAACGAGGCACACATTGATTTCTTTACACATCTTATTGACAAGTTGATTGACTTTTTCTTTGGCAGTAATAGAGTACTTGCCAATAAAAGGCAATTTAAAATACCTCTTTTCTAATACATTAGTTGTCTCTGTACTGACAGCTGTAGAAAAATTCTTATCAAGGTAATTTGAAATGTGGCGGTTTACCAGTTTTGTAGGAAAAAAGTTTTTTCTCAAAATTTCAGTCAGAGCCTTAATATTAATGTCAAAGTGTTTCCAACTGTTGTTAATTTTGAAAGTCCTGTCAATTAGTGTTTTAATGAGACCTATTTTATATATTTTGGGAGTGAAACTAAAATAATTAGTTAAAAGGCCAGTATAGGTTGACTTATGGAACACAGAAGTATAAAATTTGTCACTGGTGTTCTCAATTAAAATGTCAAGAAAAGGAAGTTTACCATCAACTTGTTTTTCTAAGGTAAATTTTATATTAGGGTGTCTCTGATTCAAGTATTCAAAAAAGGCCAACGCTTCACTTTCATCGTTAAATAAAGCAAAGATGTCATCCACATATCTACGGTAGTATGTTGGGCCACAACCCGAGTAATTTTTTATCCATTCCTTTTCTTTAACGCCCATGAAAAGATTCGCTAAAATAGGTGCCAGCGGCGAGCCCATGGCAACACCATCGACCTGTTCATACATTTCATTATTGAACAAAAAATTCGAGGATGACGTTGCAAAAACGAATAATTGTTTTAGTTCAGATTTTGTGATTTTGAGTTTACGATTTCCGGCAATTACAAGTTGAACTGCAAGATCTAATGTTTCATACAATGGTATGTTCGTGAAAAGACTACAAACATCAAAAGAAACCATAAACTTGTCGGATTTACTCACCTTTTTTAATTCCTCAACGAAAGTGAAAGTATCTGCAGTACAGTAATCCTTGGGAATTACATCAGATAATAAACCACCTAAAAACTTGGCAAGTTGATAGTTACAAGTGCCTATAGAAGATATAATAGGCCTAAATTTAGGTAAATTTTCAAAAGATTTATGCATTTTAGGAAGGCCGTATATTCTGGCCGGTTGAGAACCACTGGGATATATATCGTTGTACACTTTGTCACTAAAAAAAACCTTTTTTCTTTAAATTCCTAAGAAAACGTTGTAACTGTCCTTCTCTCTTCAATGTTGGATCTTCGTCGAGTTTTTTAAATTTAGTAGTATCTAAAATGATATCCAAGATGCCTTTTTCATAATCCTTTCTGTCTAAGATTACTACCCCATTTCCCTTGTCCGGCTTTAAAATAACAATATTGTTTTTCTTCAACTTTTTCAGGATACCATGTTTTTTGATAACTTCGCGACTGGGTCGGTAATCGTGGTAATAACTGTTCGCAATATGTGATAGGCTGGACTTTAAAAGATTATCATCATTTTTATCTTTCAAATTTGAGGACATAAATCGATAAATCATTTCAAACGAAACAAACACATCTGTTTTCCTAAGTGTTAATGGTGGAATGGCAAAAGACAGACCATTTTTTAAAACTTCACTCTCATCATCAAGCAAATTGTACGAAGATAAATTGGTGACAATTTCGTCTGCTGTAAACGGTGGTGCGACGTTTTTAGTTAGACTTCTAAGTTTCTTCTCTTGGGTAAAAATGCATTTTCTAATACTTTTTTCAACACTTTTCTCGGCTGCTTTCCGTAAAATATAGAAATCTATAGAATTCAAGGTATCACTAAGAGATTGGACGTGATTTACATAATCTTTTCTTAACTTGATTCGTTCTTTTTCTCCTTTGTGAATGGCACTTTTCAGTAAGGGTTTACGTATTATGCATTTTTACCCAAGAGAAGAAACTTAGAAGTCTAACTAAAAACGTCGCACCACCGTTTACAGCAGACGAAATTGTCACCAATTTATCTTCGTACAATTTGCTTGATGATGAGAGTGAAGTTTTAAAAAATGGTCTGTCTTTTGCCATTCCACCATTAACACTTAGGAAAACAGATGTGTTTGTTTCGTTTGAAATGATTTATCGATTTATGTCCTCAAATTTGAAAGATAAAAATGATGATAATCTTTTAAAGTCCAGCCTATCACATATTGCGAACAGTTATTACCACGATTACCGACCCAGTCGCGAAGTTATCAAAAAACATGGTATCCTGAAAAAGTTGAAGAAAAACAATATTGTTATTTTAAAGCCGGACAAGGGAAATGGGGTAGTAATCTTAGACAGAAAGGATTATGAAAAAGGCATCTTGGATATCATTTTAGATACTACTAAATTTAAAAAACTCGACGAAGATCCAACATTGAAGAGAGAAGGACAGTTACAACGTTTTCTTAGGAATTTAAAGAAAAAAGGTTTTTTTTAGTGACAAAGTGTACAACGATATATATCCCAGTGGTTCTCAACCGGCCAGAATATACGGCCTTCCTAAAATGCATAAATCTTTTGAAAATTTACCTAAATTTAGGCCTATTATATCTTCTATAGGCACTTGTAACTATCAACTTGCCAAGTTTTTAGGTGGTTTATTATCTGATGTAATTCCCAAGGATTACTGTACTGCAGATACTTTCACTTTCGTTGAGGAATTAAAAAAGGTGAGTAAATCCGACAAGTTTATGGTTTCTTTTGATGTTTGTAGTCTTTTCACGAACATACCATTGTATGAAACATTAGATCTTGCAGTTCAACTTGTAATTGCCGGAAATCGTAAACTCAAAATCACAAAATCTGAACTAAAACAATTATTCGTTTTTGCAACGTCATCCTCGAATTTTTTGTTCAATAATGAAATGTATGAACAGGTCGATGGTGTTGCCATGGGCTCGCCGCTGGCACCTATTTTAGCGAATCTTTTCATGGGCGTTAAAGAAAAGGAATGGATAAAAAATTACTCGGGTTGTGGCCCAACATACTACCGTAGATATGTGGATGACATCTTTGCTTTATTTAACGATGAAAGTGAAGCGTTGGCCTTTTTTGAATACTTGAATCAGAGACACCCTAATATAAAATTTACCTTAGAAAAACAAGTTGATGGTAAACTTCCTTTTCTTGACATTTTAATTGAGAACACCAGTGACAAATTTTATACTTCTGTGTTCCATAAGTCAACCTATACTGGCCTTTTAACTAATTATTTTAGTTTCACTCCCAAAATATATAAAATAGGTCTCATTAAAACACTAATTGACAGGACTTTCAAAATTAACAACAGTTGGAAACACTTTGACATTAATATTAAGGCTCTGACTGAAATTTTGAGAAAAAACTTTTTTCCTACAAAACTGGTAAACCGCCACATTTCAAATTACCTTGATAAGAATTTTTCTACAGCTGTCAGTACAGAGACAACTAATGTATTAGAAAAGAGGTATTTTAAATTGCCTTTTATTGGCAAGTACTCTATTACTGCCAAAGAAAAAGTCAATCAACTTGTCAATAAGATGTGTAAAGAAATCAATGTGTGCCTCGTTTTTAAGTCGTGTAAAATTAAAGATTATTTTTCTTGCAAGGACCGAGTTCCTGAATCTTTTAAATCTGGACTTGTGTATAAATTTGTTTGTGCTAGTTGTAATGCTAGCTATGTGGGTGAAACCACCAGGCACATTTCTAGTAGAGTTAAAGAACATTTGAAAACTGATAAAAACTCACAAATATTTAAGCATATGCAGTCAAATCTTAACTGCAAATTACTATGTAACGAAAATTGTTTTTCTATTTTGGATCATGCAGACACTGATTGGCAGAGGAAACTCAAAGAGAGTATGCATATTTCTTGGTTGAAACCAGACCTCAATAAACAAGTTAAGCATTGCATCATCAATTTATCCGTTTAATTTTATATTAGCCGCTTGTTCAATATCGTTTTTGTTACTTAGATATTGATTTAGCATTTTAAATTCATTTAATAAATTAAAAAATTGTACTTTTGGGAAATATTTAATTGTCTTAAACAAATTGTGTATATAAATTTTATTTAACTAACTTTTGTTAGTTTATCTAATATTATTTTGCCAACATGGATTAGCTTGTGTATAATTCATATAAATTGTACTTTTGGGAAATATTTAAATAACTTTTGAAAAAATTTTTGTATAAAGAGTGTATGTATCAACTTTTGTATAATATTCTGAAGATGACTTTGGTAAAGTCGAAACATGTCAAAAATAAAACGTGTCGTAATTTTTATGAAAATACTTTGCAATCTTGTGTTGCTACGAAGTTTTGGAAATATGATATTCGCTTAATATTTAAAATAAGTATTATTTTGTTATTTTGAGTGACATTTCAACTTTTTTACCACAATTCATTAACAATTAGAGTCCAATTGGATAAAGTATAAAAAAAAAATTGATACATTTTTTAAAAGAGATATAGCCTTTATAATGTGCATTATGCAAAAAGATCAAAATCTTCAAAAAATATCACATAGAACATGATGGGCGTGGCATATCTGCTCGAAATTTTCATAAATTTTCTTTCTGTCAGGGTCATTGAGTTAATGGTTGTAATTTTATCGACGAAAGTTCGTTATTCGTTTTTTATTCGTTCAAGGTATTCTAGATAAGGTACCTGTATGACAGCTGGGATATTTTTGCCTAAAAGATCGTTTCCACTTACGACCAATAAATTATTTAGCTGCATGAGCTTTTTCTTTGTTTTTTACATCACTCTATTAATGTTTTTTTCAGTACAATCTAAATTACACACATTTAGATATTCTGTTCCCAAAACTACATTTAGGTTTAAAATAAAGATTCGACGGTAAATTTACTCCTTCAACCTTGACCTGCTCAGAGCTTTAGTTCCAATGACGTTAAATTTGATTGTAAAGTAAACCGTCCTTAACATGGCGTGTAAAAACGCTGATGAACTGAAGTGTCAGTTGACGGGATAAAGTATAAGTTGATATTTTTGTTGGCAAAGAAAGCATTATTATTTGTTTAACAACATAATATTTTGGATCGTTTTCTTAATCTTGTTTTGCTTAAGATGATTTAATAAAGATATAGAAATGTGTTTACTGGTGAAAAGACGTGACTATCTAAAATGCTTACCATTATTTTCTGTTGTGTGTGTGAATTACAAAGACAGTTGGAAATATTGATAAAGGAGTCGTTAGTTAGTTATTCTATTTCTCTATTATAATGTTTATGCATTTAACTACATTTAACTGTATCTTGTTTCACGACCGAATGCTTTCTGTTCTTCGTTTGTTATAGGGCAGTTGTTCGTTTTGTTTAAACAATTACTATAATAGTATGTCTTGCCTGTCAGTTTTTTTTTTTTTTGCACTAAAAACACACAAAATAATTTTGTCTGTAGTTTCTAGCTGTATGAATGATATCAGTATTCTGTTTGTTGGCCAAGTGATATATATTTTTACGACTTTAGTGTGGCAACGCGCACATAGAATGCACACCAACGCGCATAAAAAATAAACTTATTTAGCGACCTCAAAGACTTAACAAAATTAATTAAAGTAGACTCTCTGTCTCTTAACTCGAACACCTCCTTATTTCGAATAATTATTTTTGTCCTGTAAGTACTTTTCTATCTCTAACTCATACTTTATGACATGTGAGCTTTAAATGCTTATGGAAGCGGCAATCGAACAAGTTGACGTAATTCGAATGTTATAAAGGATTCGAATGTCAATTGAAAGTAATTATAAATATTGTAGTGAATGTTACAGAACAGATTTCAAAATAGAATATTCTTACACGGTAGTGAGTCTTTTCTGACGATAGCAAAATAGTCTAAGCTTAATATTTGACCGCTGATTAAAACAACATGTATGGGATATACATTATTTTAATCAACATTTCGAGTCGTACCAAATGAAACAGCAGCTACCAAGTTTATCCAAAAAAGTTCTTTGTAAAAGGACCACTAACCATTTTTTGCTGAATTTGGTGGGTTACACGGACCAATGAACTGATGCTCAAGTTGTGTGTGTATGTCTGTAACAGACAAAGTGAATATGTTCATTTTTTCGAGCCGCAGAAACTGTTACCAAACATGGTCCTTTTCTGGACTGTTCTAAAGTTATTAACAAAAATGTGCCAGGTAGGACTTTTTAACTCTCCCCCGGAATGAATAGGGTTAATTGGTTCTTAACCTTAAATGTGTAGGTTCTGTCGCCTGAACTGTATTTTACCCCAACTAAATTCTCTGCTTGTACATCACTGATTAGTTATTCTTTTTCTGTAAACAAATATAAAATTAATTGATCAAAATTGTATCAAAAATAAAGTCAGTTTATGTAAGGATTAGGAAAAGTGTAAAATAAACAAATCTATTTCGTAGTTGATATTGTATATAATTATTGCTTTTTACTTTTAGTTATTTTCTCAGTTCATTTAAAAAAATATGTTTTCGAAATTCCGATTTATTGTACCAGCTTTGCGATATGCAAAAAAAGCGTCAGCAGGTAAAATGATATCAACAGCGTCCTTAACGTCTGATTTCCCTGCATTGGTAGATTGTAGACAAGGCGAAAAGACTGGTAGCTTGTTCAGTAAGACAGAGATGGAGAGGAGACTCTCAAAGCTTCGCGAAACAATGGTCGCGAACAGTGTTGACGTATGCGTTTTCACCTCTTACCATAACATTGCATACTACAGCGGATACTTTTACGTTGCATTTGGGCGTCCTTATGGACTAGTTGTTACTATGGATAGCCAGACAAGCATTTCAGCAAGTATGAATTTTGTTATATTTAATTATTGCATATTGACTTGTAACATATGTTTTTTTTATTTTTGCATACGTAAATAACTGTACAAGCAATGTGCTATGATTCGTATTTTAATCCTTCTGTATTCTTAACAGTAACATCTAAAGGTAATTTCACTTTGAAAATTAACAGACGGTAATGGAAAGCTCAACAACTTGCAATTCCGAAACAAACGTTTTGCATTCCTTCGTTTATTTAGGACATTCGTGCTTTACTGTCACTTAGTGCAATCTTCGTCTCAATGTTTAGCTTTTATTTATTTCATTTCAATAAATAAAAAAAGCTATGCTGTACAAACAAAGGAATGTTATTTTAAGTAAGCTAAGATAATAGCTTAAAGACAAAAGGTAAATGAACTTCTGCAAATTTGACTTGTTTGGTTAATAATTAATGATAGAGGTCGATTATGGACTAGCGTGGAGGAGAACATACGGAGACAATCTTACGTACACCGATTGGCAGCGCGATAATTACTACAAAGCCGTACAGCGTTGGCGATCGCAAGAGAATTGGACTTGAGTTTGATCATGTTACTTTGCAGAACATGGAAAAATTCAAAGTTGCTTTACCTGATGCTAGCTTTGTTGATGTTGGTGTTCCAACCATGGAATTGAGAATAATTAAATCTGATGAAGAAATATCTCTTATTAAAAATGGTAAGAATGCTTATGCAAAAATGGTAAGAATTTTGCCAACGTGTATTAGATAGCAGATAAAGTCGTACAAAATCGGTCAGATTCTTTCTCAATAGTGATTAAAAAAAGCAAAAAAATTGGAGCACAATGTACGCCAGGGTGCTTTGCAACAAATATGCATTTCACAATAAATACTATTCCCCGGAATAGATCGAAAACTGAGAAAATTACGACCTTTCCGATGGAAGGTTAAAAGTGCCGCCGTCGTGATCATCAAACGTATAATAAGTTGTTTTACGTCAAAACTTAGTTTTTTTATAATTTAAACCTGAACGTTCACAACGAATTATCCCGCCTTGGTGATTCACACTGCTTAAAAGACTCATTTCAATTCGACTACATTGTCCACTATAGTATTCCGTTTAAAAACGTAAACTTCTTGGATATAGCAAAAAATGAAGTCAAGTCTTAAGGCTTGAAGCTTTTAAGGCTTACCATCGTCCTAACATGGGTTGCACGAAGCTAAGTGAGAACCAGCTTTAACTGTTGCAATTAACCAGCTTATAAGAAAGAAACCAAATGTTTGATTTTTTTGGAATTGTTTAAGTAACGTAATTTATTTACATTTATTATTTTATCGTTACAGGAGCAAAAATAGCAGAAAAGGGTGGAGCAGTGTTAAAGAACGCCATACATGAAAACGTTGCAGAATATAAAGTTGCACAAGCTGCAACCAATGCGATGATAAACGAGATCGCAGCGACATATCCTTATGCAGATATTACAGACAGTAAGTAAGAAGCTCGTTTTGTTGGTTTGGCAATAAAAGAGAAAATTTATAGCGACCAAACATTGCGCTATTTTCACGGGAAACGGGAAGTCTGTGGAGGTAATAAGAACCAGATATTTTGTGACGCTGTAAAGACCGACCATTTTATATAGTTTTTGGTACGGTAAATGCTCTATTAAACGCTGGCTTAATATTCTATCTTCAATAAACACCTCGCTAAAAAATTAACGAGTAATAAACGCCCGTCTTTTAAACGCCCGTCATCAACAAAGCCTGTTCCTAATAAACACCCATCTATAATGAAAACCCGTCTGTAATAAACCTTCGTCTCTAATAAACGTCCGTTTCTAATAAGCGCCCGTCTCTAACAAACGCCCGTCTCTAATAAACGCCCGTCCCTAATAAAAATCCGTCTTTAATAAACGCCCGTCTCTAATAAAGAGTGTTTGTTAGATTTTTTTTCAATCCAAGAAATTTATTTGTGATGAATTATGATGAAGATTTACTTCTGTCAAAATATGAATGTTCAAAATTTTTAGTTTTAGCATAATCCCTATTAAATGCGACATAAGAATCTTGAAAATTGAATAAACCGGGGGCGTTTATTAGAGCATTTGCGGTAATCAAGCAGTGGGTAAGTTTGCAAGCACTTACAGATCTCTCATATTATCTAATTAGGTATATTATATATTTTTAGCATGAAATTTGCATTGTATTAGACAAGTATAAAGGAGCTGGGAAATTAAAAGTTTATAAGTAGTAATGCTTTTATGAAATATTAAACCTCAAAAGATGATGTTTTGGCTTTGATAGGATAAAGAAAAGCGTAGAAATGGTTTAATGTATTCACGAAATTTTTCTCGACATTCTAGCATGGTCGCTTGTGCAGACCGGAAGTAACACAGATGGAGCTCACAACCCAGTCACTACACGAAGAATTCAAAATGGAGACATTATTTCAGCGAACTGTTTCCCAGTGATAGGAGGGTAAAGTATTAATACATATTTGTCAACATGTGACATCTCAAATCATATTTTGTGCTATTACCCTCTCTCTCTCTCTCTCTCTCTCTAAGTGGTATGTTCATGATATGATAAAAACGAACCGATTCGTGGAAATGACAGTCCCTTATGTACTTTCTTTCATAATATCGAGGGTTAAAGAGCACAGCTTAAATTAGGACTTATTATTGCTGTAAGAATATATAATATTCTTGAAGTAAAAAAGAGAGAAATGTAGTTAACGTAATAAAGTGACTGAACGCCCTTGTCAGTTTTTCAATATTAAAGGGGCTACGAACTGGTTAAAATCCTCACATTGTATATATCCCGTGCACAAATTAAAAATCCGGCAAATGCGTTTTGCGCAATGAACAAACCAGCGTATTTGCTCGCTGGTTCAATATTTTTTTTCGAAAAGTATATTACATAGAAATATTTCAGCAAGACTCATTTTAGATGAAAACATGACCAAGGCTGGAGAAGATAAAAATTCTAGATATATCTATATGCTCGAGTCTGTAAATTACATACATGCCGGAAAAAAAGCCATTTTTGTTTTTTGCCGCCATCGGCTCGACTTTCGTGTAATTCACCAAAGTTGAAAACCAGCAGCCGTTCCGTAGCCCCTTTAATAAACAGAACGCGTTCATTTACCATGTTTGAAATGCGCAAAAACACGGCTGTGAATGACAACACAACATGTATACTTAATTTTTAAGATAAAGATAAACATATTTTACTATTTATATGATGTAGAGTTGGGATAAGGACGCGAGCATAATGTGTCTGCTGTCATATATCCTCTTGCTCTCTGCTAATTTTGCTTGGCAGCTTATCTCCGCAATACGTTAAAACTTGGAGGACCTCCAAGGTTAAAACTAAATCCAGCTAAAATTAATCGTTTAAAAAAAATTCCTTGTCTCAACATACGTGCCATCACGTTCTCAGAAACTACATTTACGTGACATTTGAAACACGTTTGCTACAACTGCATCTTACAAGTTGTCACCAACAGCATTTGTCTGACAGCTTAAAAAGTTTACCATTGCGACATTTACGTCGTCTTTGAGTTTCCTTTTCGGCAAAGAAATAATATATTTCCCCCATGTATCTTTTTGTTTTTCTTATGAAAACTTGTATGTTGTATATGAAGGGCTAACGGAAGAGTGGTTTATAAAAATGGATGAAAAAATGGTTCAAGTAAAACAGAATTTGGCTTCCTAAGGAAAACAATTTTTAATTGTAAAAACTCGAGTTATCCAGTTTCTTAAATTACTCGAAATAGTTCTTATAATATTGTTCTGTAGATACTATACTGCATTTGAAAGGACCATGTTTCTCAAACATGCAACAGATAAACAACTGGAGTTATGGGAGATCAACTGCAAAGTTCATCGTCGAGGATGTGAACTTATAAAACCTGGTGTTAAATGTAAAGATATAGCCAACGAATTGAATGAAGTATACAAAGAACACGATCTACTTAAGAACCGCACTTTCGGTTATGGTCATTCCTTTGGTATTTTATCCCATTATTATGGTAGAGAAGCTGGTCTGGAGATCAGGGAAGACATTGAAACAGTACTCGAACCTAATATGGTGCTATCTATGGAACCAATGATTGTCATTCCGGAGGGCCGAGATGGTGCTGGGGGTTACAAAGAGCATGATATTCTAGTGGTGACAGAAGACGGGGCTGAAAATATCACAGTGTTTCCCCTAGGTCCAGAACATAACATAATAAACGAGTGACAAATTAAAGGAACTTCTTTAAAACAAACAAATCGCGATAGCAAAGCATTTTACTGTATTTTCGTAATATCAATGCCAAACAATTTGTTGCTTAGCAATATGTAATATAAATACAGTCGACGTTCGATATTTCGAACTCTCAAGGGGACCAACGGAAAAGTTCAAGTTATCGAAAGTTTATGATAAAGGATTGTCGAATATCAAACGTCCGAGGCCGTGTACGAAACTTACGCTTTTCAATAGATTGTTTAGCCAAAGATGAGGACCAGGAAAAAGACAGAATATATGAATAATGGTATATATTTGTTACTGAAACTAACTTCTGTCCAAAGAAACTTAAAATACTACTTCTTTTTCTCGAGAATATATTATTTTTAACAATAACAGACCCTGTCTGCAATTCTTTTAAAGAATAACATTTCTCAACCAACGTTTTTACCAAGAGCTTTCGCTTGGTAGTCACTTTGAAAATGGGAAGAATTTCAAAAGTCCCAAATTGTAAACATTCAAAAGTCCCTTTAATGTATCAATGAAAATATTTATAAAATCGGATGTTTTTTTTTCGAATAAAAAGGAAAAGTTTTCGAGATAATGTAATAAAATGAGCTAAAGGGACCCGAAAAAAGTTCGAAAACGCGAATGTTCGAGATAATGGAGCTCGAGATATACAACGTAATTTGGCCTACAAGAGATTGTGATGACTAAAGGGACCAGAAAGAATTTCGAGACAGCGAAAGGTCAAGATAATGGGCATTCGAGATATCGAACGTCGACTGTATCAGCTACAAACCTAGCGTATTCCTTTACAGTAATTTTTAAAGTGTGGCACCCCATTGCCAGAGAGGTTGTAAGTTATTTTGACTATTTTAACACGTTAATCAACTTGGTCAAGTCAGCCTAATAATGAACATTAACGAGCTAGAAATATAAGTGTATTATGTTCTTCTAGGTTATCTCCCTCCCTCAAACAACACCTAAGGAGAAGCTGTTTAATTAGTTCTGTATCCATTTTTCTTTTCTCTAAAGTAAATAAATCATAAAAAACAATCAGGTTGCTGCATAAAATGAAAGTAAACAAAAGCGAAACAACAAGGTACGAGGGGAAAATGCATATACAACCACTTTTGTATGGGGCAAACTACAGCTGAAACTTTAATGCTTCAATGTTAATTAGAACTAAATTCAAATTTGCGATGCATGCGCAAACGCAAACGCAAAGTTGATTTAAAAAATCTGGCGCGTTCACCTTAGACCATGGAAACGAAGACGTTCACACTAGAAAATATAAACAAACATAACTCATTAAGAAGACAAATAAGATTTTTCTTGTCTTCATTAAAATATGATATAATTACCTAAGAAAAGAGAAAAGAGGAAGTAGAATTTCCCACGTTGTAGTAGAATCGATGGTAAACAAATCAGCATGAAGCAGCTTTAGAAAGTGTTTCATCCTTTTTTATTTTATGTCTTATCATTATAAAACGATATTTCAAAAGCAACATTTTTAATGTTTTCATGTACGAAAAAATGCCGTTTAAAGTACTTTTATATTATTTCTAACTTCAAATTACCACAGTTTTCTTGTTAATTGTTTCGAAATTTCAAAAGGTACGTACCAGTAATCAAGGAGCAAAGTTAAAAGGCTGTGTATACGTATATGTTTCAACTCCAAGATGGAGCAAATTAAGTTACTTTATTATTATTATTATTAATATTATTGAAATTACTTACCCAGGATAGCCTTTTCACTTCCTATTGGTGCTGCTATCAACGAGGGTCCTGCGAAGGGAGTCCTAGCGCATATAAAGCTCCTATTTAAGCTACGAATGTCGTGCAAGCACAGAAATTGATTAACTAGACAACTGTTTAAGATGTCAATCCCATTTCCATGACAAGCGCAAATTAGAAAGGAAAGATTCACATTTTTGTAGTCTCTGGCATGACTTGGCTAGGGTTTGAACTAGTTGCATAGTGTAAAAACAGCTTTCATCAGTGTCTATCTTCAAAATATTTAAAGCTAAGACGTATTAGCTAATGCCTAAAAATATGAAGGAAAAACGTTACTCTTTGTTACTCTTTATCCTCGCATATTCTGAGTAACATGTAATAACCAGATCACTTAGAAGGTTGAGTTATAAGAACTTATACGCTCTTTTTGCAACAATTTAGACAACGTGTTAATTATAATTACTCTTTTATGATTTGGTTCATTTTTAAAGGGAAAATTGATTATGCTTTATTAATTTTTAGTATATATATATATTTTTTTAAACCCTATTCTTGCAAAGATATCGGCGCTATCAATGCTGGGCGAGGGTGGCTCCAGCATTTTGTCATTTTTTTTAAATACATTCGCCGGAAATTTAAAGTTAAATAAAATTTTTTAAAGTAAAAAAATTATCGAGGCATAATTGCATTGTCAAAAGGTAGAAAATAGAGTTAAGCTACGGTCTCTAATATGACGGTGAAATCTAATTGTTGTTGTTACCCCAACTGGCCTTATATGGCATGTTTCTGTGCACAATTTAGAACAAAACACTTAGCTAGCTAGGTAAAGAAGTTAAAAGATTCTTTCACCAGAAAATATGGTTTGAATACGAGGCAATTGCTGATGTAGAATTAGTTATGGATATCAAATATTTATAAGGAACAATTCTAATCGTTTTCAATTATATTAGGATCTCAATGAGGTTTGCCACATCTATAAAAGTCCTTTATCTTACATCACCCGAAATTATTTTTTTTAGGTTTTCCAGTAGGAATATTAGAAGCTTTTAAGTTTATTCTTTAAACACGGCAGACAATCTTAAGGATGACTCAAAGTTACCTGTATGTAACAATAGAATTTCCTATAAACGAGTTTCCTAAGGCGTGTCCTGCAATTAAATCAACGAAAAAGTGTTATGATACATTTTTGTTGTTGTTGACCAAACTTTACCTGTTTAGTTTACTAGCACATGTCTTTTTTCTTTTCTAAACTTTTTGCTAATTATCTATAGTATATTACCTGCATGCGTCTGTCTATCTGTCACGCGAAATTGTAACGCAAGTAGTGAGACGCACGCAATGAGGTATAAAAATAAAGGGCGAATCCGTGTATTTTTCCACGGGCCACCGACTAGTTATACTATTTAATTGATGCGAGTGTATTTGTGGTAATTACAGCTAGTTTGATTGAACTTTCTTGTTTCATGTGCATGTTTGTATATTTTTTATTATTCTGAAAATGTCTTGGCTTCAAACTAGTCATTTTGTGAAACAAAACAGTTTCATTAACTGAAAATACTTTCTAGGTACTGTTTTGTGATTTTATTACGAAATACTCTTGGATGCCACAATCATTTAACTCTATCAAATAAGACTTTACTGCAGGCTTTGCTGTATCTTTGCGTAAGCAACTATGGGAGCCCACGACACGCAAATCACGAGTCACGTGCCTGAACGCTAAAATTTGCTAAAATAATAAGTAAGCCACCAAACGAGAAAACAGGAGGCCCATTTGTCATTTTTGCTACAGCGCCGTTCGCGGCCGTAATGTGTTAAAGAATTTTAATTTTACCCCCGGTTTATCATGCGCGTGCCGTATCTCACAAAAACAAGTTGTTTATCAACTAAAAAAGAAAATCGAAGCGAAGAAGGTTGTTTCTTTTTCATATCTTTTGAACTCATTTCCTCAAAATTAAACGTAAAGAAGTTATTACAAACAAAGCATTCCAATGTTCAATCATCATAAGGTTGGCTTAAAGTTTATTTCTTCTTCTATATTTTCCATTTCTTTTTATGGGATCAAGGTTGCTTACTTTTATGGAAAATTTATCACATTCGAATATGAATTTAATTCGAATCAAAAACTTAAAAAACAAATTGTTGTTATCGAGCAAAGTTAGTGTTGTTAGTTAGAAACATTTTTTTAAAAAAGAAAAATGTACGCTGATATAACATCACAAAGAGAATTGATAGAAAGTGTATCAAACAATTGTATACACTTCCAATTTGTTCTCTTTTTGGTAACCAAAGTAAAAAACTGATTGGACTTTTATCCAGAGAACGCTAGCTAATACTGAGAGAGCGAAAAAAGCAGGTGTGTTGTTTAGATTATCTGATAGAAATATAAATTAAGGTGTATAACGATTTTTTAACCCTCTTGACTTTTCGGGCTAAATTTGCCCTTAAACAATAATTCTTTGTCATTTTTGAACCGGAAAATATTTCCTTTTAGCACTTTTTTGAAAGAATAAACTCTGAACAATGGGTCAGACGTTCAGAATATCCTAAGAATATGTCCAGCCTTAATTGTTTGTTCTAAATATAAAAAATTGTATGATGCACAAAATTGATCAGAGGTTTACTTTTTATTGCATATCAAACAAACTGAACTTTTCTTTTGTTCAGCGCAGTGGGCCGTTATGAAACAGAATTTTCCATTAGCTATTGCAAGTTATAGCAGGCTTTTTTTTATTAAGACATTATTTATTTTCAGGCAATAGTCATGTTAAGAACATAATAAAAATAACAAGGATAGTACTTGTCAAAAAAGTTAAGAACACAACAAATGTGTCGGTGGTGGAAAGTTTTACCTTAACGGAACCAATCACATTTAACTATAAAAATATAAAAAAAAACGTGGAAGTCTGCAATATAAGAGCATTTTGACACTGTTCACACCAATCATAAAGCTCAAAATTAACTTGTTCCGAAAAAAATAAACAACTAGCTTTGTTCTTTATAATGGTAACCAAAGTAAAAAACTGATTGGACTTTTATCCAGAGAACGCTAGCTAATACTGAGAGAGCGAAAAAAGCAGGTGTGTTGTTTAGATTATCTGATAGAAATATAAATTAAGGTGTATAACGATTTTTTAACCCTCTTGACTTTTCGGGCTAAATTTGCCCTTAAACAATAATTCTTTGTCATTTTTGAACCGGAAAATATTTCCTTTTAGCACTTTTTTGAAAGAATAAACTCTGAACAATGGGTCAGACGTTCAGAATATCCTAAGAATATGTCCAGCCTTAATTGTTTGTTCTAAATATAAAAAATTGTATGATGCACAAAATTGATCAGAGGTTTACTTTTTATTGCATATCAAACAAACTGAACTTTTCTTTTGTTCAGCGCAGTGGGCCGTTATGAAACAGAATTTTCCATTAGCTATTGCAAGTTATAGCAGGCTTTTTTTTATTAAGACATTATTTATTTTCAGGCAATAGTCATGTTAAGAACATAATAAAAATAACAAGGATAGTACTTGTCAAAAAAGTTAAGAACACAACAAATGTGTCGGTGGTGGAAAGTTTTACCTTAACGGAACCAATCACATTTAACTATAAAAATATAAAAAAAAACGTGGAAGTCTGCAATATAAGAGCATTTTGACACTGTTCACACCAATCATAAAGCTCAAAATTAACTTGTTCCGAAAAAAATAAACAACTAGCTTTGTTCTTTATAATACTTAGTATTTATTAACGTGGAAATTTTGAAGGAAAACGCAAAAATGCACTTTCTCAGCGAATCGCGGAAAAAATATTGAGACTGATGCAGTTTTTCCTTCATTTTCCAAATAAAGACAAAGCTGTCAAACAGTCAATGCTCTGCAGCCGGCAGGCTGCAAGGTCGCTTCCTTGGCACACACGTAGGCCAGGCAGACAGCGTTGAAAAGTTGCTAGTCACATTCTTTAGCACGCCTGCACGCCGATATAATTCACGTCGTAGACCACGAAGGCCCTGAAATTCGTGAATAATGGCCTTGCTGAATCCAGCAACAATTATCACATTTAAGAATTTAAACTTTATGAAATAACCTAAGATCCGAACTTCTTAGTTCACTCTAAACATTTACAAGTGAATTTTGACAAGTTCATAATGTGTGAATCTAATATAGAAATAGCCTACGCAAATTACTTATGGTGGCGAACTTCGAAACTAGCTGTCTTGTTTCAACATATTTTGTCCACGATTGTGATTCAACTCCTCAATTGAAGTAACCAAAATAAATAATAAATATAAATGAAAATATGTACAACAAAAATAATTTGATCGAAATAGAAATAGATTTATCGAAAATATTTGGAGAAAAAGCAATGAGTACCTAATCAGATTCGGGCTTGTGTTTGTATTGCGTTATATTTGTCCGTTTACGGTTTGTTAAGTTTTTATGGCAAGAATTAGATATAATTTCGGAAATTAGTAACAGTCCTGAGTGTAAGAATTTTACATTTTGACCACTAATTGCCCATTGTTCTTTAAGACGCCAATTGTTCTTTACGATAAAACTTAACATTCAGGAAACTAAATTAACTTGTAACTTTCCTTGCGATTGTTTTTTTGCTCATTCTTTGTGATTAAAAAAAAGATATTCGATATTTTCCAACCATGACCACTTATGAAATAATTAAAAAGAAAAACGCATCATAACTTCCTTTGAAAGAACGATGAGTGGGCAAAAGTGGTGCTGATAATTTCCTTAATTGTTTTATTTACGTTTCCTAAAAGCATGCAATTTACTCATTCAAAACAAAATATACTGCAGTAATGCTTGCAAAATTAAGACAAAGTTATCTCAGCCAAGGGTTGTATTTCACGTGTTTTGTATCCCTAGGGTAAGATAAAGTGCTAAGCGTAGTAACTCTGAAGCTAAAAAACTTCTGCTTAAGTAAATAGACAACTTTGATGTGGATCAAACTGGCGGGGTTTTGTATGCGTGATTTGCCAACTTAGCAGATAAGGTTCCGATCTGTCTTCTTGAAGCGTAAGATTCTCTAATGGATTTATTTTTTATACTATATAAAAAAAGCAATAAAAATGACAAGTTAATATACTTGTTGTAAGTTTTTTTTCCAACATATTGACAACCACCTTCAACGCCCCACATTTCAGAAATTATTGCCTTACCCGAAGCGCTCTAATCCTTCTAGTTCTCTAAGCCAAAAAAATATAAGATATGTACAGGGTTATACGAAAAATTATGTTGAGCTAAGACAACTAAGATTGTCGCCACACGTAATTACATAGGCTATATCTATATCAAATTGACATATTTTCATCTTGTGACACTTGTCAATGTTCAAAGTAGAATACGGATCTTTGGTTAAGTGCAAACTCTTGAAATTTGCTAACCATTTTACACGAATTTTGACCCGGGTGTGCATTATTTCAATATGCGGGCGTGCTAGAGAGCACGACTATCAAATTTTATAAAACTGTTTGCCTGGCCTACGTGTGTCGCTTTTGTCCTTATTTTAAAAGGGCGATAAAAATGCCCTTGTCCAAAATTGTAGTTTTTTTACACAAAAATTTCCAAAAAATTACAATTCATAGAAGTGTTCAAAATGGTAGCCTTCAAACAAAAACTAAACAAGTAAAAGTTTTGATGTAAATTTTTTTAATGCGTTTCTTAGTTGCTAAGGTACACTAAACGATCTACACTTTGTAAATAGTTTGATACAAAAATTTTTACAAAAATTATACTTCATGGAGGCATCAAAATGGTAAAAAACTATGAAAACACATAAAGATTTGAAGTATAGTTTGTCTCTAGTGTGTTCACTGTCGTACACTAAACATATTCTACACTTTTATAATTAGAGGTGGTTGTAAACATCAATTAACAAATCCAATCACAAACTCGTAATAAAATTCCTCCTTAAAACTTTTCTACTAAGAATCCAAGAACTCCTGCTCCTGTCGCTCCAAGAGCACCAATCCATCCCAAGATATAACTCCATCCATAATTATAGATTGAACGACGTTCCGCTTTACTGCCATAAATAATCAAGGCAAGTGCCATGCATCCCGTAGCAGCGAGTAGGAAAAGAGATGCGAAAAATCCTTTAACTTTATCAGAAACTAATCCTAAGATCGACATTAGTATACCACCAGCAGCAGCTAAACATGAAATAATGGCGAATGCGCGAACAGCTTTGAACCAAACCTAAAGGTCCTCAGCCCTAAAGTAGTCATCAAAGGAATAGCACCTTACGTGTCCACATGCTTTCCACAACCCTTGTCCAACATTACTACTGAATTTACTTACAAGCCAGTAATTTCCACCGGTACATGCTGCAAGAAAGATGAATGCACCAATGCTACCAACGATCAGTAGAATTTTACCCACGCCCATTTTATCAAGAACTAAAAAAAATATCTATTTCTGTCGAATTTGAAAAAACACAAAACGGTACAAAATAAAGCAGCTTTGTGAAGATACTCTTTGATGTTTTATATAAATTGTTTTTGAGAAATGAAAGATAACTTTTTTAAAAAATGCGTGTACTGAATTAAGTTTGATTTTTTTTTTTTTTTTTACATTATTGTTAAATGAATGAGAATATACTTACAAATTTTATCTAACCTTTAACCTGCGAGTTCAAAACCAGAAATAAAAACTTAAAAGTAACATTACCATTTCATGCGCCTGCCCATGACATACCCAAAGTCCAATTCCATTTTAGATTGGAAGGAAAGTTTCTAGTACTTTAGGCAGGTAATTTAGTTAACGGAAATATCTAATTTGGGGAAGTGACAAATTTAAGGTAATTTTAATGGTAACAATCACGTCTAAATGATATAATCTTAAAACGTGTTGTATCATAAAAGGATAAAAAACATATAGTTGTTGCTTAGTTACCTGTTGTTCATTGATCATTTAATTGAGGAAAGTCCGTCTAAGGTTTTAATATTATATAATTCCTTGTTGTTGCGTATGAAAAAACGTATGTACAAAACCATTTTATTCTTATGACTAGTTGATACAAGCAGGGCTCGGACCAGACTCGTGAAGGTTGGCGAGAATAAAATGACGCTGTTTTTAAAGACAACCTTTAAAGTTACTAACTAAAGAAGCGTGTGTGCCAAATTCTTTATTATTTGGTAGTTTAAAATGTGAAAGAGAAGAAATAAAGATGTTTTTCGCACGTTTTGATACCTACGGGAACGTCTCTAAAACGTCTTTAACACGTCACGAAAGATATTTTTTTCCGTCTGCTGTCAAAGACGTCTTTAGGCGTTATGATTTTAGGCGGGTCAGAGACGTCTCAACTACATTTCATCTGGTCTTTAAAAGACGTTTTAAAGACGTCTTTAAGACGTCTCATGTTTACTGGGTGCTTATATAGCCAACTAGTGTAGAAAAGAAAAAATTGTATTACCCTTCCTTGTTAATTAGAAACAAAATAGATACGAACAAGAAATTACCTCTCCAACAGAAACTTTAAACAAAAGTAGTTCCTCTTTTCAAGATAAGGCTGTCCTTTTAATTAAGATTCCGTAATAGCAATCATTTCCTTCTTTGTGAAAATATTTCCAGCTAGCGTTAACTCTTTTATTAGTCAGTAAAATAAAACATCTACTCATAATACTCACTTTATTGATGAATTTTCGCGACTAAAGAGCTAGAACAAATGCAAAATCTATAACACAAAACCACCACACAACACAAAAACCTTTGTTCTTGGTGAAACTTCGTACCTGAATTTTTTTCACTAACTTTATTTAAGTGAAAACAGCTTAAAACTTTGTACATCCGATAATAACATTCGTGGGCTTCACAAACAAAATTGGGTTGTGTAACCAACACAACCCAATTTTGACTTTAACAAATCTTTGAGACTGATCTGAATCTATAGTGTTTTAAAGTTCGTGACAGGATTAATCTCAGAGCTGCCAACACAAAGTCGCAGTATTTATTACACGTTGTTTAAATTTAAATAAAAGAAGGATTTTTACATGTGATAGACTTGACACCGGTAATAGTTGTTCAAAAATCGTCACCACAAGAAGTTACATAGTCTATTTCTATATCAGACTCACATATTTTGAACTTGTCAGCGATGTCAATGATCAGTAGAATTTTACCCACGCCTATTTTACTAAGAACTAAAAAAACGTTATTTAGGTCGAATTTTAAATTTTAGAAATAGAGAAACTTTGTGAAGAAATGCTTTCTCTTTTATTAAGTGTTTTTAAGAAATGAAAAATTTTTTTGTTTTGAAAAATGCATGCATTGAGTTAAGTATGAATTTTCTCACATTATTTTTTAATACATGAGAATATACTTAAAAAATATGAGGTAATAGTTGTTGGAAATATGTTCCTAAATAAACAGAAAAAGATTCAAAAAGTTGTACTTGTAATTAGTTTTGACTCAATGATTTTTTGTTTACGGCGATAGTGAGGTATGAGTTTTTCATTACAATACTCACGAAATTATTTTCGTCCTAAATTTTAGGTGAGTATTTAAATATTCGCACACAAGCAACTCGCGAGCGCTCATTGTCACTTTCGTTCTATTACACACTTCATATTTTCTAAGGAAAACGAGAGGGGTCTTTTGCAATTGCAAGGAGTTTGATTGGATACTTCCCTGTCGGGCAGGTGAAACATGTTTCACAGAAACAGGAAAAAAACGGTACCTGCTCCTGATGACGGCCGTTTTGGCAGCCGATCATTCTCGTTGTTTTGGCAGTCTACACCTATTGTTTTTCTTCCGTTCTGTTTCATTTCATTTTGAGTTAAAATACTTTTACTTTAATTGCATAACGTTAAGGCGCGCTAATTTTTACAATTTCCAAGCGTTGATAATTTGTTTTTTTGAACAAACGGGTTGCTGGACGAAAAGAAACGCAATAACTCGTTTACCTACAGGCACTATTTCCGCAACTTTATACTATAAATCTAAATAAGCAGAAAAAGATTCAAAAAGTTATACTTGTAATTAGTTTTGACTCGATGATTTTTTGTTTACGGCGTTATTCACACTAAGTGAGTTACGAGTTTGTTATCACAATATATTTCCTATATTTCACAACCACTTCCTAATTTTCAGACATTCCAACAATCGGACAAGGTAGTTGCATTGTCAAAACCACAATCATTTCCTTATGAAATAATTTCTAAACCGCGAACAATAATTAATGAACTTTATAGTTAGCGGCTGATGTTGTCTTTTACCAAATGAAAAATGCTACCAAAAATTCCCTTCAGTCTTGTTGCACCAGCATCGCACCTAGCGCTAATTCGAGATGAGCAAGTGTGTTAAAGGAATAGCGAACAAAAAATTGTTTTGTGACGAACAGAAAGTAAGTTTTAGCTGGAGAAAAAAAATATAGATTTCTACATCCTAAAATCTACTGAGATAACTACTTTGATAACAAATAAATAGCAAATATTTCACAACTAAGTATCCATATATCTTTCTAACAACATTTTTACAGAATTTTCATAGCCGTATAAGGTGAAAATAAATAAGTTTTAGATTGACTTACCAGTAAATTGTAGAAGTAAGGTCTTTGACTTGAGATAACTAAGAATATTTTACGTACAACAGTAGTAACAGTATTTTACAACCTTCGTTTAAACGTCTTTGAACTTAAGAATATCTTTTATGACCAACAACAATATTTTCTTCATTAGTGTCTTTTTCACAAGAAACTTCAACGATAAAGTTTGTTATGATGAGATGACGCCAAATTTGAATAAATATACAGACCGGAAACATTCAACAAAAAAACGAACGCGCAATATGGTGGCTTCATCTTTGTTTACGAATCTTTCTTTACTTTTCTTTATCTTTACTCACAAAGTAAATATCAATTTGTTAAGTAGATAGTATAGCTAGTATGAAATAATAAAAAATATCTCCGTCACATGTTGATAATTATTTTTTGCTATTTCGATCTTCAACTTTTTTTTGATTCCTTATTTTGTGTGTATTGAACTGTGATCATAACAATAAGGAAAAATATATTCCATTGTTTTTTTAATTAAGACACCCCGTTTAGAAATAATTCATTTTCAATATTAAAACATTCTTAGCCTTTGTTTCTAGACTTTTTTTGGTATAACTGCTGTACGTAGCCCATTCAGTCTGGTCTTCAAAATCAAGACTGTCTTCATGAATTTTTATTAAGCAGCTGTCCCGTGTGCAGTTCGCCTCTCCTTTAAATGAAGCTGATCTTTTAGTGTCAAATGGAACTGCATTGATGGTCCTGTTATTTAGACCAAAGTTAAGATATTGTTAAAGATATAGACCAAAGTTAAGGTATTGTTTTTTAGAAAAGGGTATAAGTTTCTCTACTGATATGCAACGAGGTATACCTGTTTAATTTATAGGAGAGTTATATTTTGACAAACATAATCCTGAACACCATGATGTTGCACATTCGCTTCACTGTACCACATATTGCATACCTGTACTAAAGTGCTTCACCTGAATTTTTGGCACAGCTTACGTTTCTTTTTATTCGCTCAACCGGTCGTTTAAATTTGGATAACATAGTTCCTTGTGGCTTAGCCAGTTAGTCTCATCAATTAAAGGGGAGTTTAATCAGTGTTGCGCCAAATACTCAATATGATTAACTTTGAAATATGGAAACCAAACTTAAACTATTCTCGCAACCAATATAATGGTTTCCCGCATTTATTAACAAGAAGGAAAAGGAAATAGAAGTTCCAGCAGTGATGGCGACCATAGTTACAAGGAAACGAGCTAATACTTTCAGCTACAAAGACTCCCTGTCCGAGCTGATACAACTCGATAGGGTGTCCTTCGGTAATATGTTAAAAAAGTTTGAAAATCATACAATTCAACATAACAAAAAGTTCATTCAATAGTGCTTCGTTGCGGATCTAAAAATATAGTTTACGTAATTCTAGCTTAACATTATGAGATTAGTTTGCCGACAAAAATAAACAAAAATTTCTGCAAGCAGTAACGTAGAAAGCGAAAGTAATCTGAAAACAGGCTCAACAAAAGACTGTAGTTGGGCTTTGTGCACATCTAATTTACGTTATCCTAAATGAGTACCAATTGGCACATATTTTATCAGATTTCCGAAATCTAGTAAAGTGAAGGAAACGCATACCAAATGGGAACAAAATCAAATGAGGAAAACTGATAAATATAAACGCTGGTTGCATTCCTGCGGAGAAAACAATTTTACAGTCAACATAATAAGAAAACAAAAAATACATATATTTCGTCTCTCCATTTAATCGGATGTCAACAGCCAACAGAAGAGTATCCTTACCCACACTCAGCTTTATTTCCCAAAAATAGGTGACTGCAACAAAGGTAGCTGTGCAGAGCCTGTTTTCAACAGTTTGAAATAATGGGCCATATTAAACCAAACGAATTATTTTTAGTAGTCAAAGGATTCACAGTGCAACATCGGCTGCTAACAAAACAAACCATAGTGTAAATTCCACAATTCTTGGGAGAACGCATCAAGTTCATAAAAGAAGAATACGCCGATAAAGAGCATAGGTAAGGCTCTTATTCATGTGGAGAGGTTTAATGAAAGATTTAGAAAATTCAAAATGTTGGACCGTATTATTCCATATTTGTGGCATCGCGACTTATTAATTTTTAAGAATGAATATGAAAATAAAATCAGGAATATTTTTTTTTCTAACACAACCTCGATTTGTTATAGTGTAGTGTAATATAATATTCCATGCATATGTTTTTTATAACCAACTGGAGCTTTGAATACATGATTTTGGTTAAAACAGAAGCACTTAAAAACGATTTCAAAAATGTGCGGATCAGTTTTGGTTTAAAAAAAAAGATGTATATAGATTATCAGCTTAAATATAAGTTGCTTACAAGTAAATACAAACAACAAATATATTTTTCCTTAGGATCAGGTACATTCACTAAATCAGAACACTATGGGCGAAAGTTTTCGTGGAATTCGCATCGAAAAATACTCTGGTATAAACACTTTTTCCCAAAACAATTTTGTACTGTTAATCAAAACAATTTTGTACTGTTAATCAAAACAATTTTGTACTGTTAATCAAAACAATTTTGTACGTTAATCATACGTTCCTGAAATGCTTTATCGGGATAGATTTTTTCTATGTTTTTATCTTGAGTACACAACGAAATCACTTAACAGCTTCTGTTATTCAAAGTTGTAATTGTATTTGGAAATAATACGAATGTGTTATTTTTTAGAAGAAATCTTTTAATAATAATGTTAAAACATTGTCTTTTTATATCTTTGTTGTTGACATTGAGGTTCAGCACATTATAAATTGATTGTGATTGAAGGTTTTTTAATCACTTTACTTTAATAATTCTTTATCTTCTAATTTCTGATTCTGCTTCTATATTAGTTCACCGCGTGTACCAGCTAAATGTATATAGTTTTTGTTTATTAGACCTTTCTGTGACAGTTACGTTTTCAACTTTCGCATATTTTTTAAGTGCTTTGTGTTCATTCTACTTCAAATATGACATAAAAAAGAAATGTACTAACTGAAGTACTGGAGAGGTAGAGATTATCTGATTACCTTTTAGATCGAAACTACACGAGATTCAATACCGTTATAAGAATTGTTACTTATGTCATAAGATTCATTTAAAATTTGAAGAAAAAGATGAGAAGTATCGTAATACAAGGCAAATCAATTCTTCTCCCTGATGCAGAAATTGAAAATTCAAAGAATTATTTCTTCAGAAAGGCTACACTTGAAGTGAAAGAATTCGTAAAAGAACCAAGGTACAGAAAGTTAGGAAATAAAAGAAAAGGTATCTTATATAATGTCGGTCGAATGCTTCCTTTTGAAAACGTCAATAGTGTTGGAACTCCTCCGAATGTCATGAAAGACTTAGGCACTGCTACATTCTCTGTGTGCATCTCCAGCGTATAGTATTATGAATGAAGTACATTGGTATAGTGATGTTGCAAAACATTCTGGAATTGAAACTGTGTACCGTTATGTTTTACAATTTAGTGATATTTTAGATGGCACGTATTTGATGAAATTGTTTCGGAAACAAAGTGAGAGATGCCGATTCCTGACTAAGAAACACATCAATGTAGCCATAGGCCCAATCTTAAATGCAAACATCACAATTGCACTTGCATTTTATTTTACACAGGTAGATTTAGCAGGACCATTTCCGTCTTACCCAACACGTTGCAAGAGAAAGACAGTAAAAATTTGGATTGCTGCATTTTGCTGCACTACAACGTCAGCGGTAAAGATCAAGGTAATGGTTGACTATAGTGTGGAGAGTTTTATACAAAGCTTTCTAAGGTTCGCATGCAAAGTAGGATACCTATACCACCGGACAAGTGTCGTCAAACTGGCAATAAAATATATTTCAAAAGGAATCATATCATTACAATGAAAAAACCACATATAGAAACGGGAGACATTAAGCGTGGAAAGATAACACTAAACATTTAAAGGTTGACACAACAGTTCTAGAAATAATCAGGATTGAGTTATCAGAGAGCATCCTGCTTCTCTTTGCACTAGTTCGATATCGGGCATCTCCATAAATCCCTCTTTTTGTGCGTGCGTGATCTACGGATTGACAGAATCATCAATCTTAGCAGACTGTAATTAACTCTTGTTCGTATACAACTAACAGTTGCATTAAATTTGTTGTTATTCTTTAGCGATATATGCTCTGCTAACTTAGCGTAAAATCTGCAACACCCTCGTCCCATTCCTCCAGTAGCGCTAAAAACAAGTGGTGTAAACGAACCATTTTCAGTTTGTATGATTCTATCATTATATGCTCTTTTCTTCGACTTTTCGTCCGTGTCATACGCTTTTTTCATAGAAATGTTGCTATAGCATCGAGCTTGTGGGTTGAATACCCTTACATCGAAATGCGCTCTCTGTCCATAAATCTCTGGCTGCAATGTCAACACGCGCCTCGTCTTGTTGATTGTTGGATGCAATACGCTCACCCGTTAATGGTTCGAGACATGGCTCTGTTTCAACGTCCTTGCACACTTCAAATAATAGCTGAGCTGTAATATCCCTTAATTCGTTGTGTCGCCTTGCAACGAATCCTCCAGTATGACAACTCAGTGCATGCTGCAGAGTAAATGGTGAACCGCATGCACATCGTTCCGGTAATCTGGTAAGTGGTAGGCTGTATCGCAAGCAAATAGCATCCCAGAACGATCTTTTATCTAATGTAAAACCATGTTTTTCTAACGGGAGGACTGTCAACCAGTTGTATGCACCGCTTTCTGTTAAACAATCAAGTGTACGCAGTTGCGATTCGTTTACGGACATGGCTTTTACGGCTCTTAACTGTTCTTTATTTCATTGTCATCAAAATGTAAGCTGTAGTTCGTTCACAAAACTCAACTTTATGGACATAAAGACTGCTTCACACTTGAAGATGAATGTTCAATTCAAGACGTGTCCACTAGGTGGTCATAACTTCAACGGGAAAATGAGAGGAAAATTAAGGAAATTAAAGCTTCAATCGAGACAAATGCTCATAATGAGAGATTATAGATTTGACATTTGAAGACCTTATCGTTAATCTTCTCAACACGATAAATGATTCACCACTAGCGCTAGAAAATTTCGTTTTTGACTTCAAGCTGATGGATTTTCACACCAAACCGACTGTTACAAGAGCGAAGTAATGACCGCAGTTCGACCGGAGGATTTGATTTGGTATTATAACCTAAGAAATTGTTACGACAAAATCAAAAGGTATCGAAGTTTGTGTAATATCACATATGCCAAAGTTAATGCATCATTAAAAATGGTTCAATAGCGGTCGTGGTATAAAAGCCGGCCACATGGTGCTATTTCTGAAGGAGAAAAATCCTCTATGCTGCACATATCAATACAGAATAATGACGTCAGTTACAGTCGATAAAGATGAAAAGGTTCGTAGATGCCATGTGAATATCGAGGTTCTAGCGAAAATGTGAACCATATAACACAGAATTCTGTTAGATACTTAGTATTAATTCATGCTATCGACGAATTAAGCATAATGGAGGACTTAGCAGAGTTATCTCATACGGTCATATGTAAAAATCTTTACTTAAGAATTAATGGTATTAACAAATCTCGGAATTCCGTTAGCGGAGTATAAAGTTGTGTTATTGTATTAGAAGATTCATTCAACTTTAAACTTTAGATTTTAAAGTTCTTCAACTAAACTTTCAACTTTCAAGTTTTTCAACAAAGCGTTCAATTCTTTCAATCTGTTTATTTTGTTGTGGCAAGCTGGTATGTTTATACGATTTACTACGTTTTTACTACCACCCGTTTGGCAAATGTGTAAAAATACACAATTATAAATAATTCAGCACTCACAAAGACGTAAACAGAATTAATTTATAGTCGGACTTTTTTATGGCGCAGTTGACCAAACCAGTCAGCCTGGTCTTTAAAATCAACACTCCAACATGACCTTTTATTCAGCTGTCGTGCCACAGCGCAACTTTCGCCTCTCCTTCAAATCTCGAAATATCCAAGCAATTTGTTTAGTCGGCGCGTGAAAACGCCGCTGGAATAGGATTAGATCCTACTCTTTCGCCTGGTCACTGTAACCAGACGAAATGTTTTAAGAGAATCTGATTCTGAAGTCTGATCGGCTTGCATTTTTTTTACCGCTTTAAGCTCTCTAAACTTACATGAAGCATTTTGCAAGTTCAAGATAATATACCTATTTATTTCAAATGACGGAACAACATTGTAGAAGTTATGTACAAAACAGGCTAATTAATGGCAACCTTAAAAGGCATAGGGAACAAAATAACACACCAACAAGAAGCCGAAATCTGTTAGCCTGCAAGGGCTTTTTTCATTTTTTAATTACATTGTATGTAATTTAGCTATGGTTTAAAAATACAAGTTATTTATAGTACTAGTTGTGAATTCTTTGGTTTTAAGGTCTTGTTTTAATGTGTACTAAAGCATACTTTTAATTTGTTTTGATTTTTTTCAATTGTTGTTATAATTGGTTAGCATTAGCAATTTGGTCAATTTGACTCTGAGCTTCAGTTTATCCATGACTAAATCTAAGATTCCTAGTTGTTAATTTAATCCTCAAAGTTTTAAAAAGAATGAGCAAAAAAGGTTGCTTGCTTATTAAAGGCGCGTAATCACCCTGTAGGCAACTTTTTTTGAGGTGCCTATTTTATTGTAAAAATTGAAAGATATACATGAGAAAACATTACCCAGAAAATTTTATTGAAAACTGACAACCAGAACATGTTCAAATGTTTCATGGAAATAACAAACTCACCCCAATTTCTCTTCGCCTACAGAACCGCCATTGCATTTCATTGCACGAATCATGCGATAATAAATGCACGGCTTAATCGATCACATGGTTGCTGGATTCATGCCATTACAGAAAAAATAATGAAGGAGGGAGAGTATCCGTAGCTGTGTTACCATCGTAATGCTTTTACAAATGCATCAACAGAGTTCCGAACATGATAAATCAGATAAATCAATCGAAGTTTCTGTGTTATTCTTTATTATTTAAACGTTTTAACTTACTGAAATCAGACTTCTTTGCAACACTGACCACTTCTTGTTGTTGTTTCTGAAGACAGCTTCGCCTCGCTAGCTGTCTTACTTTTTGATTATTTTCCTTTGTTCAAACAGTTAGTCGTTTCCTTATGGAGACAGTATCAAATCTACACAATTAGAATACCTAAATATTCAGAATTTCATGCCTTTCATGCTCTAAATTTAATTATCTCCATAGTGCTTCAACTATCTTCAACTATCACAATGAGCATTCTTCCCAGTTGGGATTTCTTGCCTATAAAATACAATAATCCCAGTCAGCTAATAAAAAAAGAAAGAGCGTGATAATCAATAATTATCATAATTAATAACCACGAGGCAATGCTGTGATTTCTTCTTTCTGTTTTGTTTTGTCTGGTCTCCAAAAACAATGGCGAATAGAATAGAAAAAAATTAAATCTAAGTGGAGAAAGTGATACGGATGTTTTTACGCTCGGCCTCTTTTTTAGACAGAACCAAAATTTCTTTCCACATTTTGATGCCATATTTTACAAAGAAAAACAATCCAAAAAGAACAGCGTGAACGGAGTCAACCATAATGGCGATTTTATCGAACTCCATCTCAGTGCTCATTTAAAGATAAGGCCGTTTGTTTACCTACGGTTTCACACGAACATTTTGCGACGGTCCGCTTATTAGACGAGAATAAGAGATCAACAAGACCGTTAAATATGGCGGCTGGAAAAAAACCCCAATAAATTCAAGATATTGAAGTACTATTATTTCCATTTCTAGTAGGTTTTATAACCTCAAATTTTCAGGAAAGTTATAACTCCGTCTGAACTTTGAAATAAATATAAAAAATTAATGTTAATGTTATGTTAATTTTTTTCGATAAGGTTGATTACGCGCCTTTAATATAAGCCTCGATTTCCAAAAGTAGTATTTTGTTTTTAATCTTGGATTTTAGATGCTTTAATCTAATTTGACAAACACATCTACTGTTTCTAAGAATTGTGGTAACTGAATAACTAAAAAAAACAGACCTATAAAGGTCCTCGCTATGAAATTTTCAGTGCAAAAATAGGCAAATTGGCATTTGCACCCCCTACATCCCCTGCAGTACGCGCATGTTTCGCTTCGCAAAAGATACAAGTATGTGTCGTTTCGCTGAACATTTCGCCTAAGAAGAAGAAAATCTTGTATCCGCCCCTGAGGCAGGTTAACACTTACGTATTGGTTCTATTTCCTTGATTAGAAATTATGTCAAGGCACCTTCATTGAATTATATTGTCAAATAAAGGCTTAATTTGTACAACAAACATAGCAGTGGTTGAAAGAAGTTTTGAAAACACTTAAAAACGGTTTAAATGCGCGTAATCACCTTGAGATTTTTTGGGAAATTGCTATTTGAAACGTAATTATCGCAACTTTGAATTTTCCTAAATTTTAAAAAAAACAATTTACTACACTGATTTCTCCTTTCTTTTCTAAAAAACGTTCTTAAGAAGTACCATAAGGTTCGAATGATTTTTTATCAAGGAAACAGAGCATAATTTTTTACTATCAGGATCAACCTCGAGCCTAGGGACACACTCGCCGTCCGAGATTGTCAAAAGAAAAAAAGAGAGCCCTGTGAATAAGTTTATACCAGGATATCTTTGCATCAGAAATCATTTTGGCAAAAATAATTGCGAAATAACCTAAATGCGAATTCAGAGCTGGAAAAAATGGAATTTACGACATTTATTTGCATCATGTATTTATATTTTTATACTAATTGCGCGTTCCATAAGTTTCCCTAATTGAAATAAACAAAATAAATCAGAAATCTCAATGACAATAATTATAAAAAAAATAACACGGTAGTAAGAAAAATAGAGACATTTCGAAAAATTCGGACGAAATATCTATGATTGGACAAAATGCAATGATTACTTACGTGCGTGTGCTAGTATTGCGGCAATTTTTGTCTATTTGCGGTTATGTGAAATTTCTATGGCAAGAACTAGATATAATTTCGGGAATAAAGTAAAAGTCTTGAGTATTATTTAAAATCCTTATGCATAAGCATTATACGTCGTCGCGTAGAATGTTTTCACGGGGAGCGACATTTTGTTTTTCGTTTTTTCCGCGTTTATTTATACCCTAACCCCCTGTCTGCATAAATGCGCTATTTTGATTTGATAAAAAAAATGAAATATAATTATGTGTGACGTTCTCTTTATATAATAATTAAACCGGTATTGTCTCTGATAAAGTTTTTAGCGCTTTATCTTCTTCACAAAAATCTTCACAAAAAAGTTCATACGCAAGTTAGTCTCCAGCCCGTTTGTTTGAATTGTACAAGGCTGGAAGACTATGCTTTAAGTTTATCTAGCTGGGCATCATTGCGACAATCCTAATTAAGTTACCAGAGGGGTGGGTCAAATTGACAAACTCTGATTTTTTTTAAAAAGCAACAATGAAACCTCTCCCCTCTTATTATCTTTTGTGAAAACATAACTTTGTTCATGTACAATTCGTAGATAATCGTAGTATGAAACAAAATAGAAGTACAAAACAAGATTTTGCGATGCTTATATCTCCCAAGAGAATGCAATCTGGTTAATCTCTCTCACGAAACTAAAATTATAAAAATTTGAATTTCAAATTAGCAGAAAGAAGAAAGTTCTTGCGATAACGTCGCAAAAATACAACGTTTTTATCTTGGAAATTCTCTATTTACGTTGATTATTTAAAAAAGTTGCGAAGTGTATCAACTTTGAAGTGCATTTGCCAGGGGTAAAGTTTTTCTAATTTTTCTAATTTTTGTTGTTTCCACTTCGCAAAGGATAGTATTTTAATATTCAACGACTGTCAAACGCATTTTTGGTTGTTAAATATTTCTTTGGGAGGTCAATTTGTCAAAAATAGGGTATTTTAGCCCGTTTTAACCATGTTTTGATAGCGCATTTGCCAGGGCAATTTAATTTTAGTTTTTAATAGGTTTAGGTTTTCTACAGAGCTTACGTGCTATATTTATGGAATCAATGACTGTCAGTGAAAAAATTAGAAGTATTTTTAAGAAAATGCAACTCAGGAAAAATAAAAATCAGTTTTTTTGTGTCGTGCACCATATACTTTCACATGCGAAGTCGTTTTACTGTAAGAAACCCCTTGGTTTTTTTAAAAAAAATTAAAATGGCAGTAAAACATGTCGTTAAATTCTACTCGACGTTTTGATCACTAATTGCTAATTGTTCTTTAAGACGCCATCCAAAAACTTAATTAAACTGCAATTTTTGTTAGGAATGTTTGTTCACTCATTCTTTCGCGATTAAAGATTAAAAGATAAGATATAACTGATCGGAAAAAAATGTCAAACACAACCACTGTTGTATGTTTTTATTACGTTTTCAAAAGCATGCAGTTTGTTCATGCAAAACAAAATATACTGTAGTAAGGCGTGACAGAGTGTTAAAGATAGTGTGTCTAGAAGTGCTTTTTAAGCTACAACCACCTTTAAAGCCACACCTTAAAAAATTATTTGCCTTACCTAACAGACAAAATACCAAAAAAGTACAAGAACTTGGGTCAAAAGAGATGTACAGGGTAATACCAAGATCTACAATCTGGGTCAAAATTATGTTGAAACAAGAAAACTAAGTTGGGCCCCACAAGTTATTAACAGGTTATTTCTATATTAGTCAACGCATTTTGAACTCGTCCAAATTAAGTTGACATTGTTCAGAGTAGACTTAGGGCTATTGTTTCATTAGGCTATTTGGTTAAATACAACTCCTGTGCTAATTGCTGCTGACATCGGTATGACCTTTTTACACGTATTTTGGAACCTTCATTGGCCCTGCAGGAATAATTTCAGTGTGCGGCATGCTATAGAATGCGCTTATCAAATTTTAAACTCGACTAGTTTATCCTAGGTGTGGATGCCGACTGCAGAGCATTGACCGTTTGGCGCTTTAGTCCATATTTAAAAAATAAAGAAAAAACTGCTTTTGTCTTAATATTTTTATCCAAAATTGTAGTTCATACAAAAAATTCCAACAACAGTTACAATTAATAGAAGAATTAAAAATGGTAGCATGCAAAGTTATAACAAAACAAAAAAAGTACAGTTTGTCTTCAGTGTTTTTGCTTGTTTGTTTGTTTACTTTCGTACACTAAACATACACTTTTAAAATTAGAGCTGGTTACAAACAAACACATACAAATCCAATCATAAACTTCGTAATAAAATTCAAATTCAACAAGTTATATTTTCGTTCTGAACAAACAAGCTGTTTAGCTTTTTCTCGGTTCGTATTTTTAATTTAGTGTATCTTTCTTCAAAATTTTTCTGCTAAGATTCCAACAACTGCTGTCCCTATCCCTCCAAGGGTACCAATCCATCCCAAGATGTAGCTCCATCCAAACTTGATGGTTGAACCAAGATTTATCTTACTGCTAAAAATAACCAAGGCAAGTGCCATGCAGCCTGCGGCAGCGAATAAGAAAATAGATGCGAACAATCCTTTAACTTTATCGGAAACTACTCCTAAAATCGATATAAGTATACCACCAACTGAGGCTAAACATGATATAATGGCGAATGCGCGAACAGCTTTGAACCAATCCTCAAGGTTCTTACCACCACCAACGTTATCATCAATAGAAACGCACTTTACGTGTTCACATGCTTTCCACAACCCTTGTCCAACATCACTACTGAATTTACTCACAACCCAGTAATTTCCACCGGTACATGCTGCAAGAAAGATGAATGCACCAATGCTACCAACGATCAGTAGAATTTTACCCACGCCCATTTTATCAAGAACTAAAAAAAATGTTTATTTACGTCGAATTTGAAAAAAGCACAAAATGGTACAAAATAAATCAGCTTTGTGAAGATACTCTTTGATGTTTTTTATTAATTTTTTTTAAAAAATAAAAATTATTTAACTTATTTTTAAATAAATGAGAATATACTTACAAATTTTATCTAACCTTTAACCGGCGAGTTCAAAACAAGAAATGAAAACTTCAAAGTAAATTACCATTTCATGCACATGCTCGTGACATACCCAAATTCCCAATTCAAACTTGATTGGACACAAAGTTTCTAATACTTTAGGCAGGTACTTTATATAATGGAAAATTTGTGGGAGTGGCTACATCTAAGATAATTTTAATAGTAAACTTAACAGTCATGCCTAAATAATTTAATCTTAAAATGTTTTATATCGTAAAAAGATAAAAAAAACATTCAGTTGTTGCTTAGCTACCTGTTGCTCATTGATCATTCAATTGAGGGAAGTCCATCTAATGTTTTTAAATTTTATATTACTTGTTTTTGCTTACAAACAATGCGTGTGCTTCCATATTGTTTTATATTTTTATGCAATTGCTTAATCATAAAAATGATGGAAATACTTCATAATTGTTTGTCTAACCCTTTTTTACTGGTCTGTCACACCCCCATCAGAATTAAAATTACTAAAATCCTTATATGCACAGGCTAAAACTATCTAAAGGAGGCCTGCCTTGGCAGTTAAAAATTTGAAACAGACGAAATAAATAATTCTTTAACACGTTTTCATACCTACGGGAACGTCCGTAAAACGTCTTTTTTGCGTCTGTCAAAAACGTCGTTTGGGCGTTACATTTTTTGGCGGTTCTTTTCATCTAGTGTATAAAAGACGTTTTAAAGAAGGATCGTATTTACTGGGTGCTTATATACCCAACTGGTGTAAAAAAGAGAAAAATTACATTATCTTTCTTGTCCATTAGAAACAAAATAAATACGAACATGAAGTTACCTTTATAGCAGAAATTCAAACAAAAGTAGCTCCTCCTTTCAAGATAAGGCTGTACTTTTTTGTAATTAAGTTTCCCGAATGGCAATCATTTCACACTCTTTGTGAAAATATTTCCAGCTAGCGTTAACTTTTTCATTAGTCAGTAAAATATAACGGCTACTCATTTTACTCACTTTATTGATGAATTTTCGCAACTAAACAGCTAGAACAATCCAAGATCTTTAACATAAAACATCACACTACACAAAAGCCCAACAAGGTTTGTTTTTGTTCTTGGTTAAACTTCATACTTAAACGTTTTTTTTTTTTTTTGCTAACTTGGTCCAACTGAAAATAGCGCAATCTTTAACATCGATGTGCTACACAAACATGGAGTATATCTTTACACAACCGGATTTTGACTTCAACAATTCTTTGAGACTAGTCTGAATCTAAAGTATTTTAAAGTTCGTGTCAGGATTAATCTCAGAGCTGCCAACACAAAGTCGCAGTATTTAATACACGTTGTTTAAATTTAAATAAAAGAAGGATTTTTACATGTGATAGACATGACACTGGTAATAGTTGTTCAAAAATTGTCACCACAAGTAGTTACATAGTCTATTTCTATATCAGACTCACATATTTTGAACTTGTCAGCGATGTCAATGATCAGTAGAATTTTACCCACGCCTATTTTACTAAGAACTAAAAAAACGTTATTTAGGTCGAATTTTAAATTTTAGAAATAGAGAAACTTTGTGAAGAAATGCTTTCTCTTTTATTAAGTGTTTTTAAGAAATGAAAAATTTTTTTGTTTTGAAAAATGCATGCACTGAGTTAAGTATGAATTTTCTCACATTATTTTTTAATACATGAGAATATACTTAAAAATATGGGGTAATAGTTGGAAATTAGTTTTGACTCAATGATTTTTTGTTTACGGCGTTAGTGAGTTATGAGTTTTTCATTACAATACTCACGAAATTATTTACGTCCTAAATTTTAGGTGAGTATTTAAATATTCGCACACAAGCAACTCGCGAGCGCTCATTGTCACTTTCGTTCTATTACACACTTCATATTTTCTAAGGAAAACGAGAGGGGTCTTTTGCAATTGCAAGGAGTTTGATTGGATACTTCCCTGTCGGGCAGGTGAAACATGTTTCACAGAAACAGGGAAGAAACGGTACCTGCTCCTGATGACGGCCGTTTTGGCAAGCCGATCATTCTCGTTGTTTTGGCAGTCTACACCTATTGTTTTTCTTCCGTTCTGTTTCATTTCATTTTGAGTTAAAATACTTTTACTTTAATAGCATAACGTTAAGGCGCGCTAATTTTTACAATTTCCAAGCGTTGATAATTTGTTTTTTTGAACAAACGGGTTGCTGGACGAAAAGAAACGCAATAACTCGTTTACCTACAGGCACTATTTCCGCAACTTTATACTATAAATCTAAATAAGCAGAAAAAGATTCAAAAAGTAATACTTGTAATTAGTTTTGACTCGATGATTTTTTGTTTACGGCGTTATTCACACTAAGTGAGTTACGAGTTTGTTATCACAATATATTTCCTATATTTCACAACTACTTCCTAATTTTCAGACATTCCAACAATCGGACAAGGTAGTTGCATTGTCAAAACCACAATCATTTCCTTATGAAATAATTTCTAAACCGCGAATAATAATTAATGAACTTTATAGTTAGCGGCTGATGTTGTCTTTTACCAAGTGAAAAATGCTACCAAAAATTCCCTTCAGTCTTGTTGCACCAGCATCGCACCTAGCGCTAATTCGAGATGAGCAAGTGTGTTAAAGGAATAGCGAACAAAAAATTGTTTTGTGACGAACAGAAAGTAAGTTTTAGCTGGAGAAAAAAAATATAGATTTCTACATCCTAAAATCTACTGAGATAACTACTTTGATAACAAATAAATAGCAAATATTTCACAACTAAGTATCCATATATCTTTCTAACAACATTTTTACAGAATTTTCATAGCCGTATAAGGTGAAAATAAATAAGTTTTAGATTGACTTACCAGTAAATTGTAGAAGTAAGGTCTTTGACTTGAGATAACTAAGAATATTTTACGTACAACAGTAGTAACAGTATTTTACAACCTTCGTTTAAACGTCTTTGAACTTAAGAATATCTTTTATGACCAACAACAATATTTTCTTCATGAGTGTCTTTTTCACAAGAAACTTCAACGATAAAGTTTGTTATGATGAGATGACGCCAAATTTTAATAAATATACAGACCGGAAACATTCAACATAAAATCGAACGCTCAATATGATGGCTTCATCTTTGTTTACGAATCTTTCTTTACTTTTCTTTATCTTTACTCACAAAGTAAATATCAATTTGTTAAGTAGATAGTATAGCTAGTATAAAATAATAAAAAATATGTCCGTCGCATGTTGTTTAAAATTTTTTGCTATTTTGACCTTCAACTTTTTTTATTCGTTATTTTGTGTGTATTGAACTGTGATCATAACAATAAAGAAAAATACATTCCATTGTTTTTTAATTAAGACACCCCGTTTAGAAATAATTCATTTTCAATATTAAAACATTTTAGTCTTTGTTTCTAGACTTTTTTTTGATTCAAAGAATTATTTCTTCAGAAAGGCTACATTTGAAGTGAAAGAATTCGTAAAGGAACCAAGGTACAGAAAGTTAGGAAATAAAAGAAAAGGTATCTTATATAATGTCGGTCGAATGCTTCCTTTTGAAAACGTCAATAGTGTTGGAACTCCTCCGAATGTCACGAAAGACTTAGGCACTGCTACACTGCTACATTCTGTGTGTCCATCACAGATAAACATTCATCTCCAGCGTATAGTATTGTGAATGAAGTACATTGGTACAGTGATGTTGCAAAACATTCTGGAATTGAAACTGTGTACCGTTATGTTTTACAATTTAGTTATATTTTAGATGGCACGTATTTGATGAAATTGTTTCGGAAACAATGTGACAGGTGCCGATTCCTGACTAAGAAACACATCGATGTAGCCATGGCCAGGCCCAATCTTAAATGCAAACATCACAATTGCACTTGCATTTTATTTTACACAGGTAGATTTAGCAGGACCATTTCCGTCTTACCCAACACGTTGCAAGAGAAAGACAGTAAAAATTTGGATTGCTGTATTTTGCTGCACTACAACATCAGCTGTAAAGATCAAGGTAATGGTTGACTATAGTGCGGAGAGTTTTATGCAAAGCTTTTTAAGGTTTGCATGCGAAGTAGGATACCTATACCACCGGACAAGTTTCGTCAAACTGGCAAAAAAATATATTTCAAAAAGAATCATTTCATTACAATAAAAAAACCACATATAGAAACGGGAGACATTAAGCGTGGAAAGATAACACTAAACATTCAAAGGTTGACACTACAGTTCTAGAAATAATCAGGATTGAGTTATCAGAGAGCATCCTACTTCTCTTTGCACTAGTTCGATATCTCCATAAATCTCCTCTTTTTGTGCGTGCGTGATCCACGGATTGACAGAATCATCGATCTTAGCAGACTGTAATTAACTCTTGTTCGCATATAACTAAAAGTTGCACTAAATTTGTTGTTCTTCTTAAACGATATATGCTCTGCTAACTTAGCGTAAAATCTGCAACACCCTCGTCCCATTCCTCCAGTAGTGCTAAAAACAAGTGGTGTAAACGAACCATTTTCAGTTTGTATGATTCTATGCTCTTTTCTTCGACTTTTCGTTCGTGTCATACGCTTTTTCCATAGTAATGTTGCTATAGCATCGAGCTTGTGGGTTGAATGCACCGCTTTCTGTTGAACAATCAAGTGTACTCATTTGCGATTCGTTTACGGACATGGCTTTTACGGCTCTTAACTGTTCTTCATTTCATTGTCGTCAAACTGTAAGCTGTAGTTCGTCCACGAAACTCAACTTTATGGACATAAAGACTGCTTCACACTTGAAGATGAATGTTCAATTCAAGACGTGTCCACTAGGTGGTCATAACTTCAACGGGAAATTGAGAGTAAAATTAAGGAAATTAAAGCTTCAATCGAGACAAATGCTCACAATGAGAGATTATAGATTTGACATTTGGAGACCTTATCGTTAATCTTCTCAACACGATAAATGATTCACCACTAGCGCTAGAAAATTTCGTTTTTGACTTCAAGCTGATGGATTTTCACACGAAACCGACTGTTACAAGAGCGAAGTAATGACCGCAGTTCGACCGGAGGATTTGATTTGGTATTTTAGCCTAAGAAATTGTTACGACAAAAACAGAAGGTATCGAAGTTTGTGTAATATCACATATGCCAAAGTTAATGCATCATTAAAAATGGTTTAATAGCGGTCGTGGTATAAAAGCCGGCCACATGGTGCTATTTCTGAAGGAGAAAAATCCTCTATGCTGCACATATCAATACAGAATAATGACGTCAGTTACAGTCGATAAAGATGAAAAGGTTCGTAGATGCGATGTGAATATCGAAGTTCTAGCGAAAATGTGAACCATATAACACAGAATTCTGTTAGATACTTAGTATTAATTCATGCTATCGACGAATTAAGCATAATGGAGGACTTAGCAGAGTTATCTCATACGGTCATATGTAAAAATCTTTACTTAAGAATTAATGGTATTAACAAATCTCGGAATTCCGTTAGCGGAGTATAAAGTTGTGTTATTGTATTAGAAGATTCATTCAACTTTAAACTTTAGATTTTAAAGTTCTTCAACTAACTTTCAACTTTCAAGTTTTTCAACAAAGCGTTCAATTCTTTCAATCTGTTTATTTTGTTGTGGCAAGCTGGTATGTTTATACGATTTACTACGTTTTTACTACCACCCGTTTGGCAAATGTGTAAAAATACACAATTATAAATAATTCAGCACTCACAAAGACGTAAACAGAATTAATTTATAGTCGGACTTTTTTATGGCGCAGTTGACCAAACCAGTCAGCCTGGTCTTTAAAATCAACACTCCAACATGACCTTTTATTCAGCTGTCGTGCCACAGCGCAACTTTCGCCTCTCCTTCAAATCTCGAAATATCCAAGCAATTTGTTTAGTCGGCGCGTGAAAACGCCGCTGGAATAGGATTAGATCCTACTCTTTCGCCTGGTCACTGTAACCAGACGAAATGTTTTAAGAGAATCTGATTCTGAAGTCTGATCGGCTTGCATTTTTTTTACCGCTTTAAGCTCTCTAAACTTACATGAAGCATTTTGCAAGTTCAAGATAATATACCTATTTATTTCAAATGACGGAACAACATTGTAGAAGTTATGTACAAAACAGGCTAATTAATGGCAACCTTAAAAGGCATAGGGAACAAAATAACACACCAACAAGAAGCCGAAATCTGTTAGCCTGCAAGGGCTTTTTTCATTTTTTAATTACATTGTATGTAATTTAGCTATGGTTTAAAAATACAAGTTATTTATAGTACTAGTTGTGAATTCTTTGGTTTTAAGGTCTTGTTTTAATGTGTACTAAAGCATACTTTTAATTTGTTTTGATTTTTTTCAATTGTTGTTATAATTGGTTAGCATTAGCAATTTGGTCAATTTGACTCTGAGCTTCAGTTTATCCATGACTAAATCTAAGATTCCTAGTTGTTAATTTAATCCTCAAAGTTTTAAAAAGAATGAGCAAAAAAGGTTGCTTGCTTATTAAAGGCGCGTAATCACCCTGTAGGCAACTTTTTTTGAGGTGCCTATTTTATTGTAAAAATTGAAAGATATACATGAGAAAACATTACCCAGAAAATTTTATTGAAAACTGACAACCAGAACATGTTCAAATGTTTCATGGAAATAACAAACTCACCCCAATTTCTCTTCGCCTACAGAACCGCCATTGCATTTCATTGCACGAATCATGCGATAATAAATGCACGGCTTAATCGATCACATGGTTGCTGGATTCATGCCATTACAGAAAAAATAATGAAGGAGGGAGAGTATCCGTAGCTGTGTTACCATCGTAATGCTTTTACAAATGCATCAACAGAGTTCCGAACATGATAAATCAGATAAATCAATCGAAGTTTCTGTGTTATTCTTTATTATTTAAACGTTTTAACTTACTGAAATCAGACTTCTTTGCAACACTGACCACTTCTTGTTGTTGTTTCTGAAGACAGCTTCGCCTCGCTAGCTGTCTTACTTTTTGATTATTTTCCTTTGTTCAAACAGTTAGTCGTTTCCTTATGGAGACAGTATCAAATCTACACAATTAGAATACCTAAATATTCAGAATTTCATGCCTTTCATGCTCTAAATTTAATTATCTCCATAGTGCTTCAACTATCTTCAACTATCACAATGAGCATTCTTCCCAGTTGGGATTTCTTGCCTATAAAATACAATAATCCCAGTCAGCTAATAAAAAAAGAAAGAGCGTGATAATCAATAATTATCATAATTAATAACCACGAGGCAATGCTGTGATTTCTTCTTTCTGTTTTGTTTTGTCTGGTCTCCAAAAACAATGGCGAATAGAATAGAAAAAAATTAAATCTAAGTGGAGAAAGTGATACGGATGTTTTTACGCTCGGCCTCTTTTTTAGACAGAACCAAAATTTCTTTCCACATTTTGATGCCATATTTTACAAAGAAAAACAATCCAAAAAGAACAGCGTGAACGGAGTCAACCATAATGGCGATTTTATCGAACTCCATCTCAGTGCTCATTTAAAGATAAGGCCGTTTGTTTACCTACGGTTTCACACGAACATTTTGCGACGGTCCGCTTATTAGACGAGAATAAGAGATCAACAAGACCGTTAAATATGGCGGCTGGAAAAAAACCCCAATAAATTCAAGATATTGAAGTACTATTATTTCCATTTCTAGTAGGTTTTATAACCTCAAATTTTCAGGAAAGTTATAACTCCGTCTGAACTTTGAAATAAATATAAAAAATTAATGTTAATGTTATGTTAATTTTTTTCGATAAGGTTGATTACGCGCCTTTAATATAAGCCTCGATTTCCAAAAGTAGTATTTTGTTTTTAATCTTGGATTTTAGATGCTTTAATCTAATTTGACAAACACATCTACTGTTTCTAAGAATTGTGGTAACTGAATAACTAAAAAAAACAGACCTATAAAGGTCCTCGCTATGAAATTTTCAGTGCAAAAATAGGCAAATTGGCATTTGCACCCCCTACATCCCCTGCAGTACGCGCATGTTTCGCTTCGCAAAAGATACAAGTATGTGTCGTTTCGCTGAACATTTCGCCTAAGAAGAAGAAAATCTTGTATCCGCCCCTGAGGCAGGTTAACACTTACGTATTGGTTCTATTTCCTTGATTAGAAATTATGTCAAGGCACCTTCATTGAATTATATTGTCAAATAAAGGCTTAATTTGTACAACAAACATAGCAGTGGTTGAAAGAAGTTTTGAAAACACTTAAAAACGGTTTAAATGCGCGTAATCACCTTGAGATTTTTTGGGAAATTGCTATTTGAAACGTAATTATCGCAACTTTGAATTTTCCTAAATTTTAAAAAAAACAATTTACTACACTGATTTCTCCTTTCTTTTCTAAAAAACGTTCTTAAGAAGTACCATAAGGTTCGAATGATTTTTTATCAAGGAAACAGAGCATAATTTTTTACTATCAGGATCAACCTCGAGCCTAGGGACACACTCGCCGTCCGAGATTGTCAAAAGAAAAAAAGAGAGCCCTGTGAATAAGTTTATACCAGGATATCTTTGCATCAGAAATCATTTTGGCAAAAATAATTGCGAAATAACCTAAATGCGAATTCAGAGCTGGAAAAAATGGAATTTACGACATTTATTTGCATCATGTATTTATATTTTTATACTAATTGCGCGTTCCATAAGTTTCCCTAATTGAAATAAACAAAATAAATCAGAAATCTCAATGACAATAATTATAAAAAAAATAACACGGTAGTAAGAAAAATAGAGACATTTCGAAAAATTCGGACGAAATATCTATGATTGGACAAAATGCAATGATTACTTACGTGCGTGTGCTAGTATTGCGGCAATTTTTGTCTATTTGCGGTTATGTGAAATTTCTATGGCAAGAACTAGATATAATTTCGGGAATAAAGTAAAAGTCTTGAGTATTATTTAAAATCCTTATGCATAAGCATTATACGTCGTCGCGTAGAATGTTTTCACGGGGAGCGACATTTTGTTTTTCGTTTTTTCCGCGTTTATTTATACCCTAACCCCCTGTCTGCATAAATGCGCTATTTTGATTTGATAAAAAAAATGAAATATAATTATGTGTGACGTTCTCTTTATATAATAATTAAACCGGTATTGTCTCTGATAAAGTTTTTAGCGCTTTATCTTCTTCACAAAAATCTTCACAAAAAAGTTCATACGCAAGTTAGTCTCCAGCCCGTTTGTTTGAATTGTACAAGGCTGGAAGACTATGCTTTAAGTTTATCTAGCTGGGCATCATTGCGACAATCCTAATTAAGTTACCAGAGGGGTGGGTCAAATTGACAAACTCTGATTTTTTTTAAAAAGCAACAATGAAACCTCTCCCCTCTTATTATCTTTTGTTAAAACATAACTTTGTTCATGTACAATTCGTAGATAATCGTAGTATGAAACAAAATAGAAGTACAAAACAAGATTTTGCGATGCTTATATCTCCCAAGAGAATGCAATCTGGTTAATCTCTCTCACGAAACTAAAATTATAAAAATTTGAATTTCAAATTAGCAGAAAGAAGAAAGTTCTTGCGATAACGTCGCAAAAATACAACGTTTTTATCTTGGAAATTCTCTATTTACGTTGATTATTTAAAAAAGTTGCGAAGTGTATCAACTTTGAAGTGCATTTGCCAGGGGTAAAGTTTTTCTAATTTTTCTAATTTTTGTTGTTTCCACTTCGCAAAGGATAGTATTTTAATATTCAACGACTGTCAAACGCATTTTTGGTTGTTAAATATTTCTTTGGGAGGTCAATTTGTCAAAAATAGGGTATTTTAGCCCGTTTTAACCATGTTTTGATAGCGCATTTGCCAGGGCAATTTAATTTTAGTTTTTAATAGGTTTAGGTTTTCTACAGAGCTTACGTGCTATATTTATGGAATCAATGACTGTCAGTGAAAAAATTAGAAGTATTTTTAAGAAAATGCAACTCAGGAAAAATAAAAATCAGTTTTTTTGTGTCGTGCACCATATACTTTCACATGCGAAGTCGTTTTACTGTAAGAAACCCCTTGGTTTTTTTAAAAAAAATTAAAATGGCAGTAAAACATGTCGTTAAATTCTACTCGACGTTTTGATCACTAATTGCTAATTGTTCTTTAAGACGCCATCCAAAAACTTAATTAAACTGCAATTTTTGTTAGGAATGTTTGTTCACTCATTCTTTCGCGATTAAAGATTAAAAGATAAGATATAACTGATCGGAAAAAAATGTCAAACACAACCACTGTTGTATGTTTTTATTACGTTTTCAAAAGCATGCAGTTTGTTCATGCAAAACAAAATATACTGTAGTAAGGCGTGACAGAGTGTTAAAGATAGTGTGTCTAGAAGTGCTTTTTAAGCTACAACCACCTTTAAAGCCACACCTTAAAAAATTATTTGCCTTACCTAACAGACAAAATACCAAAAAAGTACAAGAACTTGGGTCAAAAGAGATGTACAGGGTAATACCAAGATCTACAATCTGGGTCAAAATTATGTTGAAACAAGAAAACTAAGTTGGGCCCCACAAGTTATTAACAGGTTATTTCTATATTAGTCAACGCATTTTGAACTCGTCCAAATTAAGTTGACATTGTTCAGAGTAGACTTAGGGCTATTGTTTCATTAGGCTATTTGGTTAAATACAACTCCTGTGCTAATTGCTGCTGACATCGGTATGACCTTTTTACACGTATTTTGGAACCTTCATTGGCCCTGCAGGAATAATTTCAGTGTGCGGCATGCTATAGAATGCGCTTATCAAATTTTAAACTCGACTAGTTTATCCTAGGTGTGGATGCCGACTGCAGAGCATTGACCGTTTGGCGCTTTAGTCCATATTTAAAAAATAAAGAAAAAACTGCCTTTGTCTTAATATTTTTATCCAAAATTGTAGTTCATACAAAAAATTCCAACAACAGTTACAATTAATAGAAGAATTAAAAATGGTAGCATGCAAAGTTATAACAAAACAAAAAAAGTACAGTTTGTCTTCAGTGTTTTTGCTTGTTTGTTTGTTTACTTTCGTACACTAAACATACACTTTTAAAATTAGAGCTGGTTACAAACAAACACATACAAATCCAATCATAAACTTCGTAATAAAATTCAAATTCAACAAGTTATATTTTCGTTCTGAACAAACAAGCTGTTTAGCTTTTTCTCGGTTCGTATTTTTAATTTAGTGTATCTTTCTTCAAAATTTTTCTGCTAAGATTCCAACAACTGCTGTCCCTATCCCTCCAAGGGTACCAATCCATCCCAAGATGTAGCTCCATCCAAACTTGATGGTTGAACCAAGATTTATCTTACTGCTAAAAATAACCAAGGCAAGTGCCATGCAGCCTGCGGCAGCGAATAAGAAAATAGATGCGAACAATCCTTTAACTTTATCGGAAACTACTCCTAAAATCGATATAAGTATACCACCAACTGAGGCTAAACATGATATAATGGCGAATGCGCGAACAGCTTTGAACCAATCCTCTAGGTTCTTACCACCACCAACGTTATCATCAATAGAAACGCACTTTACGTGTTCACATGCTTTCCACAACCCTTGTCCAACATCACTACTGAATTTACTCACAACCCAGTAATTTCCACCGGTACATGCTGCAAGAAAGATGAATGCACCAATGCTACCAACGATCAGTAGAATTTTACCCACGCCCATTTTATCAAGAACTAAAAAAAATGTTTATTTACGTCGAATTTGAAAAAAGCACAAAATGGTACAAAATAAATCAGCTTTGTGAAGATACTCTTTGATGTTTTTTATTAATTTTTTTTAAAAAATAAAAATTATTTAACTTATTTTTAAATAAATGAGAATATACTTACAAATTTTATCTAACCTTTAACCGGCGAGTTCAAAACAAGAAATGAAAACTTCAAAGTAAATTACCATTTAATGCACATGCTCGTGACATACCCAAATTCCCAATTCAAACTTGATTGGACACAAAGTTTCTAATACTTTAGGCAGGTACTTTATATAATGGAAAATTTGTGGGAGTGGCTACATCTAAGATAATTTTAATAGTAAACTTAACAGTCATGCCTAAATAATTTAATCTTAAAATGTTTTATATCGTAAAAAGATAAAAAAAACATTCAGTTGTTGCTTAGCTACCTGTTGCTCATTGATCATTCAATTGAGGGAAGTCCATCTAATGTTTTTAAATTTTATATTACTTGTTTTTGCTTACAAACAATGCGTGTGCTTCCATATTGTTTTATATTTTTATGCAATTGCTTAATCATAAAAATGATGGAAATACTTCATAATTGTTTGTCTAACCCTTTTTTACTGGTCTGTCACACCCCCATCAGAATTAAAATTACTAAAATCCTTATATGCACAGGCTAAAACTATCTAAAGGAGGCCTGCCTTGGCAGTTAAAAATTTGAAACAGACGAAATAAATAATTCTTTAACACGTTTTCATACCTACGGGAACGTCCGTAAAACGTCTTTTTTGCGTCTGTCAAAAACGTCGTTTGGGCGTTACATTTTTTGGCGGTTCTTTTCATCTAGTGTATAAAAGACGTTTTAAAGAAGGATCGTATTTACTGGGTGCTTATATACCCAACTGGTGTAAAAAAGAGAAAAATTACATTATCTTTCTTGTCCATTAGAAACAAAATAAATACGAACATGAAGTTACCTTTATAGCAGAAATTCAAACAAAAGTAGCTCCTCCTTTCAAGATAAGGCTGTACTTTTTTGTAATTAAGTTTCCCGAATGGCAATCATTTCACACTCTTTGTGAAAATATTTCCAGCTAGCGTTAACTTTTTCATTAGTCAGTAAAATATAACGGCTACTCATTTTACTCACTTTATTGATGAATTTTCGCAACTAAACAGCTAGAACAATCCAAGATCTTTAACATAAAACATCACACTACACAAAAGCCCAACAAGGTTTGTTTTTGTTCTTGGTTAAACTTCATACTTAAACGTTTTTTTTTTTTTTTTTTTTTTGCTAACTTGGTCCAACTGAAAATAGCGCAATCTTTAACATCGATGTGCTACACAAACATGGAGTATATCTTTACACAACCGGATTTTGACTTCAACAATTCTTTGAGACTAGTCTGAATCTAAAGTATTTTAAAGTTCGTGTCAGGATTAATCTCAGAGCTGCCAACACAAAGTCGCAGTATTTAATACACGTTGTTTAAATTTAAATAAAAGAAGGATTTTTACATGTGATAGACATGACACTGGTAATAGTTGTTCAAAAATTGTCACCACAAGTAGTTACATAGTCTATTTCTATATCAGACTCACATATTTTGAACTTGTCAGCGATGTCAATGATCAGTAGAATTTTACCCACGCCTATTTTACTAAGAACTAAAAAAACGTTATTTAGGTCGAATTTTAAATTTTAGAAATAGAGAAACTTTGTGAAGAAATGCTTTCTCTTTTATTAAGTGTTTTTAAGAAATGAAAAATTTTTTTGTTTTGAAAAATGCATGCACTGAGTTAAGTATGAATTTTCTCACATTATTTTTTAATACATGAGAATATACTTAAAAATATGGGGTAATAGTTGGAAATTAGTTTTGACTCAATGATTTTTTGTTTACGGCGTTAGTGAGTTATGAGTTTTTCATTACAATACTCACGAAATTATTTACGTCCTAAATTTTAGGTGAGTATTTAAATATTCGCACACAAGCAACTCGCGAGCGCTCATTGTCACTTTCGTTCTATTACACACTTCATATTTTCTAAGGAAAACGAGAGGGGTCTTTTGCAATTGCAAGGAGTTTGATTGGATACTTCCCTGTCGGGCAGGTGAAACATGTTTCACAGAAACAGGGAAGAAACGGTACCTGCTCCTGATGACGGCCGTTTTGGCAAGCCGATCATTCTCGTTGTTTTGGCAGTCTACACCTATTGTTTTTCTTCCGTTCTGTTTCATTTCATTTTGAGTTAAAATACTTTTACTTTAATAGCATAACGTTAAGGCGCGCTAATTTTTACAATTTCCAAGCGTTGATAATTTGTTTTTTTGAACAAACGGGTTGCTGGACGAAAAGAAACGCAATAACTCGTTTACCTACAGGCACTATTTCCGCAACTTTATACTATAAATCTAAATAAGCAGAAAAAGATTCAAAAAGTAATACTTGTAATTAGTTTTGACTCGATGATTTTTTGTTTACGGCGTTATTCACACTAAGTGAGTTACGAGTTTGTTATCACAATATATTTCCTATATTTCACAACTACTTCCTAATTTTCAGACATTCCAACAATCGGACAAGGTAGTTGCATTGTCAAAACCACAATCATTTCCTTATGAAATAATTTCTAAACCGCGAATAATAATTAATGAACTTTATAGTTAGCGGCTGATGTTGTCTTTTACCAAGTGAAAAATGCTACCAAAAATTCCCTTCAGTCTTGTTGCACCAGCATCGCACCTAGCGCTAATTCGAGATGAGCAAGTGTGTTAAAGGAATAGCGAACAAAAAATTGTTTTGTGACGAACAGAAAGTAAGTTTTAGCTGGAGAAAAAAAATATAGATTTCTACATCCTAAAATCTACTGAGATAACTACTTTGATAACAAATAAATAGCAAATATTTCACAACTAAGTATCCATATATCTTTCTAACAACATTTTTACAGAATTTTCATAGCCGTATAAGGTGAAAATAAATAAGTTTTAGATTGACTTACCAGTAAATTGTAGAAGTAAGGTCTTTGACTTGAGATAACTAAGAATATTTTACGTACAACAGTAGTAACAGTATTTTACAACCTTCGTTTAAACGTCTTTGAACTTAAGAATATCTTTTATGACCAACAACAATATTTTCTTCATGAGTGTCTTTTTCACAAGAAACTTCAACGATAAAGTTTGTTATGATGAGATGACGCCAAATTTTAATAAATATACAGACCGGAAACATTCAACATAAAATCGAACGCTCAATATGATGGCTTCATCTTTGTTTACGAATCTTTCTTTACTTTTCTTTATCTTTACTCACAAAGTAAATATCAATTTGTTAAGTAGATAGTATAGCTAGTATAAAATAATAAAAAATATGTCCGTCGCATGTTGTTTAAAATTTTTTGCTATTTTGACCTTCAACTTTTTTTATTCGTTATTTTGTGTGTATTGAACTGTGATCATAACAATAAAGAAAAATACATTCCATTGTTTTTTAATTAAGACACCCCGTTTAGAAATAATTCATTTTCAATATTAAAACATTTTAGTCTTTGTTTCTAGACTTTTTTTTGATTCAAAGAATTATTTCTTCAGAAAGGCTACATTTGAAGTGAAAGAATTCGTAAAGGAACCAAGGTACAGAAAGTTAGGAAATAAAAGAAAAGGTATCTTATATAATGTCGGTCGAATGCTTCCTTTTGAAAACGTCAATAGTGTTGGAACTCCTCCGAATGTCACGAAAGACTTAGGCACTGCTACACTGCTACATTCTGTGTGTCCATCACAGATAAACATTCATCTCCAGCGTATAGTATTGTGAATGAAGTACATTGGTACAGTGATGTTGCAAAACATTCTGGAATTGAAACTGTGTACCGTTATGTTTTACAATTTAGTTATATTTTAGATGGCACGTATTTGATGAAATTGTTTCGGAAACAATGTGACAGGTGCCGATTCCTGACTAAGAAACACATCGATGTAGCCATGGCCAGGCCCAATCTTAAATGCAAACATCACAATTGCACTTGCATTTTATTTTACACAGGTAGATTTAGCAGGACCATTTCCGTCTTACCCAACACGTTGCAAGAGAAAGACAGTAAAAATTTGGATTGCTGTATTTTGCTGCACTACAACATCAGCTGTAAAGATCAAGGTAATGGTTGACTATAGTGCGGAGAGTTTTATGCAAAGCTTTTTAAGGTTTGCATGCGAAGTAGGATACCTATACCACCGGACAAGTTTCGTCAAACTGGCAAAAAAATATATTTCAAAAAGAATCATTTCATTACAATAAAAAAACCACATATAGAAACGGGAGACATTAAGCGTGGAAAGATAACACTAAACATTCAAAGGTTGACACTACAGTTCTAGAAATAATCAGGATTGAGTTATCAGAGAGCATCCTACTTCTCTTTGCACTAGTTCGATATCTCCATAAATCTCCTCTTTTTGTGCGTGCGTGATCCACGGATTGACAGAATCATCGATCTTAGCAGACTGTAATTAACTCTTGTTCGCATATAACTAAAAGTTGCACTAAATTTGTTGTTCTTCTTAAACGATATATGCTCTGCTAACTTAGCGTAAAATCTGCAACACCCTCGTCCCATTCCTCCAGTAGTGCTAAAAACAAGTGGTGTAAACGAACCATTTTCAGTTTGTATGATTCTATGCTCTTTTCTTCGACTTGTCGTTCGTGTCATACGCTTTTTCCATAGTAATGTTGCTATAGCATCGAGCTTGTGGGTTGAATGCACCGCTTTCTGTTGAACAATCAAGTGTACTCATTTGCGATTCGTTTACGGACATGGCTTTTACGGCTCTTAACTGTTCTTCATTTCATTGTCGTCAAACTGTAAGCTGTAGTTCGTCCACGAAACTCAACTTTATGGACATAAAGACTGCTTCACACTTGAAGATGAATGTTCAATTCAAGACGTGTCCACTAGGTGGTCATAACTTCAACGGGAAATTGAGAGTAAAATTAAGGAAATTAAAGCTTCAATCGAGACAAATGCTCACAATGAGAGATTATAGATTTGACATTTGGAGACCTTATCGTTAATCTTCTCAACACGATAAATGATTCACCACTAGCGCTAGAAAATTTCGTTTTTGACTTCAAGCTGATGGATTTTCACACCAAACCGACTGTTACAAGAGCGAAGTAATGACCGCAGTTCGACCGGAGGATTTGATTTGGTATTTTAGCCTAAGAAATTGTTACGACAAAAACAGAAGGTATCGAAGTTTGTGTAATATCACATATGCCAAAGTTAATGCATCATTAAAAATGGTTTAATAGCGGTCGTGGTATAAAAGCCGGCCACATGGTGCTATTTCTGAAGGAGAAAAATCCTCTATGCTGCACATATCAATACAGAATAATGACGTCAGTTACAGTCGATAAAGATGAAAAGGTTCGTAGATGCCATGTGAATATCGAGGTTCTAGCGAAAATGTGAACCATATAACACAGAATTCTGTTAGATACTTAGTATTAATTCATGCTATCGACGAATTAAGCATAATGGAGGACTTAGCAGAGTTATCTCATACGGTCATATGTAAAAATCTTTACTTAAGAATTAATGGTATTAACAAATCTCGGAATTCCGTTAGCGGAGTATAAAGTTGTGTTATTGTATTAGAAGATTCATTCAACTTTAAACTTTAGATTTTAAAGTTCTTCAACTAACTTTCAACTTTCAAGTTTTTCAACAAAGCGTTCAATTCTTTCAATCTGTTTATTTTGCTGTGGCAAGCTGGTATGTTTATACGATTTACTACGTTTTTACTACCACCCGTTTGGCAAATGTGTAAAAATACACAATTATAAATAATTCAGCACTCACAAAGACGTAAACAGAATTAATTTATAGTCGGACTTTTTTATGGCGCAGTTGACCAAACCAGTCAGCCTGGTCTTTAAAATCAACACTCCAACATGACCTTTTATTCAGCTGTCGTGCCACAGCGCAACTTTCGCCTCTCCTTCAAATCTCGAAATATCCAAGCAATTTGTTTAGTCGGCGCGTGAAAACGCCGCTGGAATAGGATTAGATCCTACTCTTTCGCCTGGTCACTGTAACCAGACGAAATGTTTTAAGAGAATCTGATTCTGAAGTCTGATCGGCTTGCATTTTTTTTACCGCTTTAAGCTCTCTAAACTTACATGAAGCATTTTGCAAGTTCAAGATAATATACCTATTTATTTCAAATGACGGAACAACATTGTAGAAGTTATGTACAAAACAGGCTAATTAATGGCAACCTTAAAAGGCATAGGGAACAAAATAACACACCAACAAGAAGCCGAAATCTGTTAGCCTGCAAGGGCTTTTTTCATTTTTTAATTACATTGTATGTAATTTAGCTATGGTTTAAAAATACAAGTTATTTATAGTACTAGTTGTGAATTCTTTGGTTTTAAGGTCTTGTTTTAATGTGTACTAAAGCATACTTTTAATTTGTTTTGATTTTTTTCAATTGTTGTTATAATTGGTTAGCATTAGCAATTTGGTCAATTTGACTCTGAGCTTCAGTTTATCCATGACTAAATCTAAGATTCCTAGTTGTTAATTTAATCCTCAAAGTTTTAAAAAGAATGAGCAAAAAAGGTTGCTTGCTTATTAAAGGCGCGTAATCACCCTGTAGGCAACTTTTTTTGAGGTGCCTATTTTATTGTAAAAATTGAAAGATATACATGAGAAAACATTACCCAGAAAATTTTATTGAAAACTGACAACCAGAACATGTTCAAATGTTTCATGGAAATAACAAACTCACCCCAATTTCTCTTCGCCTACAGAACCGCCATTGCATTTCATTGCACGAATCATGCGATAATAAATGCACGGCTTAATCGATCACATGGTTGCTGGATTCATGCCATTACAGAAAAAATAATGAAGGAGGGAGAGTATCCGTAGCTGTGTTACCATCGTAATGCTTTTACAAATGCATCAACAGAGTTCCGAACATGATAAATCAGATAAATCAATCGAAGTTTCTGTGTTATTCTTTATTATTTAAACGTTTTAACTTACTGAAATCAGACTTCTTTGCAACACTGACCACTTCTTGTTGTTGTTTCTGAAGACAGCTTCGCCTCGCTAGCTGTCTTACTTTTTGATTATTTTCCTTTGTTCAAACAGTTAGTCGTTTCCTTATGGAGACAGTATCAAATCTACACAATTAGAATACCTAAATATTCAGAATTTCATGCCTTTCATGCTCTAAATTTAATTATCTCCATAGTGCTTCAACTATCTTCAACTATCACAATGAGCATTCTTCCCAGTTGGGATTTCTTGCCTATAAAATACAATAATCCCAGTCAGCTAATAAAAAAAGAAAGAGCGTGATAATCAATAATTATCATAATTAATAACCACGAGGCAATGCTGTGATTTCTTCTTTCTGTTTTGTTTTGTCTGGTCTCCAAAAACAATGGCGAATAGAATAGAAAAAAATTAAATCTAAGTGGAGAAAGTGATACGGATGTTTTTACGCTCGGCCTCTTTTTTAGACAGAACCAAAATTTCTTTCCACATTTTGATGCCATATTTTACAAAGAAAAACAATCCAAAAAGAACAGCGTGAACGGAGTCAACCATAATGGCGATTTTATCGAACTCCATCTCAGTGCTCATTTAAAGATAAGGCCGTTTGTTTACCTACGGTTTCACACGAACATTTTGCGACGGTCCGCTTATTAGACGAGAATAAGAGATCAACAAGACCGTTAAATATGGCGGCTGGAAAAAAACCCCAATAAATTCAAGATATTGAAGTACTATTATTTCCATTTCTAGTAGGTTTTATAACCTCAAATTTTCAGGAAAGTTATAACTCCGTCTGAACTTTGAAATAAATATAAAAAATTAATGTTAATGTTATGTTAATTTTTTTCGATAAGGTTGATTACGCGCCTTTAATATAAGCCTCGATTTCCAAAAGTAGTATTTTGTTTTTAATCTTGGATTTTAGATGCTTTAATCTAATTTGACAAACACATCTACTGTTTCTAAGAATTGTGGTAACTGAATAACTAAAAAAAACAGACCTATAAAGGTCCTCGCTATGAAATTTTCAGTGCAAAAATAGGCAAATTGGCATTTGCACCCCCTACATCCCCTGCAGTACGCGCATGTTTCGCTTCGCAAAAGATACAAGTATGTGTCGTTTCGCTGAACATTTCGCCTAAGAAGAAGAAAATCTTGTATCCGCCCCTGAGGCAGGTTAACACTTACGTATTGGTTCTATTTCCTTGATTAGAAATTATGTCAAGGCACCTTCATTGAATTATATTGTCAAATAAAGGCTTAATTTGTACAACAAACATAGCAGTGGTTGAAAGAAGTTTTGAAAACACTTAAAAACGGTTTAAATGCGCGTAATCACCTTGAGATTTTTTGGGAAATTGCTATTTGAAACGTAATTATCGCAACTTTGAATTTTCCTAAATTTTAAAAAAAACAATTTACTACACTGATTTCTCCTTTCTTTTCTAAAAAACGTTCTTAAGAAGTACCATAAGGTTCGAATGATTTTTTATCAAGGAAACAGAGCATAATTTTTTACTATCAGGATCAACCTCGAGCCTAGGGACACACTCGCCGTCCGAGATTGTCAAAAGAAAAAAAGAGAGCCCTGTGAATAAGTTTATACCAGGATATCTTTGCATCAGAAATCATTTTGGCAAAAATAATTGCGAAATAACCTAAATGCGAATTCAGAGCTGGAAAAAATGGAATTTACGACATTTATTTGCATCATGTATTTATATTTTTATACTAATTGCGCGTTCCATAAGTTTCCCTAATTGAAATAAACAAAATAAATCAGAAATCTCAATGACAATAATTATAAAAAAAATAACACGGTAGTAAGAAAAATAGAGACATTTCGAAAAATTCGGACGAAATATCTATGATTGGACAAAATGCAATGATTACTTACGTGCGTGTGCTAGTATTGCGGCAATTTTTGTCTATTTGCGGTTATGTGAAATTTCTATGGCAAGAACTAGATATAATTTCGGGAATAAAGTAAAAGTCTTGAGTATTATTTAAAATCCTTATGCATAAGCATTATACATCGTCGCGTAGAATGTTTTCACGGGGAGCGACATTTTGTTTTTCGTTTTTTCCGCGTTTATTTATACCCTAACCCCCTGTCTGCATAAATGCGCTATTTTGATTTGATAAAAAAAATGAAATATAATTATGTGTGACGTTCTCTTTATATAATAATTAAACCGGTATTGTCTCTGATAAAGTTTTTAGCGCTTTATCTTCTTCACAAAAATCTTCACAAAAAAGTTCATACGCAAGTTAGTCTCCAGCCCGTTTGTTTGAATTGTACAAGGCTGGAAGACTATGCTTTAAGTTTATCTAGCTGGGCATCATTGCGACAATCCTAATTAAGTTACCAGAGGGGTGGGTCAAATTGACAAACTCTGATTTTTTTTAAAAAGCAACAATGAAACCTCTCCCCTCTTATTATCTTTTGTGAAAACATAACTTTGTTCATGTACAATTCGTAGATAATCGTAGTATGAAACAAAATAGAAGTACAAAACAAGATTTTGCGATGCTTATATCTCCCAAGAGAATGCAATCTGGTTAATCTCTCTCACGAAACTAAAATTATAAAAATTTGAATTTCAAATTAGCAGAAAGAAGAAAGTTCTTGCGATAACGTCGCAAAAATACAACGTTTTTATCTTGGAAATTCTCTATTTACGTTGATTATTTAAAAAAGTTGCGAAGTGTATCAACTTTGAAGTGCATTTGCCAGGGGTAAAGTTTTTCTAATTTTTCTAATTTTTGTTGTTTCCACTTCGCAAAGGATAGTATTTTAATATTCAACGACTGTCAAACGCATTTTTGGTTGTTAAATATTTCTTTGGGAGGTCAATTTGTCAAAAATAGGGTATTTTAGCCCGTTTTAACCATGTTTTGATAGCGCATTTGCCAGGGCAATTTAATTTTAGTTTTTAATAGGTTTAGGTTTTCTACAGAGCTTACGTGCTATATTTATGGAATCAATGACTGTCAGTGAAAAAATTAGAAGTATTTTTAAGAAAATGCAACTCAGGAAAAATAAAAATCAGTTTTTTTGTGTCGTGCACCATATACTTTCACATGCGAAGTCGTTTTACTGTAAGAAACCCCTTGGTTTTTTTAAAAAAAATTAAAATGGCAGTAAAACATGTCGTTAAATTCTACTCGACGTTTTGATCACTAATTGCTAATTGTTCTTTAAGACGCCATCCAAAAACTTAATTAAACTGCAATTTTTGTTAGGAATGTTTGTTCACTCATTCTTTCGCGATTAAAGATTAAAAGATAAGATATAACTGATCGGAAAAAAATGTCAAACACAACCACTGTTGTATGTTTTTATTACGTTTTCAAAAGCATGCAGTTTGTTCATGCAAAACAAAATATACTGTAGTAAGGCGTGACAGAGTGTTAAAGATAGTGTGTCTAGAAGTGCTTTTTAAGCTACAACCACCTTTAAAGCCACACCTTAAAAAATTATTTGCCTTACCTAACAGACAAAATACCAAAAAAGTACAAGAACTTGGGTCAAAAGAGATGTACAGGGTAATACCAAGATCTACAATCTGGGTCAAAATTATGTTGAAACAAGAAAACTAAGTTGGGCCCCACAAGTTATTAACAGGTTATTTCTATATTAGTCAACGCATTTTGAACTCGTCCAAATTAAGTTGACATTGTTCAGAGTAGACTTAGGGCTATTGTTTCATTAGGCTATTTGGTTAAATACAACTCCTGTGCTAATTGCTGCTGACATCGGTATGACCTTTTTACACGTATTTTGGAACCTTCATTGGCCCTGCAGGAATAATTTCAGTGTGCGGCATGCTATAGAATGCGCTTATCAAATTTTAAACTCGACTAGTTTATCCTAGGTGTGGATGCCGACTGCAGAGCATTGACCGTTTGGCGCTTTAGTCCATATTTAAAAAATAAAGAAAAAACTGCCTTTGTCTTAATATTTTTATCCAAAATTGTAGTTCATACAAAAAATTCCAACAACAGTTACAATTAATAGAAGAATTAAAAATGGTAGCATGCAAAGTTATAACAAAACAAAAAAAGTACAGTTTGTCTTCAGTGTTTTTGCTTGTTTGTTTGTTTACTTTCGTACACTAAACATACACTTTTAAAATTAGAGCTGGTTACAAACAAACACATACAAATCCAATCATAAACTTCGTAATAAAATTCAAATTCAACAAGTTATATTTTCGTTCTGAACAAACAAGCTGTTTAGCTTTTTCTCGGTTCGTATTTTTAATTTAGTGTATCTTTCTTCAAAATTTTTCTGCTAAGATTCCAACAACTGCTGTCCCTATCCCTCCAAGGGTACCAATCCATCCCAAGATGTAGCTCCATCCAAACTTGATGGTTGAACCAAGATTTATCTTACTGCTAAAAATAACCAAGGCAAGTGCCATGCAGCCTGCGGCAGCGAATAAGAAAATAGATGCGAACAATCCTTTAACTTTATCGGAAACTACTCCTAAAATCGATATAAGTATACCACCAACTGAGGCTAAACATGATATAATGGCGAATGCGCGAACAGCTTTGAACCAATCCTCAAGGTTCTTACCACCACCAACGTTATCATCAATAGAAACGCACTTTACGTGTTCACATGCTTTCCACAACCCTTGTCCAACATCACTACTGAATTTACTCACAACCCAGTAATTTCCACCGGTACATGCTGCAAGAAAGATGAATGCACCAATGCTACCAACGATCAGTAGAATTTTACCCACGCCCATTTTATCAAGAACTAAAAAAAATGTTTATTTACGTCGAATTTGAAAAAAGCACAAAATGGTACAAAATAAATCAGCTTTGTGAAGATACTCTTTGATGTTTTTTATTAATTTTTTTTAAAAAATAAAAATTATTTAACTTATTTTTAAATAAATGAGAATATACTTACAAATTTTATCTAACCTTTAACCGGCGAGTTCAAAACAAGAAATGAAAACTTCAAAGTAAATTACCATTTCATGCACATGCTCGTGACATACCCAAATTCCCAATTCAAACTTGATTGGACACAAAGTTTCTAATACTTTAGGCAGGTACTTTATATAATGGAAAATTTGTGGGAGTGGCTACATCTAAGATAATTTTAATAGTAAACTTAACAGTCATGCCTAAATAATTTAATCTTAAAATGTTTTATATCGTAAAAAGATAAAAAAAACATATAGTTGTTGCTTAGCTACCTGTTGCTCATTGATCATTCAATTGAGGGAAGTCCATCTAATGTTTTTAAATTTTATATTACTTGTTTTTGCTTACAAACAATGCGTGTGCTTCCATATTGTTTTATATTTTTATGCAATTGCTTAATCATAAAAATGATGGAAATACTTCATAATTGTTTGTCTAACCCTTTTTTACTGGTCTGTCACACCCCCATCAGAATTAAAATTACTAAAATCCTTATATGCACAGGCTAAAACTATCTAAAGGAGGCCTGCCTTGGCAGTTAAAAATTTGAAACAGACGAAATAAATAATTCTTTAACACGTTTTCATACCTACGGGAACGTCCGTAAAACGTCTTTTTTGCGTCTGTCAAAAACGTCGTTTGGGCGTTACATTTTTTGGCGGTTCTTTTCATCTAGTGTATAAAAGACGTTTTAAAGAAGGATCGTATTTACTGGGTGCTTATATACCCAACTGGTGTAAAAAAGAGAAAAATTACATTATCTTTCTTGTCCATTAGAAACAAAATAAATACGAACATGAAGTTACCTTTATAGCAGAAATTCAAACAAAAGTAGCTCCTCCTTTCAAGATAAGGCTGTACTTTTTTGTAATTAAGTTTCCCGAATGGCAATCATTTCACACTCTTTGTGAAAATATTTCCAGCTAGCGTTAACTTTTTCATTAGTCAGTAAAATATAACGGCTACTCATTTTACTCACTTTATTGATGAATTTTCGCAACTAAACAGCTAGAACAATCCAAGATCTTTAACATAAAACATCACACAGCACAAAAGCCCAACAAGGTTTGTTTTTGTTCTTGGTTAAACTTCATACTTAAACGTTTTTGTTTTTTTTGCTAACTTGGTTCAACTGAAAATAGCGCAATCTTTAACATCGATGTGCTACACAAACATGGAGTATATCTTTACACAACCGGATTTTGACTTCAACAATTCTTTGAGACTGGTCTGAATCTAAAGTATTTTAAAGTTCGTGACAGGATAAATCTCAGAGCTGCCAACACAAAGTTGCAGTATTTAATACACATTGTTTAAATTTAAATAAAAGAAGGATTTTTACATGTGATAGACTTGACACTGGTAATAGTTGTTCAAAAATTGTCACCACAAGTAATTACATAGTCTATTTCTATATCAGACTCACATAACGATCAGAAGAATTTCACCCACGTCCATTTACCGAAAAGTAAAAATATAATTATTTACCTCGAATTTTAAATTGTAAAAATAAAGAAACTTTGTGAAGAAATGTGTTTTTGTTTTTTAATAATCGTTTTCAAAAGTAATAAGAAGCCCTAGGGGCTCTAAGAATTTCCGCTGGCTACCAAAATATTTGATGACAACCTGCTAATTGGTTGTGTTATCGCGCCAAACATTAGAAGAGGTTTGGTGCATGAAGCTCGGAAGGTTAAAGACACAAGTGACATTATATCTTACAACAAACGCAAACAAAACGAAACGTGTCATAATAAACTCACATTTTAAGAGAAATTGCTAACAAAAAATACAGCCTATCATTAATGGTTGAAAGTCTTGCGATTGAAACGTTTATGTTCTTAAACGGCATTTAGTTGACAAAAAAAAAAATTGTGATGTGACCATTATGTTCAGCATACTTTTTTTGTTAACTGTGCAAAATTTGGCCGAAAGTGAAGTGGTTTTAATTTTTAGACCAATTTTGGCCTAAAATGACATTTAAAGTGGCAAAAGACCAAAATTTTGATATCACCACCATGTTCAGCATACTTTTATGTTAACTGTGCCAAATTCTGTCGAAAATAAAGTAGTTTTAATTTTTGGACCAATTTTGGCCTAAAATGACATTTAGGTGACAAAAATCAAAATTATAATGTTGCCATTATGTTCAGCATAATTTTTTGTTAGCTTTGCCAGTTCTTGTTGAAAATGAAGTAGTTTTAATTTTTGGACCAATTTTGGCCTAAAATGACATTTAAAGTGGCAAAAGATCAAAATTTTGATGTCACCACCATGTTCAGCATACTTTTATGTTAACTGTGCCAAATTCTGTCAAAAATAAAGTAGTTTTAATTTTTGGACCAATTTTGGCCTAAAATGACATTTAGGTGACAAAAATCAAAATTATAATGTTGCCATTATGTTCAGCATACTTTTTTGATTAAATGTGCCAAATTTTGTCAAAAACAAATACCAATTTTGGCCTGAAACGTCATTTAGATGTTATCTATATTCCAATACCCGTATACATTTGTCTGTCACGCAAAAAGAACGAAACGGTTTTTTAATCTTGCCGCAAAGTCATTGAAAAAACGGGTGTTTTGGATTTTGTTATATCTCAGTATGCTATGTGATTTTAATCATTAATTATGAAAATTTATGATGAACACTGTTTTTAAAATTTATAAATCATAAAGTTTGACTACGCCATTTTAATTATGAACCCCCGTACTGTTTGTGACCCGCTCCGTTGTTGAGTGAAAAAAGTTCTAAGGATAACAGCGTGCTTAGTGAACAATCTATTGCAATAGTGCTAATTTATAAGGTTTTTGGGTCCTTTTTTAGTTTCTGAAAACTTTGTACTGTGCCTTTTATATGTTTTGCCGGTTGAGAAAATAATATTCTCACGTCCCTTAGCCATGCATAAATCTTTAACAAACGAATTTTAAGATTTTCCGACAAACGTAGATTTTTGAAAGTCCAGCCCCAACTAGCTAGTCTAATTTATTGCTATTCTTATGAATTTTTATTCAGTTTGGTATAAAAGCTTTTAATCTCAGCCAAAATTATTTATTTGGATTTTGGCTATCTAGCCAGCTGTTTTTTTACATGTCGTTAAACAGTTAAATGTTTAAATGCAACTTGCCTACATCAAAATTCTTAATCAACAATTCCTATGCCAAATGCTATGAAGTTAAATATAATGTTTCATTGCTGTCATGGATACTTATTCCACAAAATATAATTGCGGAGTGATTGGTTTTCTGCACAGGGAGACAACAATGTTTTTATTAAGACCGAAGTTATGATATAGTTTTTCGGAAAAGGGTATGCAACACTATGTACTTGCACTAAGTGCTTAACTTAGTGCTAACGATGAGCTGTCTCCTGTGTTTCTATTTAACCGAAGTTGCAATAAAGTTTTTTTTTAAAAGGGTATTACACCTATATGGATGTGCGACCTTGTTTACCTTTACTGAGCGCTTTCGCCCGGAATAACATTCACTTTTGAACGTTTGTCGGGAACATTTTCCAAACAAATAAAAAAGATTTTTCGCCTTTTTTTGCTATGACGGGGTACAGAAGTTTTGTAAACTGTGTTTTCATTTCAGCTAAATTTGCAGGAAAGTTATCTTTTGACAAATATAATACACCGGAAACATCATGATGTTGCATGCGTTTAACTCAATTTACCACATACTGCGTACCTGTACTAAAGTGCATCACCTGAATTTCTGGCACAGTTTACGGTTCCTATTAATCGCTTCACTGAGCGTTTAAATTTGGGTAGCATACTTACTTGTAGCTTAACCGGCTAGTTTCATCAATTGAAGGAGAGTTAAATCAGTGTTGCGCCAAATACTCAATATGATTAACTTCGAAATATGGAAACCAAACTTAAACTATTCTCGCAACCAATATAATGGTTTCCCGCATTTATTAACTAGAAGGAAAAGAAAATAGAAGTTCCAGCAGTGATGGCGACCATACTTACAAGGAAACGAGCTAATACTTTGAGCTACAAAGACTTTCTGCCCGAGCTGATACAACTCGATAGGGTGTCCTTTGGTAATATGTTAAAAAAGTTTGAAAATCATATAACTCAACATAACAAAAAGTTCATTCAATAGTGCTTCGTTGCGGATCTAAAAATATAGTTTACGTAATTCTAGCTTAACATTATGAGATTAGTTTGCCGACAAACAACATGGGCTTTGTGCACATCTGATTCACGTTATCGTAAACGAATACCAGTTGGCACATATTCTATCAGATTTCTGAAATCTAGTAAAGTGAAGGAAACGCATACCAAATGGGAACAAAATCAAATGAAAAAACTGATACATAAAAACGCAGATTGCATTCCTGCGGAGGAAACAATTTTACAGTCAACATAGTAAGAAAATAAAAAAATACATGTATTTCGTCTCTTCATTTAATCGAATGTCAAGAGCCAACAGAAGATTATCCTGACCCACTCTCAGCTCGACTTTAAAAAAAAGGTGTTTTGTCAAAAAAAGTTAGGAAAAAAAGAGAGGTAGCTGTGCAGAGCCTGTTGTCAACAGTTTAGGATAATAGCCCATATTAACCCAAACGACTCATTTTTAGTAACGAAAGGATTCACAGTGCAACATTTGTTGCTAACAAAATAAGCAACAATTTATATTCCATCATTTTCGGAAAAAACGCGACAAGTTCACGAAAGAAGAATTATTTCTGACAAAGCGCATATCTAAGGCTCGTATTCATGTGGAGAGATTGATAAAGTTCAGGATTTTAGACCGTGTTATTCCATTATTGTTACAGCCCAATAGCATCACAAGTATTTGTGGCATCATACCTTATTCATTTTCAAGAATGTATATGCAAATCAAACACGAAAATTTTTCGATAACAAAACTTGCATTTGCTTTAGTGTAGTGCAATGTATTATTTTACGCATATGTTTTTTATAAGCATTTAAGGACTTCAAATACATGATTTTGGTTAAAACAAAAGCACTTGAAAACAATGTTAAAGAACAGGAGGATCAATTTTTAAGAACCACTTTTTTTCAATGTATATAGATTGTCACCTTGAATATGAGTTGCTTAAAAAATTAATATTACATGTAAATCTAAACAAAAAGTACTTTTTACTTACGATCAGGTACAGTCACGAAATCAGAACACTGTAAGTGATAGTTTTCGTGAAACTCGCATTAAAAATACTATGGTATAAATACCTTCTCCCAAAATAATTTTGTACTGCCTATCAGGATAGATATTTTCTATGTTTATATTACCAAGACTCGAGTATACAACTAAATCACAAAATTCAGCTTCTGTTGTTGAAATTTTTAATTGTATTTGGAAATATCACGGATGTGTTTTTTAAGAATAAATAAAACTGAAACACTATCTTTTTGTTTTTTGTTGGCCTGTCCTTTTTTAATCTCATTTTAGGGTTCGCAATTGTCTACTTTGATGTTGTATCATTTTCCACTGTCTACTTTCAGGTGTACTGCTAGATTCAGCTTTAAGCTATCGCGTATTCTGGCTATCAATTTACTCTTACTACCACCTCTCTTTCAGAACATTTCAGCAATCTTCTTAGCTCTGCTACTGAATAATATTCTGGGTGTTTATTCAAAACAGCACCAGGAATATCCTTTTCTCACAATTGGACAGTAGTCTTAACATCTAAAGCCACATGATTTTCAGCCATTCTTTTTGTTGCTTTTTTTTTGTCTGCAAATTAATCTTACAATGCTTTGTATAAATTACTTCTTCATAATTATGGCGTTTACGCAACAAAGTGCTGGTTTATTTTTTTGTAATTTTTCCAAGTCAATGTTTAAATGGACCATGGGTTACCTAGTTCGTAACTAACGAGATTCTTTAAAAGGCGAACACCTCTAATTAGAGGACAAACTGTAGTTACAGTAAATTTCGCTTAAAATAAGCAAAAAAGCATACTAATCGTGATGGTAATATCACCTAAGAGCAATAACAATATCACCTAAGGGGATTACTTGAGGACACAATTAGCATATCTTTTACAACTTCACACCACGTAATGTATTTACAGAGTTGTCCTCTTTAGACGGTTTACACTTTAGCGGGATATCACTGTACTTTTCGCTTGTCGTAGACATGCTGAAGAGCCCAGTTGTCGGGCGAAACAGTCTTAAAATGACATTGCACTCATAAAAACAATTTAAGTTGTCATTGTTTTTTAAGTATATTCGCAGAGCTGCTGTGTTTGTGTAAGCATTGATTTTTAATCTATAAAACCTAACACGTCTCTGTTTGAGCTTTTTTGTCCCCTTTTTATCCCATTTTAGGTTTACAAAGTCCATTTCAGCGGAATCCCTACTATGAATTAATTTTGTTTCCATCTTTGTGAGTGCTGAATTATTTATAATTCAGTATTTTTACACATTTGCCAAACGGAGGGTTAAATTAAAAAACAATGCCATATACTTCTCTTTGATGTGAAGTTCACGGGTCATTGTGCACAAAATAATTAAACAAAAAAAGTTGAAGATTAAAATAGCAAGAAACATATTTATTATTTTATACACTACTGAAATTACTGAATAAATTCGGAAGTAAAGATAAAGAAAGTAAGGATTCGGGAATAAATATAAGCCACCATATTGCGGATTCAATTTGTTGATGTATGTTTCCGGTCTGTATATTGTTGTTGATGGTCATAACAGATATTTCTTAAGTTCGAAGAAGTTCAAACGAAGGTTATAAAATGCTGTTACTATTATAGTACGTAAAATATTCTTGGTTATCTCAAGCCAAAAATCTTATTTTTGATGTTTACTGGTAGGTAAATCCAAAACCCACTTATTTTCACTTCATACAGCCATGAAAATTCTGTAAAAATGATGCTAGCAAGAGATATAGACACTAAGTTGGGAAATACAGTTATTAATTTGTTAATATAGTTGTTGCCTTGGTAGATTTAAGGATTTAGAAATTTATTAATTTTTCTCTCGCTTAAATGTTATTTTCTGGCTGCCACAAAATAATTTTGGATCACCTCTTCTTCAACGACTAGCTTTTGTAGTATATTTTGACTCATAATGACATAAAATATTTCGAAACATGACTTACTTCAAGCAACGCTTATTTTGTCTCAAAATCTTTATGAAACTTGTGCTGTTTCGATCATTTTAACAATTTAAAACGATACTAAATGGGTAAGCGGAAGTATTAATGACTTTCTGCACTAGACTGTTGTATGAATCGTGACAATTACGACTTTTTATCAAGCAAAAAAGTAATGGACTCCTACATTCAAAAAATGTCTCGAGGCGGAAGCTGCGGGATTCGTAGTGGAACCTAGAAAGCTAAGCAAAGATCAAGATATCTGTCTTATCATTGAGTTATATTTACCGTAGCTTACATCACTAAGGGTGGATTGTGTAGAACATTAAGCAGACCTACAAAAATGTATGAAATTCTTTAAGGGATATACTATGTATATTTATTACTCTGCATCCTCGCTCACTCTGGATAACAATGTGTAATAACCAGACCACGCAGAAGGCCAAACTACAAGAAATTATACCCATGATTTTTGAAAGATATGGACAACCTGTTAAAGGATAATTACTTTTTCTGATTTTCTACTTTCTGATGTTGTTTTCCAAAAATAGGTATATTATTCTTTAAAAAAAATTTGTTGTTGCTCCATGTGACTTTAAATGCAATAAATTGCTATGTTTCTGTGCAAAATATTAAAGAAAATAGTTACTTGGTCAAAAAAAATTTTTACACGCAAACTTGATTCAATAGCAACGTAGAATAAATTATGGGAAAACATTTTTTCTGTCGTTTTCAGTTACATTTAAATGTCAATATAAAATCCAAGATGATTTAGGATGTTTTTTGATCCGCTTCGCTTCTTACTTTCCTTCCCTCGGCCTTCGTGTAAAGTCAAGCGGAGGACCAAAATCAAATATCAACTGCTTGTTTTGGGGTCTTTTTGATAGACATTTTTCAATTTTCATTCTAGAACCAGTCGGTGGCCCATGGATAAATTCAAGGGGTTCGCCCGTCCTTTATTTACTGCATTTCGTGTGTCTCACTACTGCAATTACCATTTTGCGTGACGGACGTATATAGGTATTATAATATACCTTCGATCTAGTGCACTTTAGAATTTTTTTGTCTTGCGTAAAGTGTTTTCGGTTTTAAAAGGGACATTAGACTTAGTTCCCTAAACACGTAACACGATCAGCTTTTTGAAAAAAGGTGTTCTACGAAATAATAATTTTATAAGGCGTTATTGTTGACAGGGGAACTTCTACCGCAGGATTTCTAACTTTATAATCACATTATTGCTGTATTTACTGAAGAGGTTATTATAAGTAAGAGTGGAACAAAAAGATAAAGAAAATGAGTTAAAAATGTAGCGGTACAAACTACGACAAAAGTTAAAGTAAAACCCTATTTCATTTTTTTGAATTTTATATGAAAAATCCAAAAAGAAATGCTTGACGTAGTTTGATTAGTCCTGAGGAAGACAAAATGGATTCTGCTATGTTAAATTGACAAATTAATAAGGAGAGTTTCAAGTTATTACTTCTAATTTTGTGAATTTTAGTCTGTGGTGGTCATGTTGTTCTTTGAAATCAAACATTTTATTTTAACTCCCAAGACATATGAAGTCAGTGTAAGTGTCAAGACCGTCTCCTAAATACGTAGGAACATAAAAGGCATTACTATTACCCGTGATGCAACAAAACATAGCATAAACACGGAAAATAAATGCGTAGGAACGTAAAACTTTGAAAGGTGAGTTTCCATCCTTTGTTGTGCTCGTACATTCGAAATACGAAAATTTTTCATAAATTTAATAATTATATAAGTTGAGATTACACCAATAGGAAAAAGGCAAAAAAAAATTTTTTTTCAGGAGAGCTTCTACGATCTTTACAACTCGTTTTTGCAAGGGCCATTAAACAAACCGCAATATATTTTTCGTTCATGGAAATAAATCTTTGCAAAGATATTTGAAAAAACGTATTTTTGAAATTTATAAAATGCATTTCATACATTCTAAAAAAACACTAACTTAAGCTTAAAAACATGTATTTAAATCTTTTTAATGTTACACTGTCATTCTATCAGGAACTATGTTTGGTATTTCTCCATTTGACAATTATGTGGACCTAACATAACAAAAGTTTGGTATAGTTGTGATGTAATTTGCTTCGCAATTACGAGTTATGTAGTTACCTTAGTCAACAGTGCGGACATGATTAGTAAGTCTCTAGCGCAGCTACGAATGAACCTATATAATGTGAGGGAAATTGGATACGTATATATTGCAATGACGATAACAAGGTACGCATTTATATCAAAAGACCAACATTGATAACAGCATTTCAAACACTGAAGTAGCTATCCTGTATAAATATGTGAAATGCCACCAACACTACGACAAGACAATTATCAGATAACATGTTTACAACCCCTTCTGTAATTTGAAATGTTTGAAGAGTTCAACGGAAACAAACAAAGTTGAAACAAAACAGAAATAATTTATTTGTGTTTTTTCTATGACCACAACAGATGTGCAAAACCTGTTGTGTAAAAATTTATGTAAAGGATAATATGAAGATCTAGCTTTTATATAAAAAAAATTACAATTGATATAAGCATTTGAAATGGCAGCCTAAAAAATACAAAAACACAATAAAAAATTTAGACATTATTTACTTAATCCGTATATTCAATAAACTCTTTTTTTTCTCTTTGATATTTTTATGCAAATAATGCAACAGGGCTCGTCCCTTTTGCTCCAACAGCACCAATCCATCCAGCGATGTAACTCCATCCAAAGTAAGAATCTGGACCACGTTTTTTTTTATCGCTATAAATTATCAAAGCAATAGCCATGCAGACTGCAGCAGCGAAAAAGAATATAGATGCAATTTGAATTTATCAGAAATCATTCCTAAAATCGACATTATTATACCGCCAGCAGCCACTAACCATGATACAATGGCGAACGCACGAATTGATATCATCCAACCTGCAACTTCTAAACCATTTTGATCACCGTAGTCATCAGTGGAAATACATGTGCTTCTGCATATTTTCTATAATCCAGATTCCCAAAAGTAAAATGCTTATTAAAAATCCAGTTGTTTCCACCAGTACATGCTGCAAGAAGAACAAACGCACCAATGCTACCAATGAGCAGGAGAACTTTTTTTACGCCCATATTAACAATGAACTAAAACACAAATCGAAGTAAAGGTTTTATTTAGGTAAAGAAAATATCCATAAAGGGTAAAAACTTTGCGAAGAAAAGGTTGTTTATTCGTTGTTGTTGTTGCTGTTCTATTTAAATCTTTTGTAGAAGCCTAATTTTTTCTCCCTTCTTTTAAATAAAAATAAAAAATAAAAAATACGCATTCTTGCTGCGTTGGATTTGTACTTTCTTATATTATCTTTACATAAATAATGGTATACTTACAATTCTTGTCCAACCTTCAACTGACAAGCTTAAAACAAGAAATATAGTCGTGAGATTTAATTTTAATACGCCTGGCCGCGGCATGTTCAAAGTTCTATTTCAAACTCGATCAAGAGAGAATTACGTAAATACTTTAGGCAAGTCTAGTGGTTATTTTTTTTGCCCACGGATCACGTATATGTATTTAAGATTATTGCATAATATATTTAAGCAGATGATTATGCAGAAAATTATTCAGAAACTTGTAGTTATAGCATAAACATTACATATTTGTGTTCCTGATATAAAGAATATGCAGTTGTGTGCCGTTTTGTTTATGTAAACTTTGCATCAAAAAATAAACGATATAACTAGATACGTGATGTAAATGTGAAGGCTAGTTTACACTGCTACAGTACATTATGCACAATTAATTGTACACAATTGTATTTATTTGCACAATATATTGGCCAAATGTAAACCAGGCGTACAATATATTGTGACATTAAAACTCGTAATTAGTTTCGACTCAATGAGTCCGTTTAAAAAATGAAAAATTCGCTATTAAGAAAAGATAATATAGTTAAAAAAAAAATTTCAGTGACTTTTGCACTATCCTTTCACCCCTACGGCCTTGCCTTTTTAACTACCAGAATGCATGCGGGTGTACAAAATCTTGCAAATGTTTGTAAAAATTTGGAAGTCGTGCTTTCTTACTAACTGGAATAGACCTTTCCCGAATTTCCTAATTATGCCAAACTCAATTAAAGAGGTCGATACTAAAAATGATTTGTTTGTTTATAAAATGCTCACTAATTCGTGTTACTAGCATTTCTATTTGGTATGTTTAAAATTTCTACTCTGCGAAAAAATTGTTTATTCGTAGATGTTGTTCCATTTAAATGTGTTTTCTGCTTTATTATCTTCCCCTCTCATGTAATTATCTAAGTTTAATTGTTAATGTAAGAACTAATCGGTTGAGTTAACTTGGAGCAAAACATTTCAATAAGAACCTGTAAAATCCTTCGAAAATTTATAATCAAGCTGAAGGTTAGTCAAAGAAAATTATTTGTCGGGAATTACAGGGCATCTTGTATCTCTTCCAACATTCGGAACGGCGATACGAATAGGACCCTGGTTCTGTTCACGTGATTATTTTAAAACCCAGAATCTGGGTTGTGATAATTATTAAGATTCTTCTTGATAACCTAAGTGTTCCTTTAAAGTCGCCTAATCACCCGTGTGAAAAAAGATTAACGTATACATATGTTTATTTTAAAGTCCAGGACGAGTTAAAACTATCCTGAAAATTTGAATATCTAAAAGACAATACTTTCTCCATAAGAAAGTGACTAACTGTTCCAACAAAAGACCATTATAAAATTAAGGCGAAAGCGAGGCGAAGCTGTTTTTCGAAACAACATCAAGAAGCCTGATTTGGGTAAGTTAAAAAGTTTAATTCATAAAAACAAAGAAACTTTCATCGTTTTATCATAGTCGGAACTTTATTGATATCTCTTTAATAATAACTGTCGTCTTTCTGTTTCTGCACAACATGGCATCCTAAGTAGCGAGGCGGACGGAAAACCTGCGCGCCCCTGCAGCTTTATTTCGGATCCTCGAAAGAACCCGTTTTTACCGGCTTTGTTTCACGAGACTCCATTTTCACTAATGACCAATCTAAGTGCTTCGCGGCCCCAACATGCCGACGGTAGGAAACATGCTACCCCTGCGAAGGCCATTTTGGTTTGGAAGTGATGGTGTGAAGTTTGTAGGTTTCCTTTCAATCCTCCTTATTTCTTCTGAGTACTCTTTATCCTATAGGATTATTTAGTTTTCACATGTTAAGGTGAATATTTCATCACGTTTTCTAGCTACGTATAAATCTTAAATTCAGTTTGGCTGCAACACAATTCTTAACAATTCTTATGCTAAGCTAAAGGCAGTTGGCAGCGACCACTTTAATTACTATTTTAAAAATTTATTCTGCAAAATAAAATTGCTGAGTAATTTTTTAAAATGAACCGGGCTGATTTCTTTTAACCCTGAAGCGATAAGGACTTTTGAAAAATAATAGTACCCCTATGCTTATGTATAACACGATTCACCTGTTAAGCGCTCAGCCTGGTGTTAACAACAACAGTTTTTTATTTAATCTGTTGTGATAGAATGTTTTTACCAGCAACAAACGTTCAACCCGGTGTTAACAACAGGGTGTTTTTTGTGTTTTTTATTTACATTGAAGTTGCGATAAGTTTTTTTTGGAGAAGGCTATTACGGCTATAACGCATGTGTGACACCATTTACCTGTACTAAGTGCTCAGTCCGGTGTCATGATTAATTTGTTAAGGTTTATTGAAACTTAATCCGCAAAATAAAATAATATATATTGACTAACTTTTTTTGGTATGACTGGGTAACAACAGGTTGTAAACTGTGTCTTTATTTTGTCTAAATTTGCATCAAAGTTACATATATAACTTTTTAAAAATACATTACAACCGAAACACTATAATGTTGTGTGAGCTTTACTCAATTCAGGACATATTCTACATACCTGCACTAAAGACTCTCATTATGGAGTTTTTTCAGCCGGATGAGGTAACAACTGCATTTTTCCTGTGTTTTAACTAAGTTTTTGTTGAAAAGGGTATTATGCGTTCTTGGCCCGCTGTCATAATAAAGTTAATAAACTTTCACAGAATCTTTTTCCGCAAAATAAAATAATATTGCCTGATTGTTTTCGTTATGACGGAGTAACAACAGTTTGTAAATCTTGTCATATTGCCAACCTGGTGCATACCAAGTGGCCAACTTGGTATACACACTATGAACAATAACAGCACACTTTTGTAAATATTAAGTTAGAGAAGATTACGCTCTGAATATAAAACTGTCGACGAGTATTCAAGCAGTATAATTTACATTATGGCAGTTGCTAATCTAACTATTCCTAATTTTCCACAATTCCATACCAACGACGTTACCACAAGCGCAACAAGATGGCTAAAATACAAAAAAAGATTCAAGAATTTATGTGTGGCGCTCAATGTTGAGGATGATAAGCAAAAACTGGCTATGTTATTGAATTACGTTGGGGAAGAAGTATACGATATTTACGATAGTTTATTAGTTCCTGGCACCGATGAAACACAAGATAGCGCATTTGAATTATTTGACACACATTTCAAAACGAAAACGAACGTAAGCTATGAAATTTATATATATAGATCAATGATACAGCGTGAAGAAGAAACCATCCAACAATATTTTATCAGACTGAAGCAACAAGCCCAAAAATGTGAATTTGGAGCAGCACTCGATACCGAGCTAAAACGTCCACTCGAACTCTCAACGACAAGTAACAAACTGAGAAGATACTCATTCAGAAATCCTACCTTAACTCTAGCACAGTTCCTAGTTTACGCAAAAACATTAGAAGTCACAAACACCCAAGCAATTTTAGGGAAAAAAGCGACCAAAAGGATATTACACAAATCAAACAGGAAGAACTCAACCGCATCGACCGATCAAAGGAAACCACACCGGGTAAGAAAAACTTTAATCTGCATAGACAATCTTCAAAAATATGCTTTTACTGCGGTGGCGAATATCCACACCAAAATAAATGCCCAGCAACTAGTAAAACCTGTAATAATCGGACATTTTGCGAGAGTGTGTCGCTCCACAAGCGCAAGCTTGTACCACAGCTATTCTAGACGCAACCCCAGGCAACTAAACAACGTCGATGTCAATACGTCCGATGAAGAGCCAGTCGCCCGGTTGTTTTTAATCCACTCTCCTGTTTTCAGCATTGCCAAGTTCCATTGCCGGGTAAAAATCAAAAAATTTCCTGTCAGTGTTCTGATGGATTCCAGGTCTGCAATAAATGTTTTAAACATGACTACTTTTAACGCTATTAATAGACAGTTCAATGGAAAGTTGAGACTGAGAAAAAACAGATACGAAAATTATCACATACGAGGCGGAAGAACCAATAATATCGCTGAAAGGGGTTGTCACGATGTTAGTGGAATCAGGTCGGAAATTTCTAACAACAGAATTTATGTTGTTGACACTCATCACAGAAATTTATTATCAGGCGAAAGTGCGCTCAGTTTGCAGTTAATCCAGTTGGCACCAGTTGCAAACATCAAAGAAATTCAGCACATTTCAAAAGATCAAAAGCCACCTGAGAATGTACCGAAGCTCCAATCTCTAGTACAGCAGTATCAGGACACGCTATTCAGCGGCAAAACAGGCCAACTCAAAGATCAAGAAGTGAAGTTTCACATTAACAAAAACGTAGCCCCAGTCGCTCAGAGAGAAAGAAGAATTCCATTCGCTCTACGTAAGAAAGTTCAACAAGAAATTAAACGACTCGAAGAATTAGACATCATAGAAGACGTAACTGGTAAACCCAACCCGTGGTTGAGTCAGTTAGTAGTAGTACCGAAAGCCAATACCAGCGACGTTAGGCCTAGATATCTCTAGATATGTCTAGATATGCGAAATGCTAATACCGCGATAACCCGCACAAGATACCCTACACCAACGGTCGATGATTTGCTCGCACAGCTTGAAGGAGCCACATGTTTTACCAAGCTAGACATGAATGCAGCGTTTCATCAGCTGACCTTAAATGAAGACTCAAGATACATCACCTCATTTCAAACAGAAGACAAAATCAAAAGATACAAACGACTCATGTTCGGCGCCAATTCAGCATCAGAAGAGCTTCAACATGCTTCTGAGTATCCAAGGTTACCATTTCGATTTAAAATACGTCAAGGGCGAAGACAACATCTCGGATTATTGTAGCCGTCACCCTTTCTCGAAAAGTCTTCCGTCCGAAAAAAATGAGAGATGCGTAAACTTTATCTCCGATATATCCACACCCAACGCGATCACTCTGGATCTAATAAAAACCGAAAGAAAAAGACGGATTCTTGCAATGCCTGATGACCTTAGTTTTAGAAGGTAACTGGCATATTTTAAACAAAATTGATAAACATCCACATCTTAAAAACGTCAACTCCACCCACCTGAAGTTGTTTAACAAATTCAAACAAGAACTGACAGTCACCGCTGCCGAAAGGTTATACTAAAGGGCTCCCGTATTGTACTGCCCGATTCTTTACACAAAATCTCAGTTATGCTCGCTCACTCCGGGCACTAGGGTCTAACCAAAACTAAAGCTCTAATGCGATCAAAAGTATACTTTATAGGTATGGACGAACTTATCGAAACGAGAATAACAAATTGCGTAGCATGCCAAGCCACAACATAAACAGGAAATACGAGCCCGTAAAACCAACTCCCATACCCCCCACCCTTGGCATACCGTACACGTGGACTTCCTAGGCCCACTTCCCAACGGATACTACATTTTAGTCTTTATAGATTATAAATCGAAATTCCCAGAAATCGGGTTTTTAAAAAGCACCAATTCTGCAGCCGTCATTAAACTTTTCGAAAGAACATTTAGCCTATTTGGTTACCCGAACAAGTTAGTGACAACGGACCACCATTCAAATCTTTCGAAATCCGTAAATACATGAAAAAAAAAAGAAATTACGCATCGCAAGATCACACCATATTGGCCTCAAGTCAATGGTCAGGTCGAACGCTTAATGGGACCACTGGCAAACAGTCTCAGAAAAGCCTCCATTGAAAACCGAGACTGGCAAATCGCATGCTACAACTTCCTGCTAACCTCACAGTACAACCAATTTCGCTCCGGCGGACCTGATGTTCAACCGTAAAATCAAAACGACTTTACCTGACTGGACAAATCACGTTGACGTAAATACTGAGGATTTAGCTACTGACTACATCCATAAATCGCAACGCATGTTAAACGAAGGTACACCAACGAGGCGGGAAAACACCTTCAAAATCGGCGACCAGCTACTAGAACGACTGCCCTACTGAGATAAATTTAGCACAAAATTCGATCCGCATCCATACATCATCACACAAAAAAACCACTCCATGATCACTGCAACCGCTGCCGACAACTCTCATACTATCACACAAAATAGCACACTTTAAGCCATTGCCCAAAACGGCACCACTACCACATTTTCAACAAAGAAGAGCAGATATTGAGGAAGAAGACGAAAAAAATGAAGAAGAACAACCAAGCGGAAGCAGCCACACAAACGAACCCACCCTCCTCCCACGCCCTCGAAAACAATACCCTAAGAGACGCATGAGACCAAAAGAAGAATGAAGTTAACAGAACTGCACATGACATATAAATGAAGAAAGGGGAGATGACATATTGCCAACCTGGTGCATACCAAGTGGCCACCTTGGTATGCGCAGTATGAACAACAAGAGCACACTTTTGTAAATATTGATTTAGAGAAGATTACGCTCTGAATATAAAAAATCTGTTTTAATTCAGCTTTTGTCGCGGAAAAGTTATTTTTGAAAAAAATGCTACAGTCGCAACACTAAAATTGTGTGTGCGCTCCACTTGAGTTACGACATACTGCATGCCCGTGCTAAAGCGCTCCACCTCACCGGGTTGCACAGTCAACAACAGTTACTTGTGGCTTAACCCGACGTTTCGACGCTGGGTTTCCCGGCTTCTACATTATAATACCCGTATACGTCTGTCCCTTTGTCTATCTGTCACGAAAAATGGTAGCTCAGCTGCGCATCGCTGCTTCCCTCTAACCACGCCTAAACAAACATAGTAAATGTTTCTTTCATAACCTTTTCATCGTTCTACCAAGCTTTTTATACATCTTTTTAAAGTCACGTCCCTTTTTAACACGATCTTCACCACTGCAAATAATCGACATTTTCAACCTAGCCACCCCAACCATTAATCTGGACAATTAATGCAGACTATAAATTCGGTTTATTAAACCTGTCAACCCTTTTGCGCCGGACTTTAATTTTCACTAATTAGAAATCTTATTCGTTTTACGTGTTTGCGCAACCTGGCGTTTAATTTTACGCCGTGGCTTTCATATTCATTAGAATATCGCAATCATGAGGCCATGAGGACAGATTGGTTTAACATTGCTTTACACTATCTTTTCCCAATCTTTCCCCATGTTCTTTAAAGCACTTAGCTAAACCTTAACATTTCACCCCTTTATATTTTTCATGATATTTGCTCATCACATGTTATCGCGTTCTCTAGCCATGCATAAATCTTAAACAAACCAATTTTAAGATTTTAGCTAGGAAGGTAGATTTTAAGGCAGCATTCTGCTGAAGCTAGCTAGCTATAGCTAGCCGTATTTACCCCAATTCTTTTAAAGTTTTTATTCAGTTTGGTATGTCAATATTTATTATAATGTTGGGGTTGTGGCTTTTTAGATAGCTACCTCTGGCTAAAAAGTGAAAGTAGCTAAATGCAGTTTTTAACTAGCTACAACAAATTCCTTATTTGATAGTTTTTATGATGCTAAATATAGCTACGTAACTACACATTTTAATACTGTCATGATAATAAGGCAAAGTAATTTTTTTAGCTGGACAGAGCAACAATGAGCTGTTTCCTGTGCTTTAATTTAAACAGTTGTGATAGAGTTTTGTTGGAAAATGATATACGCCTATTACTCATGTGTGACACAGTTTATCTGTAAGAAACGTTCAACCTGGGGTTAAGAACGGACTGTTTTGAGTGTTTTTTTTATTTAAATTGGAGTTGTGATAAGTTTTCTTGGGAAAAGGTTATCACGCCTCTATGCATGTGTGACACAGTTTACCTGTACTAAGTGCTCAGTCCGATGTTATGATTAATTTGTTTACGTTTACTGAAACGTCTTCTGTAAAATAAAATAATATTGACTATTTTTTTGCTATGACGGGTTAACAACAGGGTTGTACACGGTGCTAAGGGGTATTAAGCATAAATGCATGTGCAATACGGTTTAGGCCAGTGTTACCGATGTTTCCTGTGTTTTTGTTAAACCGAAGTTGCGATAAAGTTATTGCACCAACATGAATGTGCGACATTGTTTACCCGTACTAAGCGCGCTGCCCAAACTAAAATTTATTTTTGAACTTTCACCGACATACTGTATACCTGTACTAGAGAGCTACACATGAATGTGAGGCACAGTTCACGGTTTTTATCAATTGCGCCACAGAGTTTTTAAATGCTAAGTAACACTGTTACTTGTGGCTTACCCCGGTGTGTGACGCCGGGTCAACCAGGTAGTATTTAAAAAAAGCATTAGGATGGAAATGCAGCAACATATGTTCTCCCTCATTTATTAATATTTGAGTGATGACATATATCTCGTGTAAATCATGGGATGAATTGCAATTGCGGCTCTGTAGGCGGAGAGAAATTAGGGTGAGCTATTACAGTAAAGCCTTTGAACATGTTCTGGTCATAAGTTTTCAATAAAATGTTTAGAATGTTTTCTCACGTATATCTTTTTCTTTTTACAATAAAATAAGGACTTCATAAAAATGTGCCAAAAGGGTGATTACGCGCCTTTAATATACAAAATACTCAGCACTAGATTTATTTATTTCTTATTATTTAGAATTAAAAACATATTCAATAATTAAAATCGAAAGTATCACACTATAATACCTGTATACGTCTGTCTGTTAAGCAAAACAAGAGCTTCTATGATCTTGCCGCGAAATTAGTGAAAAAGGGGATTTGATTTATTTCATTTTGTTATATCATAATATTCTTTGTGTTTTTAATTTATTTATGAAAAAAAATATTTATGGTTCTCATTTTTAAAAAAATCATCAAAACAAAAAACAAAAGCAAAGCGCTGAAACATAGATCAGTGGGTATCTAGTGACTACCTGGGACCAAGATGGGTACAATTTTTCGGACTGGATTAATTTACCCGTTGTAGAACAAACGTATTAAAGACGTCATAAAAAACAAGCGTTCGTTAAATGCACAAGATCATATACATTGATCAGAGGTTTTAGCTCTATACAATAGAGGCAGCGCGACTTATTCTTCTTAATTTTTTTGGAAGTTACCTCAGTGGTTAAAAGTAACATTGATGGTAAAATGTAACTCAATTGATGGTTGGAAGTTACAAGTTGCTCATTTCGATAATATTTTGCATAGTGTTCTTATATGCTTTACTATCGTTGTCAAAACAAAACAAGTCATCAACCTTAAATGAATCCAAAGAAAGTTTTGCGAAAGCAACCTTCGAAGAGATAAAAGAGAGCCACTTGTCCCTGTTCAAGGTCTCCAAACATGGAGCTTTAAAGACATCGTCTGAAATTTGTGATTAAATTAATGGAATGTTTGAATTGCGATATACAAAAATATCACAGTTCCAAACTGTCATAGGCAAATGGGCATAAACACACTAACAGACATGATAGTATTAGTAAATAAGACTAGTTTATGCCGTGCTCAAATTCCACTTTATTTCTCCTTAAATCTATGTAACAGCGCACTCAATAAATGGGATATATTTATTTTCCTTTCCTTTCGAATCAACCGTTTCTGAACAGACGGGCTAATCATCACAAAAAATTATACCCTGATATATCGTTCGTTGAAAACACATGATGCGACATGTCTTAATCAGTGTTTCAAACTCTACACAATGCAGACAAAGGGTGAAAATTTTTTTGTGTATATTAATGGATCTGATTTCAACAAAAGTTTGAAAGTCTTACATCTTCTTAAACGTTCGTTAAAAACACATGATCCTATACATTATTTTGATCAGAGTTTCAAACTTTTCACAATACGCGTAAACGCTTAAAAAATTTGTGAATAAGGTTTTTTGTGCATCGACGGATCATTGCTGAGTTCATTAAAATTAAGATGACGAATCTTTTTCATTGCTATTCTGCCTAAGTTGATCTTCCGACAGGTCAACCAGTTAAAAGTGGTATGCAATTATATATAGCGATGAAGGTCTAACAATGCTCATAAACACGTTATTCCAAGCGAGAGTTTAAAATTTCAAAAAGGCGCATGATGTGAACAAATCAGGCGGAGTTTTATTTAGTTCAAGAAACGTAGATGTAACGTATTATCAACTTTGCATATAGAAGAGATTTGCGAACTTAATTTAAACGAACTTCAAAAATTATATTGCTTCCTTTAAAGTTACAAAATATTTTGTTAAGTAGCCAGCTAGTTTAAATTTATATTGTATTGAACTAGCTAACAGTTTGAAGGCTTTCTATTTTTACTTTGTATTTATACTATTTATTTTTTATTTATTTAAAAAATTGTTCTTTATTCGCGAAAATTAATACCTGCGAAAATATCTACCCGCGAAAATTAGGACCATTACACCTTTCCCAAGTTTCATAAATTATAATAATTATGACGTCATCTAAAATTTTATCTATGCTCTTCAAATAATGATATCATGACAAAATTACTTTTTTCGGTAACGAGTCTATTCTCAGCTCATCGTATGAAGGGTTTGAGCGTAACCTTTATTTTGCAATTGAGGCACTTAACTGAAATATTGACGAAATTAGGTTATTTGTTCTACCTTTTGATAAGGAAGAATTATATTTCTAGCAGGAAATTCGGGAAAGATCTAACTCGCATTGGACACTAATTTTTTTAACATTAATAAAAAATTGATTTTTAAAAATTTAGGTAATAACCTATCGATAACTAGCAGCCCTGAATGGCCTACCTGGGCTGAAATAATCGAACTAAGATACATTGAGTGTGGAGGAGCACGGAATATAGCTCGAGTGCTGACAACAAAGATGAATAAAAAAGAATAAAAAAGCTGCACTGAAGATGCATTGAAAAAGTAATGGTAGTGAAAATTAATTACTTAGGAGAGAAAACATAGTAAATACATTTATTAAAAACACTTTAAAAGTTTACATTCCTAGTTACAATTATTGGTTTTAAATTACTTTAAACAACTAAACAAAAACCTACAAACTTTTGCGACTTCAGCACACACAATGAATTTCGAAATATTTTCGCAATGAGCAAATTTGGGCGTGTTTTGATTTTATAAATTGGGAGATAAAGAGTGATTAGAAAATTTGGGCGTGTTTTGATTTTATAAATTGGGAGATAAAGAGTGATTAGAAAATTTGGGCGTGTTTTGATTTTATAAATTAGGAGGAGTAATTAGAAAAGATTGCAAAGTCTTTCTGAATAATTGTAAATAATGTGTTGAATTCTATTACGAGAAAAAAATTATTTAGAATGAATCCAGATTGTATATTTTAATCAGAACTTTACCAGAATTAGACCACTTAAAACAGACTTTGCGATTTTGCGATTGAAGGGGGACACACGTGAAATAAATTTGCCGGAAAAAAGTGTCGCTAAAATCTTTGCTTCCATGGTAATAATTAGAACGGACTCCGTCAGCCGCTAACTCAACAAGCAAGTACGTTGAGTATACCAGATGTTATTTTGTGGCTAGGTCATGTCATCAGTTGGGTTACAGTGGATGGAATGAACTCCATAATATCCAGAGTTTTTGTGATAAAAGTGTAACTCGCTTTTTTCTGTATGAAGGAACTTTAATCTGGTTACTTATGTCATCCTCTGCAAGTTATCAGCAACAAAGAAGCACTTTCAATGAATTTTCTTGAATGCGACTTTGATGCGCGTTAATTCTTGACTATTTTTGGGTTTATCATCAAACAAGAACGTTCCAAACAGCTAACTCCGTACCTGCACTGGTTAACAAATGTCTACCATCGCAGGAAAATCGAATGTTGTTAACAGAGTCAGTGTGACCAAGAAAGTCTTGGAAAGTATCAGCTTCGATGTCGATCAATTTTGCTAAGCGATCTAAGAGGAAAGAAGTAAAGAAATTAAATAAAATTAAAAATAAAAATAAATTAAATTAAAGTAAAGGAAGGAACGAAAAAAACATTTAAACATCAAAAAAAACGAAAATAACAACACAATGTGAACCATAAGCGAAATGGAAGCGAATGTCAGCATACATGTGCAAAGGTTTTGTTAATAAGGGTTTATTAGTTTTGGGATTCGTAAATCTTATCAGACACCATTTTACTTATAAAATGGCGTATTACTGATCTGTTTAGCAACATATAGGAATCATAAAAAGATGACAATATCCCGTCTATGGACACAAAATGTTTTATATAAAGGACGGGCGAACCCGTAGATTTACCACAGGTTTTAAAAAAACACAACCTCTTGTATATTTCGACAACAACTAGCACTGCATGCTACAGAAGATTATTTATATCCGCAATTAATTGGACGACAACTTCGGCCGCATCAAAGTGGTATAGTTTGACGAGTGTTTCTGAAGGTATTCCGTTATTTAAGTGGGTGAACAGGTAAGTAGGAAAGTCGCACACACGCACAAAGTTTGAAAGCAAAAATAATACGTCATTACCTGCACATCCGACAGCTAAAAGATTTCCAGTCGGTGATAAATCCATACTTAGTACCCAGTCTGTCAGTCCTATGGTCTTTATCACCTGGAAATTAATACAGAAGCGATTAGCATAAAGTGATCAGTTTATAAGACTTTTTTTGCATTGTTGCTCACCTACAGAAACTTGTATTTACTCATCACCTTTCCTTCTTTTTGATATAACATACTTGATTGTTTGCATATTTTTAAATCTTTATTCTTTTTATTATTTTTTAAAAATATTTACTTTATTTCATTACTTTTCCCATCTACTATACTTATAAGAAAACAAATTCTCGCAGCGAATTTAATATCGTGGATAGCAAAGAGTTGGTATAATCAGTTTGATAGATTGCGGTATAATTTTTATCTCTATCCCTACTAACGGTTCTGTTCAAGTAATTTTTGACTAAAAACGAAAAATGGTGATAATTACAGTAAGGCCCAAAAAATGCAAGATGATTTGAAACAATTCCGGGATTTCAATTTTGTGGAAGGTCAATTTTGTAAACAAGTGGTCAGTTTGATCATTTCTGCATTAATTTAATTTCTCGCAAAATCTACGAAAGCCGTTAAATTTAGTTCCTGCAAAAATTGGTTCCCTTAAAGAAAAAAAAAGATGGGGCATGTCACAATAACTAATACTATTAATTTTCAACCATACCTTTTGCTGTGATAAGCTGTAAAAAGAGACTTCTTTAGCTAATGCGTATCCAGTATAGATAAGTACATCTGCATCAAGCGGATTGAAGTCTGCCAACGTTGGGAAGGTAACATCTCTCTTTGACTACAATAGATTAGATATCAAACAGACGCTTGTCATTAAATAGCTAAAAGGAAATTCAATGTGGAAAATTATTGAGATTTGGAGTAAAAAAGATTGAGATTCTATTGGCACCAATTTTGTTATTGCGTTATTAGCTGAAATGTGATGACATTACGCTGAAATGGGACTTTAGGTAGATGGAAAAACTAAAGCTAATTATATTTGTTAAAAGGTGTTAAAATGTTATCCGAACAGGCTTCTAAAATTATATGATAGTGAACAGAAGCTTATCATTTTTGAATTGCGTTATTTTTACGTATTGATTTCACATGTCTGTGAATAACGGATTCGTTATTTCCAGGAATGAACACAACACAGTTTTTAGCTAAATATGCACAGCATCACTTACTGATATATCTCCTGAAAGAATCTCCTACCTCGTTGTAATTTGTACCTGCAAACGTTATCCAATCGGTGAGCTCACACAAATCTTTCGACCAATCAGCTTGCCACACACTGATACGACGATCACCACTTGCAGCAAGCCACAGACAGGAGGAGGCGGACTACAAAGGATATCGGGAGATAAATTTATAATAAAATTGTTTGCAAAAGAAAAGGTTATTAAATTTAAGTTGACGAATACCTTAATTTACAAAATTTTCGGGGACATCTAAGCAGAGCCTCTGCGCACCATTTGGTCGCGCAAAAATGCCGGATTGGATGTGCGCGAAATATTGTTCTTGAGAAGGTGTTGGAAAATAAGTTTGCGTTGAATTGGAAAAAAGCGAATAACAAGATTTACATTACAGCAACACTTTTTACACAAAATTAATCGAATGTGACGTTTAAAATTAATTTTTTGTTGAATTTAGTAAAATATTGAAAAAATTTAAGTGCGAAAAAAAAGATTGCATGTAAAGATAAATTCGCAAAACAATCATTTTGTTCTGCAATTTATTCACTGATGGTAAAAGAAACCTTTCTCGCAATAAATTAACACCTGATTACATGTGAAAGATAAATTTGCAAACAATCATTTTGTTCTGCAATTTATTCACTGATGGTAAAAGAAACCTTTCTCGCAATAAATTAACACCTGATTACATGTGAAAGATAAATTCGCAAACAATCATTTTGTTCTGCAATTTATTCACTGATGATAAAACAAACCTTTCTCGCAATAAATTAACACCTGATTACATGTGAAAGATAAATTTGCAAACAATCATTTTGTTCTGCAATTTATTCACTGATGGTAAAAGAAACCTTTCTCGCAACAAATTAACACCTGATTACATGTGAAAGATAAATTTGCAAACAATCATTTTGTTCTGCAATTTATTCACTGATGGTAAAAGAAACCTTTCTCGCAATAAATTAACATCTGATTACATGTGAAAGATAAATTTGCAAACAACAATCATTTTGTTCTGCAATTTATTCACTGATGATAAAACAAACCTTTCTCGCAATAAATTAACATCTGATTACATGTGAAAGATAAATTTGCAAACAATCATTTTGTTCTGCAATTTATTCACTGATGGTAAAAGAAACCTTTCTCGCAATAAATTAACACCTGATTACATGTGAAAGATAAATTCGCAAACAATCATTTTGTTCTGCAATTTATTCACTGATGGTAAAAGAAACCTTTCTCGCAATAAATTAACACCTGATTACATGTGAAAGATAAATTCGCAAACAATCATTTTGTTCTGCAATTTATTCACTGATGGTAAAAGAAACCTTTCTCGCAATAAATTAACACCTGATTACATGTGAAAGATAAATTTGCAAACAATCATTTTGTTCTGCAATTTATTCACTGATGGTAAAAGAAACCTTTCTCGCAATAAATTAACACCTGATTACATGTGAAAGATAAATTCGCAAACAATCATTTTGTTCTGTAATTTATTCACTGATGGTCAAATGAATTAACACTGATCACAATAAAGTAACACCGATACACTCAAATTTAATCGTCATTTAATCAATCACTCGAAATGACACCAAAATGTCACTAGTATCGTATTGCTAGAATGTGTAGGAATCGGTTACGCCTTAAATAAATACCGCACTAGAAAGACATCGTAAAAAGTGTACCTACATTGTAACTTCTTTGTCTTCGTATACAGCATACAGAAGCTCCACGATGGTCATTTATAACGCACATGGTCATACCAGTTGATAAACTGCTGACGACCACGACACCTTTGTGACTCCCACTTAAAACAACTCGACCTGGAAGACAGAATTGTGACTTTAGTGTTGAATGTGTTAATTACAGGGTAACAGTAACACGACAATCGTGGTAAAGGATGATTTTCACGAAGCGAATAGGGTAGCAAAATGTTTCTGAGCATACGCAGTTTTACTTTTTTTGATTTTGCTAAAAAAACTTTGCTTTGCTGAAAAGTAGAAACAGTTCGTATTTTTTAGCAGCGAAATATTTTGCCGTACACATTCAGCCAATCAAAACGCAAAACTTAGTGTTTATTCTTAGAAAAGTCGTTACTAAAAAGAACTTAAAAATAACTGACTTGTTTTTAGTACCCAGAAGATATTATTTCGGACCTAATTCGCCGCCCATTCACAATTCGCTTCGTGAAAATCCCTCTTAACATACACACGCCGCTCAAACCCAATGATTTATATCCCGATCAGCCCAGTCTAAAAATGTTTGAACTTTATGTGACATATTGCAACAAAAATAGTTTGTTTCATATAATGTTTTGTTTATCTTAACGCACAAAAATGTCAGAAATGGATACAATTGTAGACGTTACTACTGTGATTAAAAATCAAATAAAAATACACAATAAAATTAATCTACCGTCAGCCGAGCACAAGATCGCTGTTACACTCGACGAATGCGGTTTCATCTTCAACAGCATTTCCATGCGTCCAAAATCAAACATTCGCACTGTACCGTCCTGATAGCCTGCAACACACTGAGATGGGTGTTCTGCATGTGGTTTCGCTGGATGCAACATCTGGTTGAACATGTTTTGATGTGTATTAGCGGATTCATCTTTTGGTAGGGATCGAAAAGCCACGCAGTTACATGCCTAAACACCATAACCACACTATAATCGTTGATGAAACGCCATAAAAATAATACTTCATCGGTCATAATGTATTAGTCTTTCCTTATAAATTCATATGGAGTAATGAAGTTTATATGAATCGAGCTAACCTTTTTTGTGCAACCCAAGACAACTTTAAACATTAAACACCGAATAAGGATAACTCTAGCAGACGTTTTATTACTTTTATTAAAATGAAAAAAATATTTTGAAAAAGCGCATTACTCTCTTGTTCCTTCTGGTCCTCGCCTCATCTTCCTAATTCTCAGCCATTTAAGTTTTCGAGTAATAAAAAAACAACTAGACTCTTGTTGCCCGACCAATCAAGTCATCATAAAACAATTTTTTTTAAGAGATTTTGACAAAAAGAACTTGTACTAAACAATTGTGTAGCTGAGGTTGTTTACAAACACAAGATGCGATTTGGCTACACACGAACCTGTCCAATCACAAGAAATTGAGCACACTGTTCCCTAGTCTCCAGGCTCCATAAACGCAAGCCACCATCATAACTGCTCGTCGCGAAGTATTTTTCATTGCCACCACAAAATGCAACATTTAAAATCTGAAAATAGCAACAAATATACCGGTATATAAACGATAATGAAACTGGGAAACAGATAGAATTACAAAATGGCATAGCTAAAAGGAAAGGACAAAATTGAAAGAGCACATTAAAAGCAATACGTGACGTAAAAAGACGGGGGTACTGTAGGGGACAAGCAGGATGACTGACTTACGTTTTGGTGATGTCCACTAACAATTCCCACATCAGAAACGTCATCCCAACTAATGTAATATATCGTACCGTTTGAAGTACCAACCACTCCCTACAAATACAATAAGTTTTTGACACTATAAAACCACAAGACGTCATCGATACTTGAAATATTGAAGATGAAATTTGGTTTGCATCCACGTTGTGTATACCTGGATTATATTTGTGCCACACTGTGCTTTTCCAGCTTTTCTTGTATTTTGACTTTCTTTATTCATACAGTACAATTACTTAAAGTAGAACTAATGAAACCTTTTCTATCGCGTTTGACCAAACTCACTGAATGGAAACCAAAACCTGGATACGTGACCCATTTACAAAAATGCTGCAAGACATCAAAATATATTTAAAATATTTTTACTTTCTGATGCAGTTGGTTCACGTTAAATTAAACTTGGAAAGAAAGGACATATTTTCGCTATTAAATTACCATTAGTTTCAATCCTTTTGACTGTAATTTCAGAACATTCCATCTTTCAAGAGTAAATAAAAGGGATACCTACCATCTCTATTGTATCGTCGAATACACCACCAGTGATAGCTGAATCTAGCTTCCTCTTAAATTGCAAAACTAAACCGTTTTGTTCGAAGTCCCTAAAAAGTGAAGACGTCCTGAATTATGCCTTTCCTTAAACGACGATGTGTTATAATAGTATTATAAAATTTATGTATTCTTTAATATTTGCGAAAATTTCTTTCCGTGAATTTTTCGGACAATAAATTATCCCAAATTGACTTCGAGGTTTTCGGTTTTAGTGAATGTTTTTTTGTGTTACTTTATTTCTAGCCTTAAAAAGTCACTTTACTCGTCTCACTATAGAGCAAATAAAAATATTATTATAATCTAATTGAAAATCTTGCAATAAAACAAACAATCAACCATGTGCGCATGGGCATGCGCGAACTAGCAAAATCATTAAATTCACCTTAACGTATCATTTTCATTGATCTTTTCGATTCCACTGATTGACCACAAGCATAGCTGTTTGGAACAGCTTCCTGTAACTAGCTTGCCAAACCTTGCCACAAGTAGATCTAACACACAAGAAAGAGTTTAGAATTTCAACTGAGGCTACAAAAAAAAGTTAAAGTATAAATCCAACAAAAACTTTACCAAAAACTTGCGGTTAGAAACGCTTATTTTATTAAAAAGAAATAGTGCAGTATTCGCTATTCCAAAAACGCGTACATTATTATAACAACAAAAGCGCCACCCGATTCAATAAGTTCTCAGATGTAATTCAAAATTTTGTGCCAATGTACTGCTGAGAGCGCAACAATTTATAAAATGTATTTTATTTAAATTCTCCAGGTGTAGATAAATATCAGGCGCTAAAAGTCATTCCTCTGGATTTTACAATGAAACGGACATAGCGTGTAGACAGGTTTTTACCTATTTCTTCGTTATCCGCTTGCCAGTGCATGAAACAACTTTTGTTGTGAACATTCCACGCACATACGACACCCTTTGACGTAGCTGTGAACAACAAGTTACGATCGGCGTAACAAACAGCAGTTACATCGTTACTATCATCTCTAAAGATCTCTGAAGGCAATTCCCCTTTCGTCATCTAAAGGAAAAGTTTAATTTAAGTTTTATCATTGACAAGAAAATCGGACAAATCTTTAACAGTTCAGAATCTATCTGGAGGTTGTGAATCCTGATTTAAACAGTTTAGAATCTGTCTACATAATTTAATCACTGATTTAAAAAATTTAAAATCTGTCTACATAACTTAATCCCAGATTTGAACAGTTCAGAATCTAATTTGAACAGTTTAGAAACTGTCTACATAATTTAATCCCTGATTTAAACGGCTAAGAATCTGTCTACAGAGTGTAATCCCTGATTCGAACAGTTTAGAATCTGTCCACTTAATTTAATCCCTGATTTAAACAGTTCAGAATCTGTCTACATAATTTAATCCCTGATTTAAACGGCTAAGAAACTGTCTACATAATTTAATCCCTGATTTAAACGGCTAAGAATCTGTCTACATAATTTAATCCCTGATTTAAATGGCTAAGAATCTGTCTACATAATTTAATCCCTGATTTAACAAATTTAAAATCTGTCTACGAAATTTAATCACTAATTTGAACAGTTCAGAATCTGTCTACAGAATTTAATCACTAATTTGAACAGTTTAGAAACTGTCTACATAATTTAATTCCTGATTTAAACGGCTAAGAACCTGTCTACATAATTTAATCCCTGATTTAAATGGCTAAGAATCTGTCTACATAATTTAATCCCTGATTTAAACGGCTAAGAACCTGTCTACATAATTTAATCCCTGATTTAAACGGCTAAGAACCTGTCTACATAATTTAATCCCTGATTTAAACAGTTCAAAATCTGTCTACATAATTTCAAACTTTCAAACGAAAAGGAGAGCCTTTGACTGCGTAGCAAAAAAAAATAAAAAGCGATTCCTGATATAACAAATTCGGATGACCAAGCAGCAAATTACTTAGAATCGAATGTACACGCAAAAATTTGCAGTATAAGTCGCGAATACTAATCGTTCATTGGCGAAGTATCTTTATTACACAACGTGGTTTGAAGCACTTGCATGTTTACACACTTGTTAGTCTAGTAAACAAAGTAATTAAACAATCGATACCTGAAGTATTTCACCGTCAGTTTGATCGTCTGTTACATGCCAGAACAAGACACTGCGATTTCTACCAACAGTAACCAGTTCGTTTGCACTATACGGGTGCCAGTGTACAGCATGCATCGGAAAATTCGTTGTAGCTTGCGCCAGTACGATATAGTCACGCGTACACCATACTACAAGTGAACATTCTTGATAGTTTCCAAGTGATACCAAGTATCGATCATCTCGAGAGAACTGCAGTGCCATAACACTGCAATGGTGGACGTTCAATACCTGATAAAGAACATAGTATTGAAAGCAACAAAGAACGTTTAGCAGTTACCAGCGGAGGTGACACAAATTTTGAGTTTAAAAGTGAGACTTTCGAGAACTTTCCTCTATTTTGGGGGGCACATAGTAAAACCTTGTTTGAAAAAATTATAATAAAAATAACTTGAGTTTTTTTACACTTGGCTATCTCTTAGGGATATTAAAGGAGCACTAACGAAATTTGTTGAAGAAGAAAATAATCGTTTTCCTCAAAAATACAAATAAAAATTCCCAATTCGCGCTGCAATAGACTACAGATAACTTTGCTTGCAGGAGACTAATTGTGCATTTCACTGACGCTTAGTAACGCTTCTCACCGTCGTCGTTGTCGTCGCATTGCTGTTGTTGTTTGTCGTCTGGATTTACATTTTTTCGTACGTCATTATTTTATACGACTATCGCATGACCTACCACATGTTGATTCCCCACGTGTTTTTAAACAACGGACGGAAAATTTAGTGAAAAAAGATATTGACTTGCAATTGATTTGACTTGAAAATTAAGAAAATTGAATTGTAAGGCTTTTTTTTCGTTTCCGCTTTAAAAATTTGAGAGAAAAAAATATACGAAGTTCCAGGCATACACTTTTGCGACTGTATACCATGTTTTTGCGAATTTCGCGAAAAAACTTTTAGGAACGAATATTTATTTTTTAGAGGGGGGGGGGGGACTTTAGCAATTAAAGAAATGGGACAAGCATAATAAAAAAATATTGATACATTTTTGTAAGCAATCTGAAAATAAAATAAAAAGCCAACCGCCCCTTTCTGTAACTTCTTCCCACTTTTTGTTACTTTAACCATAATTTAGACGTCCAGGAGAAAAAGATGAGGAAGCGAAAATTCTGAAATTTTTTACGTTGCCAGAGATTAGAGATGAGTGTGCTTATTTGGTAAGGAAAAAAAGTAGAAAGAAACTTTTACGTGTCAAGAACTATCTGTAATTTTCGTCATTAAATTAAAATTGTGGTACAGAATAAGTAAATTCTTTCGGTCAAAGAAAAAATCGCAGACCTTTTGACAACTTCCATGCCGAACACTCCACACACAAATCTCTCCATAATTCGTAGCAGCATTCAAACTACCACCTGTTGCAACAACTTGTCCATCGTTTTGTAACGCAAGTGTGGAGATTTCTTCAGTATGCTTATGTAACAGACACTGTTTGCCACTGTTAAGATCTTCAATGATTAAAACACATCCACATGTGTACATAAACAATCCTGTAAATAGGTATTTCGGTGTACATAACCAATCCTACAATTGGTACTTTTATTTTAGTGTTGTTCAAAGTTCAAAGTTGCAGGTAAGGTTGTAAAGTTGTAATGCAGAGAAATGAAACAGAACTTAAAGATAAAAAAGACTATTACATCACTTAAAAGTACAAAAAAGTTTAAATTTTATGAAACTTGAAAATTATGCCTAATTTCCGCTTTTGGAGCAGAATCTTTTTTCACGTTTTTTGGTAAAATAACAAAAATTTGGCGGACAAAATCTCTGGTTTTGTAATTATCCGCTTTGAAGAGGTTCCACTGTATCAAAAAACTTAAAATGCCAGAGCAGGCAAATAGAAAAGAAACACAAACTAAACAACCGAATATACCTGTTTCTGGATGCCACAAGATGTTACTTCTTGCATTACCATTACAACCAATAAACGAGTTAAGTTTTAACCCAGCTTGATGTGCTGGTGCTGCATAGCATTTAGCTGCTAATTTAGAAGTGTTAGGTCGGGGCTTAAAATGCGCATGTACAGTGGGCGCTGCATGATGGGTAACGGGTGGCATAGTGGTTGCAGTTGAAGTTGGTTGTTCAACCGAAGGTGTTATTTCGTCGTCATCACTTGTCTAAAATAGAGATTAAAAAGCTAAAGAAGCTTGAGTAAAATGCAAAACAATAAACTATTCTTAAGGGAAATATCCTTAACATCCTCTGTACTATCTACTTAGGCAGGCAGCCAATAAAATAATACTTCATATTTAAAATTGATGACTTCATTATTACTAAGTGGATTAGAGATGGGTTGCAATAACGGTAAAAACGTGTTTAATGAAAAGGTGGCAAAAAAGTTGTCCAGACTGCTGCAAAATCTTTTTTTTTGACATTTTAAAAGTTGGAAATGATCACCTATATATTTGAAACGCAACGTTTGAATTCGAAAAATTGGATTTGACAAATTGAATCGTGTATCGCTCTTTAACTTTACATTTGTTAAAAAAATATTAGCGAAGAACTACGTTTAAAAAAAAAGTATTTACTATTTCGTGAACAGTATTATTTTTAGCTCTCTCCACAGCGAAATCTATTTCATCATCAGATGTAGGGAAGGCCTCTACATCCTCCTCGTCATCATTAACACTATCATCTTGTATGTTGATGACACTTATGTCAAGATCTTGTGGACGTGGAAGAGGTGGTGGTTCACGAGGCTTTAGTGAGCCATACAATTTCTCACATGGTAAGGAACAGCAATCTAGAACGACATACAGGGCAGTTCGAGTTCGTGGTAGTAGGCTGTTATCAGCACAAACAAAATAAACAGAAAAAAAAACAGGAAGGCAAAAAAACAACACCAAGGTCAGGAGGAAATAGTAGTAACATTGGAATTATGTACAAAGTTTAATAGGGGCAAGAGTCCGTAAATTACGCAATTACGTAAATTACTTTGATTTGATTCTTCGAAAGAAATGCGATTGATTGTTTTTACTATAACTTTTGAGCTGAATAAGCCTATTTCAATATCCATTTCCATTCTGCAAAATACACAGCCAAAATAAAAAAATAACATGAAAACGATGTTTGTTTATACAAAGTTTATCTAGGTTCACATGGACAAAAATTATTTTATTATCTGAGATTTTAAAAGAAGAAAATTTTGCGGTGGTGCTGTTTTTCAAAAATGTGCGAAATAATATTCCGCGAAATTATCATGTTTTATGCAAACTTCAAAAAAAATTTTTGCAAAAAATTCTTATTTAGTAAAACTGCATAATTTATGCTGTTTTACAAAAACGTAAAAAAGATTCAACAACGGCGAAAAAACATTCCGCAATATTATTAGGTTTTAGATTTAATCCCCTGCTAAATATAGTTTCTCTTAACCCTTAAGTAAAAGGAACTGAATGGCTTTTTTCATGATTATGCGTGAAAATTAAAAGTCTTTAGGTAGGTATTCAATGTTAAAAATGAAAAAAAATTCCCGTACTAAAATGATTTTAGGTGAGATTAAATTTTTGATCATTCGCGAAAATAAATTTCTACGAAATTGATCAACAGTAAAAATTAAATTTGCAAACTTCAAACCCGTCAAATACAGACAACACTGACAATTTTTACCTCAAAAACCAAAAATGCTATATCCAGTAGAGCTACTAATCCTAAAGTGTTTGTCACTGACAGAGTCTTAAAAGGTTTAAACCGAAAAATCGATTATGGTACTTCAACGCAATTCACGTTAAAGTATTAAGTGGAATAACAAATTAATATTTGACTCCTCGGGTACAGTTTTATGAAGAGGTAAGTCAAAATAAAATTAGTTTTTTTGCGAATCAAATTATTTACACACCATTTTTACAAAATAAAAATAGCAGTGAAAGTAGTTTCAAGTAAATAAAAGTTTTAGTACTAAGTCTTCAAAACAATTTTGTCGTCTATCTAAACCCAATTTTGAAATGCCAAACTAAAACTCCTGAGCGTCTAACATGTTTAGTAAACACAGACCCTTTCTAATGGTCTCCTACAGAATAATTGTTGGACCAGCTGTGGAGTTCTGCTGGGGCAACTACAGAGTTTTTAATTTTTTTGAAAAAAAACCCCGAAATAACCCGTAAAACTAAGATGAAAACTGCTGCTAACCTGTGTCTTTTGAAATTTCATTTTTCCGAAGGCTACAAAATAAAATTTGGAATAATTTTAAACTTAAATTTCTAATCACTCACATTGCCATCAACAGTTAATCATATTAAGTAACAATGAAATCAAAACGATTAAAATAAAAGTATAAGTAAAAATTAAAACTTGAAAAAAAATAGATACAAAAAAGGCTATATAGTTAGTGTGTAGTGGTTTTAAAAAAACAATTAGAATATATTGATGACTGAAATCCAAATGTTAATAACTAAAATACTCAATGAAGTCCTTGGGCTGACTTGGGGAGGGGAGAGACTATCACAAAAGGGGCTTAACAAAAATGGAAATTTGGCAGCCAACCATTCAAAAATATTTCAATATTCCTAAAAAAAGATATTGGCAGTATATTGAAAGGAAAATTTAATGAATTTTATAAATTATTATAGTATAATATGTATATAGTTTTTATTACCTTGTGTTTTCATAACTCAAGAAATCCCACAAAAATAAAGTATCACCACACGACAAAAGATACTCATCATTTGATGAAAATTGCAATTTGGATATTGGATTACAATGTCCTATAAATACCTAAAAATAACATATATCAGTTACTGAAAACATCCGTCACTGACAATGTCTCTCTATCACATTCCAGACATAAGTTTAAATTTCAAAATTCCAAACACACTTTGACAAGGGAACATCATAAATTTACGAGTGTGGACCTGAAAGGCATAATAACAACATAATATAATTCTTAGAGTACATCCTAAGCAGGAGTTTAGATATTCTTTCTATGCAAAATTACAAAAAAGGCAAAGGGATTCTAATATAGCATTTGCAGTTGCCATATTGGCCAGCTAGTCTAACCTTACTAGCAGCTAGTCTTATGTTATCATGAAACAAATCTTCAAGTATACCTGGTGATTCACATCCTTCTCTAAGTGATAATCCCACACTTTGATGCAGTTATCACCTGCAGTTGCAATGTATTTTCCATTTTCACTGCAACAAAAACTGCTTACACCACCTTCGTGAACTTTTGAAGACTAATAAAAATAAATTGAAACACAGTTATATAATCTCCTGTATATACCACAAATGAAACGTCATAATACCATTTAGTGAGGCAGGTGATGTTACCCAAACGAAAAGAAAGAAAGCAAAATTGGTATATGAAACAGGTTCTGCAGAAAAAAAGTTGGCAAAATATAAATAGCGAGTAATTTCGCACAGAATGCCAAAAAGAAGTAAAAAACATTATGTTGTCCTATTAACATCATTCAAATTCGTAAATAAGATCTTGCAAAAAAAAAAATAAATAAATAAGAAAGTAACTATGCATTTAAAGCCCTGCTGTTTATATAAATAAACAAAAAACAACTTGCATCGACCATAGAAGTGCTTTCTTAAATAAAGTAAAAAGAGCACCTCGGAAAGTAACTGCCCAGTTGTACATTCAAACTTTAACAGTCGCGAGTTTGATGTCACAACAAGTAGCTGTCCAATGGAAGCTGGAGAGAACAGTACACCAATTGCTTCATCAATAATAAACTTTGAATGACTGGTCATTGTTGTCACATCAATATGCAGTAACTAAAAAAAATTCTACTCATAACAAATACATAGATGCATGTATAGATTGACCATTATGTGATACATCAGACCAATACGGTTGTCGACCCAATTGATAAAAATGTGCCGAAAATTAGAACTAATTTTAATTTTAGGCCAACAAAAATTTGAGCCACAAAATAATTTAGGCCTGTTAGATTCTTCCAAAAATCAATTTCATCAGAAAGCGAGAAATGAAATTGTAAACTTGGTTCACTAAAATTTAAAAATTGCCCAATTATTTAACGGTCCAAGTGACCAGATTTTATGAATCACAAAAATTAGGGCTAAAAATTTTTCCTAACAAAGTTTGGGCTAATAAGGTAAATACAGTTTCATTAAACAAAAAATATTCACCTGGTCTAAAGACCTTGCTGCAAAAACAGTTACAACAAATTCCGATGGTCCAATAACAGCTAATTTCTGTCCACTGTCATCCAGAGTCATAGCATTTGATGAAATTGTAGTCTGTCTTGCTATTGAGTTTGGCAAACAACGAAGAACTTCATAATTGTTGCTTAAATTCAGTGTCCTGTGCATTATCAGGGTTCCATCTCTACTTGCAGAATAAAAAAGCTCACCACTTTTGTTAAACAGTATTGAATGCACTTCTTCACAGTGCTCTTTTAGTTCAAACATTAAGGAAGTTGTTGACAAACTGAATAAGCGGATACTACCATTTTTAAAACCACATGCAAATTCAGCTTTGCATGGATGGCAACATACGGAAGTCGGCTTCTCGTTTTCAGCCTGAAAATCGTAAATTTGTGCCATATTCCATTGGCTCCATAACTTGATGCTGCCGTCTTCTGAAATGGTTGCAACATGATTATGTATCATCTCAAATGAGAAGGATGATATAGATGCATTGTGAGATCGAGTTATTGTTGAATATGATTTTTGAGCTATGTCCAAGATACCAAGGCTGCCCTATTGTAAAGGTCATTAAATACCATTAAAAACAATTTCTGTTTTATTAAAATAATTATCTCCGTTAATGACTGACATGTTGGTTATATGGTAGCTGAATCGTCCTTTATACTGCATAGGAGTCAAAATATATACAAGAAAGATAAAGACAAACACAATAAGAAGATTTTACATACAGAACTAGTTCCAGCCAAAACCTTATCTCCAGTTATTGAAATTTTCACCATTGAGAGTGAGCCGTCGTGTTCTGAAAAAAATTTAGCAAGAAAAAGCTTACATTGATAAATAATTCTATTAATGTGCAATTCAAAGGTCAACTTACCAGCTTCTAATAAAACTGATTTGAAATTCGTAGACCACAATTGCAAGACACCGTCATTGGAACCTACTGCAACAAAATTCGGGGAAAAGGATATTGTATTTAAGCCAACATTCTTTTCAAGATCAGAGTGTTTGTTGTCAAATAATTTATAAATGTTCACAACTTTCAGTGATTTGTAGTTGACTTCATAAACAGATCCAGTGTTGGTGGTAAAGAAGCTGAAAATGAAAAAAAGTAAAGGAACAAATGCAATGTATTTAAAGTGTCCATCTAAAGTCAAGATAAATTTTCCCACTAATTTCTTAGCCTGGCTATTTTGACATTTTATCTCCAATATACAGCAGAACACTCCACTGTTGGAGCTGAAAATAGAGGTAGAGAGAACACTGAGTAAACCCGTTCACATTCTCTATGCATCAAATGATGTTTGAGGTAGGTTTAAGAATTGACCAAATAATAATCATTTTTAAACAAATAGCAGCAAAATCATTGTCAGCCACATCTTTACAAACGTTTAAAACCACGTAACACAAGTACCATACTTGACTAGGACCTGGGGCTTATTTTTCAAAACAATTGCAAGGGTTGGGCTTTTCAGAAGGTGCAATATAAAAAGATGGCTTAAAGGGAACCCGAGGTATAAAATGATGTTGGGATTATCTTATAAAGCTTAAAAAGTTGGTAAACAAGTCTTTTTGAATTTTTTAAAAACCTCTTTTCGTTCTCAAATTCTGTGAGTAAACATATAGGGCTTATACAAGCTTACCCACAAAATTTGATTGCAAACCAAGTTGCAGTTCCCAAGTTATTGAGTCGTCAGCAAAAAAATAAGAGGCCTGGGACGAGCAAACGAGTGTCATTTTGGCAAAAAAATTTATGTTAATCAATTAACCTTTATAATATCTATGCATTGATAAAGTTTGAATGCACACCCTTTAACAGGTCTAACATTACTGATGAAAGAAAATGTCTAAATTTGCTTTGAAATATGACATCATAATTCATACAGCATAATTAAATCTGAAATTCTTTAAATGTGAATATCTTGAGAATGAAAAGAGCTTTTTTAAAAATTTAAAGACTTGTTAGCTAACCTTTTAGGCTCAATAATATTAGCCCAACAACATTTTATACCTAGGGTTCCCTTCAATAAATTTGCAACAAGTCAGAATATTTTAAAAAAACAAACAATAGAATTTGTTTAAATAGGAAGGGTAAACTGAACGCAAAATTACACAAACGATAATATCTTGATAAGAACAGTTGCAAATTTTGCTCTATTGATTGTACCTCCGCGACGGAGGTACAATCAATAGAGCAAAATTTATTAATGGTCCCTATTCCCTGAGTGTATCTTACATCATTTTTATCCAGGAAAACAAAAACTTATCTGATCAGAGTAAATAGAATCAAAAAAAACAAAAACATTAAGGTTGTCTATTTTGAGAAGCCATGTCTCTTTAAACAAAGCGTGTTTAAAATATGGTGATCTAAAAATTGTTAATTTGAATAGACCATGAAAAAATGTTGTTGAAAACATGCTAAAGATACCAAAAAAATGTTGAAAAACTCTGCAGCAGAATCAACTTGAGAATCAACTATAGCATTCTGCAATGCTGCCATAATTGCCACTGTTATTAAGGCAACAGCTAAAAAGTTAGGGGTATAAAAAAATATGATAACAATATTCTGGTTGTTATACACAGTGCCGTTTCCTAAAAACTTTCAACAGTGTCTTAAGGTTTTCAGAATTTTATACATCTCTAAATTTTATAACGGAGATACTAATGACAACGAACTCCTTGATTACGCACACAGATACTGACAAATGTGCCTGAAGGTTTCCCTAAATGCACACTAATACTAATAACGCCAGATTTCATTACGTACACTGATATATTTGTTTTATCTTTAACCAGACGAGTAGTTCCTGCAATTGTAAAATCCGTAAAACAAACATTGCCAAGATGATGCCAGTCAACTGGACATGATCGTAGACTGTTTGATTTGATTTTCCAAACTCTGATGTTATGATTTCCACATGATATCAATCTAAAAGAGCATGATGTTTACAATTATATAAAATAAAACTTGGTTGTAGTATTGCTGTTATTGTAGGTTTGCTTCTTGCAAAACTGGAACTTAGTAACTTTATGCATCAATGCTCGAAGTCTGTGGAGTGAGAGTTTTATTCTACAAAAAATAGTGTTTGTAATGATACCAAATATCTTTACCTTGTGTCATCGAATGAAGTAAATTTCATACAGCAAATATTATTAATATTAAGCTCAGTGTGAGCTTTTCCAATTAAGACAACTTTTCCTCCTCTTGAAGCTATTGATGTGTCCCACACAGTAACAACCTAAGAAATAGAAACCACATATACAAAATGCACTAATTCAAAATAAATCAATGTCTATATAATTTCCTGTTTAATTTAAAATTGCTGATATAATATGTTATGTGTCTGCCTGCTTTGTTAACATGTTAGCATTTGCGTCGGCATTCCCCCAAAGTTTTGACTGGAAATTAAAAAATGCTATTTTGTATGTGCGCAAAAATTTAGCCATCCCTGACAAATACATTTGCAAATTGTAGTTTAAGAACAGTAGAACTTTAAGCTGATATAAATTTTCTATGCTTTAAACAAAGTATAATACGTACTTGTTTCCTATTTCTGTCTTCACCTACTGCACATAACTTTTCAGCATTACAACAGAAACTAAAAAGCAAGTCACATGCGCATAAATAAACATTCTATCATGACTATCGCTTTTTCTTCTGATAGACCTATCAGTATCAATTATGGCAATCAATGTGATTAGAACTTCCATCATAATGTGCAATATTCCTGACATTGCTAGTTACCATGCCAACTGTGTTTTAAGTTTAAATAATGGCAGAAAAAATAATCACAGAAAAAGGTCACAAACGCAAAACCAAAGTGAACAACTAACTGTACTTGTAACAGAATTTTAATTAGCAATTATCAATAAATGTTATTATGGTAACATTACACAATATTTAAATTATATTTCCGGTTGCGTCTTTATTCGTACCAGACAGGATACTGTTTCTTACAAGAAATACTTTTGTATCCTGCTTTAACTGTTCAACAATTTGCTTTTCACAATAACTCGTATTACGTCTGTCAGATATTGTTGACGGTCAATATTCTACACTTTGTCCTCATAAACAGTTATTATAACAGTAACGATGAAGATTCCCTACCTCAGTAATGATACATTATTTAAATTCGTTTGGAATATGGTCAAACATTTCAGCGTCTTACTATCCCAAATTCTTATTATGGAGTCCTCACTGCACTGTGCTGAAGCCAACAAGGTATTATTCCTGGCACATTCAAGAGCAGAGATCTGAAAAGAAAAAGTCACATTCATACATCTGCTTGTAACAAAATATCGCATCTATTATTTATGCAATAATTTCTGATTACAAATTATATATTTGCGTAAAGGTCATTAGATTTGTATATATTAGGGAAATTTTATTTTATGTAAAACTTGCTCAACAAGACCAAAAGATTCGTTTATTTCCAAGATATATATAAATTTAAATAAAAAGATTTTCAGGTTGTTGTATAAATATTAGTTTATCAGTAACTTCCGACCTGTTAAAGAATATGAATTTAAACTTCAGTCATAGAACTTAGAGTAAAATTAAGCTAAAGTCTCAAGCTGAATTTCTGTTAATGAATCAATAACTTGGGACCTGCAAGTTATTTTGCTATATAAAGATATTCAGTTCACATAAAACAAACGACTAGTAGCCTCATGGTACAGCACTTACTTCCAGTGTGAAAAGGTAAGGCAATTCAGGAAGGCTAAATTCCTCCTTTTGGTTTAAGTGAAATTTGTTGAATAACAATTAATATTTCTGGGATACAATCATTACATTTTAATGTCATAGAGAAGAACTAAGAAAACCGATGTCAATAGAAAAAATTTAAATTTTACATTTGGTGCTTAATTGTGCAATGCTGAAATTGGCAAGGATACTCCAGGACCTCATTTGCCACAAAATCAGTGTCATAACAAGTAATGTAGTATCACCTTATTTGTGTGCCCAAATAGAAATTTTTGTTTCCCACTGGTAATGTCAAGTAAAATGATCACAGATTGACATGGATATATAATATGTTCTCCATCTTCCAACCATATCGCCTGTGATAACAAAACATTAAAAAATTATTATTTATAACAGAAACCACAATAATTTCTGAGGAAAATTAGTACAACTTGCCCCATTTTATAAGAAGTTGCAAAAAAAAAAATAGTTAACACTCCCCGTGCCATACAATCCCTATCTAAATTATAACATTAACATCATGGAAAGATGGGTTCTTTTACAACTTTCAGTTTTGAGTTAGCAGCAAGCGTACAAATTGGCCACATGCTTACAAACTGACCGCATGCTTACATGTTTGTAAGTAGCGCCACCAAAACCAACAACTTTTTTTAACGATAATATTGGATCAGGCTGTAACATCGTTCTCTAAAACAATATAAAAAATAAACAATATTAAAAATAAACATTATCAAAATTGACAAATCATGACTACTACTCTTCAAAAAAATAAAATAAATCTTGCAAAATCTTGCAAAATCCAGGAAGTGATTCTAAAGTTCTGAAGCACAAATAAATACATTTTACAGAATTTTGTTCCAGATTTGTTTAAAGCACCTTTGAAGTTTGAGAGTTTGTAGATACAATCAGAAATAATTTACCTGGTAATTTGTAGGTTTTCGACTCTTTTGTCTAGATATAATTTCTTTCGTTGATTTTAATGGTAGATTTTCCTAAAATCAAGCACATTTACAGCTTATCGCAATGTATAACACATTCTAACCAAAGGTAATTAATTCCAGTTAAAGTGATTCAATATCTTGTCTGAGTTTTTAGCAGTGGAATTTTAGGAATACAAAGTTCTGACTTGTTTGTTGCTTTTATGTCAGCTGTCAAGCTGCATATCTATATGTACTTTTTTGTTAACATAAACACCTAAAATTTGTTTATTCTTTAACTTCTTGTTGAAGGTTTACATGTTGTGGTGAACAACATAAGAAATTACATTAAAGTTTATATGTACAGCATGAACACTGTTAATTTTCCTTTATTTAATTAATTTTTTTTCCAAATTGTTCTTGGCAAATCTATAAACTAATGTTCCCTATAATAGCCATATTATAGGGAACATTAGTTAATTTCCCCCGCAAAATAATAATTTTTTAACATTACTAAACATAAATGTAACCAAAAACCATTTTTTTAAAAAGCACTTATGCAAAAAAAGTTTACATAAGCTCTTAATTACAAAAATAAATAGATTTGTATGCATGACTTTAAAGAAAAAAAGATCTATCATAGCAGAGGCTCACAAAAGGAGTATAACATCTGAAAGAGAGAGTTTGAACCCCAGGTTAGAAATAACTATGTATTAAGGTAATTCTGTTGCTGACATGGACAAAGGCAATCATAAGGTTACAGATTCTATCAAAATTACAGTGTGATTTTTTTGAGCAAAAAGTGAAAGTTTAATACCTAAAAGCTTGAGATTGTTATGTCCTTTTAAACTATTAGTTTTTACCTTTCCTCTATAAGCTTTGGGTGAAGCATAAATATGAACATCATTTGTTGTGTCTAACTTCATTGAATGGTCATTTAACCCAACTTCTGGTAAATGGCAAACTATATTTTTTTTATTCTAAAAAAAAAGTTTTATTTTAGATAGAAGGAAATTTAAAAAATCCTTTCATTACACTCACAATAGAAATAACAATAATGAACATAAAATCTTTTAATTAATATATCAGTGGTAACATGAAGATTAGTAAAGTCGATGCACTGCACTTAAAACATGCCAAATAATTCGAAAAATGGTGGAAATACACGTGGGTAACTATAGGCCATCTGCCACCAAAATTAATCAAATTTCATAAATTTGAACCAAACCAGCCCATTTTGTAACCAATGGGTTGATGACATCATCAAAAATATTTAAAGACACACTTCCGTAAACTTTTATTGACAAGAGTTTTAAGCTATATATCCAAATTTTTGTTTTTTATTATATCACTAAAATTTATCTCCTTAACCATCGGCCTTCCTAATCTAGTGAATTTTTCCACTGGTCAAACAGCTAGTTCTAATAATAAAGATCATAAAAAAGCATTGAAACAACAAAAAGTCCATCTAAACAGGTATTTTCTGGAAGATGTTGGAATGCATGTAGAAAAAGAACAAATATTAAGTGTGTTGTATTAGCCAATTTTTGATAAAACTTGACATTTTAATAAAAGACTCTCCTTAAAAAACCTGTAATGAAACTTAGATCTTACAAGAACAAACAAGAGTTTTGAAACAAAAAACATTTACCTCTCTTATATTCTTGGGATGTTGCCTTTTTTCATAGGTTGGAGAGGAGTTTCTTCCTGTGAGTGTGGAGGCTAGCGATTTACTATTCTGAAAAAGAGGGAACATGTAGATATTAGGGAAAAGCTTGTAGCTTTAATGTATAAAAATTACATTTTACCGAGGAAATAAATCCAAAATGTAACATCCAAAATGAATAATATTTTTTAAATTTTCTTCAACAACTTTTTAACAACCATAAAACATAGCCTATATTTGACAAAACTTTAACGGGAAATAAGCCATTGAAGTACACTTTTAAGTTTGAAGCCAAATAACGTCATCTCTCGCTGTGGTAACTAGAAACCACCTGAGACCAATTTCTCGAAGCTCAGTCAATCCCATTGTTTTAAGACCAACAGGTTAATAACATCATCAAAGAACCTTTAAACCCCAAAATCCCTGTAACTATTTGTCAAAGGTGTATGATCTTATAGATTATCTTGATCCGTGTTTAAAGCAACAGGCAACTGATGAATAAATTTCTGAAGAAAGATTTTTTTTCTTTCAAGCTTTTTAAATTAGATGCTACAAGTTACCATTTTTTTAAAAGTAATTTTTATGTATATGAACGGGCCACTGCTGATGTCATCATAATTCAAATGACTGATCTTTTTCATTTTTCCTCCGCCTAACTGAATTTTTCCACGGGCTTATCGAGTAGTAAATGAAATAATATAAAACATAAGAGGCAAAGCATTAACAAAATGTCTACAGCATGCAACCAAACATGAAAAAATAGATAACTTGAAAACTGGTATTTCAAGTGTGCATCTTTTAGAAAATTTGCACTCTGGATTTCTTACATACCTTTTTTTTCTCTTACCACAAATAAAAATATGTTTAAATTACCATAATTTCAGACTGGTTCATCATTGCTGATGTCACTTTATCCACTAAGGCCACTCTTGATTTCAAAGCTTTTGAGGTACTAGAATCACAATGCTAATAAAAAAGAGGAATTAATCATTATAAAACACACGTAATAGAGTAAAAATCTTGAGGAATTGTTCCTTGTTGACTTTTATTAGAATTATGAAAAAACTAATACTCCTAAATGAATTTGAATGCGTTAAAGAACTGATATTCCTGCAGGCAACTAAGAGCCTGCATTCTTTTTAAAAAAAACTGGAATTTATCAGACATAATAAATGAAATGAGACTTACATTGGTTCGTCTTGATGTTGCACGAGAACTGGTTAGCTGTCCAGGAGAAACTAAATAAAAACAAACCCAACACAATGAACTATACCAATCATATATAAATTTATACTTGAACAACAAAAGTATACGGAATACGAAATTTTAATAAACTTTTAACTGGATTTTAGAGTTTCACTTAACTTGGGAAACTCTAGCAAGAAAACAATATTGGCACATACATAATGTATATTAGAGTGAAAAACAAAACAGCGTTGGCACAAGTATATACCTTTCATATTTGTACTTCTTTCACAATTATGACCTATTTGCTCTGGTCTATAGCATGGTTGTTGCTTACTGGAAGGAAATTTTATGTAATCATACTTCTCATGCCAATCTTGATGTCTTTCTAATGGAAAGCTTATTTCACGTGGAAGAGGAACAACTCCTGAAGCTAGGAGACCTATGTAAGAAAATTACAAACATGCATGACGTGTGTGATAATTATATGCAAACAATAACCTCTAGTTAATAATTCCAATCTAGTTTAACGATTTAGATTATACCTCTTATAAAAATACACTGTCTGCCTAAGTGGATGTGTTTATTTGTCTTCAAAGTAGCTGGAAAACATGTTTAATTCAATATACGCATTGACATTATGCCACAACAGACTAAAGTGAGTGGTAAAAAGCCATTTTATTAGTAATAATAATAATTAGATCTCAGGATTTTTAAAAATCTAGGTGTGAGATTGAGTTTGAACTGAAAGTGGCAGTAACTCTTTTAAAATTCTAAAAATGTTTTTTTTACATATAAAGGTTATTTGTAGACTATATATTCATAATTTAATTGTAACAGTCCTGTCACGATTTTACAGCTATAATACTTTTGTCTTTCGCAATAATTCCTCTTAAAGCAAAATGTTATGAATAATTAATTAGCTTTGCCGAATATAGATTAACTGCTGTGCAATGTAAAATTATACAGAAAGAGCTGACGTATTTAATAAAACAAAACATTAGAAACAACAAAGATAGCTCATAGCAGAACAACACCCTATTGTTGTCAAACGCCTATACCCTTTAACACGGTTAACCCAACTCTTGTTATAAAACAAGAGCTCATAAAAGCCCAATTTTATTGTTGTTTCTTGTACATTTTTAACTTACGTGTTGGGGTCCATATGTACACGAAATAGTAAAAAATATTTTTATATATAAAACACTGATTAAATAACGCAGCTGTTTGGACAGCTAAAAAAGGCTGCAACCTTAATAATTCCTAATTCTCATTTATAATAAAGACCTCTATGCCCAAATGTTCTAAAGAAAAATGACATGCAATACAGACAAACTATAACTTGATAAAATTATAACACTTTACAAATAGTTGTCATATAGTATATATAATCTGCAATATAAATATCAGCAAAAATTAAAACAACAATAACAACACAAAAGGACATTCAATGCCTTTGGTCCAAATGTTGAGAAAAAAAATCTGCTTTTGATTCAATAATTTTATTCAGGAGTGAAGTTAATCAGCACAAACTACCTATTATTAACTACCTATTAAGCCTAACGTTTATATTCCTTGAGAAATAAGAAAAGAATCGAAAGTATGAACTTACCAGTTTTCCGTGCAACTTTTATATCAAGTCCTGGTTCATAACAAATATCACTAGTAAAGGCGTTTTTCACAAACATGCTGGAACAAAGTCTTAGTTTCTTCAAGTATAAGTAATGTTTGTTAAGATACACTGACAAAACATACTGCATATTAAAACATAACAACGTCCAACGAGTAGTGTATGGAGCAGCACCAACACGATCTAAAACAAGTTCATAAAAGCTTGAAATTGCAGTAGGTAAGTTCCCATACTTTATCCCAAAGAACAAGTCGTCATTTTTATAAAAAGCTTAAGCAAAGAATAACCCACAATGTTTATTTAGGGGGTGCACATTGTGCAGATAAACACCTTTTAAGAAGAAAAATGCAAACTATGCCTAAATTTCCACAAAAAGATTTATAAAACATGAAAAACTTTGAGAGTTAAAAGAGAGTCTAGAAAATGTCTCCCAATAAGATAGCTGTTGATATTGCGATTTATGTTAATTCTGTTGTTATCTTTCAGTAACCAATACTATAGCATTAGAGACTGGTGAAGCCTTCAAGTTACCTTATCTAGGTAAGAATCATTTAGCAATGGTAGCAGAGTTGAAAGGTACAGATCAACTGGCCTGGTATTTATAATCATTGTGCAAGTTGAAAGAAAGCAATTGAGGGCACACACCCGGATGTGTTCCTTGAGGTAAGCGAGATAACTTTCCCTTTTGTTGGCTATTTGTTGACACGTGTGTGTGCAAACCAATTTGTGGTTTGCGAACAATAGCAACAACAACATTGAAGGCTCCACCAGAGTTTAAAGAGGATGATGACTATAGCAGTTGGAAGAACGATTTGGAGATCTGGCAGATGTTTACAGAACTACCAAAGAAAAAGCAAGGTCCAGCTGAATGCCTGTCACTGACTGGTCGGGCAGAGGAGGCAATACGAAGCCTGACACCTGGAGAAGTTGGATCAGATGATGGTTTGGACAAGATTATATCTAAGCTAGATTCAATATATTTGAAAGATGAAAGCACAAGAGCATTTATTGCTTTTAAAGAGTTTTATGACTATAAGAGGAATAGTGGAGACAAATTTCCTGATTTTGTTGTGCAGTTTGAAAAGCTCTACAATAAGATATCCAAATATGATATGGCATTGCCTGAAGCTGTCAGGGCATATTTTCTTCTCACAGCTGCGAATATGTCTGAAGAAAATGAAAAACTGCCTCTTACAACTTGTGCAGAACTCAAGTATAAGGATATGAAGGACACAATCATGAAGATATTTGGAGAACTGAACACAGCAGAAGACGCTGTACATTTGGGAGCTCTCCCTGTGAAACAGGAATGCTTATATGGAAATCTTCATGCTGATACCAAGGACACCTTATTAAGGAATACACGTTCAAGAATGAATCCTGTTGATAAGGATGGGAAACTCATGAGGTGCCATGAATGTGACTCAACAAGACATTTTGCTAATAAATGTTCTAATAGAAATCAAGAGCAAAGAGCTTTCAGATCATGGAACAGTAGACCTACAGAAAAGAAACAAGATGTAAATGAGATCCATATCATCCTTTTTGCAGCCTCTCCAGACCAAAGGCAATATTGTCTTGTTGGAGAATCCTTTGGTAGAGGTGTCTTGAATTCTGGCTGTACAGAGACAGTGGCTGGGGAGAAATGGATGGATGAATATCTTGCGACTCTCTCTGAATCAAACAGAAATGTTGTAGTTTCAAATAGTACTGATTCTATATATAGATTTGGTGATGGAAAGGAAGTGAAAGCTACAAGAAATCTAATAATACCAGTTATTCTAGGTGGCAACAAGTATAAATTGTTGACATTGTAGAGATTGAAATACCACTACTGATTAGTCGTAGTACCATGAAGTCTCTCAGTATGAAGTTAGATTTTACCAGTGACTTCGCCCTTATTGGGAAGGAAAAAATTGACTTAATATGTACCACAACAGGACACTATTGTCTTCCACTAACACATTGTGATCTTGATGCTCAAAAAGGAACAGAAATCATTCTACATGGAGAAAATTTGAAAAATATTAGTAAGACAGAGAAAATGAAGAAAGCTATGAAACTGCACTGCCAATTCGCTCATGCTGGCAAAGAGAAGCTCAAACTTGTAAAGGATAGTAATTTGTATGACAGGGAATTTTTGTCATGCATCAAAGAATGTTACAATGATTTTGAAATATATCACAAATATAAAAGGCCATACAGTAGACCAGTTGTGGGTATACCTCTGGCAAACACTTTAAATCAAGTAATATGTATGGATTTAAAGGTTTATGAGCATAACAATACATCTTACATATCAATACATCTTACATATCATTGATGCTGCAACTCGTTACTCTGCTGGATGTCAAATCGAAACATAAAGATGTCATTGTCAGTAGAGTGTTTAGATTTTGGATTGCATACTTCGGATCACCAAGTACAATCTTGACTGACAATGGTGATGAATTTTTGAATAAGGTTTTACAAGAAATGAATGAAAAGCTCAATATTGAGACAAAAACAACAGCAGGTGAATCTCCTTTCAGCAATGGTATTGTGGAAAGACATAATAAAATTCTGGCAGAGACCATGTTCAAGACAATTGAGGATACGAAGTGTAAACCAGACGTAGCACTAGATAGACGTAGCACTGGGCCCTCAGCGCAAAGAATTCTTTACAGAATCATGGTGGCTACAGCCCAAACCAATTGATATTTGGCCATAATGTGAACACACCCACTATTCTGACAGATCATTTACCAGCATTGGAGCCAACTATGTCAAGTGAAATAGTGAGAAAAAATCTATCTGCTCTGAAGGCAAGGGAGAATTTCATTAAAGCAGAATCCAGTGAGAGAATTAAAAGAGCTCTGAGATATAATGTTAGAACATATTCTGATAAGACGTATTTGAATGGGGAAAAAGTCTTCTACAAGCGCAAAAACACCAAGGGTTGGAAAGGTCCAGGTGTGGTTTTGGGACGAGATGGTCAAATGGTGCTTGTCAGACATGGTGGTAACTTTTACCGAGTGCATCCCTGTCAGTTGATGAAACATAGTCAAAATTATAAAGTTAGTGAATTCAAATCAGATCATGTCAAGAGAAAGGAAGGACATCTGAATAAGTTGCGTGATATGAACAATAGAGTCAATGATTGTGATAATGATGATGATGATGATGGTGATGATGATGATGGTGATGATGGTGATGATGATGATAATGATGATGATAGTGATGATGATGATGATGATGATGACACAGCTGATAAGAATGTGGTAGATGTTTATGATGATTCTGAAGATGTAGATCAATATCACAAGAACAAGATAGAAATGTAGACGAAAATGACCTAAAAGATTCTGGCACAAGTGAAAATGAAGTTAAGGAAAACAGGGATACTCATAAAAATAATGAAGATGAAGAAGACAAAGGTAGTGGTTGTACAAGTGACATTTTCAGAAGACCATCTACAGAATCCAAGAAAGTTGAATCGAAACCAAAAGCAAAATCATACATCAAATACAATCTAAATGGAAGATGTTATCGTGCAAGAGTTCTCTCAGCACAACCCAAAAGAAGTGGCACATAAAAACTGGGTTAATGTGTCTAATGATGGTGATCGAAAGCCAAAAAGCATCAATTGGAATGATGTGTCCAAATGGGTCGAGCTGGAAAATTCGGAATTCCCCGTCTATGTGTGTTATGTCTATATGTTTTCACAGGAAGTAGTTGATGCAAAGGAGAGAGAATTGCAGAATTTAAAAGAAAATGATGTCTTCAAACAACTGGTCAAACAACTGTATCAAGCAAATGGGTCATAACTGAGAAGTTCAAAGGTGAAAAAAAGTGTTGTGAAAGCTAGATTGGTGGCTAGAGGCGTTGAAGAAAATTCACAATCGTTGAGAACAGATTCTCCAACTTGTGACAAACAAAGTCTTTGACTTGCTATGGCCATCATAGTTAGCAATGATTGGCAGATCAATTCATTTGATATCACTGCAGCTTTTCTTCAGGGAAATGTATTGAAAGAGAACTGTTTCTACAACCACCAAAAGACACATTGTCATTGGGAACAGTGTGGAGACTAAAGATATGTTGTATGGGTTAAACGATGCATCTAGAGCGTGGTACAAACGAGTGAGAAGGGAAATTTTGAAACTTGGTGGTGAAATGTGTACCTACGACCCTGCTGTGTTTCACTGGTATAGAAGCAAGCAAATCACTGGAATTTTTGTTTGCCATGTTGATGACTTTGTGTATGGTGGTAGTCCAGCTTTCCACAAAGATGTTATTGCTAAACTTTTTGAAACGTTCAAAATCAGTACGCAATCAAGCTCAACCTTTAAGTATCTAGAATTAGATGTGGATTAATTTAAAAGCAAAATTAAGATTAATCAAGTGAGCTATATAGAGTCTTTGATAACTGTTAATATTAAAAATGATGTTAACAATGAACGAAAATTGACTAGCAAGGAAAAGACCATGCTGAGATTGTTGAGTGGGAAAATTGCTTGGGTGGCCGGACAAACCTGCTGGCAATCAAAGAAACTACAAAGGGTAACCAAAAGCCTAATTGCTTCAGAAACACTTGCTCTGAGTGAAGGAGCTGATGCTAGTTTTTATTTAGCCAATGTCATGCAGCAAATTTGCAAGTTGACGAAGGTTCCAAAGATCACTTGTATTTTCAACAACAAGTCATTATTTGAAACCTTGAAAACGACAAATGTCACAAAGGATTTGAGAATGCAAGTTGATATAGCCAGATTGAGGCAGATGGTGGAACAAGATGAAATTACTGTCAAGTGGGTTGAAGGAAAACACCAATTAGCCGACTACTTGACAAAACATGGAGCGTCTCCAAACAAGTTGCTTGAGGTTTTGGAGACATCCTCTACAATAATTGATTGTAGTGATTACCGTTGTTTTTGATGATTTTAATTTGTTTGTCATGTTGACTGTGACAAACAGTTGCAGCCTCCAATTTGATATTTTACTTGTGTTACTGGTGTTAATGTTGATATTGCGATTTTCTGATAATTCTGTTGTTATCTTTCAGTAACCAATACAATAGTATTAGAGACTGGTGAAGCCTTTAAGTTATCTTATCAAGGTAAGAATCATTTAACAATAGCTATCACGATTTTTTGTTTTGTTTTGTTCTAAGGTCAAATAACACCAGGAAAGAGGAAAGTGTGCTAGAAGTGCATACAAGTGCTCGATGTTTCAGTAAATTGGTAACTGTCTGTGGACATGCCAATGGGAAAAATACTTGCTAAGTAGCTCATTTTCTTTAAAGTAATTTTGAAAAAATAAATATGTGGTCAAAACAAAAGTTGGATTATTAATAACTGATGACCTTAGGGATCGTCCACAAATTTTGTACCATTAACAAGACGATATAAGACAAAAAATTAAAAAAAATTTGTCTCGTTTTGTTCTTAATTGAAATTAAGACAATTTAAAAAACGTCTCAAATATCAGGAGACAATATTTTGTCAATTCGTCTCAAAATAAAAGTGGAACAAAATATTTTAAGACAAATTGAGACGAATTGAGATAAATTAACATGCTGCGGTAAAATCACAGAGATGAATTGAGACGAACTAAGACGACAGGGATTCTTAAACACGAAAATTTTTGTAAAAAGCCAGTGTTTTTTAAAGTGGTTTTAAGACAATATAAAATGAACCGAATTTGTGGACGATCCCTTATAGATGACATTACATTTGACTCTAATATATATGTAACATAACACCTCATTTACTACAAAAAAAATTTATTTTACCTTTTGAGCAAAGCAGAAGTGATGTTGCTTCTTCGACCGAGCCAGGAGGAGGGTTTAAAACAACAGGAAATTGTAACCAAGTCGATGTGGACTTAAATTCTTTAAACATATTTGACAAAGTAATTCTAACGACAACGCCATCACTCGTAGCTACATCAAGTTGAATAGAAAAATACTTTCCAGTAACAGGCTTGAACAGAACATATAAAATGTGCCCAGTCAGCCTCAATGGAGGACTTTTGGGGTGTGGAAACTGTATAAAATTTCCGGATGGAACTTGCCCACTTAGCCGATATATTGATGATTTAATCCCACGATCCTGAAACAACCATGGGGTGTAAATTAACATAATATATATTCATATATGTATATTTATTTTTTTAAATCAATACCTTGTTTGTTTTTGCAACAACTTATTTAATTATAATTCCAATATTAAAAATTTAATGTATTTGAAACTAAGTTAAAAGTACATAACTGTCAGTTTCACGCTGAACGAATATCAAATGTACAGTGATAAACTACTTCAACAAAATTTAAAAAACTGTGTAAATCCGGTGGGAATATGTACAAGTTATAGACATAGAAGAATAATTACAATTGATAAAAACAGTTAAAAAAAAAGACGTAAGGAACTTTTAAAAAACGGAAAAAAATCGACAGAACTGTCAAAACATATCTGAAGTTTGAAAAAAGCAAGAACAATGTCAATCTTGAAATAGGAAATTATTGACTACGCCCCTGAGTACAAAAACGGTAGCAAAAAGTGTAATTTGTGTATCAACTGAAATCCAAACTGGAATTACTAAACAGAACAAAATTAATATTGAAGTGTCGTCATAGCAACAAGTTTTATTTAAACAATTTTAAATCTGTCCCTCTGGACAAATCATTTTATACGTCTTTTAACTGTTTTTATCAATTGTATTACTCTTTTATGTCTGTAACTTGTACATATTCCCCCCCAGAGTGACCACTCCTCCTTAAATTCCTTAAATAACTTTAGAAAAAGAGAATCTCCTTAAAAGTACTTAAATATACTTAAAAGATGGAAATTTTAGCTATTCTTCTTAATTTCTCCTTATTTCTTAATTTTTCTGTGTTCATGGTTGTTCATCACCAGTGAAACAAGACATATTTCTCTCTTACCTAAAATCCTATATTTTATATCTTTCAGGGCATAATTTATATGTATATTTGTATAATATGTATAATTTTTTTATCATAGAACATAGTATGTAACCTTAAAGATAGAGAACTAAAATTGGTTTTCTCCTTAATTATTCTATTTTTTTATATTTTTATTCTCGTTCGCAGCAAAATATTATTAAAAAAATGTCAAATGTCTCCTTAATATCCTTACTTTAGTTCTCATTTTATTAGTGGTCACCCAGCCACCGAATTTCTATGTACTTTGCCTTATTTTTAAATACATTGGATTTTAACATGGTTCTACTTCATCTTCGTTGGTATTAAGCACTTTCTCAACAGAAATAACTTTTGAAAACTAATTCCAATATTCCACAAATAAAAAAAATATTTATAAAGTAGATTAAATGGATGAATTCCATATATATTACATATTTTTTGCAGTTACTTGAATAGAAAGCCATTTCAATATTGCTAAAACTGTGGCAAGATGTTATTAAATATTAAGACATGAAGTACCCTGGATTAGAGGCTAAATTTCTTACCATAATTTTCACAACATCACCTTCCTTTGAACATTTCTTCCATTCACCAGCACCATAATGTTTGAACAGGTTGACATACGGTTGCTGCCAAACTATAAACAAATAAACCACAATTAGAAAGAGAATTTTTTTCATGCAATTTACTGTCCGCCCAATTTAACAATTTTTAGCATTGATATGTATATTTGCAGTAGCGAAAAAGTCTTTATTCAGAAAAAGAAACATTGACAGCAGAAGTCAGTAGAATTACACAAATTTTCGTCAGACACAAACTTTTCGTCGGACACCTTCTCTTGAATAAAAGTTCTGTCATGAAATGGAAGTGTTCTAAGTAATTACTATAACCAAATAACTGAGCATTTTTTTCCATTGGGGCTTGATCAAATATTTGATTTGCAGGGAGATTTTTCGATATATTGAATTAATACCAAAAGTAAAATTCTTTAAAGAAGAAAGTTGTGCAATGCGTTGCTAACACCTAGCACTAAAACACTATCACACATTCTTTTTTTAATCTTTATATATTTAATTTTATTATACTTATCTATTCAGAAGTTACCTAGATCTCAAAAATTAGAAGAAAAGATACGTATTTAGAAAACCGAACAGCACATTGAAAATTACAGTATATATAGTTTATAATAGCTATTTCGATAGTTCAGTTCTCAGAACTTTTTTCACTGGAGTGTGCTTTGTTTTTGTTTTTTTATCACTGGATAAAAACCAAATAAGGACTTTCTAAAAGGGAATTTCACAATTATAAAATACATATTAAAATCCTACACATAAATACAAAAGCAGAGCCATGCAGTAAACTCAATATAAATACTACTTGTCAACAATCATCTTTAAAACCAACTTAACTACACAGCACTATTGTTAACCAGTAAATGTCAAAAACATGTGCACAGATTTTTAATGTAAATATTTTAAGAAACTGCACATGTTTTTGGAGAAACTGTGCCTATTATTGGCTTGCTGTAAGATTCGTGCTTTGTACCAGTTGATCAGTAAAACTCTTTTCACTTTTAAAAAACAAGCAAAAGGGATGCTTCATAAAATTCTCAGAGGCCACAAAACACTGCGCATAAGATTTAAATAAGAAAAAACCCTTGCAGACAAAAAATCAATTAAGGTCAACATTCTTAAGCAAAAATATTCATATTTTCATTAAAGTTAAAAAATTAGACTAACCTTGTGACATTTTAGCTATATATATTTATATATGTATACCTGAAACAAAATAAGTAGAATACAACATCTCTTATTCACATTGATCAATGTAAATATACAGCATTACTAAGTGCTTAATTATTTGGCTTCTTCGCAATACAATCAAATCATTTAGATGAAAGTTATAGAGGACAGAGCATTGGAACAACCAAATTGTAGTTTTGGTTAATTATGCCAGAATTTGACACAGGAGAGATTCTCGCAACATATAACTTTTAAAAACAAGTTTTTTTCATGCAAATATTTAATCTTTTTACTTGACGGCTACTTTTTTCAAATAAATTAGTCACAAAAAAGAGAACAAATTTATGCAAACATTTTTTTTTAAAAAGCTATTATTATTACCATTATAACAAAAAAGCCTAACTTACTGCATGCGTAAGAAAAATTAAAGGCAATATGCATGCAGTGGTACACCTACCGTATTTTCCGGTATATAACCTGTGGGTTACAAGTTGATTTTTACAACTTTCACTGTTAAAAAAAGGTGTGGGTTATGTCAAAGTTTTATATTTTCTGTCATTTATTGTGAAATTCAAAGTTTATACATTCAATAATAAAAAAAGTACCAACAGGATAAAATGCAAACATCATTATAACTACATGCATGATCCTATACCTATATATACATATGTAACCTTACTTGAACTATGTGATTTAATTTTTTCACACAGTGAAATTGCTTTAGATTTCTATTGCATCTATTGCTTGCCTCCTATTATGAGCCCTCTCTCTAAATCACAATTCTAGAGATTATTTTTCTTTTGTGTTGAATGTAATTCTCATCTATTTTTTTCTTTGCAATCACATTGAAATGATTTGCTTCTGGTAATAGAGCAGTATAGCAGGTAGCATTATTTGGGTTAAATTGACATGTATTTCACAACCTAGGGCCCAGAACTTAATTATTAATTCCTGTTAAAAAATGTTAAAACTAAATGTATAGATGATAATTTTCTTTTTTTTATCTTCGCTACATTCAAGCAACAGGTGACCATTGAAAATGTCAAAAATTTATATAAATAAAATTAATAAGACACAAGCAACTATCTCCTCCCCATTGCTGCTGCCATTCTTTTTATCATGCACACTATAATTGCTGAGATATATATGGATAACAAAATTATATAAACAATAGAAAAGAATGTTCCAAACATCGCTGTTAGGCCAATTTAATTAGTTGTTCTATGGGCCATACCGACCCTAATTTTCACGAAAACAAAAAAATAATAATATCAAGTAGAAAAAGTTTTAAAGAAAAAAAACAGGAAAAAAAACAAATTCTCATCCCATCTCATGAAAATATAACTAGCTTAGAAGATAATCAATGTTATTTTTTGTTGGTTAAATGACAACAAGGTGAATCAATAACGTTACTTTACTTAGAACCACTGTTGTTAAGGCCACTGGAAGCTGATTCTTTGTTCATGGTAAATTGTTGCGATTAAACTATAATGCGCGATGCCCTAATTTTGTAATCACAAAAATAGTTACGTGGTTAAACAGAAGTTTTTAAATTTTTATGTGATTTACAACAAAAAATAGCTACTTTGGCTAAAACAGTTATAATACAAGCGAAAAACAAGACAGATTATTGTCGTAACACCTCCTTCGTTATGATTAATATATATGTTTAAAACTACACTAGCTAAACTGTAATACAGTCGATACCATTTAGGAAAAATAATAAAAACAAGATAGAATACGCTTGCCATAACACCCTCCTCCGTTATGAACTTAAAAAAATGATTTTACCGCTGCGAAAGACTTTGAATATTCTTAACTAAACAACCATAGTCTGAAAAAGAATTTGCACTTAAATTTAGATTTTCCTATCAAACTGCCAAAAACATTGAAAGAACACTAAAATTGTTTGTTTTATTATTTTAAGTAGGAGAAGAATAACTTGCTGTAGAAGTTTCGAAAGAAATTTTGAACAAAACAAGATTTTGAAAACAAATGAAAATTTAATACCGAAGAAAGAAAAAATCTAAAAATATAACTTTTGACGTTGAGGTTCTCGTCATGTCACAAATGGAGCTAAATGAATATTTAGCTCATGTTAATTGTGGTGACTTCAGTATACCTTCTAGCTGTCCTGTATAATGATAGATACCACTCTGGCTCTGACCTAGTACTGTACCTCAAATAAGGTTAAGAATAAAGCACTTCTGATTCAGTTAATAGGTAGCCATGTTGGATTATATCTGCTTAGAGCATTGTCTCAGTTGAGGCCCCTTTGTTGTCTTCTCACATCCCCCAGGCCCAATGTTCTGTACCTTCGCTGCCCGCCGTACCTAAGGCTGTTTTGGAGAAAATTAAGCGTTTGGAGTATGTTAATTTAGAACTACTCCTCCCACCATCCTTAAATTCTTCGTTTGTCCCCGATGACGAGGGTGAGTACGACCTCAATGTCAGAACTGCAGATGGAGTCCCCCGACTCTCGCTAAGCAGGAATGTGTCGGGTAGGTCTCGGATTAAGGACTTTGCCTTCTGGTGCCTAGCATGGAGCAACTATCTACGTTGCCTTATTTATTTTTATCCCATCTTGCCACACAGCTGGTCACCTATCAAACTCTAGTCACCCAGTTTGCCAACCAACACGTCTTCTCCGCTGTGTGTGCCTTCGACAAACTGCATCGGCTGCAGTTAGCTAATGATTCTCTGCGGCGATGGGACCAACTTGACGATTTGCTCGTTACGCAACACTTGAGAGGGGCTCCATTGTTAACTAAGTCATACACCTCCTCCACCTCCACAAGAACTTCCTACGCATGTTTTAGTTGTGGTCAGCAAGGACATTTCGCTACGAATTGCCCCCGGTCTTCCAGTACAGGTGGGTTAGGCCCCGCGTTTCGGAATGCTTCCCAGCATCTTCCCGCAAGCAGCTTCCACCAGGTTCGATTTCCATCAACTCCCAGGGTGTGCTGGCGGTTCAAAAGAGGCATGTCATGTTCCAATACATGTCCCTTTCCACACAAGTGCCCCCATTGCTCTAAAAACCACCCAGGGCACCGTTGCTCATTTAGACCCTCTCAGCCAAGTACCCAATAATTTTTTTCCGATTAAGTCCTTTGTTTTCACTCCTGTCAATGTCTTATTATTGGGCAATTTATTAGTTTCACATCCCAATCGGGTCTTAGTCAACTTTATCCTTTCTGGCTTTAGCCATGGGTTTAAACTTGGGTACCAACATGGACAACTTTTCCCATCAACTTCCAACAACAAATCCTCTATGGAACATGCAAGCAAAGTCGATGAAGCTATTTTAAAAGAGTTGAATAGGGGGCATACAGTTGGCCCTTTTGATTGTCCTCCTCTTCCTAGTTTTTATTGCTCCCCTTTGGGTGCAGCGCCTAAAAAAGATGGTTCCATCCGGGGAATTTTAGACCTCTCATCACCACAAGGATTCTCGGTTAACGATGGCATTACTAAGGACTCTTATTCAGTTACCTATTCATCATTTGACGAGGCCATTGATATGGTACGTGAACTCGGCCGAGACTGCTTTCTAGCCAAACTTGATATCAAACATGCCTTTCGGTTATGCCCAGTTCACCCGGATGACTGGTACCTCCTTGGTTACAAATGGCAGGGAAGATATTTTTTTGATGTTGTTCTTCCCTTCGGTGGACGGTCGTCACCGTTTACTTTTAATCACTTTGCGGACCTACTTCACTGGATTCTTCAGTACCTTGCTTCCATTCGGCAGCTACTTCATTATCTAGATGACTTTATTACAGGTAATTCCTCAAAAGCCGCCTGCCAAAATATCATCAATTTAATCCAGCAGGTCTTTAACTGCCTAGGAGTTCCTTTAGCCCCGGAAAAAATTGTTGGTCCATCTCGCGTCCTGACCTATTTAGGCATTGAAATTGATACCACTGAATTCGTTATACGTTTACCTCAGGACAAATTTGATGCTATTTTGTCCTTGTTAAGAGTGTGGAAAGGAAAGAAAAAATGCACAAAAAAGGAGCTACTATCACTCATAGGATTGTTGTCTTTTGCATGCAAAGTTGTCAAATGTGGTCGCATTTTTCTGCGCCGGTTAATTGACCTTTCTACTACTGTAAGTAGCCTTTACCATCACATTTCCGTTACGTCGGAATCCCGCAAGGACATTGAGTGGTGGCTGAATTTTTTACCCAGTTGGAACGAGATGGCGGTCATCCAAACATCATTCCTCACATCAGAAAGTTTAAACATGTTTACAGATGCTTCCATGAGTGGTTTAGGCGGTTTTTGCAATGGGAAATGGTTTTCCATCCCATTTTACAACACCAACAATTACAGCATTACCTTTCTTGAGTTGCTTGCGGTTGTTATAGCGGTACATTCGTGGGGTGAGAAGTGGTCTGATACCCAGGTTATCATTTTTACAGACAACGAGGCCATTGTCTGCATCTGGAGTACTGGTTCGTGCAAATGCGAGCACATCATGAAACTTGTTCGCTTGTTGTTTTATTTTACAGCAAATCACAACATAAATTTGCTGATGCGCCACATTTGTGGCACTTCTAATATTTATGCAGACCTACTTTCGCGTTTACAGGTCGCAAAGTTCAAAGAGCAGTGCCCATACGCCAAAGAGCTTCCTACTCCTATCCCCTCGTCAATCTCCGAATGCTTAGTGTGACAATGAATTACCTCTTCGATGCTGCTTTATCACCAAACACCAGACTTACCTACCGTTCTGGACTCTCATCCTACAGAATGTTTTGCCACCACGCCTCTATCCGGATGTTTCCGCTCATTGAATCCCACCTTCAGCTCTATGTCACTTTTATGTCAACGCGGGTCAAATATGCTACTATTAAGGTGTACTTGTGTGGGATACAGTACCAAAGTCTAATCTGTGGATTTTCAGAAAAGATATTTGACATGGGAAAATTGTACTACGTAATGAGGGGTATTCGGCGAACTGAGAATGTTGTAAGCCGCCAGAGACTGCCAATCACGCCCTCCCACCTACACGAAATGCTCAGATTTATCAACAATTCATGTTTTTCATTTTGTGACAAAGCTATGTGGCGATGCCTTATTTTGTTTGCCTTTTTTGGTCTGTTAAGAGTTTCGGAATATGTTTGCCCTTACAAAACCAATTTTGATCCCAATATTCACTTGTCCCCATCCGAGTTTAGCTTCTCACCTTGCAACAATACTCTTTATATGACTATCAAAAGTTCTAAAACCGATCCCTTTAGGAAAACATTTCGAATTAGGTTTGGGAGGATTCAGGGTGATTTGTGTCCTGTCAAAGCTTTCTCTCAATTTCTTGTGTACCGAGGTACTCATCAGGGTCCTTGGTTTGTTCTCTCCAACGGCGAATTTGTTACTAGGATTTTAGTTTCTGCCTTTGTAAAAATTAGTGTAAATGGGCCATATCTCAATACGCATAGCTTCAGGATTGGTGGGGCCTCTGCCGCAGCATGTTGCGGTATTCCAGACTCTGCCATTAAGATCTTAGGCAGGTGGTCCAGCGACTGTTATCGTCGATATATCCATCTTCCCAATAAAGTGTTAACACAGTGGTGTTCTAAAATGGCCAACCTCAATGACGTGCCTAAGTTGTGGGACATTCGATCCATTTAAATTTACAGAGTGATCTTTGTTATTTATTGTATTATAATTACTAGACTAGGTCCTGTGGTTACATACACAATTCGTGTTGTAATATGGATTTTATATATGTCAAGTATTATGACTTTGTGTTTATTTTGGCCATAGACTGTTATTTGCTTTTTATAGCTATTGTACAGTTTTACGTGTATCTAGGCTCCTTTGTATGTATGTATGTTGTTGACGCATATAAGCCGGTACTGTTAATGACTGACTTTTTCCTCCAATACCCACACTAATTTGGGGAAATTTGGGGATGTCGGGCTTCCTACGTCAGCCATATAACATTTGGACAGATGCGTGTGTGAGGCTTGTGTATCTTATTATTACTTGATATTATTATCACTTATTATCATTACGGTGAGGCACACCCTTTTATGAATCCTGATATTATTATTATGTGGTAACACACGCTGGGCCAATACTGGACCAGCTTGTGCATTCCACCTTTAGCTCATGATTATTGATAACACATGTTTATTAGGTGCAGAAGACACCATATGTGATTATCGGTTTATAGTGAAGTGCAGTGTACCTTCATGATTGAAGTGAAAGAGAAACAATATCCTTCATGCATGAGAATAAATTATTAAATAAGTATATAATTAATAAACTAAATAATTAATCATTAATTATAAGTGACAAGTAAATGTATAATTAGTTGTGAAAAGGACCTCGTGAATAGAGGATATGAGTATGTAATTCATGCATGAAGAGATCTGGGTCATGCCTTGGAAACCGCTCACAATATTATGATCCATGAGGACATAAACTTGTGAGGGGCAACCAAAACGTGCATACTCTTGAGAAATTACCCTCTTTGCCTTGGGCAAGCATTTTGGTGTGATTACCTTGTTATGATTACTAGCAGCATGCGTTATCTGTCCTGCCTTACTTATTTATTTTCTTACCCGGCATCCCAATCCATTCCCCAAATTTACAAATTGCGTTCCATGCGTATGATGTTGTATACCAAAATGTGCCATAATACAATATTCTCGATTAATAAGTGTGTTTTTACTGAGTAACCAAGACAATTAATGATAGAGTTGATAACATTTTAAATACTTAAAACACTATCTAACAAAGCAAGGAGGTTTTAAGAGAAGGAGACACATCTTCGCAAAAACATTTCTATCGCCGATTTTCATTTTTAAACTTTTAAAACACGGTTGAAAAAAGCTTTTCTATAGCGGTTTTTCGATTTTAAACTTTTAAAATGCGATCTAAAAAACATTTATATTGCTGCTATTCGTTTTTAAACTTTTAAAATGCAATCTAAAAAACATTTCTATCGCCGCTATTTGTTTTTAAACTTTTAAAATACGATCTAAAAAACATTTCTATCGCCGATTTTCGTTTTTAAACTTTTAAAACACGGTTGAAAAAAGCTTTTCTATAGCGGTTTTTCGTTTTTAAACTTTTAAAATGCAATCTAAAAAAACATTTATATCACCTTTTTTAGGTTCTTAAATTTTTAAAAGGCAATCTAAAAAAACAATTCTATCAAAATTAAAGTTTCACTCTTTGTTAAAATATAATAATTTATATCGCTTAAAAGCTTTATTTAACCCGCACAACCAACAATGCCTTCTCGCTAGTTTATTTAGTTTCCATGCAAAACTTTTATTTAATAAAACTATTAAACAATGGCTCTTTGTGTCACATTGATAGAGTTGATAACTTTGCAATTATGCTATTGGGAATAGTTATGTTAACACTATTTAACAATAGTTACACGCAGTTATAACAGGCTATTCCTTGAGACGAGTGCAATAGCACTCGTACTCGCCCGCACACTCGTAAAAAGATTTACAAGTGCTTTTTTTCGCACTCGTGAATTTTTTTTTCTAAAGTATTATAGAGTGATGAAAAAAGCTATTACGCTGATTACATAACATTCATTTCTTTGTGATTGATTTGTTTAAAAAGTATAAAGAACATTAAAGTTGGCCCCTTTCCTTCATGCTGACACTCTTATGCTTGGCTGGTGCATTACACTAAGACTCGAACAAAATACGGAACACCATTTGGAACCATGCCACAAGTCAGTCCGACCTTCATCGTCACAGAGAATACTACGAAAAGAGTGCGCACCCATGCAAGTTAAATATAACCAGAACATGGGAGAGGTTAGGTGTCCTGTACCTTAATACAGCTTTCAGACAAATGTTTTCGTGATGTAATACCAAAGAAAAAACATGTTGAATAAAGTTTAAAAAATCTTTTTAAAAGGGGAAAGAGAAATCAAAAATGTTTAGAAATATATTTAATGCCAAAAACATATAGCGAATCTGCTAACACATCATCGCGTCCAACACTTCAACCTTGCACTTGTGGTTAATACGTTCTACAAAATTCATTTCTATACAGCTTAAATAACATAACGATGCGGTAAACAAAAAATAGGTAAGTGTGAATCACAGATGCAAGTATTCACATCGCACTAGTAAATTTTGCTTACGAGTGCGATTTTTCGCACACCATAGCACTCGTAATTTTTTTAGCAGGTGCTTTTTGTAGCTCTGGCATAGTTTTATTCAAGAAATGGCCTCTTATAATAAGCTGTTTTTTACAAGACAAGCTCGCAAGATAATTAATAAGAACAAAAGACAAACAACTACCGCCTCCGAAAAAAGGTGTAAAACTTAAGCGTACGCGTATGCTTACATCTGGACTGTACTGTAAGTAAAATTTAAAGTTTACCCAAAACTTATGTCAGTTTTTACAGTAATGTAATTCTCACTGTTTGTTAAGAATTGTGTAAAACTCCAGTGGTGTTAAGGTAAGTTTTTTGTCAAGAATTTTATAAAAAACAGGTTCCAATCTTGGCATGATTTAATAGGATCAAGGTAATGCCTTTCTTTAGTCATACTACTTTAATTTCTGCAGATACAGCGTGCACAAGCAGTATTTGAAAATATGGCATGGCATATACAATTCTACGAAAAAATGGCATTCTAATTATCTCTGAAAATAAAACAGTGTACAAGTCTAACGGTGCTTAAGTCTAATGAGTCTCTTACAAGAAAACCATAACTTTAAGCTTCAGAAAGCTTAAACTGCCAGGAGTCTTTTTCAGGAGAGGTATGCGATCGCACGTGCACGCCTTGGCACACACCTAAATCGTTTTAGGCGTGTGATTAAATTCACGCCTGAAAAATAAATATTGAGTTTTCAAAATGAACCTATAAAATCCATTCTGTAGCGTGCGATGGCAACCCTCGAAATAATTTTTGGAGACTGGTCAGACAAAATGTCCGATAGATTTCCGTATTGGTCAGACACTTTTAGGTCTCAGAAATTAATGAAGAGTCCTGGTCCTTTTAATCCACGAGCAGGTTATTCATAGCCAACCTGACCATCCTAGCTAATTCACTGACTCATGACTTAGTTAAAAGAACTACAGACATAAATCTCTTTTGCCTGCCCCCTTCGTCATTGGTAACCAGGTCATACCAAGAAATCCAGCCATACGGTTTTTAACTAATGCGGAGGTGAACGTCGACGGAGCACGGACGAAGCAAGTCTGCAAAACTGCACTTACAGGCAGAATAGACATGTTATCATGGATTTAATTGTAGATAATTTCTTTATTTGACAAAACAATTGGAAACCATTCAGTTCCGAAGTTAAAGGATTTTTTTCCTGAAACGAAACCCACGTGTGGTATAATTGTTTTTCTGTAAAAATTTTGTTAAAGTGTAGCTGAACTTTCTGAATGAATTTTAAAGTTTTATTTAAGCCACTTGGATAATGATTTTTTTTAATTTGAAAACAAAGCATATTTTTGACTATTTGCTTGTGATGACCTGAAAAATAAACAGTAAATATAAAAATGACAGTATAGTCATGCATACTACTTCGGACATGTACTTCTTTTGCAGACACAGCGCAAGCGTCAATCAAAAATACCATTGGTTCATAAAAAGTAAGGTTCATTAGAATGCTTTTAGCTTAAAATCTGCTCCAGCCATGCAATGGAATTTTGCATTACTAAGCTAAAACATATTTTAAGTTTATAACCTAATCAAGAAGAAGAAAAGTTGACCAAAATGGACCCTCTGGGACTGAATACTATCAGTTCAGCCCATCCAGCTTAAATGGATGCGAAAAGGGGTAGGAGTACCAATTTGCAAGATAAACTTGCTAAGAAACAAGAGAAGTACTGGTCAAGCATGAGCCAAAGTAGTAATTCATCAAATAAATTAGAGAGCCAGCCTGGTGTTAAAATTTCGCGCCGTGTGGAATGTTTTGTAAACATTGTAGCTTTCACAATATAGCTAAAAAATCATTATGCATTTACTTATTTATTTCCTATTCATTATTCATGCCCTTAGTAGGGAAATTATATCCAAAGTACGACGACGGCACAAGAGGTTTGTCTGTCCGACACACGACGGGCTATCAAGTATCTTTTTTAAGATTCGAAAGCTGCAATGACATTGCAATCAAGCGATCCTACGTGTAAATTAATTATTTCGGTAAAATCCAGAGAAAAAAACAACAACTAAGACATCTTGTATTCGCGACGTTGGTTCAGGCGGCAACCTCGAACGGCAACATAACAGAATCTGTTTTATGTGAATAATGAGGGGATTGCTTTATTGCGCTTGCTGGATTAGTCAAAGTGTTTTCGGATTTACCAGTGAATCCTCCTCCATTATCGCAATTTTTTCATATCCCCCCCCCCCCCCCCAAAAAAAAAAAAAATGCGCCTATAAGTGCTGAGTCAAGTTGCGAAAACAAATTTTTAGTTTGTAAAGAACAATTTCGTTTCCAGGATTGTTTCTTACACAGCGAGCGACACTGTAAAATGTGGTGGAGACGACCTTGTTGAGCAACCTCGATACCCCAGCTTAGCAAGAATTACCCGTGCTTCGGGTGCCAACACCCTAAAGTAAAAACATCTTTACGCTCGAAATCATAGCGTACCTCGCCGTGAAATAAATTTGCCGCCTTGGATGTCTAGTGTTGAGTTTAAGCAAAGATTAAACGGATTCGTTATGTCCGCGTTTGTTTGCGTGTAAACAAACCTTATCTTGTTGTAAACCAAGGATAAAAGGAGACTACAAGGAGACCTTTGCGCACTGAGTTTTTTACTTCGTTCTAATATTTCCATCAACGATCAACCGTCACAGGCCTTGACTGCGGAGTCTTTATTCTCTTTCTGACTGTCAGTCTCGGACGACAGCAAGATCCTGCTTCTGTTGATGATCTTGCGCTTTTCGAAACATTGGGAACATAGGTGTTAATCTTGTGACAATAGACTATAGTCAACACTGGAATCGAGGTTGAAAATCTTATACGCCCGGTGTAAGCCTTGGTATGAAGGCCAGACCATGTACGGAACAATATCACATCATAAAATTCATGATGAACAACCAGGCAACGCATCCACATAGCTACAATGTACGAACGGAATTTGGCTTGGTCTGGTATTTAGTCAGCTAGCTAGCTAGCCTGATAATTTATGTCCATTTATTACTGATTGATGTGTAAAGAAATGCAAAACGAGTATATAAAAAAATTCCTAACATCATGAACTGATAATTGCATGATGCCTCATACCTAGCTGCTTATGGGCTATAAGAGAATTAGCTTGGGTGTCTTTGGTAATAGACTTTGGTAATAAACCTTTACGATAATACACCTTTACGATAATTCAATTGTACATGCCTTCCTACGGCTCTCCCTTGTTTTACAATATCGGAAAAAAGGAGGTATATATAATCGTGTTTTTATGAGAGTTTGTGTTAGAGACGAAAGCGTGTTTTCTCCAGTTTTTTAACTTCCGTCGTATCAATTTCGTATCAAATTTTTCAGGAAACATTAATAATAATAAGATACAACTTCTGTGTACTTTTCATTAAAAACAAAACGTGGCAAGAAAAGTTGTTTTCTCATTAATAAACTCTTTACCTCCCCCGATTGCTAAATAAGCTGCGATGGAGTGTTAGTTTTCCCGAAGTATCGTAAAGGTGTATTTCTGAAAACATCTCACTTTCATAAGGAAAAAACAGGTTCTTACCCTTCCCTCTGAATGCTATTTTTTGACTTAATAATATTGCATAAAATCTAAAAATACTCTATAGATGAGTTTCAAATTGACAGACAAAAAAATGCAGACCTTTTAGGAGGAAACTTTTCTACTGGTGGCTACTAGCATCTTCTCACTGATAAATGATCTGAATCTAAACTACATGCAAACTATATTCTAATTTAAAGATCAAAAGATAGATAGATGTGCTTATTTTACATGGCTGGCCTCACAAATATCAAAGGATTTTTTCACTTACATGGCTTGGGTTAACCCGGGGCTATGGTAACATTCACTCGCCCATATTGAATCGCTGCCAAGGGAATTCGAAATCCGAATATGTTGCTACCTACAATAAAGTCTGAAATGGTCCATGGCTTACTGGCTGCACTATTTTGGCTGTTGATTTGTTTAAGAGGTCTGGGGATTATAACAACACGCGTCACAATGAAATCATCTATAGTGGCAGCGTTCTGCGTTGCTACACAAGAAATGTTGGTTGCAAAATAAAACAGTTCCTTCTCAACATACCCTTCCATGTCCGCAATGTCAATGTATAGCATGCAACTACTAAGATTTTGGAAGTACTAACACAAAGGCATGCATGATAGCTCTTACCTGGCCTGTGTTCTTATCTTAGAATTTCTCGTCCATGTGTCCAAATCGCTAAAATATACAAAAATTGGGGTACAATATTAAAAATATTAGATTATTATAATATTGTTTTTACATGTTAAAATTATCCCTGTACGCAACATGAATTAGTATGTATTAAAACAAAAAAGTTTAAAAAGTTCTCAAATTCAAATCAAATTTCAGAACTCACCCACCCACAAACATCCAATTGACGTTCTCTTGTCAACTTGAGTATAGGCTGCTTCTGTGAAAGGGAGTCTGTAATTTGAATAAAAAGTTAGTTATTAACTTATCTGCTTTATTGGCTCTGTTTGAATTTCTGGCAAACACAACCTCTAAAGCTTTCTTGTAAAAATGTTTTTCTTCATGAGTAGTGATAAACAGGATGCGGATTGGTTTCTTGCGGACATGTTTTGGTTGCTGTGAATTAAGAACTGGTGTGATCATCATAGCTATTGTTGATTTGGTATGTCAGCTTGTTTTCTTAGATTTATTTAATATAATAAGAGTCTATGCTTGTGTTTATCTCAGTATGTGATGAGCCATCATTTTTATAACAGGGTCTCTAGCAGACTCTAAAAACACTAAAAGCTCTAAAATTAAAAAAAGATTCCTAATTAAGAACCTTAAATTTTTTTTTTCAAAAAACCCTGAACATTTTGTAATGACTACTTTACCAAAACAATTTGGATAGACTATTTTTACTTGTGCTTTCAAGGCCCTCAAAAAAACAGTTAAAAATCCTGAAAGTGAATATATTACTCAGTAAATGACCCTGAATAGCCCTGACATTGATTCAATAAATTTGTTTAACAGCTTGTATAAGGCTAATTTAAGATTAATTTTTACATCAAATTTAACTATACCATGACACGTCAATGCCTAGATGTAAAACGTCTGAGTCAAAAATTTTTGGATCTTTTTGCTTTCTACGATCATGTTTTTATGATTTTTAAAACGATCTACGGCGATATTATTGATTTCTACGAGTAAAATAAACGAAGCTCGAAACGAACTTTATAGTTGTTGAAAAAATTTTAATATAAAGACTATGGATAATAGTCCAATTATAGCTAATAAACGAACTTCATATAAGCAAATTTTATACAAACATCTTTGAAATGATACAAACTACATACAAACTTTATTTTAAATGATACAAACTTTAAACGAACTTGTAATTTTGATGATACGAAAAAATTTGGTATTAAAAATAAAATGTACGAAAGATTTAATAAATTGATACAAAGTTTTCGATATGAATTATACGTATACGAACATTTTGAGACGATCCTTTAGATGTCCCATGCTAATCTAAACAATTTCATGTCATTGTTAAATCTAATTTTAGCGTTAGGTTTAAAAGATGCTAACAGTGATATTTCAAATTGATGATATTGATTTATTGTACAATGTCAATCATTTAAAACTGATGTTTGTGATCAAAAAATTATATATTCTACATAGTTCTTATAATTCTTTTTTCACATTTGCCTCCAGACATTTTCTATACAATAGTTCTTTTTTTTCACTACTAAATTTTCTTAATTTTGTTTATCTATAGGTATTCAGTGTGTCCATGCTTTCTGAAGTCATAGTTACGCGACAGGAAGACCTTTTTGAAGGAATAATGTTTTGTAACAAGTCAGAGGGAAGGTTTAGTTGCAATTTAGAGAGAATCCTTACATTAGTTAGTTTGGTTAGCATCATTATCATGGCAGTTGTTTTGGTTACTACAGTTTTAAGGTTGAAGATATTTAGACTTTATTCCTCTGCAATTGCTCTACAAGCGGTTAACTTTATGACCTCTGCTGGCACACTTGCAGTGAAATTTCAAGAGGAGTGGCAATTTGAAGAGAATGATTGGGTTGGACATGTCAAGCCTTTTGTTAACATGCTATGTGCAATGACCACAGTTTTTGTCCTTGCATCATACTACAAACTTTTAATGACACCAACTCCGATATCTGATTAAGAGATTTATTTATTAATGTAGTGTTAAAGATTTTATTTGAGAATTTGTTCCATTTTATGCAGCATTCTTTACCATATGGAGTCAATGTGTATATTTAATTCTTGTTTTCAAGCTTAATTTCAATGCTTTAACTGAATGATTACTTTAAAGGAAGAAACTTCCGTTTCGACTTGGATGAAAATGATGTAAAGTTGTTTTTTTAACCCATAAAAAAAATTACAGAGAAGATAATTAGAAAGACTGAATAGCCTATGTGAGCATTTCTTATACTAGGAATAAACTTGTGCAAGTGAGCCAAAAATTTTTTGCCAACCTAAGATTCGAGATTTTGACCCAAAATAACAAAATTGTGGAAAAATTTTCTTTTTCAGTTTTATTGTGAAAATTAATATAACATTAAGTTCGTTTTGTATCTTACAACGTAGTTTAAAATAGTTAGTTTTAGTTAATGTTGTTAAATTATTTTCAAAGAAATGATTGTTTAGTATTTGCTTTGAAGCTTCGTTTCAGTAAATGTAAAGATATTAATAAATTAAAAAGTGTTTACATGTTTTTTAAAAGTATTCTCAAAACTGGAAGCATGCTACAGTATGCTTAGCAGCGTTTATTTTTTATCTTAAGCTATGCTTAATAAAATTTTACTTTCTGTTTTAAACAAACTAAGGATTTCTTTCTGTCTGTTTTCTGTCCCAATTAAGTTTTGTAAATATTTCAATGATTGTATGGTATATACAGAATTCCTTATAGGCTGAAAAAATACTGAACAATATGTCTTCTTAGATTTCTGATAGTGAAGTAACTTTTTTTATATTTGTCTACCACTTTTTGGATGTAGATAATTTGGCAATTTGACATGAAGAAATGCAAAAATGGATTTTCAGAAAGTAGTACAGAACAAGAAAAAAACATACAAAAAAGTAAACAAAAGCGTTTCCCATAAAGTTTCTTATTACGCGTGATGCTTGTTTTTTCCAAGCACAGCAAAACTTTTTTCTACGAGAAAATTGTACATAGTATCCTTATCAAACAATTTACACAAAGAATTGTAGATGGCTAATAATAATAGGATAAAGGAGATCAGTTTATTTTCATTTCTTTTAAGTGATTATTTTTCTGTTTTGTAGATATTTGGTCTGTATAACATTATTGACTTTGCTGTGAGAGTGTACCTTGACGTACACAGGCATACACAAAAAGAAATTCAGAGCAACTCAACATCTCTTTTGCCTGTCCTTCACAATGTGACGCAGTTTCACAACACCACAAAACTTATTACCTCAAAAAAAGACAAACATGGAGCTCTTTATGATGATTCAGCATTTGCTGTTATTGTGGTTGGGTGTATTGATTTGTTTATTTCATCCTTTTTGTTGTTTGTTGCAATATTACGTAAATATGAGTTGCGCGTTATTGTTTTCGTAGCTGGTGTTTGGGGTTTTGTTATGGCTTTTCTTGACATAGTTTCATTTGGTATATCAATTGCATTGAAGTTGTATGTAGAAATGGCATTTTTTGGTATTTTTGGTTTTCTGGAAATAATATTTGGCTATGTTATTTTATCATATTTCAAATTTATGACCGTTGTTGTGGAACGTGGTTTGGATGATATAAATATGTCGTATTATCCAGAAGATCCCACCACTGACTTCTCAGAAGTACAGATGGATGAAGCCGTTGATGAAAGGCCTATTATGGATGATCAGGACGATTTTCCAATGCATGGTGATGACAGCAGGATTGTTCTAACATAACAGGGAGCATGGATCCAGCTAACATGTAGCCTAAGAACCTAACTGGTTGCTTGGGAGCCATAACAGGTAGCGTGGGAGCCATGAGAAATAGTACTTATTTTTATTTTATTTATTTTCTTACGTTTTATTGCTGCATGTTATTTACGTACGTTTGCATTTTGTTTTTTATTTATTTTAGCGGTAGGTTTCAAAATTTCATTGTTAAAACTTCCATCAGCAGATGTTATGATTACCTCTTTACATTTTTAATTAATACATAGTTTTGTAACAAAAGGTTCTTATTGTACATTTACGACATTTTGTAAGTGTTGCAAAACGGTATTTTCAGTAGTTGATCTAGGTTGACTTCTCTGTCAGTTATACTAATTTAGAAGAATATTTCAGTATATTCTTCAAGCAATTTGAAAAATCTTTAGCTCTAAAAATAGAAGCTACTGATATTCACCTTCTTATTTCCAAAATTATTTTATGAATCAACCTTTGGACATATAAATTAACTTCCCAGTGCATGTTGTGTTGTAACACCTTGATAGTGATCTGTTTAACATGTGTATTGTTTGATTTGTTTTTATTTGAATTTTGCTGCATGGAATTTTAGTTTTTAAATTTATTCTACTAATGATGTTTTTGCTTTAGAAAAAACACAATATTTTTCTCCTAAATACAATTTTGTTTTGTTTGCTTGACGTAAATATTTTCGATAAAAATCTAGAAGGTGCATGCTGTAATTTCTGTATTATAAATTCTTAAAGATAAAATTACCCCTTTAATCCATATTTTCAAACATTTTTTTACTTAAATATTTGATACCTAATCTTTATCATAAAGGCTTGATAACTTTCCTCTATTTTGTCACTCAATGATGCAATAAACAATGTTGTGGTACTGATACTTGTACCTACTGTTATTTCTAATGCTAGAAATGACCTTTAGGTGATGTGAAAAACTCTACTATACATTGGTTTAAAATTGCATCATTCGAATTCAAAGCTTTTTTTTGTTTGAAAAAGTGGAAAAATGCAACAGAGATCTGAAAAGTAGCCCTTTGACTTTGTGCTTTTAGTGAAAAAAAATTTTTTTTGGAGAAGGGAAAGTTATTGAATAAAAAAAAGTTATCGAATAAAAAAAAAAAAAACCCTCAAGTTTTTTGTTGTTGTTTTTTATTTAGAATTTGTTTCTCCTTTTAGAAATTCCTTATACTAAATCTGATTTATCAACCTGTAGAGAATGTATTCCTTTTTGAGGACATTTTTTCCGACAGAAAAATTATCTAGCGATTTGGTCTAAAGGGGTTACTGTATCCTTTTATTTTCAAAAATTAAAAGACAAATCATTTAGTTATTGCATTTTAGAAAAGTACCATGAATCTTGAACCTAAAAAGAAACAAACAAATAATGAAAGTTATATCACATTTAGAAATTTAATACCTAACACACATAGTTTAAATTTTAGAATAAAAACCTAACGTTGTATTGTCTTCTATTTTTTAACTAAATTAATTTTTTTTAGGATATTATATCTTCTTTTAATGTAGCAAAAACTGGTATATATTTTTGATGAAATGATTTTTAGTTATTTAGATAATTTGTAGGCAAAATAAAAGTAATTTTACTGCAAATAATGATTCAGCACCTAAAGATAATAAAATATCTTTAAAATGATTGATTCTCGTGCTTTTTGATTATGAATGTGTAAAGTTGCAACCTTTTTTCATAGAATGGACCTCAAACAATTAAATTATAAAGTGTATTCGTCTAATTGTGTATATTTTACCACTAGCTGATCATTTACCTACCATCAAACAGCAGCGAAAACGATCTTCAGATATATATACAAACTCTATCTTCAAGGTTTTTGTTTCGCAATGCAAAACATCATCTTATAGAGCTATTTTAAAAACTGCTTTACTGTTAGCTGTAATTGATTTGTTTGCACAAAAAGAAGTTTCGCTTCTTTTAATAATAACACATACATTTGTTAACAAAAGTTCAGAGAGTGAAAACTTACAAAATTTTATTTTAATTTCTTAGATTGTATTTAGTTGTGCTTCGTGAACTATAATTCAAACACGTTTTTCTCTAAAAGTCCTAGTCATATGACTGTTTTGAAATTTGATTTGTATTTTTTTGTTAGTAGTTTTATAGTTTGTTGTAAGATAAACAAAGGTTGTATATGCCTGGATAATTTAGTTGTTCCGTTCAGATTAAAAAAGTTTTTTCTATTTGATACTAACAGTCCTTTGAGGCTTAAAATATAACTGAAATGTAACAATAACAAATGCACAAGGAAAGCAATTGCCTGAAAAAATTTAAGGCTGCTTTTCCTTGATTGAACAATTCTGATACTGTACATAAAGATTGTATTATTTAACAGTAGTATATGGTTTTTTGTCAACACTGACTTATAGCCTTTTTAATCCATTTTGTTTACATCGTTTCTGGATGGAGCAGCTTCGTTATTTGTTTTTAATTTACTGTTGTAATTTATGTGATTTACTTATCAAATAAATTAAATGTTACCTTACGTCCACTCTGCAAGTTACCACAGGAATTTTGCCGTTACTATCATCTTGGTTTACAAGTTTATGACAAGCATTATAGTACATACTAGTCAGTAACCTGTGGATAAATCCATGGGTTCACCCAACCTATTTCGTGTTTCTTGCGCACAAACAGACAGACGGAATACAGCTATTATTAAAGAGACTAGTCTGTGGCTTGTGCATAAATCCACGGGTTCGCCCTGTAACACGACTTTTCTTGCACACAAACTGACAGACAAAATATGGCTATTATTAAAGACATGTCATGGGTATGTCCAGTCTATTTTATGATTTGCCATACACCGCACTAAACCAGTTTGTTTCTCTTGGGACTTTAAATACAATAACTTGTTTTTATTTGTGTCAGCTTTTTTACTTGTAAATTAAGAATTAAATTTATAGAAATACAAATATTAAAATGATAGAGGGTGAAAATAAAATCCTACAAGCTTTTCTTGGTACATTGTTAACATGGGGATTGACAGCAGCTGGATCAGCGACTGTATTTATCTTTAGTTCTGGACGCTTTAATGGAAAGGTGGGTAGTTTATGTAATTATTAGATAAACTATTATTTTAAAACTGAAATGCTTGTTATAATATGAATGTAAATTGATAATGGTTATTCAATCCTTTGTAATACTTAGTTGAAAATGTCAATTATATTTTCTAATCATAATTATACAAAACTTTACTGGTAAAATAATATTTGTATATGGGTTTATCATATTTTAATAATGACAATTAACAAAGATTACATTTAAGGAAATCTTTTTTTTGTTTGTTTCTTAGCGAAAAGTATTGGATGGTAGTTTAGGATTTGCTGCTGGGGTAAGTCTTGTAGCAAATTTTACATTTTTTAATACTAAATAACCACCTACTAGTTTCCAGATACATAACTATGGTTTCAAGTAGAAGCCACTATGATGGTTGTAAGAGTTTGAGGTTTCCCTTTAAACTCTTCAGCCCACAATGTAATCATTTCAGCTAATTTTCGCAAGAGTTGAGGCAGGTGTTATTTGTTTTTTTCGAGAATGTGTGAAAGGGAACCTGAGGTATAAAATGATGTTGGACTTGTATTATAGAGCTTAAAAAGTTGGCTAACAAGTCTTGTTAAATTTTTTCAAAGGCTTATTCGTTCTCAAATATTCATAAGTAAAGAACTTCAGATTTAATTATGTTGCATAAATTATGATGTCATATTTAGGCAATAGCAAATTTTGACATTTTTTGTCATCAGTATATTTAGACCTGTCAAGGAATGCACATATAAACATTATTAATGCATAGATATTATAATTGTGAATTGATTAACATAAATGTTTTTGCGAAAATGACACCTGTTTGCTCGTTTCGGCTTCGAAAAACTGTATGATTTTGAATCTAAGTAAAATTTTACTGCACCAAACCATGGACATTAAGGATGAAAGTGTTATAACGTAAAAAAGTTAATCCCACAAAAAGAAATTTGGATTGGAAAAAACGACTAGAATCAACTTTCTTATTTTGAAGAAACAAACTTTCACAATCCAGCTTTCTCAAAATTTATGCAGGCCAAATGTTAGGAGTCTGGGCTGAAAATTGCAAAATTGCAAAAAGTTCTTTGTCCAGAGAATCAATTTCGAACCTTTGTCCTGTAGGTAATGACTGCTGCTTCGTATTGGTCATTATTAGCACCTGCTATAGAAAAAGCAACTGAATCAGGCATATATGGTGATGATGGACAGTATGCCTTTGTCCCTGCTGCTATTGGTTTTGCATTCGGTGGTTTGTTTGTCCTTGCATCAGACAAATGCATACCTCGGTTTGTAAGTTCCTTGTTTGTAAATATTTGTAAAATTCAAAAAATCTGGAAAACTTAATTTAGGAAATCTGGATTGTTGGGTACTCAGATGGTTGATTGTTAAAAGCGTAGTTATATATTATATAAAAGTTTGCTTCTCCCTAAATTAATATATGTATGGGACGTCAAAATTAAGTCGTTTTGTTTTACTGATAACACGTTAAATATATATTTTATCATACAAGTGTTTTGTGTGTCAAGCAGGAAGGACAGTGTGATCATTGAATTTAGAAGTGTAACAGAAGCCATGTGCTATAGGCCTAATAGAATTTACCTTATATTCTCAGGCAGGCAAAGATCCTGCACTCTCTTTGGCAATGCTGCATACCACAAGTCATCAGAAGAAAACAGTTATGTCTGAATCCACAGCCACTGCGGATGATGTGTTAGATGAAGCAACTGCATCAAACTTGTCAAATGAGTTGTTAACTAACGCAGACCGTCCAGATGAGAATACAGACCGTGATGATTCCTCTACTAAAGATGTTGAGAAAAACATTTTAGTTGCTGATTCTGTCGAATTAAAAGTAAGACATCGCAAGAAGATGAACGATACAGGGAAAGTAGTTCTAGAATATCAAATTGATGCAAATAAAGAGAAAGAAATAGCTTCAAAAGCTGCATCAGAGAAGTATAAAAGTTGGAAAAGGATGTTGCTATTAATCATCGCTATTACTGTTCATAATATACCAGGTAGGTAAAAGTGAACTATTTTGTCACAGGTTTTCTTTTTATTGGTATTTTAGTCGTGGAATGTTGGTGGAAACTTTCTCTTCACAACTAAATTTAAAATCTGGTCTGCAATTTTACACCCATGGTCTATATATTTTTTCACTTTTCGCAAGAAGTCTATTTTGCTAACATTTACCAACAGCTTTATATTGTGGCAGGTCCCGGTGCATTTGCATGATTAAAATCATATCAAAAAATCAATTCAGAGATCAGTAGCAGAGTAGGTAATTCTATTGATCACGACACAATAAACTGCAAAAAAGTGGCTGCCCAGAGTCCTCAAAATCATGGTAATGTCCACCAAGAAAACTACATGCTTTTTCTTTATAATGAATGTACTTTATAAGAATATCTGGCTGAGATTTTAGATTAAAACAATTTGTATTTTATTTAGAACAATAAGGAAATAAGAATAATGACCAGTCTGTTTAAAATTTTGGTATTCTTGTAAATAAAGTGTGCATTAAAAAAAGATAAGCGGATGCCTTAAACGGATTTATTCACGACACGACATTTATTCACCCTCGTCTCAAGGGATTTTCGCCGTCTCCCTTTATATCAAAAATGCAAAAAACCTTGGGATGAGGGTGGTTGGTCATTTCTTCCAAAACATGAGTTATCAAAAGCCAGTTTAATCAATATTCCGAACCAGTATTGGGAATTTTTTGAGTTCATGGAAGAGAAGTGTTTCTCACTTTGGAAAAGAAGTGTTTCGAACGGAAGAGACGATTTCAGAGGAATAAAGAGAAGTTTTTGACTAAGAAGAGAAGTGTTTTGATTAAAAAGAGAAGTGAGCCATAGGGGCCATCGTAACATAGATTCCATATAGTTCTTTACTGGTAATAGGACCAAAAACACATGAAGTCTTTATCATGTGTAAAGGAATATAAGAATGATAAAAACAGTCGTCTGATTCTGTTCTAAGGAATACATCAGAACTAACTCTTGACTAAGATTATGTATTTAAAAATTGTGATATCCAATGTTTCTTTCTTATACTGAATGCAATGTGCAGTGTTAAATGATTTTTCGGTAGCATACTTCACTGCATTTTCTTAACCTGATTGGATCTTGATCAAACTGGTGTGTTTTTTACCCAGATATGCACCTAAAAACTTGTTTTGAAACTTGATGCAAATTCCATAATTGCATTTTTTATTTGTCATACCTGTCATTTACTGGTTTCACCTTTACACTTTCTTTCTTTAGAGGGGTTGGCTGTTGGTGTATCATTCGGTGCTATTGGTTCGACTCCCAAAGCCACATTCGAATCAGCCAGGTGGGTGCGAATTATTTGGAAACATTCCATTAATACAATCGTTTAAAGCCATTCGTCACCTTTATGTAATAAGTAGTAAAATAATTTTCACAAAATACACCAATAAAAAAACTGTAGGTCCACAGTTTCGTTTGGAGCTTATGTGGTTCGTAGTTTTCACATGTGTATCTCTAACCATGCCTATCCTGTGTTAAACGTTAAATAGTTGAACAAAATAAAATAATACGTTTCTGAGTCTGATTGACTTCTGCTTTTTGGATTTTGCCTGAAACTTAGAACTTGGATTTCAGTTTTTTTAGCCAACCTTGCACTTAATTTAGATCGATGGGCTTAATTAGGTTTTTGAAACAGAGTGGCATAGAAATATATATTTCACGAATCTAATAATTTTAATAGAAAACTTGATTGAATATTTTTTTGTGTTGCTTGTTCACAACTGAAGTTGCTTAATAATTTTTTAAATCCAGTTCAGAAAAATTTGTAGTTTTTCACGAGAATGTGTACAGTGTTTTTATGCCAACCAATTTTTTCATCTAACCAATATCTGCAAAAAAGAAGAGTTCCTATTGCTCTATGTTACATTTAGGAGTCTAGCTATAGGTATTGGTATTCAGAACTTTCCAGAGGGAATGGCAGTCAGTGTTCCTTTATGTGCAGCTGGTTATTCACCTTTAAAGAGTTTTTGGTGGGTGCCTATTTTTTTTACTTTATTGTGCAAGCACTGTTCGCTTAGTGGTAGAGTCGCATTGTGTTCGACAATCAGAAGTCCCGGGTTCAATCTCGCTAAGTGTGGTCGTAAAAGTAAGGTGTTCCGGTTTTACTAGCAGTTTGATTCACCTGGTAATGGTTTAGTTTGTTTATAAGGTGAAAATAATGACTAAAACAGTCATTATTTTCACCTTATAGATTTCACCGTGATTAACATCGGGAAACACATTGCCCTCTCCTTGTATTAGCCTAGCCGTCTTCTTATATTAGCTTGGCGTGTGCTTGTATTAGCCTGGTTGTCCGCATTCATTGGTGTTGCCATGACTTTGTAAGCACTAAATATCAAATAATACTAAATATCAAATGCGATATGTGTACAAATTTCAGTGAATTTTTCCGCCACCCGATATCTTGTTGTTCACCTATGTGTTTGTCACTCGCCTAAAGTTGCAATGCGTCCAGTGATTGTCAAAATGAAAAGACCATAACAACAAGAGAAAAACATTTAAGCGTATAGGTCATATAATAAAGAAGTTGAATGACATCAATTAATCTGGATCTGGAGTTGTCATTTAAAATATTGTCTAGGCTAAAATTAATTATATAAATTTTTCCAAGATATCTGTGTTGTTTTAAATAGTTGATGCAGGGTGGTCACTGCGTCTTAAAACCTTTGGTAATGGAATATACGCCTGCAAAAAATTCCTAGAACAAAAATGAGAATCTACTAGAAATTTTTTTTTTTTAGATCTTTTTCTTTTAAATCTGTTTAGATTAGATTTTCATAGTAATCAGATTATAAAAACTGTTGACGAATTTCTTTTTGTGAAACCAGACCACTTTTTAAAAACTACCAAAATTATACTTTTAAAACTAAGTGGCCACCCTGCGATGATACTGCTGAGATGCAGGTATTTAAGAATAAAGTGCTAAACACCTTTTATTGTTATGTTTCTCTTATTCCCCAGCGATCCTTAACTACACGATAACGTTAGGCTCTCATTTCTTTTCCTCTAATTTTGTTTCTGTTAATTTGAAACTCTTTTATTCTTCTTTTATTTCCTAGGTACGGCCAATTAAGCGGTATGGTGGAGCCCATTTTTGGTGTGCTGGGCGCACTTGTGGTGATTGTAAGTCATATGTGTGTTTTTATTATTTTATATTCTGCTATGCAAGATTATGTGCTCTTCCTCCAATAAAAACGACAGATTTCTGTAATTTTACAAAAAAGAGTTAATTATATTACACTCTAATAAATGTAATAATAAATAAATAAATTTCCGTGGAAATTAATTTTGCGATTTTTGCGAAAATTTAATCTCGCTAAAATTTTTATTTTTGAACTGCAAATTAATTTTTTCTTTCTGATATATTTACTAGTATATATATATTATTTACCGGTATATATATTATTTACTGGTATATATATTATTTAATGGTATATATATTATTTACCGGTATATATATTAATTACCGGTATATATATTATTTACCGGTATATATATTATTTACCGGTATATATCTTATTTACTGGTATATATATTATTTACTGGTATATATATTATTTACCGGTATATATATTATTTACCGGTATATATATATTATTTACCGGTCTATATATTATTTACCGGTATATATATTATTAACCGGTATATATATTATTTACCGGCATATATATTATTTACCGGCATATATATATTATATACTGGTATATATATTATTTACTGATATATATATATATATATATATATATATATATATATATATTATTTAACAGTTTATATATTATTTACCGGTGGACCAAAATATTTGATACCGCGTGAATTTAATTTTGTGGTTAAGCTCTTCCTAGCAGATTTTGGGTGGATTTAATTTAGCGAAAAAACGATTATTTCGTTATTACATGACTTTGTTCCTTAACATCACGACGATCTTAATTTTTGAATACCGCCAATATTTATTTATATCTGAAGTTAGCAGTTTGTAAATGATTTTACTATCGTTTTGTTGTAAACCAGTTTATTGGACACCTTTAGTCGACTTTGTTCTAATGACGATGTGACATTTTTATTTATTTTTATTTCCAGGTAGCTGAACCTCTTCTTCCATACGCATTAGCTTTTGCAGCTGGTGCGATGATTTATGTTGTAGTTGACGATATAATACCAGAAGCTAACATGTGGTATGTTTTCTATGTAAACTTCTTTTACCATAACAGGATTGCCACGGGACCAAGAAAAGCTATTTTTAATGGCCGATACTAATGTCTGTAACAATTTTATTGGGTCCCTTGAACTTTTGTTAATACTTTCTTTAAAAAAACTCCAGATAAGTCCAACATTCGTTAACTCGATCCATTTCGTTAACTCGAACTATAAGCTCATTTTTTACTAAATTCGACTTTACGGGAGCTTTGTTTAACTCGAGCATTCGTTCATTCAAACTATTTTCTTCGGTCCCTTGGAGTTTCGAGTTACAGGCAGCTAACTCAAAAACTATAGTACAGTAACAGTGTGTTTATCAAATTACGTGGACGAAATGGACTTGCCCTTTGTGTGACGTTTTTTTTATTTGTTTTTTTTTATTTTAGTGGGAATGGTCGCATTGCATCATGGGGCTGCATGCTTGGTTTCGTCATCATGATGAGTTTAGATGTTGGACTCGGCTGACGTAAATCTTAGCGTGTTTTAGAAGATATTATTTTTTTAGTTTTCTCTTTGTTTAAAATTAGAATCGTCAATGCGTATTTAATTTATTACGGGCATTAACCCAGTATCAACGACAATGATTTACCCGAAGATGAGCGACAAGTATTTACCCAAATATCAACGACAAGTATTAACCCGAGGAACATCGACATTTAACTGAGTTTCAACGACAAACAGTAACCGAGTATATCCGAGCTATATAATTATTCTGTTGTAATAATTCAAGATGGTGCAGGTAAAAGATCCATTCAATGGATAATGCGTTGTACCTTATTATACTTGTTTTGTGCATACACCCTCCTCCGAGGACTTCCCTGGAGACTATAAATGTTTTGATCAAATTTGCTACCTTCTTCGTACTAATTTTCACCCTCCTCCGGAGACTGTAGATGTTTTGATCAAATTTGCTACCTTCGTACTAATTTTCGCGCATTTTCCGCAAAAACCTTAGCGTATAAAAAATACGCGGCGACAAATGTGCTACAGTGAAAATGATGTGGCACTGATATCCAAATTTTGACGTTTTGGGTATAATTGGAAAGGATTTTATAAAAATAAGGAATTTATTTGAATTTATCATGTTTGAAAATCAAATCTAGTTTCGTTAGGTTAATATATATGTCTGACGAACATAACTTCTTCTTCCACTTTTTTATAAACAATTTTCAATTTATAAACGTCTTTATAAAAAGAACCGAGGAAAATGAGATGGAAAAAGCAAATTTTTTATTCATTTATCTTATTTGTAAAGAAAAACTAATCCATTATGATTAGTGCGCTTTGCTACAGTCCAAATTTTTCTCGGCCACAAAATCCTAAAACGGGACGGGTCTCTCTTCCAATTTTTCATTGGTCGACATTTTAATTTCATGCCGCGAAAATTTCTTGCCATAAAGTAATGCAACTTAACTTACAATGGTGCTACTTGAGAATTTGACATTAAAAAGTCATTAAATAAATATTTTTGATGATGTTTTGACTTTAAACACTATTGAGTAATTTCAAGAAATTTTGGAAGTAAACAATTTATCCCGTATAATTTTACCCAGAAAATCTTCGAGGTTTCGTGGTCGGATTTAAAAAATCGCGAAATTTAAATGTCGCAGAAATTTCTGTCTGTCTGTCTGTCTGCATGCCTGTGAAAGACGAAATTTTAAAAATACGCACAAAATACCAAGCGCGATATACTTTTATTGACTTTGTTTTGACCGCTCGGACATAGTATACCCATCACAACGCCTGATTCTTTAAAAACGATCCAAGATTTTCGCTTAAAAAACAATCCAAGATTTTCACAGTTGGACGAAGGACATAGTGATTTTAAAAGTGGTCATGTATGTTCAGTGTGAGGTGAGTAGGTCTGTTTGACCTTTTTATTTTCTGGAAGCTTTGTATTTTTGTAATAGTTGTTTTCTGTTTGTTTTTAATGTTAAGATAAATATATTGTCACGTTTCTTAGCCACGTACAGATCTTAAACGCACAAGTTTCAGGATTTTCGGCTAGGAACGAAGATTTTAAAGACTAGCTAGCTAGCTAGAGCCTTATTTATTACTATTCTGTATGGTATTAAAGCTTCTTATCATAACCAACAGCTATTTAGCTAGCTCCTTATGTGTATCTCTAGCTAAAAAAGTATTACGCCTGTACGCCTGTTCAACTCTGTTTAACTGTAGTAAGTGCTTAGCCCAATTTTTTAGAAAGGCTGTTACGCCTATGCGGATGTGCGACGTGGTTTACCTTTACTGAGGGATCAGCGCACCGTGACAATTAATTCTTAAACTTCCTCGGTAATCACGTCTGTACGGATGTGTAACACTGTTAAACTGGACTAATCGCTCAGCCCTGTGTTAGCAATGGACTGTTTCTTGTGCTTTTATTTAAACAGAGTCTACAAGAAAGTTTCTTTCAAAAGGGTATTATGCCTATGTGCCCGTGCAACGCCGTTAAACTCTATTGAGCGCTCAGCCAGTGTCACGATTAGTTTTTTAACTTTTACAAAATCTTATTCCGCAAAATAAAATAATATTGACCGATTGTTTTTGCTATAATGGAGTAACGACGGTTTGTAAACTCTGTTTTCTTTTCAACTATCGTTGCGGGAAAGATATTTTTGAAAAATATGTTACAGTCGCAACACTAGTGTACATTATAATACCTGTATACGTCTGTCTGTTTGTCACGCAAAATGGTACCCCAAGTAGTGAGACGCACGCATTGCTGTACAAAAAGCACAGGTCAACCCGTGGATTTTTTCACGGGCCGCCGAATAGTATATAAAAATAACAAGACAGTTTTCTCACTTTGTTATAACTTTGTTAACTATAGCTAGCTAGGGCAGTTAATTCTTAAGATGTGAAACCTGTTCAAACCAAGGTAATTTGGACAGGTTCATTGCTGATTTTATATCCGAAATGACATGGTGCGGATGCCTTTATGTCGCCTATGCATCTATCGCTATTGATGTGCCCCCCCTGCTCGAATTACCACCCTCTTTGGCGGAAAATATTATATAAGCGCCTATTCAAATGAGCTTTCTTCGAAAAGAAGCCTTCAAAAAAGACTTGTTGGCTGGTGACGGGAGATAACAGTTAAAGGGAGAAGGAGAATATAATTTAGGCGATATTCCGTTAGGGGCATTAGAACAAAAAATTTGTGCACTGTAAATATGATTAGGGGGATACGGGGTTGGGACTTTAGCATGATCTTGCTTCGATAAAGTATGTTAGAAGTGTGCATACATATGTTAATTACCATAGACGTTATACGTTGAAAGGTAAGAAAAATATTGAAAAAGTTGTTAGTACTAGAACGGCATTACTATGACGATTTAAAAGTTTATTTTCACGGGTGATAGCCAACTCATTTGTAATCAGCACATCGTCATCGTACATACTACGAACAAAAAAAATTCGGGAACCAGGCAGATATAAAATTGTGCTGGCAAATTTCAAAATTGGACAAAATCCATAATCGCGGATGAATGTTTTGGTTAAAAATTTAATTTTTCAACATATTATGCATCGTTGGAAAGGTAATTTCATGTTGAGTAACATTTTTGCATAGGCTGGCCTTTAATTCGTTATACCTTGAGAATCCTCAGCTATATAGTAGGTGTTTTTTAAACACTGTAAAGAAGAAATCAGTGTTTCTTCTTTATAGCACAGCTATGTTAGTATTTTGAATAAAGTTTCAAATTGTTGGTCGAGTTAGCATGCAATATAATGTCATCATCGTAAATATCGCTTTGTTCCATCGCTAAAATTTTATAACTTGCTATAGTGGACACGGAATTAGTTCTCTCGCTTTTTTGTTTCTATTTTCAGAACTTGGGTCTATTTTGGTAAGCGATAGGAATGCAATTTTTTTGCATTTCTATCGCACCGCTCTCAGTTGACGAGTCTCGAGGTTTGAGAGCCGCCCTCAGAGCTCATCTAATGACTCTAAGACGTTCTGTTTCATTTTGATCGATTTCTGTTCACCAAACTTTATTTAGTAGAGTGAATTTTCTGACGCAAGTAATTGTGCAGGCATAAACATGACAATACCCAACATTGAATATTCCTTATATTCCCTATCATGGACCTTTGAAATATTCTCCAACGTGAGGCAAGGATACCAAATACATTTTCGATAGAAAGGCGTGCTCTAGAGTGTTGAATTGTAGATTTGCTCAACCTCTCCAACGTCTCCAGAAGATAGCTTCATCAACCAAGTGTTAAGCGGGGATATCTCATTTCCAAGTAAAAAATGTGGTATTTCTTCTTGGATTTCTTCAATTTTATCAGCTCTAGGCAAAGCAAATCGTTTTCAATGGCATAAGCGACATTGGAGTTAATAAGAACGGAGCAATCATTATTGGATCCATATTGTCCAACATCCACGAATGTAAAATTGTATTTCGCATCACAAAGTGCCAGTAACTGGAGACTGAAATATCTTTGTAGCTGTGAAGTAACGTTTCGCTTGTATTTGGAGCGTATGTGCGTATACGTATGTGCTCCCCATTGATAGCACCGAAAACGTGAGGAAATTGACACAACTCTTCAAAATCTTCGGATATATTTTTCCATTGCTTTTGGTTTTTAGGGGCATTAAGATACATTTTGAAAAGTACACAATACAATGTTTCACATGCTTCACTTATAATGCGGCTAACAGTCTTCTGTCCCATTCGGAAATGATAAGTCAAGAACATTTGCGAGTCCCCAGATGCCAAAAAACGTAACGTAAGCGTTAATATCTGGGCAGCAGGAATTACTTATCAAAAATTCTTGTTTTTTTACTATCAAAGAGCAACAAGTGACAAAGATGTTCCATTTGTTCAGGTGAAATCCTAAAAAAGCTGAAAAATGGGTATATCGTTAGATATTTCATCGAGGGCAAATGGAGTTGTCACCAACATAACAGTGAATATTGCAAAACTTACTTGAAATATCACTGTCTGCTTGTTCGTTGCACTTCTCTGACAAGCCGATCAATTCCAAAGTTTTCCCCCTGGTCTTTGTAGTTTTTTTTCACCCATATCTTTCTTTTTTTGCCTTTTTTTATCAAAGGAACTGTAAAAAACCTCATCACATTCATTTTTGTATCAAATAACAATATTCTTTTGGGCGCCTATCGCTTTCTGTGTCTATATCACTTTAGTGAACGCACTAAAGCGACCACCTAAATTTATAGGGATAGATTCTATCACTTTTTAGAAATAGAGATTAGTTTTATCGCTTTTATTGGACACAGGGCTCTGATAATTAAGGGACTTGAAATATTGCCAAATGCTTTCTGATTGTATCATTGAGCCAAAGAAGGTTGTTGCTTTCAAGTATAGTTTGCAGAAGGTCAGAATTCCTTTTGTTTTAAAACAACCCCCCATTATTAGGAACCCCTCTTATTTTATAAGTATCCTTCTTGTTATTTCGAGGTCAAGCTATTATCTTCATACCGTAAGGAACATGTAACGCAAACACCCTATTTAGTTAAACTCGTTTTCAAAGACATCAGAAAGCATTTTGTTGTTGTTGTTAAAAATATATATGGAACCTATCAAAAGCTATGTTAAATAGTTGCAACAAATTGATAGTGGGAAAAAGTTCTAGCAAATTAAGTTGTGCTTACTAATTCCTCTTGGCTACTTTGTCTGCTTTTCATTTCACAATTGTTAACATCAAATGATATTTTCTAACATGTTTCGACAGGCAGAAATATGAATTTAGATATATTAATGAATAAATATGATGTAACTTTAAAAAGAATAAAAATAGAAACTAACTCCTGTAAACTTAAACAATACAAAAAATGAGCAATTGCTGTTTCAAGGCTAAATTAAATGATCTGTCTTACTTGAAGTGAGTAATCTAAGAAACAACTATGACCAATACACCTACAAATCATTGAATGGAAAAGATGGAAACTCGACAACATTCAATTAGTACGAATACCAACGGGCAAGAGGTAGCACCGAGTATTATACTAAAAGACATCAGATATAATTTTAAATCCACTTTAAACCAATTTTTGTTTATGTAAAAAAATAGATCGAGTTGCATGTCTGTATGTGGTGATTGTCATGGAGAGGATTAAAATAACAAGGCGGTGATCTAGGTGAGCTACATAAAATGTGTTCATACTGCATAGTAGGAGACAAAAGATGCAAAAATAAACAATTATATTTGTATTTTAGAATGTTTTTGTGAGAATCGATGTTGTTAATGATGACGAAGACTGCGGCACATGCGCGAAGAAAGAAATGCTTTTGAACATCTTTTTTAACCTTGAACATCTTTTTACAAGCTCGTGAGCTTGTATTAAATGTGTCCCAGAAGAATGGAAATTTTTGCCTCTCTGAGCACCGAAAAAGAGTGGTCGTGTGTTCGAATCTCATCTTGGTAATTATTTTTTTTATTTTATTTTTTTGGTTGCTGTTATATAACTAAGTGTTCAAAAGCCTTTTTTAACTAACTGGTAAAGTAAAGGTGTTTCCACCAAAGTTTACAAAAGTGAATGTAGGAAGACTTAAGGTCTCCCAAAAGCCTGGAAAGTAGTCTGCAATAATTTCCACAACATTACGTAAGAGAGAAACAAAGACTTTTATTGACCATCAACTTTCTGCATTCCTCTTCTGGGCTTCACGTTCGAGGAATTTTCCGTTCAAGAAGATCTCACAAATCAATTTTGCAAAAAATAACTGCATAGTGCGTAATAAATATTATTGCCTATCTGAATAGAAAAATATGTCGTGTCTAACTTTGTAACACATCACAATTTGATAGACAGCTTTTTGTAGCGAGGTTATTTAACCTTGAACACCTTTTATAACCTTGATTGTAAACCATTGCAAGAAACCATTGCGCAATAATCAGGACATAATTTTTTTTCCCTATTATTTTTAACCCTTACTTTCAAAGAAAATATTGCTCGACATAAAATCTCCTTTCTAACATCGTTAAATGGAAACTTCATGCTGAGCAATAATATATAATGGATGATAGTGTGACAAAATGAATCTATTGAGCAAAACGCAAATCTGCCATTATGGATTTTGCCCAATTTTGGGAGTTGGCGTGGCTTAGTCAATGGGAAATTTTGGGATTCCTACCTCAATGCAATGTTTCAGCTTTGTGATAATTTTCCTCGAAACTGATACTGATATTTGTTCTGCTCTGCTCTTGCTTTACCGTCTGAAACTGCAGAAAAAGGAAAATAATTTGTTTCATGGGTCAGTGGAATCAAGGGAGGTTCACATCGTTTACCTCTGTATGCCTCCTGAAAAAAGGTAGCCATCAAATCACTTAACTCTATGTGACGAATATTCACGAAACCACCAACACGACATGACATTGCACACTTAATCCAATTTTGTTTGCCACATGTCAGTGGCAATCCTTTAATACTCCATCCATAACGTAGAAGAATATTGTCGACAAATTCACGCTTATTCAGGCAAAACCCATGTTCCTTTAATGGTAGGGTTGTTAGCCAGCAGGAGGCAATAGTTGACTTTACGTCCAATATTGTTTCATCTTGGGATATCCGTGTCTTCGCATCTTTAGCTTGTTCAGATAAAAGCCATACCTGTTTTTCGTAATTTCGTTGTTGACAAGTTTCAAAATTCATATTCTATTTGCGAGATTCCAACAACGCGTATCAAACCAAGGTCTCCCACCTTTACTCGTGATCTAGCTTCCCCAACACTAATGTCATTAGCATAAGCTACATGTTTTAACTCAATAACATTCCTAGTAAGAGTGGAATGCCAAGTGCATACATTGCCATCGCTGTAGGATCAACCTTGGTGGTTCCCTTACAACACAAGTCTACTTGTAACAGCCAATCTTGCTTGAGTCTGATAACAGTTGGTAACGTACATAGCTAGTTTCAGACAAATAATTTTTAGATTAAGTGCAATAAAACTGTTTTGTTCGAACTGTTAATTGCGTCTTCTAAAAGCACACTATAATTTCCTTGATATTTCGAATATATCTTTCATAGCATGAACCGCTGCTTTGCATTTGAAGTCTAGCCCAGCACACAGCTAAAAGCTTCTAGCTGCATCAATAACGTCGCGTTTGACAAAACACATTTTAGATTTGCCAATGATTTGTTATCTTACTAATATCAATGGGGCACATACCAAGTGATTTGTCCAAAGGTATGAGGCGACAAACAGTATAGCATTCCAAGGCTCGCATTGATTTTTTCTATGCATACGGTTCTAGAAATTTTAGTGATAACACCGAAACATAAAAGGTGCCATGAAAAACTGTGATTTAAATTTGTTAAAGGTTTAAAACATGAATTATCTGCAGCTATCCCTGTGACTGTCAACCCACATAAAGTAGACTTTCCATATTCCGTGAAAAAATTCGTAATTAAACTTGTAAACTCTCATAAGTCACTTCTTATTTTTCGAATTCTTATAATTCGAACATCTCCATATTTCGGATGATTTTTCCTGTCCCTCTTGGCGTTTCTTCTTTTTTTATTATACGAACATCGTTAAAAAACGTAATCGTGTATACCGATTAGAAAAAAAAATTATCAGAAATTCTTTTATTGTACCATGGTTGATTTGGCGACTTGTGTCTGTGATATAATTCTAACACAATAATTCTAACCTTTTTTTGATTCATTATTTTGTGCGTAATGGCCTGTGACCATCACAATAAGGAGATTTACCCCTTTGGTGAATGTGGAAAAATACTATTATGACGGCTAAAACAGGTAAGTTGATTTATTATTGAGCTGACTATGCCAGTCGGTCTGGTCTGCAAAATCATCACAGTCATCCGCAGCGGTGCCGTACGCAGTTCGCCTCTCCTTTAAAACAAATAATTTATATTATAATCCAAAAGCAAAAACAATAAAAATGTAGTTGTTGTACTGTCCAAAAATATCATATATAAATAATATATTATAAATAATAGGATTTAAATTCTGTCGACATAATGTTTCGTCGCGAGAATTAAGATGCGAGAAAGAGAAAGAGAAAAAAACTATCCATCTCAGAAGAGTACTTCGTCTCAGTATAGATATGACCATTGTGATAACTTAAACCATGTACATAACATCAGGGATACTATTATTATTATTACTAGTCGTCGACACTTACCAACTAATAAAACCAAAATTTAATTAATTTTAATAGAGTCAATTACAAGGAAATTACTGTGCATGTTGCCATACAATTAAATTTTCTGTGACTGTGCGCCATTTTGAATTGTATGTAAAAGACAGAAAAAACATTAAGTTTTCCAAACTTAACAATGAGAACTTGAACTGAAGCATAGTTTCCTCCTTTTTTGATCTTCAAAGGACTTTTAAAAATTCCAGGTAATTTCCAAAATCCAATTGAAATTTATTGACTTTGGTCACATGATTCGTTTATATCATTACCAAATTTCAGGTATTGAAATTAATCGATTTTTTAATCACATGATTTGCTTACGTCATTGCTAAAACAACATAAGCAAACGAAACAAGCAACTTTTCTATGGTACTTCTGAAGGAATTCAAAAAAATATTTACTTAAACAATAGTTGTATATTGAGTAGTATTTGTTATGGTTAATTTAATGATAGCATTGCGAGTAGAAAGGATGGCGTTTGTTGTGAAAAGTCTTATACATGTATACGTGTATACCTGAACTTTGATTCGACTTTAGGTCTCTTTCTACAATGGATTTACACGAGGATTTCAGCGAAGTGATCACAGAAGAACTACGTAATTTTTGTTACATTTTTGATAATGTGCATGATTACATTCAAGAACGCTTAAATGTTCAAGTAATAGAGCTGGAAACAGGTAGCTCAGCCGAAGGGTGTGTTCCTTACAGTGACATTGATCGAATGATTTACCAAAATGATGTGATTGCTGTTAGAGATGTTCACACTTTATCTAAAGAAGATTCTGGTAAACTCATCCTGCTGTTAGATACACAGGAATGTTATCCAGGATACACAAGATTAAAAGTTTACCAGAAGCCCCCAGATGGGTCCTTTTCCCATTTGCTTTGTGAAATTGATGGCGAATACTTCTTCGTCGGGAGTCGTTACAAATCGTCCTTTATCACTAAATTTGAGGGAACTTCAGGAGAAGTAGACAATGACCATGGACCTGCAGTATTAAAAAAAGGTGATAATCTTCGAAAGGATAGAGATTTAGTTGCATGCGTGAAGTGTAATTTTTTGCCACAACGTGTCGTACAAATAACGCAACACTCATCAAATGCGTTATTTGACGCGATGGCTCCTTTAACATGCCATACAGTTCCAGTAGCACATCATACAAGTCAAAAACCAGAGATAGAATTTCGATTGTCATTTTCGGTAGCAGAGAAGCGCTTAATTCAAAAATGGACATTAGAACAAATGCGTTGTTATTTCTGGGGTAAGATGTTGAAAAATTTTGCCAATGAGTTGCGAAAGGGTTATGAAGGACAAACAATAAGCTCTTATTTGATCAAAACAACGATGTTTTGGCTTATCGAAGATAAGTGCGTCGATTATTGGGTAAATTCTCCAATTTTAGATTGTGTTCGCGAAATGTGGAATAAACTGTGCGATTTTTTAAGGAAACGAAATCTCCCGTCTTACTTTATACCGGAAAGTAATCTTATTAGTGGTATGTCAGAAGAGGATATCGAATATTATTTGTCTGTCGATATTATTTCTATCTTCCTCAAAATATATTTTCGCATCGAAGAAAATGAAGTTGATGCACTTTCACTTGCCAAGAAGTCCATAGAAAAACGCATTAGTACTACTGAACAATGCAAGGGATATATTTTTGACTTGCAACGTTTTATATTAAACTTGTATTCTCGGAACGATGGTGAAATAGTCAACTGTTTAGTCTTTAAAGATATTGTAAAGGAGATCCACGAATTCCTTCCAGGATCGATAATCAAAGTCACCCTATTCATCGTACTTTTACGTTGTTTGGCTTTGTACAAAATGTCAGAAGCTTGGGAAACTGATGACCTTGAAAAGAGGTTCGAGTTATTTACTGATGCATATTCTCTGTTCAATCAGAGTTTACAAATACCATCCGAACTCATTACGGACCATGGCCTAACAGGCTTTGTATACATAGCATTTTTACTAGCGCAAGCCTCAAAGACGGAAGAAGCACTACACTTCCTACAAAAAGTTTTTTCCATTCGCAAACAGCTTGCTAGCCTCTGGAAAATATGTTGCAATCCTGTCATCTTACCTTCTGGAAGAAATGACGCAGTCCCGAAGTATATAGCAAATGATCCAATAGGCAAGTTGATGGATACGAAAAATGCTACATATTATGATCCAATGGTGTTTGCTGTTTACTTGCTAAGTCACTATATCGGAGAATGCGCAGTTTCCTTATTTCCAACTGAAGTGAACGACCAGAGTAAAAAGTCGTCCTGTGAAATCTTACAAATTCTTACAATAGAGACAGGCAATATTGGTGATTATTGGAGAATTCATTGTCTTATCAAAGAGAATACCTACGAACTCTCTAACTGGATAAACAAAATGATTGAAAATTTGCAATTAGAAACAAAGCCAGCAGATAGAAACAGGGTGGATACAATATGTCGAATATTCCCTAGCCAATTAATAAAAGATTGCAAAGGAGACTTGTTAAAGAAATACCCTGCTTGGTATTATGTTTTGGAAGATCAAATTTATCGACAAAAGCAAAAAGACATGCAAGCTCTATGCGATATGATTGATTCGCATTGTCACGAGGAGGAAGGATGGATAGCGCGTTTATGCTGTTGTTTTCGTTAAATTTATGGTTCACAGTCTTTATCTATAGATGATATTCTAAGATGACCTCTATCTGCTACACGTGAAAGCTAGCTTGTTCGTTAGAGATCAGACTCTAAGCAGACACGCAAAATAACTACACTAAATAATGTATTTAAATAATCGTGACTAAAACGTCAATACAACGTCAATACAACGTCAATACAACGTCAATACAACGTCAATACAACGTCAATACAACGTCAATACAACGTTAATGCAACGTTGATGCTACATCCATTTAACGTCGCTACGTCAATACAACGTCAATGGAAAGTTTATACATCGGTGGTACAGTGTGATTAGTAGTTACCTTTTCATTTCGACATTTTTTGTAAAATAACATCGGAAACTAAAATGAGTAATGACAGTGGAACAGAAATTTATTTCTTTACCTTTCCATAAAAGAAAGCTCTTGTATTTTTAGGATTTTTTTTTTCAAGCGATGACAATGATCATGCATGAGAGTCATAATACGTCTGCCATTTTTTAAGGAATGACACGAGAACCATTGAAATTTCCATTTATTGCACCTTTCTTGCGGTTATGTCTTTGATTTAGTCACAAAGAGGGGAATTTTAGCGCTCTCTACTATCCATGTGGGCACAACTGATTTAGTTCCCAAGTTTAGTCAAACATGCGTTCTATTTACAGTAAAAACGTGAGCTGGCATAATAAAATCTGCTACGCTGTTAAAAAGCACATCATGCATAAACTACAGTGAAAGCAATTTAATTGCGATGGAGCTATGGTTTTATATCAGTCTTTCTTATATATGTTTTGCTTATCTTACTTAATTAATTTGTAGTGTAAATTATTTTTTAAAGATTTATTTCATTTACGGCAGGACAAGTGTATTATTAGAAATAACTTGGTAAATAAATCTATAAATTTAATTGGTAATTAGTAATTATATAGTTTATGAAAACAATAAGACAATTGGGCGTTTGTTTCTTGCGTCCAATTAGATATGCTCACTTTTTGTTAGTTGTCTGACTATAGCTAGCTAGGGAAGTCAATTCATAAGATGTGAAACCTGTTCCAACCAAAGGTATTTTGGACAGGTTGGTTGCTGATTTTATATTCGAAATGACATTATGAGTGGAATTATCTCCCTATTCATCTTTAGTTATTTGATAGGCAGATGTATATATTTTCCAAACCAAAACGATATTAGTCCACTTTAAAAAAAAATGAGGGTGCTGATAACCACCAAACTCTCACAGATAGCTAGCTAGCATAATACGTTTTCGGCCAATATATATATTAATAAGCTTTCTTCGAAAAGGTGTATCAGAAATGAGCATACATATAGGAACCCAATTTTTTTTTCATTATTTGATAATTAGATAATAATACGCGTTCAACAACATGATAATACGCGTTCAACAACATGATAATACGCGTTCTACAACATGATAATACGCGTTCTACAACATGATAATACGCGTTCTGCAACATGATAATACGCGTTCTACAACATGATAATACGCGTTCTACAACATGATAATACGCGTTCTACAACATGATAATACGCGTTCTACAACATGATAATACGCGTTCTACAACATGATAATACGCGTTCTACAACATGATAATACGCGTTCTACAACATGATAATACGCGTTCTACAACATGATAATAAGCGTTCAAGGTTCCTCGTCTGTTATTACGGAGCGCCGGTTAATGGAAAAGAATGTTGATCTTTCTTTTTATAGAAACGACAATCTGTATTATTAAAACCATATCCATATGCTAACAATACTAATTTTCCTGTTAATTTATTTTTGTTGAATTATTTTTCTGCCTTACTTCGCGATTACAAATGAAAACTTCGTTACGTGTGTAGTTATCGTGAGTTAAAATCCCGGAAATCTGTAAAGCTCTGAAAATAACGACATGGCAATTAATTTAGCAGAAAGCAAAATAAAGCCAAGGTCCGTTTTTTTTGGATCGAAGTCGACACAGGACAAAAGTCCTGTGTATTTGCTCCCGCGAATATCTCCAGAAGTAATATTTCACGGAAAAAGCGCGAATTTGGAACATAAGTATTCGTACATAAGTATTGTCAAACATGCAGCTAGAAATAACACTGTCGTCATCATTTGACGAGCATCGAATCTGGAGTCCAAAAAGTTTAGAATTTAAGACGGCATGAAATAGCAGGAATAAACAGTCTTGTAAAATACCGGTTGTGAAATATAAATCGTTTTTGATTTCGATTATAATACCTTTCCCACCTTATGCAATATAGGTAATAGATAAGACTAGTCGTTAGCCCGTGGAAAATCCACGGGTTCGCCCGTCCTTTTTATAACGCATTGCGTGCGTCTCGCTACTTGCGCAGCTAAGCTACCATTTTGCGTGACAGACAGACAGACGTATGCGGGCATTATAATATAGATGGACACAAAAACAAAAATAGCAACAAATTGCCACCATAAACTTCTGACTTTGCGGTGTCATCTCACACAATGGCGTAAAATCGCAGTGTTTCGGAAACAAAAATAAATTCATTTAACAGACTTATTTCTATTTTTTTAATAAATTCACTGAAGTATAAAATAATAATATACACAAAATTATAAATGTATATTTCTACTAATTTTGGTGTAAACAGAAGCATCCGCTCGTTTTTTAAGCTTAATATTTTGCGGGAATTGTCAGAAGGGATAGCAAAATTTCTTCCGTTTTAACTGTTATTTAATAAAAATTGACAGTTGAAAGTTGTTGGTAAAACTTGTTTTTCCTACTGTTGTACTTTCAGCACAGTTCGGGAAAAAGTTTATATCGTTCGAGGTCTTTTTGCATTTGATTTGCGTGGTCTAGTTGGTTTGAGTATTATACAAGCAGTTTGAATTAAGAGAAAGCCTAGTTAAATACAACACCTAGCCCTTAAATTCACTGTTTTGTTTTTTCTGCACACGGAACATCCAGTATATAAATGACAATATTTTTTCGTAAGTTAAAAACATAAGGGCGGCTGTTAACACGGTTTGATACAGTTTCGATTCCATGCCCTTATATAAGCCTGAGATGCCAGCTTGTCTAAAGAAAAACAACAACAAAATGAAAAATATCCCTCCGTGTAAATGAAAACACTGGTCGCACCAAACCTCTTGATTTCAGATTTAATATAATTTTGCTCTTGTCTAAAACGTTCATTGTATTCTTGATCCAGTTTTTCTGTTGGTTTCTTCATAACAGCTTGATGCTTTATCTTAATGATATTTCTAGCTTCTCGAGCAACTTTCTATTTTTAAGTCACAATGTGAAAGACTGAGAAATCGAAGTACACAAAACTGCAAAATGTATCATCGAGGTTTATGCAAGAGCCTCACCCTGGTTTAGACTTTTGGGTATTAAAAATTTCCAAAGTTTTGTTTCAGATAAATTTGGATATATAAGGTTTTCACGCTTTCCTGCAAGAGATTTTTGAATACTCATATTTTAAAGGTTTAGCTGCGGAGAATTTTGGATATTCAAGGATTTATTTAGAGAATATTCAAGGTTTTTCTCCTGAAATTTTGATATTCCAAATTTTTGGACTTTTTCCCCAGAATTTTTGACATAAAAAGTTTTTTAGATTATACCTTATCCTAATTTAAGAACTTAAGGGTCCTGCAGACACCAGACTGAACAAAAAGTCACACAATACAAACTATACGCTGCATTTACTGCAAACTAAGCAAAACATTTCAATTGTTCATAACCACAATACATATTCTACAAGTTTCCAAGCCCATTTTGCAAATTACTTGTTAGTAAACATAAGAAAAGCTTTCATACCTAAGAACATCTTGTACAACTTCATAGATGGACACATTGCTTCCAATTTTTTTATTAGCCTAAACCAACAACAGAGATATGCAGATAAACTGTGTTGTGTCATGTGACTAAGGCAAAAAACAACAGAGATATGCAGATAAACTGTGTTGTGTCATGTGACTAAAGCAAAAAAACAAGAGAGATATGCAGATAAACTGTGTTGTGTCATGTGACTGAAGCAAAAAAACAAGAGGAGACAGTTGTACAAGGTACCTATCAGTTTAAAACGATAAAAACAAAAACCATTTTGTGGAAAAAAAACATTGCTTAGATTCTTCAAACCAGACGGACCCGCATAAAGTCAACAGTTAAACAGCTAGAAAGGTAGTTGAATGTAACCTGTTTTAGAAACCTACAGAATGTATACTCACACGTTGACGACATTGAATCAACTGTAACGGATATGTGATAACTGTTGCAACCGCTTTAGCAAAACCGCCCAACAAGAAGGATTCAAATGACGATAGATTCTATATTAACAAAACATATGTTAGTCACTAGGATCGTAACTTATTAATAGTCATTAAAATTAAAAAAAGAAAAGAAAACGACATTAGAATGTTCCATTCCTTTGTCCTTTAGATTTTTTATTCCTAAAAAATCTATATATAATTTGATTAATTGCCCACCATTGTCTTTTTTTCGCACTCCAGACGTATGCACATGCCAAAAGCTTTTTACACAAACCGGCCGTGCATTATTTGGTGGCATATTGCAAAGGATTGGGTCGATAGCGCAGGGGTTGTAGCCAAAATGCCTGGTAAGCGAGAAGTTGCGGGTTCGAGTTCCACGTGATTTAACATCTTTGCAGCACTTCCACACTGGTTTACTTATATTTACTGATATCGTTTCACATATAAACACCGTTTTCCCAACCCAAACCAAAAAAAAGTTAACTCACTGTTTTCTGACCTTTAGCTAGCTTTGTTTTAAAGAAAAATCTCTTTAAGCTTTCATACACCATGAAGTGGATTGCAGGATTACCGGATAATATAAACGAGGTCTGAACTCCATTCCAGAGCGCTGGCATTCCTTCTTCCTTAGAAATAGTGCATAAACCATCTAAAAGATGAGTTGAAAACAAATATTTATTACCTTAGCATTAGCATTTTTTTGAAAACGTTACCTGATTGTCTGAAGAAAAAATGAAAAGTAGCTAACTTTATTCGTTGATTCCCTAAAACTTTCATATACAGATTTCGTTACTTACGAAATAAACCATCCAGTTTTTTTGGTTGTGTACCATCACTAGTACTTGTTTTTTGTGTACATTGCAACTTCAGTCGCGTATTAACCACCCACAGTGGAGTTGTGACAAGAGCATTAATACAACCTGAAAGAATATGGTTAACCCAACATGAGACAGACGAAAAGGTTGAGGTGTATCTTTGAAGACCACCACAATGCATTACAGAAACACGATGACACGGTCAAACATAATTGACAAGTGTGAAAGTTTGGCCTATACAAGTTTCTCCAACACGATACCTGCCCATTTTAAGTAAAGCCTGATTCCAACGAAGGCGATGATCTTGTTGCCTACAAGACACTAAAGATCATCGATTTTTCTTAAAATGTTTTGTTATTCACTGTCTGCTTGCCTATCGTCAGAAACAAGCTAGAATACTTTATTGCTTTTTATTCCTAATAAACCGATAAGTCTTTGTTGCAGCAACAAGAAAGTGTGATAACCTCATCATCCTCATTGAGAATCAGGCTAAGCTCCAATGAATTCGTTTTTTCACAGTATTGAAATTTTAAATTTAACCTTTCGGATATAACGAAAACATAGAAGAAATACTTGCCAGACAAATAACCAAAAATCAGATCACGTGATATGCTTGGTTTTATGCCATTCAAGTTTGCAATTGTTTTCATGCCATTAAAGGCATAAAAATAAACAAAGTTCGAGCAGTACAGACTTGTCAATACTGGTGTTAAACCTCGATACAATGTCCCTCTAAAAAGAATAGCAAATAAATGCAATTGATTTCCTTTAAAGTACATTTTTTATAGAGACTATACAATGGTCAATGGTCATTTTTTTCGGAATGAATAAAATGTAAACACAAGAACAAAATTGGAACAATTTTCAGGATATGTAAAAACACTTCAGGCCAAAACTCCTGTTCTTATAAACAAACATCATTTCTTTCTTTACTTTTACACAAGGCTATGAACAAGAAAAATAAAACTATCTTAATTCTTAGTCCTCCCTCCCCTCACTCTTTTTCTTGACTTAAATTGCTTTGCTTACACTCCTTCTTCTTCAGATAATTGTTTCATTACTCGAAATGGTCCAACTGCTTTTAAATCGTCATCAGCTAAAATATAATTACATATTCTTATGTTTTTTTTTCAAACACAAATTCTAATCTGTTGTGATGATGGCCAATCACAAAATATGCAATGCATCAAATAACAGGCAATAATCAATAATAATAAGAAGAATCAACTAACCAGCTACATTTTTCCAGCAAAGACCTGCAATTACAGGTTTTTTTTTACAATTACAGTTATCTTATGCTTTGAATCACATACTCATAAACATCTTGTCAACCATGACATGTTTTTTTTTACACTCGAAAAAAACTATAGCAAGGTCCATTTTATACATTATAAACTAAAAATTTTTAGTGTGCAAAAATAAGGTGTGATAAAAACTTACTTTGAAGCCTTGTCCTTACAGTATCCAGTGGATAAAACGTAGACATGCCAACTACACTTCCTGTTGCACCAGCAAATGCATGAGTAAGGTTGTTATATGAGAACAGGTCAGTGAAACTCATGTCGAAAATATGTTTTTATTTGTAAAATAAACTAGTAACTAAAAAAGAAACTATTTATATGTCATATTTAATTGAACGAGTATCCATTACTGTCAAAAATTAATTCAATCTTCAGAGTCCTGAGACTGCTATATTAAATTAAACAGGTATACAATCAAGAATGTAAACTATAAAATGTTTAAAAATTAAGTAAGCATGATTAATCTATTTAAATGTATGAATATTTGGAAAGATCCTAACATTTTTCCCCCACTTTTTCGATTATTTTATTCAGGAGGGATGTATCTATTGGATTTTTTTCTTAATTCCAAGTCGTTTTGTTTAAACCCGTCAGAATTATCAGAGAAAAAAAAAATAAAAAAATGACAAACCATTCTGGATTATTCAGCTTGATTTTAAATTAACTTTCCTATGCAAAGTTATCTGGTTATGTAAAAGAAAGTCAAAATATAAGCACTACTTCACGAAAAAATGAACACAGAGAAAATTAGCTTCACAAATTTTCAACGATTAACTTGCCGCATGACTAAGCTAAAATAACCATAGTAACGATCACTTTGGGCACACTCTGATAATGAACTTTATTCAAATATTCTTTTTCTTTCTATATGCGCATGTTTAGATTTATAAGTGAATATGACTGAAAACAAAAATAATAAAGAGACTTTAATTGGTGAAATGAAAGATGTTGGGTGGGTTTGGCGCCAGCTGATATTGTTGTAGAAATTCGTGAGGACGCATATGCAGAAAACTAGGAAGAATTTTGTGAAGCCATAAGCATTCCTAATTTGATGTAACTATGTATATATTATGTACAAAATAAATACAAAAAATAAATAAACTTATTTTTCATTGGTGTGAAAACCTTGAAGCTTGTATTGAACCCCCATAAAAATTTTAAAAAGCATCAATTTTGGCAATAGTCAATCGTCCTCTCCCCCTAATTCCTTTTCCATCTTTATGTTTTGCCCCTTAGATGTTTGACAAGTTTTCTCAGGTTGGTCCCCATTCGTTTTGTAACATTCTTTGGTATAATAAGACATAGTCAGTATGATACAGAATATGTGTTACAAAGAGATCACACTTTGATCCCAAAGTTATTAACGAGTAAAATTTTTTATTAAAAAAAAAAATTTCCACATAATTTAGGAATAAAAATTTCACCATTAAAAAAATCTGCTTTTTTATACCCATAAGCAAAATCATTTCTTTCCCTTACAGTAAACTTAATATCAATTATCAAACCCGAAAAAAGTGACTATCTGGCAAAGATTGCTGTCACAAAAAAATATTTTTACAACAATAGTATTCTGTAGCCATTGGCAAGTATCGACTGATTTGCATTGATAAGTATGTATCAACATTAAAAATCCAACTTTAAAGTGGTTTGTTAAAAATTAGGATTTTTAATGTCTTCAGACAGACATTTATGTTACAAAGTTGACTGTCACATAAAGGTATTTTTTATTTTTACTTTAAAAATTAGTCTTTGTATTAATAAAGCCTTAAAACAGTAGCCTTCACTTTAACAGGATGTCGGTTTCATCTATATAATAACATATACAGAGACTGTGTGTGTGTGGCTGTCTGTAATAGGCAAAGTAGATTATATTTTCTACAACTTTCTTTAAAAGGGTCTATAATACTACAAAATAATTCTGTATTTTATAAACATTTAGTTTAAGATTTTAATTGGCCAGAACAAATGATGTGTTAAAATAAAATAATTTCATTAGTTGAGATTTAAATTTATTGTGACAAATGGTTTGTGATAAATTATTGTGCATGCAAAGTCACAGCAAATTAACGTTGTTATTATTGTTGTCCATTTCGTTAGCATACTAAACATTTTAAATGCTTTAAGTGGATTCCTCAACGGGATTTTGATTAAAACAATTTTTTCAGCGTTCTTAATGAAATTATCAAGAAACTTTATTGTGTTAAGAAGCACACTAATTTTAGTGGATTCTTCCACAGGTTTTAATAACTAGTTTATATAATAATACAGAGAGTGTGTCTGTGTGTGTGTCTGTCTGTAACAGGCAAAGTGAATGTGTTCATTTCATCTTTGATGTAGCCGAAAGACTTATATATGCCTCAAATGTTAAATTTCTTAATCTTCTGGTCCTGATGGCTTCCCATCAATCCTACTGAAAAAGTGCAAAAACGTCATAGCAACCCCACTCAAGCTGATTTGGACGAAATCATTTAAAGAAGGAACCATTCCAGACACACTAACTTCTCACATCATAAAGGTCTTTGAAAATGTTGTCTGAAATCAAATTGTGTTATTCATGGAAGAAAATAACCTTTTCAACAGCTCCCAACATGGTTTTCGTGGTGGACGGTCATGTCTGAGCCAGCTTCCTGACCATTTCGACAACGTTCTACAAATACTCTGCAACAACTCAAACGCTGATGTTGTATACCTAGATTTCGCAAAAGCGTTTGACAAGGTCGATATAGACATAACCCTTAAAAAGTTAGAAAACTTAAGTATCAAAGGCAAACTACTCAAATGGCTGAAGTCCTTACTAAAAAACAGAACCCAGTACGTCTCAATAAACGGTCACAACTCATGCACCACAAAAGTCATCTCTGGCGTACCACAAGGAAGTGTGCTTGGACCGCTCATTATGGGGGGATTGATCTTTCTGTAAAGGACGCATCACTCTCAAGCTTTGCAGATGATACAAGACTTACAATGAAGGTTAGCCCTGAAAGTGAAATTGAAAAAATGCAAGCAGACCTAAACTCAGTTTACGAATGGAGTAAACAAAACAACATGATGTTCAACAATGCAAAGTTTGAACTCCTGCAGTACAGAAAAGACCTAGATCTAAAGTCAAAGTCAAAGTACAAAACAACAGCATCCACACAAATCCAACCAAAAACACAAACCAAAGATCTTGGAATACTATTGACAGATGATGCTACCTTCAAATCGCATATAAATAAAATCGCAGAAAATACGAAACAACTTACAAGCTGGATTCTTCGAGTCTTTCGATCGCAATCACCAGAAGTTCTCGTACTACTATGGAAATCCCTTGTCGTCCCTAGACTTAAGTACTCCTCTCAACTTTGGTTTCCCGCTAGTACAAGGACAAATCAAGGTACTAGAAGCTCTACAATGGAGCTACCTGAAAAAGATCAACTGTGTACACAGAATGACTTACAACAACGCACTTAAACAGCTCAAATTGTACTCGTTAAAACGATGACGTGAACGCTATCAAGCCATATACAGTTGGAAAAAGGCATTGTCCCAAACCTTCACCCACCCATGCAAACCCATGCAACACAAGGATAAGGGCGTCTCTTTCAACTACCATCGGTGCTGAACAATTCCACAAGCTTTGCTAAACTACACAACAGCTTCTGTTATCAAACTCCAAAAACCTTCAACGCCCTGCCAAGTCTCTAAGAAGCATCACCTCACGTCCAGTTTTAAAGTTTAAAACAGCCCTCGACAAGTTTCTCAAAACTCTCCCAGATGAACCTCCGATCCCCTGGACAAAAGAAGCCTCAGAAAACAGTATAGTCACTGTAGTTTGATCTAATTCTCATCCTCCTCTCTTTAGAGATGGAATAGAAGAAGAGGAAGAAGTAACTGACGTCGTTCGTACACAACAGGCGTGAAGCTACAACTTCAAAAGTTAACATAAGTAACATAAGTAAGTAAGTAACTAGGGGACCACCTGGGACCAATTTGGGTAAGTTTCAATGACATCATCAAAAAACCTTTAAACCCCAATATCTTTGCAACCGTTTGTCACAGGTACATAATTCTATACATCTTCTTGATTAGCGTTTCAAGATCTACACGATATATACAACAGGTATACAAATTTCTAAAATATTAGGATTTTGAAGATCTTTGAAACCCTTCTTCTTAAGCGTTCATCAAATTCATATGATCCTATCCATTATTTCCATTAGCAGTTCAACCTTTACACATTACAGGCAACGGACAAATTTGGACAATTTTTTTTAGATATGCACTGCTGATGTCAGCAAAACATCTAAAACAATCTATTTTTCCTTCTGCCTAAGTGAATCTTTCCATGGCCTTATCAACTAGTATATTATATAATTCTTTATTTTGCTTCCATTTTGAAAATTCCTGGCATTCTTAACAGAGTGGATACCCCGATTTCTGCTCATGGAAACATTGTTTGAGGTTTTAAACTATACCAAGCGTATGGATAGATGCCTTTTGATTTATTTAAATTTATTTAAAGTCCTAAGAATGCCTTTGTATGACAAAATGGACTGATAATTCCTTTGCTTTATCTAGCGCCCTATCTTTTTTCTGCCACACAGATGCCAGAGCCAAAGCTACTGAAAATGTAAACAACGTACCGTAAGGCCTAGTATTTTCAGGTGTAAACTAGTAAAATACTCCCACTGCCATGCTTTCCTTGAACAGGTATTATCTGCACAAATTGCCACACCCACTTACTTACAAGGCTTAGCTGTCATAACATTGTACCAAGTGCACAAAAAAAAGACACTGTCTTTTACTTGTGCTTCTAAAATTCAGTGGACAAAAAAAACACATGCAAAAAACGACTCAAACACACGTGGAAAGACGTTTTATTGCAAGCATATTGACCTGTAAAGCGTTTGGAAAGAAAAGGAATAAGATAAAACAATTTTCTTTGACTCCACACCCGACACCATAAACCAGTGCTGCCTGAGCTCCTTCCATTGCAAGCTGGGGACGAAGTCAGTCGGCAGGTTGTTAGTGGTCCCTCACTTTCACTTTCGGAGCAGTCGTTCGCCGTGGTCGAAACGTGCGCAATCAAATTCAACATGGCGCCTGCAAGCAGTGAAGATGATGACATGGAAGACAAAGTTGTTCATGAGGCAAGTACATAAATACGTTTTTGCTTGCAACTCCTTTCTATGAAGCTACCACAAAGTAACCCATCAATTGACTCTTTTTTAACAAGTATACTGGCACCTTAAGCGTGTCAAAGTTGTTGATGTTTATAACAACGTGCAGTCATCATTGCGAAAACGGCCTGTTTACAACCGGGACAGCCGGATTATGTACACATGATCCGATTATGTTTTTTTTGCACTGGTTATGTAGTGGTGACCGGATTATGAACGCTGATATAATGGCTGGCCAGGCAGGCTGTGATTGGCATTTTCTTCGAACTTTTGTGAATTAAACATTCTCTGGAAGATAGAACACCCCTAAAAACTAGAGATGGCGGAAGAAAAAGTCTCGACGTAATTCTTAGTTTAAAACTAATCTTGTAGTAAATACATTTCAGCATAATATACTTTGAAGTAACAAAATTTCACGGAACCTAAATTATTCTTTTTGAGGGAATTAAGTTTGGTGAAAAGTTATTAAACTTGCGAATCCCAAAATTTAGTATTTGCCGCGAAATTTCGTTTCATTTGAGAGCAACAACAACTTTGCCACCAGGGCTATTCGCTTGTCAGAAGTGATGACGAATGATATAAAAGCGGTCGGCCCCGATTATATTTGTTCTATAAGTCTGGAATAATATTTGACTGTCATACATAAGCCGGCCTTCCCCGATTATGTTCGTTCTATAATAAATGAGAAATAATATTACACTGTCGTATATAAACTGGCCTGCCCTGATTATATGTCCCTTTTATAAGTGCCAAATAATATTTTTTGAGTAATAAGCCGGCCTGTCCTGATTATGTTGCCCTGATTATGTATTTTCTGCCCTGTTCTTAACCGGTGCAAGCTGCCGTACTTAATCAGGCCAATGTTCATTATCCGGGCAGAACAGTCCCTCACTTTCACTTTCGGAGCAGTCGTTCGCCGTGGTCGAAACGTGCGCAATCAAATTCAACATGGCGCCTGCAAGCAGTGAAGATGATGACATGGAAGACAAAGTTGTTCATGAGGCAAGTACATAAATACGTTTTTGCTTGCAACTCCTTTCTATGAAGCTACCACAAAGTAACCCATCAATTGACTCTTTTTTAACAAGTATACTGGCACCTTAAGCGTGTCAAAGTTGTTGATGTTTATAACAACGTGCAGTCATCATTTCTTTTCTCGTCTATGATACCACTGCAAAAGGCTGAAATTGAAGTTATGCAACCTCGTTTTTTCACTGCCTGTTGTCTCTTTTTCCTAAAAGCTTCGCAAATAAGAATAATTCCCTGCAAAACAGCTTTTATTAAAAAAGAGTGCACTTGCACATGGCGATTCGTAAAATTTTAGGTAGGCAATAAATCGCATGCCTCATTAATTCCGCGCCTGCGGTTCGTGTGCTATCTTAAAATGTTACATTTTTAAGAAGCAAAAGTAAGAACTAAATTCCTCTGCCCCCTACATACACTGCCCAGAGGCTTTTCTTTCATTTTCTTGTGGAGAACATACGTAGAGCAAGTTCCAACAAAGTTTACAGCCAGGAATTTGAACCCAACCCATTTAATGTAAATAAAATTACGGAAAGTTGAAGCGTGGCTAATAATGATATTTAACATTTCAATGCTGAGGATGGATCATTAAATTCCTTACTACTGTAAATATAATAATATTCCATTACTATCAAAGATATTTTAAATTATTTTTGAACTTTGTTTCTTCTAAAGACGATTATAAATATATAAAGCTTGAATGATAAAATCTCAAAAATGCTACTAAACAGAACATACAAAAATGTGCTAGGCTCTGTTCACATGGTATTTTTGGCTTGTTTTTTCTTTGTAACACATGGCATCAAAAAATAAAAAGAAATTTTATCCCAGGAGTTTCTATTGGAAAGACACAGAAGAAAGAAAGAATTTTCTCTTTATCCTATTTGCCATTGTTTTTGGTAACCACAGACAATACGAAACAGAAAGAAGAAATCACAACATTGTCTCGTGGTTATAATTATGATAATTAATGTTTATCAATCTCTGTCTTTTTTGTTAGCATGACCGGAATTATTGCATATTATAAGCAAAAAAAAAACCAGCGGGGGGGGGGGGAGGATGAACATTGTGATAGTTAAAGATAGTTGAAGCATTATGGAGATAATTAAATTTAGAGCATAAAAGGGGATATTCTAAAAATTTAGGTATTCTAATTGTCTAGATCTGATAATGTCTCTGCAAGGAAACGAGTAACTGTGGGACAAAGGAAAATAATCAAAAAGTAAGACAGCTAGCTAGGCGAAGCTATCTTCAGAAACAACAACAAGAAGAGGTTGTTGTTGCAAAGAAGTCTGATTTTAGTAAGTTGAACGTTTAAATAATAAAGAAAAACACAGAAACTTTGATTGATTTATCTGATTTATCATGCTCGGAACTTAGTTGATACATTTATAAAAGCATTACGATGGAAACAAAGCTACAGATGCTCTCCCTCATTCATTATTCTTTCTGTAATGGCATGAATCCAGCAACCATGTGATCGTTTTTCCTGTGCGTTTATTATTGCATGATTCGTGCAATGAAATGTAATAGCGGTTCTGTAGGTAAAGAAAATTGGGGTGAGTTTTGCTATTTCTTTGAAGCATTTGAACATGTTCTGATTGTCAGTTTTCAATAAAATTTTCAGGATAATGTTTTCTCATGTATATCTTTCAATTTTTACAATAAAATAGATACCTCAAAAAGTTGTCTACAGGGTGATTACGCGTTTTTAATATGCAGAATATGATTGGTAAGATGATAGTGAATAATGAATTTATAAAATCATGAAAAAGAATCTTTCGTACATTGTTGTTGCAGACGATCTGTAATAATTTATTATTTTGTTTCTTTTTATGCATTTTTAACTACGCAGTTTTCTACGTACATGAAAAAGATTTAACAATAAGGGTTTTAAAGTCTTCTTAAAGGAAACCAGAGGTATAAAATGATGTTGAACTTATATTATAGAGCTTAAAAAGTTAGCTAACAAGTCTTTTTAAATTTTTTAAAAAGCTCTTTCCACTCTCAAGATATTCACATTTAAATAATTTCAGATGTAATTATGGTGCATGAATTATGATGTCATATTTCAGTAATAGCAAGTTTAGACATTCTCTTTCATCGGTAATTTTAGACCTGTTAACGGGTGTGCTTTCAAACTTTATCAATGGATAGTTATTATAAAGATTAATTGATTAAAAATGACACTTGTTTGCTCGTCCTAGGCCTCTTAATTTTTTGCTTAGTGAATCCACCGAATCTAGTTGAATTCTTGTTATTCTTGCCTCTTGCGAATCCAATTTAGATTCTCATAAATTCAATACGGGAATCCAATTGTTATAGTTTCTTTCTCTAGTATTATTATGATATGAAACACTTTATTTTCTTTTATATGAGTTAAGATCATTATCACAGCCAACTGGCTGACCGAAACTCACCCTCAAGAAATGTGCCATTATGATATTTTGTTTCGAGATTAAAGGGAAAGTACTGAATTCTCGTGGGGGAACTATACCTTACGGAAATACCCTTTGAATATGGGGTCCTGGGAGAGACATAGTAAACATATCATTGAGAAGAGACGTCGTTCATTTAATAAACTTTTGAAAAGATGATAATAAAAGAAGTTGAAGCTGGTTATCGACAGACTTGTCCCGATAATTAGGTTCCCGACGATCTGCGCGCAAGGGCTTGATGCTTGATGATCAATAACCGTTCTGTAAAGTATTCAACTCCAATCATCATCATCATCATCATTCTCGGCTTAACGTGCGTTTTCCATGCTAGCATGGGTTGGACGGGGTATATTAATGACCCTCTTCCAATCTGATCTAGACTGTGTTAGATCTAAACTCAACTTCCTCTGTATCAAGTCTGTCCTCATAACCTCCTTCCAAGTCTTTCTCAGCCTGCTTCTGGGCTTTGCCCCAGGAACTATCAAGTCTCAATGAAGGGAAAAATAAAATAGTAACCATCAGATGGTGGATCTTGGCAGTGAACGGAGTGTTTGTTCGTAGATACACCAATATTGGAAGAGTAGATAACGAAAAGAGTTCATAACGAAAATTAGCTACTTTTGCTAAAAATAGTTATAATACAAGTGAAAAACAAGACATATTTTTTGTCGTAACACCTTCCTTCATTATGATTATTATATATGTTTAAAATTGTGCTAGCTTAAATGTAATACTGCAAGACTTTCAGTTGATACCAATTAGCCAAAATAATAAAACCAAGGTAGAATACCCTTGTCATAACACCCTCCTTCGTTATGAATTCTAAATAAATAATTTTAAAGCTGCATAAGACTTTATTGTCAACTAAACTATACAGCCCTTAAAATTAGTGTCGGCATTCGGCACTGCCGACGTGATTGCCGACGTAAAATGAGAAAATACCGTAGTTGCGTCGCCGATGTAATTTTGTTGTGAAATTTTTAAAAACAACAACTCATTTTCAACATCAACGAAGAAAAAAATGAACAAAGAATTAATTTTTATTTTGGCTGACTTTTAAGAACATGTGCTCATGTATATTTCTATCATACCTGTTCACGTATTATAACCTGGTTTCTACTACCATTTTTTTGAAAAACAAACTTTTCAACTGATCGCATGTTATTCTTTGTAATATTAAAGCCTTTGTGGTAAATTTTTATATCACATTTTCTCTGGCGTAATATGAAAACTGGCATACATTTTTCTGAAGTTCCTTATCCTAAAAGAAACCAGGTCTCCACATGGGAATGCACACGGGAATGCACACAGTATTCGGCAGGTGGTTTATTTCATTCGAAACTGAAGGATGGAATAATTTCCTAAATTCACGAAAATAAAATAAAAAAGTAAATATGTTGAAAGAGAAAACAGTTCTTTCGTGGAATTTTCCTGAGTTAGGATTTGAATCGGAAAATGACTCTAATGAAACTGTGGCAAGCAGAAGCAAATAATGTTAATTGTGGTATTGTTTGAGCTTCTCTCACTCATTGCAACTGAAGAATAATTGCACTCGATTTTCAGTTAGTTAGGTCATTATCACTAAAATTATTCACGTTGCAGAAATACCGTGGTGCCATTGGATTGGATAATAACAGTCTTGTTCAGGAGAGGCGTGCGATTGCATGCGCACGCCTAAATCGTTCCAGGCGTGTGATTAATCGCATGCCTGAAAAATAAATATTGAGTTTTCAAAATCAACCTTTAAAATCCATTTTGTAGCGTGCGATGGTAGTCCTCAAAAGAATTGTCGTCAGACAAAACGTCCGATAGATTTCCGTCATGGTCTGACACTTTTAGATCTCAGACATTATTGAATAGTCCTGGTCCTTTTAATCCACGAGCAAGCCTATTCATAGCCAACCTGACCATCGTAGCTAATTCACCGACTCCTGACTTAGTTAAAAGAACTACGTAGACATAAATCTCTTTTGCCTGGCCGATTCGTCGTTGGTAACCAGGTCTTACACAAGAAATCCAGCCATGCCGTTCTTAACTAATGCGGAGGTGAACGTCGACGGAGCACGGATGAAACAAGTCTGCAAAACTACACTTACAGGCGGAATAGACACTTTTTCATGGATTTAATTGTAGATAACTTCTTCAGGTCCGAATTTAATGGATTTCTTCTTTATGCCTGTAAAAATGAAACCCACGTGTGGTGTAATTTTTTTTGAAGTTTTAAGCCACGTGGATAAAGATTTTTTTTAACTTTAAAACAAAGCATATTTTTGCCTATTTGCTTGTGATGACCTGAAAAGTGAACAATAAATATAAAAATGACAGTACATACTATTTCGGACATGTAGAAAAGGAATTTAAGATTGAGAGAGTCGTTATACCAGTAGACGCTCGATCATTGTGTTTGGGGCTCACAATTTAAAACGTCCCCCACTTTTCTACCGAAAATGAATGCACAACAAAAAATAACCTTGGAGCCTGTGTCGCATGCGTAACATTCTTTGCACGTGCGCCTTACATCGCACGCGTTACAGGATTTACACATGTGAATCATCGCGCACCTACTCAAGTATTCCTGAAAAAGACTGTAATAATAATCGAAAAATTGTATATTGTATTGAAAAGAAGTCCGGAAGTTCTCTCTCCCACACGACACAACAGGCAATAAGTCAGCCCTGCCCTCGGTTTTGTGAGGAGAGATGTTCTGCGAAGACTCTATAAAATTGAGTCTCCTGTACAGTTTTTCTTCATGGTGAACTGTGCCGGTGACAAGCATTTTCGAAACATGTCACCAGCGACTTCTGCGATATACAACTTATTGAATGCCCTGACCTTCAGTTCGTAAATAGCACGTGCACAACGTACTTTCTAATGAGTTCGTCTTGAAACATATAGAAAGCCAGTTGGCAGTGAACTATTAACTTAATGATTTACACCATCGGGAAAGTAGGCCAATGGGACTTGTAGTCCGTTTCCATTTGTCATCGTCTTAGGAGATCAATACATCGAATTTATGTGAGGTTTAGCCCCAATACAAGGTGAATAACGAAAGTTTTTGCCAGCTGAAAAATTTTACCACAAAAAAAAATGCCGACCCAATGCCGACGCAAATCAGTTGAAATGTATCTCACGTCAGTTTTATTGCCGACGAAAAAAAATTCTAATTTTAAGGGCTGCTATAGTTTGAAAAAGATTTTACACCTATAAATTTAGATTGTTGTGTAAAAAACATTAAAAAAACACTATTTTTTTTTACCAAAATCACTTTTCTATTTTTTTTTTAATTTAAGTGGGAGAAAAAAAAACTTTTTGAAACAGCACAAGTATAACTTGCTGTATAACTTTGAAAACAACAGAAGTACACTCTGTATAACTTTCAAAATAGCACAAGCATAATTCTGGATGTATAACTTTCAAAACAAACAACAACTTTTTAAAAACAAGTTTTCGAGCATGCAAGTATTTTTATCTTATCACCTCCACGGCTAGTTATGTTCATAACTAGCTGTTATTATCTTTCCTTCGCAACAAAAAAAATATAAACTTTGTGCATGATGCGGGATTACTAGAAAAATATGCTGTCCTAACACCCTCCTTCATTGTAATTTTTTATTTTGTTGTTGTTGTTCCGACCATATGTTCTTGAGAAAATTATTTTTATTTTGCTGACCGACCGTAAGTTACTATCGACTTTGCCCGTAGAAAGACTAATTAAGTTGGAGTAGACTAAACTATGATTTGTCCACTTTCACCAAGTTAAATTTCTCTTAAGGTACCTGGATACAGCCATATCATGTATTATTTGTGCACTTTCATCAAGTTAAATTTCTCTTAAGGTACCTGGATACAGCCATATCATGTATTATTTCTGTTATCATAGAACTTTTTAAATAGAAGCTTGATGTTTATAATTAACAACTGTTGTAATTCTTCTTTTAGATTGACATGTGTTTGGCAAAAGGCTTAGCAGAGAAGTTATTTCTTTTTCAGGTAGTTTTATATATCAAATAAAATATCGAACAAATTATTATACATGTGATAAAACTGATATTTACCCTTTTTTACGGGATATTTATAAAGTTCCTGAGAAATTAAATTGTTATCCAAAAAACATAACATTCATTGAGAACATTGCATATCTTACCTTGATATCTTGTTTTCTCTTATACAAAATTGTTACAAAGATTATTAATTTGTAAAATTTAACTGGGTTTTAATATTTTAAAATAAGGCAGATACTCATTAGTTAGGAATACTAACTGATAAGCATCTAACTCTATGTACATCTGGTGTATTTTTGGGTTCTGATTTCGGATTGTTAATGCATTCTTTCACTAAAAAGTGTAATGTTTTTTTCCAATTTTGGTTATTATGGTTTTATATTTTAGTATCCTGTGCGACCAGCAAGTATGACATATGACCAAACAAAACATCTGGCTGCTAGAATGAAACCAACACAACAAAAGGTTAGTTTAAATTCAAATAACAACTTGAAATTATATTTATCCAACAATAGAAATATCTGCAGCATAACATGGCTTGAGTTTACAATTATGCACTTATATATTTAGGTGGAACTTGAGCTGGGCATGGATATTAGCTCCCCAACATATTACTTTACACGAGGAGAGCAAATTGCACATGCTGTTGACCGATGTGACCAGGGTTCAAATCAGAAACCAATGTTCTCTGGGTATGTTTGAGCTTTCTGATATTTGCAGTAGAAGCCCTGACAAAATACAGTCAATATTTTTCTGACAATAGCTAGGTACTATCTTTGTATTTTATATATTTTTATCTTTTTATATTTAATGAACAATAGTATGTTGAACGGTAGTGCTGGTTTAAAAAAGCATGGTGAATTTCCATCACAACATGTTTTATTTTCGTTTTATTAGGTTTTCTAAAAGGAGTCCTACTTTGCAGCACGTTTAAGCATTTTAAAGTACATGTACTCATATATCTCTTCTTAGGTTTGCATCATATTCAAAATTTACCTATTTCCACCTCTATAGCAAACCAGCTTTTTTGGTATGGGTTGAAAAAATAACCATGCCTCTCTGATAATGTGCGTGATTGTTGTAACTTTCATTAAGTCTATTCTGTATCAACGTACTCCAAAATTTATGTGCCACATGGCACATGGTATATTGCAACAATGTTAGAATTTCAAGGATTAAAGTTGCGTTTTTTTTCATTGCACAGAACAGATTTTTCCTAAATTTTTCAAATTTTATTCTTCTTACGCACCATAATTATGTGACTTTTTAAAAACATGTTTATTTTTTTAACCTAACCCAATTCAAATGCTTTAGAGAAAATAGTCCAGCCTCTCTATAAACCCTAATTTCCAAGGTTGAAATGCTAATCTTGCAGCTGGAATGATATAGTAAATAGGATACACAGATCAAGAAAAGATCTGGAAAGTCACAAATTTGGAACCTTGAGGTTTTGATTCGAGAATTTTTACACTGCTACTAAATGAAGTTTTAGAATTATCCGAATTTCTTTGAAATTATATGAAAATAATTTTCATAGCTTTGAAATGCTGTATATACTTCTTTCTAGATTGAAGAGAAGTAAACCCTATGAGTTACCATACTTTGTTAATAAAAATAGAAACTACTATTTTAATCAGTTTAAAAAAATTATCAAAATAAGTTGGTGCAAAAATAAAAAAACATCCATCCATTTAAAAATATATATAAAATTTCAATAGCTTTTGTGATTGTTAGCACTTTTAAACAATAGCATGCATGTGACATGTGAAAAAAAAAATGTTCAATTATATACTTTTTGCAAGATATTGTAAAACTCGCATATAGAGATATAGTCACTGTGATCGTATTGAGTTTAAACAACACCACAATTTTGTTCAACATAAACTTTCTGGACCAGAAGAAACTTGTTGTTTGTTTTCTTTGTCGATTTAATAAAAAATATTACTGATGTTCTTGTATCAATATTACTAATTGAAATTTGCAACAAAAGTTTCGATGAAAAGAACTTGAAAGTATAGTGTGGTTTCAAATTTGGAATAATTTCTTGAGATTTTTCAAACTAATGATAAGCTAGTCATTGCACTGAACCCTGGCAATTTAACATGTCTGATAATAGCATTATGTTATAGTCATGTTATGGATCGCCATGTTCTTTCATCGGTGTGTGCAACTGAAGACCATCACAAATATGCTGCTGCAATTTATCGCAAGGGTATGTTAATTAAACAGACTTTATGCTGAACACAAGTACACACCAACCAAGGCTTACAAGCCAAAAAAGGCTAATCTTTTCTTTAGCATGTCCAAGTGCAACTACAATTTTGCTAGCAGTGCATGAGTGCTTTTACTCATGCTATTTAACCTCAGGATAAAAAGACTAACATTACCATTAGCCATCTTCATAGAATGTACTGTGTTGGTGAGGTGAAGTTTTCTCGGACATGATAAGAATTAACTGAAATGGTTAAAAAACAAAGGAAAAAATATTTACAGTATAAGTAAACACATCTAGATATTTTAAGACTTCACACGTATGCAAATTTTTCATCAGTTAAATGCATGCTGCATCAACTTTTCAGCCTAATAAGCCATTTCTTTGCTTAACATGGTAAATTTTGCGTTTTAAAAATTTGTACCTCCTTTGTTGCGCATGAGACAAATATGTAATTATTATTGAAATGTGTAGTTAAAACACAAGAAAATGCAGAAAGTACTTTGTCTGCATCGTCAGCAAAAAAATTATCACAGTTAAAATATTTTGTGAGATTGAGCTTCTTTATATTTGTTTTTACTATCAGTTATTGCATTTATCAAATTAGATTCAACATTATACATCTTTACCACATGCAATCTTTAACATTGATAATTTTTCTTTTTTTCCACATTCTTTGTTTAGGTGTTCTACACATAACACCAGTCAAAGGGATTGTACAGTTGCGTCCTGGATTTCATTATTTTGACAAGGCTGAGGAAAACAACAAGAAAGCAGCAGAGGCTTTGATATCTGCTGAGCAAGGTATGTTTAAGGTTGACAAACTTCACCCCTTTTTTCATTGTTTTACGTTATACCTGTACTTTTCAAGGAAATACATAAAGTTTTATTTTCTTATTAATCTAAATTTTCTAACTAATTTTAGAAAGTCAGAGTGAAGACGAGCATGCAGATGCAAAACCGATACAGGTTATATTTTGTTTTTATCCATCTCATTATTTGTTCTATCCAACTCTGTTATTTTACAAGTTTAAGTTTTAACTTTGCTGGTGTAAAATTTTAGTATGTACCGTACTAAATGTGATTAAATGTTCATATACGAAAAAAATGCATTTAAATCAGATTTCCTTTAAACAAAATATTCCAAACAAGTCTTTTATTTTGGCTTCAAGCCTTCATCAGTCAGTTGACTGACGTGATTTGGCTATCATTTTGGACAGAATTATTATTATAGAAGCTAGTTGTTAACCCCTTAAAAAAACATGGTTTTGCCAGTCTTCAGATTTTCGTCTGTCGTACATATTCCCTGCATAGAAATTTTGTGCATTTTGTCTGCCTTTAACATGAAGTAATGACATTCTTAGCACAAAGTAGCAGTTCAACTACCATTTTGAACAGAATACATTATTAATATAGGAGATTGTGTGAGATATAGCCTTTTTATGATAATTAAAACGTAAGTAGCTACCTAGTTTCACGTAGCTACTTTTCTATTATTTTCAATTAAAATAATATTCATGGTTTATTGGGATGACAAGCTTGCATAACGAATTTCAATAATGTGTTGGTTTATTTTTCTCCTTTTGTCACTTTAGCTTCGTTTTGCCAATATGCATCAAAATAAACGAGCCAAAAATGATGCAGATAAACAGAAATTAAACAAAGCTGCCGCTGAGGAGAAGTGGATTGATATGCAATTTTTCCAGCCCGATGTGAGGATGCTATTGTTTTTGTTTTCATGATTCAAAAATAGAAAGGAAATTAAAATGAAAGGAAAATTGAAAGATATTAAAGTCAAGTGATTGCCATAATGTGTCTTTTCAGGATCGAAGGGCACAGATGGAAGAAAATCTGCTATATTGTCACCAAGACGATTTCGAATCGCCTGAATTTACAGTCACTTCCCGGTTTGCCTTTTAACATTCAAGTTTTTTGAAAAACATTTTACTTATTAAATTTTTAATTTTTTATTCTTTCTTGCTTTATATTGTGTTGTTTTTGTGACATTAACACTGGAAGAAATTTTTCTTTTTACGATATAAGAAGTCAAAAGGTTTGTGTATACTAAATAAATATATTTTTTTAGCGATTATTTGAAAATTCTTGCACCTGTGGAAAAGGAAGATGCCAGGTAAATCAGTATTTCGTAATATGCGAAAAGCATTATTATGAAGTCATATATATAGTCATCAAACAACTTCTTGGAAGTAGTAGAAAATAATATAATAGGAATAATGAAATTAAAACTATTCATCGCACGATACAGACTATATGATATGACATATATTTTTAGAGTTCTGATATTTTTGCGTGGTTATTTTCTGAGCCTTAGGCAAGGTAAATAAAATCAAAAATATAAGAATGAGAAGTATTATGAGGCTTTATTACAATAACTAGTTCATCATTAGCTTGAACAATCTCATTATTCCAAAATTTAAGAAAAAAAATCTTTTTTTACATATTCAGAAGCTTTCAGAAGTCGAATTTATTTGAAAATTTTCTGGTAAACATTTGTTTTTTGTTTTTTTACCCAAATCCCTGATAATTTTGCGCGGTTTCATATCTCTTATTTTTCATGTAAAATATGAAATATTGTACGCCTTTTCAGTTAAGCAATAACGTTAGAGATTTTTTTCGTGCTATTGATAAAAGGAAATTATGTCCTGAAAATATGCATTGAACTTCCCTTAACGATTGCTTTTTTGAATTTCGGAAATCTTAGGCTTTTCCAAAAAACATTTCGCTTGCAAAGAATTAAAAAATTCTAAAAGATGAATCCCTAGTACTCCTCTCCCTGTCTGAAAAAGCCAATAATATATTTAAACTGTTTTTGTTTTTCTTTTTTTTGAAAATTAGTTCTCCTGCTGATCTCCCTCATGGTGTTTTATCCTTGTTAAAACTAAAGAACATGGAACTCACTGATCAAATTAAAGCGCTGTTAATAACAGGTCAGTTTTGTTTCTGTGTTGTTTAATTGACATAACACTTAAATGCACACAAAAGATCAAAATGGAGAATAAAGCCAGATAACACAAGAACTTACAATGTTGTTGAAACAACGATGCATATGTGAGAGATATTGATCTAAGTGAACCTGCACATTACCTTCCCAAGTGCTGCAAAGATGATGGATCGATTGAACCCAGGACGGTACCCATGCAGTACTTGGGAAAATAATGTGCGGTGCTACTTACACCAATACATGAAAATTGTGGAAAAATTAGAATTGAAAAGCATTTCTATTTAGATTCATATTTTAAGCAAAGAGGGTTAGCTTTAACAAACTATTATACTTGTTAAACAAATGGTGGATATAACATAATGATAACGTAAAACTGATTTCTAGCCGTCTTCGATGAATATAGCTGGTGCCTTAAAAAGAACATGTAATATTCTAATGGTTAGTTAGAAGCATAAAGCTGTTTCTGTGCTCATGGCGTTCATAAAATATAATCCTTGTTTCCCTCTGTTTTGGTTTCTGATATTTTTTTTTTGAGCTTTAATTGGGCGAATTAATAAAGAACATTTTCGCTATTACCTAAAATCTGACCTCAAAAATTGTTGTTTTGCTGACCAAGTTAAATCTAATTTTTGTGCACTGTCTGATGTATACATGGTTGGGTTACCATTTAGCCAAAGTTTTGCAATTCACACAACTATGCACCCTGCTTGGTGGAGGTTTGGATGAGAATGTTGTTTTAAAAGGATTGACTCAGTATGCTCTGCTTGTGCAAGGCTGTTGGGTTGTTAAAAGGTATTTATTTCGAATCAAAAGTCTGCGTTTCTGATACAATAGAACGCCTACGAGATTCATATAGTGTACAACTTAATACGAATTGCTATAACCTAAAGTGGTCAGTATAAATATCTACTTAACATTTGAAGTTTTGTGATTTTTTCATCATAGGATTATTCAGTGTACATAGTAATCTAGTAGGTACCCTTGTATTAGCAAAGGAGATTATACATAGTTTTTATAGTTAATTAAGTTTGGGGTATCTGCAATTTAGTAAGCCTTGGTGCCTAGCTGATGTATTGCAGTATGTTCGGTATGTACCAGATTTGTCTGTTGTCATCTACATGGACAATCCTTCAACTTTTTAGCGAAGTTTTGTATCCAAGAGAAAGTAAAAGTCAAGTCAGTGGACTAGCCGCAGAAAAGTTGTGGCCGTCTAGAGATTACTTGGTATGTGATTATTCTCAACTATCACTCTGTGTCCACGTGTATTTTTGTATAATGGGGAGAAAGGTGGAGCATAAAAGAACATAGCCTAGTACTCGCCTTGCCAGTGTTCACATAATTCACGATTAGTTTTTCTTTTAGATGTTTTGTTTTAACCGAAAACGTGTCCTATCAAGAAAAGAGGTTTCATCGACGACAAGGGTAAGTTTGTTTTACAAGTAATTTAGTATTCAGTAAAAATTTTCCCTTGATTCTAAATTCTTAATTTGAAATTACAATTATTTTTACTTTTTCAGCTTCCAACAGAAGAAATGAGAGAGGTTCTCGAGCAGGTGGTTCAATAATCTTTGTTTGTGTTTCTATTTTCCCTTTGTTTGTTTGTTTGTTTGTTTGTTGACAATTTGTTTATTTGTTTGTTTGGTTTTGTAATTTCTGTTTGTTTTGTTTATTTATTTTTTGTTGTATGTTGTTATGGTGTTGATCTTGCATTTTTTGTAAAACTTAACTTAAAATGAAAACTTTGGGTATAGATTTACTACAGAAAAGAAACTCAATTAAAAATACCATGTCAACACGGATTAGCAATGGCATTGATAAAACCGTTTTATGAATTATATTTCTCAACATGTACGACAAACACCAACGCAACTGATTATGTGTTCTTCATCTTAGATAGGTCGCCAAAGACCTGCACAAGGATGGGAGTTCATGTTGAACACAGATGTTGACTTTGTACAGAAGTAAGTATTGGAAGTTGAGAGAATGCTGAAGATGATTTAAGTACCTACGTGATTAAGCAACTCAGATATTTACGGTACCTTTTCCATGGTTGAACATCTTAAAAAAATATGATAGACCTGGAAATTTCCAGCCATTTTTAACGGATAAGTTTGGAATACTTTTGTATCCTTGAAGTGTTATGAAAGTGAACCTGGTGATTCTAAAAGAGTTTTTGAAAAGCTAGGATTTTCGTTTCTGCTTGTTATTTTATAGTTATGCTTCTGTAGTTGTGATGTTAACCTTTTTACAGACATCCTGACGTTTCTGCAAGTCAATTTGTCGTGTGGAGAAACAAATATAAAACGTAAGTTGTCTGTTAGTATACGTTTCAGTTCATGATCTTGCTTTAGTTTTAAATTCTTTTAAAGAATATAAACAATAATTAGGCGTTCCCAATTGTGTTAACCGCTTGAGATAACTTCTATGTTTCAGTTGATTTGCTAAAATTTTACTAATGCTTAATTTTGTCTTTTAGGACGTCTGATTTGTTTTCTGAAGTTCTCAAGATTCTAAACTAGTTTAGGTTTTTTTACCTTGTCAAAAAATCTTGAGCTATATAGTACTAATATATCTTCTTTCACTTTTCATAAATTTTTGGATTGTTAAGACCCGTTAGAAGAAAAAACTTTAACTTGCTCTTTGTGTAGGTTGTTATCAAGTAGTCTAACGTGTTATCAAATTTCAGTACTATTTCAGTACTGGATAGTGGTTTACCATTTGCCGTAAAGGCTCTAATAAACACCATGGGCGTGTGTTTTCTTTTTTAGGTTTTTACGGGCGTTTATTAGGCGTTTATTTTGTAGCTTTATTTAAAGTTCTCTCTCTCTGCATCTTAATGACACTTGCATTTTCGATAAATCGTGTCCGAAAACAGTCTTTTTTATTTTTTGTTTGTTCAAATTTTGGTCTGAAAAATAGACGCCTACAAGAATTTTTTACAAGTATTTTTTGGAACTTTAAGTGTCCCAAAACATGCTCCGTCTGCCAGACTATTACAGCCGCATTCACATGTTGTGGTGTAATTTATATGTAAATTTTTACCATTCATGAGAGAATGAACATTTGGTAAAAGCATATAGTTCAGTCGTTAAGTGTTTTGACCTGGAAAAATATGATATAGAGCTGAAACTTGGCACACTTACTCCATTTTATATGTAGATAACCAGAAAAAAAGCCCCATTGATAGCATTTGTAGAAAATGAGATATGCGCCATTTCAAAAAAGGCGAACTTCCTAATTTTTCAGAAAACGAAAGCTGGTAAATTCGAAAACTAATTAAACTATTGAAAAGAACTTTCGATTTGGAACAAAAAATATTATTACACCGACTTACAAAAATCATTAATTGTGGGGGGGAGGGACAATGCATACAGTTATTTTCTAATTTATCAATGCTAGATATTTAGATTTATTTTACTTATAAAAGGTCAGAAAAGAAGTTTGCTTTATTTATATCCCAGACCATTCGAATCACAAGTTTAGAATTTTTGGCATAGAGTCCGATCAAAAATTCTACTTTTGATGAACTATCACAAGTTTACGTTAAGTACGTTCGACGGCACTATAAATCTTGCACCATTGTCTTTGATGGATATGATGGTCCTAGCACGAAATCAAATGAGCACATGCGACGAACAGGTAGTGGAAAACGATGCCCCAATATTGATGTTGTTGGTTTTAACTAAGTATCTTTTACCCAAGAAAGTTTTCTGAATAACGAAGATAACAAAACACGTTTCATCAGGCATATCAGCATAAAACAGTGAAGATTTGTGAAGGTGATGCTGATACAACAATCGTCGCAACAGCGCTAAAAGAAGCCGAAACAAACAATCAAAAAGTCGTTGTAACAGTTGCCGATGATACCGATGTCGCAATGACGATTCTATACCGTTGGTAAGAACATCATGGAGATGTTTACTTTTTTCAAGAGAGGTTGGATAAAGCCCGGAACATGAAAGTTTTCTGTCAGAAATGAAACCCTATCCGACAGCATATTCTTTTTGTACATTCGTTTTCCGGCTGTGATACAACATCTGCACCTTTCGCGAAGGGAAAAAATAACTTGCTGTCATTGGTCACAAAGAACAAAACATTGCAGATTGTCTCAGACACAATGAATGATGTTTGGGCAGACAACGGAGATGTCAAAGAAGCTGCCATCAAAGCGTTTCAAATCATTTATGGTGGTAACGACTTGACTGATTTATGCAAACTTAGGTGAGTTTCTTATATAATATAACATTTATTCACAATACAAAAGGTTCTCTTCATTTAGTATAATCTCAAGGTGCATTATTGCAGATACCGGAAATATCTCGATATATGTTGGAAAGGAAAAATTGATCCTGAAAAGATGCCACCTACGGAAAGTCCTGCTATTCTACACGGTTTTCGAGTTCATCTACAGATAATGAATTAGAAGATATTAGAGGAAGAAGAGGTATAAATTTTAAACCATACAAGTGTCCAGGCAATGTCAGTTAAAGTAGCAATTTCTCAATTTTTATAACAATCTATTGTCTTATAGCTTAAGCAAATTGATCCAAGCAAATGGGGCTGGAAAATTGAAAATAAACAAGTCGCTCCTGATAGCCTCCTAAAAATCATTCAATGCAACTGCAAGGCTACGTCGAAGTCACCCTGTTTAACAAATTTGTGTTCGTGCAGAAAACATGGTCTGAGCTGTATGCAGTCTTGTGGAGAATGTCGCGGTGAAACATGTGAAAATAAAGATGTCCGCTCTCTATAATTCTTCATTTTTAAAGGCAAATCTCTTATAAGGAGTCAGTTCAGCAAAAAAAACAGCCTTTATCTTATTTTTTCTTTTTTTAGGTATTCGATATTGATAGTAACGTCGAAGATGATTTGGAAGATGAAGAAGAGAATAGAAACATTCTTGATATATTTGATGCAATTTGATTTCACAAATTTGTATACAAATATTTACTTTTTTAAGATGAAAACTATTAAAGAAAGTCCATGACTTTAAAAATAATGATTTTTGAGAGTTGGGTTGATAATACTTTTTGTTCTAAATTGACTGGTTCTCGAATTGACCAAATTTCGTTTTCTCGAAAATTTGGAGATCCACCATTTTTAAAAAGGGCGCATATCTCATTTTCTACAAATGCTATCAATGGGGCTTTTTTTTCTGGTAATCTACATATTAAAAGAAGTAATTGTGCCAAATTTCAGCTCTATATCATTTTTTCCAGGTCAGTGTTTTTTTTTACTTTAACGACTGGACTAATAAAGGAAATGCGGCTTAAGAACCTCGATTTTTCTTTCTGGATAAGTGCTGGATCTGATTTAATGAGCTATGTGCAAAGTAGTCCAATGCCGAAATGTTTTTCGTTTGTTTTGGAAATATTTTTATTGAATTACGCTCCTATTTCAGGCTATGCACACAACTTCACATTAACGACGAGTTCTCCTCCACAGGTGAAATAAAAGACTCGGATTTACCAGGCTTATTTCCTCCGGTACACAGAAAGCCGAGCACTCCAAGGAGGCGTACTAGTAATATCGTGCCGCTTGATGAGTCTCCTAAAGAAAGCGGGAAGAAAGTTCAAACGAAAAAAAAATCTTCGAATGAAACGGTCTCAGGAGTTCAGATCAAAGAAGAGAATATTAGTCCCGTAAAACAAATAGAAACCCAAGAACTTGACATTAAACCGTCCGTGAGGGAGGGTAAAATTGCAGATGAAGAAAAACCAAGTGCGGCAAATATAAAGACTAAGCGGAAATCGAAAGCCATCAAGAATATTACTGAAGAGTTACTGGAGGCTGATGAAAAGAAAAGCTATGCACGTGAAGTTAAAGTGGCGAAAACTGAAAACTTACGTTCTGGCGGAGACGCTGAGATCGTCATTGAAGATATCGAAAAACCTTGTAATGAAATCGTAGTAGATGTAGAAAGTCCCGTACGCATGAATACAAGTGATAACCACACTGCGGAGGAGATTTTTATCCCTCCTGTAGCTGCGCGTGCAAGAATTGTTGTGAAAGAAGAGAAACCACCTTCAGATATTTTTGTAAAAGAATTGAAAAAGTTTTGCCGCGATGCTATTAGGGGTGGGGCGTTGTGTTTGAGTGAAATCAAAGAGTTGTTGAGTCTTAGACAACAAGGTATAAAAGTTTATACTTTGTTTAAGCGTAAAAGTTTAAATGTGTTGATGTCAACATGTAAACAGCCTGCGAATTTTGACAGCGAATTTGCTATTTTGTTAAATATTCTGTGAGTTTTAAAGAGCAGTCAGTCGTGTCTTTCTAATTCCTTTAGCACGCGATGTAATTGGTGCCTTAGTACATTGATTCATTCTCTATTTGACGTTTTTATATTTTGTTTTTTAGAGACTGGGAATATTCTTTGCACAGGCGTTACTGATGACCTGCTGGTCCGGTGTATTTTAGAGACAGGCGCTATGGAAGTTCACACAAAAGTAGGTAACACTCGAATTCTTGTAGATATTTGCTCGTTCTTTTTCAACCAGGGATAATCATCATTCTTTGTTTAGTGGGACGAATCGCTGGATATACCCGAAGAAAGAAAACGTGTCTTCCTGTACAAATCTATGGGAGAAGCCAACGATAAGGTCTTTTCATTTTTTTAAGTTATTTTTGTGACATTTTTAACTTATTTCGTATTTATCAAACTGGACTGCAGCTGAATAAGCTTTGAAAAACTTGTTATACCTTTTGTTGTGGTGTTAAATTTAAAACCTCCAAAGTCGACATGTAAAATGCCAATCAAATGTAAAATTATATCATCCAATCAGAAGGTCATAATCGATAGCTTAGCCAATCACCGCGTGTGATAATTATTGCAATCAAGTAGAATGCTTACACTCTCCTTCATATTGACGTTATCCATTCTTTAATTTCAGTATCGTGGCGTTGTTATCGATATGTTCAACGAGTCGCTATCGTTGAGACGCAAAGATATTTTTGAAAAGTTTACGAGTAAATTAAACGAAAGTCCTTCGAATCATGGATACTCCAAGCTTATGACGGTGAGGCGATTTATTTTAATTTATGAAATTTCATTAAGCAAAAGTGTGAATTCCCTACTCATTTGTCTTCGCGAAAATTTATTGTGGGCGAAATATTACTTTTAAGAAATATGCGAAAATATTAAATTGTGCGAAGCTGGAAAAAAATAGAAATTTTAGGGTTTCGTAACAATTTTTCATTGAAAATCGTAAAATTAATAGAACGATATAATGACGGTTGATTGGCGGTTGGCGGGAGCCTATCAGCCATGTCAGATATGTTTGTTTAAAAAAACCGGATGTTAAAACAAAATAAACTCCCAATTTCGGAAAATGTGCAGTACCCGTACAACGTGCGTGAAATGGAGGTGCGCGAAAATTTATACATACGACAATTTTATGAACGCCTGTTTATCTTTATTAAGTAATTACATTACTTATGTTAACAGACAGACAAATTACACAAAATGCCGATGTGGGAATATATGCAGCTGGGCGATTTTTCATGAAACGCTAACGGCTAGTTTTTATAATTTAAGCCGTATTCTGTCTGTCCGCAAGAGACACGTCGTGGAACAGGCACAAGAAATAGCGTGTAATTTAAAGACTGGTGATCCCGTCGATTTATCCACCGATTAGTTTGAGAAATATAACCGTATTCTGTGTGATTATAATGGTGGCGCCACAGCTTCATTTGGGTCAGCCTCTAATGTGTAAATGTCTTCAGTTTTTGATCGGTCTGCAACCATATAACAGACAAAAACAGAGGCGAGGCATCACATCGAGGCTGCTACTTATATTATGGCCCCAACTTTGTTAACAGATCTACAACATTTTAATTACTGCTTCGTTTTTATTGTTTAGGAATTTTGTGAGAACCATAACGGACAATGGTACCTGAATGGAACGTATCAAACTCTGCAGAAGTTTCCACCTGGCTCGGATTGATATGGTGTACTTTTATAATAAAATAATAAAATTCAGCGTTACAATATCTTCTCTTGTTTTGCTGATAGATATTTTGAACGAAGGTTAATAGATTTGTCAATGGTAATGTATTCCTTTATAAGAATAATAATAACCATAAGAATACATTAACATTGACAAATAAATCAACTTTCGTTCAAAACATTTATCAACCGGGTGTAACCTTGCAAAGGTTAATCCAATTTGTCATTTCTATACATGCACTTGCAGAACTCTTCGAAAAGAACAGGTACTAAAATTTAAAACTACATTAATTTACGCTGACGTCAGCACGTCCCGTTTTACCTACTTTTAGATATTGCAGAACCATGACAAGCGCTGTTTGAATGTTTTTGCTGAAGCATTCGGAAAGGTCTTGTACCCTCAAAGAACTCTATGTTGTTTGGCTTATCAAAATCGTGAAAAGAAGCAGTTTTGTGGTCTAGGATACGGATTTATGGACCTCACTCAGTTTAGCATTACTCAGAAGCAGTTTTGAGGTATAGGATACTCATTTATGGAGTTCGCTTAGTTAAGCGTTACTCAGCTAATATCCCTTCCACGAAAATGAGCGAGCGAATATTTAACTATAGTGGAAGGCAGTATAACCCTGTTTAACGAAACATCCGAAAGGATAACATAGACTCCAGTTAGTTTCAAAAAGGGTGTCAGATGTTTTTTTAAACGTCAAACTCAATCCTTTACCGTAATGCTTCGAGGCGTTAATTAAATTTTTTGACATTTTTGGGGGGCTTCTATTCGAGGGGGCGTTTAAAAGAGGGGGCGATAATTAAATTTTTTACACTTCGCCTCTTTTGGAGTTTTTAAGGATACCTATAATATATATCTTCACAACAGAAAATAAAAGATATTCACATGTTTTAGAGAATGAACTTCGAAAGCGAAACGTTAAATTTCCAACCTTAAACCTAAAATTTAAGAAAAAAGTAAGTATACTTTTACTATCGCCTCGCGTCTATTCGAGGGGGGCGTTTATGTAAAAAATGACTGAAAAGGAGGGGCGTCGAAGAATTACGGTAAGATTCTAAATTCATAAATTTTCTTGAAAAGTTTCTTTAACGGACGTGTAACCACATCTAAATATCCCCCTCAGAGAAAACGTGTAGCCACAGATTATTCTCGACCTTAGCGCTCTTTGAGATAAACCTAAGAGGTTTTCATTTTTAACGAAATCTGGGGACGAGAATGACCACAGATAAAATAACAGCAACACGTATATAGAAATGGAATTTAATCTCAGATTATTTTTCAATGTGATTTCTTTAAAATGATTTTATTTTTTAAGCCTCATTTGCAATTCATAATACAATATATATATTTTTTGCAGCTAAAGTAGTTTTATTCATTTTGTATTAGAGAGGTCTAAAAGTCATGTTGCAGAAGAACTTAAGTTCATTTTGAGATCCCAGTTTGAAAGCAGCTTCAGCTTGTTTGTGGTACGTCTTTGTTTATGTTCTCGTACATTTTTTTTAAGTCTTCCAGTATTCTCTTCACACTTGCCCAAAATCCTTCAGACAACGGAAATAGCGGATATGCAGGTGTATTTTCATTCGTTTGATTTGTTGTGCCAGTTTTCCATGCCTCGAATCTTGTAAATATCCTAAAATATTTCGTCAATAAAATAAAAACATAAAACGACAACGACGATAGAAACGACGGCAAATAATAGTAGCAATAACGAGGACGGGACAGCACAGAAAAATAACGATGGCGGCTAAAACAAGCAATAATGACGACAACGACGACGACGACGACGATAAAATCCACAACGACAACAGAAGAAGAACAACAACAAGAAGAACAAATAAAAACAAAAAAACGACGCACACGTCACAAATAAAAAAATAAGTGAATAAATACTTTGGTAAATGTTCTTGAAAATGTTTTATGATCTCTTCTTTGAAGATCTCAGGCGGTCTGGATATCATTCTCTGTATACTTTGCATCATTTTTATAACAGCCATTTCGTTGTACATTCGACTATTTTCCAGACCTTCTTCGCTCCCTCTATGTTTTTCATAACCTGCTTCATTATAATATGGCTCCTCACACAAAATCAAACCTGCAAAAACAATACAAAACAGGGTTTGAAATCCAACTATGTTTTGAGCGAGTCCTTCTAAACTCTCGTCAATTTTTTTTACGTGAATCCGTCGCGTGTAAAAAGATTTGCGTGAAAATATATTACAAGTCCACATCCATGGTCTAACTTAAAAGAACCTATCTAATACAAGGGATGTTATTAATCTAACTTAAAACTAAAAAACAACAAACTTATTTTACTTAGCAACAGCTTGCATGGATGTTCGTTTTAGCTCTCCCTAATTCTAAAACGAAGGCATGGGAAGTACGTTAAAATATTTGACGATTGCTTTCACTTGAGCTTCTAAGATGTAATGGTTTGTACACTACTGTAAGAGGCAACTTAAATTCACTCTAGAAGAACATTTTTTTCCTTCATTTGTAATTTTAAGATTTTTTTATAAACGCATCGGGTCTAAATGGACTCGCTAGGCCATACCTACCGCGAATCTCAGTGCGAGTAGGCCATGACTACCGCGAATTTCAGTACGAGTCAAACTCGCGCTGGATTTAAAGTTCTGCAAAATATATTAACATATACCTGGATGTTTAAGTAAATGAAAACCATACGACAGTAGAATTAAGAAAAAGATTTTGCCCTGAGGGTGTATTGCACGCTAAACGTTGATTTGACGTTTGGGGAGTGAGGCAAAACGACGCCACAAATGATGTGAGTACTCATGTTATTTATAGGGTGAATATAATATCCAAAACGTGATTCAATCCTATTCAAGATGAAGCATTTGCACTCTAGGCGTCTAATCGAGTGTTATGCATCGTACGTACAATATGTGTTCTATACCTTAAGCTAACTCAAAGGAAAAAAAATACAAAAGCAGGTTTCCAACTCAAACGCAAATGGTCCTATAATCGATGTCGATCAATACAAAAGCAAGATTACTTCCTACATTTTGTCCATCGATGTCAATCGATGCAGTTGATTCGACCATTTTTGCTTAAGTGGAAATCGGGGTTAACTTTATCAACTTACTTTGTATGGAGAGCAGTACTTGATGTATAGTTGATCTCGACGTCCAAGTTTCGTTTCCTTTTCCCGACCACGTACCAAGTAAACTAACGCAAACCTTCCCTTCTTCGTAGAGGTTGGGATTCAACCTATTTGAACAGTATGCATAGTAGTGCACCTGCGGAGGAGCAGCAGGATAATTTTCCGGTAGTTGGAGATCAAAATAAAACAAACCGTCTTCGTACGGAGTACCTGGAGGACCAGCAATGAGAACGCTGAACAAGTCCTATAAAGGAAGGAGACTAGTCATAAAAATGTGATAATTACGTTATTTAGGGGACATTAGATCCCAAATCCTTGCATTTTTAGACTGCTCACGACAAATTTCTCCAATTTTTATTATCGTACTTAATAATAAAATTTGTTATACCACATAAAGATATTTATTTAAGGGGTTTATACGTACAGGTTCCCCAGAGTCAAAATTGTCATACATCAAATGACGAAAATGACAAGATTTTCATATAGTTTTTAAATAAATTGAGATCTGAGAAGATTTTAAAGCTGATGCTATGATATAGCGCTTTTATGCATTTGGAAAATGAAATGAACTGATATTGAGGAGATTGGAGGTTAAAGTTGTTAAAAAATATACTTTTAAATGAATTTTGAGCAGGTTTGAGGGGCGTAAAGGACCTTTAAATATATTCCAATATATAAAAAAACATCAGAAGGTAAATGATATACAAATCCTAATTTTTTTTTAACAGATCGAAAGATTAAAATTTTCTATTTTCCATATATTCCTGAAATTTGGATGACATTTCTTCAATTTTTAGCCATTTTCGCTAAAATTAATCTCACAAATTGTTAAGATTGTCGATTCGCAAATATTAATCCATATATTTAATTATACCCTTTTAATTATTTCCTTATTACTTAAACCCGGTAAAATCCGATCTAAAAAGACTTAAAGCACTGTTCACATTAAAGTAAAAGATCCTAATTTTTTTCAGGTAAAAATTAGACTTACCATTCTATTTTCGAACGCGCGAACTAAAATACCAGGTGGCAAGTGAGACTTGAGTAATTTTATATCCTTCATCACAGCTGCATTGAAACTTCTCACGTTGCTAGGGACGTGATATTGCGAGTAAAATTTATGATAAGTTGGAGCACTGTCTAGCGTCATAAATGAATCTAAACAAGATGGATAAATGTGTCTTTTATTAAAAGAGGCTGCTAGTAAAATTTATATTAGTCTTTTTTATGAAACAAATATTCGTTTCTTTACACAGAACTAAACTGGATGATAAAGTTTTCAAATTTAAAGGAATACGGATTACCTAGAATGGCCCTTTTGTTGTCAGGCTTAACTCAGCTGGTTACGCTCATAAATTTAAGAGCTTTCATTTTAGTTCAACAAACCAACAAACATTTTTAAAAACTACTTCCCAACCACAATGTGAGACGTCTTACTTAAAATTTTTTTGTTGAATTTTTAAACAAAATTTTTTGAATTTTTTTATTAGTTTATTATCATTTATTTATTATTTGTAACTTTGCGAGTAATATTTCTGTACTAGCCATTAGGCTGTGAAAACTCCACGGGTTCACGGGTCCTTAATATATCTCCTACTATCTACATTCCGTGTACCACAGTTATAAATTCGCGCAGGCGCCGAGGCTAATAATAATATATGCAGGCATGTATATTCCAATATCACTATTTCGTGCGTTTCTTAACAAGACATCACTCGGTATGACAAACTATTTTTTGTACAGATATTTTTTACATTAATACGCGGTTTTTATGCTCGTACGGCTTACGTAACTTAAATAATAATAAGGACCCTATTCGCAAGACCCTCGTGAAAACAACACCAATTGAATTTAAAGAGTCGAATAAGTATCAGATAAATAAAAATAATATCAAAAGAGCAACACATGCGACAACAAACACACAATACAAAAAATTATCTCACTTTGATCTTGCGATTCTTCTCCACATACATCATTCTTAGTTATAGCAAGCACTCCTCCGTCGAGCTTTTTTTTCTTGCACTCGCTATTATCTGCATCATTGCGTTCAGGCTGAGAAAGATGGGACTGAATCGTGTGGTTTTCAGAACTCTCCCCTTCAACTCCCTTTTCGCTGGGTGAAGCAACAAGCTCATTTTCTTTATCGCGTGACGTGTTTTCATTTGACAAAGACGATATAAGTTTCTGAAGAGCTTTTGATAGGTCTGTAGTTAATCCACTGTCAGTTTTTTTCAGTGCAATAAATTCATTAATTTTGGATACTATGTCTACAGAATGACTACTATTCTCGCATTCTTCCGAAACTTGCTTCTCTAAATCGTCTAAAAACTCTAAAATTCTTGTGTCTTTTTCAAATGCTTTACGTAAACCATTTAATATAGAAATAAAACTTTCGTTGGTTTTGTATTCAGAGTCAGAACTGACAGCGTTGCTATTGGTAGATAAATTGTCTGTGCTGGAGGGAGATGTACCTTGATTCCATGCGGAGAAGAAAGATGTGTCATGAGTACCGCTTGATGGTCGCACAAAGTTTCGTCCTAATTCGTTCATAAAATCCACTGTTTGTCTATTCATACCAACCACCACGTTGGAGGCGGAGTTGCTATCAGTCGAGGTCGTATCCTGGGAGGGCGCATTAATGGCGGCTAATGATCTCATGATGATATCTTCTAATGGATTTAACTGTTGACTCAGCTCTTCAGAAGGCAACAACCCGTCGCTGGCGTCACTGGCCGTTTCCCATTCGTCGTCGTCGGAGTTTTCATTGCTGTCAGCGCCGTTCACTTCTTCCCAGTTCATGTCTTCATCATCCTAAGTGATATAATAAAAAGATTAGAAAATCTTTAAATTTTGCAACAATTTTTCAGGGTTTTTTTTATTAGATTTAGCTTATTCAGCGAATTTTAATAAAACATCAAAAATGTGTGGAATTACTAACACGGTTGGGACTACTTTCGTAGAGTCAAATTTAAGGTTTGAGGACTTTGGTTTAGAATTTTCAAGCTTTTTAGGGAAGAAATTACTATTTCTATGCTTTTTTGTAAAAAAAATCATGTAACAGATTTTAAAAGAAGAGGGTTGTTACAAGTTCAAATTTTAGAGGATTTTTTAGAAGTTTTGAGGAGACTTCAAAGTTGAGGAGGCGTGGTAAACCTGATTACATTGTGCGATCTCCAAGTCAACAATTTGTACGATTATATTACACTGTTATAAAACAAAGTTAACACACAGAAATTAGTTTGATATTATGAGTTGTGTCAATGCATATCTCCAACCACCTCAATGAATGGTAGCCTAGTGGTACAGCGTTCGCTTCCAGCGCGGGAGGTCTTGGGTTCAACCCCTTAACCAGGTCATGCCAGGGACTATAAAAGTGTGAATCTATCCTTTCTGTTTAAAGTGCAGCATGAGAATAGGATTGGTATCTTAAGCTGTTGTCTAGTTGCGCTGTGTTCACACGACTTTCATAGCTCAAATAGGAACTTTAAATGCACTATAAACTTCTTCACGAGACCCCGAGTACTGACAGAAACTGAAGAGGCTATCCTGAGTAAATAATTTCAGTAACAATAAAAATAAGTAATACTTGCTTCTTTATCAACAACATAGAGTTGGGATGGTAACACTGACGAAACACTTTGATCAACCCACAGCACTTTTACAGTACCATCTCCATTTACTTTAATAATCTAAAAATATTATTACTCCAAAAAATCACATTGTAATAAAAAAATCCTTTCTATAATTTGAATCGTACAACAAATTTCTGCTCCACGAGATGTGTGCTAAAATGATGAACGGTTGGTGTACTAACCTATATTCGTGCAATTGGGTTTTAGGTATACAACAACTACAAAAGATAAGTAAAGTCGTGCATCTACTTAATTAATAAACGAAAAAGGAACAATGGAACTCACAACATTTAAACTTCAAGGAGACAAAAATATTTGTTCAAATTTTACATGAGTTTTTGCATTTCTGTGTTTTAAGCAGCCTTTTCAACTCAACTTCGCTCATGTTGGCAAAAAATTACCAACGTGACGCTATCTGGCTGCTTACTTAGTTACCACGTGAGCGTTGACGTCGATAATTGCCAACTTCTGACGTGAATTTAGAAAGGCTGCTAAGAGTTTCGTTGTGGCTACTCAGAAGGGATAGAGAGTAGGTGGTTGACCTGAATCTTAAATTCTTCTACTAACAGCTATATATAGACTGACCACTAACCTGCCCGGCAGGGGCAACAGCATCAGTGTTGTCACTGTCATTTGATGCTAGCCTCACCACAACGTCACCAGCACGGAACGTGTAATCTTCATGATCGGCAATATCATACACACTCACATTGTCTTCCACTTCTTCCATCACTTCTGTAGCATTCTTTTCATATGATAACCATTTAATCTTGCACAAACGTGCAGCGTAATTGGCGGTCTGTACGACACCAAAACGCTCCTTCTGTGAAGTGTCAACTAATGTAACGAAAACAGATATGAGAAATTAAGAAAAGCAAAATAGCAATTAACACAACATAGACAAATATTAATTATCTAATTAATTAAGCTAATTAAATAGCTATTAATAATCAATTATCTCGGAGAAACCCCCCAATCTTTAAGTTGATTTCTACAAACCAATTTTTATATTGATTTTGACAGATCAAAAGCTGCTTTAAACAAAAGACCTGGCTGTTGAGGAAAAAAGGTACACAAACATGGATGCAAACGGACATATGTCCAAGGTTGTACTGACAGATCACCTCTGCTGGTTAATTAAACAGATCAACGCCTCCCACATGTGTTTGTCTGTTTATCTAAATTGCCTTAAATAAACTCTTATAAAAAGTTCACAAAAAAATAACTAAATACTTAGCTAAAACTACAGCAATTTCAATCAATCTCAAAAATGCACACAATTATAATCGTCCAAATAAAGTAGATCATAAATTATAATAACAAATATATATCGACTTTTCTCACCTCTTTTATCAAGAACAAAATCACCAGGAAAAAATTCCAAATCGTCTAGGTGAATCACTGGATGGAGATCAGTTGAAGACACATTTGCATGCTCCTCCCCGTTCTGCCATATTGTGTTTGCTACAGTTTTTGTAAAGCATACTTCGACACAAACTTTTTCTCCCTCTTTAAGCTGCTGTGTTGGTTGATACCTCTTCTTTTTTGTTACACAGCGCACATGTCTTCTCCTTCTTGATCGTGAACCACCACGCCTAGGCAGAGGACCTACAGTTGAACGAGGGGAAGGTTCTGGCTAGAAATCACTATCATCCACATTCTGCTCATCTTCCGATATATCTGCTGTTGCTGCTTCTGCTGCAGGCTTTTTTTCTAAATACAAAATTCGAAATTTTGTTGTATAGTTACCACAGGTCAGACATTAAGAGGCAGCAAAAAAAAACTCAAAAAATTTAGTGTACAGCCCACCTGGAGATGCAGCCATTTTGTCTTTCTTGTCGGTATCTTCTTGAAGAAATTTCATATCTGAACCTTTTAAAACATAATAGACTTTATCACCAATTTGAAGGTGTGCTTCTTTATGATGACTCAGCAATTTTATATCACCACTACGAGAAATAACACAATATACAAACACATAGATTCTTTAAACTATTTAACTAGTGTACGGAACATTGCAGTTTGACCAATATATACAACGACTGAAGAGAAAATGAATTACACTACATCCAACACTTCCATTTTAAACCTCTACTTGCAAAAAATGGTAAAGCCAGCAAACTATTCTCATTGTAAACACGAAGTAAAAGAAATAAATTCTCATTGCTATAGTCGTTGCTGTATTCAGCTATTAAACCCACAACCTGTTACACTGAAAACGATCAATCCAGCAACCAATAGCCTATTTGTAAATAAATTTGACAAGAATCTTACACAGTAATTAATACCTTTGCAACTCTCTTTTGGTAATGTCAGCATCAGGTTGAACAAGTGAGTTCTCCATTCCTCCCATGAATCCACATACTTGCCAGTCAATGTGTAAACTATTCAGAGATACCTGAATAATAATTATTACCATTACATTCATTAATAGAACTCTTTGTAGATAGTTGTTGTTGCAGCATAAAAGTTTAAGTTCAAATTACTTGGAAGCAAAATTAGTCAAATTCTCTAAGGCTAGGCTAACCCATATTTAATAAGTTACTGACCTCATTGAATATACTTAAAAGCCTAATCTCAACCTTTGTTAGAAGAGCATAATTTGAAAAAAATAAAATAACTTACTATATAAACATGCTTAGAAACACCTAAAACCATTTAGTGCTACGCCTATAAGGAGGTACTGTAAGATTCACGAAAAACAGCTTACATGTTCTACTACCGCTTTCAATCGCATTTGGTTGTTAACAGCAGGTCTCGACCCCACAACCCATGTAGCATCTTTGAAAACACGTGCTGGACCTTGAACCTGTTGACCAGGATAAAAAAGATCACAGTAGAATGTCGAATCTTCTTCTCTTTGATCAGTAACGTCACAAAGGCTTTCGATGTTCTTGCCACTGATGATACACCTAAATTAAAATCACCAAAATGATAAAAATAAACTTAAAAATGTAAAACATGCAAAAAATGAAAAAATATAACTTTCAAACACAAATTTACCTACATCAAAAAAAAAATTGTGCCATTTTCCTATAATAGCCTTCATCTATATGTTAACCACCAGTTAATAGAAGATTAGTTGACAACACAGTGTAAGGAAAAAAGTGCTGCAGAAAAAATGCAGAGGGCTAGGCAACCCAATTCCTGCTATTTTCACAATTTTTATTACTGCAAATTACGTTTTATTATGTATATTACTTGAGTATTTTTCCTCAAATTGATAAATAATGTTGCCAGAAAGTTTGACAACAACCTGAAATTTAATTCATATTTTTCAGGCATTTGAGTTTTGTCACTTACATATGTACATAAACACTCACAAACTAGATAAAAATAATACATACTTAGAACTGTTTTTTAAACGTAATGTTATTTCTTCGTTTAAATCACGCACAATTCCAAACCATGGAGATTTTACTACAGGTGCGTATAAACCAAAATCCTGCAAATGACAAAAATAAAAAAATGGCTTTCACATCAGACGATAATCTTATTGGATGTATTCCAAACTATTATATACCATAAAGATAAAAGAATACAAGTTCCTACAAGTTTCTTCCAGGTCCATAAAGAATGATTATTGCAACAAGAATTAAGAACAAGTTAAACGTCTTTACACACCCTTAGAGGCAATAATTCCGCAGCATTAATGTTCTTCAGGACATGATTTGTCCCAACAATCCTTACATCAGTATACACAATAACATCAACTATTTGTCCTTTTTGATTTCCTTTTGATCTGTTAATCCAACGTACAACGTCACCAGGTAGTAAAGAACGATCTACTAACTCAACCTGTGCAAGAAAGCATAGCACATCAGTTGAATTCAGAGAATTGTATTTCATCCTAGGACAGTTTATTTGGTAACCTGTCTATCATCTAATGCGCAAGTACTTGTTACTGTACAAACTGAATGTTATAAGGGAAAAAACTATAATTTTTAATTACTTTTCTTAAATCAATTCTACTTTACACAGGGCAGAAAAAAAATCATCCCTTATTTACACAATTTCACAATGCACCTGAAATACTAAATTATCAAAAAAAACCATAAAAACTTCATCCTTTTTGTGTTTGGGTATTCATTTTTTGAGTTACTATCCCTGTAACTATAACAAAGTAAAAGTGAAAACTACAAATTTTAATCATTTGTAATAGAGAAAACATAAAGCCACTTATATATATATTTTAAGAATAGGGTAAAAAATTGTAATATTTGGTACAAAGAGTTGTTAACAAATGCACATTTTTAAGAAAAATTACTCCACACAGAGTGTTATTTTTATATCAAGGGAAAATGTTAACTTGCCAAAATGTGAATTTTTATGACAAAAATCAATATTTTGAACACATCCAGAAATTCTTTTAAAAAAAAGGTAGTAAATGCATAACATCTTACGCTATTTTCATTTACAACTTTAACCTCGTCTGGGTCTGACCACTTAGAGTTAGGAGTGTACCAACCAACCATAATCTTTCCCTTCTCAACCTTTTCCTCTTCCTCATCTGTAGAATCATCAGAATCACTCGAATCATCATCATGTGCAGTTTGAATGACAATTCCAATTTTCTTTGTGCTCCTGCTTTGCACAACATCTTCATCATAAACACCTATAAAAAGTATCAGAAAGGAAAGTGAGAAAATTTTACATTAGAAAAAAACATATTTTGTCTGGGTTTGGATGTAATTTCAATGGTTACATGTGTTTACGCAGGCAAAAATGAAAATGTTTTAGCCATTTTAACCAAAATACAAATCAGCTAATTATAAAATAAAGTCAATATATAGAATAATTTTTAGCCAAGAAAGGGATGCAAATATATTAAAAACAAACAATATCATAGCTGAAGAGCAGTAGTCAAAGCACTAATTTTTAACGATTTTTATCCGAAAGTCAAAATGGCTAAGATCGCAACAACATTCCTTTAAGATGTAAATTAAATTACAAAACACGTTTTTTTATGAATACTTTGCACACATATTTTTGATTTTGTTTTATGCATGCGCTCATATTCACATGATCTGTTATCCAAATTGTGATTAAACAGTATTTGCTAAACTATAGAATTCCCCCGTAAAACTTCGCAACGCAATAATAAAAAAAATAAACTAACAAATATAGCAGCAGCTACGAATGCAGCTACGCAAAGCTCACTATTTCTAGATTAACACACAGTTGGTCAGTTAAACTGAAGTAAAATATCAACAAACATACCAAGTTGGTTTGTTACACTAAACATTTCGCAATATAACGACTTTGCTTTCATGATTCTATAGTTTAGGCTCATAGTGTATACATTCGTAATGACAAATTTTTCGTTCTTTAAATAGTTTCCTTATTCATTTAATATTTTTGTTATTAAAAACATTTATATAATGTTATATGTTTTTTTAAACTGGTTTAATTTTAAAAACGAAGCTTTTGCTCAGATCCCTCTTAACTATCTAAAACCATTTTCAACTATTTTTCTGAGTAGCTGCATTGCTGCGTAGCTGAGTTGCTGCGTAGCTGAGTATCTACGTTGCTGTATTGCTGAGTAGCTGTGTTGCTGAGTAGCTGGACATTTATGTTGCTGTATTGCTGAGTAGATGCGTTGCTGCGCAGCTGAGCATCTACGTTGCTGTAGTCCTGATAGGTGCGTTGTTGCGTTGCTGAGTTACATAGTTTTAATTTTTTTACGGGGGTATTCTATAGTTGCTCCACAGTATTTCTATTACACACTCTACAACACAATCTTTGAGAACATTCTTTCTTTTCTTGGTTTGCAATTTCTTGTAACGTACCGTCGCGTCAGACGACAGGGAAGAAGGTGCTTTTTTCAGGCATTGTTCGGTTAAATGCAGGTTTTGCCAGTCGAATACTTGAATTTTTTTGTATGTATTTATGGCTACTTCTCGTGACTAGCTAACGGAGACAGTAAAATAAAAAGCTGTAGATATCTGCAACGTGTACATGAAAATCAAACTTACGCTTACCCGTAAATTGTTCCTGCTCCTCGTTTCGTAGGTCCGCCATGTTCTTTGTTTGTATTTTAGACTTATAACCAATAGCCAGTAAAATCAATATGGGGACATTATCGTGACGTCAATCTGTGGCTTTTTGTGCCACAAGGAAATTTAAAAAGAGTTTTATTTTTTATTGCTGAGAGTTCGACCTTAGCTTTTATTTAGATGTCAACAACTAGAACGAAGCACATTGTAAGCTGGTATTGTAGTAGCTGCGGGCTTTATATTTTGTGATGCGGAACTAGAACTCTATTAAAAACCGGTGGTATTTAAAGCCCACGCAAATAGTATAGAGGATGTGAAAAGCTTCTTTGAGGGCTTTGGGTTGCTTAAATTAATTTTACAACATTAGTGTCAGTATGTTATTCCTAAAGTAGTAAAGTATTAAAGCTAAGTCTTAAGTTGTAAGTTAGCTATAGGCCAGTTGGTGTCTGGCGCAAGTAAATGTGCTAGACCCTTAAATTGTCTTATATCTTATATTTCAAAAGGGTAAAAGTAAAGCGTACAGTGTATACTCTAGCCTACATGGCTAATAGTAAAATAGCCACAATTTAGCAGACACCTTTTTTCAATGTAGCTACAGAAGGACAACTGCAAATTTTGGTCCTTCAAAAAACATTCAGGGCTTTGTTACAAAAAAAGTCCCTTATATATAACAGTTTTTATATTTCATTATAAACTTCCAATTAATAAAATAATACATGCTAAAAATCCAATACAAGATTACAATCTGTTGTCATTTTGTCATTGTTTGCATTCTAACCATTTATCCATCTTGCTATTTGTTTGTTTTTATGAATAAGAGAAAAACAATATTTTTAATAAGCTATACATAATAATAATCTTCTCATCCAACTAGCTTTCTCATCCAGTGTCATTTAAATTGCATGCTATAAAGGCTGATGAGTGTAAACTCATCTTAAGTTAGTCAAATAGTTCAGAAAAACTTTTAAAGGTCCCTTAAACAAACTATGATAGCCTGTTTAAATGTTTTATTTCTCCTAGTTAGGCTATTAACATGAACCAAAAATATCCTTGACCATTATCAGAAGATATATATTACGTTTTTGTTTGTCAAATTTGCGGTTGTTTTTGACTGCCAATTGAGCCAGCAAAGTGAAAGTGGAAGTCATCAATTTAAAAAGAGATATATGTAAAATTAGAGGTTTATAGGGGATCTGTACCTAGAGAGGGATACTATACGTCATTTAAAGGATCCCTCATTTGCAGGGTAAGTGGTATCTAATCATGGTAAATTTTCCAATCAAGTGACAAATCATACCTTGGTAGGTATGATTTGTCACTGTACCTGTTCTCCCTATAAACTTTTGACAATGTAGAGGGAATACTAGTTATCAAGTGGCAATATTAACGCCGTAGCTTAGTTGTTATGTGGTGCAGTAGTTTGATGGTTATAATGGTTAAACCTCTCACACTTTGTGCAAGAGACCGCGTTTGATTCACCTCGGACGCAATTTAATATGAAAAAGTGAATTTTACCATAGCCTTTGGTTAACCCAGCCATGTTGGGGGAGGGGGAGATGACACACTGTGTGCGTCGTTAATGTTGCATGGAGTTGTCTGGTAAAGCACAGACCCTTTTGAATCTGTGTAGCTTAAATAAGCATTAAATACCCATAACCCCTCCTGGAAATAATTGACATTTCTAATGCTACCCATGTAAAAATATGCACAGCATCATCCATTATAATTAAGGAAAATTGACTAACACTAAAACAATAATATTAAAAAACTTATTTTAATAATTTGCTTTCTTTACAGGGTACAATTTGCAATTCATAATTTGTAAAACAAAATGCCATCTTACGAATCATTATAATGCAGAAAATGGTAAAATTATGAATCTCATTTTTCATCAGTTATTTGTATGACCAATTTCTGTATGCAAAAAATATTTTTTAGTATCAGCAAATTTTTGCAAAGTGACTTTGTATTTCTAATTTAAACCATGCTCTATGATCTCTACTTCCCTTTTCATGTCTAATTTTTCCTTCAGTATATACATCTTATTTGTCACTGTGTCAACTGTTTTTATATACACACATATTGCGTCTTTTAGTGTGAAAGATAATTTTTATTGATTTCAGCCTTTTCGATGTTATTTTTTTAACTTGGTGGTTTAAAATTTGCTTCGTTTGCAATGATTACACAGTTAAAAACAACAAATTGCAATTTGTATTTAATAACAATTTAACAATTTAATAACAAAGAGCACATGCATATTTTTAGGTGTGTTTTCAGATGTGATTATGTAAAAAATTTCATTTTGCATTATATCACCACCACCCCTAAGTTGTTAAGAGTGTGTTTGGATACATGCTATTGGACTATTGACTTTATATATTATGCAAATAATACCGCACAATTTCCAAGAGGAAAGGCCGGTGGTGGATCGTTTCAACTCTTGTCACTATTAAACCCCAAATCAAAGTTCTTGTTTATAAACTCCATTATGTTTAATGATATTTTTCGTTAGATCATGCAAAAGAAAAAAAGACACATTAGAAAACTTTTTATATGAAGATGAAGATATATTTAAAGATGAAGATACTTTATTTATTTTGTTTATTCATTGTATCTGTTGTATCAGAAACAGGTATGGATGATGGACCTTCAGACCAAGGCACAACAAAGGTTTGTGATTCATTTTTCCATTTCTTTACTCAGAACTTTTTTTTTGATTTTTTAATGTGTTGCATAGTTTTTGCTGTTCAGGGGTATTGTAAGATCATTTTTCAGTGTCTCTCTCAAATATGCTGTTTTGTATCAACTGTCGTGTTTTTTGCAGCAAGCATGTGCTTTAGTGGTTTCCCAGATAGTAAACAAGTAAACAAAAGGCATGCTGAAAGTGATGGTGATGTTAAAATCCTAAATTTTTTTGTCATATTGGTATTTATGCCAAAATTAGTTTAAAAAGTATGTTGAATAATTGTGATAATAAAAGCTGTTTGAAATTTAATTTCATTCCGTAGTCAAATGTAAAATATATTTACTGTGGATTGTTATTTCTGTAAAATTAACAGTTTGTTACCCTTGTTTAAAAACAGGACACATAGTGTATGATCTCTTGAACTTTTAAGAAAATTAACATTTTTTAGAGCAGCAAAAGGTATTTTATGCAATTTATTCTGTTGTTTACAAACAACATTTGGTATTTATCTTGTGTATTTCATTCCATGCAGCAAGTTGCTGCTTATGTGGAAATTTATCCATCAAATAAGAATCAATTATGTAAATTGTTTGTTAACATACAGGTATCAACAAGAAAGTATTTTGAGTATGGCCAAAAATACAATTTTTGCTATACAAGGTGCAATAAAATATTGTGGAAATGTGTTTACCAGAAAAAAACTGTATGATTAACTCAATCCCAGGATATTTCTGATATAAAAAAAAACTTATTACAGAAACATAAAGAGATGTTGTTTTTAAGTTTTATCATTTTATTTACATTATCAAGTTTTGAAATTTTGAATAAGATGAATATGTCACAGTAACTGTGGCATATTCATCACAGCTTATATAGCTTATATTTTGGAACGTAGGAAAAATTTTGCCAACAGGTAAGAAGATTTGTGTACAACTTTTAAAGCTCTTTGGTATGTTTTTTCACAAAGTGTAAGCTTTTAGAACTCAATGTGTATGTTTTTAAATTTGTTTTAGAATCAGCTTATATTACCAGATTCCCTATTGTTCATTTCCACTTTAAATGGTTCTTTATATGCAATCAAGAAACAAACTGGTGAAGTCAAATGGATGGTTCGAGAGAGTAAGTAGCCTTGTAGATAGTTTTGCATTTTTCAAGTAAAAATTTCCTAAAAAATCTGCAATGGTGAATAAAAAAATAGCAGTACAGAGAATATTCTACCCAATTTATATGCAAAATCATTCAGAAATCGAAAGAAGGGAAATCATTTGCGTTTTATTAAATCTACTGATACGTTTTTTTAAAAAATTTTATGACAAGTAAAACAATAATATGTGGTGAATGCCAGCAGGTAAAACTCAAATATACTTGAATAGTTATCATAGATTCATGCTATAGTTATCTTGATTTCATTGCTCTAGGTATGAACCAAGCATAAGAGTAACCAAATGATACAACATTTTCTTTATTTCATATGACACTTTCATGCATTTATATTATCTTAATCACAAACAAAAAAAAACAATTGGTAATAATTCCTAAGATATTTTTTTAGTCAAAAAAATAAGATTCACAACATTCTTGTTTTTTTTAATGTTTTCTTTAACCTGTTCTAATGCGTCTAATTTCCTATACCCTTAAATTTACTTCTATCCATTTTAAAAGAGGTTCCACTGATGACTTCCTTGATTAACCAACATTAATTGTTTTAAACATGTATTCCTTGTCTGGTTTCCTGATCTGATAATTGTTTATGGTTTTGCGGTTTGTGTATAATTGTTAAATAACTTGATGGCAAACGTTGAGTTCCTGTTGTGTGATTTATTGAGCATATTAATGAGATGAGATTGTATCCATTCATCATGGACACCTTTTTCACTACAGTTTCTTGTTACCTTGGCTATTAGATTATATTTCTAAGTCACTATCTCAACATTTAAATAGCATATGAAACCATATTTCAAATCATCATTCTTTCAACTATTCCCCTCTTCTAAGGAATTTTTCAAGGTCAAAGGAATTTATTCTGAGTTGATATTATTTATTTTTTTATTTTATTTATTTCACGAATATTTACACAGGATTTCTATTTCCGCTATAATTATATAATTTATATTTATATTAACTGTGTCCTTTCTGAAAAAAAATGTTATATCTATAATATTAATAAAATTTTAAAATGGAAGGAAAAGAAAAAGTAAGGAAAAAACAAGTTAACCAAACCAGATTACCACTCACTAAACCAAAACACACACAGAATAAGAAAACGAGTAAAAGACATGTCTATTGCAACAAAGAAACCAAGACCTAGTCAAAAATAAGATAAAAGGAAACCTTTGTATTAGTTAAACTGGTACACCTCCACCTTAAATATTTTGGGCTGTAAAAAATCGATTTACTGATTATCTGATAAGAGACTAGGAACGAGTTTAAAGTTCAATTTCCCAAACAAAATAGTTGGTTGTGGTATAAGAATATGGGTATGAAATAAAGACATTAATTTTTGGTGCAAAAATATTATACCAAACATTATTTTCACATCAAATTCTATGTATTTTTTAATGTAATGTTTGGCTAACATTTTAACTGTTTTGTAAGAATTGCTGTAAGAATTCTAAATCTTTCATCCTGAAAAGGCTTTATCATTTCTTTTCTAGCAAAACAAAATCATGAAACTGTGTGTAACATTTAAATATGTGATCCTTAAATAAAACTATTGTATTTCAACTGAAAGCTTGTTTTCCCATGTATCTTTTATTTGTGTATGCATTTTTTATGTAGTGTCTGAAAAATCCCTCACTACCATATGTTTACTAGATTGCTCTCAAATGAATAGTAACCTATAAACAGCTTTAAATCAATTCCATTACAATGTATTCTTTTTTTGTCTACTATAATATAATGTATTTCATCACATTTAGATCCTGCAGTTACTGCACCATTAAGAATCCATCCAGGGTAAGTAAACTACACATTGTGGTTGTTTTCTCCAACTTTCTATTACTTACATACATAAAACAACATGGTATTCTTTTTTTCAGGGCTACATTTTTTCCAAATCCAGCAGATGGCACTCTTTATGCGTATTTAGGAAATCAAGTGCAAGACAGCTTACGTGTGAGTATTTTTCAGATATTTTTTTCACCTTTTCACCCATTTTACCAACGAATCAAGATGTTGTGCCAAACCATACTGATAATATGTTTAACCAGAATATTTGCCGACTTGGAACCAAGAACATCCATTATTCTGTAGAGAAATATACCTTGGGAACCTTGAAATATAAATGTTTTTAAACACAGTTATGTCTAGTAAAGTTTATTGTATTTCAAGTGTTGACCTATAAATATTAGTTGAGATAAAAGAAAAATCTTGCTTGAAATTGTTTGTTAAGACCATTTCCAGTTTGTTTGTTTTTTGCCACATGCTTTGAAAAACTAAAAAACTCACAGCTACAATAAAGGAAATAAACAACTTAATATTGTTCAAAAAAATGGCAAGCATCCTGTTAACTAGTGCCCAAATTTGTACTACATTTACAAGAGTTGTTTATATATAATAGCTGGAAATAAATATATTTGCAATCACAATATGTTAGGAGCATAGTTTAAAAAAGTTGTAGAAATATGATGACAATTGAATGTGATTCTTTTTTATTCAAGTTTAGCTGAAGTTTATTGTCAAACATACAATATTTTTTAGAAACTTCCTTTTACGATACCTGAACTCATCCACGCATCGCCATGCAGAAGCAGTGAAGGAACTTTTTATGTGGGTGAGTAACTTGTTTTTTCTTCATACTTATAAAAAGGGTGTCCAAAGCTCTTTAGCATTTTCAATATAAAAAAATAACGAAAAAATGTATTGTCAAACACAGGAAGGAAACAAGACGTTTGGTATGCTATTGATCCTGAAACTGGAGTAAAACAACATCGTTTAAGTATGGATGGCATTGAAAGTATGTGTCCACCACTAAACAAACGAAATGCACCATTTTACATTGGAAGAACTGGTATGAAACATTCCATCTTGTTTTTTGTTTTGAATTTATTTCACTTGTAGTAGCATAATAAGAGAGAAAAATCACAAATTTTTACACAGTAGTAGGCATTTTGCTATGTGTCTTCTGGTGTGAATAATGGTTCTGTAGTTTGTGTAAATGTTTCAATGGAAATGTAAAGTTCTATTTAGCTTTTTACTACATCTTTCACTTTTGTTTTATGAACGAGTTAGTAGATTGTTTAAAATCCAAGACGTACATCCCCTCTGGCTATGCTGTGCGTCTATAGCTCAAAATAGTGATAGAAGCCATTTTGACAAAATGTGTGTATAGAGAATGAATAATCATTGGTAAACATTGCAATTAATGTTCTAGAATACACAGTTTCAATGTTCGAAGGATTAAATGGCAAAAAGAAATGGAATGTGACGTTTTATGATTACTCTGCAAGAGAAATGGATGAAAATACCTATGGTGTGTATATACACTTTTTGAACTTGAGTACATTAATTTGGTGTAAAAGTTTGGTATAATAGTTTCTACTTTTCACAAGTATTACTTTTCTAATTTCTTAAGAAGCAAATATTTGTTGCTTGTTTGCTAAATTTAATATGATTAATTTTTTTATTCATAGATCAAGTTCATTTTGTGTCAAGCTCAACTGGAAGAGTGATAACTATGGACCAGCTGACAGGAGAAATATCGTGGGAACAGCATTTTGGTTCACCCGTTGTTGGCATGTATCATTGGCAACCAGACGGTTTGCAGAAAATTCCTGTGACATATGTGGCTGAGGAGACAATTGATTCCATAATATCTACAGCCATATCTGATAACGGAAGCAGGTTCATAGGGAAAGGAAGAGAGCTAGTGTTAAAGTAGGCCTATGATTTTTTTAAAATCCTAAATACTTAGCTTAATGTGTTTACCATTACTTTTAAAACACAATGGGTTAAAATCTGTCGATATAGAACGGTAAAAATCCGTAAGTTGCCAAAGTGTACATGCACTAACAGAAAAGATCATAGTTTTTACACTGTAACGGAGAATGCATTCAAATAAAAACAATTCGCTACTGAAGTAAAATTAATAAGAAAATGTTATAAAAAAGATATAACTTTTAATGTTGAACTGCTACAATGGTTATAGTCTTTTAGACCAGGAAAAGAAGTATCGTCTTACCTTGAAGTGACTTTAAGTGCAGTGCGTATAGCCTTTAAAATCTATAGCGTTGTTTTAAAACCAACATATTTCTCTATAATGCACAACAGCAGTTGTTTGCAGGATGTTAACATACTACTTTGATGACGTGTTTACAATCTTGCAAAATTTGTGCATAAACTTTTTATGTTATCGTGGATGATGCGAGTAAATTATGTTTAGGCCAACACTTTATATTGGAAAACATTCTGGTGGTTTGTATGCTATGCCAACACTTGTTGACGAGAAGACTGTTGTTATTGATGTGAGTAAAGCTCTTTTCTGTGTTTCTCACAAATATCAAATGCCAAATTTTTATCCACACCATATTACAAACAAAATTTACCATTTCTTTTTAAAATCCACAACAAGTTTTACTAAGTAGATTCTCAGCACAATGCTTTCAGAGAATAATTGGTTGTTAAGGAACACACATATTTTTAAACTTTTTTTTAACTAGATATGACTCGATTATAAGAAAACTAAGCACAATTTTAGGTACTTTGAAAATCCCACATCAGCCAATCATCAAGTTAAATTCATGCCAAAATTTCTTATCTGAAAGTATACACATGATTTTTTTTATAGTTATAGAGAATAGATTAAACAACGTTTTTAGTTGCCAAATTAAATTCACAACAAATTTTTTACTTTTAAAGTTCTTGTTAGTTGTGTATGAAGTAGACAGAATGACTTTTTTATTTGAAGGCTGTATATGTATGATTTCGATTTCTTGGTTATTGAATTTGTACACTTTTTTGCAGCCTAAACTATTAATGATTGCTGGTCCAAAAAACAAAGACCCTGAGAAGACATCCAAGAAAAAACCAAAATCTATACCTGTCCTTATGGGTTATCACAGCGTTCCAAAGAAAGCCTTTCAAACGATTTCCCCTGGTAACTTGCTTTCATTTCAAGATCGAGCTGTGCCAACTGTAAATTTGGATCAAGAATCAACAGATTCAGGACAAATTAAGAATGAAAAGAAAAATATCAAGAAAAAGGGGCTTACAAAATTGTTGGAGAACGTGAAGAGCCATCAGAATGTTATATACATGTTGTTTGCATCAGTTGGTATACCCGTGTTTATTTTGCTGTTATTTTATTTTGAGGTAAGTTGATTTTAGTAAAAATACGTAAGGTGAAAGAAATGTTCCAAATGTTCAGTTTTATTCATAAAAAATTTAAAAATGGCATTTTGCAAATGTTCATCTGGTTAAAGTTTTCTTTGCCTAAAATGCGACAGTTTAGTTCTCACCTTTGCTTAAACTCTGATCATCCCTCAGAGGTTATTGTATTAATGCAGTTGTAAATTTTTTTGTAAATAAAAATATGATTTTTTCAGATTCTTTTTCTATTTTCCGCAGAAAGCTTTTATAGGGTGAATATTACAATTTGTTAAGTACGCAAATTCCTTTCTGTCATGTTTCGAGGTTTTAGTCACAAAAGTGTGTCTGTATTTTGTAAATCCAGAATAAAATCCAAAAAATAAATCTATAAATGCTAAGTATAAGAACCGCAAGATGTTTATAAGAAGGTGTATGTTATGTATATGCTTTTCTTTGATAAAAAATCCATATCAACCCATTAAAAATATTATTTTGACGATAGGGCTATTCGTACGTAAAACAGAAAAGAACAAGAACAAAAAAGATTCTAAAAAAAAAATTGCTGTGAACTGATTGGTTAATTTCGATCCTCTAATTATGTCTTCAAATAATAAATAACCAAAGATGATTACGATCATTGCCCGTCGATGACAGCTGTATCTGTCGAAACGTAGCCTAGAATAAACTCGCTTGTTCATGACATGATAATATTTATATTATTCAATAAAGATTCTATCTAAGTGTTTTACAATTATGTCAAAAGTATATTACAAGTGTTTTGACTGTTAGTTGAACTTTTAAATTTATCATTGCAGCGTCGTCTTCCAAACCTTGCATCTCAAATGTCGTTTCGCTCTTCGCCACCAAACTCACAGATGTCAGTAAGCTCGAATCATTCCAACCATTCAACATCACAATCAATGAATGGCTCAGTTGATATGTCTTATCCTGTCGGTATGTTACATTTTGAATTTTTATGCTTAATCTATAATTCATGCTGCTTCCCAATCTTTTAAGTGCAGTGTCTCAATTTATGTCTAACACAAGTTTTCCTTGCATCGTTAGATTTTAATGTGATTCACCAGTTATCTTGAAACACAATTGATAAAAGCTAGTCGATATTTAGTAAGATCAGGTTCTTGGAACTGAAATTAGTGAGCAAATATTTTTTCTATAACATAACTGACACGTGTTTTGTGAATGGGTTTTTTAGAAGATGCAGATGGATTTGTCCACGTAGGGAAAATCATGTTTGATCCAAAAGAGATACTAGGGCGTGGTTGTGAGGGTACAACTGTCTTCAAGTAAGTTCAAACAGTTATCACCTGCCTCATCTTGTAACATTAGCAGCAGAAGAATAAAGAAAGGAAAACTTGGTTAGTCTTGGTTGGGACGTATAGATCATACAGGCTTGCTGTTAATGCCCTTTGTCATTTATTAGCCGCCATATAATTTTGCTGTAAACAGCTCGTCTGCCACACAAGCTGATTCGCGGTTAACCACACTTCTTACACAACACACACTGTGCTTGTGATGCTTACCTTTTCATTTGCATTTCTTTAGAGGTAAATTTGATTCAAGAGATGTCGCAGTAAAGAGGATACTGCCAGAATGTTTTAGTTTCGCTGACCGAGAGGTATGGAAAAAGCTTCACCATTTTGTTCTCTCTTGCATGAGTCTCCAGAATGCTGTTGTTGTTGTTTTGTTAATAATATTCTGCGTTTTCTGTATTAGGTGGAACTTTTACGTGAATCAGACGAACATGCCAATGTGATTCGTTACTTCTGCACTGTAAGTTCTTATGGTTATAGACTTTAAACTACCATAAGCAAGGCGAAAGATGTATTGATCCTTCCTCGAATCTGTGATATGTCGTGACATTTTCTTTTCATGTAGGAAGAGGATAAACAATTTCGATACATTGCGTTAGAATTATGTCAAATTACACTGCAGGAGGTAAGTCGTATTTTATTTTATTGTGTTCCTTTAACAAGTAACAACTTAAACTTTCGCTTCTACGATTAGTTGTTACCAAATTGTAAACTATACCATAGTGTGTTGTTAATATTGACGAAGAAGACCAGAAAACCCAACACTGTCCCCTTTTTTAGGCTTATTATTAGCACTCATAGTTTTACCCCTCCAGCTCACTCGTGTGCTTTGCAGTAATCCATGCTACTCAAAGCTGAAAGCAAAGGTGACTCCTGAACGGAACGAGGTTTTTGTAAAATATTCCTCCCCAACAGACTATTTCTCATAGCATTTTGTTATCTCATATAGTATGTGCAGAAAGTATCAAACTTTAACAAGTTCGATTTATCTCCAACAAAAGTGCTATATCAAGCGTTGTCAGGGTTAAATCATCTTCATGTTTTGAATATTGGTGAGTGTTTATTTATTATCATAGAAATTGTTTACTCAGTACCGAGGGCCTCTTTAATTCCTATTGGTACTGCTATCAACGAAGGTCCTGCGAAGGGTGTCCTAGTGGATTTACAGCTCTTATTTAAGCTGCAAAGTCGTGCAAGGCTATAGATTCACACTTTTATAATCTCTGGCATAACTCGACCCTGGTTTGAACCCAAAATCTCTTTCACTGGGAGCGAACGCTCTAACACTAGGCCACCAGTCAGTATAACTTTGTGTATTCAATTAAAACTGTATTATCACGAATTTTGGAATTCTCATCATGGAATCTGGTGAGGTGGAAGTGTAGAACATTTTATTTATTTGAGACAACGTATACCAACGGGTTAATTTCATCTGTTGCCTGCATTGCACATGCGTTTACACAAACGTTCTGTTTGACCTGTGAAATTTTTATTTTCATACCTTTTTTTTTAGTCCATCGAGATATAAAGCCACATAATGTTCTCATCTCATATCCAAATGCTCATGGCGAAGTGAAGGCGATGATTTCGGATTTCGGATTGTGCAAAAAGCTTGCGATTGGTCGCCATTCTTTCTCCTCACGATCTGGCATTGGTACAGAGGGATGGATTGCACCTGAAATGCTCGACAACGAATGCAATATTGTACGTTGATTGCTTTGTGTACTGCTTTGTCATGCTATAGATATTATAACTAAATTGAGAGTTTGAGGAGCTAAAGGAATTAGTTTTTCTCGCACACGAATTTTAACTGATGGGGAATACGCTTTTTAATAAAATAAAGGAATTTAACTAAAGATAAAAATAAGTTCCACGAAATATTAAATTTTTCTCCAACGAATCGTTGCAATGATTTACTTATTAATTAATAATTTAATTTAATTCTCTTTTTTCTTTTTCTTTAGACGAGAGCGTGCGATATTTTCTCGTTCGGATGCGTCTTCTACTACGTGCTGTCTGGTGGTCTGCATCCCTTCGGCGATAACTTTCGTCGACAAGCGAATATACTCAGTGGACAGTATACATTAGAAAAATTGAACTATCTTGAAAGTGAGTATAGTAAACATGGTAATTCTCAGGTAATCCCGTTCAATAACTGTTATTAAAATGTCTTATCTAGTTTGAATTAGGAGACTTTTTGTGTTAACAGCTTAAACAATAAACTATTATGTCGGATTATATTTGAAAAAAAAGAAATACGTACGAGAACGTACGTACGAAATTCATTAGCTACACATGTATGTCTGAATTGGGTTGTATTTTCTCCCGAATTGTTTGAATCACGTGAACTGCATGGCTATTTTTCCGGCAATATTTCGTGTTATTCTTATTTGCTTATTTTCGTAGATGAATACGAGGCTAGAGATCTTCTGAAACAAATGTTCAGTGTAAATCCAAAAGAAAGGTAAGATTTGTTGTTATTTGTTGTTTGTTGTTGTTGTTGTTGTTGTTGTTGTTGTTGTTGTTGTTGTTGTTGTTGTTGTTGTTGTTGTTGTTGTTGTTTTGTTTTGTATTATATTATATTATTAATTATTTTTATATAGACCTCCAGCGAGTACAATTTTGAAGCATCCATTCTTTTGGAGTAAAGCCAAGCAGTTAACTTTTCTTCAAGTAAGCGAGAAATATTTTTCAACCAACGCATGCGCGTTATTTTTCTGTATACTTTAAGAATACGTTTTGAGCTGAGCGACATAATTTCTCTGTGTTGTGATTTCTCTGTGCGTTGTATATTCACGCTCATCTGTTTAAACATAAACCGGTCTCAGAATATTTAACTTTTTAAATCCAAAAACATCGCTTAGCTAAACCATCAGGACATTAATTTTTCTTTCAGGATGTAAGTGATCGTATAGAAAAAGAACCTATAACAGCTGACATAATCAAAGCGTTGCAAAGCAATTCTATTGCTGTCGTGAGAGGGGATTGGAAGATGCATATAGGAGAGGCTCTACAAGAAGGTTAGTGCATTTGACCAAGCTGTTTGTTTACCGCCATCCTTCACAACAACAACAACAAAAATTATCTTGGCATTCTCTTATTTTGAAAGGACTAACGCTTATAATTTTATAATATAATTTGCTCAGCCTAGGTGAATCCTTTTCGCATAAGCATATCCCAGCCTGATTTCGAATAAAAAACGTTCATTTTTTTGTTTTGTTTTTGTTTATGTATTTCGTTGCTTTGTTTAGATTTGCGCAGGTTTAGAACTTATCAAGGCACACAAATGCGAGATCTCCTGAGAGCCATGCGAAATAAGGTATAGTAATTGTTCACGAGAACCCTAGTCATGTTTTTTCTTATGACTATGCTAGAACTTAGCTTAAAATGGTGCGCTAGTTGTGTAGGCTCTTCTAGACTTCTTCTATTTTGAGTGATAAATACAATAGCTTTCTGTATTTTAAGCATCACGCATTTTTTAAGCATCACTTCAATAATAATCAATGCTATCCTTGTTTAGAAACATCATTATAGAGAGCTTCCACAAGTATTACGCGACTCCCTGGGAACTATCCCAGATGAGTACGTTACCTATTTCACACACCGTTTCCCAAGACTGGTCATGCATACGTACAAGGCGTTACGACCTTTCTGTGAGAGCGAACCTCCGTTTAAAACATATTACGATGTTTCCTCGCTCCACAAATCGGTGTCTGCTCCAGCCGTGGTTTAACATACTAAGCTTTTAGTGGGATTTTATACACAGAGGCGATGTTGTAAGTACACTCGGTTAGTAAGTCAGAAGCTGTAGAAATTTCTGAATCCGGCTTGGATAAGCAAATTGAATCGCAAACTGGTCATCTTTGAAGAGAGGTCACCAATGTAAACAAGAAGTGATTGGTTAAAAATGGTAGCCAAGAAGATTTGCGAAAGCTGGTCATTATTGTTGAATATAATTCGGTGCTACAATACATATACACACAGCGGCGCAAACAAAAATAACGCTGGCTAATTTAGTAGTTTTGCTTTTAAATATATGATTTGTTTTGTTTATTTATTTTCTTGTAAGTAGGGAATAACATACAGAATGTGTTTATGTCACTCACGTAGAATTGATAGCGAGGTCTTGATAGTTGTGTTTGGTTAAGCGAAGTAAAGTTTAAGGCAGAGCTTTTAACACTCATCAAATTCATTCGTGTTTTTAGATATATTTTTATATATTATTCTAATTTGTATATATTATGAAATTTTATTTATGGAGACGGGCTTCGTTTTAATTTTTGTTTTTTGTTTTTATAATTTAATGAAACGTGAGGTAGGATAGCAACAGTGAGTTTGTGTTATCCGATAGCGATGCTGCTTGTTGCTGTACTCTATTTTGGACGGGTTGTTATTTATGTTGTTACGATATATATGCGAGAGTTTTTTGGCGCAGTTTCGCGTCTATTGCGCGAATTTTAACCGAAAATTTCGCGTCTTTTGCGCGAATTTTATTTGCAAATTAAATTCATAAAAAACTGAAAAAGCGATGGCATATTTTGTGAAAAAAAAACGCCTGGGAAGTCAGTTTATTTCCAGCATACATTTTTGTTTACATTGGACTTCAGGGTGATCGGTCCTGCAAAATTAAAGACACACTATAAATTTATCCACATTAAGTATGTTGGTTCCTGTTAATACTTGTCAGTCTTTTGGGTATTGATTTGGCGAATTTGCAGGCAAACCAAAAGACGAAAGAACGAATCAAAGCGAAGCCACTTTCAGGTCATTATTATGCCATTATTAGAACATTTAAAGAGAGTTATATTGTTATTTTTTACAACACCATGGTTTGACAATTGATAATGGCATAATAAGCGCTTGTAGTTAAACATAGTGTGAAACTACAGAGAGAAGTTTTATTCACTCCTCTGTCAAAATTTGTATTTTCAGCATTTGCTATTATGACTTTGTACTAATTATTCTGACTTTAATTTAACGGCGGCCCCTTTTGCGACGGCTTGGTGTTATTTTTTAAGTTTTGAACTTATGTAACATCAAAATGATTTCGTGGTTTCACTGTTTAAATTAATAGTATTTCTTGCTTTTTTTAACCACGATAGCAAGATACCAAGACTAACTTTTGACCATGCAGTAACATCCCAAATAGTTTAAAGGTTTTTAATAATGACAGAATCTATTTCTCGCTTTTTAATGTTTTTTTCAAATATGAAGTTAAAGTTCTTATTTTATTGTTTAGGACTATCTTTTTTGCTAAGAATATTTTAATGTTGTTCTCTGCCACACCCTTTTTACGCACCATTTCAGTCACATTTTTTGTAAACTTTTTTCTTCCAAACTTTTTTTAACTCACTGTTTTTACGAGCACAACACAAACATACTTTAGTTTGTACAAATATTTTACTGATTCTCATTTTTGTTCTAGTTTTTTCTACGTTTTCAATATATGTTATAATAGTTAAAGTGGAATATAATAATTACTTATTGAAAAAAAAATTATTGCATCGCATCGAGTGACCATTTGCCTTTCCCTGTTTGGATGGAGTCCAGTATGTGTGTTTAATGACCTCGACATCTTCACTAAGTTTACGTTAAGATATCTCAAACGTAGCTCTGTTCGTAAATACACAATATGTTTAAAACGCGCCTGTTTCAACACGCGCTGTATACTAAAATTATTTTCTCGGAAATATATTAGGAAAAAGTATCGTAAATGTTAGCAGGAAAAATTCATTTCTTGTTAATTGAAATAAGAGGGTTGGATTTTAGGAATTTGCTGACTGGTGAGTTTTTCTGTCACTGCAAAGGGATCTTACAAAGTAGCAAATGTCACTCACGTGTTTGTGTGAAACTACCTTTGTGTTAACCCAATCTGTACTTTTTAAATGCTCACAAATTCAGTTGTAAAATATGCAACTATTCATAGAGAACTGGTGACTAACTTGTCTTGATTCCGAATATTAACTTCCTCTGTTTCGATATTTAATAGAACACAAGTAAACATGAATAACCACACATTTTAAAGTTCGTCCAAACAAACATGGCGAAACCCGCTACGAGTTGCCATTTACGATATCTCTACATCCCACCTGAAGAAATCACCGACAAATGGACGTTAGAAAATACAGTTCGTGTCCGGAATACAGCTGACTGTACGTACTTCTGCGTGGTAGGCTGGGGACCAGGTGGGTATTCTGGCATTCAACAAATACGCAACGATCGCCGTGTTGTTATTTTTTCAATGTGGGATGATGGCGCGAATAAAGTTGAAGCAGAACAACATGGCGACGAAGTTGTGGTAACGCCATTTGGTGGAGAAGGATCAGGAATGAAATCAATGAAGGATATAGATTGGAGAGATAATGAGAATGTTGAACTTAGAATATCTGGGGAAAAACAGGGGTAGTATTGATTTGTAGGAATTGTGTTCCGTTGATTTTCTTTAATTTTATGTTATGTTACGCAGTAGAAAACTTGCGTAGTCTAAAATTCCACATCTGCGCAATTACAAAACCAAATACCACTATAATACCAACAAAACATTCAAAGAGAAAATATATTTTTGAAAGCATCGAGCTGAAATCTCGCTTTGTAAAGTTTTTTGTACATTAAGTCCTTTTCTTTTTAAAATTTTAGAAGTTCATCAACTTGGAAATGCTCTTGTTGGTATCGTCTTGCTGGAGAAAAAGACTGGAACTTTGTCGCTACGTACAGCAGAGATGGAAGCCCGCCTTTGAATCATAGTGGATTTTATTCATTCATTGAAGACTGGGAGCGAAATGAATATTCTAAAGGACATTGCTTGAGACGCTCAGCTGATTTTAGTGGACCTACCTTGATCACTAGAAATGGCGACAAAATTTTATTTAAGGAAGCCATGTTTACGAAGCAAAGACACGGTTCCGATATGTATGCCATAAATAAAGCTTTTGGTGCTGTGAATAAATGTCAACTATGTTTTTCGCTCTCGACTGGCGGGAAATCGGAAACAGATATTCCCGCTGTGATGAAAAGCGAAGGATATGATTGTTGTGTTGGTGAACACCTTTCAAGATTAACATTCGAGTAGAATTGTTTCTATTTGTTTTTATTAAAAATGTGAAAAAGGCTGCGGTAAAGTTTTATTTTGCGAAGATTTTAAATATGCTGATTCGAGATGATTCAAAAAAATTTTTGAATCATCTTTCAAGCTTTCGAAGTTGTTCTGGAATTGCGCTTAACCTTCTTTAAAACTTATTTGCTTGTTGTTCCGAGGAACAAGTGGGGGCAAACAAGTAATTGTTTTTTCCCAGATATTTACTACAATCGTGTGCAGAAATACAAGGACAGATGGATTTTTTTTACAAAAACTACCCCTCCCCTTTTCTCAATGTTGAAATACCGTTATGGGGTACCCTGGGGCTCCAACATTAAACCTAGTGACTTGGTGTGCAAACATCTGCATGTAAGGAAAAACCGTTAGAGAGAAAGTCATTTTATTGTTCAAAATAATTTTCTGTCCTCTCGTAAATGCTTGCATTCATTTTTTGTGGAATCAACACCAGAATGCTAAGATTAGCAAAAACTTGTTTTGTGTTGAATATAACAGATTGTAACTCTGTAACGCGACAAGTAAATTTGACATTGACACCAATTTTTTGTATCCTTTTTTTGAGTTTTATTCAGTGGTCTAGTAGAATTTTTTTAAATTAAATGTTTTTCGTATCTCCTCGCTGTTCATTTGAAAATATACATTTCTACGAGCTTATTGCTGAATTTTCAGCGTCCGCAAAAATTAATTGTAGTCATCCTCTAAGTTTTTCCGTTAGCGCACGAAGTTGGTTTTCTTATATTCTGCTTTAAAAACAGTCTTTATTTCACACCATTTTCCTGAAGAATCTTTCGACTTTGAACCCATTTCCTTGCCACCATCTACGTCAAGGTTGGTGAACCTGGGCACTGCTGGATGCGAAATTTAATCCTGTTGCACATTGACCGACATCTGATATTTCAAAGTTGAGTGATGACAAGTTACGGCTAATACACGACATGTCGGTATTTCAGTCTTGCTGAGACGCCATTTGGCGTACTTCCGAGTCTAAGGGTAATTCATATTTCTTGGACTACGGTATATTCGTCCCAGTAATTCACGAAAAAAAGACAATACGCATGATAACTAGTAATTCACAAATACAAAAACGATATGCAAATTCAATTGAGTCAAGTCTAAATCCAGCATACTATAAAACTACCAACCACTTTGGAGACTAGACAAAAACTAGCCCTCATAAAACATATGTTTACAAATGTACATTAGCTAATCTTTCAGTAAAATCTTAATAAAAAAGTATAGCTTACATAAACGCGGCGACTAAAAATACGGAATATAAGCCGCTTTAAAAATTACTCCAGCCATATCTGTTGCGCACTCATGATTTGAAAAAAAGTTTTTATTTAGGAAATACGAAAAGGGTAGGTATCGTCTTTTTTTAGTGACTTCCACTAAATAAAGCGGCGAAAACCTTTATGTTAGCACAAGGAAGTAAACGTAATTTATTTAAAATTTTCATAACAGAATAGCTATCTGCGCAACGTACCAAAAAATGTCTTTATTTACTATTTTAGGCGTAGTGGCTTTTCACCGATCAGCCATGTTTACCGATTCTTTCAGGTTATAAATTGCAAAAAAATGTTAGTACAAATCAGTCGGTAAACAGTGACTAACTTCTGTGCAAATGACCAATATTCTTCGCGACTTAATTATGTGACGCCTTTTTTACTGATTAGAATGTCAATGAAAAAAACTTAATAAGCATTCAATGCAACGGAAAATTAAACATATCTAAGTTTGAACCAATACAAGGGTACTAAGATTTTGAAAAAGAGCACATGTTATCAGAAAATATCAACTTTAACACTATGTTGAATTATTCCTCAAAACAATCAAAATACACAGAAAAGGCAAAGTGGAAGCTGGTGATAACTTTTAGACATTCTTTGAGTACTATTCGACTTCATAACATCCACCACAAACATGTTACTATATATCATAAAAATATACGCGACTAAGTAAATAACTTAAACAGTTAAAAATCTTCTTTATGTACATTGTTATAACCATATAATCTACAGCGTTACGCAAAATTTGAACTGTACGTTAATTCAGCCATTTAAAAAGAACAAATACTATCAAAGAGAATTCGCCATTTTAGCGATGACGTCACTTCTTTTAAAAGCTCGATCTATCCAAATTCATCTATCGTCGTATAATATGCTACAGACAAACCACCTGGTTTCTATAAGCTTGTTTCATATATAACCCTCGTGCCAAAATGGTCCAGTATTTCGTCTCTGTTTCTTGAGAAGGTAATGTGAGAACCAGGATAAGCGACATCTTGTTGTTGAAGTATCATAAGATGGCGTAACTGTTTCGCTTCTTCAGCGAGGATTTCTAACCTACTTGCTTCGTTACGACCAGCCTGATCTACTAATTTGCGAAAGTAGCCCGTGCGATTTTGTAATAGCTCATAAGGTTCGTCAAACTCCACTATTTTTCCACCTTCCATGACCTAAAACATTTTTTATTAAAACAAATTTCATCATATTATAATACCTGTATACGTCTGTCTGTCACTCAAAATGGCACTCCAAGCAGCGAGACGCATGTAACGCGGTATAAAAAAGGACGCGCGAACGAGTCGGTTTTTCGACGAGCCACCAACTAGTTGTATATAACAATCCGTATCGATTTACAATTTTGTGGTCAAACCTTGACAATCAATAAAAACAGAAACAGTGTTCTCTCGTGTAGGTAACCAGGGTATATTTGGGAATATGATTTAGGAGTATGATCATTTTTAAATTAACTTTTATTCTCATAAAATAATGCGCATTGTATATGGGCATAAAAACTTGACTACCTAGAGGGAAAATTTTCTCCCCTGTGAGTAACTACAATAATGGTGAAAATATAATGAAACATCACGGCTTATTTTAAATTTCGCCGCCAAAAGAGATCACATTGGTTGTTTGATCATTGGGTCATTTGAGTCGCGGAATTTTTAATTTGTTAATGTTTACAGCGGACTTCGGACGTTAGTTTATTTGGTGAAATCTATACTCTTGAAGCTTTCAAATTGTTACTACAGCACGACTATTTTTCCTAAATTTCACAATCTTCGTAGGCTGCGAAGTTGATTATTTCGTTGTAAAGGCGACCTTAAGGATGCTACTAGCAAATTTTACATACTCTCGATCATCTACGTGTGTGCAAAAGTAGCGACTCTACAGCCGGTGATAATATTTGCATAAAGTTCAAACTTTCAAACGTTAGCCACTCATTTCCAAGGTGCAAAAAAAAGGAAAATCTTACATTTTTTCTTTTCAGGAATTTATCAATTATTTTCTGAACGTTAGTTTCATATAAAATTGGAAATGATTGAGAGGAAAAAAAACAGTCGAAGAACAAAAACAAAAGCCGTGTTCACACATACCATGACACGATCAGAATCCATAACTGTGTTTAATCGATGGGCCACAGTGAGCACGGTGCATTCTTTAAACTTTTCTCGTATGGTTTGTTGGATCAGAGCATCAGTTCTAGGAAGAAACAAAAATCATTTTCAGTTTAGAGATGAACTAGCTGGTCGGGTAATGCTTCGGCATTTTAAAAAATCCAGTCAGTTTTCCCTTACTTTCTATGACAAAAATGTAAATATCCCTGACATGCGAATGTAAAATTGTTTATCAAGAAACAAAAAGTTTAGGGTAATGTTCACTTTGCAGATCAGCTAAGTTCCACACCACAAAATTCCCTGACATTTCCAGATTTCCTGGCCAGCCCGACTAAGAATATATAAACAATCAATCAATAAAAGTAACATGTTACAGTTAAAAAAAGAAAATACGACTTACTCCATGTATGTAAATATTTAAAGGTTTCTTAATGTAAAAAGTTCTGCTTCCTTAAATTTACATCGTAAAATTTTTTTAAGCCAAAAGAAAACTGAACCAGTCGAAACAAATAACATTGAGGACACTGTGAAACAGGTAAAGAAAATACAACTTACTCCATGTCCACATTAGCAGTTGCTTCATCGATCACTATAATCTTGTTCTTCTTTAACAATGCACGTGCTAAGCAAAGTAGTTGACGTTCTCCAACACTCAAGTTGGAACCTGCTTCAGTTATCTCTGTTTGTAGTTTACCTGGTAACTCCATCACACTTTCTTTCAGTTGTACCTGAATGACAATTAAATGAAAATGATTGTTTTGCAGTTGTTTAACTTGGTCAACCAAGTTAATGCTTGGCTGCTAAGTGTACGTTATGAAAATTTTTTATTTTAATGTGAATAATAAAAGACTAAAAGTTCAAAGAATTAGCTCTCAGACCTACTTTTCTTGGCAGTGGAGCGTTCGTGCCAAAAATTGAAACCTAGGAGTCTTAACCTAACTTGGGAATTGAATTCAAGAAACAGCTTCGTTGATAAATGAGGCCATAAACACCCGAAAAGAAAACTAAAATTTCTTGTCCTTTCATTTATACCTCTTCTATAGCTTCCCATACATCAGCATCTGTATACTCATTAAACGGATCAAGATTTTTTCGCAAACTTCCACTGAACATGATAGGATCCTAAAAAGTTTAAGAGATTCCTTTAAATGAATAACCTTAAGTCCACTAATTTGCAAACTATATCAGATCGCATGCAACATAATGGAGGGTTGCCATTTTGAGGATTTTTTGAGGATTGTAGAAGAGAATTTTCAACATATTGAGACTCGACGTCAAATGAAAATAATTGGAAAAAGTTTGTGGGAAATGTTACTTGCCTGCAAACGTCCTACTAACCTGTGGAATAATTGATAACGTCTTTCTTAAATCTTTTAACTTTAAATCAGAAATAGGATATCCATCGATTCGAACTGTTCCAGTGATATTACCCATTCGAAACAACATGGACAGAAATGAGCTCTTGCCTGCACCAGTACGTCCGACAATACCAACCTAAGAAAGATATTCCTGGCATTATTACTGATGCAATATTCACTATTAACCGTCTGAATTTTGCAAGCGGGGAATACGGGTTTTCAGGCGTTCTTATTGGCTTAGCGCTCTTGACAACAAACCGATATGAAGCGATAGCGATCTCCTATAATACATTACATGTACAGGGACCTCAAATTGTCAGTGTACCTCAGAATGTCAGTCTATATTAAGCTCTTTTTTCAAGTTTTTGAGTCTTTCTGAACACAGAACTTGTTTATTTTAGTTTCACTGTTTCAATTATTGGAGCAATTACGCAGACAAATACATACAAAATTTTTCATTTAAATGCACATAGTAAACAAAGTATTAAACTTAAGTTTGTGCAACAGGGTATTTTAAATCAGCTCAGAGTAAAAAAAAAAAATGTGCTGAGTAAGTTTCAACATCTTTATCACAAGGTTGATTGTTTTCATATGATTTGAAATAACCGACATTTTAAAATATTGTTTTAAGTCCTGAATACCAATGAGTGTACAAGAAGTGCTGGGATAAGATAATGTTGCTGGTAAGGTATGGCTGTGGTGAGGCAGATATCTACTCCAAATTTGATGGTTTTGTGATAAAATGGGTTGATATTACATTTATACTGCAGTTGTGATAAAGACTTTTCGAATACTCTTTACAACACAAGGAAGGGATCTTCCAGGGAGACACGCCCTGAATGTCAGGTGATTACTAACGTAAGCATTTTTTATTTTTGTAGAAACAATTTTTTATTTTGGATATAAGATATAGTAATCAATAGGGAACTTAATGGTGATCACCTAAGGAGTTACAGAATATGTCATGTTGCTAACATGAATGTCTTGATAAAAAAAAAAAGTTTAATAAAAAACAAAATAAAGCCAGCAATTTCGATATAGTTCACCCCCATAAAATGTATCATAATAATCAGCTTATTCAAAATACAGCGAGCATTTTGTATACACCTACCCTTGGTGTTGTGGAAAACTGTCATAATATATGAAGCATTTTATTTAACCACATTTCGCAACAGGTAAAGTTCTGCAATAAATTTGACTATGGAACTTAAAAACCTAACCCGCTCAAATCTAAAGAACACTCATTCTTCTTTAGATTTTTTAAGCACATCAGAAAATGCAGTCCAATAGGAAGGAGCCTTTCAGACATTGAAAACAGAAGTTCTATACTGGCTCTCTAATAAGTAAGTTGTTCAACACTTACCTTTTCCATGGGTCGAATACAGAAATACAATTTTTTCAAAACATATGGCAGTGATGAATGATATGCAAACGAAGCTCCTTCGCCAGTTATTAATCCATACTCTGGCCACGTTTTTCTCAAATCCTTACTTGTGCCATTATCAGGTTCAGGTTCTAGCTTTGTATATTCAAATACCCTCTCTACAGATGTCATCTATAAAAAGTTTACATCTTAATAGTCACACGCGAATATCAAACATGAGAAAAGCAATAAAAAAATGAAATATTTAGACAAACATGAAAACCTTGTTATGGAAAATTTGGGGTAGTTTAGGCCTGTGTCGCCATCATGATGTTTTTTGAAAATCCTTTGTCACTTCCTAGCATTTATTAAGTAATTTTGAGCAAAAAATTAAAAAATGCTAGTAATCGCATCCAGAGGAAAGCCGTGACGAATTTTTTTTAACGTACGTGGAGATGGACCGTTATTCATAGGTCACTTCTTATCAGTGTAACCAAAAATATTTAGGTTAAAGTTTGGCCTTTTTCTCAAACATTTCCATAGAAATCGATCAATTTAACAGCAGTGGAATTGTAAATTTCCAGATAATGTATCACTTAAGGCAAATATACCAACTGCTGAATAAGGTGCTACCTTTCCATTGCCAGTTCTAGGTCTACAAGATTAGCTATATATATCGCAAATCATATTATATGAAACCATTTTCATGAGCTCCCCCCTAGTACTAGTGGGTTTATTTCAAGTTTCCCTATAAAAAACTGTTTGTTATTTTCAAGTTACTCTATAAAAAGACTGCTGCTTGTAATGAATTTCAAGAACTCCACCCTGTGCAAGTGGGTTTGTTGTTTCTAAGTTACTCTATGAAAAAAATACTTGTAATAAATTTCTTGAACATGAAAAAAATGGCATATGTCAAAATATGTTTCAGTACAAAGCCATGGCCCATTAAAATTCAGGGACAGTCTACAATTGACAATTTTACACTTATGTCAGCATCTGTTTTCTAAAAATAAATCCAGTTATTGAAAAAGGATACAAATTTGTTTTAAAAAATTATTTTCTATTTTTACAATTACAATTAATTATATGCTACATATATCCCAGAAATGTGGTGACTCCGCGTTACAGTAAGTATTTGTTAGGACTATAAAGGGTTAGTAAATTTTCTACAAAAGTTACTGTGGCTTCTAAAGTGTGATGTTATAAAAACGTGTAAGTCTGCGCAACAACTTTTATGTCACTTTGTTGTGAAACATGTGTTTCCAATAACGTCGTGAAAGCAACTGTTATGCGAAAATTTAAAAATTTGAGGACTCTTCCTAGGGCTTCTGCAGACATCTTCGAGTTCATTTGAAATACTACACGTCCACGTCCACTCCTGAAGGAATGGAATACCTTGTCTGGTTTAGGAATACAAACCAGATTAGACAAAAAGATTTAGGAGATTCGAATATCCTTATCACAAGACTACAATAAATCACAATAGCCATAAAATGATTCAAAGTTTTTAACATTTTATGTTTGTTGCTCTACCTTATGGTTGTATAAGGTAGAGCAACAAACATAAAATGTTTCCAAATAAAATGTTTTCCATTCATGAAAAGAATTTGTACAGAAACTTCTAAAGTTCCTATTGCTAATCAGAAATGTTCATTTTAAGTTTGATCGATTAACTTTTGAAATAAACGTAAACATGAACATACCAAATTGTCTACTTCTGCACTTTGCCGTACAGACCATTGAAACATACCACATAACATCAAGATATATGACAAACTGACAGCAGCCAGACCTGCGTCAATGTCTAAATAAAAAATGACTTTCGGTATTATATGTATGAACAATGGCAATAATAGAAAACAAAAAAATATGCAAGAAGTACAAATTTTACGTACCTATGTATGGAGCAGCAACTATTGGTGCAAATGTGGAGCAAATCGAGAAGACAACAGTCAAAAGATCCAAACGCTGGGAAAACCACCTGGAGCCTGATAGAAACATAAACCAAGCTCCTGTCTGATAATCTTGACATGCATAAAATTCGTGAAGAATTTTTTCTTGAATATCAAACGAGCGGACAGTTGTGATGCCAGCTAATGTTGCAGAAATGTGTGTGTACAATGGACTCCGAGCTGAAAATAGGTTTTAACCATAAGCTAATAAAATTTAGCTGATGAGCCGTCATATGGCAAAACAAGCTTGTCCTAGGATGTAACACAGACTGTATTTAAGTAGTAAGTTGACAACTGCTGTTTACAAGGTAATTCAAATAAAATAATTGACTGTATCGCAAAGATGACTTACAGACAGACAATTATTGTACTGTGTGAAGCAAAAATGTTTTGTAGCATTTCTTAACAAAGTTGACTTACACACAGCTTCCAATCTTCGTAATTCACGAGAACTCTTCATGTAATAACGTCTTGCATAGAAGAATATGATCATCAATGGAATGACAAGAACTGTTAGATATGGAACGCTGATACAGTTTAATATGATTATCGCCAATGTTAATAAGGAGAGCTTTAAACAAAAGAAATTAATTGCGTAAAACTTTAAAAATACAGAACGAGCCCTGTTTTTTTTCCAGACATAGTAACCTGAAAAATTAAGCAAATACTAATAAAATTTAACATTATCCTACAAGGTTGCAAAAAAACTAGAAAATTAATTTCATGACTAAATGCAGGGTCAGCATAAAACATTGGTTGTTGCCATTTTCTTTTGCGCTTTTGATAACATAACGTTTTGGTTGTAGGTCATAACATTGGCTAACCTTTTTGCCATTTTCCAAAAGTACCAACTTATACAGAAATATAAAATCTCTTTGTATTAGGCCCGTATAAACCTATATTTTTTTAGGTTCTGAAATCTTTTTTAGGCATAAATTAATCCTCATAATTGTAAATAGTAGTTCTTTGATATATCAAGGTTTTCTTGTTTCCAAAAAAGTGTTTTCCACAGCTTCTTCTGTATCCAGCCAAAAGTCACGGCATTTTTTTTTTTTGAACTCCGGAATTTTCTGCACTTGGTAGCATAGTTTAGAAGTTAAAAAAACTTTGGCCAAAAAAGCACATAGAAAATCGTATTTCTTTTTTCAAGATTGGCCCAATAAAAGCAGCTGAGTAATCTCTTTTTCATTTTGAATGTTAAAAAGAAAAAATGTTTAAGGCAAGTTAATAGTGAACACAAACTAAACCAATGAAGCTAAAATTGCAATTTCATTAAAATTGCAACTTCAAAAGCCTTAGAAAGAACCGGAAGGCCAAGAGCAGATGCACCACTTTCGCAGTGTAAGAAGTTCCTTACCTTTGAATACAAAAATCGAAAGCTTCATCACTACATAAACTATAAAAACCACTTACAGAAGCAAAATCAAAGAATGTCCATGGTAGTTCATCATCCATGAAATACACATCACGAGAAAAACGGTTTAAGATTTGACCTAAAAAAGGGAAGGGAAATAGATCAAATTCATATTTGTCGATTAATAATTTGGTTGTTTGTTTGAAAAAACATAAAAAAGCCTTTTGCTAAAATAGGAACACTTTTTAGATAGATAGATAGATAGATGTGCATATTTTACATGGCTAGCCTCACAAATATCGAGGGATATACCCTGTCTATTATTTCCAGGAGGGGCCATGGCGTAGATGGAGAGTTCTAGAGTATTTAATGCTCATTTTGAGCTACGCAGACCCAATTAGAGCCCGCGCTCTACTAGACAACTCCCGGCAACATCCAACGGCCCACACAGTGTGCCATCTTCCCAATTTCCTTCACATGGCTTGGGTTAACCCGGGGCTATGGTAACATTCACTCGCCCATGTTGAATCGCCGTCAAGAGGAATCGAACCCCGGTCTCTCGCACAGAGTACGAGAGCTATAACCACTAATCTACGGCGCCGTTAAAAATAAAAAAGGACGGGCGAAACCGTGGAAAAATCCACGGATTCGCCCGTCCTTTTTATACCGCATTGCGTGCCTCTCGCTACTTGCGCAGCTAAGCTACCATTTTGCGTGACAGACAGACGGACGGAAAGACGTATACGGGTATTAAAATACTAGTCGATAAGGCCCGTGGAAAAATCCACTTAGGCAGGATAACAGAGAAAAACAACCGTCATTTAAATTTTGATGACGTCAGCAGAGACATGTCAGAACACAAAATGTTTTTTTTCAGAAATTTGTATGCCTGTTGCCTTCATCGTATAGATCTTGAAACGCTGAGCAAGAAAATGTATAGGATCATGTACTTTTGACAAACGGTTGCAGAGATATTAGGGTTTAAAGGTTTTTTAATGACGTCATCAACCCGTCCATTCCGAAACGGATTCGGGGACCCAGGTTTGGGAAAATTACCCAAATTGGTCCTAGGTGGTCCCTAGTTACCCACGCGGTGAAAAATCATTGACGTCACCACCTCGTTTCCAAGTTATTTGGCCTCAAAGTTTTAGGTGCACTGTAATGGCTTCACTAATCTTAATTAACTTTCCTTTGACGTCAATACTATTTTATCGGTAAAGTTTGGTAAATTACAGAACAATTTTATAGGCGATGTTTTATAGAATTTGTTAAAGAAAATTTTGAAGAATGTAATCCACTTTGCAAAAGTGACAGACAGACACACTTAGCGTATTATTATAAGAGACTAGTCGATAAGGGCCGTGGAAAAATCCACTTAGGCAAAAGGAAGATGGTAAAATAGGTTGTTTTACATTTTTTGCTGACGTCAGCAGTGCAAATACAAAATAAATGAATTCAGAAGCTTGTTTTCACGTTGCCTCTATTGTGTGGAGCTTAAAACGCTGATCAAGAAAATTTATATGATCATGTGCTTTTAATGAGCGGTTAATGAGATATAAGGGTTTGAAAATTTTGCTGACGTCAGCAATGGCCTATCAGAACCTAAAAATTTTTTTTTGGAAATTTCTATACCTGTTGCTTTCATCGCATAGATCTTGAAACTCTGATCAGGAAAATGTATAGGATCATGCACTTTTGATAAACGGTTGCAGAGATATTAGGGTTTGCAGGTTTTTCGATGACGTCATCAACCCGTCCATTCCGAAACGGATTCGGGGACCCAGGTTTAGGAAAATTACCCAAATTGGTCCTAATTGGTCCCTAGTTACCCACGCGGTGAAAAATCATTGACGTCACCACCTCGTTTCCAAGTTATTTGGCCTCAAAGTTTTAGGTGCACCGTAATGGCTTCATTAATTTAATATAGGATATTGCCGTTAAAGTAGTGTTATTCTCGTCGCGCCGTAACGTCAGAAAATTTGACATATTAGAGATGCATTTTTCGGCAACATCAAAGGAAAATGAAGACATCCACTTTGCCTGTTACAGACACACATACAGACACACTTAGCGTATTATTATATAGACTAGTCGATAAGGCCCGTGGAAAAATCCACTTAGGCAGGATAACAGAGAAAAACAACCGTCATTAAAATTTTGATGACGTCAGCAGACAAATGTCAGAACACAAAATGTTTTTTTTCAGAAATGTGTATGCCTGTTGCCTTCATCGTATAGATCTTGAAAGGCTGAGCAAGAAAATGTATAGGATCGTGTACTTTTGACAAACGGTTGCAGAGATATGAGGGTTTAAAGGTTTTTTAATGACGTCATCAACCCGTCCATTCCGAAACGGATTCGGGGATCTGGCTTTGGGAAAATTACCCAAATTGATCCTAGGTGGTCCCTAGTTACCCACGCGGTGAAAAAACATTGACGTCACCACCTCGTTTCCAAGTTATTTGGCCTCAAAGTTTTAAGTGCATTGTAATGGCTTCACTAATCTTAATTAACTTTCCTTTGACGTCAATACTATTTTATCGGTAAAGTTTGGTAAATTACAGAACAATTTTATAGGCGATGTTTTACAGAATTTGTTAAAGAAGATTTTGAAGAATGTAATCCACTTTGCAAAAGTGACAGACAGACACACCTAGCGTATTATTATAAGAGACTAGTAGATTAGGCCCGTGGAAAAATCCACTTAGGCAGAAAAACAATTGAAAAGTTCTGTCATTTGAATTTTGATGACATCAGCAAATATTTCAGTATATTGAATATGCCTTTTACTAAAAAAAATAATCTGAAAATGCATAAAAAGAAAGTATATAAGTCATAATTTAACAAAAAAGTTCTTAAAATCTAACACAAAATATCAAATGTCAAATCGCATGAAATCCTCCCAACAAAACTTCAGACAAAATATGAAAAACAACGGCGTGCAAGGTGTAAAATCTAGTTAGTAGAAAGTTACAACATTGACAGTCACAACCCAGACAGTTACGACAACAATAATAATAATGTCAGAAATAACACATATCTCAAATATGTATACATCTTATTATGTGATTATGTTGAAAACCTTCAATATTTTAATCTAAAGTGTCGAAAAGAAAGGCTTGCAACAGTAAGCACAGATCTATAAAATAAGTTCTTTACGCATTTTAAACAATATCAAAAAGCCAAACTTAAACAAACACAAAACACCTAAAAACAAAAAGTTAAACTTTGAAAAATCATTTATTCGGTTGCATACCATCCTCTCCCGCAAAAATATGCACAAAATGTAAAAATTAACCGGTTAACAAAACAATTTTTTGTCTAATGATCCGTACTGACTTTACCAAACATTTTAACCTGAAATGTCGAAAAAGCAATATGCAAGGAGTAAATTTCAAATCAACAAAAATCATTATTTTGAAAACATTGTATATATAATGGTCCTTCCTCACAAAAGTTTACAATAAATGTAGAACACAAAGGTTTATGAGGAGCAAATCAAAATATAAACAAAAATCAGTTCCATTGGCATGTTCTATATTGTCTTCAGCCATAAAATCTTCCACAAAATTGATATGAAACCCATCAAATTCAACTCAGAAAAAGCAGTCATTTAAGTGCATACAAAAATACAACTTGTAGAATATCAAATTATTATTTTTAGTATATATAATTGCATATGGTCCTCCCTCACAACAGTTAAATTTTTGCACTAAATTTGCAACACAAAATACAAATTCTAAATAATTCCTATGGTTTTCCTCAAAAGTTTAATCAAAATATAAAAGATGAGAGGTGAACGACAAAATCAAAGTTTGCAGAATTTAACTATTTTGGTATATATATGTCTATTGGTATATGCCCTTTATAACAATATTTCAATCCAAAATTTGAAAAAGAAAAACAGTTTGCAACAAAATCAGTTATTCTGATGATATTGCATACACTTTTTCTCCACAAAAGTGTAAAAAAAGAATGGTTGTAGGAAATACTTCTGATTCCACAAAAATCAGTATTTGCATCTTGTACTCATTAAATATTACCCAAAATTTCAAAAAACTGTGATTTGGAACGCATCAAATTTATAAATAGAGAGGGATCAGTCATTTCGGTATGTTGTACAGAGTCCTGCCCAGTAAGAATTTAAACAAAATATAAAAAAAACACAAGTTTTTTCGGTGTTGTACTCCCTCAAAAAAGTTGAAACTTTTCTTAATTGAGACAAAATGCCATAAACAAAAACATTTTAGTCAGAACATCTAGAACAACAAAAATCACTACACTTAAGGTACCAGAATTACTACACGTTAAATAAAAATCGTTTCGTCATATTGCATGTAACCGATGTATATAAGTTTAGTTACACAAAATGTGAAAAATACATTATTTGCATACACAAATTGTGAAAAATACATTATTTGCTTAAAAACAGTCCTTAAACTCTTCTTAAATATTATGTAATACTTTTTTAAAAGTTGTTGTGGCTTGTTAATTTAAGCTTAAAATGTCAATTAAAATACGTTACAGTCACATTCTTAGCAAAGACCACTAAGATTAGCTTACATGTAAAAAGCAACATAAAACTGAAGCTAACATAAGGTAGCTACAGCAGCTAATAGCTAGTCGCCTAAATATAAACTGGAGACTTAGCTAGGTATAAAGAACATGGCTACATATTTATAAATTCCTAGCTACCTAGCTAGTTGTTGTTGGTGTGGTTGATGCTAGCTAACAAACATGTCTTGCATCAATAATATCATCAAAACTTTAAAAAACATAAACAAACCTTACAGAAACCTTTCTATACTTCATTTATATACCATGCCCATTTTTAAATGCTTTTGTAAAGATTTATTTTGAAGGCAAGAGAAGACAAATGCTTAAAAAGGACAGCCATCTTTTTTGCAAACACAATTTCCGTTACTTTGTGCTAGAACTTCATTTAACAAACCACACAAAACTCGCGGCTTTTCACGACAAAGAAGACATATTTTTTTCGGCAACATCAAAGATTTTTTTCGGCGACATCAAAGGAAAATGACGATATCATCTTTGCCTGTTACAGACACACGGAACTGGCTTATTAATATATAGACTAGTCGATAAATCCCGTGGAGTAATCCACTTAGGCAGAAGGACAATGGAAAAATAGGTTGTTTTAGTTTTTTTGCTGACGTCAGCAGTGCAAATACAAAATAAATATATTTTTTTAGAAATTTGTATACCTGTTGCATTCATCGTATAGATCTTTAAATGCTGATCAAGAAAATGTATATGATCATGTATCTTTGACAAACGGTTGCTGAGATATCAAGGTTTAAAGGTTTTTTGATGACGTCATCAAACCGTCCATTCCGAAACGGATTTGGGGACCCAGGTTTGGAAAACTTACCCAAATTGGTCCCAGGTTGTCCCTAGTTACCCACGCGGTGAAAAAACATTGACGTCACCACCTCGTTTCCAAGTTATTTGGCCTCAAAGTTTTAAGTGCATTGTAATGGCTTCACTAATCTTAATTAACTTTCCTTTGACGTCAATACTATTTTATCGGTAAAGTTATCGGTAAATTACAGAACAATTTTATAGGCGATGTTTTATAGAATTTGTTAAAGAAAATTTTGAAGAATGTAATCCACTTTGCAAAGGTGACAGACAGACACACGGAACTGCCGTATTATTATATAGACTAGTCGATAAGGCCCGTGGAAAAATCCACTTAGGCAGGATAACAGAGAAAAATAACCGTCATTTAAATTTTGATGACGTCAGCAGAGACATGTCAGAACACAAAACTTTTTTTTTCAGAAATGTGTATGCCTGTTGCCTTCATCGTATAGATCTTGAAACGCTGATCAAGAAAATGTATAGGATCGTGTATTTTTGACAAACGGTTGCAGAGATATTAGGGTTTGAAGGTTTTTTGATGACGTCATCAACCCGTCCATCCCCGAAACGGATTCAGGGACCCAGGTTTGGGAAACTTACCCAAATTGGTCAAAGGTGGTCCCTAGTTACCTACGCAGGAGATGACGTCAGTTATTTCCACCCGTTTCCAAGTTATTTAGCCTTAAATTTAAAAGTGCAATGCAATGGCTTCACTAATCTTAATATACTTTCCTTTGACGTCAATATTGCTTTAACGTCAAAGTTTGGTAATTTACAGAACGAATTTATAGACGATGTTTTATAGACTTTATCAAAGAAATTTTATCCACTTTGCAAAAGTCACAGACAGACAGAACTGGCGTATTATTATATAGATAGTCAATAAGGCCCGTGGAAAAATCCACTTAGGCAGGATAACAGAGAAAAATAACCGTCATTTAAATTTTGCTGACGTCAGCAGAGACCTGTCAGAACACCAAAAAAAATTTTTCAGAAATTTGTATGCCTGTTGCCTTCATCGTATAGATCTTGCAACGCTGATAAAAAAAATGTATAGGATCGTGTACTTTTGACAAACAGGTGCAGAGATATTAGGGTTTAAAGGTTTTTTGATGACGTCATTAACCTGTCCATTCCGAAACGGATTCCCTGACCTAGGTTTGGGAAACCTACCCAAGTTGGTCCCAGGTAGTCCCTAGTTACCCACACAGGAGATGACGTCAGTTATTTCCACCCGTTTCCAAGTTATTAAGCCTTAAATTTAAAAGTGCAATGCAATGGCTTCACTAATCTTAATATACTTTCCTTTGACGTCAATATTGCTTTAACGTCAAAGTTTGCTAATTTACAGAACAAATTTATAGGCGATGTTTTATAGATTTTATCAAAGAAATTTTATCCACTTTGCAAAAGTGACAGACAGACACACGGAACTGGCGTACTATTATATAGACTAGTCGATAAAGCCCGTGGATAAATCCACTTAGGCAGAAGGACAATGGAAAAATAGGTTGTTTTAGATTTTTTGCTGACATCAACAGTGCAGGTACAAAAAAAATTGGCCAAGTTTAGTTTATTCGTTGCCTATAACGTGTAAAGGTTAAAACGTTGATCACAATAATTTATTAGATCATATGTATTCGACAAAAGCCTAAGGAAATATAAGGTGTTAAAAATTTTGTTGACGTCAGCAATGGCCTGTCAAACACAAAAATTTATTTTTAAGAAATTTGTGTACCTATTGCCTTCATCGTATAGATCTTGAAACGCTGATCAAGAAAATGTATAGGATCGTGTACTTTTGACAAACGGTTGCAGAGATATTAGGGTTTAAAGGTTTTTTGATGACGTCATCAACCCACCCATTCCGAAACGGATTTGGGGACCCAGGTTTGGGAAACTTACCCAAATTGGTCCTAGGTGGTCCCTAGTTACCCACGCAGGAGATGACGTCAGTTATTTCCACCCGTTTCCATGTTATTAAGCCTTAAATTTAAAAGTGCTTTGCAATGGCTTCACTAATCTTAATATACTTTCCTTTGACGTCAATATTGCTTTAACGTCAAAGTTTGCTAATTTACAGAACAAATTTATAGGCGATGTTTTATAGACTTTATCAAAGAAATTTTATCCACTTTGCAAAAGTCACAGACAGACAGAACTGGCGTATTATTATATAGATAGATTAAATTGACGTGTAGATAAATTCCAAGCTCAATTTGTCTTTGGGTAATACAGTTTTTAGTGCACATTTTATTATTAAAATGTTTAAAATTTGCGACTGGTTTTATCAAGCAAAATAAAATCAGGATATCAGTCTTTAAATTACAGGTCTTTAACATGATCATTGATAAAAAAATATAAAGAAAACAATGATTACTTTTTACAAGCATTTAACTGCCATGAATATATTAGGAACTTACCTACTGGATTAGTATCGAAGAAGTATATAGGTGTTTTTAAAACTGCTTTAAACATCAAGTTATGTAACTTTCGACTGCACTTGACAAGTGTGGCATAAAAATATGTTGTGCGGAAGAAAACCATCAGAACGCAGGCAGCAACGAGGGAGGCGAAGACATATACATTAATGTCTGGATCACTCTTAACATAAAACTTGGCAGTAATTGTGACATTTCCATTGCGCTGTTCTTCACCACTTGCCCTATAAATATAAAAAGATCAATTTATAACCTTATATTCTAAAAAAAAACAAAAATTTACGCATCTTCATTTACTTTAAAATACCCCATGAGTCACTTTTTGCAGAGTATCAATTTGGCGAATAAACCAAACATAAAAATATTCATGCTAATTAGCAAAATAAAATTTTAAACCTCGAAAAATTAAAATCAATAACCACTGTTCACTTTGTTTGCCTATTCCTAGGTACAATCCCAGGAAAACTCAAGAATGGAGACAAATGTTTAAGTTGCGCTAAGAAAAAAATATGGACACAACAAAATGAGTAACTGCGAAACCACAATGTGCAGTGGACCCTTGAATATTTCTATCTTGAACTTATTAGGTCTTTTCTTCACAAACTATTAGAACTGGGTAGATAAGCCGTTGGTAATTTTCATTGAGCGGAGATGGTGTAGTGGTAGCGCATTCGACTTGTTCTCATAAGGTTTTGAGTTCCAGCGCCCACTCCGGCACATTTTAAATGTAATGTTGTCAGCCCATTTTGTGCCATCTTCTAACCGCTAAACGGCTTGTGTGGCAGGCAAGCAAGTTAGAGCAATGCTATACGTATCTCTGGCAGTAATGTACATGGTTACAGTGGGAGGGGAGGAACAACCAACCGTTAGGATAGAACCCCCAACGACTTTAAAACTTCTTGTTACTTACATACTCCCACATGTTTCAGCTTTTAATGATTTAGGCTGAATAATTATGGGTATCAAAAGATTCAAGGCTGGCAAACGTTAAGCCTTAACAAACATCTTTCACCTCCTTTTGACACTTGTTCTCAGTAGATATTTAATAAAATGAACGCTAAAATTCTAAATTTCCGTAATTAAAATTGAACTTTTTTTCTATATTGGTTTTTAAAATTTTTAAAAACTGTTTTGTTTATAATTAAAAAAAACCCAGAAAAATAAGGCGCGCATATTTCCATTTAAGTATTTTTACCTTTCAAACAACTATCTGTAAAACATAACAAACAAACACAAGCCAAAAAACAACAAGACGACAAATGGCCAGTGATGACAAAAATAAACTACTGGATCGACGCTGCAGTTACATTCAAATCTTTATTATTTATTTAAAATTCTTAACTAACATAAAGGATCTACTTAAAAAAACTTTTTTTTTTGTAATTTAGTTAATATGTTATGAAATAAAAACAACTGGTCATTTTTATTGAGTATCTATTATTTCTGGCAGTAATTTCATACATCTTCAACAAATGAATTTTAGGGTGAAACATAACAGGGTGACCACTAATAAAGTGAGAACAAAAGTAAGGATATTAAGGAGAATTAAGGAGACAATTGACATTTTTTAAGGATATTTTGCTGCGAACGAGAATAAAAATATAAAAAAATAAGGATAATTAAGGAGAAAACCAATTTTAGTTCTCTATCTTTAATGTTACATACTATGTTCTATAAAATTATACATATTATACAATGTAAATTATCCCCTGAAAGAGAAATATGTCTTATTTTATCGGTAATGAAAAATCCATGAACACATTTCCAAAAAGGCTACGATCAGAAAAAATAAGAAATAAGGAGAAATTAAGGAGATAGCTAAAATTGCAATTTTTTAAGTATACTTAAGTACTTTTAAGGAGATTTTCTTTTTCTAAGGTTATTTAAGGAATTTAAGGAGGAGTGGTCACCCTGTAATAAATACAACGTAAAGTTTGTAAGAGAAAGCATCAAAAAATCTTACCATTCAGCAAGATAGTAATCAGTGAGAGTCAACATCACCTGAAAACAATAAAAGATGGATAGACATCTAAATCTCTCATTTTAGGGAGAGGAGAACCATTCTTTTAAAAATATATTAACAGCTATGAAAGTCTAAATTGAAAGAAAGTTGATCATCTATTTTGTGTGCTACTTTGGAGAAGATAATGTGCAGTATGTTTTTTTTAGCTCAAAAATGCAGTGGTAACATTTTCTGAAGTAAAATCATCAAAAAGGGCCAGTTTTAAATTGTTGATTTTTTAAATGAAAGGAAATAGAACCACAATGTGTACCAAAAACAATAAAAAAATAACGTAAATTTAAACATGATTTAAACAAAAATAATGATATTATTACGGGTAGACTGGCAAACAGCAATTTCTGATGGGTAATTTACTGATGAATGGGAAATGAGAGAAAATATCAGAAATATGCTGTTTTAGTAGAAAATCAACAAACGTACTAAATCTGACTGTACTTTGTCACGTAAAACAGATAATCGTCTTGGCTTTAAATGGAAGAATTAATCACATGAAAAAAAGGATTGAATAATTTATATGTCGAAAACATTGTGGCGCTTTATCTCCAAATTTATGAACACACCAACAATGACATTAAAATATTTAGAATATATTTCGATTTGTTTGTAAATTACTTCAGCTAAAATATAAAGTTAAATTATTAAACAGTAAAAAATGAGTTAAACAATAAACATTTTTATTAGGTTATTTTTAAGTAGGTTATGTGTGATTTGGTGGTATACGGGAATTTTGATGCTGTATGTATGTATATTTATTAAATTTATAATTGCAATTCTACAAAAAGAGTCTCGACGAACCTGACCAGCCACCAAAGATAAAATTAATGCTAATGTTGCAATCCACCCAACACCTTGTATGAAGTACTGCCAGTACAATTTGGCTGGGATGGCACCACGATTTCTGTTTTCTTCTTCCTCTGTCTCTTCCTCAATTTCATAGTTCATATGAAAACTCTATAAGGATACATCATTATTACCAAGAAAAAAATCTTAATAGATTCAATTAAAAAGGAGGTTTGCATAACAATTTACTATGGACTTTCCAAGGCAAGCGTATAATGAAGCACTTTAATGCCCGATGTTTCTTACACAAATATTTGCCCTAGCTTCAAATTAAAAAAGTGTAATATCTTAAACACATGTCTGGCATCTAGACTCTATATTGTACTTGTACTATATTGTGGTTGAAAAAATGATAGACCAATTCAATCACGTTTTTAAAGGCAAAGTCCAGAGGTAGACCAAGAAAGACTTGGCAGGAGGTATACAAGGACACACTTGATGAAGAGAATTAAGGTTAGATCTTACACAGTCTTGATCAGACTAAGAGAAGGTTATTAATATAGCCTTTCAACCTATGCTAGCATAAAAAAAAGAAATTAAGCCGAGAATGATGATGATGACGATGACGATGATGATGATTAACTTAAGAAGGCGTTTCACTTTAAGCTGCGATCCACATAAAAACATTTACATTTAATGACTGAACTGATCCTTGCAGGCCTTTATTTTTCTCTCCAATATCCAAAGTTATTCCTGAAAGGGCGTCCTTTTGTCCACCGATATGCTCATACTGCATTGGATCTTCTGTTTCTATTGCTGAATCGTGATCCCACCTCTTCTCTTGTGATTCTGGATGAAGAATACTAATTAAGTTCACACCTTTCTGGGACAACTCGTGTAAAGAACCTGCTACTGTACTGGAGTCCTAAATATAAGAAACATTGCAGGTACATATGGGAGTAGTGTAGCTACCTAAAATTTTGATACTATATGGTTTATATTTATAGTGTGTCTATTAGTGGCAGCTTCTATGTCATTTAGTACACGTTACCTATTCAATATTGAAAAAAAAAGCATTTTACACATACATGCAAAACACTTGATCACATGCAGGGTGTAAATTAGAAATCTACAATAACTGCTGTTAAATCCCAAATGAAACAAGGCGATTTGAGGTATTAATAAAATCCTATATCTTCACAGCTTGTATGAAACGAGTTAAGTCCCATATATAGTTAGGAAATTTAGGATGAATTTCCATTTGGAAAAAGCCGTTTAAACTGTTGCAGAAAACACTTGTTTACACCCTGTTCGCAATTTAGAACATTAGACAACAAGTAAAGAAAAACATTTACGAATATGTTACAATTTGTCACAAGAAATTTAAAAGGGTCAATTTTTTTAGTTGTTTTATTTTCCAACTTTGGTGTAATTTTGATACTGCCAAACATTATATAGTTATTTTATACGACTTAAATATTATTAACTGTTTTTGTGGGTAACGTCAAATCACGTGCCTTAGTTATGCTCCCTTCTTCATGCATAAGGGAGAAAGAGAAAGAATTCTTAATCATTATACATTAAAATTATAAGAATAGTATTATTATTACGTGTTTTTCGATACAAAACGGTGGGCTGTTTAACCTTTGGATTATGGATTTAAGTAAATATATTTAAGTAAATATATTCTAGATTATTATTATTATCATTATTATTATTATTATTATTATTATTACTATTATTTACCCAGGAAGGCTTTGTCAATTCCTAATAGTACTTTTTGACAATTAGAGTGCTGCAAAGTGGGTCCTAGCGCATTTAAAGTTATCATTTGAGCTACAAAAGCAGTACAAGCACAGCAATCACTTAAATATACAAAGATACCAATGTATCACTTTATAATTTTATAGTCTTTGGCATGACTTACCCAAGACTTGAACCATAAAACTACACTCTGGAGGCAAACGCCCCACCCCATATTTTAAATTGTAACAAGCAGGACAAATTACAACAAAGACAGTCATTGATCTCATGTGTTTTCTTACCTCTTTCAAGCAAACAATATCAGTCGCGTGTTCCAAATACTGAATTTGATGGGTGGCAAGAATAACAACTTTATTCCGAAGCAAACCTTTAATGCACCTGATCAAAAAAAATATTTTAAAAATAATCTTTATAAATTTAAGTTAAAAATATCATTCCTTAAGAATATCCTTAGAAACAACTTTGATTGTTTTAAAATGTATTTTTAAAGAAAATCTGAACAAATAGGATTTTTTTTAGAGAAGAAGAAAGGCTAAACAAAACACACATTCCTGTGATTGTGTGAAATATTGAAGGTTCCATTAAGTTAATGTTTGTATTTACTTATCTTTTACTTACTTTTCAAAAATATGTTTTCCGACTTTCGTATCAACTGCACTTAACGGATCATCCAATAGATAGATATCAGCATCAGCATAAACCGCCCTAAATGTTTGTGAGAAATTAAATCAGCACTTTTTTATTAAAATAAAAGAACATGAGAAAATAACTTTAAAACATCTAAAATCTTTCATTCTATTCTGACCATTTTTTTGCTGCTATAAACGTCTAATTATGTCCCATATCATAGACAGACATACCTTGCTAAACTAATTCTGGCTTTTTGACCACCACTTAAAGACACACCTCGCTCGCCAACTAAGGTTAAGTCTCCTTTCGCAAATGATTCTAGGTCCTGTAAAAATAAAAAATAAATTTAGGTTAACATTTCATTAAAGAAAATAATGTTAAACGAGTCTATTGCTTGCGCTGAATCACTGCTTTTGTAATAACTGTGAATCCAACAACCAATCACATATTTAGACTTATTACACAATAGGTAAGTTTTGCAGTAAGCTTCACACCCTCCCTAAATTCAAAGAAATTTACATTTGCCTGCTTTCCTTCTGCTTTTATAAAAAAATAGACAAGCATTTTAAATCTGAGAATTTTTATGGCATTAGTTATATCAGCACATGTGTGTATAACGCTATGTGAACCAAGAACTATAGACTGCTACAGACACTAGAAATGGGATAAATTACGGATTTATCACAGGCTACTGATAACTCTGAAAATATGCAGTAATAAATTTCAAAAGCATTAATAATAAGCAAATGTAAATTTCCCAAATATACCAAAAAAATAGTAAAACTTTAAGCCAGAAACTAATAGAAGGGCAAAGAAAAGATCTGTAACCTGTTTCAAAGCGCATGCTGTTATTGTTTTCTCATATCGCTTCTTATCAAATACTTGTCCAAACAAAATATTGCTTCGAAGTGTGCCTGAAAATATCCATGATTGTTGTGCAGCATATCCTATGGATCCATTTTTTACGATGTTTCCTTTTTTGACATGAAGTTCGTTCATTGCTGCCATTAAGATGGATGACTAAATACAACAAAGCCATTAAACTAAAGAAACATATTTGAACATCTCATTTGGCTAAATATTTCTTTATAACAGAATATATTTTAAGAAATTAGGCGAGTTTTTTACACACAGTTTTTCTTTCGTGGAAACCTCTTATGCTTCAATTTTGATGCAGCAATATAAATGAAAATTTCCTGTGTCCGTGACATGGGGAAAATTGCGCTTTCACAAAACTCCATCAGCACATGCCTAGCATTTGTCACAGTTAGCTTGTTTAATTACCATGGCAAATGAGAATTTATTAACCAATCAGGCTTCAAATTATAATACCAAAACGAGGCTTGGAATTTAAATTGAAAAGAAAGTTGATGAAACGGATAATTTTTGGTAAAAATAAATGTTGTATTTGTTTTGTGTGGTTTTATTTTTTGTAATAGTGTGAATTACATTCTTCCGTACGAAACGAATAAACGTTTTTTATTCCTCCTATTAAAACGCCTCAAACAAATAATGGTGAATTTTTTTTGAACAATCTCAAAAATCATTATTATAGGAAGATACATTAAAAGAATGATAATTATTGATTTAATTTTCAAGATCATGTAAACAATTGGAATTGTAAATGTGAACAAAAGCAAACATATTTTTCAGGAGGAAAATTTCAGATTTAGTGCAATTACGGATTCTGGTGAAGTCTGGTTGGTACTGATTCAAAATAACTTGCAATGATTATATTACGAAAAAGAACAACCTAATTTAGTAGCATGACAAACACACAAAAAACACAAAAAGGCTAAACAAGACAAAACAAAAAGTGGATGGATGAACCTGCAGATATCCACAGGTGAATGACTAGTCTATAATAATTTGTCTTTACCTTTCCAGCACCAACAGGTCCAACAATCATCACTAAACAATTCTGAAAGTAGCAAAAAAAATTTATCACATTTATTTCATGTCCAACATGCAAGATCCTGAAAATCTAAATTTAAAAAGGATCAGACTCGCCAAATTGGCTCTCCTAAAAAAATTTTGATTCTTGTCTGCTGTCAGGTGGTCCTAATTTTGTATAAAAACTAGCCGCAACATGATTAAACTTTTTGCAACTCTATAAATGATTTCAATGAATTAAAGCTTATCAAAGGATACAGTGTAAAAACAAAACTTGTTATGCAATACAGAGATTTTTTTAAAACAATCTACAGTATTTTTTTAAAATCAGTGATCATTTCTTTGTTTTTTTGCCTAAGTGCACTTTCCTACAGGCTTGACAACTAGTTTTTACTACACATTTGAGCATGAAAAACTAATAAATGACAGGATCACACGTTTGGATCTCTGCCAATGACTCGGATAGAGATATTACCGCTTCACTGCATAATAACCGTATTATAGAACTATCTCAAACGATTGTGAAATTGTTAAATCGCAAAAATGGTTGGTGATCTTTACCCCTTCTACATTCACTTCTAAAATACCCCACATCTTTTAGTCTCTGGTTTTTGTTAGACCAGAATGTCTTACAGAACAACCAACTATTAAACATATGCTAACGTATGCTAACCTTTGAATCTGCTTTAAAAGATAAATCACATATTACATCTTCTAAATCCTGAAATAAAGTGGACTGAGTAAGGTCATGTGCTAAAAATATGCCAATGAAAATTTTAAATTCTAACCACTCACATTATTCCAAGCTGCAGTTACATTTTCAAAATGTATTAAAGCTTTTGTTTTTGATGGTGTCTCAGGGTAAGTTTGTGTTGCGGTAGTGGATTTAATCTGGGTTTGTTCTTTCTCAAGTAAAAAAGCCTAAAAGAACATCCTATATAACACTGGTGCATATACGTAACTTGATGAAGACCCTGTTAAACACAAACAAAAATTTACGGCTAAACAAGACTTTAGATTACATTTGAGATTTTATTAAAACTGGCTGGTACACAAAATATAAGAAAAAACAGTAAATGGTGTGTTGTATTTGGGTTCTTAGTGGCTATACTGAGCATTCTATAATGAATGCAAATTTTTAAATTATGCCATACTTTCTTAAAAGTGATGATTTCTTACCTTTGTGTATTTATTTATAGTGAAGAAAAAAAGAGAAAAAAGAAAATATGAAATATACTTTACCTGAATTCTCTTGCAGCTTACGTAAGCTTCTGTTAGCGTCTGTATCCCCATTGGGAAAAATAATACAACACTTAAACGGATCGTGAAGAATATACTTAAAACTAGGAACACCTTTGCCAGTGTAATGCCACTTCCATATATATAAAACAACGAAAAAGTTGCTAATGAAACCAAGTACGGACTGACAGAGAACATGGTGTTATTGAGAGAACGAGCGATAGCAGTTTTCAAAACACGATTGCTCTCATCACTGAAAGAAACAAAAAACAAAATTAAATGATGGCAAAAAAAAAACACATTATTATCAGAAAACTTATTTGTACCGTCGCACTTTGTTGACCATTTCAGCAAATGAATCTTCCCATGTATACATTTTCGTAACTTGCATTGATGAGATGACTTCATTCATGATGTTAACACGCTGATCTGTCTTAGCTACTGTTTTCGACCTGCAAATAAATATATAACTTTCACAAAAGTGGAAACGATTTTTAAACTTTATATTAATTTAAATGTTATTAAACAATGTTAAGGCATGCACAGTCATAACCCAGTGCACCAAAAGATAACCCAGAGCACCACAGAAACAAGTAAAGTGTTTTGTGTTGAAAATAATATTTTGCTTTATGATTGTGCATGCTAATACCCGAACAACAGTTATGTATTACAAGGGCAGCAGCACTTTTCTAAAGTTCAATTACCAACCACATGAAGATTGGAAATTACTAAAAATTGTTCAAACTCTTTAATTTAGACAAATTTTATGCCATTACCAAAACTGAGAAAATTTTTTAAGAAATCCTAAACTTTCATTATTCTTGATGTTTAAATCTATTTCTATCCCCCCCCCCTCACCCCTTTGAAAGCTTAAAGGAATCCCAAGGTACTTTTACAAGTTGGACTCATCTGAAAGATTTGCATGAGAAATGCTAAATGATACATTTACTTTTTGTTAAAACTTCATGTAAATCCAGATATTGCTTTTTAAATATTTATTTTTTTTGTCGCCCGACCGCCATTTTGGTTATCTTCAACCTTCTTCTTTGTTAAAAATTTTCATTCTAGCTCCAGTGTTTTTTAGTGGCACATGACCCTGTTACGTATTATTTCGGCAGCGCTTTAATTATTACTGACTGCATAGCCAGAAGATATACCTTCGCGCGGCAAAGTGAAACGAAAGCTCTCTACGAACATTTATTTTTTTAAAAAAATTAAATTAATTCTACATATGTTCTTACATAGCTGAGCAAACAAACGAAAAATTAAATATGCATAGTTTTTATTTCAAAGGACTTTTTATTTGAGACGCAAGTTGTGCATGATTTTTATTTCAAAGGACTTTTATTTGAGACGCAGGTTGTGAAAGTTACTGATTATTTAGCATGTCACACGTTTGTGTATGGTTTTTATTTCAAAAGGATATATTTTGGAAGGCAAATAAAATATCAAGGTGTGACTATAAGCCCATAAAAAGTTATGGAAAAAGTTGAAGAGGGAAGGGAGAGGGGGCTGAATCACCCCTCCCACTCCAGCACAAATAGGATTAAGGGCGGTAACAACCTTTGTAATTTGATACGGCACTCGACATTTATTATTATTAACAATTTCTTTTACATTGACGTGTAAAAAAAAATAAAAAATTCTAGCTTCTTGGGAAAAGTCGCTAATTAAAGTCAATGAAGAAGGCAATTAATTTAGTTAATTTGACTTCTTTGCTTTGCATACCATCATCCTGAAATAAAGGATGGTTAGACTATAGCTTTTATTTTTGAGATCCTATTTATTGCAAGGAAGTGGTATGCCAGAAAATTCGGGAAAAAACAAAACAACAAAAAACAAACCGCAAAATGCTATAAATACTAAATAAAAGTCTGCCTGTCAAATAAAACCTAATCCATTAATATACGGTTTGCACAACCTACAAGGGCAACTTTCTGGATTCCATTTCTTAATTTTTGACTTAAACTCTTGTAATGTTTCAGATGTTTTTATATTTGATGGTATCATCTGCCACAATTTTGGCGCGAAATTTGAGATAGTTTCAGTGCCATAAGTAGACGTTTTTGCTGTGCGATAGCAAAGTTCTCTTTCATTTCTCAAATTATAAGTGCTACTACGGAACAGAAAAATATCACTTATTATATCAGGTGAGAGTTTGTTTTTAGCTTTATATATTTCTATAGCTAGTGTTTCAAGATTTTTTTCGTGTATCGTTTTTGATTTATCTCTATGTAACAGTTCCTTAAATGTTGATGTATGGTCACAATAGATTATTCGAAGTGCTCTTACATGCAGATTATTAATTCTGTTATTTAAGGACAGTAACTGAATTGAGAGGTAACAAAAGCCTTCATAATAACTCTTCTTTTTTGAGTATCCATGTAAGGTGTAATTACCGACATACTTTCAAAACAAGTACATTCACGTTGGCAATTATTTGACGTGCTAAAATCGCACATAAAAAGTCCCTAGGCATTGTGCAATAAGACGTGTAAAAAATAGCTGGTTCAGTTGCCTTCTACGTTAATGCACAAAACAGTTAGTTTTTGCGCTTCAACTGCATCATTAAAAACAGTTTGTCACCAATGTAGTTTGATTAAATCATTGCAGAAAAGGCTAAGCCGTTTTTTCTGCGTTGAACTTTAATATTTACACAATTAATCATTATTTTATTTCTTATTTTTCTCTGCTTTTCTCCGGCAAAAATAATATTCTTTATTTAGGAGGTGGCTAAAACATTTTTTGTGTTTTGTTAAGTTTAAAAATTTAGAAGCTGCCACAGTATTCAAATAAGTGCGAATATAGCTATATATATGGACGCTAAAAATGGCGAATTATGTGGGTTTGTCTAATTAAGAAGGTGCAGAGCAGTGTTGACGAAGACAGGATACCTGTCTCTCTTTTCTCCTCTTGCGCTTCGATGTCTGTCCTGCTTTTGTAACCCTGCTTATTTCAGCGTGCTATCGCAAAAGGGAAAAATGATGAGTTTCGTTTACTAGACTACGTTGATGTTTGCGCTTCATAGTGGAAAGATAACATAAAACAAACTTTAATTGGACAGTAATTTCTGCCTCTTTCTGTATCGTGGGATGAATTAAAGTAGTATTCTTTTCTGTTGATTTTTTAATATTTTTTTAATAAAAAATATATCCATCTATTGAGTAACTTAGGCAACCTTGTCCCAGAGGATTGTTGAGAACAAGGTTGGCAATACTCACTTGAGCATCATACCCTGTAATTTTTACAAACTGTTTGTGGAAATAAATTCTTTTAAATTTAAAATAAAAGAAATCATGCACACACCTGCTGCTAATATATTATTTTTTTGTTTTATTGCTTAGACGGCTATATTATGTTGAATTATTTTTTAAAAAAAACAATCATTAGTACAGAGATCGATGTGGAAAGTATGTCGAATTTTTTTAACTTTGTTGCAACAGTTATTAATTGTTTTTTGGCTATGAAAGTCATTAATAATAGCGAGTGAAAGTCATTAATTTGTGAGTGGTACTGAAATACTATGTAATAGGGTCACGTTCCACTAGAAAGGACTGGAGCTAGCCTGAAATTTTTAACGAACAAGAAGATCGAAGCAGCCATCAAGGCGGCAAGAAAAACAACTATTGAAAAAACGATAACTGGGGTTACATGAACTTTTAATAAAAAGTGAATATGTCATTGGGAATTTCTTATAAAAATCTTTCAGGTAAGTCCAACTTGTAAAAGTACCTCGGGATCCCTTTAATGGTACTTATTTCTCAGCTCCATGGAATACTGCTGTTAGGATCACGTTAGAACATTCCTTCTTATACATTTACTTTGTGGGAAAAAAAGGAACCTAAAATGAAATTGATTGAAGGTTCCTTCGTTAATCACAACTCTAAGCATAACTCTGTGTATGTCTTATTTTTGACAAACAAGTTAATTATATGTATCACAAATGTCGATCCTAAAATGTAACATAAACCTGCAAACAAATATCTTAATGTTGACATAAACAAAAAAAAACAATTTGTTTGACATTGAAGAAATAATAAATACTAAAATTTCTTGGCATAATTTGTACCTCATGTATGCAAAAAACTTCCCAAACCACATCTGAATAGGAACTGTGATAATCAACACACCAATGCCAGCAAGACAAGATGGACCTATCTCCCTCCATAATATAACAACTCCAACTATTAGCAGTATAGGTGAAATCCACAAAAAATTCGAAAATTTGAATGCCTAGAAATATGAAATATTGAAGCACTAGTGAGTTTTGGCACTATATACCACATTGACAACATGTCATGGATCTGGTCATTTAATTTATGCAATAACATGTCCACACCAAGCATTAACTGCAAATCTTCTTTATTCAGGGGTGCCGTTGGAGATTTAAATTTTTGTTAAGGAATTTAAACAACAAAGTTCTGACTATAAAATTGGTTTATTTTGCAATAAAACGCCCTTGAGCATTGCTACATGTCGAAATAAAAAGCTGACAAGCTGACATTTTTCTAATAAACTTAAGATTTGCTACATGCATATGGCTGTTGAACATATAGTGGGTAGGAGATGAGATAATAATAATTTCTGATTTCAAATTCAACCCACTGGTATCCAACCTGTTGAGTTGTACAACAAAAATTAAATTGGAAAATTTATCAGACACAAAATGTCTTTTCTAGTGCATAATTGGAAAAAGGTAATAATAGCAGACTGAAATGTAGTAACAAGGGGAGGGGGGTATTTTGTAAAGTAGCCAACTGAATTGTCTGGAATACTTTAAGCAAGTGGCAAATATGGTTTATGGTCACATCACTTAGAATAATATTTACATCACAGACACATTTTTTTAAATCTAAAATACCAAACCTCTTGAACTTTATGTACATCAGATGAGATTAATGTCACTATATGACCAGATGTTATTTTGGCCAAGGAATGATTACTTAGGCGAAGAACCTAAAAAGAGAAATTACACAAAATTAAAAACAGCATACACTTTAATAATAACAAACCAAGAAAAGCTAAGATTGAAAAGATTGTTAAAACTCAAGTGGTGGAAAACAAAGATAAAGCAAAAATACCTATAAACGTTATGTTATTTTTAAGTTTTATAATTTTGTTATACCTTTTTATATTGGCAAAAAGAATAAGCAATAACAAATTTATACATTACACTTGAAAAAAGGATTCTAAAATAAAGAAAGCACATGTTACAGAAATTAACCAAAATCTGATTGATTTCGTCATTAAAAAACCTTGAACTCAAAAATCTTCTTTACCTTTGATGTCACAAGGGTATGATGTTAATAAATCATACTCATCAGCTTTACACAATAGAGGAGAAGTTTAAAACTGTTTATCACGTTTACAACAGAAAAGCAATATTTCTTACCTTTTTATAGATCATACCAATACAAGCAGTCTTCAGTCGAGTACCAGTTTTTTCCAGAGCAAGAAATGACTGGTGATGTAATGACCAACACACAACTAAACAAGCTGAAAGTGAACCTGCCCAAAAATATACTGAATTGTCTTTACCAAAATCAGAATGTGAGAAGTTTCGTACAAGTTGTTGTAGAAAAACTGTCTCACATACCTTTAATAACGCCTAAAAAATAAATTAAACCTGAGTCAATGGTTCAGCAACATTTTTCAAAATATTGTAAAATATTATAAAATGCTTTTCCCAATTATATTGAAAAACTTGACGTATTTTTGCTAATTTATTTTTTGTTTGTTTACTTTAATTACAATAAAACCGCCAAAACCTATTTTTATAAACAAAAGAAATTGCTTTAATATGAAATTGAATTAAAAAAATATTGCAGCATGTTGTGGATATTTGCGACATAATTTTTTATCAATATATTACTAACCCAATATTCAATATTCGAAGTTACCCAAAATAAACAGTTATTATATAGATTATTATCTGGGTACTGCATTTTACGAGAAAAAATATAACATTTTAAGCAGGATGTAGAAACCATGTCTTTATAGAAACTATTCCCATATGGAACATACATTCGAATTAAACATATATATTTTTTTAATCGAATAACATAAAAAGTAAGTTTCACTTCTGTTTCGCGTTTTGCTTACTTTCCTCCGTGTTTATTTACATTTAATACTACCATACTTAAACTTTAAACACAGTTGCTATGGTAGCGGGCAATACCGTGGAATATTGCCCGCTATAAGTTCTAACCAATCACATTGCGTGATTTTTGAATATATTGATGCTGCCCTTTTACCCGGGTAATAAAAGCTGTTTTCGATTCGATCAACATATTGTGACAACATTTTGTAGCATTAATTATGCATTTTATCATTAAAGTAAAACATACAAATCATAGCTCTCTCAAAAACCATTTTTAAGATTGTTTGCTTCAGGAGGGATTTATCAGTTTAGTATTTTTTTCCATGTTGTTTTCAATCTGATCAAAATAATAACATTTTTCTTCTTACTGGTGATAAGAATACTAGCATCACCATATTGAATAAAACTGATTATACTGATAAGGTTTAAAGTAGTGTTCTGAAATACCGAAATAATTACAATCCTTTCAATCGTTTCTGTATAGCCATTTCAAGGACAGACCAGAATATGACCCGTAAGTTTGAACACTTTGATAATATAAATCTGAATCAACTTAAGATCAGACCTATTATTGATCAGACAGGGACTTGGTAAGCTTGGTAAGCTGGTAAGGTAATTAAGGTATTTACAATCTCTTAACATGAACAAATTTGTTATTTCGGATACTCAATGTTTTCCTGCTCTCCTGGACAATGTTGAATTTATTAGATGATGAAGAAGGCGTCAGTTATGACGTCGATTCTTTATTCAGGAGTATCCCAATTGATGAGATTGTTAAAATTATTTGTGATGAGATTTATATTCATGGAAAATTAGAAGCAATGTGCGATAGATCAATATAAGAGAAACTTCTTTTCAAATTAACGAAAGAATGCACTTTTACAGCTAACAATAAGTTATACAAGAAAAACGATGGTGTATATATGTGTTCCTCTGTTAGTGGTTTTAGCAGCTTGTTTCATGAACAAAAGGGTGTACTTATTACAATAAAACTAAGAATTCACAAGAGATTTGTGGATGACACTTAAATCAGAAAAAAGAGAAATTTTTCAGATACAGACGCAAGGTATACATAAAGGGTATACATGAAGGGTATGCACTAAAGTGTAAGCAAGAAAGCAGATAGAACACAAAACTTTAAATGAATGATTCACTGAATTCATTTATTAAACATTAATACATAATTTATAATCACAGTTTATTGAATAAAAGACCTCTCTAGAATTAAGTCAGTGCTTTGTTATAGTTTTCATTTAAATTTCAAAAAATACTACACTAATATTCACATCCCACACCTTAAAAAGTATTCTGGCATGAATGTGAAAAAAAGAAAGTAAAAAAACTATTTTATTGAACTTTCCACTTCATGTTATGATATAAATATTAACCATATGAAAAAACTCAATTTCAATATTATTATGTACTATATGTACTTTTTTAATCCTGACAAGCTGCAAATTAAAAAGCTTTAGATAACTTCTAATGTAAAATAATATGAAAACTAAATGTTCATTAAAATTAAATGAAGCTGTAGTATATATAAAAAAGACCAAATCAACAATTATTCATCACGAAGGTGGAAGGAGTTGTGGTGATAGCCATGAAGATCTATCAGATAATGTTTCTGAATTTTATCATCTTTATATTTTTTCACATTCAGTGTTTACAAAGCAAGTCTGTCACAACTTTTCAATTACTTGTATGGAAAAATAATCCACCCTACCATATACCAATGAAATACCGTACTAACAAACAAATAGAAGGCATACTCAAAAATCATTTCACAAATTTTGCAAGGGTATGCAGACATGAATTCAAAGTCATAGTAAATAAAACAGCAATTGACAACTACAGCCTGCTCATTGAACTTATTAAAACAAAAAATACCGCTGAAGTTGAGGCAAACTATTCAAAAAAAGCAAATGAAATACTAGTCATTGGGGCATCCTCTTATGCAGTGCAAAACAAAGTCAACAAAAACTACACTGTTGAGACGTTGATAACTTCTGGTGGAATGGCCATTATCGTACCAAACCATGATGTACTGCTTTTGTTAAGAATATTTCCTGCCATGCGCAATTGTTTTTCAATGTTTTACTTTGCAACCATGTCTTCCATAATCATTGCCTCAATTGTTTGGATTCTGGAACATAAAACTAATGACGAGTTTCCAAAATCATTTGGGAAAGGAATGATTGCAAGCACTTGGTTTTGCTATGTAACCATGACTACTGTTGGCTATGGAGAAAAAGTACCAAAACGGTGGGCCACACAGATATTATGTACGTGTTGGATGGGTTTTGGATTGATAATAGTTGCTATGGTAACTACAACAGTAATGGAGGAGGTTGGAAAAACAGTGGACATGCAAGGAAAGTCAGTGGCAGTTTTGCGAAATTCTGCTGAGAATGCGTACGCTAAGAGGCACTATGCTGCCATACCCAAGCAATATACAAGCTACGAAGAAGTTTTAGAGGCTGTTGAAAACAAAGATGTGGCAGCTGCATTAGTTGACAAAAATGTTGCAGGATTTTTTTTCAGTAATAACTTTTCAAAAAAGTATGAATTAAAAATTCAACAGGAGCTTAAATTGGAAATTCCAATCAAGGTTTTTATTTTGAATAGCAACCAGAAAAAACAAACAAACAGGAATTGCATTTGTAACGATAAATTAGAGCATTCAAGTGACCGCTGTAAAAACAAGCAGTTTATTAATAAAGAAGAAGAATTTAGTATTGTAACAAACAAGCACATCATTCCAATAAAAGTGACACCGTACTATGTTCGGGAAATAAAAGATATGTTAAACAATGCAGATTATGGAATGCTGAGATATTTGACAATAACTGCTTCTTTTTTAGTTATGTTGGGCATAATAACAGAAATACACAATGCATTTGACAGAAAAAATAAGAAGAAAAGTAAAAGTACTGACACAAATAATTCCGAAGATACTTACAAGCATGCAGTTAGGCAAAAATTAAAAGTTCAATTTAACGAAATCCTGAACAACTTGGATAAATTTTAACCTTTTAAGAGTTGCTGGTATTATCATAAAATGGTAGCTAATTACAATTTTTTTTACATTTTGCTGCTTTTTCTACCAAAGGATGTGTACAAAGTTCCGGAAAATAGCATCACTACAGAAGGGGTTTTAGCAATGGGGTAGGGATTGGATAAACAACACCATCCCTCCTTCCAGCCGTAGATAAACAAAACTGCTAAGCTTTGGTCAGGCAACTTACTTTGACCATTTCAAGAAATGACCACAGAGAGTCATTTCTAAAAAATGAAAGCCATGATTGCAAATGTATTTTAATTTTTTTTGTAGATAATTTTAATGTTTAAGGCACGCAATAATTCTGTTGTAAATATTATGGAGTCGGCAACACAGGAAGTATATATATACAATTCCTCACTATTACAGTACTGACACTGGATGCTCATTGTCCAAATATTGCAGGCACAACTGTAATCCTGTTACAGTAGTAAATAGTAAATAATATAATTATTTAGCATTTTGAAGGATGAGATCTATCACACTATACACAATCATGTTACGGATTAAAAATAAAAAAGAGGTATTAGTATTTTTTGCATGCATGGATTTAAGCTAACATATCCCCACAACATTATAGAACATATTGGGGGGGGGGGGGGGGGCAAAGACTGTGAACCCGCCGAAATTTTCTAATAAAACATGAAACAAAGTAAAAAATAAATAAAAATTGAAGAAAAGTCAAAATTTCAGCACTGGATCAAATTTTACAACAGAGAAATTCCTTGTTGAGCTATATAAGTTCAAAACTTGTAAAAACTTTCTATGCATGAAATAATACACTCTCCACGAAACGGAGTCCAGTTTTTAGGGTTAGGGTATATACCTTGGATTTCCTTCGAGTTAAAGGGCTATGTTAAAAAAAATTGAGGGTGATGGAGAACTCCCTTGCATATAAACGGCAAAAATATCTGATCAGAGGAAAAGGCTATAAAAATAATACATCACCGACGTTTTGGCATTTCCCGAAGGCAATAATTTTATATAAAAAATTGATTTAATATAGGTTTCAGAAAGCTTATAATAACTTACAAAAAACTTAATCTTTTGATACATTGTATCACTAACACTGGCAGATGAAAATTTGCATACTTTTTTCCACAAACAATACTTACTGTCTTATAGAGGAACATTTACATGAATCAACAAAACAACTTTAAATCCCATTTAAAAGTAATCTAAACTTACACAGATGAGTTGCAAAAAACCACAAAGTAATATGGTACATCCTCTCATTTTCCAGAGGCAAAAAAATAAACTTGGATTTCTTTTTGTAGTCCTTTCCGCTAGCCAAATTCTAAAGTAGTAAAACAAATATCAGCATGTGAAATATATAGTAGTTTGTTATGTTTTAGTAAATAAATTAGGATACTAACTTATATGCCTTAGCATAATACCAACTCCAAAAAAGGAAAAGGAAACAGAGATAAATTTTAAGCAACAGTTAACGTTAACTTGCAGCAGGTAGGTATCTTGTTTAATTCACATGGTGTCCACTTAAAAGTTGACCCCTATTTTCCAGACATTTCTGACATTTTTAGCTAAAAATCCTGGCAATTCTCGAATTTTCTCCCCTACTTTTTCCTATAGTTGTGGCTCATGAACTAGCTAACTGTTGAAGGATGAAGGAAAAAAGCAATAATAATATATAAAAAAAAGCAACATTGAAATACATTAAGGGGCTATTTCTTTCAGACCTGAGATTCAAATCTGTATGCTCCAACTGCTCCAAGTGCTCCGGTGACCAAAGAAACAACACAGAACTGAATCCAAGTGCTCCGACATTTTTATGTGGTTTAAAAATATAGCTTATATTTTTGCATAATTAAGAAACCACGACTCATTTGTAAACAAATATGGCTGTTTCAAAAGCGAAAGCGCTAGTGCTTTTAGCCTTTAGCGAATTAGAAAATAAAGAAGATAAAAAAAATGTAGAGTATATCACTGAATGGCGCTTGCATCTATCGTAGATAATTATCCTGTTTCATCATTTCCTCTCCATATATTCTGTAAATATAAACCGTAATTTTCGCAAGAAGTGTTAAATGACATCGCGCTTTCAATTTTAATCAAGTTGTGTTTACATTTGAAGCTGTCCTGTTTGTTTATTTTTCCATATAATAAAGTTCTGTCTCTCGTGGTTTTTTAATTTATGTAAAGTATTCAAAATGGTTTTTCACTGCAAGAGTTTCACTAGCGAAAAAATGTGCGCCAAAGAAATGGGTTTTCGGAGCAAGAAGGCTTTGACCGTAGTAAGTCAAATTATTAGTTCTGAGTGCTCTAAATGCTCCAAGTGAACTGCTCCTCGAGGAGTTCATCCAGATTCGATTCTCAATGCCCCAAATTACCAAAGAAATGATAGTTGGAGCACTTGGAGCATTCAGAACCGATTCTTGTGTGTGAAAGAAATAGCCCCTAAAATGAAAAGCATTGCACAACAGGGATTTAGTGCAATGTTAAAAATTCCTGAATTTCTCTAACATTTTATAAAAAGACAAAATTTTTCTGACATTTTCTTAACATTGTGCCTATATTTTCAACATTCCTGACAATTCCTAACATTCCTGGTTATAGTGGACAGCCAGATTTTTGATAGAGAATATTAAGCAAAAATAAAAAGACAATGTACTGGAGTACCGACTATGTGAAATTGTTTTTTCATATATCATTTTTTTGAGTGAGCATGGAAACGTTGTTTACAAAATTTGAATTTCTATTTAAACACAAGGACTAACAGCTAAAACATTGCGATAATTCGGCTTAAAATTGACATATTTTGGCTTACAAATCACCAATTCTAAAATGATAAGAAGATGTCCCAACTAAGCTTAAAAAACTTTGTATTTTGTTCTAAAATATTAAGAAAACAAAGTCCCTTTAAAGTTTAAAAATCACTATATTTCGTTCCAAAATGACAAGAAAACGACCCAGCAAAGCTAAAAAATCAGTGTATTTTGCTTTACAATGAGAAGAAAAAGTCCCTTGAACATTTTTTTCTTTTTTTATTTTTCCTCTTTTCGTTTAAAAATGAAGAAAAAATGTTCCTTCAAAGAATAAAAACTATTTCGTTTTTAAATAAGAAAAAACATGTATGTACAAAACTTGTACAAGCATGCATTTAGTTCTTAGATGACGAAAAACGGTGGCATCCTGTTAGATCCTGTCCGTTTGGGTATAAAGCTTTTCGAATTATGTGTTTTAAAAGTATGTATTTTCAAAAATACTACATACGAATTTATATTTGTAAATATATGTAATTATTATAAATACAAATAACAAAGTGGTTGGTTTTCCTAGAAACATCACATATTTATGACATTCACAGATTATTTTCTTTGTATAAATAGTAAGAAAAACTTGAACATCACAAACTGCATCAACTAGTTCAAAAAATTTTAACATGTTTTTACAAGAAAGTTAAGAAGCATACAAATAGTATTGATTGCTACTGTTTTTCTGAATGTAACCTGAACTCATTTTCCATTTTATATACCCCAAGAAGACAGTATTCAGTATGATGGGGAATGCAATATAAATACTTTTAATAAAAATATACCTTTCTAATTCTTCAGACAAAAGTTCTGACGATTCTTCATCAGTTATATCATGTATATCACCTTTTTCAAGTGGACGAGAATTACCCAATGAAAAAGTTTTATTCATGTACCTATATAAAAAAACAATGAGGTTAATCAGCAAATAATACAACACTTGGTAAAGTCCACATTAGACACTATGGTGCCTAAATTCCTAGTTAGTACTATATGATGAAAAATGCAAAAGGCTATATGTTATTCTTTTAAAGAAAAAAAAGGGGAGAAAAATTTAATTTAGTGAGATTCGTTTTCAAAAACTAAAAGATAAAATTTGATAATACATATAGTGATGAGGGTTTTAGCATGCTGATTTCAGCAGCAGGTAACACTCAACTAAACAATGCTATTAGTCATGTGATCTGGTTGCAAAATAGCACCATGATGTAATAATAATGATAATAATAATAATAATAATAATAATAATAATAATAATAATAATAATATTAATAATAATAATATTCCTAATTCATTTTCGGATAGCCGCACGACCGTTTAGGATAGCCGCACAACCGACAGGATAGCCGCACAACCGTACAGGATAGCCGCACAACCATACAGGATAGCCGCACAACCACTTAGGATAGCCGCACAACCACCTAGGATAGCCGCACAACCACTTCGACAGCCGTGACATTATCATGTTTTCATTAAAAAAATGGCTACCAAGCGGATGCCATGCGATGACTCTGGTCAGTATATTCAAAAAGTTTAACAACTGTAGCTAACCATTTGTTTAATGTTCAACGGAAGCTGTTGTATTTAAACTTTTAAAGAAATAAGGGTTACTAATTTTTAATCGCAGATTACACTTCTGGTAGCTTTAATCTTCTGTTAAGTATTTGCAGCTGTGATGGGAAGATCTGTCTTGGATATATGCAAAATATCAAATGTCTTCTGCTGATAATTTATGATAGCTAGCTAGCTGGCTAGCTAACTATATATATTTATAGATTTATTTTTTTCTTGAACTTTATTGAAAGTAGCTAGGTAGCTAGCTAGCTAGCTATACATATACAATAATATAGCTAGCTAGCTATAGCTAGCTGTAACAGTTTGATTATAGTTGCAGAATTATAAGTTATTCCTTACCTCGAACTTATTTCTAAAGCTGAAAATTATTGCTGTAAAAATTTTGAGATTTCTTGATCAGGAAATCTTTCTTAAAGTTTTTTTGATTAAACACGAAAATGAATGCGGGCTAGCTAGCTAGCTATTTAAGGGCTAAAAATTAAGAGCTGAACTCTCATGATAATTGCATGAAAAATGCTTGTAAAATTTTAAAAACATTAGCAAAATTTTTTGATGATTTCAGTATTTCGGGGACCATGCACTATTGCTGCAGAAACCATAAAAGCTAAAACTTTTTCCTTTTTGGATAGTATTGTTTTCTCTATATAAAATAATATCCACTTCTGTACAGGTTAACAAATAAAAAAAGGTGTGTGTGTGTGTATCAGTATACTTGATATCAGTATATATTTGATTAGTTTGGCCAAACTCTCTTGTTATCCATTATATATAAATTAAAATGGATAAATAAATATGGCACAGCTAATAATAAACAAAGTGAGAAAAGTAATCTTTCCCTGATGCTTCTGTATATAACTATAAATTTTAAAAATATTTTGAGCATTCTATGCACAAAGTGCTCAAGCTAAAGTTTTTATGCGCAACAACTTATGAATAAAGTTAAAATGAATCTTCCTAAATTTGAAGCATCAAAATGAAGTATAATGTAACAGGTATATATACCTGAAATTGATCTATGTTTAGATTATTTTTTAAAATTTTCGTTATTTTTATAACTTCCAGGTGTCAACTTGACTCTAGTTCATTTGTGGTTTATTTTTCTAAGATTTTAAGTTACAAAAGAGCCCGTAATGTATATGTAAAGTATATTTTTTTACTGTATATACTTTGGTGTTATGTTGGTGTGGTAAAGTAAAAATTTTTTATCTGAAGATTGACAAAAGTATTCTTGGGCAGTTGATATGTACATTTAAGATGTAATAACCAATATTTATAGGCATTGATGTGGACTAGATATATGACATTTAGACAAGATGGTAGACAGAGACACAGGACATAACATAAAAAAATATGGAAATATTTAATGTAAAGATGACATGATAACATATAGAAATGTAGGCTAGTGATGGCCAGGCAGCCTCTCGAAATTAACTTTTTTTTATCATATCCACTGAAAAAAATTCAAGCTATGTTCTATAACTTTTATTTAATCTTGTTTTTACTGACACAGCGTTGTTAAAGTGTGCAGTGAAAGTAAATTTTGTGTTTGGGTGGATATTTTTATGTTGATGACAAAGCTCAATCTTTTTGTTAAAGTTTAAACTTAGGAAAAATAAAAACGATGACGTTAAACTTGGAATGGTGTGTTTTAAAATCGTGTGACGATATTCCCCCAAAATATTTATTATATACCTATCATTATAATTATCGAGTTCTTTATTTTAGGCATTTTAAGAGAAACCGTATTAATTTCAACCAAATGTTTACATCAAGATCAATTAAAATAAGCCAAGTATATATGGTTTTAATAAAATTTGTTAACAGATTTGCTTCAACCCCACTCCCTACCACTTTCACATAAATTTTTCGAATTAGGAAACATTTTTTGTCACTTCTCCAACTCTGGGGCATCTTAATACCTTGTATATTGTAAATATACATAGAGTCATTGTTAGGGATTTTGTGTTTGCCATTATTGGTGATGCAGCAGAGACTTGAGGAATATTTAGGGTTGGACGAGATGCTCGATAATAAGAACAAATCCTGTTTATCGTTTTTATTTCATAAATTTTTGGAGTCCAGTAAGCCACAATTTTTTAAAGCTTTTCGCAAAATAATATAATGTACATTTAAGGTAATGCTATCGCTCCAAAACATTTTTTACTGTGAACCTGACAAAAATGTTTTGTTGAGAAAGAATATAACTACTTAAACATTACAATATATATAATCCCTAATCCCTAAAACAGGAGTATTTCGACTGGAATGGATTCTCTTGTTTTTATACATAGTATGGTATTTGACTTTATTTGAGAGCTCTCAATTTAGTAGTATTAAAAATATAAATAACAATGATGTGAGGAACATGTAAAGATATGTAATAATTAAATAGAGAAATTACTTATTTTTTAAATCATATGGAGTTTGGGTTATATACAGTTAACATAAAGTGTGACCTTATTATGTAAAGAGCTATGATTTCAAACCTGTTCAAGAACTAAATAATCTTTATGATATAATGTTTTAGTTTTATAGTTTTAGACTGACATAAAAATTATCAGTAGTAGGGAAGCTTTCAACAACAACATGCTGAAGGTTAGACGGAAAAGTCACAAATAGGTTGATTGTCATTGACATTAAGTATGGGAACTGGACAAAATACACGTACTGTAGGTAAGAAAATTTTTATACAACAAACTTGGAATGTACTGTACATAAAATCATACACATTCCTGTTCTCTGCAATTCTTTTAATGAAAGTTGATAATTGATTTTTTTATCATATTAATGTCATTATAACTGCCAAAAATACCTGATTTATGTTTTTTATCCTGTTTTGTTAACAATTTAGGCAACTGTCAACCTTAAAGTTTCTTGTGTTTCTAATAAAAAATGTGTCTTTATAATCCTGATCATTTGTCCAAAAAGTGACACACTTTTTTGATTGCCATTTTTGTTTCCAACTCCCTCTGGTAATCGATACATGATTTTATCTGAAAAATTAGTGATTCTTTGTTGCCTCTTTCATTGATAATCCATACATTATATTATTAAATAAATTGCAGTGATTGTGTATTTACCACTTTCGTTTCCACCCCCTCTCATAATCCATACATCAATTTATCAAAGAGATTACAGTGATTCTTTTTTGCTACTTTAGTTTTTAACTCCTTCTATGATTCTGTGTTATACTTTTTATTATTAATATTTATCAAAGATATGACAGTGATTCTCCATGTAGGATGTAATTTTTTTTTCTAGAAAATTGTGATACACTGGATTAGCATTGGTTCAGACTTTGGCGGCTTGTTTACGACAGCACAAAATTAACGATAGTACAGAGAAGCACACATAATTCATATATGGAGTGCTGCATTGTTACAGTAATGTGTTCAAGTTGGATGAAAATGACACTGTTGATTAGTGCTCTGTAATTAACCCTAATATTAATTGGAATAATATATATTCTTCTTATTTTACTAATTTTCTTACTTTCCTAAACAACGGTAAACTTGAACTCGCTTTGGCCTAATGTTCAAATAAACGGGGTCTTGATGTATTAGAGTTGAGGATCTGATCTATAAGCAACCAGAGTCAAGCATTAGTAGAATATTGCTTAATTTTTAGCGCAAGTGTTAATAACCTATTCGACCCGAGAGTTTTATTGACAGGGAGGGTGGGGGCGGATTCCGCCTTATGCATGACTTTTGATAGGTTTATACAAAATAAATAAAATTTAGCACACTTTTTTTACGTCATATAAGAAAAAGAGGGCGACAAATTTTACTCTGTCAGGATTTTTACTGTGACGTCACCGGAAGAATTTGTCCAAAATACAACTATCTGCCTAAAAATCAATTACTAAGTTTTAAGGCGAATTCTTACATTATACTTGAAGTTTCCGACAGCCAAATTAACTTTTTTTTGTTTTTTACGCCAAATAGCCTGAAAATCTGTTTTAATAATAACAAATAGCAACAACAAATTTAAGAAACTAATAAACATCCTTCGATTATGAAAAAGGCTCGCATTAAAAATAAACGCCTCTCTCAAACGTACGCTAATTAACAAAACGCATTACTACTGCCTGTCTGCGAGGTCTGGCCGGGTTCGTCAGGGATTCCTAAATCGCGCTCGAAATCTTTAAGCTACAATTAAAAAAGTGCAATATATTTTTATCGACTTTGCTGCGACTAATAAATTCCTGTACCTCACTTGCAAGATTGCCAGATTTTTCAATATTCAATCCTAAGCTATTACAAACTCGTTCCTAGATCCTTTTGATAACATAGCTTTATATCGAAATGACAAAGGGTACAGGGATCAAAGATAAAGATATATTAATAAATTGAATACACTGGTGACATCTTTTTGTTTTAAGTATTTAACAAAACGTATGTTATGCATTTCGCCTTAACCATTCGCACTTTTGTTCCGACAAATGAATGTAGCGTAGAGAAGAAGACGTATAACTGTGCTCTTTAATTGTTTCACTTTTATGCGATATAATTAGGATTTATATTTGAGAGTAAAAATAACGAATTGGATCACTGATTTGGAAAACGATTTTTTGTACACAAGATTTAAAGTTAAATAGAAGAATTTTGGTTAGGATACAGCTTGATAAAGGTATTGGTAATTATGCATTTTAAAACGAAAACTGTCTTTCCTCCATATACTATACTAGTATTGAAGTCACTCTCTAATAATAAACACTCTGGACCATCATAAGAAAAAAGGCCCAGGGACTAAAAGCTGGATTACGTATAGATAAAACATTGGATAACCGACGATGATACTCTTTTTACCACTTTTGTTCCCATTTCTCCGGGATAATCCATACACCATTTATAAGGAAATTACGGTGATTTTTATTTTACCTCTTGTTTTCAACAGTCTCTAATAATCCATATCGTAATGTTTCGAATAAAATTTTGTGAGTGAGAGCTTAGTATTTTTTTAATTACGGATGAAAGGAAAGACGCCAGGAATTACGACAAATATTCGATAAGCCTTTACAAAAGAGATGTTCTTATTGGACATATGTATGTTACCATTTTAAAAATAAAAGTTGGACTAGTTAGTAGTATCAACAAGTTTCTGAGGTTATTAAAAATGAACTTGCTAAGAGGAAAAAACGTTTCCTACGGCAAAGTTAAAGTTAAGAAAAAAGTGTACATAGATAATTTCTTATTACGAATAAAGAGGCAAGAGAGTTTTCCTTTTGGTTTGAATAAATGCTCCCGCTGGATGTGCGCTATTCCAGCGGGGTGTCTATTAAAGGCAGCGTTTCATGAAAACAGCAATTATTTAAACCATTAACACATTTTTTGAAAGATTACAGTGATCCTCCATTTATCAGTTTCATCTGCAACCGCCTTATATGCACTATTCTATCTAAGATAGTACAAAGATTCTCAATTTAAAACTTTTATTCCAGCTTTCTCGACTGACCCCAAGATTGAACCAGAATACCGTAATGATCCGAACAAGCGCCCGGGGTGCTTATTAAATTTTTAGATATTTTGGGCGCTTAATCGAGGGAGGGCTTAAAAACGCTGGGCGTTTTCATCAGGTGGGCGCTTATTCGAGGGGGCGCTTAGTAAGTGCTGGGTGCTTATTGAACTTTGAGGAAATTACCTGGGCGCTTATTCGAGGGACGCTTAATAAATACTGGGCGCTTATTCGGATCTTTACGGTGTTTAATTTTTATTATGTACAACTGGTTATTTTTTGCTACTTTTTTAATTTCACAATAGGTTTGAAAGTAATGGAAGGTACAACGGGCGTAAAGAATCAGACAACGGAGAGGAATACGGATATAGAGAAAAAGGTTGGTTATAATTTTAAATGGTTAGTCATTTTGAGGCTTAATACTAATATAAATGCATAAAATGTCCAACCAGTTTGTTTTTATTTACATATATGTAAATTACATGACCTTTTTGCTAGTGCTATATAGTTTTTGCCGGCGGCGTTGTCTTATGTTTAAGCATGTTTTGCCGTGTAAATACAACATGTTTTCTCAGAAAGTTTTCAATAATAATAATTTCAATAATAATTATGTCTAAAAGGCGGGTAATCTCTTTCGTAGAGTGGGATGAGCAAAGATGGAACAAAGCAAAAGAACCCATCAACGGCAACGGAACTTTTAAAAAATATTTTAGTGTCAAAGAGCAAATTTAGAGAGAGCAAAGACAAATTTACCGAGCAAGAGATGACTTTGCAATTAGTTAATGTGACAAAATCAAGCGTCAAAAAAGAAGAATTGGAAAGTAAGAAGATAGTGAATGAGGCCAAGCAATTGAAAAGAATGTTTAATAAAGTTGAAATACTGGACGGTAGATACATAAAATTCGAAGACAAAGACAAACAATATAAACCCGTTGTGTGTAAAGAACTTTCTCTACCTATTATTAACTACCTCGATCAGGGACCAGCTTTTGTATCTTGTAAACCTTTACCAAAGGAATTAAGAGATAATACGCAAATTCAATTGGATTCGAACTGTAAAGACGCGACTAAAAAGGAAAATGGTTATTGTGAAATATGCGCAGTACATTTCGAAGATCTCGAGATTCATCGATGAACTGAGCAACACACGGCATATATATCTGATGGAGCTAATTACGCTAGCTTGGATCGGGTGATCAGTAATGTCAATAAAAGGAATGAAAACGAAGTAACTGAAAATTGTACCATTAAAGGAATCAGCATGTTTAACGCAGAATTGATTGTAACTGTCATAAGTTGTGGCTATGTCAAAGGTACTATGGAGGGCAATGAAGACTGTTGGAGGCACTTGGCATTTGCCAATGGTGGTAGAACTCAGAATGATCTTGATGACACAAAATCATTGGAATTGGTACCTGAAGAGATCATGTCCATGATAGAGAAGCAAATAAGGCAGATTCTTGGAGAACATTATGAAAACGGTTACATTAGAGATTACATCATAAAGGTTTTACTCCCGGACGCTATTATATGCTTGTTTTCTACAGTAATGAAATGGACAAAAGCAAAAACCAAGGAGCACTTCAAAGTATATCTTACGCACATAGATGAGAATAACGATATGACTTTTACAGAAGACGAGACTTTCCAACAGCACATCAAACGTGGAATGGTAAATCATCAAAATTTTATTAAAGAATTACACTCAAAACAAAAGGTCACAAATAGACTTTGAAGTCACAAATGGAGCAACAGAAGCGACGAAAGTTTCTGATGCTGAAATAGAAAGTGAGAAAGAAGTTTTTCTTCAATCCACAGAAGCCAATGCGACAAATACAAAGGGACAACCTAAAAAAAGAAAATCTGGTAGCATCGTTAAGGAATGTCCAGTTTGCAATATTAGTCAAAAATATATTACGCGTCATTTACGTAGAGCGCATAAATGGAGCTGGGAAAGTGCAGCTGCAGCTTCGAGTCAATTCGGGTTGAAAAATAGCCAGAAGAAAGGTGTGTTTGTTTGTTATATCATTGAAACCTATTCGGTCCCGGGAGGGCAGGGGCGGATTCCGCCTCAGACTGTTTTCCTTTAATAACTTCCTTATGCCATGTTGTATGGCTATGAAACTTACTGAGATTCAATAATTATCTATTAGGCACGCAAATGCCAAATGTTTTGATCCCACACCTCTAGGAGGCTTAGATATTGGCTATTACTCGAAACTACTCCTAAAAATCTCTATCAAATCTAATAACTTTTTTTAGGATTATCTTTAGAGCATGAAAAACTTACATCACCACTTCGTTTCCTTAAGTACAATAATTATTCCGATTTCCAAATTTTGTCGTATTTTACCCAAAAACCAGGTTTTTTCCAATTTTCGGGTAAAATCCGACAAAATTTGGAAATCGGAATAACTTGTTAGGCGAATTATTTTAAAACCGAAATATATGTTAAATAAATTTTATTTGGCTTTCAGATAGTGGTATTTTAAATAAATTTCCAGCTTTCGGTAATGTCACAGAAAAACTGCTGACATTTCTGTTTTCTTCGTAATATAAATGTGCCAATTTTTATTTCATTGGGACAAGCCTCTAAAATGTTAGTTTCAAAGCAGGGATAAAACGCAGTCAGACTATTCTTAGGACAAGTTGCGACTTTCTTGGCAAATTAATTGTGCACAAAAATAAATTCCTCATTTCTACAAGCATATGTGAATAACCGTATATATTTTCGTCTTTTCTTTCATTAAAGAGTTGGACAAGAAGAGTAGCAACTACCATTACAGTCGAATGTGTCCATTCCCGAACTGCTTTCTCGTAAGATCAAACTTGCCTGATCACCTAGCAAGGTTTCACAAAATAGAGAAAGTACCCAAATTTTACGAAATGCTTAAAATAGCGCCAAAATTCGAAAAATCGTATCTGCCAAAGGACTTTTCGCAGTCTCCCAAAAAATCGTTCCAAGACATCCTCGTCAAGAAAGCAGAGGCCGCAAGTAGTAATGATAACGCCGATATATTGCAAAACAGGAAACGCAGGTTTGATTACTCATCGAGACCAAATTCATTAGAGAGCAATGTGGTACCCAAAGAGACCAAAAAAACAGTCTTTGTACACGGCGACGATCAAGAGAAGTTGAAGAAAGAAAGAAGAGAAAGAAGAAAGAAAGAAGTGGTGATGATGATTGTTGCGACCAAGCTCTTGGTAAGAACGTGGAAAAGCTTGTAGAACGGTTTAGGGAGTATATGGTTGGTCCTGATCGCAAAAGAGATGAAGCTTCAATGTACGTAATCGCTGGAGATATTCGACGTATTTTTCGGGCTATAAATGTTAAAGATGACGTGAGTATAGTTTTTAAAAATGGTGGTAACGACTTTAGAGAAAAGTATTTGAACCAATACTGCAAGCAAAAAAAACGAAGCAAACAAGCGTGAAGAAATACCTCTACTCTTTAATTGATTTATGCGAATTCTTAATCGCAGAAGATGTTGCCCTACCAAACGTTTCCAGCCACGACATTACAACAATGATTGGTAAACTCAAACAATGGAGAAAGAACTTTAGAAAGGAGGAGAAGCTAGCGCGATTTGAAAGAATGTCTGAAGATCAGGAAATGTTTGTCACTAAAGATCAAGTACTGAAATACACAAACAGTAATTAGGCTCGAAAAGCCACGGAAATTATTCAAAAGTTAGCACAGTATGGTGTTTACCCCATTAGTCAAACTGATTATTGTATGGTGAGAGATCATATTTACTTTACAATACACTTTACATTGGCACAGCGATCAGGTGTTACTGCCAACATGACCATGAATGAATTCCTGAATGCAAAGAACAAAGACGGAGTGTGGATTATCGATGTATGGAACCATAAAATAGTCGATACTTATGGACCAGCTAAAGTCATATTATCTGAAGATAATTTTAATAGTCTAAAAACATACATCGATTTTGCCAGGATTCAAACTAATCCAAAGTGCACCGAAGTGTTCCTAAGCTGGTCTGGAAGAAAAGTAAAATCGGGCGAAATAAGTAAAAGACTCCATTTGTTATGGGAGCGAGTAGGAAACTTTGAAAACAAGATAATACGGAAAAATCTCTCGTCGAACATTGTCAGAAAGTCTGCAAGCACAGGCCTGAGAGAGTCAAAAAGCGCACATATCGACGATGCTGCAAACTTAATGTACCATAGTATAAAAACCGCTGACCAGCATTATTATTTGCGGAACATAGAAAAGTCTTTGTTGATTGGAACAAGTTCGATAACGAATTTGTTTCATGGAACAGATGACATCAATAAAACGCCAACGAAGAAAAAGACTTGGACCGAAAAAGAGTGCGAAGTATTAAAACATACTTTGATGAAAAAAATGAGATCAGTCTAAGTGAGGTGAAAAAAAAGAGCGACTCCCTGTCGTCACTGAATGCTTCTCCCAGACAAATGTATGACAAGCTTCGTCGTATGAGTAAACCTGCATTTTCTCCCATAAAGCGACGAAGTTTATTTTCCAATGAAGATATAAAAAAATTAAAGCATTATGGAGCTAAATTAATTGAAGGAGGTGCATTAACAGAGGAGAGAGTAAGGGATTGTCTGAGAGAATGTAATTTGTGTTGAAATGTAAACTTTATATATTTGCAGAGTTGCTTCGACTGCTCCAATAACTTTATGACTCTATGACTCTAAAATTTACAAGACGTTCTCCTATTTATATATTAAAGATAAGATACTTTAGAATGTTCTAGTATATTCCAGATGTTCTATATTTACTATTAGTAGTTTCTAGTATAGTTATCTTATTTCTGGAATATTCTCCAATGTCCCTTATATTTCTAGATAGTACACAAGGTTCTAGAATGTTCTTGCGGCAAGAGTGCCTATTTTCAACACTCCTCCTCACTCGCAGTCCGTAAGGTTCTTCAATCCGATCATCGTTCGCAACTTATCAAACTGTACTCGTCCGATTCCTTTCGTCATTATATCTGCGATCATATCTCCACTTTGACAGTACTTCAATTGGATTTGGTTTGATTTAACTTGCTCTCTTACGTAATGATATTTCATATCGATGTGTTTGGCTCGTCCGTGAAATTGAGGATTCTTTGTCATTGCGATGGCTGATTGATTATCTTCATTGATGATTGTTGCGTTTGGCTGCTTTTCTCCCATGTCTGCTAAAAGTCGTCGTAGCCAAATCGATTCCTGTGAGGCATTTGATAATGCAATATATTCGGCTTCTGCAGTTGACAAAGCTACACATGTTTGTTTCTTGCTGTTCCAGCTGATTGCTGCTCCGCTCATCATGAATACGTATCCAGAAGTTGATTTACGATCATTCAAATCTCCAGCCCAATCTGCGTCAGAAAATCCTTCTATTGTTGAATTCTTTTCGTACAAAAGACCATAATCAATTGTTCCATTGAGATACCTCATGATCCTCTTAACGGCAATCCAGTGTTGTTGTGACGGTTCTGATGAAAATCTGGCAACATTGCTCACAGCATAAGCGATATCTGGTCGTGTTCTCGTAGAAAGGTAAAGTAACTGTCCAACTACTGATTGATACATCTCTGGATCAACGAGTTTATCTGTTTCATTTGATTTGATGAGTTTGCTTCCAATCTCTACAGGTGTTGCCACAGGTTTGGAATTCTCCATTGAAAACTTCTTGAGTAGATTTCTTGTGTAACTTGGTTGTCCAATCCAAATTCTTCCTGCACTAAAATATTCTATCTTGACTCCTAGAAAATGGTTCATCTTCCCCATGTCTCTGATGTCGAATCTATCTCCAATCATCTTGATAAATTCATCAATACGTTTTTGATTGTTTCCGGCCAGTATGATATCATCAACATATACAGCGATTATGAATGTTTCTTCATCTGTTTCAAGCGTGTATATACAAGGATCGTTGTTTGATTGTTTGAAGCCCATACTCTTTAGATGTTTGTCAAGTGCTTCGTTCCAACATCTAGATGATTGCTTCAATCCATAGATACTTTTCTTGAGTTTACAAACCAAGTGTTCCTTTCCTAGAATTTCAAATCCCTCTGGTTGTTTCATATATATGGTTTCGTTAAGTTCACCGTTCAAAAATGCAGTTCCAACGTCGAGTTGATGCAGGAGAAGTTCTTTCTTGACTGCCAATCCAATCAACGTTCGTATTGATTCGAATCTAACTACCGGAGAAGTTGTTTCGTCATAATCTTCTCCATATCTTTGATTGTATCCTTGTGCAACCAATCTTGCTTTGTATCGTTCCACATTCCCATCAGAGTCTTGTTTCTTTTTGTATACCCATTTGCTGCCAACAACTTTTCTGTTTGGAGGTAATTCAGTCAACTCCCATACTTCGTTTTTGTGTAGAGAATCCAATTCGGCTTCCATTGCTTGCATCCACTTGTCTGCATCATGTCCTTTGATTGCTTTAGAAAATGTATTTGGATCTTCTTCTTGAGTGATGTATACCCATTCTCCGTAACGATCAGGAGGCCGTCGTTCTCTTACTTGTCGCTCTTGCTCCTCCTGTATTTGATTATCTGTGTTTTCTTCACGAGGTTGTAATTCGATCTCTACTTTTGGTTCGTGTATGTCACGGTCGTCTTTCAATTCACCACAGATTTCATTGAATGTCACATTTCGGCTGTAAAAGACTCTCTTCTTGTCGTTGTCATATAGACGATATCCCTTGATTCCATCACCGTATCCAAGAAATACACTCTTCTTGGTTTTTGAATCAAGTTTCTTTCTTTCATCTTTTGGTACGTGAGCATACGCATCACATCCGAAAATTCGTAGATTTTTGACATTTGGTTTCTTTCCAGTTAATACTTCAAAGGGTGTCTTCCCTTTAACTGCTGTCGTTGGACATCGGTTACGAAGGTACGTTGCTGTAGCCAAGGCTTCGGCCCAAAATCGTTTTGGTAACTTTGAATCTGCTAACATTGATCTTACAGATTCCATGAGTGTTCTGTTCATCCTCTCTGCAACTCCATTTTGTTGCGGTGTTTTCGGAATTGTCAACTCATGATGAATACCTTCTTTCTTCAAATAGTCTTCGAACTCTTTGGATGTATATTCTCCACCATTGTCAGTTCTAAACGTTTTTATCTGAATTCCAGTCGATTTTTCCACAGTTGCTTTCCATTCTTTAAAATTCTCAAACACTTCACTTTTGTGTTTCATGACATATACCCATACGTATCTTGATTTATCGTCAATGAATGTAACAAAATATTCTGCACCACTAAGTGATTTTGTTTCTATCTTTCCACAAACGTCGCTATGGATTATACCAAGGAGATTTTTCGATCGATCTCCTCCTGTCTTCGGAAACGGTATTTTGCTTTGTTTCCCATCAATGCACGGTTCACAAAATGTCGGTTTCTTTGTTGCATCATAATCAAACCCTTTAACAAGTTTGTCCCTTGCCAATCGTTTAAGATTCTGCACACCGAGATGACCGTATCTTCTATGCCAAATTTCTTCCTTTGTTGTAGCGTTATTATCACATTTCATAACTGTGTGATTCTTCTTATTTCTCAATCCATTACAGTTGAGATGGTAAAGGTTGCCATGCTTTGTTGCTGTACCAATGATTCCGTGTTTCGCATCCACGATGTCACATTTGAAATCTTCAAACTGAAACTTCTTTCCATTTGTTGCAGCTTTTGATACACTAAGTAAATTGTACGAAAGTTGTGGTACAAATAAGACATCAGATAACTTGCATACAACGTTTCTGTTTTCTGAAATGTTCATTTCCAAGGTTACTGTTCCTTTTCCAATTGCTTGTACTGAATATCCATCACCGACAGTGATATCTTGTGGTATTTCAAGTGACGAAATTTCTTCGAACAATTCCTCTTCGTTACACATGTGACATGTTGCGCCTGAATCAACTATCCAGTTACTTTTTCCTTTGACTGCCAAAGCATTTTCAGCAACTAAACTGATGATTTCTTCGTCATCATCTTCTTCTTCTTCAGCCGTACACACATTTTGCGGCTTCATTCGATTTTTACCGTACGTCGAAGGAGTCTGTCTCTCGAACTTCTTCGTTAATTCTTTGCAATATCGTTTCACATGACCAATCTTTCCACAGTGATAACATCTGGGTCCCTTTCTTGGCTTTCCATGATTCGATGTCATTGCTTTGACATTCGTTTCCAAAGTGTCCTTATCTTTCCGCTTGCTTTCCTCGTGTAACAATCGTTCAGTTACGACTTCAAGCTTCGGTACTTCAGCACTAGCCTCCAGAGCTGTAACTAGCATATCATACGAGTCTGGTAAGCTTGCTAACAAATGAACAACTTTACTTTTATCATCCAACGGGTCTCCAATAATTGCAAGTTCATCGAAAATTTCTGTCAAAGCTTTAACGTGCTTTTGAACAGATTGCTCATCTTTCAACTTCAAGTCATACAACTTCCTGCGTAGTGTCAATTTATTACTCCATGTCTTCTTTTGGAACTGGTCTGCCAACTTCTTCCAAACCTCAGTAGGATCTTCTGGATCTGGTCCAAGCAGGTATAACAGCGTTGGTTCCACCGACAAAACAATCGTTGCTAACGCACGATCTCTACGCAAATTAAATTTCGGAATTTCTCTCTCTTCAGTTGGAGCATTTTCTCTTCCATCAACAATTCCCCAAAGTCCATCTTTGATTAACGCCATTCTACACTGTACCTTCCAGGTAGCATAGTTTGTTCCATTCAATGGTTTTATCAATACTTTGGTGCTTTCCATCGCCATTTGTTCCGTATTCAACTAATCCGGATAATCCGTTTCAGGTTTCCACAATACGATTTTTCGTGCGAACTTTACACCAATCGAAACCAAAATCAAAACAAACTCGTCGGACACACAAGATGGCTTCTTCTTCTTGAATATTATTTCTGTAAATATTCAATCTTCTTGGGCATAGACTGGGCCCATAACCTGTTGAAATGTAAACTTTATATATTTGCAGAGTTGCTTCGACTGCTCCAATAACTTTATGACTCTATGACTCTAAAATTTACAAGACGTTCTCCTATTTATATATTAAAGATAAGATACTTTAGAATGTTCTAGTATATTCCAGATGTTCTATATTTACTATTAGTAGTTTCTAGTATAGTTATCTTATTTCTGGAATATTCTCCAATGTCCCTTATATTTCTAGATAGTACACAAGGTTCTAGAATGTTCTTGCGGCAAGAGTGCCTATTTTCAACAATTTGATGGAAAACTTTAGTTTTACTCAAATTCGAACACGAATCATGTATGAGCGCAAGAAAAGGCTAGTAAAATAAGGTGAGTAATTTTTCCACATTTTGTTTTGAAACGTGTGGTTATATCAGTGGTAACTAATTTTTACTATCTTATTTCTCTTTAGCTGATGTATATATTTGGATTTACGACTACCTGCTTGCACGGTTCGAACATACATATCATAAACCAAGATGTTATTAGATTTTTTAGTTTTATTATTTTTGTTAAATTATCGTGATAAGGACTTTATTAGCCGTTGCAACTATTTCACCAATTTACAAAACGTTCGTTGTCGTAGTCACGTAGTCACCTCATTCACACGTAAAAACACCAAAGTTGTTGTTTTTATACTGTCTCGTATTCAGTTATCATGTGACTTTAAATTCTTTTAATACGCTTTTTATATAAGAAACTTTTGGTCTTACGTCAATGTTTCTAACTTTACAAAGAGTGCCTCTGAAAATTTTTAAAATCATTGCTCTTGACACGCATTAAAATTGTTTTTTAGAAGAAGTTTTGACAAGTTGTATAGTATATGTCAGGATATAAACGTTTCTTATTTGGAACGTGTATTTCTGCATATTTTTTTCATTTTTTGAAGTTTTTTTCTAACTTACTTTTGTTGTCAGATTTTCCATTGACTGTTTCATGTTGTTTATAATTTTTGTTAAACCTTTTTTTTGTTACAAGTATTGTGACTTTCAAGAAAACGTACTTCAACGCTTATACATTATGTATTGTCTCCAATGCGCATAATCTGTCGCCAGCCGACAATTTTTTGTCCTCAGATATCAATCAGTATAGCTATAGTTGTATATCATACAATAATTAATCTGAAACCTGGTACGTCGTAATATAAAGTTCAATATTTTAGAGACAAATGATTTCCGAAACTCCTGATTTTTTCATTTTTTAATATATCCAAAATCACAATTATGGGGGTTTGGGCCCTTTAACAGAACTACTTGAATTTCTTGGATATCTATACTACCGATATAAAAATAATTACTTTGATGTTTAAAAATGGGATAGCTGCACAACCGCTAATTATTTTAATTATCTCGGTACTTGCTTTTGTTCATCGCTTCAACATATAGGATAGCTGCGCAACCGTTGATTATTTTATTTATCTCGGTACTTTTATCGATTTAATTGCGTTTTTTCATCGTTTCGACAAATAGGATAGGTGCACAAACGCTAATTATTTTAAATATTTTAGATCGATTTAATTGCGTTTTAATATCGTTTTTATATATAGGATAGCCGCACAACCGGTAATTATTTTAATTATCTCTGTACATGTATGGATTTAATTGCGTTTTACTATCTTTTCGATATGTAGGATAGCCGCACAACCGGTAATTATTTTAATTATCTCTGTACTTGTATGGATTTAATTGCGTTTTACTATCTTTTCGATATGTAGGATAGCCGCACAACCGGTAATTATTTTAATTATCTCTTTACTTGTATGGATTGAATTGCGTTTTACTATCTTTTCGATATGTAGGATAGCCGCACAACCGGTAATTATTTTAATTATCTCTTTACTTGTATGGATTTGATTCTGTTTTTTGTAATATGTAGGATAGCTGCACCGTTATTACTGAAAATAGGAAAATCGTGTCTTTCAATACCTTAAAAAAGAAGCTTGCCAATTCCTCCTTTATTTGTTTCTATATTTTTATCAATGCAGTATGAATTTTTTTCTTATGTTGAGATATATATGTCAGCTCTACAACTGTTACCAACTTTCCATACATATCTTGTTCGTGTGGGCGATTTTGCACAATTAACGACAACATATCGACGGCATGTTTCAGCTTCTCCCACAATGTCTGTATAATTTACGTTCACTTAAATTCAAATATTCAAGTTGTGCACGAAAATTGCCAGGCTTTTGTTAGGTCATTTATAACTTCAGGTAAAAATAACATGGCCGGAAATAATCGGAAAGACTAAACTTTCCTACTAAAAAAAGAATATGTATCTCTTTCTATCTTTCGGCTTCTGATGGAAAATTTTTATCGACATTTTGATGCAACTACAATGCAGCTTTTCTAAATTACAAAAATATCGAAATATTCATCGTTTTTTTAACATTGAACCATTAGAGCGTTGATGTCTGGAAGGGCATTTTCGGCCAATCTAGAGATGCAAAATTTAAAAAATTTTTACTCGGCGCCCGTCATGGGGGTGCCTCGGGTAGTCATTATAGGTCCCCTCCTCAATACTAAAATTGTGGTTACAGTAATGCATCTAGTCTTCTTTTAATTTCTTCTTTAAAGTGTCGAGTTTTCGTGATTTTTGTTTTAAAGATACTATTAATTTTTACAAGTATTTAGTTGTCTTGAATAGTACTTTACGTGTACGTAATTTAATTGCGTTTATTCGAGGCGATAGTAAAAGTATATAAAAAATCCATAACTGCTATTGTTTGCTCTTTTTATTAAAAGGTAATTTCATTGGTGATATTATAATATAGAAATTCCGTTAATACAACTAAACACAATCTCTCATATTTGATACATCGGTAAAATAAGGTATCCTAAAAAACTGCAATAGAGACGAAGTGTAAAAATTTTAATAAAGACCCCTCTTTTTTGAACGTCTCCCCCCCTAAAATGAAACCTCGATTGAAAAATCTGAACGAGGGACTTTAGCTACTAGACTTAAGATATATTTTATGATCGTGTCAAGAGTAATGTCAGGGAGTTATAAATGGATAAAAGTAGTAGGAACGTGAGCGTAAGAATCCATGCTAAGCGTTCACTAAGGAAGTGATCGATTAACGAATAGAATTAAATGTTGGTGCGCGAAAACGAATGATGGGTTCCATAAAGTTTTATAAAAACTAGTTGATAAGGCCCATAAAAAAATCCCATTTAGGAAAAAGATCGGCCCTTTGACATTTAATGACCTTTAGCAATGACCCGTCGATGTAAAAACCATATTTTTAGGTGTTACCTGTATTGTATGGAGTTTTGAACTGTGATCAAATTAATTTATAGGATCGCGCGGTTTTGATTAGCATTTAAAGAGATGTAAGAATTATTGCTTACATCAGCAATGTTTCTATTTTACAAAAATATTTTTGAAAAATATGCTCAACCGGTGCCTCTATTGTGTAGAGCTTTAAATGTTGATCAAGAAAATAGATACGATATTATGTTTTTGACGAACGGTTGAACTGATATCGTGATCAGAAAGGTTTTTGATGACGTCGTTAGCTATCTGTTCCGAAATAGTTAAGTTGACCGAGCTTTAGAAAATTTTTTCGAACGGCTACACACACAGGAGATGGCGTCAGTTATTTCCACTCGTTTCTTTAAGTAGGCTTAAAATTAAAACTGTGATGTATAACGTTTCCACTAATCTTAATACTACACTACAACCTTGACGCCAGTCTTGTTATAAACGTCAATGATACGTCTTTCGAATTTTGATGCCGTCAGCAATGAATCATGGATGCACAAAAAAGCTTTTTTACAATTTCATTGTATGGTGAAAAGCTACTGTACAAGGTAATGTATTGGATTGCGCAGTTTTTATCAGCAAAGAAAGATATAGGATTATAAAAAATAAAAAGCTTTCCCACCAATGCACAAAAATTTTTTGACTGATCAAGAAAATATATACAAATTTGTGTTTCGACGAACGGGAAGAGACATTCCATATGGTGATTAAATAGATGAAGTCATTAGGCAGGCCTGTTCTGAATCAGGTGGGTTGACTCAGATTTAGAAAATTAGTCCTTAGTTAGTTTTAGGTAGTCCCTTTACCCAGTCGGTTACTTTTAAAACTTAACAGTGCAATACAATGCCTTCACTAACCTTAATACTTTTCTCTGATGTCGATATCGTTTTAACGTAAAAATCGGTAGATTGCAAAAGAATTTTAGAGGTGGTGTGGTATAGACTTTGTTAAAGAGAAGTACGAAAAAGAAAACCCACTTTGCAAAAGTCACAGACAGACACACGGAAGTATCCTGGGATTTTTGTTACGAAGTTAGACACGACATATTTTACTATTCAGATACGCAATAATATTTGTTACACACTTATTTTTCAAAATTGATTTGTGAGACCTTCCTGAACGGAAAATTCCTCGAACTTTTAATTTTCGATGGGTCCGTCTTGGGTGAACCGACTGACAGGAAGAAGAAAGACCACAAACCCACAAACCCCAAAATTTGCGAAATTCATTAATTCAGTTAATTCTGCCTACATTCACTTTTAAAAAGTTTGGTGGAAACACCTTTATTTACTAGTTAGTTAAACAAGTGTTTTGAACACTTGTCTTATCTTTTTAAAAAAGAAAAAAGAAAAAAAAAGTAAAAATAGTTACCAAGATGAGATTCGAACACACGACGACTCCCGTGTCGGTGCTCAGAGAGGCAAAAATTTCCATTCTTGTAGGACACATTTGCGTTTTAATACAAGCTCACGAGCTTGTAAAAAATGTTTATCATGTGTTTTAAAAATTTCTTTAGACATACACAAATCTTACCACTTCTTTACTAAAACAATCAATAGTGTATGAAGCCTTCATTGCAAAATCTAAACGAGGGGATTTCCGCTACAAGGATTACAGATAAATTGGAAATCAAATTAACAAAACTTCAGAAGTTACCCACACACATCCGTTCTCTACATACGATACTTGGAATCCTTCACCGGATAGTAGGGACAACCAATCGAAAAACAATCGAAAAACAAACACTACCGCTTAACAGACCACAGGCTATATTCGTCAAAATAATCACGCAGCATGCAAATTGAAATAGATACAACGCCCAGACATGGCCCTGCGGCACCCTGAGCTGTTGGTCCCCTATTTTATAATAACTCCCGCTTGTCCGCGCACGTTTTTTACATAAAAAGAACTTTACGCACTACTGTGCCCTCTCGATTGACATGGTCCGTTATACAGGACAATGTACCTTCGTCACTTATGTATCCGCCCCTGACTTTCAGATTTGTTTTCACAAGATTTCGGATTCTCAAATTCTCTCTTATTAACCTATTCATTGTTACTCGGACAAAAATATTCGAAACTTCATAAGTTTTCTGTATTTTGGATTTTCTGTCTTTTGGACTTCCCTTACCATAAGCAAAATGAAAATTTGGGTGAAGCTTTGAAACCAACACTCTGATTGGGAAAGAAACTAATTGAATTATGCTAATACTTTAATTATTTTGTCTATGGAGAGTAAGCCAGACTGAAATTTCAAATAACAAGTGCTACTTACCAATTTCTTCTGTCAATTTGAATTTCCAATATACATTTGTACTAAAACCTTTAAGTCATAATATTTTTTTTATTTCAAAGAACCGTTCCATCATACTAGTGGTGTCTTCCATACATACTTTTTGTATTTCAACCGTAGGGCCAGAACAAGGAATTATCTTGCGCGATATCTTTCTTCGTCATTGATTTTGCATAAAAAATCACGCCATTTAAAAACAATAAGGTCAAAAAGGCATTTTATTTAAATTTATCATCCAGCAGGTTAAAAAGGAATAAAGATTAACCTGCGCAAAAATATAATTCCCTAAAAAGTTTTTAACCAAATGAAAATTTCGATGGTTTTTCACTATAGCAACCTTAAACATAAGGCATATTTCTTCTCCGTACATTTTCACTAAGAAATGTCCTCTTTCAAGGACTCTCAATGGAAGACATAATTACCACTACTCTAACCTCGTCCCAAGGCCATCTTGTATCTTTTCTGACCCCAGGATGCCCTGGGGACGAGGTTGCCACTACTCACAACCACCCTAATCTCCCTGATTTTTATACGGGATGTTTTATAAAAGGATTCAGGCGATAATATCTGATAACATCGGGATTGGAAACTCGTTTTTATTTTAACATGAGAAAGCACTGTGGCAACTGTATTTTCCCTTATATAATTTAGTTTATTTAATTTATTTAAAATCGGATATATACTTTACAGTAGTTTTTAATTATATATATTGCTTTACATATAGCACAACTTATTTTTTCTCTTAGATATATTGGCCACCTTATATTTTTGCGTAATATGTTGGCCAACATATTAAAAATCATTTTTGTTTCGGCTTACGGCCGAATGTTTTAATAATATTGTTGTCAAATTTGACAGTAATTCTCAAATTTGACAAGATTATTATCAATATTTGACAAGTGTTATTACATCAATTTACAACAGTTTTTGTCTCTTGTATTGATTAAAAAATAAAAGTTTCGTGCATTAGGTCCCTATTTCACATTTTGAAAGCTCGAGCATGAACTTTTCGTATTCCGGTTGCCGATATGAAACGGTTGTGCAGCTATCCTATAAGGAATCGGGAATATTATAATAATAATAATAATAATAATAATAATAATAATAATAATAATAATAAAAATAATAAAATAATAATAATAATAATAATAATAATAATAATAATAATAATAATCGAATCGCCGGGATGAGCCACAAGTAACTGTTGTTGAACGTCCTCAGGAGCTCTTAAAAAGAACTGCAAACTGTGCGACACAGTCAGGTGGAGTGCATTAGTACACGTATGCAGTATGTCGTAAATCAAGTGAAGCGCACACACCATTATAGTGTTGCGACTGTAACATATTTTTCAAAAAATAAATTTCCCGCAACAAAGGCTGAAATAAAAACACAGTTTACAACCGTTGTGACTCTGTCATAGCAAAAACAATCGGTCAATATTATTTTATTTTGCGAAATAAGTTTTTGTAAAAGTTAAAAAATTATTTGTGACACCAAACTGAGCGCTTAGTACAGTTAAACGGTGTTACACAGGTGTATAGGGATAATATCCTTTTGAAAAAAACTTTCTTGCAGGCTCTATTTAAATGAAAACACAAGAAACAGTCCTTCGCTTCTTGCACAGGGCTAAGCGGTTAGTCCAGGTAAACATTGTGGGACATTCGTACAGGCGTGATTCCCAAGAAAGTTTAAAAATTAATTGTCACAGTGGGCTGACCCGCATAGGCGTAACAGCCTTTTCAAAAAAACAGGCTATTGTTAACACTGAGCTGACCGCTTAGTACAGTTAAACAGACTTGAACAGTACCCTTCTCCAAAAAAACTTTATCACAACTTCGGTTTAAATGACAACACAGTTACCCCTCCAGCTAAAGCAATTACTCAGCCATTTTATTTGCAAAAAATTTTTTAAGGAAAATAATTAAAGATGTAGCTACCTAGCCAAACTGCATTTAGCATAAAATTTTGGCTGAGAATATTGCGATATTGATAGCCAAACTGAATTTTCATACTCTCAATTTTTAGGTAAATATATGAGATAGCTATATCCTCGACATAAAAATAAATGTTGGGTTGGAGAAAAACCTCTTATACCAAACAAAATTAGTAAAAAGTAAGGCTATTTAGCTAGTAGCCTTCAAAATATTCGTTCCTAGCCAAAAATCCTAAAACTGGTGCGTTTAAGATCTGCACGTAGCTAAAAAGTAAGATGGATAATTATGTGAAACATACACCAGACAGATCAAAGGTGAAAAAATTGGCATACTTTCTTTATTGGCAATTACACAAACATCAAATTTTTAATGTAATATAACTGCATAAGTAATATATTTATGATAGATTAACTGTAAGAAATAAATTGCAAGCTCAAAATGTTTAGAATATCTTGTTAGGTCATCTATGTATGCTCACGTTTTTAATTACTTTAGAACATTACCTGGTAATAAAAAACTTTATACAGCGTATAAACTTAGTTTACTTATGAGCAAATAAAAGGTTTTGTGGACAAGCTAGCTTTTTTCTTGTAAACAAAGCTAACCTGCAGTATTGAAAAGAAGCTACTTTCCATATTACTAACGTACTGCCTGGCAGTGAGCAGGATTTGTTTGACAGTCCCCAGAACTGAGAGCCACACACAAACCCACTACATTACGTGCGGCAATATGTTTAGTTATGTACATAGATAGTTTATCTGGATGTTGTATATATAATATAATCTGCAGTGTTGTACCCCACTTTTGCCTACCACTTTGTTTTTTTTAAGGGGGGGATTCCCAGGACGCATTGTCTTCTGAAATTTGTAAACATTCCCTGAAAAAAACAGTCATTCTTTGCTTGTTGTCAACAAATGTTGTCAACACTTTAACTTTCCAAGGCTTTCAAGGTAGTATTAGAAAAACTTCCCAAAAATATATTGGAAGAAAAGCAGAACAAGTAGCAAACGCAAGTTGCTATAGGAGAATAAAATTAAGTGGAATGAAGTGTAGAATTTCAAAGATTGTAACCACAAGCCATTGATACTGTCATTTTTATATTAATATCAAGTAACACTCATTTTGAACTTAATAATATTCACAGCAGACTTAGAACTAACTTCGGTTATTTGTTTGGATCCAAAATTTTAAAATAAACATTATTTATTTTAACTACCATCAGCTAAATCAATTCACTCTTTTTTTCCTAGATTGTTTCATGTTGTGAACTGGATAATTCCATAATGCAGGTTCTATTTACATTATTTTTGAGTAGCTGTAGTTATTTGTGGAAATCAACAATCAAGGGACAGTAACAGTGGTTTTAACTAGAGAGCATCTTTTATAGAACTAAAAAATATTCCATAAAAACCATACCATAAAAAGAACTGTGATAATAAATTTGCATCCTTCAATGGGTTAGGTGTTCGTTTTGCATCTTTTAAAGTTTCCATTGCCCTGAAAATAAAAACAATATTCTTTAAATGAAATACAGTACTGTGAAAAGGTTTGTTAACATCGTGCTTTTGTAACGAGCCTGGTGCACACAACTTCATGTATAACAAATATTCAAACATTCTACTGTGGGAACCACACTAATATATAATAAACGAAGGATCGTGTGTCCCATAGTCATTTTTGCTACTTTTATAGCCAGTATTATTTAATTTTTTCTTTTTAATAAAAAGTCTTTTATTAAAGTTAATTTGTTTGTTTCAGGTTTTATCGAGTTTAACAAAGTATATTTTTAGTTTTTGCTTGGCGCATACTATTTCATCATGGACGCTATTGATATTTTTATGAAATGCTATTTTGTAGAAAAGTTAAATTTGTCTGACCATAATTTAATTTTACTTTCTAGGGCTTTTATAACCATACGCCCGTCAAACACATTTCGTTGTTTCTCTAATTTTTTTCAATAAAAAAATTCTGTTCGAGAAAACGTTGAACCTGAAAATATATATATGCAAAATATATAACAGTCAAAAATCATGGTAATTTGTTGGAATTAAACTAAAATGCGCAATGCTCTAATTTTGTAATCACAAAAATAGTTACCTTGCTGAAATTTTTACATAACTTATAATAAAAATTAGGTACTTTTACTAAAATAGTTATAATACAAGTGAAAAACAAGACAGATTATCATTTTCGTAACACACTCCTTCATAATGATTATTATATATGTTTAAAAATATGCTAGCCAAAATGTAATACTGCAAGATTTTTAGTCGATACCATTTAGGAAAAAAAATAAAAACAGAACAAATTTATCCAACCATTTTCTTTGTGAGACAAATTTTTTTCTTAGCAACAACAAAATATTAACTGCAGCATGATGCAAAAATACAAGGGAAAATATGCCCTAACACCCTCCTCCGTTGTAGACACAGTAATTAAAGAATTGAAAATCGCACACCTTGATACTATAGAAACAAGGGTAGGCTGAAACAACATATGAAGCTTTTTTTAGTCAGTAAATGATTTTGTAATCAATGTGATAAACACTTTTTTCCCGAAATTTCCACTTTTTTTATTTTTTTATTTTTTTTGGTAATAATAAATCAAAATGCACCATTATTTTTGTCGATAATACAATACAGGGATTTAAAATGAATAAAAATTCAATTGCAAGTGGCCTAACATCAAAAACATGTTTTAGATGACCAAAACTAGACTACAATGTTTAGAAACTAGCTGGTTTATTGTATTTGATATCTATATACTTATAACATACAAAAATCAAAATTTAATAAAAAAATTTCTCACCTTTTATTTGCATACCAAAAAAATGTATGAAGTTTATTTAATTGTTGTTCTAAAAAAATTGTTGATTTAATATACATTTTTATATATACATGTAGAATGATAATTATTGAAGAGAGTGAATAAATTAATTTTTTTAAAAAATATGTTACCTAAAAATGTAACAATTTCTAATCATAAGCATTAGGTTTATGACATAAATATAAATATAATAGATTTGAATTGAGAGAGGTATTTTAAAAAATTTGATAAATAGCATTTGATGGGAAATATTGTTTGCAGAGTTTGTTTGGACTCTCACACACGTTCTTTCTTCTGTTTGAGTTGTTGATTCCCACAGGTTATAAAGTTTTACGACAATGAATGTTATATACATTATAATAATATACATTACAGTACTGTAAAAAGGTATCTTAACATCAAGGATCGTATCTTGCGCGACGCGATCGATACGCGATAGCTTTATTTGCTCCTAAATTTCTATCGTGTGAAGCCTTATTGCGCTTCCTCGATAGGCAGTCTTGATACATCGCGATGTGTTAAAACTAATTAAATATCTGTTCTTATTAAATTGTAGCGCAAAGAATAAAAATAAATTAAACGATAATCTCAAAAGAAATAATTTTATTATACTGTTCTTAAATCACAGCGTAAGGAAAAAAAATAAGGGATCGTCTCAAAATGTTCATACTTAGTTTGTATAATTCGTATAAAAAACTTCGTATCATTTTATTAATCTTTCGTATCATTATATTTTTAATAAAATATACTTGTCTTTTACAAAAATATACGATTAACATTCAACAGCTTTCTAGAATATTTTTATATTGAAGAAGAACTACTTTGTTCATCACTAACATACTGCCAAGCAGCGAGCGGGATTTGATCCGAGTTCCCCAGAACTGAGAGCCACAGACGAACCCACCCAGGGTGTCATGACAATCATAACGTTAATTGTTGACAGCCCTACACTACGATCGTACTATCGTACGATCGTACTACACACTTTAGTGAACTTTGTGATAAATATTAGATGAGTTAGGTATGGTATTATATTTTTTTAAATGCCTTTTTTGTAAAAAATTGACAGGCAAAAAAACACCTTAGATGATGGAAGTTAAAAAATGGTTAAAAACTTTTGTACTGTAGCTAGCTATTAGCATCACTGATATACATTCTAAATCTACACACTTCATGATAAAACTCTTATGAGACTGTGCATCAAAAGTTAAAAGATTATTACCTAAGAATAACTGAGTGGAATAGTCTTCTTGACAGGTCTGTCTATATTATGTTTTTGCAACACCGTTTCATGATAATTTAATTTCAGTAATATATTATTATTTAAAAAATGATTATTCCACCTCAGGTTCTGGAATTGCAAAACTACTTAGCTACCAAAACTGCATTAATTGCCCCTATTTCGTTTTGTGAGTGGTTTCTAATCTAAAATCAGGTAGGTAGGCAGCTGTAAAACATATAAAACATAGACCATTAATTTAGAAGGGTTAAAGGTCATTTTCATACAAGCTGATGATAAGAAACAGAAAATAATTTGTGAAATCACAGCTGATCATTTTATCCACGCGGAATTCGAACTCTAAGCAACCGCCATCATTGCCTCCTTTTTTAAAATTTTTTGAAAAAAAACTTTGGAAATGACATGGTCAAGCGAGTATAAAAAGTAGCTTAGAATCTTGAGCCAATCAAGTTTGGCAACCAAGGCTGGTTTCTACTTGTGGAAAGCGGTCAAATATCGATCTTTGAGAAGTGTGGGGAGGGTGTTCTTTAGAAAGTAAACGGCATACGGGGAAACCAGGACTCGCAACCCTCATGGAAGGCCTAGGACCCTAGGTGTACTCAGGACCGAAGAAGAACGCAGGACCCACGTCCGTCCAAGGAGGACCAAGGGATTGGGGAATTGCATTCTAACGCAGACAAATCGGAAGTCCGCGCGCGCAAGTTTAATTTTAACAAGGGCAATATGTTTAAAATCGGACGCTGAATGAATTTTACAACACTGTCACATGAAAATGCCAACGTGCTATGGTTGTGGAGAGAAACTGTAAGGAGATAGCTAGTTGCCAAATTTGTTTGATTTGTCAAAAATTCATAGGACCTATTTTGATCACAACACGCGAAAAAGACATTAGTCTCACTAACTACCAACGTCTACTTACATTTTAACTCTTCTGGCGTATTTATCCACGATCTTTTATTCACAGCACAAATATTTGTGTACCGCAGGACTTAAGACCATATTACTTGCCTTATAAGCGTTTGGATTTTTCGTTAATAATATAGTAATTTTAACGAGACAATTACTGGAGCTATTACAATGCAGTTATAACTTTAGGGCTAAATAAATTGGAAACGAGGTGGAAATGACGACATCATCTGCCGCCCGGGTAAAGAGGTAAGCCTGAGATCAAAATTGGGCAAATTTCGCAAAGCTAGGTCAACCCACCCGTTTTTCAACAAGCAAATTGACGACGCCATAAAAAACAATAAACCCAATTATCTCTGTAACCGTTAGTCAAAAGTACATGATCCTATACATTTTCTTGGTCAGACTTTCAAACACTACACAATAGGGGCAACGCGTGAGTGAATTTTTTATCAAAAAAAGGCCCTGCGAAATTTTTAAACACAAATATCTTCTTAACCCTTCGTCGAAAGCACATGATCTTAATCATTATTTTGATTAAAGTTTTAAACTCTATACAATGGAAACAATTGTAAGCAAGTTTCTAAAAAAAGAATTAAAATGTTCATTGCTGACGTCATCAGAATTTACATAACCTGTCTTTTTTATTGCTCGTCAAAAGCACATGATTATTACACTTCCTTCACTAGCGTTTTAAGGTCTACAAAATACATCAGTTCGACATTTTTTGATTACGAAATCTCGATCGCGGCTTGAACTTGCAGGAGATTTTAGAATGAATAAAAAGTAATTAAAATGGATTATAAATTAAAGAAGAAGAACTTAAGGACTACTTAGGAGTAAGAAAGCTGTTATTAAATGGAAGGAGTTTTGGGGAAAGGGAAATATCGCAAATCTCGGTCGATTGATGATCCCTATCATGCATTGGGGTTGGTGATTGAGAAGATTGTAACTGTGTTGTAGCTGCCATGTCAATGACTGTAACTATACTGACGCTATAGACACTATAAAAAATCATAAGGTCCACTGTCCTTTGTTATGAATTTGTTACTTGAAATAACCATAGCAGTTTGATAAAAACCAAGATAAATGCCAATCAGGATCTTTAGGGTGTTAAGATGCTTCTCGTCAGATCAAGTACATGCCTGATTTAGTAAAGATTTTGTGATTCAAAGAAACTCCTTTCACACCTTTACCCCCAAAACCCCCGCTTCCACCCCCTCCACCCCCACCCCAGCCCTACCCTCACAAAATCGGAAAAATCGACGGCATCCGAAAAAGTAATCCGATAGCATCCCGAACCTTATAATTCTTGGACATGCGCACACGCTATTAGTAGTATTGCTGACATCAAAAAAATTCAGAGCATGCACAACCCTCAAAGGGTTGTCTATGAAATGCCGGTTGGGACCTGTGAGAAAATCCTGCCATAGTTAAAGCTTGTAAGAGAAAAATGAGCTCTTCCGAAGAATTTTAAGACAGTGAGAAGGTCGGAGCGTGTGACAAACTCAAGGTAAAGGAGCTAACAAAGCTTTGTCGGATTTGTGCAATGGGATACATAAATCACATGCGGAAAGCTGAAATGATTGAATTGTTGAATCGTTACGATAACCCTTACCGCACAACCCTTTTGGTGCACCTGGTAGCGAGAGAAAGAGCATTAAAAGCTGTCGCCAGATGGAGAATTAATAATCCCGAAAAGGCTGCGCCCAAAATGTATCACATAGACAACAATGATAAGTGGATACAAATGGATCCCAAGGATGCTCTTAAAGAAATGGAAAGAGGACAACAATAAAATGGGTGATGCGTAAATCAGGAAAATACATGTTTGAGTAGGGGAAAGTCCCATACTCAAATAAGACCGCTTTTTTTGTTGATTGCGCCGTACCTATAATAAAACAGTATGAGCTGGCTTAGGAATGCTATTAGCAAAATATATCAGCACCAGTAGCAGCAACCAGCGACGCCCTTACCGATCGATTAAAGAGTGTGAGGGATATCGTTACTTCTTATTATAACAAGGCGAAGGAGCAAATCTTATCAACAACAACGCTTCACGATGTTGTGGAACAAGAAACACAAGAGGATTACCGTGGAGTTGATGACATCAAGCACCTGTTCCTGCAAGAAAGAAACCAACCAGAAGGTGTCGAGTATAATTCAGCACATAGTCGATGAACATGACACGCAAATGCTAGAAGACGGAAATCGTGTCAAGACATGGCGATTCGATAAGAATCTAAACCAACCCCTGACAGATGCGATCATGCAAAAAATCACGTCTCATATCGATATGAGAGTCACGGTAGTCTACAGTTTCAACTGTGATATTCACAAAGGTGGTGGTAACGCCAAGTCATTATCGACATTGCAGAAATCGAAACCTTCATAGAGCAATGCGAGATGAAACGTTTGGATCTGGAAGATGTGGAGTTTTGGACCAAGGCCTATCTACCACCCGACAGAATCATCGAGACCCCTCGATCATACGAAGGCAAAATTGTTTTCAAGCACGTGCAGATCAAGCTAATCGCTACGAGGGAGCCTTTACTTGGATGTGGGCTTCTTCCAGACTGGTTGCGCGGCAAAAGGTGCATCTATGGCTTTGACAAGGAAGATGAAAGAACCGACAGCCTGTGCTTTTGGAGATGCCTAACCGTACACTACAGAGGAGAGCGCACGCAGCGTGAAAAGCGCACCACACAAGAATCCCTCGTCCTCGCTCGTGAGTACTACGAGGACCCCAAGCTAAAGCGTAAAGACGTGCGCCCTACAAAGCTGGTGGACTTCGAGGGTATCGCCAAGCACTTCAAGATCAACATCAGAGTCTTTGAGCCCAAGACGAACTCGGAAAAGGCCCCGTGGCAGCTAGTCTATCGTCAGAATCAGTACAAGAAGGGGTTAGACATGATCAACCTTGGTATGCCTGAGGGTCACTGCTTCTACATCAAAGAGATGGATGTTTTGACTCAACACTGGGAATGCGAGGCCTGCAATCAACGCTTTACGCAAAGCAACAACCTCGCGCGACACAAGAATAACGAGTGTGAAAGTGTCAAGACGACAATCATTTGCAAAGGCAAAAAGGTCGAGCGCATGCCGAGCAAATCAGAAAAGGTCTTTCACCCCGATAAGGGTTTTAGCTACGCGGCGTGTCAATGGATAGAAGCCATGTCGGAGCAAACCGGAAATCATATACACCACGCGCTCTGTGGGCATGGCGGAAAGCGAGTGATTTGTTACGGGAACAGAGACAACGAGTTGTACAAGGTAGACAGCTATGAACCCCAGACCAAAACAGTCTACGAATATCACGGCTGCAAGGGGCATGGATGCACCTGTCAACCGCAGAGAACCAAAGCAGATAAGAATCGGTACTCTGCGACTCTGGATAAAGAAGAGTCTATCCAAAAACTTGGCTATAACCTCGTAAGTATCTGGGAGTGCGAGAACCCTCCAAAAGTCAAGAGACTCTTCAAGAACGAACTTCGACCATACCCCCACTTTATCGCCTTTGACTTAGAAGCTCTCCTAGCACCTTTACACCAGCGGCAAACAGCCGATCTAACATACCTTTTGGAGCATATCCCTGTAAGTGTCCCTATCCACGATAGTCTTCAAGAACATGCACGAGTATCCCAAGGTGGTGGTGCGGAAATTCGTCGAGCAATTAGAGCAGAGGCAGGCCGGCATTATAGAAAAGTCGAAAGGCTGCACCCCAAGCACGAGTTCTACAAGAGGGGCTGCGTCACAATGATGGATTGGCTAGCCGAGTACAACTTGGCAGACGTAGTACCTTTTGTCGAGGCTGTCGACAAGACTCGCAACACGTACTATGAAGATGAGATTGACATTTTGAAAGACGCCGTGAGTATACCAGGCGTATCGATGCGCTATGTCCTGAACAAGTCCCTGCGCTTGAACCATGAAATAGAGCTGTATGCACCGGGGGACCTCTGCACGCACAAGTGCCAAGACAATTGCGTCAAAGGCCGGTGTAAGGCCTGCATAGAGGTTAAAAAAGCGTGCGACGGGGATACCAAGAACAAGGCCTATGAGCTCCTACAAACGGGCATGGTAGGTTGCCCCGCTATCGTCTTCTGCAGATACCACGAGAGGGATGTGACAGCCATCAGATCTCACATCCATGACAACTCCCGCAAGTGCAAGACAATACTTGGCTACGATGCGAACATGCTCTACCCTAGCACCCTGCTGCAGGATTTCCCTTGCGGTAAGGAGAAGCTGATAAAGATGCCAGACCCCGTCGAAGGATTGGATGCCCTGACGCGAGGCATTCTGGACGGCTCACTCTTCGGTTTTGCGCAAGTAGATATCGAAGTGCCTGCCAGACTGTACGACAAGTTCAGCGAAATGGCCCCGTTATTCGTGGTGAAGGAGTTCCCCGATAACCAAATACTGCAGCACATGCACGAGTATTTAACCAAGACTGGGCGCAAATGTATCCCTAGTACCAGGAAGCTCCTGGGGTTGATGAAAGCGGAGAAGATCCTGCTGTGTACAGCCCTGCTCGAATGGTACCTAGAGCATGGGCTAAAAGTAACTGCCTTTTACCAGTTTCTCAAGTACTCCAGAGGCAAGCCATTCGCGTGGTTCTCAGAGGAGATTGCGGATGCGCGACGCCAAGCAGATAAAAACCCCGATAAGCGCATCGTGGGCAATACTGAAAAGCTGAAAGGGAACAGCTTCTATGGGAAAATGATCGAGGACTTGGCAAGACATGCCAACACCACCTTTACCAGGGATGAAGATGTGGTAGATGCTGTAATGAGGAGCCCATACCTGGAGTATTTGGAAGAGATTGGAGACGCGTACGAGGTGAGAAGGGGGAAGCAAGGGGTTGCCATCGATCGAGCCTATCAATGCGGAATTGCCGTCTACCAATTGGCAAAGCTGCGCATGCTCGAGTTTTACTACGATTTTCTGGATCTGTACGTAGACCGTCGAGATTTTGAGTATGTGTACACAGATACTGACTCGGGATATTTTGCAATATCTGGAGAGAATTTGCGAGAGGCGGTTAGGCCTGAACTACTCGATGAGTACGACAAAGACGTGGAAAAATGGCTCGTCACCGACAAGTACTCGAGTAGAACGGGAGGGTTATTTAAGGAGGAATTCATCGAGGATGATAGCTTTGACAGCCATGTGTTATTTTGTTGAGGGCAAAGATGGCACAAAATTCTCGTATAAGGGCATGTCTAAGAGCCAAAATGCTGTTACTTGGTCCAGGTATATGAGTTTAAACTTTAAAAGGGGGCGTAGATACTGCTAAAAATGTGAGTTTCCGGGTGCACAAAAAGGGGATAATCACTTATGAGCAGAACAAGCTGGGGCTATCGGCGTTCTATGATAAGCGGAAGGTACTCGAGGACCATATACATACAGTGCCTTTAGAATTGTAGGTAGCGTTGAGTATTAGATGCATCCAAGCGAAAATTTTTGTGTACCTTGTGGTATACGCAAAAACCAACATGGAGGAGAGTAAGAAATGCACGCAATGCAAACACCCTTTATCTTTGAATAATTTTAGGATCGAAGGGAATGGACAAAGGACAAAACAATGTATCAAAGGCCTCGATAGTAAGAGGGCTTCAAGAGAACGTATGAAATGCCCAGATGGAAAACAGAAGGGTCATTGCAAAGACTGCGATTTTCTTCGTATAGGGTGTGTTCTTCAGGGAGCCTTGATCACCCTACAACTTTATAGATGGCTTTATGTTTACAACCTCACGAAGACACGTAGGTGTCCGTTTTACGTTGTGTAAATTTGACTTTCCCAAAAGCAACTATAAGTATTATAAAGGCTTTGAAAGATTTCCCTTTTAGAAAGATTTCAAACATGTTACGAGTCCTCCCGTTGCCTTAGATATACCGTTGGTTAGTATATAAATATACCTAAACATCTCGATTTTTTTTACTTTTGATTTCATATATTAACTGTTTATTTCTTCAGTTACCGGAGAACATTGACCAATGCTAGTGTAAAGCCTTCGCAATACCAGGAAATAAATTTGACCTCGTTCAATGTTCTTCCGTAATGTCCTTGTAAACAATTAGTGTAGGCTTATTGGTTAAGATACAAATGAACACCATATCCAGAAATCTATTCTAATACCTGTAATATTTTTAAAACACTTTATGTTAGATTGAAAATCTTTATATATTTTATATGCTTCCATCGCACCACAGATACCTTTGTGCGAACAATATTATGCCCTGTATTTCCTGAGTACTAAAAGTCTTTTTACCCATCAAATGTTTTCGAACTTGATAGATGAGTCTGTCAAAAGTAAGGCGTGGATTTAGACAAGTGAATGTGCGGAATGATTATTGTTCAAAGTATAAAGAAATATTATATTTTTAACATAAGCTGTTGGCACAAATGTTTTAAATTTGTAAATACATTTAAACAAATGAAACCGTAATTCTGTAAGATTAGTATAAAAATATAAAAAAGTGTAATAAGAAAATTGATTAGATCCCTTATAGTAATATGAAGACCGTGTCTGTACGTCTGTAACAGGCAAAGGGGATGTGTTTATTATCTTCTGAAGTAGCCGAAAAGTTTATATCTCAAATGTTAAAATGTTCGACGTTAAAACACGACGTTTACAACATTAATGTAACGTCAACAGCTTAACTTAATAAAACCGTTGCAATGCACATAAAAATTCAATGTCAAATGAATAGTATGCTTATGTTGAACATATTTACAAAAATATGCACATGGCATGGGGTTGATGTATTGCAGCGTGAGGCAATTCCTTAGATCAAACCTTTCTCGCTTTGGCGAAGGTTTGATTTTAGAAAATTTTTTAGGTAAATATTCTTTCTGAAAATATTTGTGTGAACAGAGAACAAAGTTGAACACATTCTGATTTTTTGTTGCTGATGGGGTTTGCTCTGACACATTTGTATAAGAAAATTAGATTTTTACATCATAGCAGCTTACTTAATTGAACTTTACGTGCAACTATAAATTCTTCATGTATTCATAACCTGTTACGCTAATGGTTATGAAAGTTTCGCAAATGACAGATTCACGTTTGAATTTGCACCTATAGCTATATAGCCTAGTAAGGGGAGAATTACATACAACCCTGTCTCCATAGCATACAGTCGCACACTTTCATTCACAAAATATAAAGTTGCCGAACAAACAAAAGATTTTACAGGAAAATCAAATACTGTTCCAATAGACATAGCGTATTTCAATAATTTTCCATTCTGCAACTTTTATAAAACAGGTTAAAATTCTGTGACCACATTTCCCGTTGGGTTGCCTTTTAAAAAAGTGTGATAGGAGTGATAACAAACTTCCATCCTCAACAACGCCCCATCTTTCCTGCTATAACAGAGATTAGTGCAATCAAAATGTATTTGGAGTGGTTAAATCCAACCCATTTCCTTATTGCAGCCATGTTTAACGTCAATTTTTCTTTCGTCTTTCTATTTCGTTAACACGTGTAGATTGTACCGCTTATTATGTACCCAGCGATCGTGTATTTACGTACCTCGCGATTTGACACAATTTCTTATCGATGCTGTCACCAAACTGTGCGATACTTGTGTCGAAGGTGAAATTAACCGGCTTAAACGTTTCATCTGACTTATTGTCACTTGTATACATAATCACATGATTGACAGGAGCATCGTGAGCATCTGAAAGCATTGTTCTCCAAGTTCCAAGAAGATGACCATTTGAATGTATTGTGTTGGATAGAACGTACACAATGTGCTTCTTGAGAATCTTGAAGGCCAAAAATATACAAGTTCTGAGCAAGACAAGTGCTAGTTTCAAGAGATAGTTATCAATCAATTCTAAATGTTTTATAGAAGGTTTGCTCATGGTTGAACTAACCTTAAATTAATGTTTACATTAAATTACTAAATATAATAACAGAAAAAAACTCACCTGTTACGTGCAATTCATCTTTTTCAATCCATTTCCTAAGAAAGAAAAATCCAGAATCGTCATCAAGTGGACATTCCTTGTGATGAAATGCATGTTGCTCGAGAACATTGCCGCCACATGTAGCTACAACGTAATTTTCGTGGTAGGCTGTAATAGACAAAAAACATGAAAATATAAGCATAGAGAATCACATGTTACATGCTAAGTAATTCGTTTGTTTAATAATATTTTCTTAGAAATCTGCTTTTAAAGTTTTTGTATTGATAGAAATTAACCACTACCACTTATCGCCCACATTTGATATAAATTGCAGAGGTGCACAAAGAAATAAGCAAAAAATGATTCTCACATTAGAAATATGGATGTTTTAACTCTGATGACAATTTCAGGGCTGTCTTAATAGCCAAATGGAAACTGTGAACTGTGTTGCGAACGTATATATTTGAGAGCCAAAAATATTGGGGTAATTTTGTCAGATCAAACAACGTCGTAAAAACAAGGTCATTTTCTAAAGTAAGATTCCAAATACATTGTTTTTTGCAGTCAGATGTGATGACGTTATCTTAGGCAGTCTTATATGATGACTTATAAGAATTACTTACATTTTGAGTAGGTAAGATTAACGGTACAATGTCTTTGTGACACGCTTTTTTTCTTCTTTCTGTCCTACAAGACTAACTCCATAGTACGATAAAAGCTGAGTAGTTCCAAACTCGACAGGAATAATACCCTTCCTGTCAGGTGAGCAAATAAATTTTCCTTCTTTTTCACATATCTTAGCTTCTATCCAGTTTGATCTTTTTAACACGGCATGGCGAGGCATTAAGACCGTTGGAACTATCCTTTAACTCAATAAAGAAATCATAATGGGTTCTTTTCATATACATATTCTCCCCACCCGATCATAGTTATCAATACGTTTTTCATCCTCATTGTTTCTTATTCTCTCCAACCACACCCCTTTATTGGGTACAAAAATGTTTATTCCCGATAGTTTTCGTGCAAAGTGATTTTTATGAAAAATTTAAAAGTCATGGTACAGAAATTTATTGTTTCTTTAGTTTTTGAAAACACAAGTTCTCTACGATACAACATTTTGGAATCTTTGAAATTAGAAAACAACTCATATTGAGAGAACTAGAACGCTCTCACGCGTTCATTGAGTGCAAACAATCAGAGAATGGAACATGTCAAAAAGAAGAATTATTTTTTGTCATCTTTTAAATAAATTTAATTTTTCTTTATAACATAAATGATTATTTGTAACCATCCTGTGTGCATTTATATTTAGAATATCAAGAACTGATAGGAAGTGTTGCGAACACAATATGTTAACAGAGGCCACTATTCCCCGGTAATGCATAAAATATACATGTTTTTTAAAATAATCCACTTTGAGAGAAGTTTAAGTGTATTTAACTGCCAACCATAAGGACTAATACTAAAAGACCTCTTTCTATACTTTAGGTGCAGTAAAATTTCTCGAAAACGAAATCCTTTAAAGCGGACAGCTCTATAATACGGACAGAAGCTTTTATGGCTTGATAAATTTCTTAAGAAATGTTTACAGCGCAACCATACTAGGCAGATACCTGCGTATATGACATTGTAAACGTAAAACTATCTATGAAGTTCTGGATTTCTAGATCAGTCTTCTAGAAAGAAACCCTCTCTCCGAAGCTGCTAAAATTCATTTGTCAAGTGTCTGCTTTAGGGAGGTCTCACTGTATTTTGCTTTAACGGACACCCAGCGAAGAGATATTGTCGTGCACACTAATGCATTAATCAAAAAAACAGTAACGCTGCTAATATGAATAAAGTTTAAATGCCATGGTAACTGTCATCATTGTAATGATACAAGTATTACATGCACGACTGCTAAAATATAACACATGACGATATAAGTTCATTTAAAGCATTAACAAGCCCAATTTGTGAAACAATAGTCGAGCAATTGCACAGAAAGACAAAAATTAATGCTTTCCAAAATAAATTAGTAATTTGTTAATGCATCTTTGGTATATTTTATAGTATTATGAGAGCTGTTTTAACAATAGTGATGACTGCGTTATTACGTTCATGACAAGTGCTTTTGTTGCCTGCAACATAGGTGTTCCAAAGGTATATGCCAGAATATTTATTTACTGTGATGTGAAGACCAAAAAATCGAAAAGTGTAGGCTAAACGTCTTCTTGACGTGCAGACAACCTCCTTACGATTTTCTTTTTCGAAAAATTCCGTTTGTTATGCGGAACTTTAGATTGAGAATCGTTACTCTGACTTTTACATTCGCCCGCTGAGAAACATTGATTGAGCAATAAGCTAGACAAAAAGACAAAATAAATGCATTGTTTTATATTGCACAAAATGCATTAGGTACTTGTAAACTTTGTAAATGCTAAATCTTTGAAAATTTTTCTTTTTCGGAAGTGAGAGGGCGCACAAGATTCGGATTTTCCCTTTTTAAAATTAAATTTTGTCTCCTGCGCCCTCTTACGTCCGCAAAAGAAAAATTTTCGAGGCTTTCTTTATTACTCTACGCAAACTGGAATTAAATGATCAGGTAGATCACTAATCATTGTCACTTTTTCGCAATGGGATTACCTAAATTTACGTAATTAATCGTGCTTTTGAATATTTATGGATGGTTGAAAGTTTAAACAAGAAGCCCTGGGGGCTCTAAGAATTTCCGCTCGCTACCAAAATATTTGATGACAACCTGCTAATTCGTTGTGTTATCGTGCCAGACATTCGAAGAGGTTTGGTGCATGAAGCTCTGATCATTCATAGTTAAAAGTCTTGCGCTTGAAACGTTTATGGTTTTAAACAGCATTTAGTTGACAAAAAATCAAAATTTTGATGTGACCATCATTTTCAGCATACTTTTTTTATTAACTGTGCCAAATTTTGTTGAAAATAAAGTAGTTTTACTTTTTGGACCAATTTTGGCCTAAAATGACATTTAGGTGAAAAAAAATCAAAATTATTATGTCACCATTATGTTTAACACACTTTTTTTGTTAACTGTGCCAAATTTTGTCGAAAACAAATACCAATTTTGGCCTGAAACGTCATTTAGATGACTTCCCAGTAGTTAGGGAGCTTGGGTAAGAAGTTTGAATCTGTGACGGAGGAACGTGAAATCCCAGGGTCGATTTTTTCTCAAAAAATGCTCCGAAAGAAAAAAACGACGGTTTTAAAGAATTTCCTACGCCTGCGGGCGCGGAAATTCAAAGAAGCTTGATTTTATTATAAGAGTTTAGTTGTACATAGAGACTGATGATGTAAATAATGTTTACGAAAAGGTTCTCTCATGTGTTAATCTTTTTGGTTTTTTATCGTTTATGCTTGGTATTTTACTTTTAAAATGTCGTGTTATTTTTTTAATTAACAATTTATTTTGGATCAACAATTAAAAAATAAACTTAAAATTATCGGCATGCAAATAAAAGGTAAAAAAAAAAATGTTATGTAATTATTTTTTGGAATGATCGAGGATATGGTAAGCCCTGTAAATGATTTTGTTTTAAATACATTTGATTTTGATTTTTGTATGTTAAGTGTACACAGTAATGCCTAATTGTAACTTTACATGAATACGATAGTCATCACCTTTTCACGAGCTTTAGGCAGAGTCAGAACTTTCGTTGTCATTGTGAAACTATTGTTAAATAGATGAGTTATTTTTGCATGTCGGAGTTTTTGTCTCACACAGAAACTTTAATTAGCTCACCTAAACTTTGCAAAACCTATTGTTACATTAAACTATCAAAGCGTTATGGTATGAAATACATAAAAGAAGACCAAGTGAATAGTCGTCGTAAAAAAACAAAAACACATCGCACAAAATGCAAAATCCTCTTTTTTCGTTTTGAAATTACAATTAAGTGGCCGTGCAATGTCTAAAAATCGTCATCATTTGTTCTAAAATGACGAGAGAACAGCCCTACAAGACTTAGACGAGAATACAACCGTGATACTGATAAGCCTGTGATAGTATCTTATTCTACGTAATTCTGTACCTGGGACAGGAGAGAATGGATTAGCTGGGATGTATAGGTTAGCTTTAAATAGGTTTTCGTTGGTTTATTTATTTACAATAGAACCAAAATATTTATTGCACCAGGGATGCAATACAATCATGTTTGTTATAAAAGTACATCGCCAGGTTTAAAAATGTTTGTATCGTTGTGTTTGGGAGGAAAAGAAAATAAGTAGTAGTTATCGCACTGTGCCAAGAAGAATATCGGAAATACATTTAGGAGTTTCTATGTTTTCGTTTACATATTTCACGAGCCTGTAGGTGAGTGAAATATACGAAAACTAAAAAACAAGTTCAATAGCAAGTGCGATAACTAGTTTATCATATAAGCCGAGCATAATTGATACACTCAGTAGAACATTGTTCAATTTCAATCACGGTTTGCGAGGTTCAACAGGAAAAAATTTTATTGCAAGGGAATATGCGTGATCATGTTTTTAATTTATAATAATTGTTTTACATTTATGATAAATTATGCGCGAGATGGTAATTGTTTTAAATGAAAAACAAAGCTTGTTTATGTCACGCCTTAATGAAATTAAATAAATAAATTTTAAAGTATTATATTCATGTTAATTGAATTTCCGCGCCCGAAGGCGTAGGAAATTCTTTAACACCGTCGTTTTTTTCTTTCGGAGCATTTTTTGAGAAAAAATCGACCCTGGGATTTCACGTTCTTCTGAGAGGAGGATAGTATTGGTATAACCGACTAACTAACTAACCCTGTCCCAAATGGTCAAATGCAACGTCACAGATTTAAACTTCGTACCCAAGCTCCCAAGTACTGGAAAGTCATCTAAATGACGTTTCAGGCCGAAATTGGTATTTGTTTTCGACAAAATTTGGCACAGTTAACAAAAAAAGTATGCTGAACATAATGGTGACATCATAATTTTGATTTTTGTCACCTAAATGTCATTTTAGGCCAAAATTGGTCCAATAATTAAAACTACTTTATTTTCAACAAAATTTGGCACAGTTAACAAATGAAGTATGCTGAACATGATGGTGGCATCAAAGTTTTGATTTCTTGTTACCTAAATGTCATTTTAGGCCAAAATTGGTCCAAAAATTAAAACTACTTCATTTTTGACAAAATTTGGCACAGTTAATAAAAAAAGTATGCTGAACATAATGGTGACATAAAAATTTTGATTTTTGTCACCTAAATGCCATTTTAGGCCAAAATTGGTCCAAAAATTAAAACCACTTTAATTTCGGCCAAATTTGGCACAGTTAACAAGTAAAGTATGCTGAAAATGATGATGATACAAAAGTTTGATTTTTTTGTCAACTAAATGCCGTTTAAGACAACAAACGTTTCAATCGCAGGACTTTCAACCATTAGGCTGTATTTTTTGTTAGCAATTTCTTAGCAATTTCTTTTAAAATGTGAGTTTATTATGACACGTTTCGTTTTGTTTGCGTTTGTTGTATGATATGTCACTTGTGTGCTTTATCTTCAGAGCTTCATGCACCAAACCTCTCCGAATGTTTGGCACGTAGCAGGTTGTCATTAAATATTTTGGTAGCGAGCGGAAATTCTTAGAGCCCCCAGGGCTTCTTGTTCAATATAAATTAGTTAAGCAAAAGCAGTGATTTCCATCTTAGCTTGTGGTAAAAAATCGTTCAATATTGCGTTTCTCTCGTAAAAATATTTACGTATGCCTAGTAAATAATGCTGATGTATAACGAGTTAAGTTAAACAATCAAATTAAACACAAAACTCCTTCAACGCGCTATAAATATAACCTCTCTAACCTAAAGTCATAGTTGAACTAAAAATCTTTACGATGGAGCGCATTAGTACTTTTCTTTATTGACTATGTCGAAACAAAAGAATAATTGAACTGTGCATATTTATGATTGATTGTCAGTTTGTTTCTTGAATTATGAAACAAATTTACCGACAAGTTCTCGTTTTTCAAGGAAACACTTTCCCAGCGAGTTATTAAACAATCAGGAAAAAATATCGGCTTTTAGCACGCTATTTCAGCCAACCAGAGAAAAATATCAGCTGTTTGCACAGTAGAATTGAAAAACAAGTAAAAATTGCACTCGTTTCTCGGTAGAAAAGAAAGCTTATATTTTGGGTAGATAAGCCAATAACGGGGCGAGAAAAACTAACTATATGATAACTAAAAGATAAAAAATCTTTCACAATAACAGATTATGTATGGCTTTTGGATAGTTAAATATGATCAACTGTACACTTGTTTGCATTTGAGAACAAAACGAAGAAAGTAAAGTAAATTTGGAAAATTTCAATGTGACTCTAATAAACTGCTGCTTACCCACCAGATTAAATATTTAAAAAAAAAACAAATTATAAATCAGTGGAAATTCATGGCAATTCCCTCTTCAGGAAATTCTACAGAAGTTCGAAGTTACTATTTACGGCTCAAAGGAAAGTTGAGTTTATAGCTATAGATAAAGACAATGCAAATCAGGGATATGGTGACCACAAATCTTAGAACTTTTTTAAAACCCGTGGTAGTGGAATATACTTCTGGAAAAAACATCTAGGAAAATTGATAAATTCAGGACCTTTTTGAAATCCTCTAAGATATAGACGGGTTTCCCAATATTCGGTCCTAGGTCTTTACTCAAACTGGCAGGCAAAACATAAACAAAAATGACGCACAACTTAATGAATTCCTGCATGTTCCCCAATGCCTTGTACTTCCACTGAGGCCTGTTGAATGATAAAAAGCGTAAAACAACCTAAAACATAAATCGCTGAAAAAAGCAGAATTTTAATTACGGAACCGAAAAATGCTGCCAAGCGATGTTGTTTATTCCCGCTTCTTCAAAAAGCACGTGGAGAAGATGGCGAGCGAATATTATGATAACTTAGACGATGAAAACAAAAAAAATATATGATAAAAAACTTACATTGAAAGATGGAAGTAAATTACCCGACCCATGTTCTTTAAAAAATTGGGACTGTGATGTTTTTAACCTTCCAAACATGGGATAGGGAGATATGGAGCACTATTTAATACACTCTCCCAATGAGTTTACTCAAGAGTCTTTGAAAGCGTACAAATCTTTAGAGGCCTATAATTTTTTTTATTTGTGGGCACGTACAAGATGTCTACCACCACGTTATTAGTGATACAGATTTCTGTTTCATAAAATCAGAGGTGGGTGAATTAAAGTATTTCAATTCGTTTATGAGACATTCTTTAAGAAACTAAAGTTTATGTTTAATAATACTGCTAAGTCAAAGACAATAGCAAAAATTATATAGTTGAAGATGGATTTTCACTGCCAACTGTACATGCATGGCAGGGTAAGAAAAATAAGATAGATTACTTAAACTATATAAATATTAATGTATTAGCTATTTACAAACTTGTTATTTAGACTTGGTGCAGCTAGATAGATAGATAGATGTGCATATTTTACATGGCTAGCCTCACAAATATCGAGGGATATACCCTGTCTATTATTTCCAGGAGGGGCCATGGCGTAGATGGAGAGTCCTAGAGTATTTAATGCTCATTTTGAGCTACGCAGACCCAATTAGAGCCAGCGCTCTACTAGACAACTCCCGGCAACATCCAACGGCCCACACAGTGTGCCATCTTCCCAAATTCCCTCACATGGCTTGGGTTAACCCGGGGCTATGTTAACATTCACTCGCCCATGTTGAATCGCCGTCAAGAGGAATCGAACCCCGGTCTCCTGCACAGAGTACGAGAGCGAGAGCTTGCAGTCATGTGGCTGCCCTCTTATTTAAACTACAAACATGTGTTCATTTGGAACTGAATAAAATTGCTTGTACTAGCACATTGTGTTCGTGGAAGAAATCAAGACGCCAAGTTGAACCAACTCAATTAAAAAATATCATATTCAAAAGACCTAAGAAACACGATTGTTTTACTAACTTGGAAAAAAGAAACAGGAAAACATAGTCAAATGTTACAGCAGCTGCTATGATCCAACCTTACATGATGGTCATGAAAGACAAAAATTCACAAAATTGTTTCAAGTTGCACCAAAGGCAGCAATTTTTAAAAGTTTATCATATGACTTTACTAATAGTAACAGCATAATGAATAGAGATACAAGTGAAACGGATACAGATGCAAGACAGAAACAAATAGCTTGCCAGAGCCTCTTACATCACTTTTTGATTCTAGTTCAATAAATTTGACTCATGATGAACTAATAAATAAAAGCACTAGATATTACAAGGAATATATACAATCAACATATGAGCATAATTATTTGAACTGAACAGCTATTAACTTATCTCATCTTTACAGTTATATTTACTTATTTCATTTGTGGCGCCGTAGATTAGTGGTTATAGCTCTCGTACTCTGTGCGGGAGACCGGGGTTCGATTCCTCTTGACGGCGATTCAACATGGGCGAGTGAATGTTACCATAGCCCCGGGTTAACCCAAGCCATGTGAGGGAAATTGGGAAGATGGCACACTGTGTGGGCCGTTGGATGTTGCCGGGAGTTGTCTAGTAGAGCGCGGGCTCCAATTGGGTCTGCGTAGCTCAAAATGAGCATTAAATACTCTAGGACTCTCCATCTACGCCATGGCCCCTTCTGGAAATAATAGACAGGGTATATCCCTCGATATTTGTGAGGCTAGTCATGTAAAATATGCACATCTATCTAGCATCAGCTAAAAAACCTATGTGAAATAACAAAAAAGCAAAAATTATCGGATAAATGGAATGTACATAGAAGTGGGAGAATCACAGCATCCATATCTAAAATGCCTTATTCTACAAAATTAGAAGCACAATCTAGAACTTTTATCCAGATTGTCAATTTGGTAAATTTTTTCTCACCACATCACGTTCCAGCCAAACTATAAAGGACTTTAACTCATATGCCAACTTTGCTACCAATCCCGAACAATTTTTGATATAATAACAGGCTTGACACCAAATCGATATGCAATATCTTTATTAAAAATGCCAATTTAAGTTTCATTAGGACAATCAGGAGATTATCCTCTTTGGTTAGACGCAGCTTGAAAAATGTTGTACATTTGAAAGTATCCACGTAAATACTTTTTTTGTTATGCCAGTATAAAAATAGGTCCTTTTTAGCAATATTTAATTCTTTTTTGAGACAAAATATCTTCTTTTTATACAAAACCAGTTTCAGTCTTTCTGATGATCCAACTTGAACACCTGAAAGTATAAAAATAGATAAAAATACACACTAAATTTTCTTTTTTCTATGATACACATAAAAGTCATTTTTTTTACCTTTATCATTATTGCTGTTTTCTGAACTACTTGACTCAAACACCTCCTTCTCATCTTCCTGTCCTACCTCTTTTGATTCAATTTTTTTCTTTCCAACAATCTTTTATGTCTTTCAACTTTTTGCTGTTTAGTTTTTTGGTCAAGTTTTTTATGAGTAAATACAGATGGAACATAATCTGGATTGCTGGGGTCATCTGATCGATGACCTAAAAAAGATAATTTTTACCAAAGCCTTTAGAGCTAGCTAATAACCATTTATAATCTATTGGAAAGGATAGTTTACAAACCAGTGATAAAATGATCTCCACAAATACAAGCAGATTTAATTTGTTTCTCCGACCAATTCTCCCTTTTAATCGCTGTTAACCAGAGCTTTCTTTGATTACCATGTCTTCTATCAGGAATGTGGTAAAAACTTTTAACACTACGCTTCTCTCTCCTGGTTGCACAGCCAACAGCACAACAACTATCAGACATCCCGTAAATGAACGTTTTAAAATGAAATAAGTAAATATAACTGTAAAGATGAGATAAGTTAATAGCTGTTCAGTTCAAATAATTAAATAAATTGGTAATATGAAGAGAGAAAAAAAAACAACAAAAAAACTATTTTTGAAGGGAGACCTTAACCTAATAGCAGAAGCTAAGACAAGGATAAGGCCACCCTTGGACGAGTACAATAGATGGCACAGGACACACAAGACGGCACGAACATATATAATCACCAGATAAATGAACCGTGTGAGAACAAAGGAAAAATTTGTTACAAATTAATAAGAGGCAATAAAATACTTCATTAGATCACTTTTAAGACCAAAGTAATCTATGGAAACAAATTTTTTAGTCATTGATGTCTGTATCTTATTCTAGGATTTTGATGGTGGATTGAGATGGTGTTAAATCTAATAGAATTTTTACCAAAACAAACGGTATTGACAGTAGGAAGATTGATTAATCCAGCCTTTTCTGCAGGAGTGCTCTGGGAATGGTTAAAGTCAACCGCAAAAGTATTCTGGATATTAGCAGGCATTTTATCATGAAAGAGCTTATGCAAAAACAGAATGTTCTGACACTGGACAATATCATTGAATTTGAGGATGTCCAGATTGCCATAGATGATACTAGATGATGCTCTTCGAGATTTAAAAGTCATTAGTCCGATAGCAAAATTTTGTAAAACAGCAATACGATTAACATCAAGACTGTTTGGTTGACTCCAGATTTGATTACAATATTGCAGGTGGGAATGAAAAATGGCATAGTAGACTAGGATAAGGACATTTTGAGGCACAAAATGATGAAGTTTAGCTAAAGCTCCACTAGCCCTCTTGAACTTGGCAACAGTATTATTGATCTGAGTCTTCCAGCTTAAATCAGAATCTAATAGAACACCAAGATATTTAATAGAATCACTAGGCATAAGCCTTTTACCATTGATGACAAGCCTAACATCATATTTAAGAGGTTTGTGTGCATGTTTAAATATAATGTACTCTGTCTTGCTAGCATTAAGAGAAATCTTATTAGCATTCGGCCAATGGCGGAGAAGCTTGAGGTCTAAATTCATTTGTTTGGCCAGTTGTTTCAAAGAGTCACTGAAATGCAGGAGGTTTGTATCATCAGCAAAGTGGTGTACCATAGAATAGTTAATTGCACAATTCAATTCGTTTATATAAATTAAAAATAAAAGTGGTCCTAAAACAGAGCCTTAAGGGACACCATGTCTGGTAAGATTATTTGCTGATCTAGCTCCATTTAAAGATACAAATTGTTGACGTCCTATTAAGTAGGACCTGAATAAAGAGAGAGCATTACCACGAATTTCATTGTAAGCAGAATTTCATGATCAACAGTATCAAAAGCCTTCTGGAGATCAATAAACACTCCACATGCATAATTTCCTTTATCAAGAGCATCCATAATTTTTTGAGAGAAGTTGCTAAATAAATTTATGCTCCTACTGTGTTCCTTGTGTTCCAACTAAAAATGGCTTGTTGCGCGTTTGTTTTGCCTGCCTTGTTTATCGCGCATGCGCATTACATAGAAAATTTGTAAACAAATTAATCGGTCTATCATTTATTACAATCTATTTTTGCAGTTAGGTCTGTCTTCTCCTTAGTCATGATGTTTAAAAGCTGTATATATACATTTCTTCATTGAAGTTCCTGCTGTAAAACTTTGCAAAAATATGTGAGCAACCTGTGGAAAGTGATTAAGGAGTTTTGTTTATAAAGGCACTTTAAGGTATAACCATGTAAAATAATGTAAACAATGAACCTTTGTCACATTCGCCTTCAGCTGCTCAACCATTATCAAAATTTTATTATAGAGACATGAAGCAACAAAATGATTGATAGAATATGTTTTTTTTCGACAGACAAAGAGAGGAGAAAAGGAAAAACCACAAGCATCCTTTTCTTTCAAGTTCTTTTATAATCCAAAGCTAAAATAAAACAAAGAGTTTTTATCTTTTCACAGAATACAAAATCTCTTATATTTTAAATACTGTTCTATCAGGCATTTCCCACTCAACGCAGTGGTCAAGAATATAACGGAACTTTGTACTCTTAGATATTTACAGCGGTGCTCAACCGAGAGGGGTGTTAAACAAGTGGTGTTAATTTGATTATTATGGTACTTAGGCATTAAATACATATAATTGAAAAAGTGCTGAAATATACTTGCTGGAATGAAAATTGAATTTTCAGCGGCAACCCTGAAAAAAGCATTACTGAAAAAAAATTTAGTTTAGCATAGCTATTATTGCCGATGATCAAATCTAGTGGGGTTATATTTCATTTAAAGAATGATTTTCTTATTTTCAGGACAATGGAATTCCTAAAAGATCCAAACCGAACACCTAACCCATTAAAGAATGCAAATTTATTATCACAGTTCTTTTTCTGGTATGTCAGAATATTGTTTGTGTCTATAACAGATGCTCTCTAGTTAAAACCACTGTTACCGCTCTTTGATTGTTGATTCCGGCAACTGCATAACAGCCAATTAGAACTGATGCAAGTAGGGGCTAGTATAATTTGAGCATGTTATCTATTGTTGACTTACCTAGTGTTGTATTATTTGCTGATTAACCTCATTGTTTTTTTTTTTTATAGGTACATGAATAAAACCTTTTCATTGGGTAGTTCTCGTCCACTCGAAAAAGGTGATGTCCATGATATAACAGATAAAGAATCGTCAGAACTTTTGTCTGAAGAATTAGAAAGGTATTTATTTATGATTTAATTTTTGGAGTTAATTCTAAGGGACAGCTTTGAAGTTACTGTTTTAAACAAGCGTGGTCATAAATCAGCTTCTTTTCACAAGAAATTCTTAACTCTACTCTTAACACTTTATCTTTATGTAGGAAGAATAATGTTATTGATTTTCTGTTTAATAGAAACAACTTCCACTTGATAGGTTTAGATCTACATACACTGCTTTTTTTCTTCACCCTTGTACAATCAGCTATTTTATCATCTATAATTTTAAGAAAAAGTAGGTGAGGAAATTTGAAAATTAACTCTTAAATGGATGGCTTTTATATTAAACAACATATGTTGCAAGTAAATGTTTACTATGCCTGAGATTTACCCTTTGTTTACCTATCCTCTTTGCAGTTTCAACTATTCCAAAATCTATTGTTATCATTTAAAGTAAGGTGGTATCTTTTTCAATTCAAATACGCAGCTAGGTAATGCTAAAGCAGCTTTGGTATCATTAAGTAATCATTAAGCCTTTTATAAGATATATTTTATAACCACTATATATTTCACATGCTGATATTTGTTTATTTTTTTAGAAATTGGCTAGTGGAAAAGACTGCAAAGAAAAATCCAAGTTTATTCTTCTGTCTTTTGAAAATGAGAGGATGTATCCTATTACTTTGTGGTTTTATGCTATTCATCACTGTACGTTTAGATTATTTTAGAATGGAACGTGAAGTTTAAATACAATTATTCCTTTATAAAAGAGTATTGGTCTTGTTTATGGACCAAAATAGGCAAATTTTCACCTACCAATGTATTTAATAATCTACAATGACATTTTATAGTGATACAGAGTTTCAAAAAATTAAAGATTTTTCCGGTTTTTTTCACGCCTATTAAATCATTTTTTAATAGAATAATTTCCTCTGGAAGATGCAACTGCAAGAAAATAATAAATAATAATAAATATATACAAATAAAGTAATTAGTTTTGTTTTGTATTGTTTAGGCACATTCTGAACATATTCTTCTAATGAGAAATTTGTGAAAATTAGTACTAAATGTTAGTTACCTTGAACAGAAAACAATTTCTCCAGTCAAATAATCCAAGTGAAACCAAACAATTAATTAACTCTCAATAACACCACTATTAATATCATTAACACGACGATTAGCAATTAACAATGTTCTCCAATGTAACCATTAAACAATATCACTGGTATAACTCAAGCTCCTCCACAGCTATGATTTGTTATTACTTTAATTAGTTAATATCTCGTCTAAAGGGAAAAGTATCAATCTCCCTTCTTTTCTTCTTTTCGTTGATTGTAAATTCGTATCAATTGCATTCACAGTATCAGGCCATAGTCTCATGGTTAGCTATCTCCCGAAAATGAATGTCAATCTCAATGTCCCTTTTACAACAATCTATCAACGAGATGTCTATCAACGAAAATCAACGTCTTTTCAATAACAAATTTCTATGAGCAATTATAACATAAATTTGCAATTTGCCCTTTTTTTTTTTTTTTTTTTTTTTTTTTTAACACAAACAATGGTGAAATGTCTATTTTTCACCATCAATGACCGATGTTAAATCCCCTGACTTGAGAACTTCCATCAGGGAAAAAGGAGATGCCCCTTTCTTTGTCAGCACATCGGCTATTTGATGTTTTCCATCGATCCATCGTAGGGTGACTTCATCGTTGTTGATCATCTGCCTTAAGGCATTTATTTCCACTCGGAGTCGTTTGTCTGATACTGTCTTGGTTGAACCAGCACATTCGAAGAGTGATCTACTATCAGTTAAACATACAACTTCAGGTTTTTCGGCTAAAGACTCTTCAATCATTTTAGCCAAGAAGAATGCTGTGTCAGCTCCATCTACAGAAGCTAGTGACTTCGCTGAAAGAGTTGAACGTACTACACGACGAACTTTATTTGAGCTCCAGGAAATTGGTGATGATTTTCCTGAACCATCAGTTAAGAAGGCGATATGACCACCTTGACTTTGACCTCCTTCGAGATTGTTGAAGCTGGCATCAGTGAAAACCTTGATGCTTAGGTTATTCAAGGTAAGTTTTGGCACAGTAATGTGGCAATCTTGAGATTTCAAGAACTTTATCGTCTTATTGATGAGTTTAATATCAGCTAGAGTAGCTGTTGTTACTCTTGATGACACATCGCTTACGGTGAAGCTAATTTCTGGTCTTGACATACATGCCAACCAATTGAGCTTCCCAATTGATTGTCTCATTTTAGATCTTTCAACTTCATTGATTGGTTCATCCTTAGAACATTTTATTCTCTCCATACTGAGAGTGATTGGCTCTAGCTCATTGATATAATCGGCTTGTTTGATGGTGATTGTTCCATCTTCATTTTGATCGAGGTCAATACCAATATATTTGAAGTGTCGCATATGTTCACTACTGGTCTTGAAGATACTCTTCAACTTTGATACCACATTAACGAAGGTAGAACTTCCTGCCCAAATCACGTCATCAACGAAACATACCAATATTCTGAAAATCAATGTATTTGAAGACCAGATGAATATTCCTTGATCTAGTTCAATAGGCTTTCCACCGAGTTGAATTAATTCACTTCGCAGTTTTAGGTACCAGCTACGACTTGCGTCAGCAAGACCATACACCGTTTTTGACAACTTCCAAAGGTTTTTGGTATTAGCCTCCTTCGGCGGCAGAACAATGACTTCTCTGTCAATCTTCTTTCCTTGAAGGAATGCTGTTTTGATGTCCAGAGAATTCAACATCCAATTTTTGGATGAAATTATCGTCAATGCTAATCTCAATCCTTCCTTAGAGCACGTTGGACTGTCTGTTTTAAAATTTTGGACTTCTTCAAAACCACGTGCCACAAGTCGTGCCTTAACTGAAGGTTGGCCATCAATAATCTTTGGTGTTACAACCCATCGTAGACTCATAGTTTCTTGTCCTTCATTAGGTATCTCGATGTAGACTGAATTGTTAATCCATGACTGTAGTTCTTTTGACTTTGCTGACAGTACTTCACTGCTGTTGGTGATCAGAGTGACTTCTGAAGGGTCATCATTGATTTCAATATCCTTGATGTTTGCAAAGTTTACCGCTCTCTTCATACCAGTTTCTGTTTCTACATTAAACCAGCCATCATGCTTGCCTCCAACTTTCCCTGCTCTTGATATGATTTTAGCCTTTTTCCATTCCCCACCTTTGTCCTTATACTTTAGACAAAGATTCGGTCTTAATTTCGGCTTCTCCCTCGGCAGCATGCTATGTGCTTCAGCAGAAATTGGCTGTGTCTGATGAGCTGGTGCATCATTGTTTAAAGGCTCTGATTTTTCAGACGATTGATCTTCATTTTCTGATTTTTCAGACGAATGATCTTCATTTTCATTGCCAGATCCTGATTCTGATTCTGATTCTTGGAATCTAGGTGGTTGTTCCTCAGTGAAGGTGTTGTCCCCTGCCTCTGTCGTTTTTTCTGATGAACCACAGCCGCCGTCATGTACCAATTTTACATGACAAGGATGGACCCGAACGTAATAGCTTCCATGTTTGATCAAAATTTGTTGGCCGTCCTGACCAAGCACAGTGCCAGGACCTTTCCATTCGTTGCTATCGTTCCGTTTATAGTAAACATTATCACCTGTAAGATATTTGGTTTCTCCTGAAGATCTAATGTTGTGAGATAGTGCCCTTCTGATTCTTTCTGAGTGCTCACTTGCAATAAATGCTTCTCGAGCCTTGTGAAGGGCTTCCAGATTCTCTCTCATTAACTGCGTTGCTGGTTTTCCTGACAAGGCTGGTGGTTTGTCATCCATTAGTGATGGTAGACGTGGATTCGTTCCAATTGCTAACTGATATGGTGTAAAACCGTGTGCATTATGTAGTGAATTCTTTGCATTTACACACCAATAAAGAGCAATATTCAAGCTGCAACTTGTATCATTGAGCACCTTGTCTAGCATGTTGGATAGTGTTTGGTTGTGTCTCTCAACAATACCATTTGACCAAGGGGATTCCGCGGCAGTTGTCTTAATTGTGATGCCAAATTGTTCTGCTAGATTGATGAGTTCTTCGTTAGCAAATTCACCGCCATTGTCGACTAAAAATTTATCACACAAGCCATAAACAGATATCCATGTCTTTAGTATTGCTTCAATAACAGTGGTCGGGTTTTTGTCCTTTATTATTGTTGCAGCAGATAGGCGAGTACAGAGATCGATTAGGTGAAGGATGATTTTCTTGTCGTAGAATTTTAGATCCATCGCAACGGTTTCAAGGAACTTAGATCCCATGGGTAATCCTACTACAGGGCGAGGTGGTGGTCGTCGGTAGATTTGGCATGTTTTACATTCTTTATCAATTCTTTTTACTTCTGATATCAATTCTTTATTGTTGTTCCATGGTGGTCCTGCCTTATTGATCAATGACATGAGTTGATTGAGAGATGGGTGAGCAAACTGTCGGCGATTACAGTCATGTTGTTGTCTTCCCTTGAGATAAAAACAAAATTGCATTCATAAGGTTTGTCGATTGATGCAATTACTTGACGCGGTCGAGTCAAAGGAATGGTATAATGTCCACTTGAGGTTGTGGCCAAGTGAACAGTTTCTCCCAATGCTTTTGCAGTGTCACTCTGGAAGTCAAGAATCATATCGGCCCTTTTCATAAACGATTTTGATAGTAACAGGGGTAGGACTTTTGGTATCACATCTGTATTTATTTTTACCTTTGTGTTGCCAATGATAGCAGGAATAGATGCTCTTCCACAAGCTTGGACTTGTTCACCGTCTCCGAAGCGATATAAACTTTTGCTATGGTGATGTTTTACTTCCCTCTTTTCTTCATCAGATAGAGAGCTTATGTATTGATCTAACCAAACATCCCCACAAACGGTTTTACTGGCACCGCAATCGAGTAGGCCACAATTCCATGTTTCTGATACTAGATGTTTGAGTTGACCTGGTTTATCGCTTTCGTTGAGAAGGACGATTTCATGAACCATGTATGTATCATTTTGCTTTTCCGGACAGTCTTGTTGCCAATGAAAAACACTTTCGCATATCGCACATCGAGATACACGACCATTCCTGTCAAGTGGGTTTTTAGTAGGTTTTCTTGTGCCATCTGCTTTGGGTCGAGAAGCATGTTTATCTTGGCGCCATGTATTCCCTTTTTTGTTGTATCTTGATGATGATGCAAATCTTTGATTTAGATTACGTTTGGTGTAATATATCCCTTCTTCATCTGATGATGATTGTTGACACTCGTCTGGGTATGCTTCATTAGCATAAAACGATGGTTCTGCTTTGATTTTGATGGAGGACATACTACTGTCTAAGTCACCATCAATTGATTCTTCGGCAAATACTTTTATCAATTTCTGTCTCACATCATCATAAACTAAGTTTGTTATTGTTGCTTTTATGAGTCTTTCATGAGAACTGTCAAGATTAGCAGCCTTTAATAATCTATAGGCTAGCAGGTCATCTGGGTAATTGATGTAAGCCTTTATCTTATAGTACCTCTTTTCAAACTCTGTTAAGAAATCTCGAATCTTCTTCTCTTTTGTTCGTTTATAAGTCTCAAATTTTTCAATTGCATCAAATTTTTCTGTCAGTTTATCCTTTGCATATATCTTATCGAGCCTCTTTAAGATATTCTTAACTCCGTCTTCAGATGATATTTGTTCAGATGGAAGTTCCAATGCAGCTTCCTGTGATTTCCCATCAAGAGTAAGTACAAGGGACGGTCCTTGTTTCTTTTTATCTAGTGTTGTAAGCTCCATCCAAATTCCAATTAATTTCTTCCAATCCTCATAGTTCTTACTTTGGGATAGCAGAGGAGGAGCTTTATTGTATGACACCGACGTTGCCATTTTTCTCTGCTACCATGAAAATTAGTACTAAATGTTAGTTACCTTGAACAGAAAACAATTTCTCCAGTCAAATAATCCAAGTGAAACCAAACAATTAATTAACTCTCAATAACACCACTATTAATATCATTAACACGACGATTAGCAATTAACAATGTTCTCCAATGTAACCATTAAACAATATCACTGGTATAACTCAAGCTCCTCCACAGCTATGATTTGTTATTACTTTAATTAGTTAATATCTCGTCTAAAGGGAAAAGTATCAATTTGTACCATTGGTTTTCAAGCGAGTTTGTTGTACAATGCTTCTCTCCATCACTCATATTTTTTTTTACTTTTCTAACATAGCCCTCAATCCTTAAGTATCTCCAAGGTATTTGCCCTAACCCTAATGATTAAAAGACTGAGCCTCTTTTCGTTAAGTGTATTTATTTCATGCATGGAAATTGTATACAAGTTTTAACTTCTAATAACTCAGCAAGAAAATCTTCCGCTGTAAAGGAGTGATCCATTCCTAAAATTACCTTTTCCTGAACAAATTTTGATTTTGATTTCGATTTTTTGTACTTTTTACTTAGTTTTCTCGTTACCATGACAAAATTTTGCGATCCGAAAATTTGATAAAATTAAAATTAACTACAAAGTTAGCAGTCATGCTTTTAATTTGTCATGAAATGACTTTCTTTGGAAGTTTCTTAAAATAGACGAGAAGAATTGCATAACCAATGCTTGGCCTTTTAATGGCTGTAAAAACTATCTAAGATGGTAAAACATATTGCAGAAGAACTACTTTGTTAATCACTAACAGACTGCTTAGCAGTAAGCGGGATTCGATCCGTGGTTCCCAAAACTGGGAGTCGCAGACAAACCCACTACACTACGTGCGGCAATATGTTAGTGATGAACTCAGATAGTTTATCCGAATGGTGTGTATACATAGGTGAATATTTATCATAGTATTTAGTCCTGTGGAAGAATCCACTATAGATACCGAATAAAAAAACAGCAAAATTCATTGCTCTTTTTGTCAAAAACGCTTTTGTTGTTAATTCCATTCAAGAGGGAATAAATAAAATAAATATTTTTTTTAGTTTATAGTTTTTCATATAACAGTAAACAACAGACACGTGCTTTAAGGAATAATAAAAATTAATTACCCTTGACTTTTGTGAAATAAAGTTCACATCATTACACAAAGGTTTTTATGAGAACAATAAAATAAATTAATCATGACTTTTTTAAAACAGAAATTTTAAATCAGTTTGAAAAAGCACACAAAAGACATAATAAAAATAAAATTTTAGCAAAAGTGACATGTTACCGCGGCTGTTTCTTTAAAAAAAAACACATCCACTTTGCCTGTTACAGATGCACGGAACTGGCGTATTATTATATAGACTAGTCGATAAGGCCCATGGAAAAATCCACTGGGCAGTATAAAAATGAAAAAGAAGCGTTATTTGAATTTTGATGACGTCAGCAACCGAACTACAAAAAAAAATAATTCAGAAGCTTGTTTTCACATTGCCTCTATTGTGTAGAGCTTAAACCGCTGATTAAGAAAATGTATATGATCATGTGCTTTTAATGAGCGGTTAATGAGATATAAGGGTTTAAAACATTTGCTGACGTCAGCAATGGCCCGTCAAAACCTAAAATATTTTTTTAGAAAATTTTTATACTGTTGCCTTCATCGCGTAGATCTTGAAAATCTGATAAAGAAAATGTATAGCATCATGTACTTTTGATAAACGGTTGCAGAGATATTAGGGTTTGAAGGTTTTTTGATGACGTCATCAACCCGTCCATTCTGAAACGGATTTGGGGACCCAGGTTTGCGAAATTTACCCAAATTGGTTCTAAGTGGTCCCTAGTTACCCACGCGGTGAAAATCATTGATGTCACCACCTCGTTTCCAAGTTATTTGACCTCAAAGTTTTAGGTACACTATAATGGCTTCATTAATTTAATATAGGATATTGATGTTAAAGTAGTGTTATTTTAATCGCGTCGTAACGTCAGAAAATTTAACATATTAGACATGCATTTTTCGGCAACATCAAAAGAAAATGAACACATCCACTTTGCCTGTTACAGACACACAGACACACTCTCCGTATTATTATATATAAGATAGCACATCCGTGAGAATGAAATACGGATGTGCCATGATAGATATTCTCTTATGTATGGTAAAACATGTTAATAATGTCCTAATCACAGTTGCTGCAATGTTTTCATTATGGAAAAAAGTAACATGACCTAAAGATGTACTAAGAGTCAGAAGAAATGACTGTGCGGACGTGGATGTGTCAACAATTTTTAGTGTTTGTGATTATCATGTACGTTTCTTGTTTGTTTCTCCTGTTTCCTTGCATTACAGCCATTGTTGTCATGCAGTTGTTTTTTGTGGACTTTTTCTTATCCCATATATTTTCTCTTTCATTGTTAGGTCAAATAGCTGGATTATTATACTGATGAAACTGACACCTTTGTTTTTTAATTCTTGGCTTGAACCTGTTTTTATGCGGGGACTTTCTCTTTATTACTTCCCAATTTGTTGGTCCTTTATTCCCCATCGTAATTTGGTTAAATATTGTAATTGCTTCAACCATATCTTCTGTTCCAATCAGTATGATTTTTTTCTTCCAACACTCTACATCTAGGGCCTTCTTTCTTTTCAGTTTTTTTATTACTTTCACTATGTCTTCTCTTGTAGTTTCCATTGTTTGTTGCTTTTCTGCTTTTTTCGTTATCTGGCTTACTTCCTGCATTATACTGTGATTTTCTTCTTTACATCCGATTGTTGTGGCTGGATTTTTTAAAAACAAATTTTCGTAGAATCCGTAATTAAAGAAATCGTTAAATAAGGCGACTGGAAAGAAACGACAAGAAACTTAAAAAAATTAAAATTCCATTATTTCCAGTTCTAGTAACTATAAAATATCTTCAAATCTTTAACTGGCCTTTTTGATCCGATAGAAAACAACGTGAAAGAAAATCCTAAACCAATAACTTTCTCCCAAAACGGACAAGCGTTTAAATGTTTTAAGAGTGAGAGAATTGATTTGTATATTTTACTTAATAGTACATCAAATTTTTTGTAGGAGTTATTAAAGATATGTCAGACAGTTTTTCTACAACAACTTATACAGAACTTCTCAGATTCTGACTTTGGTAAAGACAATTCGGCATATTTCTGGGCAGTTTCGCTTTCAGCTTGTTTGATTGCTTGTTGGGCATTACTTCATCATTCATTTCATGTAGTGGAAAAAACTGGCACTCGACTAAAGATTGCTTGTATTGGTGTGATCTATAAAAAGGTTAGAAATAATGTTTTTTTCGTTGTAGTATAAATGGAAAATGTGATAAACAGTTTTAAACTTATCTTCTATTGTGTGAAGCTGATGAGTACGATTTATTAGGAAGGTTTTTAATGACAACCTTAATCAGATTTTGCTTCCAAAGATGCCCGTCCTTAACGATCTGATCTTTTTTCTGTTGCTAATTTATTATTTTGACTTCAAAATTATATGTCCTGTTTTAAGAATGTATTAACCCAATGTTTCACTGAAACACACACATACACACTGATTAATTTTAAATGACATATTATTTTCTGTAACTTGTGCTCCTCTTTATTCTAACACCCTTTTTTCAAGCGTTATGTTTTAATTTTTCATTGGTTATCTTTTTCTGGCAATATAAAAAGAGTGTAGCAAAGTTATGAACTTTTAAGTAATTTTTTGAATTATCTTTAGTTTCCAATACTTGAAATTTGACACCCTCTTAAGTCATATTATTGCCTAAAAAAGATCTTATTTCTGTTAGATTGTTATCAGTTTAGTTTATGCGGCCTTTTATATAATTTTGTTTAATTTATTTTAGGTTCTTCGCCTAAGTAATCATTCTTTGGCCAGAATAACATCTGGTCATATAGTGACATTAATCTCATCTGATGTTCATAAAGTTCAAGAGGTATGTTATTTTAGATCTAAAAACATTGTCCAGGATGCAAATATTATTAACTACTGTAACAGTTGGCAAAATCCCTCTCCCCGCCACTACATTTCGGAAAAAAAGAGAGTGCCATTGTTGCCTTTTTTCAAATTATGCAGTGTGAAAAACATATTGCACCTAAGAAGAAATTTTATGATATAAGTTTTACACATAAAAAGACAAGCACAAATTTTTTGTATAAAAATAAATGTACCTTTGTATATTTTTATGACGTATAAGAACAACCCTTTATGCTAGTTGTCATCCACCACCCTAAAAAATGGCTGTTTGTTGCAGAAGGTAATGAAGGCATGGCTACTTGATTTTGTAATTCCTTACCAATAATTCAAAATCTCCCATGGTGTACCTTCAAAAACATGTGCAGCTCATACTTGATGTGGGCACGTTATTGCATGCTTTATATGAGCAGGTCTGTTACATATGTGTTGTCAATGTTATACATAGTGCTAAAGAGCTTTAATATTTCATATATCTAGGGATTCAATTTTTTGTGTTATTTGTGGATTTCACCAATACTACTAGCAATTGGAGTTGTTATATTATGGAGAGAGATAGGTCCATCTTGTCTTGCTGGTATTGGTGTATTGATTATCACCATACCTATTCAGATATGGTTTGGGAAGTTTTTTGCGTATATGAGGTAAAAATTATGCCAAGAAATCTTAGTATCTTTCATTTCCTCTGTTCGAAATATATGTTTTGGCTAAACCTTTTTCCAACTTATGATGTTACATTTTTTATTGTTTGTTTTTTCAACAAAATTTTTTTTCTCCAATTTTACATTTGAAATTTCTGAGGTGTCACAGGAAAACAAAAGAATACTTTTTTTGAAGGCATGGAATTAATGCCAGGTCAATTTTTAATGTACTGTGCAGAAAAGATCTAATTTTTAAGTAAGACCCATTCTGCATGTAAATTAGTCAAAGTTTGATGTATATGACAATTCTCAGAAGATGCTGAGATAGATAAGAAGTTCATAATTTACAACAGTAAGTGTTTGCCAATGTGGGTTATACTAAATCTGGATGTTAACTGAACTTTAAAAAAGTGATGCTGTCAATATATCGTGGCATTTTATTGTTGTTGGATATCAGGGTGTTCAATCCTAAAGCGAAATATTATTTACTTTTTTATGTGTTGCTCTTGTTTCTTCTTTAGTGCAGTGGGTTGTGGAAATGCCTTAAATAACATGTTCAATAAAACATTCTTTTATAAATAAGGAGTCAAAAAATGGCAACTACATTTCTAGTATGAGATTTAAATTTATTTGCAGGTCAAAAACGGTAGCTAAGACAGATCAGCGTGTCAACATCATGAATGAAGTCATCACGTCAATGCAAGTTACAAAAATGTATACATGGGAAGATTCATTTGCTGAAATGGTCAACAAAGTGCGATGGTAAGAACGACACCTTACAGAACTATGAATTTTTTTGATAATAATGGTGTTTTTTTCTTTTTGAAATCATTTGATTTTTGTTTTTTGTTTGTTTTAGTGATGAGAGTAATCGTATTTTGAAAACTGCTATGGCTCGTTCTCTCAATAACACCATGTTCTCTGTCAGTCCGTACTTGGTTTCATTAGCAACATTTTCGTTGTTTTATGTGTATGGAAGTGGCATTACACTGGCAAAGGTGTTTCTAGTTTTAAATATATTCTTCACGATCCGTTTAAGTGTTGTATTATTTTTTCCAATGGAAATACTGATGCTAACAGAATCTTATGTAAGCTGCAAGAGAATTCAGGTAAAAATATATTTTCTTCTTTCCTGTTTTTCTTTTTGATACAAAAAATACACAAAAGGTAAGAAATTTTTTTATTTTTTTATATGTTTAATGAAATTTCAATCCACTAGTAAGACCAGTCTTTTTTTTTAAATCTGCTAAAACCTTTTCTTACACCTATTTTCCAATTGTTCAAAGTTATTTCATTAAGATTGTAAGTTTTTAAGTTCACGTCCTTGTTAAAGTTCTATTTACAAAAATAAAAACCCTTTCTGGATAAAAACCCTTTTCATTGTGTCCTGAAAATAGCTATAACATGAAATATCACACCTATTGTGAATAACTACGAACTAAATAACAAAAACAATTGCGGACCAAAACATAATGTTTAAAGCAGTTCAGAGAAAATGTGGCATAATTTAAAATGTTGTATTCGCTATAGAATGATTAGTACAGTCACCAAGAGCTCAAATACAGCATACCATTTAATGTGTTTTTTATGTTCTGTGTACATGCGTTCTGAATAAATATTTAATTTTTAAAAATATCAAAATTTTATTTATTGAATTTGTGTGTTGATATGCTCTTTCTGCTGCTTACTATATAAGGTCTAATTATCACTATAAAACAAGTTGATCATATTTTAATACCCAATTATTCAAGTGTTTATGACTTCTAAATGTGAGCTATAACTAACTTAATGCAAGGTATAAATCACGGTTGTTATATATATACACTTGTGATATTGTAAGCTGTTTTTAGGCCTTTTTACTTGAGAACGAACAAGCCCAGATCAAATCCAGTACTGCAGGACAAACTTATCCTGAGGCGCCTTTAAAAACAGAAGCTTTGATGCATTTCGAAAATGTAACTGCAGCTTGGAATAATGTGAGCAGTTGGAGTTTATAATTTATTTTTTCTGCGTTTTTTTCATTGGCATGTTTTGAGCACATGACCCTTGTCTGTCCACTTTCTTTCAGGATTTAGAAGATGTAATATGTGATTTATCCTTCAAAGCAGATTTAAAGGTTAGCATAGATTATAAGAGTTGGTCGTTTGGTAGGACATTGTAGCATAAAAACTACAAGTACAAACAGATGTTGGAGATATAAGGGGGATTGTAGGACGGGAAAAGATCACCAATCATTTTGGGGACCCGAAAAATTCCCAATCGTTTAAGATGGTTGTATCACCTGGTAGTCTTGCAGTTGAGCGGTATATTTCTATCCAAGTCATGTAATTGCTGTCATTAAATGCTTTATTTAGTTGCAGTTGGTCCCTATAATTGTACGTCGATAAAAAATATGTTCATGTTCATCGATAAAAATATGATACATCAACGGAAACTGCTGCCGAGCCTGTAGGAAAATGCACATAGGTGGAAAACAAAGAAATGATCACTGATTTTAACAATAAACTGCGAAATGAACAAATGCTGCTCAATTTTGTTGTCACATCATTGCCTTTGATAAACTTTGATACATTAAAATCAGTTTCAGAGCTGCAAAATGTTGCGACTGGCTGTTATACCGAATTAGGACCCCCTGAAAGAATCAAAAAATTTAATAGAGTATTTTCGGTCACTAGGGTCCTTTGTATTTTAGATTTCTATTATCTTGCTAGTTGGGAATTAAATACAGTAATTTAAATGTTTTTTCCTTTCAGAATTGCTTGGTTATGATTGTCGGAACGGTTGGAACAGGGAAGGTAAATACAGACTATTTTAGACCAACCAGTAACTCACAAGTTCATCTATCCAGTTTTGCTCTGTCTAACTTACCCTGTTTTTTTTCTGTATATATGTAACACCGCTAAAGGGCCTAGAGAGAGACAACACGTCTTAATGTCAGATATTTAGATTGCGTTATTGCCTTTTTGAACAAGTGCCTTCTTCCGAGTGATATAAATCTGTAATTTCACTGATTGCTAAAATTAAAAGTATGCTTGTTCACATTTACAATTTTAAATGTTAATATGATCTTGAAAATTAAATCAATAGTTATCATTCTTTTAATGTATCATCCTTTCTAATGAATGAATGCTGATGATGATACTGAGGATTGTTTTTAGGTTCTTCACCCTATTTATTAGTAAAGTTAATATGTATCATTGTCAAAAAGAATAACAGAGTTAGAAATTCAAAACAGAGATTATTAAACACTTTTTAAATACGAAAAAATTCTTGCTTCTAAAGTATTCGGTTAATCTCTGCAAAAGTTGCCAAAATATAAATTAGTCTTCATTGTCTCACAATTGCAATAAAGGAGATTTCCACCAAAAAAATAAGTGTGTGTAAATAAGTCATTTCTTACTTCGTGAAATGGTTTCTGTTAAAAGCAGATATTTAACGAATTGAAATTTAAAATAATAGCTTTGTTGTGTTTAGTCATCCATCTTAATGGCAGCAATGAATGAACTTTATGTCAAAAAAGGAAACATCATAAAAAATGGATCTCTTGGATATGCTGCACAACAAGCATGGATATTTTCAGGGACACTTCGGAGCAATGTTTTGTTTGGACAAGAATTTGATAAAAAGCGATATGAGAAAACAATAACAGCATGTGCTTTGAAACAGGTCACAATCTTTTCTAGCTTATCGTGTTTTACTGCTTTTAAGGTTCAAATTACAAATTTGAGAACTTTGAATTTTATCAATAGTAGCAGTTTTGAAATTGATTACTGAAATTATTTTTATTCTACTACTGATAACCTAACTGTATGGGGGTTTATTGAGTAATTTTGGTATTGGTAATATTTTGTATTGGAAATTTTGTGGATTTTATGATTGTTTTTAATCTGAGGGGTGGGGGAGGGGTTAAATAATTGAAATAAGTAGTAAAACGTTCCAAAATTTGGTGTTGTTTCCCTCTTCTACAATTAGGTTACCAAGAACATAGCATGGCCTGTGAAAGAAATGACTTTATTCCTAAACGCATGCCAATTGATGATAGATGCACTCACAGTTCAGTACAAAGCATTGATTTAACACAAGCAATAACTTTTTTAACATTATTTTTCTTAGTGAAATGATAACCTAAATACTTATCTTTATTTTTATTTCAGGACCTAGAATCATTTGCGAAAGGAGATTTGACATTGGTTGGTGAGCGGGGTGTGTCACTAAGTGGTGGTCAGAAAGCCAGAATCAGTTTAGCTAGGTATGTCTGTCTATGATATGAGGAATTATTGTAACATAATTGTGACTGTAACATAAAATATACGTATCAATATGAAAATGGGCTTATAGCACCAGTTTGTAGAAAGGTCGGGAGAGAGTAGTTTAAAATGGTTTAGGTGTTGCGAATGAGCAAAAAGTTTTTCGATTTGCAATCCGAGTAATTGTCTTTAAAAAATGATTTTCTCATGTTTTTTTTTTATTTTACGAAAGTACTGATTTAATTTCTTGTAAAATTTTAGGGCAGTTTATTCTAATGCAGATATCTATTTACTGGATGACCCGTTAAGTGCAGTTGATGCTAAAGTTGGAAAATATATCTTTGAAAAGTAAGTTGTGATTAAAAAAAATTTTAAATTTTCGTCAGCCTACAACGGACTTCATATATACATAACACATATTTCGCTTGTTGTAGGTGTAAACTACTTGTACCATATTATTATATTTTCACATACGTATAAAAAAGCAAATATGAGTTAGAACAGTAATAAGGTTATAAATTTTATTTGGCTATTATCAATACTTAAGACTTTTATCTTACATTCGTAGCCTCTCAGTATCATTCACGTACGTAATAATGGCATCAATAGGCAAAAAATAAAAAATGCGAGCAAATATTGATGACGCCTGCAAAATTATTGTTATATGGTAACATTGGGATATTTTTTACTTACGCTTTTAAAAATTTTGTTTTATAGTTTTGAATTTTGAATTTTTTTTTTAAAAATACTTTTTTATTAGATGTATTAGAGGTTTGCTTCGGAATAAAGTTGTTATTCTTGCCACCCATCAAATTCAGTATTTGCAGCACGCGACTAATATTGTTTGCTTGAAAGAGGTGAGAGGCTTTGTGGTAGAGCGTTTACCGTTATTACAGAAGGCCAAGTCATACCAGAGTGCTAGGACGCTCTTCACAGGAACTTCATTGATGACAGTACCATTAGAAACTGAACAGGCCATCCTGGGTAAATAACAAAGATCCGGTAAAATGTTTTTATGTATAACCATAATCCAATGATAAAAGAGTCCATTGTTGCGTCTCAAAAAAAGTTTTATAAAAAGGAAATCTTTATGTTTTTCCTTGCACAAAGAAGGGAGTATATCTAAGGCATATAACTTCATGTTATTCACACGAATAGTTATTCTTTTTTGAACCATTTCAAAAAAGGTTGCAGCATCTGACAATATCAGAATTAACCAGCAAAATTGGATGATGAACTTATAACCAGGTAGCTTTAAAAGGTTTAAAAAGCTACACAACTTGTTAATGCAATATGTTTCTTACTTTTAGGACTCCAGTACAGTAGCAAGTTCTGTACACGAGTTGTCCGAGAAAGGTGTGAATTTGGTCAGTATTCTTGATTCAGAATCACAAGAGAAGAGGCAGAATCACGATGCAGCAATAGAAGCCGAAGATGAGCACATGGGTGGACAAAATGACACCCTTTCAGGAATAACTTTAGATATTGGAGAGAAAAATAAAAGACTACATGGATCAATTCAGTCATTAAACGTAAGCATTTTTCGTGCATAACACAGTAAAACGCATTCTTAAGTTCATGAAAATGTGATTTTCGTTTATCGACATTGTTTAACCAAATGTACAATACCAAAAGACTTTAGACAACGTATTCACTTTTTAATATTAAGCTAGGTAAAACGTTTTTTGTAAGAAAAAATTGTTATAAAAGTGCTTTGTTATAAGCTTGCCTTGTCAAGGCCATTGTGAATTGTTATACAAACCTCCTTTCTAACTGAGCATTATATAGGGGTTTTTTTTTTGCTGTTAATAATGATGTAGCCTTATAGAGTTTTCATAGCAACTATGAGAAGGAGGAAGAGACGGAGGAAGAAGAAAATAGAAATCGTGGTGCCATCCCAGCCAAATTGTACTTGGAGTACTTCATACAAGGTGTTGGGTGGATTTCAACATTAGCATTGCTTTTATCTTTGGTGGCTAGTCAGGTTCGTCGAGACTGTTTTTATAGAATTGCAATTAGAAATGATTTAATATTTTTCATGTAGCTAAGTTTTATTCATAAAGGTAAGACAATTATACGTTTTGGGTTTCTTAATTTTATCCTAAAAACAGTGCCTTTCTGCTATTTTTTATAATTTTCATTCATTAACAAAAAAGGAAATCCCTTTTTGTCAACCTCTTTTTAATGAACTTACCATATATTTTTTTTTGTTTAGACTTCTATTATTTTTTTCCTTGTTCTTGGTACACATTTAACATTGTCGTTCTAATTAACAATTTTAAAACTAGCACCTTTGGTTATTTTGCTTGGTAAAATAAACGTGAGAATTTACGAAATATATTCGCACTTGTTAATACTATTTGGAAAATGGTCCTTCTTTTGCTAAAATGGCATACTTAGATGCCTATCTGTCTTTTATTATTTTCAGGTGATGTTAACTTTTACTGATTATTATCTTGCTGAATGGTATGGTTATTTGATGCTAACACTGTCAATCTTCACATTGTATTTATGTTGCACCCTAAAAAATTTTTATTGAAGGTGTGTCCTCGCCTTTTGCAACAAAATATTTTCTTGCAAAATGTGAAGAAAATTACTGGCAGAAATGTAGATACTCAATCAGATGACCAGTTTTTTTATTTCATAACGTATTAAGCTAAATCAATTACAAAAACGAAAGTTTTGTTAGCTTTATGTCAGCTAAGAATTTTAAATAAAAAATAAAGATTGGAATGTAAATGCAGCGTTGATCCAGTACATTTTTTTGGGCAATACTGGCCATCAGTCGTCTAGTTGTTTTGTTGGCATGCATTTTTTTGTTACGGCTTTACAGAGAGTTGTTTGAAAATGTAAAAATACATAAAGTAAAATATGTATGCCTTTTGTAACCATAAACAAAGCATTTTTAAAAATTTCAAACACTGATATAGGAAAAATGTTCAAATTTGATTATAGAAGTTTAGGATTTTAGCGTTCATTATATTAAATATATACTGAAAAAAAGTGTCTAAAGTAGTTGAAAGATGTTTGTTAAAAGCTTTACGTTTGGCGGCCTTAAAATCCTTTGTTACCCATCATTATTCAGAACAAAACCATAAAAGCTGAACATGAAAAATCACCACAGGCATGCCTGTCCAGTTGTAGTAGTTTGGGACGAAAAGACTAAATATTTTTCTTGAAATGCAGATGAGTTTAAGACACTGTAAATTGTGCTGTTGCAGTAACCCATTGTGTTTATATTCCTTTTCTTAGGAAAACTTAAACGTTCTAGGAATAGGAAAACAAAGTTAACAGTGGTTATGGTTTCAATATTTCTGAGTCTAAAATTTGCCACATGGAAAACCATGTTATATCTTTTAAGTAAAGTAAGATGCGTAAATTTTTGTTTTCTTTTTACAAACATAAGTCTGTCAATTAATCTCTTTTAAATCTATAGGGCAAGTGGTGAAGAACAGCGCAATGGAAATGTCACAATTACTGCCAAGTTTTATGTTAACAGTGATCCAGACATTAATGTATATGTACTCGCCTCCCTTGTGGTTGCCTGCTTTCTGATAAACTTCTTCCGCACAACATATTTTTATGCCACACTTGTCAAGTGCAGTCGAGAGTTACATAACTTGATGTTTAAAGCAGTTTTAAAAGCACCTATATACTTCTTCGATACCAATCCAGTAGGTAAGTTCCTAATACATTTATGGAAGTTCCATGCTAGTAAAATGTAATCAATGTTTTACTAATGTTGCTTTTTACCAACAATCATGTTAAAAGCCTGAACTTTTGACACTATATCCTGATTGTATTTTGCATTAACAACTGTACTTTCTAACGACAAGTTCAGTTGGAAATTTACCTACAAGCCAATTTTATGAAATGAATGAGTTGCAGTTTTAAACTGGCACTACGCCAAACTTTAATACATGAGCAAATATGGAGCTTGGTTAAGGTTTATTCACTACAGAGTTTGATCTAAATTCATAAAATCATAAAAAAATTTCTATTTCATAGTAAAGCTTTGAAAAGGCTTTTGATGATTTTTCAGACGAATTACCGAGATATTAATCAACAAAAATGAATTTGATCTTGCTATTTCATTTTCTTTTTTTAGGCCAAATTTTAAACCGTTTTTCTCGTGATGTGTATTTCATGGATGATGAGCTACCATGGACATTCTTTGATTTTGCTTCTGTAAGTGACGAAGATCTTTGTATTCGAAGAAAAGCTTCTCTACACTTTCAAAGTGGTACATCTGCTCTTGGCCTTCTGATTATTCATAAGAGTATTTAACAATATTCCAGAAAAGCGTTGAAAATGATAATATCAATATTGCAGCTCTATTCTATGATACTTTTAAGATTAATTCTTCTAATTACGTTGCAAGATGTGAACAATATTAAATACAGTTTTAAATTCATTTTTTGCCATATGTTCTGATTCTTGAGATCAATGAAAAGGGTAGGCAAAATAACTTATAAGACAATTATACCCAAAGTCTGGAGGATAAGAAAGACCTACAACAAAAATATAATGCTATCAAAAAAAACTATAGAAAAATTTCAATATTTTATGCTTGCCCTGCATTTGGTCATAAACGTAATTTTCAATGCTTTTGCCACGTTGTAGCATAATGTCAATTTTTCTTAATATTTGCTTGATTTTCAGGTTACTATGTCTGGAAAAAAAACAGGAATAGTTCTTTTTTTAAAGTTTTGCGCAATTAATTTCGTTTGTTTATAGCTCTCCTTATTAACATTAGCGATAATCATATTAAACTGTGTCAGCGTTCCATATCTAACAGTTCTTGTCATTCCATTGATGATCATATTCTTCTATGCAAGACGTTATTACATGAAAAGTTCTCGTGAATTACGAAGATTGGAAGCTGTATGTAAGTTGCTTGTGATCTGATGGATTTAAAATTTTTCATAACATCTTTGGGATGCAATATTTTTCTTATTTGCTATACCTTCTCAACAGCAGTCAACCTACTACTTATATACAGATTCTAAAATACATCTCAGGGCAAGCTTGTTTTACCATATTATCAGTATTAAGTTCGAACTGCAAACCTCTCGATTATGACTTCATGGGATTGAAAACCATTACTCTAAACTTCGTCAACTTTGATCTCACTACATAATTGGGTATTTGAAACAAATTTTATTAGCTTATGGTTAAAACCTATTTTCAGCTCGGAGTCCATTGTACACACACATTTCTGCAACATTAGCTGGCATCACAACTGTCCGCTCGTTTGATATTCAAGAGAAAATTCTTCACGAATTTTATGCATGTCAAGATTATCAGACAGGAGCTTGGTTTATGTTTTTATCAGGCTCCAGGTGGTTTTCCCAGCGTTTGGATCTTTTGACTGTTGTCTTCTCGATTTGCTCCACATTTGCACCAATAGTTGCTGCTCCATACATAGGTACGTAAAATTTGTACTTCTTGCATATTTTTTTGTTTTCTATTATTGCCATTGTTCATACATATAATACCGAAAGTCGTTTTTTATTTAGACATTGACGCAGGTCTGGCTGCTGTCAGTTTGTCATATATCTTGATGTTATGTGGTATGTTTCAATGGTGTGTACGGCAAAGTGCAGAAGTAGACAATTTGGTATGTTCCTGTATATATTTTTTTAAAGTTAATAGATCAACTTGCATTGGGCATTTCAAATACGCAATAAGAACTTCAGAGGTTTATGTACAAAGTTTCTGTACAAAATTTTTTACGCTTGAAAAAAGGTTGTAAGACTTAGGCTAACAAATATATAAAACTAAAAGTGTCATTTTATGTTTGTCATTTGTATATAATAAAAATAAAGTAAAATGTAATTTCAGAGTTTATCCATTTACAATAAAATAGTTTTTCATCCTAATAAGTAAACTAGAGAAATGACCGATAAAATACGAATAAATGGTGATAAAATGTTATTAAAAGTAATAGAGCAGGAGAAACAATAAGGCAATCACGGCTAATGCATAACATAGAATGGAACGTACGAGAAACTAGCACACAAGATATAGGTCAAACATGCATTAGAAGAAAAAACTTGAGATATAAATCAGAAAAAAGTAAATAAATCAGTTTCTTGCAAGAGATCTTGCCACTGCAACGTCCAGCAAGTAGGTTTTAACGGTTTTACAGAAGGTGGAATGAACGTGTTTGTTCTTTATTTTGATGATAGCCTATTGAAACACTTACTAGCTCTTGAAACGATCCTGCCACAGCACGGTTCTAACTTGATATCAGTGTTACGTAATGGCGTGCGAATTTTTGTGATTAGGATATTTTAAACACTCAATACGTCTAATCGAGTTAGTACTCCTGAGCCAGACGTGGTATTTCATTCCTGTAGGGGTGAACGTGTGGCAATGCAAAAGGACTGAAGGAAGTCTGCAGGAGCCCTATGATAAGAGTTCTCGAGTTTGTAAGTTTTGCCAAGGTGCTTTAACGATTATTGGACACACATGTTGCACAACAAAGCGATATATAATTTGTTGCGCGGCATTTTCTCTTTTTAATAAACATGAAGGCACGGTAAATTTTGTAGAGAATATACTAAACCTTTGTAATCTTAAAAAATATTTACTGTGGCGCTGAGTGGACACATTACTTAGTAAGCAAAAGATAAATGGTACAAATAGATTTTTGATGATAAAAAACTTACTTGTGCAGGAGGAGGTACACAAACTTGATTTTCATATATTTGGTCTGCAGAACACCATAAGGCACTTTTTCAAACCCCACAGATGCTAAGTCTATTAGACCTAGGAGTGGCAATGGAATTTTTTTCTAATTCAGGTAATACATCAGCAATGTTAATGTACTTAACATTAACATTGTGCTTTAGTATATAATATAAGAATAGCGTTCATTTTGAGGGCAATATTTTTATTTACCGCCCGCAGAGTCAAATTTTCAGCCCGACAGTATCATTTACGCCCGATTCGAAGCAGAGGGTGTAAATGACAGTGGAGGGCTGAAAATTTCATTCCAAGGGCGAAGTAAATATAAATATTAAACGAAAATTTAATGCTAATACTATTATAACCTATTTCAATATCTTTAAAGCAAAGTTGTTTTTCTTTTTCTTTTTTTCGTATTTCAAAATTCCTGAAAGTAGCCGTAACAGTGATCATTTTAAAATGCCTTTTTTTTAGAAAACTAAAGTCAAATTCTTTTTTCTTGTCCTGTTCTTGTGCCATTTTGCTGCTAATGTTGTTTCTCGCCAGATTTTTTTGTTTTGTTTTTTGTTTTCGAGAAACAAAAAATTCAAATGTTCGATCGAAAAAAACAGAAGACATTCTTTTGTAGTTTGCGGGCTGATAACAACATTATAACCCTGGAAGCGGGCTGTAAATCCATTATCGGCCCGCATTTTTTGAACGCAACAAAAACACAGGGCTAATAATTTGAATTAACGCCCGAGGCTGTTATATTTACCCGCAATAAAGTTGTGATATTATCCCGAGAACGCCCCCTAAAAGAGTTATAATATAAAAGTAATCGATTTCTATGGATTAGTGGAAGAAAAAAAAGAAGCAAACTTTAACTCTTTTTTACAGATGACATCTGTAGAGAGGGTGTTTGAATATACAAAGCTAGAACCTGAACCTGATAATGGCGCAAGTAAGGATTTGAGAGAAACATGGCCAGAGTATGGATTAATATCTGGCGAAGGAGCTTCGTTTGCATATCATTCATCACTGCCGTATGTTTTGAAAAACTTATATTTCTGTATTCAACCCATGGAAAAGGTAAGTGTTAAACAAATTATTTGTGCTTAAGCCAGTGTAGTATTTACTCCTGTTTTTAAGTTAATGAAAACAAGCCTTTATTACTTTAAAGGCTCATTTCCATTCCACTGAAGTTTCTGTTGTACCCGAAAAATGTTACGATTTTTCTTCTTTAGGTTTGAGCGTGATAAGTTCAGTTTTAAAGTCAAATTTAATGTAGCACTGGTTTTATCTGTTACAAAATTAGGTTAAATAAATGCTCCATCTTTAAAGAAAGTTTTCCACAATGTCAAGGGTGGGCTTATACAAAAGGCTAGCCATTTTCAAATAAGCTGAGTTTTATGATACTTTTTATGAAGGTTAAGTATGTCGAGATTCTTAGATTTATTTTTGCAGACAATATGTTATTGCTAACCTCTTTAACCCATTTTTTCTAATTCAAAGGTAATCAACTTCGAATTGCGCATCTACATTGCAAAACCAACAAATATACCGTAGAATTCTATCTCCCCTTACCAAAAACATTAGTAATTTACAGAGGGGTTAAAAAAGTAAAATCAAACAAGTTAAAATAAAGCAAAAGCTTTTCGGTACAGTGGAACCTCTATTAACGGTCAACTCCATACATCCGTCACCTCCTGATAAGCCGCCAGAAAAGAAAATCCCTGCCGAATTCATGGCCAAACTGTTATAAAAAAACCCTCCATACATTGGTCACCCCAATCAACGGCCAAAAGTCCACTTTCTATTGTCCCAATGTCTAATTTCACCTCTGTTAACGGTCACAAAAAATCTTTATGCAAGCAAATGAAAGGAAAAGTAAAAACAATTGTAAAAGCTTTTCGGTATAATAAAACCATCGTCAGTGCATATAAAATGTTACAAAGTTACAATTTTTCAGTCAGTATATACAAAATAAAAGCATAATGGTCCTAAGAGAACATACAAAATAAACAGAAAAATAATTAACAGATCACGTCACGCCATTTCTAAATAAAAGAAGCTTTTTTGAATCAAGTTTGTCATTAAATACGGGTTTTTTCAATGCAATTATTGATGCTTCTAAATTTTTCCGTGTTTTAGTGTTTAGAAGTGCTGATAAAATAACCCTCCAGAAAAATTGATGACCTGTATTGTTTAGCAAGTGTTTTGCTGGTTCTGATTCCTTTCTAATGTGGTTATACTCATTATACCGTGTTACAACATTTCTTTTTGTCTCTCCAATATAAATTGCTGTACAAGAGCACACTCCTTCCTATATTTTACATGACGAATAGGGATTTTGTTCTTTCAAAGTGCATAGCTGTTTAACTTTCTTAGTTTTCCACGAAATAGTTATGTCAAATTTACCATTTGTAAATTCGTGAAACTTTCTTAAAAACCTCCTGGAAATTAAGTCGTTTTCTTCACAGTATGGAAGTTCTATTAGGAGAAACATTTTCGGAGCTTCGAAAAAATCAGGCAGTATAATGAATTCGTCATCAGATATAACCAAGCGATCTTTGAATTGATTGTACACACTGTTGACGAATCTGACTGGGTACAGTGCTTTCTCGAACTTTTTTCTTATTATTGATTTTTCTTGCTCAAAATCTGAAGAAATTCGGTATGGGCGACTAAGATCACCAATAATGGTATTTCTTTTGTAAAGTTTTGGGATCTTTGATGTCCATGGATACTTCGATGAATGGTTAGGGCTGGTAACCAAATCTCAGGAATCTACAGAAGAAGTACTTACCTACATCTAGGTCCGGAAATGTTAAATAACGTAATTAACTGTAATTATCAGCTCGTTTCTGATTGGTTAATTTTTATGAATTTCGATCCTCTGCAATTATATAAATACATGCACATCATTTTACTTTGTCTGATGATGGGAGAAGGATCTCCCGAAACGTCGCCTACTAAACTATCTTGTTCAAGAAATGATAAAGTTTCCACAGTAATATGAATACTGAACAGACAAACCGAAATAATATCTTCAATAATAATTAATTAATGTTACACAATAACTTCTCTTGCAATTATCACAAACCGTGAGTTAAAGCAGCTAGTTTCATTTTTTGTTGAATGCTTAACTCAGTTGTATCTCTATGGTATTTAATTTGACTAAGATAATTCAACAAAGTTTTTTGTGGTTAAAATCTTACCAGTTTTGTATTGATTTTCAATATGTGTAAGCCATTTTTTTTAAAGTTCCTTGCCATTTTTGAAGCGTACGCAAATCTGTTGTACTACCCTGGGCAAATTAAATATTTTATTTGTTTACAGAGTGTGGCCAGAGAATTTTGGATACAGGAACATCTGAATGCTTCAACCTGGTAAAGCAAGAAATTACAAAGCAAAATTAAAATTTAATTCACAATCTCTTTAGGCCAGCACTGTATTGCATGTTACCTATGGTTGCTCATGTATAGCAATATTTAACAACCCGTATATACCAATACATGATAACTCATGATGAATATATAATTCCATATATAATGCATGAACGATATATATGATTCGTGAAATAAATTCCCGACCCATTCAAGCAAATCTACTCAGTGTTTTCAGGTATTCCTTTCAAAGTTTGCCGCTTCAGAACACACGCACACACCTATTGAAGAATCCCAACGTTTAATCTTTCGATATTGATATCTGAAACTAAAATTAAAAGATAATTATAAATATTCCTCTGTAAATGTTGGTTATATATTTCAGAATAAAATGGGGGTCTATGAAGAAAATAAAATAGAGTTTGACCTATTTTGAAGCCTTCATTTACTGCCGTATCATTTCTTTAAACTTAGGCGATAATAATATTACTACCGGATACTAAAAGTATTTTCTTGCTTTGATTGGAAGAAGAATTTATGCTGCTTAGTTATGGTTTTGAATCGCTATCCAAATGTCTAGCTACTAAGCACATGTTCCAAGTTAAACGCAGTGAAACACAAAAACGTCCAAAGGTACTTTCACTTTTAACTAAAGTATGAAAAATGATTCAATGTAGCTAGATAAAAAATCACAAGTGGCTTGGATAATTCGAAAACATAAGTCGAGGGTTCTTCACATGCAACACCTCAACATAGATTCAAGATTTAAATAAGTGATAAAGATTCCACTTAAAATATGTAAATGTATATAAATATAGCTAAATAAATAAGCAAAAACTTTCCACCCGTTCCACTGTTATACTCCACAGAGGTCGTATCATATATATGATCGGCAATATCATATACATAGTCAGTTACATCATCATATATGCAATCAGTTACATCATTGATAATATATATGATGAGTTACATATCTTCCATATGGTCGGTTACATCATAGCTAAGTAATCAGCTACATCATTGATTATATATGAAGAATTACGCAGCATATATATGGCGATTATATCATTTATGTCCACATTAATAGTGCATATATGAGTAGTGGAATATTGCTACATAGTCACCTACGAGTATAACTTATTTTAAGCTTTTTATCCGTATAAAAATACCTATCAAATGATGCGAAGTGAACTATCATTTTGCCTTAACCCTTTGTGATCTTTAGTGGGTAAAGCCATTTGTATACAGTGTATACACCCACAACTTTGATAAACCTGTGCAATTTATGGGACCAATATATTTTACACAGACAGGCCTGGTATAGTACGTCTGTGCGATATTAGGCCCTGGATACAACCTAATTTTTTTTCAGGAAACCTTAGTTACTCGATTCTGCTAGCACTGTTATTCATGAATCCGTGAATTTAAATTTTATTGTTAATACAGGCTTAACTAATCAAACATTTTGCATCTTCTGCGTTAGCAAAAAAAAGGACTAATCCATTGGTTTTACTTGAAATCTGTTTTAAAACAAACGCGAAACTTTTTAAAGCTTGTAGCTTTTACCAGATTGTGTGCTTTGTTTATATAAATCACGCAATCACAACACACAAGTAATTGAACCGATGTAATAACAAGAAGTAGCGGTTTGTAGCGAATATTGCGTCAGTAATAATGCCAGGAATATCTTTCATAGGTTGGTATTGTCGGACGGACTGGTGCAGGCAAAAGCTCATTTCTTTCCATGTTGTTTCGAATGGGTAATATTACTGGAACAGTTCAAATCGATGGATATCCAATTTCTGGTTTAAAATTAAAAGACTTGAGAAAGTCGATATCAATTATTCCACAGGTTAGTAAAACGTTTGCAGACAAGTAACAGAACAATTTTTCCAATTATTTTCATTTGATGTAAAGTAGAACACGAATTCACACGATTCAAATGACCAAGGTTAAAAAAATCTTTTTATGTATTTCATATTGCAACGCATATATAATATGCATTGTTAAGGATGTTAGCAGTAGAACAGTAGCTCGATATGAACTTATTGGCGAGAGATGCAAAATTTTCATCAGAGAAGTCCGGAAGTTGTTATAACATGTATTTACTGGCAATAAAAAAAAGAAAAATGAGTTTTTGTCTTCTGTTATCAGTATTTTTAGTAGTTACCTTATTTGTGAATCTTCACACTAAAGGTTAAATAAGGGGGCGAGGGGGGAGACAAGAAATGGTTTTCCGTTACCGTCGATTTTAAAAACCCCGCAAATCTCTTCTGGATTTTTAGGAGCTTTAAATCTTCTCTGATTCATAACCTCTCGCATGTTTTTCATTTCAAAAATGCATAGAAAATTTGTTCTTTATTTGGGGCATGCTCAAATATTTCTCATTTTTTAAAAAAATACGAAAATATCCTCTGTACAATATGACAAGTTTTCCAAAAAAATGTTTTCTATTCAAAAGAGTTTCCGTAACTTTTTAGGATCCTGTTATGTTTAGTGGAAGTTTGCGAAAGAATCTTGATCCGTTTAATGAGTATACGGATGCAGATGTTTGGGAAGCTATAGAAGAGGTATAAGTAAAAGAACAATTTAATTAGTCGATAAGTTTCTAAGGGGAATGGAATAGTAACTCTTTTATAAAGTGTACATAGCATACCTCAACTTGATTGACCCACTTAACAATTGCAAAACAATTATTTTCATTTAATTGTCATTCAACAGGTTCAATTGAAAGATAGTGTGATGGAGTTACCAGGCAGACTGCAATCAGAGATAACTGAAGCAGGTTCCAACTTGAGTGTTGGAGAACGTCAACTACTTTGCTTAGCACGTGCATTGTTAAAGAAGAACAAGATTATAGTGATTGATGAAGCAACTGCTAATGTGGACATGGAGTAAGTCGTATTTTCTTTACCTGTTTCACAGTGTCCTCAATGTTATTTGTTTCGACTTAAATATTTACACAAAAAACAGTCGATATATTAAACATAAATTCGCATTCCCAACCTTGGCATCGACGCTCTTTAGATACTGCTTCTAGGATACTATTTGCATAAATACACTACAGTATTATTTACATTGTTATGTCTTTCATAGAACTGATGCTCTGATCCAGCAAACCATACGAGAAAAGTTTAAAGAATGCACCGTGCTCACTGTTGCCCATCGATTAAACACTGTAATGGATTCTGATCGTGTTATGGTGAGTGTGAAAATGAATGTTGTTTGGTCAACATTCAATCTTTCTTCCCAATATTGTCACATTATTAAAACTGAATGAAACTTTTATTTGTCATAACAGGTGATGGAGGATGGAAGTGTAATAGAATTTGACGAACCGTATCAGCTTTTACAAGATTCAACAGGCTCCTTTCGCAAATTGGTCGATCAAGCAGGCAGCCACGAAGCCAAGAGACTAGAAACACTTGCAAAAAAAGCAAATCAATTACGCTGTCGGAGCGAATCACGACAACATAACGACACATATCCGCGATCCTATACTGAAAGAGAGAACGAGCAACAAACCCAAAACTGGGAAATATCTTTTTCTGAAAGGTCAGCGTAAAGTTTTATCACCCAATTAATTCATATTAATTAATTTTTATGAGATTAGGCCTGTATTGCATATAGGCCTTACAAAATTAATTACTTTTTAAATCAATGCTTTTTTATGTACCAACAAAAAGTAAATAGTTAATTCTTCGTGAAAGAAAGCCATTGCGGATATTCTAATCAGTTATTGAAAGCCTGGAGGTCTTCGTGAAGAAAGAAAAAGGAGGAATGTTTGAAGATCAACGGATTGCCTTTTATTGAATTTTCTTTTCTATAGTTTTTATTTAGAAGCGTTATATTAATTTTTGTTACATTAGATTGTAGAAAACATTTCGTTAATACATAGTTTATTATACCTACAAAACTCTTAATTTCTGAAGTGTGAAAGATGATTTTCGCATTTGTTTTCTGTTCATTTAAAATGTTCCAGTTAGTATCATTAATCTACACAACCACATATAATCGTGTGTCCTCAAATATAATAATTTGCTTATTCGTTGTATGTAAAAGACGATGCCAGTAAGAATTGAAATTATCAACTATTTATCTAAATCTAATTTTGGCAGCAACGGACTCATAAAAAACATTGAAAATAACATAAGCCCATAATAGGTTCTTAGATCTTTGCCCAATCATGAAAAGTAACTAATTAATATTGTACAGTATTAAATCATTGCATTTATTTTGTCTTTCTGTGTAATTGCTCATTCATTGTTTCTCAGCAAGTATTTGCTAATGCTAAAGACATACATTTTTACTGTGAGTTTTTTACATGAATTCATGCAATCGTGTACATGCGCTTATATTTTGCCATTTGTGATCTTTGCATTGTTTTTTCGGTATTTGAACTTAATTTTAGCAGCATTGGTTTTTAAGTATGCGTAAATGAATGTTAGAATATGTCACAAATTTCTTAAGTTGGCTGACCACTGGAACGAAATACCTCCTAAAAACAGAGACTTGAGAATCAAGAATTTAGCCAATGTTTCACAGCAGGTGAATTTATATCGTCGTGTGCGTATGCTTATAACTTTCGCAGTTGTGCATCCCGCATTGTTGCTATGGCATTTAAACCGGAATCTTTTCAGCCGCATTTTTGTTCTGAAAGTAAAAATAAAAAGTTAACATGGCATACGTCAGTGTATATCAAAACATGTGCTCGAAAACATGTTTTATTTAAGCATCCGCCGAACTGAAATACAGTGCTACCTTTAGAAAACAGACAATTGAGCGACACCATCCTGTAACCGCTTCGAAGAGGTGTCTGCTTTGCACACACAGACTATCTAAAACTGTAAGATTTTACATTATAAGGTTTTATGCTTTACGGCCCCATGTAGAAACGGGAGTGTGCGCCTAATTAATGGTGCTTAGAGGTTTCCGCTTCAAAAGATGTCCTTATTAAGGTAAATTTTCACTCAAGAATAGGATTGAACAGATCAGATGGAATCTGACCAAACAATTGTAATTTAGGCAAGTTAAATACTTAATAAAATATTTCGTTCCATACTGAGAGGTGAAATAATTTTATCTTTTCTAGCAAACAAGAAAGCTAAAAATTATGAAAATGAAAGAATAATTAATTTATTATTCTGTTTTGTTTTCTTTTTAAGTGGAATTTTACGTTAAAGGGGATTTCATTGTATATAAAGATCGTTAAGACCTACGTGTAAATGTACCATCCCACTAATTTATTTCCTTTTTCCAACGACAAATTATAGTTTTGCCATCATTTTTGTTATCTTCATTCGCCTTGAGATTTTCGCTCTCTCGCTTCTTTCAATGTTTTTCAATGTAGGGATATGTGTAATGCTTATACAGATAAACTTATTGCCGATGTCATTACGTTTGTGTTTTAATTTTTTTTTAAATTTCGCAATGCATTATGGTAGTTGCGTTTATCGCCAAAAATTAGAGTAGAAATAAACATGGCGATGCAAACATCAGTATTAAATATCAGAGAAGGTAACAAAGAAAAATCACCCATAATGGGCTACAATCACTTCAATTTGTTTCAAAACGCATATCAACAGTTCAAGAATTTATATATTTTAATCAATTAACTGTGCAGAAATAAAAACTATTGTAATTCGTTCTTTGTATTAATTCTCTAGCGTGAGTGAACATGGTTGTTGGCGACACAAGAATCATGAGTCGCTTTTTACGGCTCATAGATTACTCCCATAATGCATGACGCGACGCTAAAATTTAGTTATTTAAAAAAATCGCAAAACGATTTTTTTGAAAAAACCCTCGTTTTTGCCCTTTTTTTAGCCGGTCATGTTGATTGGGGGAGTGAGAATGTACTTTAGCTTGAAAACACCTAAAATAAGTGTTTTTTGGTACAACATAGAAACATAATTTCACTGTAAAGAAATCAGGTTCACCGCTTTAGGTGAAAGATTTTCTTGGGGGGTGCGCTCAAACAGCGCGCCCCTAGGATTTGAACCTCAAAAAAGTCCCGCTACAAATAGGGTTAAGAAGAGACAAAATAAATTTAAGCGACAAAAAATGATGTGTGGACTTTGAAGCAGCTTTTCTTTTTACGTGTTAACAGGTGTATCGATCTTCCATGTTTACTTCTGAGATCATTTTATCATAACTGTCTTTAGATAGTAGAGGGACCTGAATGTGATAATCAAGGACCCGATCATTTTCTGTTCCTTTCCTGAGCAGTTTTTGATTTTTTGATATTAAAAGCACCATCACTTGTGAATTGTCATGCATTTATTTTCAAATGCACTTAACTGAATTTCTGATTTTCTTGGACAATTTTATTGCACTTCAAATTTATACTTTTTGCAGAAGTTTCCATTTCCCTTCTTCTCTCATTTTTCTTCATGCAGTTTATAGGATTTTCTAAAGAGTTTGTGCAAACGCATGACATTGCAGAGAAAGTCAAATTATGGTATTTTATGTACGACACAAAAATGAGAAACAATAAAAAATTTCATATTGGCATCATAACTCAAACCCTAACTCAACATCAGAGATCGGACTGTGAGAATTGAATGCGAAGGTAGGACAAGGTATAATATATTTTTAACATATGAACGTGTATCGAAATGACTTTCAAAAGTTTGTCACTTCTTTTCTTTTTAAAAGATTTACTTTCTGTAACCTTATGTCATGCGAATCATTGGTCAAGGATCAAAGAAAACATTTTTTGTAGCACTTGAAGGTCGTGGAAATGATTAAATGATTTCAGTGATTTTCTAGACAATGTATGTTTCAAATTAAAAAAAGGCTCTTTACGGGATGCAGTGTATTTTCGGAGTGAAATTTATTACTTTCCAACAACGATGGGCGAAATCTTGGTTAACATCCTAGACCTCCAACATTATATGTCGTGCTGCCTATCCTGAACTTGCATGGGTTTATTTTTGTAGGTACAGCTGTTGGCCGTAATAGCTTTTCCTGAAAAGATTATGGTTTTTTCGCCTGCTCTTTTGAATACTTTAGTTGTTTCCATACCTCTCTCCTGCCTTCAGATTTCCGTGGGAATAAAGAAGTGTGTAAAGAATGAACAGCTGTCTAGATGTATTTTGACAAAAACTAAAAAAAAAAATGTTTTGTGCAGAAACAGTCAATTTACCCGATATCATTCGAGGAAAGCTTGACTTAATCCGCCTGACCGACACCTTGGCTGACAATCTTATTTATAAGAACAATAGAAACATTTAATTCACTTGGAGCCACTATTTTGTATTGAAAATAAAAAAACGAAGTTCTGATTTCATTTTACAACCATGTTAATTTTCATGAAAATATACTCAAGAATAAAACAGGATGAGTTACATAACATTTAACACAAATGCAAGAACATAAAAAGGGCATTCTTTAAAACGGAGACCACTATAAGACGGAAAGGTTATAACCCATATGAATCTTAAAGAAATGTTTAATGCATAGCCTCCCTAAGAGAACACCTGCGTGTTTCCGTGTGATTTCAAATATAAGCCATCTATATCGTTTCTGTGAGTTTTAGATCAAGCCTTTTTTAAAGCAGCCACCTCTCCAAAGCGGTTAAATGGCCTGTTTCTTAAAAGTCTGTTTAACGGGGCTTTTATTGAATTTCGCTTTAGTAGACAGCAAACTAAAAGACGCATATCAAAATCAAAAAAAATGCTGCTGAAATGATTTAGATTTAAATACCATAGCAACAATGTAAACACAACATGCACATCTGCCAAGAACATAAGTGCATGCACAAGATGGCATAAACTCATTTTAAAGCTCTACCTGCTGAAAAAATGATTGAACAATTACACAGAAAGGCAAAATTTATTCAATACGGTAGAATGAATTAGTTGCTTGCCAACTTTGTTATCTCTTGTAAATACATCCTTAGAAAATATTATATTGTAACAAGAGATTCTTTAAAGATGATTGCATTCATGACAAGCGTTTTTATGTGCGTTCCAAAAATTTAAATAAAGGACTGAATAAGTGCTCATAATTCCTTTTCTGTATCATTAACCTACAGCAATGCATAACTATTAAAGTAACTGTATACCACAAAATATTTATTCACCGTTTCCTGCAGATCGTGTTTTTTTTCACAATAGCGTTTTTTTTTACAAAAAGACAACAATTTTAAGTCGATCATCGTTGTTCCTAACTTTTACATCCTCCAAATGTTTTTACTTTTTTGTTAAATTTTATACAATTTACCCTGTTTTTTCTTTAGTATATTTTTTCAAGAAAGTTCGCATATCAGTTTATTCTTAATGCAAAAGTGGCGGCGTGAAGTGATTTGGCTTCTTGAATGTTTTTATAATAAGGTTGTGACGATGTATTCCGCCAGCCAATCAAAAAACGCGGCGGCAAGCAAATGAAAAGTTTTCCCCAAAAGACACTTCAGAAAACTTCCTAAAAAACCTGGGGTTTTTTCGCATATACTTTGTGAAGCTGGTTGTTCTAAAAAAATTTTTTACTCGAAAATGTAAATAATTTGCCCTGAATTATATGGATAACTGAAAAGTTATAGAAACCTTCTTGCTTCGATTAAATATTAAAATAATGTTAAGGTTACTTTGTTTTTATTTGAGTGAGGAAGCAAGGTGATTACAAATCACGCATTCTAATTGGTTAAGAAGTGTTGAATTGATTGCTGATTTAGACCCCCAGCTCCCCCCCTCCTGAACTTTTTTAATAACTTTTTAGATGTTTATAGTTACACCTTCAAATTTTGTGACTCTTCCTAAGTTTTACTTAACACTATTATAATGGCAACAGTTTTTTATGTTGAGTAAAATTCCGTAAAAAATCTTTTACTAAATGTGTTTAAAAGCTTTATGTGGCTTCTTAGCTTGTATTGTTATATTACTTTGTGTTTCTATTACAATTGTTACAAAATTCATCGCAATAATAAAAGAATTAACAAAGTTAGAGCTTTTCTATATGACACCAAATTTGATGACGTCATCATCAAAAATGCTGACGTCATCAAATTTTTTTCACCAAATTGTGATAAGTTTTAAGACCAACGGACAAAAATTGTAGAAATTGCACCGGAGGATTCGTATGATTTCCCCTCCTCCACCTCCCATCATTGAGGAGCCCCTAAAGGGCCCAGCAGGGTTAAGACGTTCAACTAAATTAACAACAATTATTGTCTTGTTTTATATAAAGAAGACAACAGGCGCTGGGATCACACTTCACAGAGAAAAGCCATGCTTAAAATGTTTCGTTAACAAAATACAGACGCGAAAATTAAGTGACCTGGCAGAAAAGCTGCCATAACTTGATTTCTTTTGTTGATTCATATTTTATACTGACTTTGTCTCCCTCATCCACAGTCCACAAGCCCAGTATAAATGGAGTTAAACAACTCAAAGTATAATTATAGGCGACTTGAATATTTTCTTATGTTAATAGGTTTTTTAAATGTCTGTAATGGAAAAAAAAAATTGTTCGAAATCATATCTTTAATTGCCTACACTATGAGAGATTTAACACAAAATATAACGATACTCAAATTCTGTCAGATTTTTATATCATTTACATATACATATTTTCATCCCTAATAAATAAACTATAGATATTTCCAAAAATTTGCATAAATATGTGTGCGTAAGGACTCGCTTGCCACCCAAAGATGTAGTACATATATATTTGCTATTTTAAGCAGGTTTTTGCATTCATTAGCGTCGTCTCTGGTAAAGTTTTTACTAAACCTTTTTCTTCTTATTCATCCCATTTTATTCGTTTTTCATTTAGTTTACACCAATCGATCACAAATCTTCATAGCTATTCAACTATCTTGTTTACATTTCTCGGTTTCGTGTCCTGTTAGAACAATTTTGACACGATTTTTTCTCTAGACTTCTACCGAAGTGTGCGATACTTGTGTCGAAGGTAACATCAACCGGCCTAGAAGTCTTATCTTCTTTGTCTTCACTTGTATACATAATCACATGATTGACAGGAGCATCGTCAGCATCTGAAAGCATAGTTCTCCAAGTTCCAAGAAGATGATCATTTGAATGTATTGTGTTGGCTGGAACGTACACAATGTGATTCTTGAGAATCTTGAAGGCTAAAAATGTGCAACATTTTAGTCGGAAAAATTGACTAAAGATAAATGCTTTTAAACAATTGGTTAGATTCATCTAAAGTAATGCTTACATTCTATTTAGGAAAAAAACAGCAAAAAAATTACCTGTTAAATGCAATTCGTCTTTTTCAACCCACTTCCCAAGAAGGAAGAATCCAGAATCGTCATCAAGTGGACATTCCATGTGATGAAACGCATGTTGCTGGAGACCATTGCCGCCACATGTAGTTACAACGTAATCTTCGTGATAAGCTGTGATAGAGAAAAAAAACATGAAAATATAAGCATATAATATCAGGTATTCCCTTATGAAATGATAAACTAGGGAACCTGATAAACGAATGTAAAATTTGATGTTTTTGCCCTTGTAAGCACATTTCATGTCATGCCAATTATCACCAAAAAGTTGGTGCTGTGAACAAAAGAGGAAGCAAAAAAATGACGATGGCGATAATTTCTGAATATTTTAATCACCTACGACAATATTTTTGTTCTTTAACCAAAAGAAAATAACTGCATACAGTGGCTTGCCGGGAATATCATTTAAAAATTCGACAACTTAGATAATTTTTTTGCGAAGGTGTGTTAACGACGTCTTACAAAAATTCATTGTCTGCAGCAAGTTTTATCAAAAGCGATGAAAATAAATTAAAATAAAAACTTACATTTTGAGTAGGTAAAATTAACGGTACAATGTCTTTGTGACACAGATATTCTTTCATCCTTCTGTCCCACAAGACTAGCTCCATAATACGCTAAAAGATGGTTAGTTCCAAACTCAACAGGAATGGTACCATTCCAGTCAAGTGAGCAAAAAAATTTTCCTTCTCTTTCACCTTTCTTAGCTTCTATCCATTTCGATCCTTTTAACACCGCATGGCGAGGTGTTGCGATCGTTGGAATTTCATGATACTGCGTCTGCACTAACTGGACTAGATCGTAGTCTCCTGGAAGTAGATCAGTGATGTCATTACTTTTAGTGCTCATCACTGTCATTCCAGAACTTCCCTTTCTTTTGAAGTCAATGAAAGCAGCCCATTGTTTTTTGATTATCTCTGAAAAATCTTTGACACTCATGTTGTTGTGTGATTGTAAAGATGATAAGTTGTATAACTTATAAAATGTTTTATAAGGAATCGTAAATTTCTGATTCTGTTAAGCTATATAACTTATCTCGGCTATTTATAAGAATTTCGTTCAAAAGGAGCTAACTGCCGGACCTCCCATAACAAGGAAAATTTTCTGCCCAGCCATTATCTTGTATAAAAACTGTGCCGAAACGAGAAGAGTAGATTAAATCGGAACACCTTTCATGCCAACACATTTAAATATATATTTCTATCACAGTATGTTCCGCCGACATGCTGACAATATTTGTGATTCTGCTAACATATTTTGGAACTACTGCGTAATTAGCATTGTCAAATGCTATTTAAAAATTCAAATGTTAATTATAGAAAATTTGCATTTTTTTAACTGGATCTATATATTTCCGTTTGATTAGCTAATATCAAGACATCGTTATAGGAAAATGACAGCGGATTGTTTTAGCATTTAGCAAGAAATCAGCAGCGAGCAGCGGGTACTTTTACTCGAGGCTCTTTGATCAGAGTCCATGGACGTTAAAATTAAACTACCCTTAAATTAAGGATCAGAAAAGAGAATTAAATTGGAGAAGTTCTGATGCTTTTTTTGCAACAGTATGCAGCAGCAACGTTATAACTCATGGAAAACAATGTCAAGCCTGGAATTTGTAAATGCAGCATTGTTTCTTTTTTGTTAAAATTGTTGTGACTATTAAATTTTAAAAAATTGATTTTTTTTGCCTCTGCCAATTGAAATAAAAATAGCACATAAAATGAGGCATGTTGAGGGTTTGAAAAAAGGACATTTTAAAGGGGTGGGATTAAATCGTGAAGTTTTTGTCCAAAACACGGTATGTGACCAACACAAAAACTTATGTTTTCACCTATTGTAGTAGAATGACGCCTTTTTAATAACTCACACATCGCCTCCACATGCGGTAGTCAACATGGAAACTAACACAACAAGTTCTTCTTGCTATACCTGTTGAATTATTTTAAGAAGATTATAACTGATGTGTACAATGTTGGAGATTTCCATATTTATCTATACCTTCGGCTTTGAATTTATTCCAGTGACGTTATTCTCATTTTTCATAGTATTCTTTCAGTTGGTATTCTGTAGGTACAGCTATAACGTATAAACGATGAGTGACGAAAGGTACATTTTTAAAAATACAAATCAAATTCTTAGGGGGATTGATTAGGAATTAAGGACGTTATTATCAATCACATTTAGAAAATATACCTTGATAAATACTGTTTTAATATTCTTGTTAAGATAAGTAGTAAATTTTTGGCATTAATTTAACGTTATAGTCATCAATAGCTTCATAGGTGATACATCTGATATTTTTATAATTCCAAATATATTTACTTTTGTTTTCTAATTATAATTTTAAACAATGACTAGCTAACTAAAATTTTTTCTATCCTCTAAAATGCTGAATAATAGTCCCCTCCCATTGCAGTTTGTTCTACCCCTTCGCCTATTCCTATTTCAGTCACAGGTCATGTAACATAGTAAAAATTTTCTCTGTCTTTAAAATAAGACATATTCCAGACTTCTTCTATTGCGTGTTTTTGTATAACTAGCTCGTGTTTTTTGTTTGTTTTATATTTACAACATCATCCAAGCTGGAAAAACATGAACAAAATTTAAATAAAACTTGTTAAGGTGTATTTCTATAACAACGTTTTCTTCAATGTTTTTATAAAAATTTATTTTAAGGAGATGTGTAAAGAAAGGTTGAAAAAGCACCCATCTTTTTTGAACACAACAATTTCTGTTACTTGCGCTAACAATTTTATTTAAGAGTCCGTATGGTGTGTGAACATATAAGCCCATTAATTCTTACATAGCCGTACGTCTAAATGTCTATAGATATATATGTCTATATGTCTCGTTTTGCGATTTTTTTTATTTAACTAAATTCTAGCGTCGCGTCATGCTTTATGGTAGTAATACATGTGCCGTAAAAAGTGACTGATGATCCTAGTGGCGCGAACAATCATGTTCACTCACGCTAGGGAATTAATATAAAGGTAAAAAATATAAAGATATAAAGAGAACCAATTACAATATAATTTTTGTCTCTGCGCAGTGACGTGGGAAATCTTTTCAAACTGGTGATTCGCGATTCGAAACAAATTGAAGTGACTATGGCCCACCATGAGTGGTTTTTCTTCGTTGCTTTCTGTGATCTTCATTACTAATGTTTTCATCGCCATCCGATCCGATCCAATCCGATCCGATCAATTCTATTTTTTAGTAAAAATTTACCGTAACTAGTCGTTAGCCCGTGAAAAATCCACGGGTTTGCCCGTCCTTTTTATACCGCATTGCGTGCTTCCCGCTATTGCGCAGCTAAGCTACCATTTTGCGTGACAAACAGACAGACAGACGTATACGGGTATTATAATGTAGATGAGAACATACTTTGAATAAGACACCTCTATGCAACATTACTCAAGCGGACACTCACGCATCTACATGGGAGTGTAAAGCATAAAACCTTATAATGCAAAATTTTACAGTTTCAGAAAAGTGGTTACAGGATGTTGTCGCTCCATTGTCTGTTTTCTAAAGGTAGGGGCCTGTATTCCACATTGGTGTTGCCTGAATAAGACATGTTTTCGTGTACTGTGTTTAATATACATTGACGTATGCCGTTTAGGGTTTCTATTTTTATTTTCAAAACAAAAATACTGCTTAAAGGATTTAGGTTTAAATGCTATAGCAACAGAGCAAAATGCACAACTGCCAAAAGTATAAGCGTACGCACACGACGATATAATTCCATTTGAAGGATTAGGAAGCAATTGCTGTCAAATAATAGCTAAATGTTTGTAAGTCTCTGTTTTTAGGAGGTGTGTTTCATTGCATGAATTCATTTAAAGAACTCACAGTAAAAGATGTTTGTCTTTAGCATTAACAAATACTTGCTGAGAAACAATGATTGAGCAATTACACAGAAAGACAAAATAAATGCAATGATTTAATACTGTACTATATTAATTAGTTACTTGCCAACTTTGTTATCATTTGCAAATGCCTCCTTGTGTAAGATTATACTGTTGGGAGAGCTGCTGTGAACTTGACAGAAATGAAGCGCTTTCATCGTTCGTAAAATCACTGCATAAAAGATTTGAAAAAGGACTAAATAAGAGTTTACAGTCTGACAAAATAAGAGTTAACAGTCTGTTACTGTGGCATAGAATCATCATTTTCGCCAAATAACCCCTCGTCTAAAAATCTGTTTGTTTTCCCATACACACTTGTAAGATTTGCATCATTATCATAAAATCTCCATTTTATTGCCTGGAGTAATAATTGTGAAATTTCATCGCAAACGGGTTATTATTTGTCCTTAATTTCCATGGAGACATGAAACGAAGGGAAATTATTAATGACGTCAAACTATTACTACCAGTAGCTAGCTAATAAAACTTGCTCGAAAATATTGACCATGGTAACGAAAATATGTTAAAGTGTATTTGCAGGATCAATGTCCTGAACATATCGGCGAGACTTAACGCTTGATTACCCGTTATATAAACATTTAACTTATTTTCAAATTAACTAGTGTGACTTCGACTATCGTGGTGTAGATTTTGCGTATTTTTAAATCTAAAAATGGGCATAAAAGAACACTAAAATCCTTTTTTCTGTATCTTGTGGAAAATTAAATCATTCAAAAAAGCTAGGTTGATCATAGTTACACTAGCTCGCTTATGCTAGGGTCTTCTAATACAGCTGTCCGTCCCAAAATGGAAATTTTTGCCTCTCTGAGCACTGACACGGGAGTAGTCATGCGTTCGAATCTCATCTTGGTAACTATTTTTACTTTTTTTTTAAATTTTACTATCTCGCCTGCGAGGATGTGTTTCCAACTCGTAACTAACTAACTAACCAAATGGTCAATTGCAACGTCACAAATTTAAACTTTATACCTAAACTCTCTAACTCCTTAGAAGTCATCGGCTAATGCTGAACATGATAGTGACATCAAAATGTTAACTTTCAACCATGAATGATAGGCTGTATTTTTCTTTTTTCTAGTAATATGGTTTTTTTAACTGAAGCTATTTCCTTTTTCGAACAATTAAGATCGTATATTATTTTTCTTTATTTTGCTTTTTTTCACTGAGTGACTTTGTTTTTTTGGGGAGAGGGGGGGGAGGGGGGGGGGGGGTTACTGAATTACTGAATTTCAAAGATTTTAGGTGGAGCTTGTGGTCTTTCTTCTTCCTGTCAGTCAGTTTACTCCTGACTGACCTAACGAAAATTGAAGTTTCGAGGAATTTTTTATTAATATTATTGCCTATCCAAATAGCAAAATATGTCGTGTCTAACTTCGTATCAGAAATCACAATTTCATAGACAGCTTTTTATAAACTTTGTTGACGAGCTAGTTTACGTATACTATACGTCTTGTTTATTACTGTAGCCTAGTTTACAGAATGTTTGACATAGGCTGCCGACCCCCCACTTTTATATCCCTCCATCCATGGTAACCCTTTGCAGGTTGGTTTCTGGTCTGGTCAGACGACAGGGCTATCATAATACAATATAACCTGTTTATTTATCTATATTAAAAAATATAACCTGAGGTCAAAAGTATAGACCGAGCCGGGGGTAATATTTCTCAATAGAGATAGATAAAACAGTTTCTATTGATTAACTGATAGCTATTTTGTTTGGGTTTGTAGAAATCAGGATTATTTTATAAGAATTTTCTTGTAAAAAATTTGTAAAAAACACGTTTAGATAAAGGGAAAATAACGTTCGATGGCAATTATAGGTGCCGAAAATGAGCATATTACCATTTAAGGTCAATGCTATTGTTTTTTATCTAGCAAGAAACGTCACTCAAAGAATGTCTGTCTGCACTTTGAAAACATTGAATTCCCAAAAGATTAGTCAAGAACGCCAAAAACCTAATCGGCATTTAATTATTTTTCTTAAATCTTTTTCTTGTTTGTTATAACATATTTTATCTAAACAGTGGAGTTCTGTCAAAATTGGATTCAAATAAAAGTTTATGTTTTCAATTCTTACTAGCCACATCACTCAAACAAATAAATATATTTACTTTGTGCATCACAAGCGACGTCTGAACCGAACACCCTATCATTTTGTTGTGTAAATTAATGATATGAAAAAAAATACAAGATTACAAATCTATGCTTTCTTGTAAAAAGAACAAGAACATTTTACTTAAGTGTATGCATCAGTTTTCACACATAATACTCTCATACTGTTTGCATCAAAGATGAGGATCTCATCGAATAGCCTTTTAACTGATCAGGAGAAGAATGTGAAAATGATATTTTACATTTCAGTAATCAAAAAGACACTGGTGGGTATAATAAACTATATATCTACAAAATCATATGTACAATCCAATGGAACATTAATTGAAATCCAGCTTTTCAATACAAAGTAAAAAAAAAAAGAAAATTCGACAAAAGGCAATTCCATCGATCTGCAGATATTCCTACTTTTTTTAGGTTTCATCAAGTTCTTCAGGCTTTTAGTGAATGAGTTCACACAGAATTAACTATTCACCTGTTGTTGGTAAAAGGAAAGGATCGAATTAAAAAATGATGAATATTGGAATACCTATCTTTAACAAAAGCTCCCCCCACCCCCCCCCCCCCCCCCCCCCCCGCTGATCTCACAACATCTAGAAACCTAATCTTTTAAAAATTAATTAGTATGAATATAGATCTAAAATAACAGAAATATCGTCCAACAAAAATTTAAATGGAACTTTTAAACAATGAAATTTCCCAGTTCTGTGCTCGTTGTTCAAACTCTCTTTCAATCAAAGAACCCAGATAAGAGTCATCATGTCGTCTTGATTCGCTCCGATAGCGTAATTGATTCGCTTCCTTTGCGAGTGTTTCTAGCCTGTTGGCCTCGTTGATGCCTGCTTGATCGACCAGTTTGCGAAAGGAGCCTGTTGAATTTTGTAAAAGCTGATACGGTTCGTCAAATTCTAATACACTTCCGTCTTCCATTACCTGTTATGACAAATATAAGTGTTATTCAGTTTCCATAATATAATAATATTGGAAAGAAAAATTAAATGTTGATCAAACAATAGTGTTCACACATACCATGACACGATCAGAATCCATAACTGTGTTTAATCGATGGGCCACAGTGAGCACGGTGCATTCTTTAAACTTTTTTCGGATGGTTTGTTGGATCAGAGCATCAGTTCTATGAAAGACATAACATTAAAAATATTGTATTTATGCAAGAAGCATCTTTGATGTAGCCTTTTTAGAACGTCCAGTTACAAGGTTGGAAATAAGAATTAGTAGTTAATATATCAACTTTTTGTGTTTATATTTAAAAGTTTGGTAATGTGAACAGTTCTGCTTCCTTAAATCATATCGCAAATTTCTTTTTAGACAGCACAAAATTGAAACAGTGGAAACGAACACAAATTCAGGACACTGTAAAATAGCACAACGAAGATAAGACTTACTCCATGTCCACATTAGCAGTTGCTTCATCAACCACTAATATTTTGTTCTTCTTCAACAATGCACGTGCTAAGCAAAGTAGTTGACGTTCTCCAACACTCAAGTTGGAACCTGCTTCAGTTATCTCTGATTCCAATTTGCCTGGTAATTCCATCACATGTTCTTTCAACTGAACCTGTTTAGGACAAATTAAGCATGATGAATGATCTCTGTAATTTTTAGTATACAACAAACCAAAAGCAAAAAAAATTAAACTCAGAGTCTCTGATGATTTACCCTAGGAAATATTGTTTGACCAGCCTGCGATTCAAGGTTGCCAGAAAAAAATGTAGAAAAAAATAACTCCAGTTTGTAATGTCTACCTCGGCTATAGCTTGCCATATATCAGCATCTGCATACTCATTAAACGGATCAAGATTTCTTCTCAAACTTCCACTAAACATAACAGGATCCTAAAAAAGTAATAAGATGATCTATAATATCACCTGCATCAATGCAAATATTTTTATCTAAAAATCAAGACAGGTTATCAAGAAAAAAATTGCAACAGAAGTGATGATGTATCGCTGTAAAAAAAGTAAAGAAGGCTATAAAAGCAGAAATAATCTGGTGTACCCAAAATCGACAATTTTAACATACTAATAAGTTTTAGTTAAAATTTTTAGTTTTGGTGCTAAAACAGTACAGTATTAAGAGGGTAACTATTTTTTTTACTAACCTGTGGGATAATTGATATCGTCTTTCTTAAATCTTTTAACTTTAAATCAGAAATAGGATATCCATCGATTCGAACTGTTCCGCTAAGATGACCCATACAAAACAACATGGAAAGAAGAGAGCTTTTGCCCGCGCCCGTACGTCCGACTATACCAATCTGAAGAGAAAGAGTTATTACCATATCGCCCGCATAAAAGTCATGTGGGTTTGTGATCTTCGTGACATTGCATTGGTTTTAAGTACTGCTTGTACTGTGTACAGATGTACAGTGTAACTGGTGAATATAGTAAAAAATGTTTTCAACTTCTAGGAATAATTATAGTCAAAATGTTACTGCATAATACACCAAGAATATGATATATTCAAAAATTAGTTATGTTTTAATGAGATAAAAATAGAATACGAGTTCAGTAATTAATAATATCAATTTAGGTCTAGCAAACTAGTCCTTTAAATGCGCCAAAAAAGTCGAAGTTATTCATTTTAGGGTTTACCTTTTCCATCGGCCTAATGCAAAAATCCATCTTCTTTAAAACACAGGGAAGCGATGTGTGGTAGCTAAAGGAAGCTCCCTCACTGGTTATTGAACCCTTCTCTGGCCATGTTTCTCTCAAGCCTTTATTAGTACCATTATCAGGTTCAGGTTCTAGCTTTGTATATTCAAATACCCTCTCTACAGATGTCATCTATAAAAAACATATAACATTCAAATTTAATCCATTTTTTGCTGGAATGGAAATACTAGCGCTCATTTTAAAGGTATTTTAGAAAATGTTTGTAAACTTATTTACACTACCTGATAAATCAGACAAAAATGGTGTTTAAATTAGTAATCGATGATGTCAAGAAGGGCGAAGTATATATGCAAAAAAAACATAGGACGCAATTGAAAAAGACAGACAAAATAACACATACCATATTGTCAACTTCAGCACTTTGCCGCACAGTCCACTGAAACACGCCACACAGCAACAAGATATATGACAAACTGACAGCAACTAAGCCTGTATCAATGTCTAGATAATAAGAAAAGTGTTTCATTGCACAATGATTGTAAAAATGTAATATTAATATACATTCTCACTCCAGAGCGAAACAGAACAAATCTTAAACCTGCTTTGTAGATTAGCTTTATGATTTTACGTCAAAAATACGTTTTTATCATTTAGAAATATTTTTTTAACCTAACAAAGCAATTGTATCAGAATAAGTATTTGAATTTTAATATTATTCTTACATTGTTGTTTTCGTTTTTTTTTGTTTCTTAAACCAAACAATGAAACTCAAGAAGAGACAAAAACCAGAAATTTATTGAAGATGACCCAAAAACACACAAGCAGATAGATCTTTACCTACCTATGTATGAAGCTGCAATTATTGGTGCAAATATTGAACAGATTGAAAACAAGACAGTCAACAAATCCAGACGTTGGGAAAACCATCTTGAACCTGATAAAAACATAAACCCCGCTCCAGTTTGATAATCTTGGCAAGTATAAAACTCTTGCACAACTTTATCTTGAATATCGAAGGAGCGGATAGTTGTGATGCCAGCTAGCGTAGCTGAAATGTGTGTGTATAGCGGACTTCGGGCTAAACAATATAGATGATCAATTACTAATACACTATATATCTAATAAAAACAACACGAATTTAAGTGTACTAGACAAGCTAAGTATGCGCAAATTATAACGCATGCAATTATTGTATTTTGTTAAGCAAAAATGTTTTGTAGCATTTCTTAACAAAAATGACTTACACACAGCTTCCAATCTTCGTAATTCACGAGAACTCTTCATGTAATAACGTCTTGCGTAGAAAAATATGATCATCAATGGAATGACAAGAACTGTTAGATATGGAACGCTGATACAGTTTAATATGATTATCGCCAATGTTAATAAGGAGAGCTATAAATAAAAGAATTGTAGGTGTAAGATCTGTGTAGACATAATTATTTTTGACTTTTTAATACCTTTTAACTTGGAAAATATGTGTTTTATTTGTGTCCTTGACATCGTTATAATTTCAACATTCGATGCTTATAATCAATCAATAAGGCCTTCACAACTGTGTTGGGAAACACAATGGTAAAGTAAGTCCAATTATATCATTATAATGAATATGTAATATGAACCTAGTAGCGTTTTTAAGAGTAGGAGAAGGGTTCTGATCAAAAGAATAGAAGTTTACACAGTGTTATTATGGTAGCTTCTGTGGAACAAATCATCTGCAAGGAGTCAAAAATGTCTTCAATTAGAAATACTTACATAAGCTAAATCAAAGAATGTCCAAGGTAGTTCATCGTCCATGAAATACACATCACGAGAGAATCGGTTTAATATTTGGCCTAAACATGAACAAAAGATGCTGAATGATGAAGATAAACTATAAATGATATCAACTCTAACTAGTACTTGTGATATGATGCACATAAATGTTCTTATTTTACCAATTACTAAGTTGCACTTCGAAATCTCTAGAAAGACACTGGTTATATTGACTGGTTAGTCTCTTTATTGAACCATTCAAACTGAATTTGATTATATTAGTTGCAGTAGTTAAGCACGACGTATTGATGACATTTTTTAAATAAGATCCGAGGATTCTAATGACGGCTTTACACAGAGCAAGGCTGAGACAACTGCTTAAAATATTAGTTGACATTGATCCCCTCTTTTGTTCACAGAGACTTACCTACTGGATTCGTGTTGAAGAAGTACATGGGTGCCTTTAGAACAGCTTTAAACATCAAGTTATGTAACTGTCGACTACATCTGACAAGTATGGCATACAAATATGTCGTCCGGAAGAAGTTCATCAGAAAGCTAACAGCAACAAGGGAGGCGAAGATATAAACGTTGATGTGTGGATCACTTTCAACATAAAACTTTGCAGTAATTGTGACATTCTTATTGCGTTGCTCTTCACCGTTCGCCCTAAAACAGAATGAAAACAAAATTTTATTTAAGAGGATGTAATAACAAAAAACTTTAATTTTCGACTTATTTCGTAAACGTATTAAATTTACACAATTTCCAAATTTCAAAGTTGAAAAAATTAGTCTAATTGTCAAATAGTTTGTTTCAACAAGTTTTGAACAAGACTTCCTTTACAAACATTTTTCACTGCGAAGAGAAACTCGTTACCAAAAATCAGTCTTAATAGTGAGAATGTGTAAAGATTAACTCTGGCAAAAGTAGTAAAAACCTTACCATTCGGCAAGGTAATAATCAGTCAGAGTTAACATCACCTAGAAAAATATAAAAAGAAGTATTTACCATCTTAACCATTACTTTATAATGAAAAAGAAGTAAATTTTCAGAAATATTTAACTATTCTTTTGTATTGTACACATTATTGAGTTCATACAGCATTCGTGAAAACGACATGCTTGTACTAAAATATCCAAGCACGTGACAGAAAAACCTAAACCTTTGTTTTATCAGAATCCTGTAAAATTAAAAATGCTTAACGAACCTGGCCTGCTATCAATGATAAAACCAATGCCAATGTAGCGAGCCAACCAACGCCTTTTAAAAAGTACTGAAGATACAATTTAGCTGAAATTGAGCCACGTTTCCTACTTTCTTCTTCTTCGTCTTCTTCAACTTCTTCGTTTTTTCCAGAGTCTACATCAAAGCTCTAGAACAACGAATAATCGATAAATTTTGGTTGATAAGTCTTAAAGAATATTCTTAAGGCGTTGCAGAAAAGTAAGTAGAAACTAATGAAGTTGATGTAGGTCATTAGTCTTTTCATTGTTGGGCATTTTGTGTAGTGTCCTAACGAAGCACTAATCTTTATGGTAAAACTCATTTTCGGTTTTAAACAATCAATGTCAGTGTAACAATGGACTTGCATATGCTGTGTTGTATCTTAAAGGAAGGTTGTATATAAATAAACATTACATTTAACGACTCGAGTGAACCATGTAAGCCTTTATTAGTCTGTCCAATGTCGGTAATTACTTTGGATAGACCAATTTCGTTTCGGTCAACGTGCATGTATTCAATGTGATCTTCAGTTTCTATAGCTGAGTCGTGTTCCCACTCCTTTTCGTGTGATTCTTCATGTAGGATACTAATTAGATTCACACCATTTTTAGACAACTCTTGTAGAGAGCCAGTAATGGTTGTGGAATCCTGGGAATAAGATACGCATGAAAAATATTAATTTAGTTGGATAGACGTACGTGAGGCATATAAGTGTGGGAGATACCTTACCTTTTTCAAGCAGACAATATCTGTTGCATATTTTAAGTACTGAATCTGATGCGTGGCAAGAACAACAATCTTTTTGCGTAGCAAACCATTGATACACCTATGAAATAATTCAACGTGTATTGCGACGTCATTACTAATTCTCAGGAACCAGCAGAAAAAAAAGGTGGGGTGACAGAGGGGCAATTTATGCCAGAATAATTGGAAGAAGAAACCTTTTCCTCCAAAAGCACAAGCAATAGGTTCTGTAATACATAAATGGTATTTTTTAGACGCTTTAAGCAGAACATTTTGCAGAATTTTCTACACCTCGGGGCTAATCATGGTCACTCCTTTGATAAATGGTATAACATTGCCCCTCCAAAACTACTATGCTCCCTAAGAATCCTATCAGCAAATCAGCAAAAAACAACGTGAATCCCAATACATCAAGCTCATTTTTGTCAGAACTTACTTTTCAAAAATATATTTTCCAACTTTCGTATCAACTGCACTTAACGGATCATCCAATAGATAGATATCAGCATTAGCATAAACTGCCCTAAATGTTTGTGAAAAACAAAAAGTTAGTAACTTTGTCGGGATTCAAGACCTTTTCCGTGCAAAGTAAACATTCATTTACAAAAAAAATTCCAGGAATACAATAATAGATTTCAGTATTTTTTAGTTTTTAGATTTATTTTTTTAAATACATCGGAAATGGAATATTTTTATGCATCAGTGAATGAAATAGTTTGAGTTAACCTGTTACGCAAATTATTAGATCACTGTCTCAGTAGGCAGACCTAATAAGACGAGTACTTCTTCTGTAACTGTATTGATTCAGAAGAATCTATCCCGTCGAAGCATTGACATTTTAAGCAGTATAATTAAAGGAGCAGACATACCTTGCTAAACTAACTCTAGCTTTCTGTCCACCACTTAGTGATACACCTCGCTCGCCAACTAATGTTAAATCTCCCTTTGCAAATGATTTGATGTCCTGCGAAAGAACAAAAGTTATATAGCTTTTGCTCCATGCTCAATCAAACTGGTAATAATTGTTAGCATAGAAAAGTAGCACACATATTCCTCATCGATAATGTCAAAAGAAACCTTCTCACATGGAACTTATACAGTTGTATCATTTTGCAGGAGTAAAAATTTTACAAGCAATAACATTAAACTGAACAAGGATGCAAAAGGAGAGAAATTAAAAAGATTACCTGTGTCAAAGCACATGCAGTTATTGTTCTTTCATAACGTTCCTTATCGAATGCTTGCCCAAAAAGAATATTGCTTCGAATTGTTCCTGAGAATATCCATGCTTGCTGTGCAGCGTATCCAATGGTTCCATTCCTGGTGACATTTCCTTTCTTTATGTTAATTTCATTCATTGCTGCTGTCAAGACGGATGACTACAAAATCAATAGTTTTAACTATAAAGCTTCTGCACCATTATAATTATGTAATCTTTTTAATATATTTATATCTAAACCTAATTCTTACTCTAAAGACATTAACATTTAAAGTAAACATTAATTAACTAGTAAATCAATATTTTGCTTTGTTTAAACTGTGCTACACCAGTGGATATATAATACAGGGTTTTAAACGTTAGTAAGATTTCATTAACATACTTTTCCAGAACCAACAGGTCCAACAACCATCACTAAAGAATTCTAAAAGTAACCAATACATTCCCATTACTTTCATTTCTTAAAAAAAAAAAAAGAACCTGTATAAATTAGGCATAAACAGTTCTAACATTAATAAGATGTTTTTGTACATTTGCCTTTCTTAAACACTTCACACCTGGTTAATGTTTTTTATTAAGTAGGTTTGGAAGAGAGTCGAATCAAAACAAAATCCTACAATATCATGCTATTACCTCCGAATCTGCTTTGAAAGATAAATCGAAAATTACATCTTCTAAATCCTAAAATAAGACAGAGGATGATTGGTGTCAAAGATTGATGTAAACTTGACAAGGACAGAGTAACATATTCTATACACCTACATTGTTCCAAGATGCAGTGACATTCTGAAAATGTAATAAAGGCTCGTTTCTTGAAGGTAAGATAGTGTAAGATTGTTTCGTTGTTAGCGATTTATCTTGAGTTTGTTCATCTTCCAACAGAAAAGCCTAAGTAAGGAATCCAATGTAATGTTAGTCTAATCTATCGTTAGTATACAACATAGCAGAAAATGGAGGATGTATTTCTGTTTACAAGTTAAAAGCATATTATATTCCTGTGTGGCATAAAATAAATACATTAATAATATGACCAGTATTAGATATTGATACACGGACAGGCTAGCAAAGCACAGTCTAATTGTTTTTAGAGAAGTTTAGATCGTGGACTGATTATTGTTTGCATCTAAATTAAAAATCATAAGATAAACAAAAAAAAAGAAAGGAAAGATTTACTCGTAGTAAACAAATAGTAACATACATGAGACTTATATTTGCAACAACAAGAACAATAACAACACAGCAATAATAAAAAAGTTTAGTCATGAGAAACATTGATCAATCTACTTTAGCTATCCATTCTTAAATAGTTTAATTATCTCACCTGAATTCTTTTGCAGCTTACGTAAGCTTCAGTAAGCATCTGTATCGATAGTGGAAAAAACAACACGACACCCAGACGGATTGCAAAAAATAGAGGCAGTACTAAAAACACTATTGATAATGTAATTCCATCACCATATTTATAAATGAGCGCGAATGTTGCAAAAGAAACCAAGTATGGACTGACTGAGAACATGGTATTGTTGATGGAACGAGCAAGAGCTGTTTTCATAATGCGGTTGCTCTCGTCTCTGAAATAAAAAAATAAAATGAACAAAATGTATAAGTTTAATCACAATACAAATCCCATCCCATGTAGATTAAAGATCAGTTTGAAATTGAGATACATATTGCAATTTGACCTTACTTTCGGACTTCGTTGACCATTTGAGCAAACGAATCTTCCCATGTGTACATTTTTGTAACTTGCATTGATGTGATGACTTCATTCATGATGTTGACACGCTGGTCCGTCTTTGCAACAGTTTTTGATCTTAAAAGAAATTTATAACATTGACAAAAATATATGAGAAACCATTTTTACCAATTTTACTACTTTTTCAATACTTCCTTTTGAAAAATTTAAAAGGTTTTGCATATGATATGCATTGGATATTGATTTAACGATCGGATTATCATGGGCCTGGGAGAAGGAATAAAGTACCGTTATGTTCAATCAATGAAAGTTTCTGAACAATACTGCAACAAAATGTCTTAAAAAATTCTACTTCGGACGTTTTGATAGACCTACGAATTATAAACAAACAAAAAATTTAGAACATCATTTGTACCTCATGTGTGCGAAAAACTTGCCAAACCAGATTTGAATAGGTATTGTGATAACTAATACACCAATGCCAGCAAGACAATACGGACCTATCTCTCTCCATAATATAACAACTGCGACCATCAGTTGTATTGGTGAAATCCATAAATAATTCGAAAATTTAAATCCCTAAAATATAGAAAGCAGCCGTATTACAGTATGCAAACAAAACGCATCCAAATTAGGTAAGAATTAGGCATCATTTGTAGTTTGTTACATTGCCACCAAAAAGTTAGTCATTCAAAAAAAAAATTATGCGACACAGCAATATAAAAGAAAGTGAAAACAATTGAATAATTTTCTAGATTTTCCTGTCATTCCATTAGAAATTGTACCTATTGCTTGTATTTTCAAGCTTGTTGCAAATCCTAATAATCATTGTGTTCAGAGGCATTGCGCATATTTTGAAAGCCGTCGTTTTAGCTATCAAAATCTAGTATATAACAAAGAAATTAAAACAAACAAAAGACCTTACCTCTTGCACTTTATGGACGTCAGATGAGATTAACGTCACTATATGGCCAGAGGTTACTTTTGATAATGAATGATTACTCAGACGGAGGACCTTGTAAGAGAGACGTTTAATAATACAACATTTGAATAGTTTCAAATTAAGATGGGTTTATCAGAGGTAATAAAGCACCAATAAAAACAATTCTAGAGGTGGAAATGAATTGAACATTTTCATGCACATTAATTTGTTCGTGTATGATGCTATGAAATAATAGGAAGCATCAGAATTGCAGTGACAAAATGTAACAGTTTTTATAGCGTTGTTATTGTCACAGCAAAAAATCGAGTGATATGCCTTACTGCCTTACAACATTATGTATTACACATGCCACATGATGATTCAGTTACCATCGTTTTAAGAGTTATGCAAGAACTGTAGTAGATATGGGATTAATATTTATACCTAGTACAAAGTTTTAACTAATGTAACATCAAAACAGAATGCCTTACTTTCTTATAAATCATACCAATACAAGCAGTCTTTAATCGAGTACCAGTTTTTTCCAAAACAAGAAATGTCTGATGAAGCAATGCCCAACCAAGAACCAAACAAGCTGAAAGGGCGGCTGCCCAATAATATGCTGAATTGTCTTTACCAAAGTCAGGATCTGAGAAGTTCTGTACAAGTTTTTGTAGAAAAATAGTTTGAGATATCCTTAGCAACTCCTAAAATATGTTTATGGTAGCTTTGACTGATTCTTATTGTTGTAAATAATAGTCACAATTAAAAATATATAGACATATAAATATATAGACAAATATGCATGCAGTTAACGATCCAGCATAACAATATAGCTATGTTATTCTATTCGTATGATTAGATTGTGTTCTATTTGTAATCCTGTCAGCCTGATACCTTTTTACTACAGGCTCCTATTGATACTGATAACCTGAAAAAGAGCTCCAAACTAACACCTAACATAGGAAGGTGGAACTGAACTGAATTAATAGTACGACCTTCTTCACCTCGATAATGCTAAAATACAGTTGATATGACCCAATGAATTTCTTTGATGTGTTCCTTGCAAAACATTATAATAATTAACCTTAACATTTGCAAAAATTAAAGAGATCTTGTAAGCAAAACTTACGACTAGAAGTTGTGAGAAGCCACACAACAATAGTGTACATCCTTTCATTTTCCAAAGACACTTTAAAAAACTGGGTTTTCGTTTTCCCAACTTTTCCAGTTGCCACATTCTGAAAGGTAAACAATAAGCATTTAGTGGATATTAAAGAAATCTTTTTTAAAATATCTAAAAATATATTTAACATTAGCAAACAGATTTTTGTTGTAAAACTATTTTTTTTAGCTGTAACGACACAGAGTATTTATAATCAAAATCGAAGTAAATTACTTTTCTAATTCTTCAGACAGGAGCTCTGACGATTCTTCATCAGTTATATCATGCACATCGCTTTTTTCAAGCGTTCGCGAATTACCCAATGCGAAGGCCTGATTCATGTACCTAAGAAAAGAAAATTAAAATACATTAATAGAAGGGTGCATTTTTCGAATAAGTAACTGGCTGTTAGTCCCTTTCCCTGTATTTTAAAATATGTTGTTGTTCTTTCAAATGAAAGAACATAAAAATAATGTTAATTCCTCGATCGGTTTGATTCAAACGAAGGATTGAACCAATTTTTTTAAACTACATCTGAAGGTTCTGATTGTCAAAATCTTTCCACTAAAATTCAGCTCACACAAAAACAAACAGAAAGTAATTCCTACAGGATTTAAATAATTACAAATTGTACATACCACAAGAAGAACCTTGATATGAAGTTTGCACCTTTCAATGGGTTTGGGGTGCGAGTAGCATCTTTTAGGGTTTCCATTCCTTTAAAAAAATTATTACTAATTATAAGCTCTAATTATTAATAATCACTACACCCATTTTGAAGTACTATGAAAGGGTTTGAAGTTTATAGATTCCTTTTTATTGCATTAAGCTAAATCCTAACATATTTATATACAACAAACAATTTTCACCTTGCAGTTATAAACCAATAACGTAGTCCAACAAAGTTATCTTTTTCTTCACGTTGCTCTAAAAAGATTTTTACATGCTTCAAGTTAAATGAAAGTTTAAAAGTTTTTGCTTCCATTTTTTTTAAATAGTATAACATGCCATCAAAGTAAAGTCTTAACAAAAATATAGAGCGCATTCCTAACTTTTTCCAGACCAAATGACTTCTGTTCTAATTTATAAAAGGCCTTTATTTACATTACGTTTTTTGGAATGTGGGCAACCTGTTAATGACGTCCTTACAAATTTTAAGCTTTGTGTTTTTATTGTCTGTTAGCCCCGATATGCTCTAAAAGTGGATGGGATCTAACCCTAACCTTATATGATATCTATCAAATCGGGGTATCGGGGTAATCGGGCTGTAATTTGTACCGGTATGATTTTCATACCGGTACAAATTACAGCCCGATTTGATATAGGTTGTTATAAAAAAACTTATGTTATGTAAGTTGCTTTAAAAAAAATGGTTCTAGCTTGTATTTCTGATCTCTATTTTTGACTACATAATTGACGCCAATTAATTAAAAAAATCTATTGTGTTGATTTCAGTGGCACTTTTCGATACCATGGTAACAGCTCGGGCCTGTCAATTAAATGAAAGACGTCATTCTACTAATTGAACGAAATTCATGCACGGACGCATACAGTTGAAGTAATTTCTCTAAACAACTTTAAAATTTGTAATGTAGATGTATAAGAATGACTTTTCGCAACTATCCTTTAACGATATAAATCATTTTGCATTTGCGCATCGTCGGTGCAGCAAAAATATAAAAGATAGAAAGATTGTATGTAAAAGCAGTTCTTGGTCTTTTTACAAACCTTCTACTCTAAACATGTATTGTATTGTTATGTAAGACTAGTTGTAATTCGTCGAAAACCCACGGAAATTTGCCTGTTGTTTCTTGCAGCTATACCAAACTTAGCTCATACAAGCACAACAAGAATTATAATATAGAGCGTTTTATGTTCTTAAAGTCACTAATTGGTATACACATTATGTTATTAAATAAACTACTCATTAAAAATTACATAAATTACATTTTATTTATGGATACAAAAGCAGCGACTTTGATCGCTTTAGGTAAAGCATGTATCAATGCGGCTTATGGCAGGTTAGCTTCTAATGGCAACGTCACAGAACACACAGTGTGTATAGAGCTTATGCATAGTGCTTAAGCAAGTTACATCTTTTTTCCTTCTTCAAAATACACGCACTAACCGTAGCGTTGAACTATTTTGCTTCTGAACTACCTTTTACAAAATACAGGCTACTTAAACCTTTGTTTAGCAATGCATTTTAAAATTTTAACATTGATGTTTTAAAGGTTTTAATTTTAATTTCAATAAGAGAGATAGCATACGTTCTATGGGCTCTCAATAACCTTATTCTTTAGAGTTGTGTTATATTTTGCAAAGGAGAAATGCCTTTCCAAAAAAATAATAAACAGGACAAAAGTCGTTCAATTTTTTTCTAGTATAAAATGCTGAGGATTTGAGAATTTTTCAAACAAACTTGTATGATAACAATCGCGCAGTCATGTTTTAAAGAATTGATTATACATATATATATCTGGAATATCAGAAAGGAAAGATTTTTCAAGGAATTTATTTCCTTAACTACAGAGTGTTTACCGGCACCCGTCTCTATTTGACAAGGCGCAGAAATACAGTAATGCTAAGCCAGAAAATGAAGTACCGCTAAACCCTACCATCGGCGCTTTCACAATTTTATTATGCAACAATAAAAACACTACTATATCAAACTCACCTCTTTTGTAAAAAATCAATCACCTTTCTTTCGTGTAGCAGCCTTATTTAACGTTCTGACATTTTGATGCGCCTTTTATGCGCATCTTAAGTCGCCACCCGGAATAAAAAAAAGCCGGTCTAATAATGGATTTCCTGCTGCTTCCTTTCAAACCGGTGAGTTTTGTGGTATTGTTACATGCATAAAAGAAACGCATCTCCGGCGACGTCAATTTTTGGCTCGCAGTCAAATCTCATTTTAAGCATACCCTGCCGTCTATAGTGAATCCGATTAAGTGAGCATTTTTATATTTGTAATTGCAGCAGAACTTACAGCTTCCGCTTTAGAGTCGTGTACGATAACATTTCAACATTTTTTATCTTTTCTACATCATGATATATTTTGATGTTGACTGCATGTTTATCTATTAGCTAAAATGGCAGCTGTGAGTAGCGATGGGCGAAATTTCACCAAATTTTATGTAGGCTAACCACTGGTATTTTTAATCACGAATGGAAATGAGATACATGACGAAAATCTTCTTAAAAAGTATAAAAGTATAACAAGTAAACACTAGAAATAGATTTTCCCAATACTCTTTATGTCAGAGTTATGTATCAAGCTATACCTGAATCTTAATTATTGACAAGCTACAAATTGCTGCACCTTGTTCGATAGATTTATTTCATTTATTTATTTACTTAGAGTAACGTTTACATGTATAGTAGGAAAAACTAAAATATAAAATTATAAAGACATTCAGAACAGATTGTTACTGAAAAATCGAACGCTGACAAGCTAGGCCCAATGTGGTTTTAACATTTGTACACTTCTATAACTAGATCACGGAACTTTTTTCTGGTGAAGTGAGTCGTAATGTATACGAGTCAAATAGACTGAGCCAGTAAGAGAGAAGTCCCTGTATCTGACTGATAATGCCAGACGGTGGGTACTAGTAAGGAGTTGATGAGACCTTCTTACAAAATATCTACACAAGAGGGCAATAGTTAAATTGCGACAAAATATAAGCATGAAATGAACGAGTGACTTGTAGCGGATTGAGAAATCAAGGTATACGTGCAAAAGCTTTCGTTTTTTGCGAAACATTAATGCATGATAATGTTCAGAGTTACTTATACCAATATATCTTACATATGCACCGTTGTTCCTATATCCATGCACACGTCTTACACATGTAAGATAAAGCATAACTTTAGTCAATATAAATATGTATAAAAGTGACATGAATATAATGACTTTTATAGATTAGTTTTGCTTAAACACGAACCATCCATCATAGTGTTACTGATCGTCACAAATCCAGCTTGCCTTTCCGTATCGTTATTACTAGTCGTCTCTGTCTGTAACACAAGATGATCTCGTGCTAAAAGACGCACAGAAAAATTGTGCACGAAACAGCAAAATCGATATATTTATGCCAATTCGATACCCCCAACCGAGTTTTATTAAGGTGCCCAAAGGAAAATCTTTTGCGCCAAAATAATATAACCTTTATAAACCAATCAACAGGCTTGAATTTGAATAATAGCTAAGTTAGCAAACTTTGTAAAATTTCCAGCAGCTTTATTTGTCTGGTTGATATAAAAACGAGCCAGAACAGGTACAAGACGAATGGAAATTTGTCAATTCACACTGACATAAAAATGTTTTTTATTGTTTACAGAGATATAACTTGCGTATTTGAAGAGTTGGAATATTAACTATAAGCAGGCAATATTAAAACAAAACGAACCAACCTTTTATAGTTAAAATTTTTGGAAAAATGAAATAGCTAAAGATGTATATATTTTATTCAAAGGAAGAAAGGAAGGAAGAATAAAGAAATTTCGTACGTAAAAACGTCATTTAACTATATATATCCTTCTCGTATATAATCGCGCAGAATTGTACACAAGTATATACTGTAGTACATAAATAATTGTATAATATACGATATATCATAGCAGTGGAAACTACCTCTTTAAAGTCCAATTTGTAGCTTATCCTCTGAAACGGACACATTTATAAGATTGATATTTCGTGCTAAAATTTTCGGACAACTTCTTAAACACCGATAAACAAATAAAACTAGGCAACGTGAAATCTTGGCCAAAAAAACTTTTAGGAAAATGTATTAGACCAATTTTGTTTTGAGCAAACAGTTTGAAAGCAACTTTAGTAAAATCTACAAGATTGCTTAGCAATTTCAGTATGAGCAATATTTTAATACAACCAACAATTTTAAGTTCTAAGCCAATGTTGTAAAAATACATTGTACCAAATCAAAGGCACAATCAACTTTTCCATCAATTTATGCATCTGAAGTACTGAATTAAAAATCTAGTTGCATATAAAAACAAATAACTGCTCGGGGCTGTAATCCTGGTGTAAATATCCTGAGACAAGACAGCGAATTTTGAAGTTCATCGCAATAACTAATTTGTAGGTTATTTTTATATCTGATTGCCTTGTCAATGTACAGAGCGTAGTTAGGATATTTCCGGTAAAAACAAACTCAAACAGAGCATTGGCTATTTGACGCTCTTATGCATGCATATTCGAGAGATGGAAAAGAAAACTGACAAATTTTGCCTCAAAGTTTTTTATTAAGATTGTAGGTGATGACACATACCGTCTTGTTTTTGCTTCTGTCAGCACATTATACACTAAGATGGACGCAGTCATGACGATTTGGTCATTTCCATATTCCGTAGAGAAACAGGATCTTTTTGATAACATTGTAGATAGTTTTAGTTTCACAATGTTTTTAAGATTCACTTTTCGTTAAGAATGAAATTGTTTAAACGTTTTAAGATGACATGCATTCGAATAAATGATTTATTGCATTTTAAACTTTTCTTTTTTTGCCACCACTGTGGCAACTGTTTTGTGTAAAGTAAATTATAAAAGTTGCCATGCTATTTTGCAAATTCAAGTTGGAAGCTCATTTAAGATTAAAAATATGCATTTTTAAGATTAACAAAATTAAAAACATTAAAAAAAATCATAGTATTCATTTAACATGCAACCTAATCACGAGAATTTGGAATCTGAAACTACATCTCAATACAGTTCTGTGACACAGGAGGTAGTAGCTACTACCCTATCTAGCTGGCACAATAACAATGTTTGTTTTCAGGGAAATTTGACTTAAAATGTCTCATTTCAACAGAACTGAATTTTTCCATTTTTAATGCTAATATAGATTTCAATACAAGATTTTTACTTTACAAAACAATCACAAATAGATATTCAGAGAAAATTTTATTAAAAACGGACACGGCCTTAATAGGAATGTCTTTACATAAGAGCTTTACTATTTAGAACGGATTGATTGAGTATATGTCATGCAATAAAAAAGGTTTTATAAAGCAGACTTTTTTATAAAGGGGACGCATTTTTTCTACTTATGGCGTCCGCCATTTTTTCCACCAAGGGTCTCCGCGTTATACAGATTCCACCATATTGTATACACTTGTTTTATCCTTTTATCAGATAAGTGATCACCCATTTTTAGATAAATTTCTGACATTTAGAATAAAGTTATAAAGTAGCAACACGTGTTGTGGTTCTCAGCAACTGTAGTTATGTTGGTAAAAACACCGTCATAGAAAGAAAGTAAGACTTTGTGTAAGATGAAGCTGGATGGCCTACTGTACTATGCTACAGATTTCCTACTTTTAAAAACTGGAAAAATTTGAGATAATGGTGTTGTAGAACGTTAACTTTACTTCGTCTTGACGTTTCATACAAATTTAGTTCTAAAGTTTCAATACGTCTTTTAAATCACTCCTTGCTTTAGAATCTATACGATTTAACGTAAAAAATAAGGATTGTTTAAAACATGGAGATATAATTTTTTATGATTGCTCCTTTAAGGAAGTTCATGTTTCTGTACATAACCCGTCCACTATACGTCATAGAATGATAAATGAAACCTCTAATAACGTACATTAATTTGCTCATCTTTAAGCAATCAAGATTTATTAAACCTGAAAGCGGAAAATAATTGTATAAAAACAGTTATATACAATACAAACGAATTAGAGAGTTTTAAAACACGGAATAAAGTTCTCCAGAGTGCATTATCGTCAAAACGGAACAGAAAAAACAGAAACTCAAAAATATATAGTTCTGTAAAATATAATCTCACCGTAAGGGTTTGTTGTTTTATCTTGCATGTGTTGGCAAAGCACACACAAGTAGTAATTATGTCATTACTAATGTGCATTAAAATCAAGCGGATGCATTGAATGCAAAAATAAAAAAATGTATTAAGAATCTATGCGTTATAAACTTACCATCAAATTTGAATCTGAAGTTTATCAGAACTGATAGACTCCAAAGGCTATCCAAAGTCGAGATTCTAACCTCGACGAGAGAGGTTTTTATTGATTTCGGCCGGGGTTTGAACCCAAGACCTCCCGCTCTGTAAGCGAACGCTCTACCACAAGGCTACCAGAAGATGTTTTATTTTAGTCTTTGCCGCTTAAATAAACCATCTGAACAGAGATTATGTACTCTTTGTGTGGCCAGAACATTCAGTGTACGGCCATGACTAAAATTTTGTTGTTCGCCCCTTGCTGCTCTGGTAGGTCGTAGTAGCTTTATTGATGTAGCTGGGGAGCTAAACGGTATGTTTTAAATTTGTCTATTATATCAGGTAAAAATTATTTTACTTATAAGTGAGAAAAGTGTGTTGTCTAGCTAGCTATCTCAATTTTTGGTGCTGACTTGGATCTCCTTTTCTTTGGTGCTTGACATACCCCTTTTTATAGTCCTGAAATTACTTAGCTATCAAGCTAGCTAGCTACATAAAATAGTGCTTTGATTAGAGTCCCTTTTTTTCTTAAAGAACCAGCAACAAAAACCTCCGTCCTGATTTGCGCAATTTTTCCATGGCTGGACACCCAACTCTTGGTAACTCCTGTTCCTATAAGAAAAATAGGGCCTAAAAATAACTTCCAAACGACACTTTGTGGGGCTACTTCTATCAGATAAAAGATATATTTGCACAGGATTTTTTTTTATGTTTTCCAGAAAAGTTGTTGAAACTAAGAAAGTTTATTGTTGCTTGTACCAAACAGTGGGTGAACTGATGATTAGCCTGTAACCGAATATATATATATATATAGCTGATGCAGGATAATTAGATGCTACGCATAATATAATTAGCCGTTAAAATTTTCTTTGGGTTCTTTAACCCTATTTGGTCCAGGGGGGGGAGGCGGATTCCGCGCCTCTGACGTTTTTTTTAAATAACTTTTTAATGCCATGTTGCATGGCTACAATACTTACTGGTTTTCAATATTTATCTATTAGACACCTGCATGCAAATTTTTTAGGTACCATACCTTTCAGAGGCTTTGATATTGCTTATTACTCGAATTAACCCCTAAAAGTCTCTATTAAACCCTTGCAATAGGGAAAATATATTAATTCCTGTTAGGATTAGGTCTGGAACTTGAAACTTACAACACAACTTTGTTTTTACAAGAAGAATCGTTTTGCATGTTTTGGTCACGTGATTAATCCGATTTCCCTATTTTCTCGGATTTTACCCGAAAATCGTAAAGAAACAGATTTGTGGGCAATATTTAGCAATTTTGCATAGGATCTATGTAAAAACCGGGGAAACTTCAAACAAGAATGAAAAAATTCGCTCTAGAGCTAAAGTAATTGAATTTTAAGCAGATAATGCCATTTTGAACAAATTTTAAGTTTTTAATGACGTCACAGAAAATAAGCTGACACAAGCAAAATTTTATTGCTGTTATTTTGTTCCGTTTGTCAGGTAGTATAAGTGTGGCAAATTTGATTCAATTTGGACAAGCTTATGAGAAGTTATTGAGTTATTTTTTTTTAATAAAATGACATACTGCTAGCTACAGTAAAATACCTTTTTTGCAGAATCTTTTCTTGTTCCTTTTTTAGTTTTAATTGAAGCACAACTTTATGTGAAAATTTAAGTAAAAAAATATCTATTGTGTGGGTAGCTGTATGGGCGGTTAATTACACTGCATGCACCGTATATATAATTATTCTGCATAGATAAAAATGATGATCTGTATATTCTATATGGCTAGCCTCGCAAATATTGAGGGATATCCCCCCTCTATTATTTCCAGGAGGGGCCATGGCTTAGATGGTTGAGTATTTAATGCTAATTTTAAGCAACGCAGACCCGATTAGGGTCCACTCTCTACTCTCCCTGCAACATTCAACAGCTCATCCGCTGTGCGTTCTTCCCAATTCCCCTCACATGGCTTAGCTTAACCCGGGCCTTAGGTAGCATTAACTCGCCCATATTGAATCTCAGCCAACGGGAATCGCACCCTGTTCTCCTGCACAAAATGCCAGAGTTATAACCACTAAGCTACGGCACCATTGAAAACGGCTAACTGCTTTTACTGGCTAATTTGCTTAAAAATCTTTCTTGAAATAACCCAAAGTATCACAAAATATTTTTCTAAGATTTAGAAAAGACTTGATTTTTAAATATCTCACGAAAATGACTGTCGATTTATCAAATCCACAAATTTATTGATTGTGTGTTTACCTTTTTTTGTTTTAACCTGTTGAATTCAATTTGTCAAATTTCAGAAGTTAGATATGTTAACTTTTTGGAGTTGACAAACGAAAAAATGACCAATCAGTTTCCTAAAATTGAAAAATTGCAACTAATCCGACTCTCCGAAAAGAATTCAAATTTGAGAATTCAAATCAAAAAAGGATAATAAACGATCACATTTGTTGAATTCAATAAATCGATTTCAACAAATAAATCTTGTGTTGTCCACAGGTTTTAAAATCATGCATCGCCTGCTTAATTTGTTACTTGTTTAACAAAGATATCAAAAGGCAGCCTGATTAAATTTATATACATATTTATATATATATATAATATATTTGTGCATCACATCCTATGGACTTGTATCTTTGTATTAAATTCCCTTTTTAAATCAAAGAGGCAAAAAGAGATTAAAGAGACAATAATTAAACAACCTGGTTTTAATGCAGTTTATGGTGAAATTGTATTCTTGTTTCTTATTTTTAAAACGTACTTTCTTTTTCAGGTCAGCGGTTATCAAACCATGCACCATCAGCACTTTCAAAAAAATCTTCAACAGAGAGTAAATTTTGAAGGCCTAAATGCTGAAAGATATTCTAATGCTAATATGTATATTTGCAGAATTAATTAACAATGAACTACTTCATATATTCAAATTGAGCTTGTTTAGAAGTTTTTCAGAAATGTGTATACCCGTTGCCTCCATCGTATAGATCTTGAAACCCTGATCAAGAAAATGTATAGGATGAAGTGCTTTTGACAAACGGTTTGAGAGATATTGAGGTTAAAAGATTTTTTCATCCACTCCGAAACGGATTTGGGGACACAGGTTTGAAAATTTACCGAAATTGGTCCTAGGTCGTCCCTAGTTACCAAGGCGGTGAAAAATCATTGACGTCACCACCTCGTTCCCAAGTTATTTGGCCTCAAAGTTTTAGGTACATTGTAATGGCTTCATCAATTTATTATAGGATATTGAAGGTAAAGTTGTGTTATTGACATCGCGCCGTAAACGTCAGAAATTTTAACATTTGAGACATTTTTTCGGCGACATCAAAGGAAACTGAGCTCATCCACTTTGCCTGTTACAGAGAGACAGACAGACACAGAGAATAGGATTGATATCTTAGGCAGCTGTCTAGTTGAGCGATTGCTGTGCTTTGACGACTTTCGTAGCTTGCCTTTTGCTTTTCCACCTAAATTTTTAAAACAAAAGTCATGTTTATTTCAAAGCTTTTAAGAGAACCTTCTATTTAAAATGTCAACAATAAAAATCTGCTAAAACAACTTTATTTACTATTTACTCAACGTTTTTTTGGTCAATCTTTTTTAACATTTCTTATTATCTATGTTCTTATTTCTATGTTCTTGTAACAAAATTCGCCATCCGATATACATATCGTCGCATATATTATGACGTATAAATAAATTATCTATATCGGTATGTGAACCAATCGCATTACAGAACTCGCCAGCCTGTACTAGGGGTTTCTTCGTCGCCTGCCTCGATCTCAAAAAGGCAAGAGCGTCTAGGGACGAGGTTGGCTATAAAATGATCCCAAAAAATCTTCGTTTCGTAGCCAAAGTCGTAGCCAAAGCTCTTCAGTTATTTTAATCACTTAATTATTTTGACTTATTTTTTAAATTAGATTAAGTAATAATTAATTATTAATAATTTATTAATTACTTTCGATCAACAATGACGCTTTCGACTAAATCACCCCCTGGTGCCTAAAAAAGTTGCGGAAAGATCACAGGAATATCGGTAACTCTTTCAAACACACAGACGACGACGGCTTTTATTATAGAGATTAACATATAGATTGTTTTCTTGCACAATAAAATTCAAAGCTTTTTATAACAACTGACATGCAGCAGAGTTTAAAAGAACAACATAAATAAGCTTTCAACTGATTGTACCATTAATGATTATAACAGACACAGAACACTTCAATCATGTCTACGTTCATTCTGTTTTATTAAGAAATATCAGACTAAGTAAATTACCTGTTTACAGCAAATGCTTCATTCCTTTCTCAACGAAAAGAGTTAGCACGAAAAAAATTGTATTCGTAATGTTAACGAAAATGATTTTCCGGAGACCTTCTTTGCAAAAAGAATTCCAGCACATCTCTGGTATAAGACGATGCACACACGACATGATGTACGACCAACACAAGTCCTGGAAAGATGTTAGGCGAAACCAGACACCAATCACTTATGCATCTTATCAACTGAAGCTGCTGGAAAATCAAAAAGAAATTTTGCAGGCACAGAAAATGGTGTCAATGATGTTTTATGAACTTAATACAACATGGGAGGAAAGTAATAATCCGTCAGGTAAGTTTTTACACATTTCTCAAAAAGACTTCGATCTTTCATGTAGATTTTTTTATACTGGTGGTGAATTTAGGAAGTGTAGGTTAATTTCTTATCGTGTGCATAGAGGCCTGATATTTCTTGAGACAGAGCCCAGAGGAAGACAGACAAAGAATTGACAGAAGGTAATAGGGATAGACTTGATGTAAAGGAAACCGAGATTTAAACTTACACAGTCTAGATCAGATTGGAAAAATAACATTAATATACCCTGTCCAACCCATGCAAGCATGGAGAATGGATGTTAAGCCGAGAAAGATATGAATCTAATTTTTCACTCGTAGGACTTGAAAGAAAATATGACACAGATGGTCAAAGATACATAATAGATGCTATGGAGAAAAGCTGCATTTGGGGTGGTGCCTTTAAGAACAATGAGCTAGTGTCTTGCTTGCGGTTATCGTATAAAAGAGGAAACGCCAGATTAGATATTGAAAAGCATCCAATAAAGGAGAAAATAAGAGAATTAGTATCGAAAACAAATGTTGGCGAATTACAAAGAGGGTTTACGCTGCCTTCACACAGAGGTAAAGGTTTAAATAAACGGCTTTTTGGATTATTTGCAAGGTACTCAATAGAAGTCAGAGTAGAAATAGTCACCGCTTTTATTGATCCTTATTTTAAACGCAACAACATTGGTTTGATTGTCGACGACGAATTTTACTATCGTGACGGGGAGAGATTATCTTTTCAACATTTTCCGCAAAATGAATTCGAGAAAGTTGTAGCTTATGTAAAAAATATGACTGAATCTCCCCCGTAGCGTTTCTTGTGATGTTATTCTATTGGACACGTCCTGCAGCTAAGCTGGCGGGTCCTTATACAGTTAACAAAGTAAGCTTTTTGGTCAAAATTTTTGGTATGTGGAACAATTACGTTGTAAGATCCATTTACAAAAACATTCTAATTACTTTCTTATCTATATTACGTTTTGTACAATGTGTATGACTTCAAAAACAATATGTATATATTTAATGTTCTGAATAAAATTTGCGTCAGAAATATAATAAGGGTTTGTGTGCCATGAAGACTAGTCTCATGGTCAGATCCTTACAGAAGAACATATACCTAATAACAACCTTGACAGGGTTTATATGTAAAGTCTAGTTACCAAGCTAAACATCAGTTGATCAAATTCAAGTTATGTGTCATACGATCTATCTATTATTTGCACTGGGATCTCGGAGATTATTTTTTGCGTGGCGTAATATTTTGTGAAATTCTTTTAATACGTTGGGTCACAGGGTTGGCTAAATCCGCGCTTGCTATCAGGATGTAAAATACTGATAGAAGCTGTTGGCTATTATAAATATCTGATCTAAAAAAGAAAGGATATTTGTAGTAATGACGAACAAGAATGCAAGGGTACAAGAGTACAAGAATACAGTGAGTGATAACATGAAGGAAGTAAAACCACTTTGAGCAAATGAGAGCAACAATTATCAGAAATCAAACACAAAATAAAAAATATCATGTTCAGCGAAGAGTAGGTGTTCGAGATAAGCGGGTTGAAAATTTGAGAATTACGATATTTAGTACAGTGCTATCATCCCATGTTTTGATGATTTTTCAATATCTCGAACAGTTTACATTTAGTCTAACCTCGTTTCCAAGGCATTTTGCCTTTTTTATTAATTTAAGTTACCCCAGCCTTTCATGTACATTTTTGACATTTAGGGTAAAAAATGGGAATCCTTCCGCTCCCTTTCCCAAAAAAATTAAAATAAACAATAAATAATCAACAACCCATGTAAATACTGCAACAAAATCAAAAAATGTGAAAAAGCTACGTAAAGTTTTAACATAATGTCAAAAACCTCTGTCAAATAAGAATTATAAAAAAAACACAAGTTTTTTTGGTGTTGTGTACTCTCTCCAAAAAATTGAAACTTTTCTTAAATAAGACAAAATGTCATAAACAAAAACATTTTAGTCAGAACATCTAGAACAACAAAAATCACTACACTTAAGCTACTAGAATTACTACATGTTAAATAAAAATGGCTTCGTCATATTGCATGTAACGGATGTATATAAGTTTAGTTACACACAATGTAAAAAATACATTATTTGCTTAAAAACAGTCCTTAAACTATCTATATTATAATGAATTCTTTATAGGTTGCCTTTTCATAGTTAATTAGCAAATATTTCTTGGGTTTAAGGCAATAAATAACAAATTAAATTTTGATAAATTTTCTCCCTGATCTTTGTCAGAGCATCTTCAGATCACAACTAAAAACGTCTTTCAGCATGCATGTACAAAATGTTAAAAATTCTCTTGATAAAAATAAAATGTATAAAAATCGTTTATTAACAATAAAAGTCGTTAAAAATTATAATATGTTTTCCCAAATTTCAGATAATCGTCTTATTTCATCTTTTTTGTTCAATAAATCCGATTTATGTTGTTTAATCGCTAATGCCTCTTTAAATTTTCTTTTAATAAAATTGTTTTCCCTATAGAGAATTTCTATTTTCTCAAAGTTCATTTCGTGTTTTGTTTCTTTAATGTGTTTGGACATTCCAGAGACGTTTTCTTTATCGTTTTTTGCGCCATTTTTGTGTTCTTTTATTCGTGTTGTCAACTTCCTTCCTGTTTCTCCTATGTAATATTTTCCACAATCTCCACACGTTACTTTATATACAACACCTGATTCATTGTCTTGGTTTCCGTTTTTCAATATTTTGTTGCCTTTTACAACATTTTTTAGCGCTTTGTTTTTCGTATGTGTTAATTTTACATAAAAATTCTTGCATACTCTGGCGATTTGTTCTAAGATGCCTTTTTCATAGGGTAAAAACAATCGAATTGAATTCGTGTCGTCATCTGTCTGGTTTCTTCCATTACATTCTTTGTTTAATGTTTCTTTTATCGTTTTTGTTACGATACTTTTGTTACAATCAAGGAATAGAAGAAAATAGTATCTACTCAATGTTTCACGCACCAAGAATTTGGCTAAGAAAAGTAGACGATACGTTCACTGTTACAAAACATAAAACCGAGGACACCTTAAATGAGCTGAATAACATTCATTTAAAGGTAAAATTCACAGCGGAGGAAGAAAAGGATGACCAGATCCCATTTTTGGATTGTTTAATAATGAGAAAAGATGATAATACAGTGAAAACAAAAGTGTATAAAAAACCTACGCATACGGGACAATACACTAATTATACGTCAAACCAACCTTTACACGTAAAATTATCGACAATTAAAACTTTAACGAGAAGAGCAAAACCATTTGCACAGAAGAAACAGACCTCAAAGAAGAATTGAATTATATACAAAAAACTATGCAATTAAATGAGTTTCCCAAGAGCATCGTAACAAAAACGATAAAAGAAACATTAAACAAAGAATGTAATGGAAGAAACCAGACAGATGACGACACGAATTCAATTCGATTGTTTTTACCCTATGAAAAAGGCATCTTAGAACAAATCGCCAGAGTATGCAAGAAATTTTATGTAAAATTAACACATACGAAAAACAAAGCGCTAAAAAATGTTGTAAAAGGCGACAAAATATTGAAAAACGGAAACCAAGACAATGAATCAGGTGTTGTATATAAAGTAACGTGTGGAGATTGTGGAAAATATTACATAGGAGAAACAGGAAGGAAGTTGAAAACACGAATGAAAGAACACAAAAATGGCGCAAAAAACGATAAAGAAAACGTCTCTGGAATGTCCAAACACATTAAAGAAACAAAACACGAAATGAACTTTGAGAAAAAATAGAAATTCTCTATAGGGAAAACAATTTTATTAAAAGAAAATTTAAAGAGGCATTAGCGATTAAACAACATAAATCGGATTTATTGAACAAAAAAGATGAAATAAGACGATTATCTGAAATTTGGGAAAACATATTATAATTTTTAACGACTTTTATTGTTAATAAACGATTTTTATACATTTTATTTTTATCAAGAGAATTTTTAACATTTTGTACATGCATGTTAAAAGACGTTTTTAGTTGTGATCTGAAGATGCTCTGACAAAGATCAGGGAGAAAATTTATCAAAATTTAATTTGTTATTTATTGCCTTAAACCCAAGAAATATTTGCTAATTATATTATAATACCCGTATACGTCTGTCTGTCTGTCACGCAAAATGGTAGCTTAGCTGCGCAATAGCGAGAAGCACGCAATGCTGTATAAAAAGGACGGGCGAACCCGTGGATTTTCCACGGGATAACGACTAGTTCTTAAATATTATGTAATAGATTATTATGTAATACTTTTTTAAAAGTTGTTGTGGTTTGGTAATTTAAGCTTAAAATGTCAAGTGAAATAAGTTACAGTCACTTTCTTAGCAAAGACCGCTAAATAACTACGTTAGCTAGCTTACATGTAAAAAGCAACATAAAACTAAAGCTAACATGAGCTAGTTACAGGAGCTAATAGCTGGTCAGTTGAATATAAACTGGAGACTTAGCTAGGTATAAAGAACATGGCTACATATTTATAAATTCCGAGCTGGTTAGCTATTAGGTTGATATTGGGAGGTGTGGTTGGCTTTATGATGCTAGCTAACCAACATGTCTCGCATCAATAATATCATTAGAACTGAAAAAAACGTGAACAAACCTTTGAAACCTTGCTATACTTCATTTACATACCATGCCCTCTTTCAAAGCTTTTTGTAGATTTATTTTGAAGGCAAGAAAAGACAAATGCTTAAAAAGAACAGCTATCTTTTTTGCAAACACAATTTCCGTTACTTTGTGCTAGAACTTCATTTAACAAACCGCACAAAACTCGCAGCTTTTCACGACAAAGAAGACATATATTTTAAGGCAACATCAAAGATTTTTTGTCGGCAACATCAAAGAAAAATGAAGAGATCCACTTTGTCACAGACACACAGACACACTTAGCGTACTATTATAGAGACTAGCCGGGAAATCCGGCGTAGAGACGCCGTGGTAAGCCACAAATTAAGGTGTGACCCGGCGTTGAACATTCTGTGAAGCGCTTAATAAGAGCTGTAGATTGTTTCATACGATCAAGTAAAGAGTTTTAGTAGAGGTATGCAGTATGTTATAAGTCAATTGCAACGCATACACCGTTGCTACAACAATAGCTGAAATAAAAACAGAGTTCTACAAACCATTTTTACTCCGTCATAACAAAAACAATCGGTCAATATTATTTAATTTTGCAGAATAAGTTTCGGCGTAAATATAAAATTATTTGTGCAACCAGGTTGAACGCCTAGTACAGGAAAACAGCTTTGAACACACCGGTGGAACAATTAATAGTAGTCGTAAACAGTTGCACACGATCAGGTGAAGCGCTTTAGTACTGGTATACAGTATGGCATACAGTATGTCGTAAATCAAGTGAAGCGCATACACCATTATAGTGTTGCGACTGTAACATATTTTTTTTAAAAATAACTTAAATTTATAAAAATAAATAAAAACAGAGTTTAAAAACCGTTGTTGTTCCATTATAGCAAAAACAATCGGTCAATATTATTTTATTTTGCGGAATAAGTTTTTGTGAAAATTAAAAATTTTATCGTGACACTGGCTGAGCGCTTAGTACAGTTAAACCATGTTGCGCGGGCTCATAGGGATAATACCCTTTTGAATAAAACTTTCTTTCAGACTCTGTTTAAATAAAAACGCAAGAAACTGTCCATTGCTGACACAGGGCTTAGCGGTTACTCCAAGTAAACAGTGTTGGACATTCGTACAGATGTGATTACAGAGAAGGTTCAAAAATTATTTGTCACAGTGGGCTGATCCCTTAGTACAGGTAAACCGTGTTCAACATAGGCATAACAACCTTTTACAAAAAGCAGTATGTTGTTCACACTGGGCTAACTGCTTAGTACAGTGAAACAGAGCTGAACTGACATAATACCCTTTTCCAAAAAAAACTTCATCGCAACTTCGATTTAAATGAAAACACAGGAAATAGCCTGTCATTACCCCTCTAGCTAAAGTAATTGCTCAGCCATTTTATTTTCAGAAAAGGTTTTCAGGAAAATAATAAAAGTTGTAGCTACCTAGCTAACTGCATTCAGCATAAGAATTATTGCTAAGAATATTGTTGTAGCCAAATTGCATTTTTATGCTGTCACATTTAGCCAAATATATATAGGAGCTAGCTAAATACACCATTTCGGAGATTATCCGCCATTATGAATTTGCGGAACTCGGTGGTGCAAGTTGAACTTTGGACTTCACGTTTTTTCAGTTTTTTGCCTTACGAAACTGCTGGCGGCAGGACAGTTTTGCTTTTTGTTATCTGCTTTTATCTTCGTGACACTAATTTTATGATATATATTTTGAAAAATACTTTTATGAGGCACTTACTTGTACTTTTAATTTCTTTTTGTACAATAAAGGCAACTTAATATATCCTAAAAACCTTTAAACTACCTAGCTAGCTAGCTAGAGGTCTCCCAAAATTGCTTTTAGGACACTGTACTGTAGCTAGCTATAAGGCTGTAATTAGTATAAAATTAATGCTTGGTTAAAGGTAATTTCATTTTATATTTATATATTTAAAATTATGTAGCTGCTTTGTGCATTAAAAAGATATTGGCATTGGATTTTTAACTTGCATTATACTTTACTTTAGAGAGAAATTATTGATTTTGGAAATACCTTACTGGATTTGGACTTGAACTATGTTTTTGTAAAAAAATGTTTAGGTTGTAACATTTGTAAAGATCTAGAGAGTTATAATCCGTTGTAAAAGTACTTGTCAAAACTCTACAATGTTATCTATTCCTAAAGTGAAACTTAAGTTCGCAAAATAATCTGGGTTCTTCTCTATGATGGGTGTAAAAATTTTCAATACACTGCCCATAGAGATACGGTGAACAGAGTCATTCGCAGATTTTAGGAATAGAGTCATTAGTCATTTTAATCGCAAATAATTTTTATTATCTTTACAATTTTGTTTTTCGATGATAATTACAGTAATCTGTATGTTTGTCCCTTGATTCGTCTTAAACACTCTTATCCTTGAGTCTTTCAAGAGTGGTATTAGAAAGAATACCTGTCTTTCTTCCCTGCTTTCGCTATTGCCCTATATAAAATTTTTTTTGCACGCTGCCCTTATTGAAAATTATTAAAAAGGGAAAAATGATGAGTTTAGTTTACTAGACTAAAGTGGTATTCGATTTTTTGTTTTTCTATGTTTTTTGTTTCAGTCACAATGTACATGATTTTTTTATTTTTATTATAGCAGTAATTTATTACTAAAGTGTATGATAAATAAATAAATTACTCTGTGAAGCTCGCTTGAATTATTTATTAAGTTCCATTAAGAAAAAGCTCTGGCGATTAACAACTATTATTCAGTCCACGAACTGACAAGAAGTCAGTCAGCAGCACACTAAGTTCTAAAAGATCTAAAATCTTCATACGTTGTAAGAGGCATAATTCGATCGTAAAAATATGTTTAAATTTGATTAACCCTATTCATACCGTGTCACCGGGGTCTAACTGGTACCGTGCCGCGCTCTAACAGCACGGATGCCATAACTCTGGAACGACAAGTCCTTTTGATTTGAAATTTTGGATACACTTTATTTAACATAAAATGAATCCTTTGAGATAATAAAAAGCATATAAACTTACAAAATTATCCATAAAATGACCTGGGAGTAATCGCGGTCAGCCGAAAACAGTAAAATATCTATGTCGTCCCTAAATCAACGGGACGGATGGAAAAAAATTGAAAAAATAATATAACTTCGTTCTAGGCAAATAATATATACTAAATTAACCTAAAATCAAATTTGATTCAAGAAAACGTGATTTTAGGCCTCCAAAATCTCTCATGAAAAAGCGAGAAATATGAAAAAATTATTACGGTCAAGTATGAATATTGCACGGTTGAGGTACATCACTATTGGGCCTACAACTGAATAAAAAATATTTTTCTTGATCTGAAATTTTGTATGAAGTATTCACAATACCTAATGAAACCACAAGAATCAGAAAAAGCTAAATTAGTCTGAAAAATTATCAAATAAATCAACATTTTCCAAAATTTTATACGTAAAAAGTAGGAAAATCAGGGTAAACGAAGTAAATTTCCATACTATATATCAGTAAAATATATAAAAAGCAGAGGAAATTTAGTAAAACTAGTTCCTAAAGTAGTAAAATAAAAAAAAACAAGACAACTGGATGAAAACAGTCAATTGCGCATTCAAAAGTTAGTCCATACTACTATAGCAAATACGGACAAGATGTTTCTGACATGTACTATTACCGCACGATTGACATAACGATTTTTGACTTAGTAATTTGTCTTGAGTTACACCATGTTCCATCCCTTCAATACAAATTTTGCATCTTCTCCTCAAAAAATAATGGCGGCTTTTTAAAAACAATATGTGCTGCAACAGCGCGGCACGGTATGAATAGGGTTAAATATTCCACTTTAGCGTTAAATTTTAAATGTATTAAATAAGAGTCAAAAATAATAATAAAAAACACTCAGTATTACCTACGTCCTACACGTGTATTTAATTGCTATTTATAATTTTCCTAATAAATTAAAGGAATACGCTTAAATAAATGTTGTCTGGTGTTATCCCCTGTTACTTATATTAAAACATTACAAAGACCTAAACACGCTAAGAGTGTATACAAAACTCGTTTCTTTTTGTGTGTTTTAAGACAGTTTTGTACTACGGCAAATAGGGTTCAAAGTTAAATTGCACCACCGGGCTTCGAAAATCCATAATGGCGCATAATCTCCGAAATGGTAAAGAGTGAGGCTCTAGCTAGCTAAGCTAGCTAGCCTTCAAAATCTTCGTTCCTAGCCAAAAAACTTAAAACTGGTGCGTTTAAGTTCTGTACGTAGCTAAGAAACGTGACACAATATTTATCTCAACATTGAAAAGGAACAGAGAACAAATATTAAAAATATATAAAGCTTTCAGAAGATAAAAAAGTCTTAATAGACCTACAAACCTCTCACACACTGAACACACACTGTACATGACCATTTTTATAATCAAAATGGCCTTCGTTCATTGAGCCGCGAAAATATATTGAATTGAAAATCTTGGATTCTTTCTGGTCGCGAAACTCATGGATTGTTTTTTTAAAGAATCAGGCGTCGTGATTAGTATACTACGCGCGAGCGGTGGAAACAAAGTCGGCAAAAAAATATCGCATTTGGTATTAGTGCGCATTTTATAAATTTTGTGTTTCCGCCACACGACACCGCTTTCGCGGACAAACAGACAGACGGAATACGGGTATTATTAAACAGTAGATTAGGCCCGTGGAGAAATCCACTTAGTCACAAGGATAATGGAAGTAGGTTGTTTTTCTTCGCATTTCCGTTTCTCACTATATATATAAATACATGCTCAACATCATTTTACTTTGCCCGATAATGGGAGAAGGATCTCCCAAAACGTCGCCTACTAAACTATCTTGTTCAAGAAATGATAAACTTCCCAAAGTAATATAAATACTGAACAGACAAACCGACTTCAAATAATGAAAAATGTTGGGTGTTTTTTATTTCCGCCGACCGCTACGCGAGGCGGAATCTTTAAAATCGCCTTGAGGAATACAGGGAGAGACAGTGCAGCTAGGCTGGACGTACGGGGTTGTCATATTTAGGCTAAAACATTTGCACAGACCCTGGTCATTAGTACCCGATAAGCCAATAGGAAAGCTTCTTTTCAACTAATACGATCTTCTAGTATTCTACGTTCCTTGTTATAGTTGCTTGGACTATGACCAAAAGCACCTTGAATTTTAGTTGAACTGAATCGTCCTTTGGATGTGAGAAATTTCTTTTAGAGTTGGATGGTTGGTGGGAATTCCAGAATAGTTTATATTTTAGTATACTCGATATGATATTATCTGTTCAAATCGTGTAGTTTGATCACGGGAACTTCGCAGGTAAGAATCGTATTTTGGTTAGCTAGCTGAGTGAGATTATGTTACTGTTTTTTAGCTGATCTGCACATGTCTTTGTCTAGTCACTAAGCTATAGAATAATTATAGTAGAGAGCTACCAGAAAAGCAAAGTTTTTATTTGGATTACTAGTTAGCCAACTGGACGTAGGTACGCCTTTTTCTTTAGTTTTACAAGACTTTTATTTCATTCATTTCGTTGAATTTCAGACTTTGTCAAACCTGCTTGGTTCCAGATCCCAGATACGTTAAGTCCTTCTAATTCAGATCGACACCTGGCAATTGGTGAGTTGATAACAAAAATTCTTGATTCACGTCGGCATATATTTGCCGACGTGGTTTTTATTTCATTTAGATGTGACTTAAACTTATAAAAGTTTTGTTCTCATTTTTTCATTAATTTCTCTCTGAATTTAACTGGTATTCGTATATGGGATAATGCAATTGCAAACAAAATAAATTGTCAATTTGAAACACAAGTTTGCTGACGTAGAGCAGGCAACGTTGGCAATTTTTTGCTGACGTGTAATAAATTGAATTAGAAAGGCCGATGTTTAAATTTATATAATTGGGGTTTATTTGGGTACACAGTTTTTTATAAGAACCTAGTTTAGAAGGACGTTAAGGCTGAGATTTTGGCAAAAATTAAGAACATAATAATGTACTCAGCCTAAATGGCTTTATAGACTATAGGAATAAAATAATGAGTCTACAATTGGTATAACACAAAGAACATTTGAGGCTGAAAAGCGTAAAGGATAGGGACATCCAACCTCAGCTAAAATTTAGACGTTATTATAAAAAAGTGGCCCTATTAAGATGAAAAGCAGGTTTAAACTTTGAAGAAAATGTTTTTTTTCGTGTTTCGTCTAAAAAAAACAAATATTTTCACAAGTAGTCATAATTGTACGAGTCTTTGTTACATGTGAAATATGTGTAAAATACCATATGTATAATACGCTTTCTGTGACCCCCAGAGTTTCCAAGAAAAATTTGGTGCATTTGAACAAGGGGGATTTTCCAGCCACTGTCCTGGGCAAAGACTCCATCGTCAACTTGTTGAGGGTAAAAAAAATTAATTGTGAGAATAAAAGCGTGTAGAATATAAGGTGTGGAACTTTGTGTGAATTGGGGTAAAAATTGCATTAACTATTCTGCACAAACACCCCAAAAATGGGAATTTATATACACTTAAGTTTTGCGCTATGCAAAAAAAAATTAAAATTTACACTAACGTAAACTGAATTAGTTACATGCTTAAATACTGCTAAAATATCCCATGAAAACGCACTAATTAATTCTGCACTTCCTAGCAATGTTTTACTCAAAATGATAAAATAATTATGGATCAACTAGATAAAGATTTTTATACCTTTTGCATCACATGAAGTATTAATTTGTCTCTTTTTATAAGATGCCCTCTTCAAATTATTGAAGTGATGTCTTAAAGAGACAATAAGCTGGTTTTAACTCGGTTTGTCCTACAAATGTATTCTTGTTCCTCACCCTTTGAATGTTTCTTTTAGATCAGCCTTTATCAAAACACCCACTGTCAGCATTTTCAAAATTTTGAGGAGAAGAGAAGAGTACTGCCTAAATACTGCTACATTCAATGAACTTGTTCAGAAGTAAAATTTTACATAAAAAGACATCGAGTAAAGTTTTTATTTTTTTTAGAGAATATATACTTTGACGAATGATATTTCTCAACATTTTTGTATGTAATAATAAATCATGTGATTTTAGAATAACAATGAAATTGCTCATATGAATTCGTATAAACCCATCCAAAAGTAGCCAAGAGAGCCAGCGTGATTTTTCCTGGAATTTGAAGACGTGAATGTTGGAAAATTACGCTGGGTCGCAAACGAATTTTCTACGGTCGATTGCGCATTTTAATTAGTTACTTCTATTGTTCTATTGTTCCATCACGTGTATCGGGAAACCCTTGACTTTTGCTGTTATGAGCCTGTACTGTTCTTAAGGTTCAAGGTAAAACGTTTGATAAAATTATTGTCTGTTTTGATTTAATAAAGCAACGAGCCTTTCACTCAGGACAGATATATGTTGCATTAAGTCTAGTCACAAGCCTAGAGGGTTTATATCTAACGGGAACATTTACCAGATCAGCTATTAAATCAGATTCCCAAACAACCGAGCAATACAAGTATATGCGAGAACATTCGAAGTTGATATCAAAAGACACTGGCGTAATTAGTGAAAATTCTATAATAGTAACTTTGCTTAATACAAGATCCTACAACAAACATAAAAATGATATTAAGTCCGACCGCGTTCTCATGGAAAGTGATTTATTATGATTAACAGAAACTCAGATATCATTTAATTCATACTGCGACACAAAACTAGATTACTTTACTTTAATTCCAAACAACAATGTGGATAGGTTTTCTAGTCTTTTAGTTGGTCATAACGAAACTATAGAATTGTTTGATATTGTAAAAATTCCAGGTGCAATATTTTTTAGAATGACGAAAACAACGTTTCATGAAAACGATATTAGTTTTCTACTTCTATATCGTAAAAATTCTCTTAACCGAGAGCAGTCATTATACCTTAGTCAGCATTATCTGGGAAATGGAAACGTTGATGTTATACTCGGAGATTTCAATGTGAATGCATTTAGCGAAGAAAACTATTTTCTTGATTTCCTTACTGAATATAAACAAGTTGTAACCTCTCCAACTCATATATACGGTTCGCTTATTGACCACATCTATGTCCATGAGAATGTCCTCAACACTTTTGACGTCGAGACCCTCGTCAAAAATGTGTATTTCAGTGATCATGACGTAGTCAGGCTTAAACCTTCTCTAACATAGATGTTTACAAAACCTTCTAGAAGGGCTACTTAAAATCAATTTCTTTCTTAGAATGAAATATATTTACGTTGGGTTTACTTTATCGTTCAAAATATGGTTGCATGCATCGCGTTTTTTGTTCTCTGAGGGTAGTCTCGCACTATATGACTTATTTCACTTCCATATTTATTATCTATGTTGATGGCGGAAGTCTTCAAGCCATCGGGCTTCTTGTTAATCGTTTGGTATTCCTTTTTTCCCTGGTGTAGTTTTAGCGTATTTAACATTTTACGCAACGGTTGTTAGACACCTTTGATTTTTTTGGACATTTCCCATTTTTATTTTTTATATATATTTTTTTTCGCACATGCTTATGTATTTAGAAGTTTTGTTTTAGCGGTTATAAACATAGAATAATGCAGATTGTGAGCAACCTCGACCCCCAGGGCTTTTCTTTTCTTGTTATCTCGTTACAAAAGAGACAAAGAGCACGGGGTCGAGGTTGAAATGTGAGTTTTGAAAATTCAAATTACTGTGTTGTCTGACATACTTTTGTTTCTGGTGTACTTCTGGCGTGGCAAAGCAAGTATAAATTTTAGCAGATTTCGCTTTTTATTAACAGCTGTTACACGCCTTTGAGTTTGTTGGACATTTTGCATTTGCTTTCTTTTTCTTTGTTATATCTGCTTATATTTTTAACGTTTTTGATTTCAATGGATATAAATATAAAGTAATGCAGACTGTGAACAACCTCAATACCAGGGCCTTTTCTCTCTTTTTTTCGTCCCGTTATAAAAACAGACAAAGGGCGAGGTTGGATTGTAAGTTTTAAAAATTCAAATTACCATGTTGCATGTTATTAGTTGGTATCCCTTACACGCATTTCATGGAGATATTTAGTAAGATGTGTTTTGAAATGCTTTGACAAACTTCTTTACTAATAATTTTAGCAAATAATTTTCGCATTGTCGGAGGGTCAGAGTAAGTATTTTAGTAGATTTAGATTTAAAATATCACATATATACTGCAGTTGTTGGACACCTTAAATTTTTTGGTCATTTATATATTATTGCAGATTGTAAAATTCGCACTGCTGTATTGTTTGCTTTTTAATGGTATATCTGTTCCATGAATTAAATGAGAAATAGAGTGGATTCTTTCACGGGAATTCGGCTAGTAGGATATTGACGTTAAAGTAGTGTTATTGATGTCGCGCCGTAACGTCAGAAAATTTAAAATTTGAGACATAATTTTTCGGCAACATCAAAGGAAAATTACCACATCAACCTGGCCTGTCACACACAGGCAGACACACTTAGCGTATTATTATATAGATAGAGATATACTATATATATATTAAATAATTACCTAGGAAGGGATATATATAATAGCATGTTACGCTGTGTTAGTGTTATTTTTTTTGTTCTTAATTTTGGTAAATGCAAGAATAAGTTTTGACAAGGTCCACTTTCTAAATTTGTGACAGCTATTGTAATTTTGGTACAGAAAAATTTTTGCACATATCTTGCACAATTCTGCGAATTGGCTACTGAAACATTTTGATGAAAACAGTTAAAAATCACTAAAATTGTTTAAAAAGTTATTTTCCATTTATTTGTTTATTTTAACCACAATATATTATTTTATTTTTCACAGCGGTTGAAACTTTGTATTTTTCTCATGCAAAACTGAGGCCTAGCAATTTTTAAGGTTACGTTGGTGTTCAAACTGCACTTTTTAAGTTTCTTGAAGTTGAGTGATATTAGAAATGAGTTTTTATGATCCTATTTTTAGCATCTAGACACTTGCCCACCTATATAGCTATCCGATTACTGTACGAATAAGCCCTAAAAATCAAAAAGTGATATATATGAGTAACACAGTGTGACCCCTATTAACTAGCTAAGAAAAATTTGAGACAGATACAGCCAGGTTTCACAATTCTTAATTTAGTGTATGGAAAATGTAGGTAGCCCAGCCCTGATTAGTTGAATAAAGTTTCTAGTAAACACACAACAGGAACTTTTAGAATTGTTTTTTAATATTATAGGTTTTTCTTTAATGAGCTACAATATTTTTCCTGTCCTAGTAGCTATAGAAATCTTGCATGACATGCTAGCAATTTCTCTTTGATCAGCACTGTGATATTTTTAATGAATTCTTTATAGGTTTGCCTTTTCATAGTTAATTAGCAAATATTTTCTTGGGTATAAGGCAATAAATAACAAATTAAGTTTGATAAAGGCATATTATATTTTTAAGACAATAGTAAAAATCTATGTCATAACTAGCTACTCTTTTGACTACTAACTTTTCATTTAGGTCTTGAACTTTCATAATATACACTCTTATGTCAGTACAAAGGAAAAAGTGACTAATTCTCTGCGTGCTGCATGTTTTCCCTAGCAAATGCCCTACGCTCTGCGGGGGGCATAAACATTTGTCCCTACAAGCGCTTTGCTAGCCCAGATCTACGAAGTATAAAACTCCATAATTGCAAAAAGTACAGAATACAGAAGGGGCCATCGATTTATAAAATTTAAGTATTAATCCTAATCTTAATGTCTATCACCAACTACAAATAAGAAAAAGTGAAATAATAGAGTTTTTGGCAATGGCTGCGGATGGTCTACGGAACAATCTGCAATCCCTCACAAAAATTCCGAGCCTGCCTCCCCTCCCTCCCTAAATTTAAAGTTGACGTCTCTGAAGTGCAGGTTTGACTTCGCTACACACATTCTGTTAGTTTCACATTCAACATTGAGGTATGGGAGGGGGGAAGCTATCATACAAACCAAGTCACATCTTATTAATTGCAGTCTGGATAATTTTCGTGAGGGATTGATCCCTTTTTTTTGGCTTCTTGATATGGGAGATGACGGCGAAAAATACACTGGTATAGGTGACCGGATATTATAATATTATTGGCTTTCACATTTCGCATAATTATTCCGACTTTTTCCGTTCAAGATTAAAATGACGCATAGAACCGTGGTCGATTATATTTGTAAATGAAAAGCCCTTGCAAGCTAAATATTTTGGATTCTTATTCGTGTGTAATTTTTTGTTCCCTATACCTTTTCAAGTTGCCAATAGCCTGTTTTGTACAGCACTTCTACAATGTTGTTTCTTCAGTTTAAATAAATAGGTATTATCCCATACATACAGGCTAGAATAAACCAACGCGTTACTGTTAGTGGGCAAAGCAACAGTCATAAGTTTAAGTAGCCCAAAGCGGTAAAAACACAAGCCGATCAGACTTTAGAGTCAGATGCTCATAAAAACATTTCGTCTGGTCGCAGCGACCAGGCGGAAGAGTAGGATCCAATCCTATTCCAGTGCCGTTTGCCACGCGCCAACCAAATTGCTTAAATCTTTTGAGGTTATAATTTTTTGATTTTTTTCAACCTGTTCTCAAAATCACTTTTACATTATTAGTTTAAATATTTATAGTAATACTTAGAAATACTAGCTGGGGCCCGACGTCGGACAGTGGATGTAGCCCCACAGAATAACTGCATTAGCACATTTTTTTGTTGGTCATCCCCTTCTCCATGAAATATGTTTTCTCAACAATACACCACCGTAACGCAACTCATTGTGAATCTTTTAAGTTTTAAAATTATAGCAGAATTAAGGTCTCCTCAAATGCAGAAAAAGTAATTGGTGAAAATTAATACTTTAACAATACTGCACTTCACTTAACATGCTTAAGAAAGAAACAAAGACGTTTTAGCATATCAATTTATTAAATATTATTGCTTGTGGTGTGGCGATATTCTGGAAATGTTTTATCATATATACCTGCGATATGACTAAAATCGTTATAAAGTTTAAGATATCTAAGATTTGAACATAAAGTTAAAGAAATAAGAGACTAAATCCAAAATGCGATTCCGTGGTATTAATATTTAGACTACCCGGGGGACTCGAAACGCCGGGTTAAGTCACAAGTAACTGTCTTACACGGCGTTAAAGTGCGTTGAACGCCAGGAAGAGCGATTAATAAGAACTGTAAACTGTGCCACACATTCAGGTGCAGCACTTTAGTATAGTATGTCATAAATCGAGTGAGGCGCAAAAGATTACGGTGTTTCCGGTGTAATATATTTTTTAAAAAAATAACTTTCCACAACTTTAGCTGAAATAAAAACACAGTTCACATTCACTCGTTGCTACCCTGTCATAGCAAAAACAGTTGGCCAACCTCTTTAAATTTCCAGATAACCTTCCCGCTAAAAGTTCAAATATAAATATTACTCCGGGCTGAGGGATTAGTACAGGCAAACAATGTCGCATATTCATATAAACATAACACCCTTTTTTGGAAAAAAACTTTATCGTAACTTAAATAAAAACACAGGAAACAGCCTGTCGTTACCCCTTCCCGCTAAAAACATCACTCAATAATTTTATTTTGCGGAGAAAGTTTTCATGACAGTAATAAAAGATGTCGCTACCTACTAACTGCATTTATCATAAGAAATATTGATTAAGAATTTTGTTGTAGCTAGCCAAATTGAATTTGGCTACTTTTACTCTTCAGCCAGAAGTAGCTAAAGAGCTAGCTAGCTAGGGGGGCACAACCTCAATATAAAAATGAATAATAATATATCAAACTTTAAAATAATAAGAATAAATAAAGCTAGCTACAGCTAGCTGGCTTCAGCAGTATGCTGCCTTGAAATCTACGTTTGTAACTAAAATTTTGAAATTGGCTTGTTTCAGGTTTACATATGACTAGAAAACGTGATAATATTTTCATCTTATTATGTGAAAACATAGACACAAGGAAGAGAATATCTTAAACGTTGATAGAAATGAAATTTAGCCAGTTAAATAATTATGCTAACCCAACCAAATGTTCCTCTTTGCTTCAAAAATTTTTGATTCGCAGATTAGTGAAGAAGTTGGAGTATAATAAATATGGCGTCCTTGAACTCGGTGCCTCGAAAGGAACGACTTGTATCTTAACGCCCTAGTTGAACAAAACCCGCTTTAGTTTATTTGAACAAAACCCGCTTTGGTAAAAGCATAACTGGAAACGAAAATTTAAAGAAGTATCTAATACAGTTCATCAAATAATATCAAAATGACAGTCTTTAACAAAATGTGTGATCAAATTCGTATCGCAGTCTTCATTCTTTTCCCAATTTCACAAATATCAAGATACGCACACAGCCGGCGTAGTGCTTGGTCGCGAGGTCAGGTCGGACTTTAAAAGTCGTGACGTTACGGCAATCGGTTAAAAAATTGATCGAAGAAGAAGAAGAAGAAGAAGAAGAAGAAGAAGAAGAAGAAGAAGAAGAAGAAGAAGAAGAAGAAGAAGAAGAAGAAGAAGAAGAAGAAGAAGAAGAAGAAGAAGAAGAAGAAGAAGAAGAAGAAGAAGAAGAAGAAGAAGAAGAAGAAGAAGAAGAAGAAGAAGAAGAAGAAGAAGAAGAAGAAGAAGAAGAAGAAGAAGAAAAAGAAGAAGAAGAAGAAGAAGAAGAAGAAGAACAAGAACAAGAACAAGAACAAGAACAAGAACAAGAACAAGAACAAGAACAAGAACAAGAACAAGAACAAGAACAAGAACAAGAACAAGAACAAGAACAAGAACAAGAACAAGAACAAGAACAAGAACAAGAACAGGCAGAAGGAGGAGAAGAACAAACCCGTTTTATTAAGAACTCGGATATAATCCGATATCTTAACAACAAAATTATGTTATAAAGCTAGCTAAATTTATAAAAAAAACGTTTGGTGTTACTTTGTTAGATTAATTAAAGTATCACTGACTAGTTTGTGGTGTCGCGTTGTGCAATAAGAAAGAAGATAGCGACATGAAAATGTAGACTGATAAAATAAGAAAAAAACAAAGTGTATGTAGCTAGCTATCTAACGAGAAGGTTCTTAATATGTTTAGCACGTAGTAGGTGATCAAAAACCTGATGTAGACGCTTCGATGACAGCGTGCTTTATATATTTAGCTTGGTATTTTGTTTACTACATTTAGCTATTAGCCAGCTAGCTAGCATTTTTCAAAGTAAAATTTGAAAATTTAGAGACCACTACCTTATTCGTACAAATTTTAGTGAGCCTTTAATTTGGCGATGGACTAAATTGATTTTTTTGGCGAGCATTTCATTTGACGATGGTAGAATTATGTTAAAACTTATGTTAAAATTTAGCGATGGCTATTTTGACTTAAATTTGATGTGTTTTTAATTTGGCGATGGAATGATTTTCTTTCATTTTTTATGTTGCTTACAATTTTATCTTAAAAGCTTTAGAGGACAGAAAAGATAAAAACATGCGTTATATTAAAACAAAAAGAAGTGTTAGTTGCTGGTTTTCTTTGTCACAATTTTTTGTTTGTAAAAGAGTTGAATTTTAATAAATATAATAATAAAACTTGTAGAAGGGGGATCTAGCGTCTCTGAGAAATCTCTACATTTCATAACTACCCTAACTGTATTGATGCAGGGGCTAGTAAAATCAACCTACCCGCAGCTGACATTTGGTGACTTTTCTTTTATTGGGCATCCTGCAACAGAATTTTACAACACAATTATGGTTTTGTTTTACTGTCTATCAGTAAGATAGGACTTTTAAAAATATGAAATTGGGTTGCACAAATCAGACATGGCACACATTTTTTTTATCAAGACCCTAACATTTCTTGACTCTGACATTTTTTGCCCATGTATCTTTGTTAAAATTGATATGCTGTCAAAATTTGTTTATCAACGTCTCTGAAAATGGCTAAAATCACAAACTCAGGAACTATGATAATAGTGAAAATATTTTGTAACGCAATTTTTTTAAACCAGCCTAAAAACATCTCATACCAAGTTTCAAGTCTTTATTTCAATTTTACTTTTGGCAAAAAGTATGATTTCAAAAGAGTATTTTTTTATAGCCCACTTAGATATTTTAAACTTGCTAACTACAAAAAAAACAGTTCTCGTAAAAATTTAAAGTGTTTCGAAAATAGTTCTGCTCTTTTACATAACAGAATGTTCGGAAACTTCTGTGAGCTATCTGATATCTTTTGAAAACAATTTTTTTCTCTAAAATTTTAGCTCATCACAAATTTTACAAAGATTACTGAATATCCATAAAGCAAGACCTTGACAATTACACCAATCATAAAAGCTTTTGGTCTATATTATAAACTTCATTTCCAATTGATTTATGACCCATAACTCCACTTAAGATTTATCCTGATGACAGAGAAGGCAGGCTGTTATAATCTGAAGCTGTCTTAACGCTTAAATAAATGTGGTCGAATCGATCGATGGCGTTTTTATTAAAATTGATTTCCAATTAAATGCGACCATTCCCGATCGATGGCGACTCACTCAATTTTATATTCAATAACACAAATTTGATATAAAATAATTGACAGTGAGCATGTGCTTAGAACTTCATGACATATAAATACGATAAACAAAATTATTTTTAAGTATTCTTCTAAAATTTCTTAGCAATTTCCCTACAAACTCTTTATTTAGTGAGACTGTCTTTGAAACTTTTCGAGTGTTCCAAGACACTTAAATCCGCGAACTTATTCTACAAATATTATTTCAAATTCCTCAACATTCATCGGGGATAATCACTTATCGGTAATACATTTTCATCTTTTAAAGGTTGCTTACGTTAATTAGTGTATTGATGTTGCTGAATCAAATATGAAATTAATTTTTATTTTGTTTTATGTATTGGTCAAAATCGCTCAAGAAGGCACAAAACCCTGGCGACGAGGGTTCAACAAATTAGCAACAACAGGCATTTGGACTCCGCGCTGTCTCTCTTTCTGTAAGTTTATCTCTATCTTTCATCAAGCGATTTTTTAGAAGGTAAACGCATGAACCACAAAACTTTTCTTGACATTGAATGACCAAGATTATTCATGATATTTTTAGCTTAACATCACGGGGGTAATTATTATTAAAAATGGCGTATTAAAATAAAGCACTTATTTTAATCACTTAATTTATTTCTCTTCGTCAAGTTAATAAATTAAAATAATTAACTTAGGAAACGAAATAAATTAATTTCTCAAATTTATTATCTCTATAATAATAGCCGTCGTCTGTCTGTCTCTGCGCGGACCCCCCGCTGAGTTAGAAAACGATGTTACGGAAACACGAATATCAAATGCGATATATTTTTATCCGCTTTGTTGCGACGGGTAAATATAAAGGACGGGCGAACACGTGGATTTTTCCACGGGCAACGACTAGTCTCTATAATAATATGCCAGTTCCGTGTGTCTGTAAAAGGCAAAGTGGATGTGTTGTTTTTTCTAAAGAAACAGCCGCGGTAACATGTCACTTTTGCTAAACATTTATTTTTCTTCTGTCTTTTGTAAAGTCACAGTTAATTTATTTTATTGTTCTCCTAAAAACCTTTGTGTAATTATGTAAACTTTATTACACAAAAGTCACGGGTAATTAATTTTTATTATTCCCTTAAGCACGTGTCTACTGTTATATGAAAAACATATTGGTTTTATTTATTCCCACTTAAATGGAATTAACAACAAAACGAAAAGAACAATGAATTTCGCTGTTCGGCTAAATCAAATCATGTGATAAAATAAAGTGATTTTATTAGTTAGGAATTTTATTGCATGCGAATTTAAATTTACCGTGACGGGAGCTTTGTTATAAATTGTTATACGAGTAAAGTCATTAACGTTGTTATTATAGTTGTCAATTTCGCTCAAAAGTTTTAATTGCTTGCGTCTTCAAATGAAACTGACAACAAATGATTTTGTGATCAGAAACATAGAATAAATTTTAAATGTTTTTGAGTGGATATCTCCACGGGTTTCGTTTAAAACGAACAAATAAATTAAATTTAAGTGGATTATTCCACGGGTTTAAATAACTAGTAATAAATAATTAGATTTTCGATTGAAGAACCCCCTGGTTTCTAAAAACTCGCGGAAAGATCAAAAGAATATAGGTAACCTTTTTGAACAGACAGACAGAAGACGACTATTAATAAAGTGATTAAAATATGGATTGTTTTCACGACCAATGAAATTTAAAGCTTTTTATAACAAACTGACACGCATGAATAGGTTTTCAACTGATGGTATTATTGATTACTTCACCAGACATAGAAGAGTTTAATCTATATGTCTACCTTCATTGTGTGTTATCAACAAATATCAGATTAAGTAAATTACTTGTTTACTGCAAATGCGTCATTCAATTTTCAACGAAACGAGTTAACACGCAAAACTTGATCTCCGTAATGTTGACAAGCATTATTTTCCGGGGACCTTCTTTACAAAAAAGAATCCAGCACATCTCTGGTATAAGAAAATGTACACACGACATGATGTACGACCAACACAAGTTCTGGGAAGATGTTAGGCGCAACCAGACACCAATCACTTATGCATCTTATCAACTAAAGATGCTGGAAAATCAAAAAGAAATTTTGGAAGCACAGAAAATGGTGTCAATGATGTTTTATGAAAATAATGTAACATGGGAGGAAAGTTATAATCCATCAGGTATGTCTTTACACATTTCTCAAGTACGCTTCCATTGTTTTATGACGATTTTTCAGGTTGGCAATGAAGCTATAAAATTCTTTATCTTGTGCATAGAGGCCTCATATTTCTTGGCACATAGCCCAGAGGTAGACAGAAAAAGAATTGACAGAAGGTAATAAGGATAGACTTGATCTAGATCAAATTAGAAGAATATCATTAGTATACCCCGTCAAACCCATGCAAACATGGAAAATTGACCTTAAACAGAGAAAGATATGAATCTTATTTTTCATTCGTAGGACTGGAAAGAAAATATGACACAGATGGTCAAAGTTATATAATAGATGCTATGGAAAAAAACTGTGTTTGGGGTGGTGCCTTTAATAACGACAGGTTAGTGGCTTGTGCGCGGTTATCGTATAAAAGAGGAAACGCCAGATTAGATATTGAAAAGCATTCAATAAACGAGAAAATAAGGGAATTAGTATCGAAAACAAATGTTGTCGAAATGCAAAGAGGGTTTACAGTGCCTTCGCACAGAGGTAAAGGTTTGAATAAACAGCTTTTTGGATTATTTGCAAGGTACTCAATAAAACTAGGAGTGGAAATAGTTGTCGCTTTCCGTGATCCATATTTTAAACGCAACAATATTGGTTTGACTGTCGATGACGAATTTTACTATCGTGACGGGGAGAGATTATCTTTTGAACATTTTCCGCAAAAAGAATTGGAGAAAGTTGTAGCCTATGTAGAAGAACATGACTGAATCTCCTCCGTAGCGTCTCTTGTGATGTTATAACTGTTGGTCAACATCCTGCAGCTGGAGGGTCCTTATACAAGTTAACAAAGTAAGTTCCTTTGCATGTGAAACAATTACGTTGTAAGATCCATTTACAAAAACATTCTAATTACTTTCTTATCTATATTACGTTTTGTACAATGTGTATGACTTCAAAAAAAATATGTATACATTTAAAGTTCTGAATAAAAGTGGCGTCAAATATGTTTTAAAGTATCTTGAATCATATCGCTATAGTAGTAACCGTGTTTTGAGACGAGTCCGATAGTGAGACGAGTCGTATTATATGTGTGTTTGTATATATTGGATTTGTACCACATCAAAAAAATGATTAATTCGTCTTAATTTTAAAATAAAGAGCCAGCACAGCGGTCACGTTTGTTGGAAAGCTTAAGTCTTTGGAAAAATAATAGCGATGGAACCCAGTAATATCGGAAGAATGTCGCTAAATTCATGTTGGTACGAGTTGTGACGCAATATAGTACTTTATAGAAGTTCGCCTTTTATTGATTTTGTCACCACAGGTGCATTCTATGGATTTTTTCCACTGGCTTACAGCTAGCGTATGACATTATAGAAATTTTAATAACGCTGGTTACGTTTTCATGTAGAGAAAGAAAGAAGAAAATATAAAATTAAACATATACTTACAAATATAATTTTTTATACAATAAACTCTAACATATTAAATTCATCCTATTTTAAAACTAAAATTTTCTTTTTATCTTGATAAAGTGGACATTTTCAGTTTTTTCCAAACTTTACAAGCGTGGTAATGCTTTCCTCTACGTAATACACAATACTGCGAAATGAACAAGGTTTCCCACCAAAATGCACCTTGACAAACGCTCTCCTCCACATATCTCACCATGTGATGAAATGTAACAAATTCTTCGCTACAACGCATTCGGAACTACCATTATTTTCTAGTGATATGCAGTTAGTTGCCATACCTTAATATGTTACAAATAATGCAACCAAACTCATTTTAACTTTAAACGTATTTCTCTACGCTCTTTCTAAAGCGCCATAATTTCTCATTTCCACAGTCGGAAACGGAAAATCCTTCTTTCTAGAAAATTTCGTTAAAATGTTTCCACCGTAACCGTTGGAATTACAATGTTAGTTACATTAGATTTTCTTAGATTGCGCAAGTTTTTCGATTCTTCTGCTAGTATTTCCAACTTGTTTGCCTTTGCAAGACCAACTTGATCGACCAATTTGCGAAAGTATCCAGACTTGTTCTGTAGAAGATCATAAGGTTCGTCGAACTCCATTATGTTTCCATCCTCCAGCACCTAAAGATATTATCCATTGATAGTTTAAATAGAAATCTCAAGAAAGTAAGTTGATGTTATCTTTAATTTTGTTTTATTTTATTTTGGAATTAAGATTAATAAAATTATAGATTTGAAGTGACTAGTTAAAAATATCCTTCAAAGTTTTGTATAGAGCTTTTATTCATATTTCGAGATATCCAGTGCAGGATATATCCTCACTTGTCACACATTTTTTTAGTTGAAAATTGCAAAAGACAAATAATCTACTGAAGTTCCTTCGCCACTTAATTCTTCACCCATCGCTTGTTTGCAACCATGTAATCCAATTTTTAATTTTTTACTTTTAAGTATTCATTATGTTGCAGAAAAAAGTAAAATTCGTGTTCACACATACCATGACACGATCAGAGTCAATCACAGTGTTTAATCGATGGGCCACAGTAAGTACGGTACATTCTTTAAACTTTTCTCGTATGGTTTGTTGGATCAAAGAATCGGTTCTATGAAGAAGCAAGAATAAAATTGCAGAAATTTATACCTATAAGCTGCATTCTAGTTGACTGAAAAAGAAGTTAAACCCTTTCTTCTTGTGTAAGTAGAGTGAAATGCAATTACAGCACTATTCTCTTGCAGGTGTATTACTTATGAATGTGGTTTGTTTGCATTTCTTTCTTCAAACAGAATATGTTTAAGGCAGAAATATTCCATGACTAACGCTACTAGCTAATCAGTTTCAAACATTTTTCTTTACGAAGAAATTTCATATTTGAAATTTCTTTCACGTAAGTAAAAGTAAAACTTACTCCACGTCGACATTAGCCGTGGCTTCATCGATCACTATGATTTTGTTCTTCTTCAACAATGCACGTGCTAAGCAAAGCAGTTGACGTTCTCCAACACTCAAGTTGGAACCTGCTTCAGTTATCTCTGATTCCAATTTGCCTGGTAACTCTGCCACGTTTTCTTTCAGTTGTACCTGTTCAAGAATATTTTATGTTTATTTTGAAAAAGTAAACTTTTTGTTTGTTATCATATACGTCTATGTACTATGGCTAAAAAAGTCAGACAATGCAATAAAACCCAGTGGTTCTTTTTTCCCAAATGAGAAAAATCGGTTTGTTCCCTTTCTTATTAGGGTAAATTTGAGATTAACCAATTGAGGAAGAGTTGGCGATAACAAAATACAATTCAAATATTTTTTTCTCGACAATTAAGTATTCCATTCCCCTTAGAAACTTAACAACTTGTTGAATTGTTCTTTATTTTATACCTCTTCTATAGCTTCCCATACATCTGCATCCGTATACTCATTAAACGGATCAAGATTTTTTCGCAAACTTCCACTAAACATGACAGGATCCTAAAAAGTAAGAAAGAGTTGTCTTAACTACAAAACACGCTAAAATTTTCCCAACATTCTTAGAATCAAAACACAGCTCTTTTATAAACTCACTTGCAGTGAGTGAAGACGGAGCTGTTTATTTTCATCCCTCTAGTAATTTTACTGAATATGCAAGATATGAGACATTAAAGGTATAACTAACTAGCCTGTGGAATGATTGATATGTTCCTTCGTAAATCTTTTAGTTTCAAATCTGCGATTGGATATCCATCAATTTTAACAGTTCCAGAAACATTACCCATTCGAAACAACATCGAGAATAGAGAGCTTTTACCAGCACCTGTACGTCCGACGATACCAATCTGAGAAAAAAGTTTTTGCATTTTAGCAACACCATTATAATAATTAAAGATTTTCGTTTATGTTTTTTTTCATGACCAACGCTTTTTGCAACGCAACTATGCAACATGTCTTCTAAGACTTTGATGAAAATGATTTGAAGATGTGAAAACGTTATTGAAAATACCAAATGCTAGTGATACATTCGAGCATTGCAAGTATAAGAATTTTACCTTTTCCATGGGTCGGATATCAAAATGTAATTTTCTCAAAGCGTGTGGTAGTGAAGAATGATATGTAAACGAAGCTCCTGTACCAGATATCGAACCTTGCTCTGGCCATGTTTTCCTCAGTTTTTTACTATTGCCATTATCAGGTTCAGGTTCTAACTTTGTATATTCAAATACTCTTTCTACGGATGTCATCTATAAATAACATAGGTATCTTCTATCTTAGCTTGTTGGTTTTACATCTAATCTGCTGCTGGCTGTTGGAAAATTTAAATTTTGTCTGATAACATCATTAGTTTATATCTAATTTGGAAATCGCAGCTACATTAAGTTAAATGTGCAGCATTTCATTGCATTTTCGGAACTCGAAATTGGCGATGGAAGATAGTTCAAAATTATAATCTTGATATATAAAATTAAAATCTTCTAATAAAAAAGCCTGTGCAGGTCTCGTGGCATGAGCAGTAACCTGGTTCATTTGAAGAAGCACAAAAACGGACTCAGAAGTCTTACCATATTGTCAACTTCGACACTCTGTCGTACAGTCCATTGAAACATACCACATAATACCAAAATATACGACAAGCTCACGGCAACTAAATTTGTATCGATATCTACAAGAGAAAAAAAGACTGGTAACATTTTGTTCACGTAATAAACTAAACGAAAGAAAAGTAAAATGCAGAAAATCGTCGAAACAGTTAGTATAGCATACACGAATGGAAAACTTAATTTTCTAACAAACCTATGTACGTAGCTGCAACGATAGGTGCAAATGTCGAGCAGATCGAAAACAAGACGGTCAACAAATCCAAACGTTGCGAAAACCATCTTGCTGCTAACAAAAACATAATCCAAGCTCCTGTCTGATAATCTTGACATGCGTAAAATTCGCGGAGGATCTTATCTTGAATATTAAAGGAACGGATAGTTGTTATACCAGCTAATGTTGCTGAAACATGTGTATACAGTGGACTCCGTGCTATACAGAAAAGAAAATCTTTGTTATAGTTGTTGCATGATTCTATTGCATTTCAGGTTTTTTCAGTGCTGTTTTTTCAATATTATATACTGGTGGTTTGTTGTTACAGTAAAACTTTTCCTGATGTTTACACATGGGTAAATGAAAGTTTTTCTTAATCCTTTTTAGTATTTTCTTAGGTTCCTTAATATCTTAATGCCGTAATTCTTTTGGAAAAACATGTAAAGAATTTCCTGTAAAATAAGTTAAATCTTCTTGCTTAAACATCTAATATTCCTCTGTTTTTCTACAATACATGTAACTGGATTGTTTAACAAACGTAACTTACACACAGCTTCCAGTCTTCGTAACTCACGAGAACTCTTGAGGTAGTATCTTCTCGAAAAAAAGAATATGATCAGAAGAGGAAGCAGAAGGATCGTCAAGTAGGGGACGCTGATACAATTTAATATGATGACGGCCAATGTCAGCAAGGAGAACTGTAGATAAAATAAACAGGATTTTACAGGTATTGACTGGTATACACAGATTATTGACAAACACTTCACAAAGAGACACAAGAAAAGAAAATATTTAAAGGCTTAGATGAATTTATTATTATTTTCCTGACAAATTAACTTCGAAAGCCATATGTGCATAGCGAATGAACAATGAAATGCCAAGATTAAAAAAAAATACTTACAAAAGAAAAATCAAAAAATGTCCAAGGTAGTTCATCATCCATGAAGTACACATCGCGGGAAAAACGGTTTAAAATTTGGCCTAGATGTAAAGGATATGAATATACTAAGTTTAAAAAAAAGTAAAAAAGGATCCTTCAGAGGCATAAAATTCGTCTTTTTTCAAATATTGTATTATATAATGGCATAGGTGGAATGTCTCCTCGTGTGGAGCCAATTAGTGCTTCGATTCTTTACGTAGAATGTTCTTTAGTTATGGTTACATTGACAAATATAATCTTCTTTGTAAAATGAGTAACTATCATGTAATTATCAATTTACATAAATGACTTACCCACTGGGTTAGTATTGAAGAAGTGTATGGGTGCTTTCAAAACTGCTTTAAACATCGAGTTATGCAATTTCCGGCTACACTTGACAAATGTGGCATAAAAGTATATCGTTCGGAACAGATTCATCAAAAAGCTGGCAGCAACAAGCGAAGCAAATATATAAATATTGATTTCAGGATTGCTTTTCACATAATATCTGGCAGTGATTGTCACATTTGCGTTGCTTTGTTCTTCACCACTCGCCCTATTGATATAAACAGATTAAGGTATAGATATTGAGACTTTTTTAAACAAGGATACTTATGTAGCCACGACTCCTGTTGCAAAACGCAGCAAAATAAGGAAGATTATAGAAAGTTTACAGATCTTAAAACATAAATAGGATGAATGTAACAATACTCCCTGTGTGAGTACACACGGAAATTATAATAGATACTTTTTTCAGACATTTCTTTCAACATGTAAAACTCGGGCGCTATATGTCAAAGAAAGTGAATATTTACACTATAACTTTGATTTGCCTAGTGGTATATAAAACAGTGCTTAATGACTGACGAAAATTCTTTTCACATCAATAATATAAAGATCCCAGAAGGAAGTAAAAAAAACCTCCTGAAATATACATACCAATTAGCAAGGAAAAAGTCTGTCAGAGTTAGCATCACCTGAAGAAAGGATGGCTTTATTATGAATTAATCATTTTATCATACGTAGAAATTAAAACACAGTTTTTGTGTTCGTTACAACGATGTGTTTATAACAGAGTGGTTTCTAGTACATTTCCATATTTTTGAGCACATGGACCACGAAAGCAAACAAACTGGTTGTTGGGTGACCTAAGACATCGTTTGTTAAAATTCTGAATTCAAACTATTTCTAGAACAAGTCTTAGTGGATTACAGTTGGCCACCCTGTTGCAAAGAAGAAAGAAAATTACTTAACCAACCTGACCAGCTGCCAACGACAGCAAGAGAACCAGCGATGCAATATACCCAACACCTTGTATAATATACTTCATATATAAATTTGCTGAAACTGTCCCTCGCTTTCTGCTTTCTTCTTCTTCTTCCTCCTCTATGATTTCATCGTCCATGCGAAAACTCTAGAAGGCGAACAGTGTAAACATTAAATTCTATGGTACATATAATACTATACACTGGAAAAATACACCTTTCTTTCGTATATAAGTTATATTAAAACAACTCATCATCTCTAACAATACACAAGCTTGCTGCATTAAAAAAATTACATTGATTGACCGGAACGACGCCTGCAAGCCTTTATTAATCTGCCCAATACCAAACGTTGGTAACGAGAGAGTATCTTTCTGTCCATCAATGTGCGCGTATACCATTTCTTCCTCAGCTCCTTTTGCTAAGTCACCGCCCAACTTCTTCTGTTGTGGTTTTGAAACACGTTTTTGCGGCAGTTCATGTTGAAGATTTACTCCATTGGCATCCTTAAAACGTAAAATACCATGTTTATTGCACCCATAATCGCTAAAAGTCAAAGACTCTACACAGAGATAGGAGCAGTATTACATTAACGCATCGATTGCAGAAAAAGACTCGTGAATCTTTATTTTAACTGATTTCTAGCAAACATTACAACATCGTGTTCCTACCTCTTTCAAGCGAACAATATTAGTAGCATGTTCCAAATACTGAATCTGATGAGTGGCAAGAATGACAACCTTTTCACGAAGCAAACCTTCAATGCACCTAAGAAAACAATATAAAAATTTGTAATTAGTAATATTATAAAGATGGGGTTATTTAAATGGTGTTGCCAGAACTGATTTCTCAAAATCACTTTAGGTAAAAGTTTTAGCATGTTAACAATGCCAAAAGGTAGTAACGCTTTGTCATAGGCTGTGTCAATAGATTTCTCATAACGAATTTGCAGCCTATAAGAAGGTGACTGCTATAAGTGTATTAATTACTGTTATCAATTAACACAGCCTAATAAAAATACATTATCCTCAATCAGAAGTTAAACCTTTTCCCTTTCTTTCATTTCGTTTTAACTTACTTTTCAAATATATGTTTTCCAACTTTAGCATCAACTGCACTTAATGGATCATCCAATAAATAGATGTCAGCATCAGAATAGACAGCCCTGAAGAAATTAAAAAATAAATACTTAATAACCGCTCTAAATATGTTTTGGCGTTACGTTGTAGAATACTTTCTTGTAATGTTCTTCTTTTTTTACTTATTTGCATTGCAATGCAGATAATTTAAGGAGTGAGTTTTCATGGGTACCGGGTCTTTCCACAACTTTTGTAAAAGCAAAAACGAAAACGTTTATTAACCCCCACATTGAATAATTGATATTTAGTTCATCTGTACTGCCTGCTTAGCTAGATGAATTTGATGTGTGTAATGTTGCTTTGTGTTTCAGTTGCGTAGCACCATTGCACACACAGAATACGGCTATTATTATAGTAGTAACTATCCAGATAGTTTCTTCTCGCAGAAATAAACTTTATTTTGCAGCGATTTTAGATATAATAGAATATACATACCTTGCCAAACTGATTCTAGCTCTTTGTCCACCACTAAGTGACACACCCCGCTCGCCGACTAATGTCAAATCTTTATTTTCAAACGATTCTATGTCCTGCAAAGATAGAGTATTATAATATTTAGTGTAAGAATTGTAGCTGCAACTTACCATTATCAGTTCATCATATATATTGAGAACATCAAACTGTTGGATAAGTTGATGAAAACTAACATATTTAAACTTGTGCAATGAATGTTAAAATCGTTTTTGGAAGTTAAAAGCCATCACAATGTTATTTCAAGAAATATTCAAAACATACACTAGTACAAATTAAAGATAAGGTACTCTCAAGTTGTTTTTTCTTTGAATTACGAACACAAAGCGATATACGTTTATTTTGTGGCAAGAGCAATTCATTTACAACCATCATACAGAGTTGTATCGCATTTGCAGGCACTAATGAAATACCATTGATTACATTTTTACTTCAAGATAAACATAAAAAAAGAGAGAAAGGCTTGTAACCTGTTTCAACGCGCATGCTGTTATCGTTTTCTCATATCGCTTCTTATCAAATACTTGTCCAAACAAGATATTGCTTCGAAGCGTGCCTGAAAATATCCATGCTTGTTGTGCAGCATATCCAATGGATCCATTTTTTATGATCTTTCCTTTTTTGACAAGAAGTTCGTTCATGGCTGCCATTAAGATGGATGACTACAAAATTAGATGGTTTTATACAACTGTGACATTCATCTGTCTTTTTTTTATGGCACTCAATATATTGTTTGTTATCTATCTTTACTTTTTTATCAACAATTTTATGCTCTTGTTTCTAAATTGCCATCACCTGCGTACTCTGTCACAAAGTAAAGAAACTCCCGTTAAAAGAAGTTATTATATTATCGTGTTGTTGTTATTAACCGTGTTACCAGCTAAGAACACTTAAACTACATGCCTTTGGATTTGTTAAAAATTACTTCAATAACAGAAACTAAATAATCAAGGAAAAAGAATTTTGCTTATGCGCATTTACCTTTCCAGATCCAACAGGTCCAATAATCATCACTAGCGAGTTCTGAAAGTAAATAAAGTATTAGCATGATTTTGAATTATTTTTAACAGACAGGAAACAAAGAAAAACGTATTAAGATAGAAAATAATATGACCTAACCTAGTGGTGGTTTTGCCTGTACATATATATGTTACATAACAAGACCATAAAAGAGAAGACTTGTCTTAATTTTGAGCAATGAATATACGATATGTGACTTTTGTGTCTACATGGCTTGCGAAAATATTTTCTTCCCTCACAGCAAAACGGTTTAAATGTTAATAAGTAAGAACCATGGTGTCCATAATAGTAAAATCATACTGACAGACAAATTAATTTCTTACTTGTGAATCTGCTTTAAAAGATAAATTACAAATTACATCTTCTGAATCCTGAAATAAAGCAGAAAAATTAAGGTTAATCATGAGGACAAAACATAGGGAATTAAATTACCAATACTATTCACTTACATCATTCCAAGCTGCAGTTACATTCTTAAAATGTACCGAAGGTTCCATTTCCACAGGTGTTTTTGATAGACAGGGTGTGTCTGGGTAAGGTGCTTTTGTTGCTGGTGCTTCGCTATGTTCCTTCTCGGATAGGAAAGCCTGAATAAAAATACAAAGTTATCATCTCACTTACAAGGTTTGTACGGGTATTTAAGAGGAATAGCAAATTAATGATAAATGTTTGATAACTGCAATCATCTAACCTGGATTCGCCTGCAGCTTACATAAGATTCAGTCATCATCTGTATGGCAAGTGGAAAATACAACACAACGCCCCAACGTATTGTAAAGAACATCGTCAGCACAAGAAACACCACTGCCAATGAAATTTCCCTTCCAGAAATATGAAAAAGTGCAAGCGTTGCCAGTGAAACTAAATACGGACTGACTGAGAACATGCTTGCATTGATGGAACGAGCGATAGCAGTTTTCATAATGCGGTTGCTCTCGTCCCTGTTGTATCAAAACAAAACATTATATGCTTACAAGAAGAACGCCTTTAAAACAATAATAAATCTCATACAAACTACAATGATTCGATTTCAAATTGCGCATGTTTTTCCTGCTTTCCTAAATATTTTCCTTACCGTCGGACCTTATTGACCATTTCAGCAAACGAATCTTCCCATGCATACATCTTGATGACTTGCATTGATGTGATGACTTCATTCATAATGTTGACACGCTGGTCAGTCTTTGCAACAGTTTTTGATCTTTAAAAAAAAACTCAAGCTATAGACAACCTAGAAGTGCTTATCTACGTATTAAAAGTTAATGTAATAACGAAAAAGATTCTTCAGAAGTTACCTTGATTTGGAAACTGCTTAACAGAATTTATAAAACTAGCTATCAGTCCGTGAAAATATACACATACTAATGACTAGTTGGCACTCGTAGCTATCATCGTAGCAATCATCTTATATCCATAATCAAACAGACAGTTAGTATCATAGACTAGTTGTTAGCCCATGAAATATCCACAGTGCTTCGCTCGTGGCAAGTTGACAAATATATATCGCATTTGCTATTTGTAGCTTGAAGACTTTGTGCGTGGTTTAACATGACTCACTTTTGGCAAACAAACAGATACACAAGATCTATTAGTATAGAGACAAACGTATTGTATGAGTAACTACCTCATGTATGCAAAGAACTTTCCAAACCATGTTTGTATCGGTATCGTGATTACAAATACACCAATGCCAGCGAGGCAAGATGGACCTATCTCTTTCCATAGTATTACCACGGCTGCTATTATCTGTAATGGTGAAATCCATAAGTAATTAGCAAATCTGAAACCCTAGAAATGAAAAATGGAATTGGTAAATATCAGTCATGTCAAACCAGTACCAGTATTTAAAAGCAAAAGACTTTACTTCTTGCACTTTATGGACATCAGATGAGATTAATGTCACTATATGACCAGAAGTTATTTTTGCCAACGATTGGTTACTAAGGCGGAGGACCTAAAAGAAACTTCAAAGTTTTACATGTTCATTTGGATTTAAGAAACTTATAGTTTTCGTGATTAGACCTCTTGTTAAACTATTAAAGTCATAATTAAAATATACCAAAAGTTATTTTTTTGTTTCGTATTGTTTTTATTTTTTTATGTTTTTTGGTAATTTTAAATGGGTGTTCATTTTTGATTTTATTAACACAAAAATTAATAGCGACAAAAAACACCGAAGTCAAAATAAGACCTTAATTAACTTAAATATTATATTGGACATCCGAAAATAGCTAAAAATAAAAAAGCGTTTTCAAAGTGTATTTGGTGTCTATTGTTTAATCGATATAAGCATTTCCGTTGTTTTGACCTAGCTAGCTATATCTCTATTATAATACCGGTATCCCGTGGATTTTTCCACAAGCCACCGACTAGTTCTTCAAATTTTTGTACAAGCATACAAGCAATACATAAAGCCAGTTGACATAATCATAATTCGTGTTACTATTAATATCAGAAAAAAAATAGTAAATGCATCATAACAAAAGTAATTATTTGTAAACAGATTGTCATAGCTACAACGTGCATGCAATTGTGGCTTGATCTTTTATTTGTTTCTTATCAAGCTAATGTTAGGAGTGTGTGAATGGATAATGAAGAAGAGCTTAGTCGTACCCTCTTCTAACCTCATATATTTTAATGTGTACATAACATACAAACAAATGTATTCACACGCTTTAAAATAATATCTTTTTTAAAAATAAAAAAAGAGCGATTTATAGCAGGTATTTTTTTTATATTATTCATTTTATAATATATTATTCTTGTTATGCTAATTCCTACTTAAGAAAGTTTCCCTACCTTTTTATAGATCATTGCAACGCATGCACTTTTCAGTCGAGCTCCAGTTTTCTCAATAAGTAGAAAGGTATGGTGCAGCAATCCCCACGCAATCACGAAACACGATGTAAGACATGTTGCCCAAATGTATGCAGAATTGTCTTTGCCAAAATCCGGCTCTGAGAGACTTTGGATGAGCTGTTTCAGGAAAACAGTTTGGCATATCCTTAATGACTCCTATGAAGAAGAAAGTTTTTACTTAAGTTGTTTCTTGCGAAATTAAACAGTGTAAACAAACTGAAATACATGCTTTTCTTTTATAAGAATGTGCTTCATAAGAGGATCGTTTTTGGTTAAAAACAATGGGTCTATTGTTTCCAACAATAGAAAAATAAGAATAATGATCGGTTCGGTTAGAATTTTCATATGCTCATAATGAAAAGCGTGAACACTAACATGAAGAACAAGGAAAATTGAATTTTATAACAGTTTATGTAATTACAACAAATAACAAAAGAAATAAAAAATGACAGCTAAGAGCAACTTACAATTGCAAAAACTAAGAAACCACACAACAACAGAGTCCAACCTCTCATCTTCCAAAGACATTTCAAAAGGCTCGGATTCTCTTTGCATTTCTTTTCCTTTTGCCACATTCTAAATGTATATAATTGGACATTTAACTACATCTACGAATGTTGAGGCCCACGAAGGCCCCAAATTCGTGAAAAATGGCCATGCTGACGTCAGCAACAATAAGCACATTTTAAGAGTTTGAACTTAACCAAATAATCTAAGATTCTAAGTCCATTCTGAACATTGGCAAGTGAACTTTAACAAGTTTGAAATGCTTAAATCTAGTATACAAATAGACTACGCAATTACTTGCGGTGGCGAAATTAGCTATTTTGCTTCAATATATTTTGACCAAGACTGTAGTTGAATCTTTGAGGAAGAATTGTTAAAAGTTGTATAACACATAGGAGTGATATCCTTTGGTTTTACAGTAATTAAAGTCCGCTTTCTGTTAAAACGTTTATAGCCGCAGCTTTAGCGTTTCAAAGTCGCCATTTAAGATGTTAATTATTGCACACTATAATTATTGTACTAAAGATGGTAACGTTTTAGGCATTTCTATTGGTTGTTAAGGGAGTGGTCATTTGTAAGCGCTTAGCAATTGACTAATCTTAACATTCAAAGTTGCCAAAATGCAGGCGTTGCAACCAGAAAAAAAAATATTTTGCGAATTCTTGGATGCTAAATGCTGGGAGAGAAACTCCTTAATAAAGTACCTTTCTAATTCTTCAGACAAAAGTTCTGATGAATCTTCATCTGTTATATCATGGACATCACCTTTTTCAAGTGGACGAGAACTACCCAATGAAAAGGTTTTATTCATGTACCTGAAAAATAAGTTTGAAAATTGCTAAGTCTCTCACAGATTCTTCATTACAATACTTTTCATGACGAGATGATTCGTTTTTAATAAACATTTAACATTTATAAATTGACATACCATAATAAGAACTTTGATAATAGGTTTGCATCTTTTGAGGGATTAGGGGCGCGGCTGGCATTCTTTAATGTCTCCATTTTGCTAAAAACCAATTAAATTTTTTTAAAAATAACATGTCTTTCTCTTCTATTCCCAACCAGTATACACCGTTGAAACAGTGTCCATATAGTGTTCCTAACGCTATTCTATTTCTGATGTCTATACAACGTATTGTATGGACATTGTTTCAATGTCATGTTCCGTTTGGGATACATAACTTCTGCTATAACTGCAAATTCTTATCTTTTTTTGCATTTGTTTGTACCTTTTTAAATTTTTATTATTTTAACAGGATGGTATTAATAGCAATGTTATATATATTGAAATACTTATCCTGTATAAAGATTGTTTAAAATGAAATATATATTTACATGTGCAATACACATGCTATGGCAGCTATACCCCATACAATTTTACGGTATACATGCTACAGTACGATTCTAAAGCATATGCTACGGACTACAGTGCAGCATCCATTATGCACAATCAGTACTATATAAAATGTTTAAATGCATACGATATAATGTAATGTCTGTGATGCTGTTGACTATGTTCGCAGGATGGTACGAATGCTACAACGCAGCTTTTGTTAACTCACAGAAATGAACAAAGCAGTAAATAAATAGATAAATAATTTATATCATGCTAACCTCTGTAAAGAACTTGATAAATTAAGTGTTTCAAAAATTTATTCTTCTTCAATCGATCTGAATTTCTTAACTTTATACTGAGAGATGTTAGACAATTTCTCCACTTTTATACCAAAAATTGAATGGAATTTAACACCCGGAACGTTCTCACGTAAACAAGGACATTCAGCTTGGGAAGTCGGCAGAGAATTGTGCAGGCATGCATTTTTATTCTTTGTCAAAGCTAGTGTTATTTGCACACATTGCCATGACGAAAATATTAAATATTAAATTCTCATTATCTTCGCCAAAAATAATTGCAGTGAAACACTTTTATTGCAGCTTATGATAAAGTCTTTGCATATTAAATTCTCACCGTGTGTTCCATGCAGCACGGTTTATAAATTTGTTGCGAACAACAATAAGCTACGGGGTTGATTGTTCGTACAGGAAGAGTGCCAACAATCATTACCTCAGGTATTAATTTAGCGTCAATGAGTAATCAGATCTCGAAAACATTCGCATTATGTTGGCCACCTCACACATAACCTCACACATACCGTTTGAATAGAACAACATCAGATAGATCAGATAAGCGTTAGTCTTAAAAATTCCGCATCGTGTGTTAAGCAGCGTTTTTTGCCTCTATAACTGGTTCCTGCGGTCCCAAACAGGTTTCTGTCATATCCCATTGCTATGTGAGAGAAACGATGTGCGTATACACATCTTCTTTTCTTAAGATCGAAACAGCATTTCTCTGTTTCAAAAATGCATTATTGAGCTTTCATTGTACTATTTCAAAGTTGTTTATAAAAAAACTACGTGTATTCCTGCACTTTGGCCTCTTGAGATTATGTTGAGATTAAACGTTATCAGAAAAATTAATTAGTATAGGCTTTATATAGAAGTTTTATAGCACCATTACGTGACAGGAGTACTTATTCGAGGAGAGTTGTACAAAAAGATGGAGTCCAACAATGATGACGCTGTTATTGCTATGTTATTTAGAAATTCAAAAAAAATTAATTTATTATAAGTAAAATAGAAAAAAAAAAGAATAAACTCAGTTCAAATATTGTTTTAAATGTTATAATGAAAGTTTTATAACATCAAAGTTCTGTGTGTAACCTGGGTATTTACACAGTCATGAAATGTTTAAGCTGCTTGCATATTTATTAATACTATTTAAGTTTGCGTTTGGTCCGGGGTATTTCGAACATATTATAATCAAGGGAATGATTTCACCGGAAGTCATTTTTCGAAGAAAGCAAAAATCAATCAGCAAATCGGGATTTTAAAATTGCCCTGAAATCCGGTTTTTCCGATTTTCGGGTAAAATCCGAAAAAAAATCGAAAAATCGGAATAATCACGTGTGTGTTAACTATAATCCTAACAAGAGTTATTATATTTTCCCCATTGCCTACCCAATTTCCCTCAAATGGTATGGGTTGGCTAGTAGCTGTGATGAAGACACATGCCAAACATGCCCGCGCAAGGCCACGCTGTTATGTGTCCAAAGTATTAATATTGACATATAAAAATAATTGCAAGTATACCAGCTATAATGAATTTGCAAGAATTTCTAAATTTTGAGAAAATGGAGACTCCTTAGTTACTCAATGGCTAAATGGCAAAAATGCTGTGCGAGTTACCGCAAACGATCATCTGGAAATAAACAAAAAAGATTTTAAAACACTAATTATAAAAATTTTGGGAAGTAGCCAAGAGAAAACAAATATATAGAATAACTTGTTTTTATTATTAAACATTGTAAGTCACTCTTCCCTCGTTTCACCGATTAGTGATTTACTAGCTACATTTTTCTACGCCGACATTTTCTTGATTAACCTGTCCATTGTTTATGTTGTGGATATCACAAAATTGTCAGCAGTGCAATGCGCAAATTGCTTACATAGCCTACATATTCGCATGGCAATGGAGATAATCAAAAAACGGTCATTTACAAAGATTTTAGATGGTGGTACTAGTTAACTAGTAGATTGTTTTTTATCGACAAAATAATTAAACCCGAAAAGTCACTATTTTGTCATACTGTAAAAACAATATGACAGCCGTTAACATCCAGCACAAATTAGACTAAATTACCATAAAGCATGCACACACCAGAATAATAGAAGTCGCATAAATACTGCACAGATTATAAAATTATGCGTGCTTGGTTACTTTTCGATTGTGATTTAGGTGTATGACTTTCAGGTAAACTAAAAAAGACAATAACAGGCTGTTGTTATGGTATCATTTAATATTGGAGAATAAAGACAATAGAAATATTTGATGATTTACGTTCGCTTATAGTTATTAATTATGTGCTTTAAAACATGCTTGAATAACAAAGGGTGAACTTCGCTCGCTTTTCAAGACCTAAACGTATTCTGAAGAAATCTTACAAAAGGGACAGAAACAGTCGCCGTATAGGACAATAATTTTTTCGCCATTGCGAGAAAATCAGCTTCAATCTTATTCAAGCGTAAAATCCACAATGACTGCCTTTGATGAAATACTTAGATTCTTTAAAGTTACCTTCCACTTAAAAGAAGTTTATTTCTCATGAAAAAACTTGTCTACTAAACTTTTTCTTGGGTTTCGAGGTAGAGGACTTAAAATTGTCGCTAATTGTGCAAAATTACGACATTATTAGGCACCCCGAAGCATACAATTGCTGTTATCAATCATAGTTTTATTATAATTTTTGTAAAAGGTTTGAAACGTCAAATTTAATGGCTAAAAATATCTCCAACTTTATATACTTTGGCAAAACAGCAACCTCCTCCCCAGGACTATTTGCTTCTCAACGGCGCTGCGCTTTCTGATAGTTCTAGTTTTCTACTTTCTTTCTTAAATACAACAATCCACTTAGGAAACTTGATGACGTCACGCATAATTAGTTTAAACTCCAAAACTTTGAAACCAAGGTTTAAAATCAAGGTTTTTCAAAAAAAGATGTACAAATTTATAGGGAGAACTTTTCAAGCTCTTTCGTATGAAATTGATGAAAGAAGCACGTGACTTTGATAACCTTTGTATATATATATATATATATTTGTTTCTGTTTTAAAATATTTCTGTTTGATTTAACTTTTGAAAAATGAGGCTGTTTTGCATGACTTTCTTCTAAAAGTCCTCTTATTTTATGCAGTCCTCTCAATAATCGTAAACAAAAAGAGAAATCAAGTGGATTCAAGAAACTTTGGCTCGACTTAAAAAAAAAAAATCCAGTTTTAAGCCCACCATAATATAGGCCCACCTACTATGAACCGACCTTAAAGACGTTTTCTTGGATATAAGCCAAAATTATTTTTCAATATAACCACCTCTCCTCCTCAGAACACAATTTTTGTGAACTGTGAACATATTTTTCCTTTTTATTTGCACTATGAGTTAATTGATGTGCTTAGCAAGCGTAATGGAGTTTCATCCACCCTGACATGTTTTATATTTTAATCGTCTTAAGATTTAATCAGAAAATAAAAATAACAATAACAATACCAATAATAATAAAAATAATAAATAATAAAAAAGTAAATTAGTATATTTTTTTTATTCCTCATTCCACTCTTTTATTTAATTTGTAGAAAACACAGAAATACTAGTAAACGCATTGCTATGAATCTGTAGTTCCCATACTTCGCTTTACCGTTATCTAAGCAAAACTCATATGCCGTGTGCTAGTCTGTAGACAATAAACGTTGCGTCGGAGTATAAAAGTATATCAGATAGGCATTATTTTTTCAATGCGCTAGGAAAAATAAATTAATGGACAAGCTGCATTGAAGCGCTAATTAAAAACAAGAAATCGTTCCGCACAGTTATTGTACAAAACACATCTGTTGAATCATTATTTTAAAAACATTTTCCAGTAACGGCTAGCGCTTTACCCTCTGTGTAACTTTAAGGACTGTATAATAAAAAAATGTAAACAAGCTGATAAATAAAAGGCATGTGTTATCCCTTTCGTATCTATTTCTAATGTTTGAAAATATGGCGGCAAACACAGCCGATAATAAACAAAGTCACGTGATAAAAGGTAAGTACACAATGACGACAAAAGCCCTATACAAATATTTATATATGTACATAGTCTCGCGATTCCACACCTTCCTTCCAAATTTTTTGGACATTACTGCTAAAGCATACCGTTTTAGGAGCTGAAATTTGATTACTTTTCATCATTTTTTAGATAGCGTTAGGACAGTCAAAAAGATTGATGTCGTGGTGACAGCACTTAAGGAACATCTAGCTGCAATGCCACCTATGTCAAAAAAACTTTACGACAACTCAATGTTTGGGCAACTGAACACATGGATGTTGCTTCTCTTACAGGTAAGATATCTACGTCATCTAGCCAATCAGCAATTAAGGAACATCTACAGATATGTGATGACGTATCATCTTTTAGCGATTTTGGCATACTCACTCATGGAAGTAATCGTTTCTCTCTCTAAATAAAGAAAAGTTTATTCATACTACGATATAGTATTTTGCTAAACAACAATATCACATCAGCGTCATTGTATTTATTTAACTGAATAGCTAATTATCAGCGTTTTATTTTTTACATAAATTTACGACAAATTATAAAATTTTTTACTAGACTTGAAAATGAAACATCCGACACGTCGTTAAAACGTTGTCGTTTTTATGACGTTTATATGTTCATATTTTTAATTGTCATCACTTTTCATCGTATCAATAAAATTTCTTCTCAGTTTTACTGTCAAGGGTAAGATAGGCTAAGCTAAACATAGGATAATTATTTTACAACCAACTAAAGCTTAAGGTAACTATGTAGCTATTTTCACTGTTCATCAAAGCCGCAAAACAACCAAGCTGCACCATAGTAACTATCAAATTGGTTAACATAACACATAAACAACATTAGCTATGTTAAAAGGTCTAATACTAAACTGGATAAAAAAATCCAGTTAAAAAAACATAACATGAATGGGTGGAAGCACGACGGGTCAATCCTGCCATGCGATGAAACTTGTGCTGACAATGCCAATATGCATCTTCATTTAGAATGCAGAATTTACGTTGATAACACAGGCCGCGTGTATAAATATTCAAATATAGAAAGCTGTTTTATACAAATGTGTGTGTATTTATAAACAACAAAAATCAAATTTTGCTGGAATGAGAGCATTTCTGATATAAAGTGTCTATGTCATAAATTAAGTATTCTGAAGATTTTCCCGTTTTTAAGAAACTTTGGACAATACTCATTTCTATTTGGCGCCATTTTAAAAAACTGAAAGAGAGATAAAAAAAAAAAACTTTCAATATAAAATATATAAAAATAACATAAGTGATGTGTGAGTACTTATGAAATAAATAAAAAAGCTTTAAAAAATTTTTTAAAGTTGCAAATAAAATTACTTCACATGTATGTACTCACGTCCACCATTACCATGCTGTTTTTGATTTTCATTCGTTCTGCAATTTCATTTTTGCAAGTTGAGCATTTTGCATCAAGAATGTACCTTAGCATCTAAATTGCGCATGAAACGACCAACGGGGCAATATATTTTAATATGTACAGTAATAAATAAAAGTAATAAAATTATTTATATATTATATAAAAACGAGTTAAAAATTTTTCGTGAAGATGATGTAGACTAAAAAAAGATTCGAGAAGGAGATAGCTGCGAGAACGAAAAAAGAGAGGACTGTTGGGGACTTGATGCCTAATGTGTGCCAGCGATTAGAACAAACAAACAACAAAAATAAATATTGAAACAACAAACAATATAAAAAACAATATATTAACTAAAACAGAATGTCAAAGCCTGGCTTTGTCACATGCGAAGCTGAAGTCATCAGCTGGCTCCACGTTAACCTTCACAGAACGACTACCCCTCAGACACAACAAAGCAGAACGCATTATTACAAAACTTAATTTACATCTTATCCATGACATTATTCGTTCATACTTTTGTCCCGTCTTGTTAGCAATCTTTTCAGCGAGATGTTTGTGAAATATGGTACCTTCTTGACTCATACCTCCATAAATGGAAAAAACAAGTGGAGTGAATGAGCCATGTTCAAGGTTGATGACGCGGTCGTTATATTTCCTCTTCTTTTCGCTCTCGTGATTCCTATATATTGCTGCTACTGGAATGTTCGCTTGTGAGTTGGAGTTGACATTGGTAATTCGAACGTCGAAATAAGCGGATTGTCCCGGACGCCAAAAACCGCGAGCTCGTATATCTAGTCGGGCTTCATCATTTTCAACCGGTTGTAGTTTCGGTTCAATTTCAACGTCATTGCATGCCATTTTAAGAAGGTTTGCCTCAAAATCTCTTACGTTGTCGTGACGAATAAAAACAAATCCTTCCTTTTTGCAGTTCATGGCATGATTCGTATCGAATGGTTGTCCACATGCACACTTTGATGGTAAGTTCTTGACTTTGCAATTATATCTTAAAGCCAATGCATCACGGAATTCGTCCTTTGATAAATCAAATCCTTGGTCTTTCAGGGGGAGGACAGTAAGCCAACTTGATGCGCCTTTTTCGCAATTCTGAGAAAGAACTCTTGACAATTTATTATCAAGTTCACTGATTACATTCTCACGTTCTTGTCTCTGTAAGGCTGTGACTAATTCCGTTCTGTCATGGCGAACTTGTCTTACAGTTTCTTTTGAAGGGATGTCGTTACCTTGAGATACAATCACTTCAACAAGGGGTGCAGATATGGCCAATGATGAACTACAATCAATTTTCGCTTTTTGAGTCAACACAGGTATGCCCATTCCGCCATCTCGAATTGGTAATTTGAACAGTTTACGATCAGTTTCAGATATGGTCTCTCCAAACAAAGCAGGCAGGAATTCGTCCTCGATGACTTTATCAAGTGGTGTGAGGAAATCCTCCATATTTGGAATAGTTCTCATAAAATAATTGAATTTATGCATTTCGCCATGAGTATAAGCAGCAAATGCGGCTTGTGGTTCGCTAATTGCGATCTCAGCTAATTTTCTCATTTCATTGCACCACTGATCCACTTTTTCCGTTGCATACTGCTTTTTATAATCTGCACTACCAATTACAGCTCCTAAGTGACGTTTTCCGTCTATTGTGTATTTAATAGAGGAGCCACTAAATTCTTTTTTGGCAAGTTCGAGTACCCTATCGTCCTTCGCTATTAACCACGATTTCGATTCATTAACATGGTATCCGTATTTGCGTCCTTCAGATATCACTAAGTTCCACCATCGGAGTAAACCGTTCACAGTGCCAGCACCTGTAGCATCGTCCGCCAACCAGACCTGCTTTACGGAAGCGATAGATCTCAATCGATCCTGTATAATAACGGTACTGATCGCGTAAAAGGACATAGCAAGATTGTCTCCCTGAGTTGTGCCTTCTTGTGATAATAACTCAGTTCCATTTCGTACAATAAGTCTCGATGCCTTTCTGTAGGTATTGATTAGTATCGTGGCAAAGTGTGGACAAATATATTGTACATTATGAAGTGCAATATTACGGTTTAGTGTGTTGAACGCATTACTCGCATCTACCAGTATGACAGCCTCGCATTGTTCGGTCTCGAAAATAGTTCTCATTGCATGAATAGCAGCTTCGGCGCCACTTTCGACACCTGTGGCGACTTGAAGTGGACCTGCGGCTATTTGTATGTCTTTTTTGAGAGTCCAGCCGATGGCTTTGCCCATTATACGGCGCAACGTCTCACCAACTCCAATGGGTCTGACACCAGGGTTTTTGTTCAACGGGATTAAATTACATGCGACAAGAGAATCGATTGTATTAGGGTCTACAATTGTGGTAGCTAATTTTCGAGTCAGAGTTGCGATTTGTTCTCGAAGCTCTTTTCCTTCCTGTTTGAACTTGTTGCTTGGACAATATGCATTATGGAAATAATTATAACTTACCACCTTCTTATTAGTCCAGTTTTGACGAACTTGTTTATTCATCCAGCATTAATTAATCGAGAAGTCATTCCGAAAGAAAAGACAAAATATCATTCTTCTAATGAATGAGAACAGACAGAAACTTTCGAGCGACACAAGTCACAGTAAACAAGGAGGAAGATTAAAAGTAATGATGCCAATGCGTTTAAAAATTCAAAATTGATATCGATCATAAATGACACCACGTTAGATACCACATTACTTTTAATTTAATTTTGATTCGCATGGAATATATGAAGTCATGCTGTATTAAATTAAATTTGACATTCATATTGCTTAATTTTTGCTGCATGTGGATACTTGTGAAGATCTATTAAAAGTTGCTATTATTATCTTGAGTGAGGCGAATGAGCAATAAAATATTGACTAGCATTTTGTTTTTAGTGTTAAATCTCTTAGGATTGCTAGTGAATGACAGTATTTTTAGTAACGGGGGAATATATCCCTTGAAATCCTACAGACTAGCTATAACAAGATGTATCATTTAAATGAAGGCTGCAATTAAAAAATGCAAACATGTTTAAACAAAGAAAACTCGTGTTTAGTACGGTTAAACAGTTAACGGATCAATAGTAATTAACATATACCAAAGCAAATTTCAAGGATTCTCCACGTACATTTGAGCGAAGAAAACCGAATAAGCAAGGAGTTTGATATTCCGAGTTTTGTAAATTGTGAGTGATCATGATGCTTTCATGGGAGGGAATATTTGTATAGCTTATAAGAATGTTTATTTCAGAGGCAGTCTAACTGGAGCTCACGTTTTTACCTAAAAGTTTCTGACAGTGCGTATAAAATTTAGTACGGTTTTACCTTTATGGTGTTTCCAATAATTTCATATTTTTTAAGCTGTCTGACGCAAAATAAAGTTGCAAAATTTAAGACGCCAGAATTGAGCGTTTCATCCGTGTGTTTCTGATTTATTTTGCTTTGTTATTTTTGCCCTCGACCCCTCTTATTTGCACGAACCTCGTCGACTATCGATTGTGCGGTTATTAGATTTGTGATTATGGCCTCATGTCTATAAAAGCGTTTTGAACTATTCTTATAAAATGCCTTTCCGATCGATTCCGTTGGTAACAATGTATTAATAATTACTGGCACAGAGCCATTTATTTTGACAAAAAGATGATTAAAAATGCTGCTCGCGTTATTATGTTATTTTTGAGTGGAAATAGTTCGTATCGGTTAATCTCGGTAAGAAAATTGTCTTGTTGTCAGGTAATAAAAGCGTATTTCTTCTATCACCTCTTGATTTATCCGAGGCCGTGTCACGTCAATCAGGAAAAACTATAGTCACATAAAATGAGTTGCTAGTTGGGACCCAGGTAAAAACAATAATTTATTCCAACAAAATACCACGTAGCAAATTAACGTGAATATTTGAAAAATCACGATTCTTACTTTTAGCGCAGAAACTTTCGCGTGGAGAAATTTTCGCATTTTTGGCCCTTTTTCACAAAAGTTTTTGACTTTGGAAATTTCAAAATAACAAAACGCTAAAGCTTTTTACGCGAAAAAATCTCTTTTTTCCAAGCAAATTTTAGGCCTTTTTCTGAAATTCGTTGTTATCAAAAAAAAAAAAAAAAAAAATCAATGACACATTGATGGATATTATATTTATTTTCGCTCATTTGCGAAAGTTTTTTTACACAAAAATAACATTTTTCTTCGATTTTCGAAAGTTTTTTCCGCGAATTTGTTCCATTAATTTCGCGAAGGTTACACACATTCATATAACCTCGTCGCCAGGGTCCTGTGGCTGTTTTAAAATTAATTAAAAAGGAAAAATGCCCTTTAAACGAGGTTGACATGCATACTTCGCTTTTATGTTACACTAACATAAAAAATTATCGGCCTAATACGGTTAGGTTAATATGTTCATGCAGGCTGTGGGCGTTTTGAAAAAAACATGAGAGACTGGTTGTCATGAACCCATTCCTAAAATAAATATAAACATATTACGTGATTGTTGTTATTTTAACCAGGGGTAACTTTTAGCCGTGGAAATCTTTCAGCCAGTGAATGCTTATAGCCAGAGGATGATTTTAGCCTCGGGAAACTTTTAGCAGCGGAAAACCTTAACCTGTCTTTTGATAGAATACTACTACAGGTTTCCTTTTCCTTTTCTTTGCCACCTAAACGACAATGTTCGAATCAATGAATTCTACTTTTGCATATGGATAACAAGAGCTTTTAGGGTCCAAATTATTTGTCGTTTGCCCTCATTAACTAAAGTTTAGGTAAAACAAAAATGATTTTTAGGGTCGACTAAGGTTTGGGCCGCCCTATTCTTTTATGTAAACAGAAAAAATAAAAATAAATTTTAGAAATTTTAAAATCCATAAATAAGAATAAACTGGGGCTCTTTTTTTTATTAACGAATTAAAAACAAATCAGGCTAAAAATGTCTCGAAAAATATCCAGATCAAATTTTACTGCTTCTTATGAAAAAGCCTTAACGCGTAGAAACAATATAATGTTCATAAAATTACATGTGCCAGTGTCACCAGTATTAAATCAAAAGTAGTACAAGACGTCTTTTTACTGTATTACAGTAGTATACAAATTACTGCATTATATGAGGGTTGAATTTGTCGATTAAGACATTCTTAATTTATTGCACAACCATTTTCAAGCAAATTATGGTAAATGTAGCCGCAAACCCAGTATAACTTTTCTTACCACCAGGAAATCGGATAAGTTAAGGTGGAAAAAATTACGCTGGTTCTAAAGCGATATTTTTCTGCGGTCAGAATACTGATTACTCTCTTTGATTGGTTAATTCTATTGTTCTTTGCTCACGTGGTCAATACTGGGAAATCCTTTGTTTTGACGTGAACGACCTCAGACAAATTAGGACGTGACCACGACGACTTTGTGCTGATTGGTTGATTATAATGAGGGGTTTGCTGTGAAGTGAATTTGAATTTTAAGGATTTGTTTTGACATTTGTTTGCGTCTGAGCTTTTGTTTGAGAGAAACTGATATCCTCGAAGAAAGCTTACTAACTAGACTATGGGAATTTTGGAGAAAACTTTGGTAGAAGTTAAATTTATAAACTAAAAATTAGATAAACACTCTTCCCTTTTTCCTGAAAAGGTTTGCTCATCCTTTTTTTGTTGTTGTTGTTGTTTCCTGTTAACGTCTTCATTTAACACGCTGCAATAAAATAAAAGTTGTTATTATTTCAAATTTCCTGACAAAACGTTTCTTTCGTTTACGGCAGACATTTTATTTTTCATTCAAGTGGGAAATTGATTTCCATTACGTTAACACTGATAGAAAAACGGTAATGAGACGTAAAAAACAAACAAACAAACAAACAAACATGTGTATTATAGTTTATATTTATTAAAATATTGTTAAAATATTCAAGAACTGCACCAAGAAGAAAACGATTCTAGAAATCCAACATAATCTTTCGGCAGTATGTCTCGTCCTCCCAAAACATGATCCAAGTACTCTCGCTCGACTAATTTTAATTCATTGTTGCACCCGTGTTCGTGCGCAATGTAAGTTATCGCATCCAAAGTGCTACCATCTTGAAGTTTTACCGTAATTTTGGCGCGATAATACATTTTCTTTTTCACTCCTTCAAACTTGTCAAGAACTTTCAACGTATCTTCAGTGCACGTATACAGAGCGCCATAAACAACACTCTCCTCCTTTGGGCGAATATTTGCAGCGGCAGTTTTATTAATCCGCTTTTTGTTTAGCACAAACTCGTAATCAGTCAACTTAGCTAAACAACGGTCTGTAAAGTACGCTTTTCGGTCGTGCATTCGTTTTGGATTCATATTCGAACCGAATGCAAAATAATAAACATGCTTTTGATTGGTTGAAGATGATGCCATCACACAAAGTAAATTTATTTCATTTATTTAGTTGCTTTCCTAAAAAAATAAATAGGTTTTTGATATTACGTGAATATTTAAAAAAGCTTGTATAAGAATAAAAGGCTTTTTCACTTTTGAAACTGGTTTGAACCACTAATGTGTACTCGTAATTTTCGTGCATCGTAACACAGCATCAAAACAAAGTTTAATAAGAAACCCGTGTATTGCATTATTAACAATGCGAACAGATCTTCTATACAACATCATAGGCAAAAACAGAAAAAAAAATTAAAGACGCTCTACGATGAAGAACCGTTCTTTTACAAAGTAGTTTTTATCTGGCGGGATAAAGATAAAACTGGTGGGGAAAAAAATAAAAAAATAACTTCATCAGACTCGCAGATGATTTCTGTGAAATTCTTTGTATAAAACTGCTTGGAAATACATTTTCAATACATGTATAAGTTTTCGTATAAAATTTAACACAACAGAAATCTTAAATTATTTCAACTTTTAAATATATCATAATACAAATACACGTGAACTCGACAAATTACAATTAATAAAACGGAAAACACATGGAATAAGAAGCAGGTTTGAGAGAACTGCGCTTTAAAAAATGTCGCCGAGTCTCCTACTTTTTTACAGCTAAGCTTGGGATAGTTTTGTCAGTTTTATGTGGACAGATTTTGATTTATCACAGTTAAGAAATCACTTTAAAACTCATATACAGTGTCCTTAAAGTCCTTCGCAACTTTAATTCGAGGTATGTTTTGCTGACTTCGTTAGTCCTAGTGATACAAAGAGTTTGAAAAAACTTGGACTACCCATTTGTTGTACATTCAGGTTGTTTGCTAAAATCTTAGGCTGAATTTCCTTGATTTACTCTTAATACATTCCAGATATTATACCCTATTCCAAGGATGCTGGGGTTTTTGAGCAATTTGGGGTAAGGACGGGTAATCAATATTACTGAACAGATTCGTCTAAACATTCTCCTGATTAGATATCAGTTGACATCGTTTATATTAGTTATGCCCTAGCTCCCACATTTTGCCTTGTTTCTACAAAAATTAAGTAAGTATTCCTGATTTTTCGTTAAATTCCGTGACACTTAATTTTCATGAAGAACATTTCAATCCACAATAGCAATGTTCTTATTTCGGAACGTATTAATTTTCGCGGGTTTCGTAAATTACAACGCGTTTCGAGAATTTCTTTTGCAAAAACACCTAATGAATAGCCAAAAAGTAAGTGACAACGATACATGCATAAACATTTTTGATTCGCGAAATTTAATACGCACAAAAAACCTGTATTTCATAATCTCGCGAAAATTGATACGTTTTAGGTACTTAGTATGCGTTTATCTTAAATCAGTATAAACAGCATTTTTATTTAGCGTGAAGTCAAGTAAGTCAACATAGCTCTTAAGGTGTAAAATGAGTTCAAGCTATGCAAGCCGTGAACACCCTGGTGACACAACATTTGTCTGGCGCAAGTCGGGGCGTAAATGATAAAGGCGTATATAATAAAGGTGCAATAGCTAACATCGAAGGCGTATTTACCACGGGCGTTAATATGTCGTCCCAACATTTAAAGTACCGCGGAGAGAAATTCCATAGAGCTAGATACAAAGCAAGCAAATAAAAAAAGTCCAAGTATAAACATATTTTCCAAAATGTGAAATGTGATATAGATTGGAAAACGTTCGACGGACGGTTTTTAGTGTAGGGCAGATAACGCATTCAGCATCCATCGACCAGGTTTTTCATTTAGAGCTACAAAAAAGAATCAACAAAAATGGCAAACAGTTGTTAATGCAGAACAAAATATACAAATAGGTTATTTTTACAAACGAACTGGCTAAATATGGTTGCTAAAAAGGTTACTGCAGTGGACAGGTTCTTTTCGATGGGTACCTAACGTGTAGCAAATAAACGCAATTTTTATATTTTTTCTTTTACATCAAGTTCGCAATTAGTTCACTTAACAACTTAATTTGAAAAACAAATAAAGGCAAAACATACTAAACTATATATGCACCGTTTTATTGGGACAGGTTTTAAAAACACAGGGAGTGTCATTGGTTTGTTATAAATTAGGGTATGGTCACAGTCACGGTCAATCAAACTTTGTCATGTTAGTTGTCAATTTCGTTTCGTATAAACGTTTTATATGCAGTCTGCAATTAACAACTAATTGTTTTGTTCTTCCATGGGTTTAAGCAACTAGTCTATTATATTAATACGCCAGTTCTGTCTCTAAGAGGCAAAGTGGATGATTTGATAGCAAACATTTGTTTTTATTAGCTTTTGTATGCTTTTGCATACAAAAGCTAATCAAAACGTTAATAACGTTTCGTTTAATTTTTAAAAAAATCAGCAAAAGTTTTTTTTGCTAAAGTCACGACTAATTAACCACCTGCCTTGAAATTAACGAATCCATTTCTCATAAAAACATCTATAAAATTTTAAATTAGTGATTGTTTCGAAATTGATATTTTACCAATCAGTTTCAGTGCAGTTTTCAGTCAAGCGTCTAAAAGTTTAGACACTTGACTGAAAGATGTGTATACAGTTGAATTTTGGGTAATTTTGGCAGAATTTTGACCTAAAAATCTTTTTCAAGCTTCACCTGACGAGAATCAAATAAGCATTTGGACATATAAGATTAAAGATAGCAAAAATAAACTATGGAAGATAAGAAAGTATTCTTTTTTCTTTCTTTCTTCTAGGGCAGATTTATAGTGAGAAATTTAATTTGGTGCAAACAAAATTTGGTCGTCTTATTGAGTGTCCGAATTATTCCACTTTACTAAATGAAGCATTTTTTTATTGAAAACTTTTTTGGATTTTTTTTTTAATTAAATTTTTTTTTAATTAATTTTGTGATTATGATGGGTTTCTTCATACATTTTTTACGGCCATGACCATTTAACTATTATCTAAATACTTTGCTCATCTCAACAAATCAATACATTTCATTAAATTTCACAAAATAATCCCAGGACTTTTCCAGGACTATTTTAGGACCTTTTATTAAATTTTGCTACATGTAATTTCGTTCGGCAAAATAGAAATTTTAATGAAAAAACATAAATGCTCTCCATGATTTGACGACTAAAACGTTTAGGAAAATAAATAATAGATAATAGATACAGAAGAATTATTTCCTAGGAGTTTTACCATTTTTTAAAACTCTCCAGGAGAATATAGTCTTTCTCAGGAGTTTCCAGGAAAATTGGCCACGTGAACTACGTTTAAAACTAGGTAAAAAAATATGCAATTCAAAAAATGTGTAAAAATGGAAGCCCACAGAGGTTAATATTTCTTGTTTACTATACACTTCAACTCAGAATTTTTGCTGATTCAGTCAATCAAGGGATATCAAATTTAAGATACTAGTGTAGGAAATTTATATTTATAAAGCGCTCTATTTTTAAAAACTTAAGAAGTTGTCACTTCAAAGCAAAAACAGAAACAACAGATAAAGACAAGAATGGTCTGTTTTACAAGACCCGCTAAATAGAATTAAAATAAACTTCTTTCTTGTATTGACATAATTCGAATTTACCTCAAAAAATATCCATGATCAAAAATCTTACCTGTACATTTATCTGTGTTTCGGACAAACGATTGTAAAATTCTCCATTTTAAACGAGCAACCTAGGTTTATATAAAAAAAAAGATGAAAATAGTATTATACTTTCGAAGGCAAGAAATTTTTCCTTAGGAAAAAACCCGCAAATTTCTAGACACGAACTCTTGCAAGAGACGAGGTTTATGCAAAATTTGCAGAAAGACTTTCGAACGTGAATTTTTTGTTCGTTTGTATATTTTGCTTTTATCTTCATATAAAAAACGTGCGGAATTAAAGAGAAACGTGGCTTCAGAACTTAATAACTTAGATTGACATTTGCAGCCCTGCTAGCTATGATATCCCGTCTCGTAAACCATATCTTCTCTGAAGGCCCAGAAGTAATCTCTATATTACTAATACCAGCTTTCTGCAACGCAAAATGGTACGCCGAGTAGCGGCATTTTTTATCTTGTTGCAAAGTTATTTAAATATGAACCCCCGTACACCCTGTGTTTAGTTCCTTTGATGAGTACAACGTTAACATTCTAGCGATAGTTCTGGCCGATCTATGTATTTAGTGATGGCATTTATGGGGAAGGTTTGTAAGTTTTTTTTGACCTTTCAGTTTTTGTTTTTTATATTTTTTACAGGTTAAGATAAATATATTGTGAAGTTTACTAGCCATACATAAATGTTAAACAAACCATTTTAGCTACAAGCGTAGATTTTGAAGCGCTTATGGAAGTGTCTACTCTAAAGAATGCCTGCATTGCGAAGGTCCCACTGTAGTGACCAAAAATCTCACAAACAAACAAACAACGCACATAAAATACACACAACAAATAAAAACAAACACCCAACTTACCTCTCTGCTTTGCACAAACAAAATGGTAGCCATCTCTGCACTGTTTAAAACCACATTCCAATGTTGCACCCACTTGAGAACACAGTGCGCATGCCTAAAAAAAATCATGCCGAATTGAACTCAGAATAGTTCCAAAACTCTACACAGAGTAAATAAACAATCAAAAGACGAAAGGAAATTTATAGATACATTCCTGATTTTAAAATAAAATAAAATGTCTAATTATTCACTTTTAAGGCGCTGTTTATAAAAGATCAAGACTGCAGATATCATCAACCCTTAGCCCAGAAAACCAGGTTACCTTTACGCAAAGATACATCAAGAAATTGAGTTATTAAACACAACATAAACTTACTGTTCTGGCTGCAGTTTCTAATGCATCGCCCAAGCCACACAGCATCTGATTGGATAAACAAACACTGGATGTCCATATCGCACAATCACGATGCACCCACACATTCATAACAATGTTTTTAGAAACATCTTTAGTTCTGACCTTTAATTTATATGGCCCAAACAAAACGTCCAAATTGCCGAGATTCCCCGGCTTGCCACACAGTGTACACACGCACTTTGATTTTGACAATAACTTGTATGTCTTATATTCTACAGTGTCATTCAAAGTAAACACAGTTTCTGCAAAAGCACTTTTTAATCTCACTTTTGTTAGGTCAATCACAGCATCCTCAAGCACTCTTTTTTTAGGTTTCGTTTTTAGATGTGCGGGTAAAACTTCTGGTTCGATTGCCAACTGGTGTTGCTTGTGCTTACGTTTTTTTGGTATTTTTTTGGAGTTTGTTGTTTTATTTATATTTTCGTTTTTGTTATCAGAAATCTTACTAATTTGTCGCTCTTGGACACTGGTTGATATCTCTGTGGTTGTTTCAGCATGATCTGTCAAATCCATGGACTTGTTGATTATTGGTTCATTTGAATCAAGACTCAAGTCTTTGTTACTTTCCTCATCTTCACATTTCGGGAAGAAAAACTTTCTACTTTTTTTCTCTTTCTTTGGTTTAACGGGAAGAACAAAATCATCAAATTTTTTAGGCCGTTCCCTTTTTCTACTTTCAAAGTTACATTTTGCTTGCATAATTTTCACTTTTGCTGTTTTCATTTTGGCAACATTTACTCTGGTAGTGTCGACACTTTTGGTATTATTTTTCTTTGTTACTTCCTCAAGTTCTTCTTTCTCCTTAATAAGGACTTCTTTTACAGGACGGTTAGATGTTAGACTAGCATTCGGTGCATTAGTTTTATTCAGACAATCAGTTTCTTCAATGACTTTCAGTGATTTTCTTTCATGTTCACCAGCAGTGCTTACATGTGTTTTTTTACAGCTCAACATCTTTTTCTGATCGCTTTGTTTTGTGGTATTTGCTGTCTTATCGTCATTTTTTTCAACACTCTTATGAAATCGCTTCAGCTGGTTTTCGATCTCTAGTTTTGCTAACTGTCTCATGGCTTCCTCACCACCCACCTTGGATGACTGAATAGCTTCACGAAAAGATATAATTTCAGTCACTTCTTTAGAAAGTGTTGCATCGGTACAAGTGGTAACAACTTCAGTAGTTTTGTTTTCAACTTGACTTGATCCTGTTTTTTTAAAACTACGATTAAATAATGTTAATGTCTTTAGAGGACTTTCACTAGGAGACACAAAGTCCCGTTCGTTACACTCCAGTTGATGATCCAAAGGCTCTTCAAGTTCCCTATCTATAGAGTTGGATCGCCTTTTTTGGCTATTAGAATTGGCCAGTGTTTTTGGTAAGTTATCTTTTTTAGCTGTGCTAACAGAACTGACAACCTGTTTAGGAGAAGTTTTTTCTGGAGATGTTAATATTTTTATCGGCTCTTTCCTAGGTGATGTTGATGTTTGTATTTTTTCAGCATGTTTTTGTATGATTAAACTTTCCGATGATGCTTTTGCAGAAGCCATGACACTACTACTACTTGTCTTGATTAGTTCAACAGTAGCTGTTGACCGACTTGTATTATTTTTCGTAACTCTAACAAAAACTGAATCTGTTTGAGGTTTCCTAACTAATGCGGTTGCTGGAAAATTAACAGGTGTGATACTGCTGTGATTGGTCTTAAGTTTTGCTTTCACAATATTCGCCTTTGATCCAGGTAATTGTTTGAAAGTACTACTTCCAGTAGATACTGAATTGCTACCAGATATAGGCTTAACATTTAGTAATGATGTTGAACTTTTAACATTGATTTTCTTAGCAATTTCAAGCAATTTAGCAGTCGACATTTCGTTGTTGTTGCTGGTTGTTTTTGCTGATGTTGGATTTACCGTTTTAGAAGTATTTGAGGTTGATGCTGACTTTTGGTTCTTACTTGGAGATGGCAACATGTTTTTCTTAATTTCACCTAAATTGGATGGTCCAGGAGGGTTGATTGATGGAACACTAGATTTCCATGAGGCTCCATCTTTAGGTAAACTGTAGTCGTGAAATTTGTGTTTTTTACCTTCAACGATATTCTGTTTTAATACAGGTTGTAAAATTCTTGTTGTTGATACCATCTTACTAACATTAACTATATTTGAGCCATCTTGACCTTTATCGTTATCGTCAATTGCTGTCAATTGGAACTTGAACACACCTGGTTGCACTTGTTCCACACTCTTTGGTTTCATTTGCACGACATGTGCTTCTGGCTTGGATATCACATTAACCGTTTTGACAACAATATTTGGTTTGGACTTTGTACTGAAAGTGGAAGTAACAACAACAGGTTTTCTCACAATCGATGTCTTGATGTTGCTTCTTGTAGATTTCACAGAAATGCTCGATTGATTCAAAGACTGGGGAACTTTCTTCGGATTGACAGGAAGCATAAAATCTCCTTGTTTACCTTTCAGTAAACTTGCAAACTGTTGCGCAGACAATGCTAATTTAGTGCCATTTTGAAATATTATATTAGCTGATGCTGTTTTGCCACCCACATTTATTTGTGGTTGAAGTGTATTATTTTGTGGTGATGTTATGACTGGTTGAGATGTATTTAGAACTAGTTGCCCAGTTCCAGCTAGATTATTAGAAAGCAATATAGGATTGGCAGTAGTTGGATTGGGGTTGAGAGATTGGGCTGGCACAAAAACTGTTTGTGGTGGAATTTCATTAACCATAACTTGCTGATGTGATTCTGGAATCAAAACTGCTTGTTGAGGCATTTCATTAACAAGAACTTGTTGCCCTGTCTCCACAATACCCGGAACTAGCATTTGCTGGGTAGGCACTGTGTTTGGAAGCATATTACCAACAATGGTACCTCCATTGATAACAATCTGTTGACCTTGAGATACATTAATTAAATTAGGTATTACTGCATTATTTACAGCATTAGTGCTTTGTAACGTGTTTGCAACAATAGTCGGATTAATATTGACAGTGCTTGGCAAGATGCTGTTGGATAATGAAGTGTTGATGACTTGATTATTCAAGCTAAATGTTTGCATGGGATCAGTAGTAGTGATGTAAGATTGATTTATTAAGTGAGAATTAACGTCTAGAGCTGTAGAATCTGAAGTTTCAACAATATCTGTGAACTTTAGTGTTTGTATAGTGGCTGTAGGTTGCACTTGTGACATAACTGTAGGAGTGACAATTAATGACGAGCCTTGACCTGGTAATATCCCTTGCAAATTGATAGGTGTTTGTGTATTTGATAAATGTTGGCCATTTGCAACACCAAGTAAGGTGGACTGGTTCATATTTGATATAATAAGTGGTTGATTCTCCTGTTGTAGATTATTGACAACTGAAGCTTCAATTGGTGACAAAAAAAATGGTTGCACATGATCAACTGAGGAAAGTATTGGAAGTGGTTGGTTTAATGGTTGTGAAACTAACTGACTTGAAACAAAATTTGTTGTCATTACCTTTTGGTTGGATGTGCTTATTACAGTTACTGGTTCATTGATTGAAATTGCTTCAATAAGACTTGTAGCATTTCCTTGATTTATTGCAGCAACAGTTTCTGTTAGCACTTGGTTTATACCGTTATCTGATAGAATTACAGAGTTTGATGGTTGGATATCGAAAATGTCTGCATTTTCCACTTGTGTTGCAGGATTGATTGTTTGGGAGAGCGCATTATAAAGTGTTGGATCCAACCTGACATTTTGCAATTGTTCTGGTGACATGCCAGTAAGAAGGTTGGCAAGTTCCGAAACACTTCCAACCTTAATTGTACCTAGACCATTGGTGTTTGCCATTATGTTAAATCTATAAACCTAAAACAAATGAAGACATTTAACATTAAAAAATATTTCTATTTTGTTAAATTCTGTTAGTGATCCTAATTTTAACAAACAAACAGGTGGCAACATTGCACATAAGGTGCTAAAACGATAAAAATTATACTGTTATGGAGTTATAATTTAAATTTAAGGTTGACAAAACATCTGTACATAGATCTCAAGTTGCCATACTTATTATACATTTTTTCTTTCTATTTTTTGCTTGCTTTTGATTAGTTACAATGTTGTTCTCAGCAATAAATTACAAAAATTACAATTAACTAATCTTCGAAACATGTTAGTAGCGTTGCAAGGGCTTACTTCTTGTTCATTTGTTAAGGAGTTTAGCACAAAAACAAATACGTTTTCTTTTAAAACATGTCCTTATTTTGTTTTTTGCTGGAGGTAAAATCTTAATACGTACAAGTAGACAAACAGATGAAGCACACTTATATATAATAATTTTTAAATGCTACCTTACAGAGTTTTAAAATTGTCTTAATTTGTGTTAAATTGACAAAAATGTTCCCACAGTGTTTTAAAGACACTGCAATTCTTTAAAATAACAAAGCTGAAAAATTGCCATATATTTTGTTCTAAGATGTCAAAAACACTGGGTTCCATAACGACAACATCAATTTCATAAGCTCTAAAAATCACTGGTATTGTCAATAGTCAGTCTACAAAAAATTTTTGCGTTTCATATAAGTGGATGTTTAATCATTAGAATTGAAATTCCAAAATAAGGCTTAAGGATGCTTATGAAAAGTACAGAATTTATACTTGAGTTTCTTTAAAATTTATAACAGCCAGTTATTCTCCTTCCCAGTTGAAATAGTAAAAAAAAAACAGGGAAATTATTTTTATAATAAATTTTAGTGTTCTTTTAGTATTTCTTGCGCAAATCTCTAAAAAAAATCTAAATTTATGTGCAAAATTGTTTTACGGACTATAGTTTAGTTGATAATATTTAAATTATATAAAATTTGCAGCATTAAAATTATATATTTAAAATTCATAATCTATATATATATAAACTTTAATATTTCTTGTTATTGTTAGCACTTTTAAACTTGCATGTTACATGTGAGAAGAAAAACTTCACCATATAGTGTTTGCATTAAGGTAACAATAGAAAGCAATTAAGTTTATGTGTTAAATAAATAGACTTTTCCTAATATGAAAACATCTTAGCTTTTAGATTCAATATGAAGTCACCAGTGGAAGATATTTTTTGGTGAAAGATACAATCTCCTATATTATTACATGTATTCTGTCAAAACGGTAGCCAAACCTCAATGTTTGTATGACTATAATATAATGTACTTATATAATGTACAGTTTACTAACCTTCAGTGGTGAGTTAAAAAATAAAACTATAGCCTGAATAATAAAAGCTAGCTAAGCCACAATACTTGAAATTTTGATCAACAAAGTTAATGTTTAACATGACAAGCATTTTGTGAAAAACATTTTTTGCAATTGGGAAAATTTCTGCTTTCTGGGCAGTGTATATGTCAGAACCGTTCAAGTATATAAACAATTTTTTAATTGAATGGAAAAAGCAAACATTCTTTACGCTTTTATAATGTCGCTTTACCTTACTAAACATAAACTCAGGCTGAGTGACATTACTCTTGTATTGGTTGCATACTCCACCTGATCTGCCTTCCATTAATTGTAGAACTATCTACCTGATTGAAGACCTATAGGTTTGCCATACTACATGTGAATTTGCCATATTTTTTTGACAGTCTCTTATTGTGTTCAAATGGTTTAAATAATGATTAATCTATATTAATGACAATGTAATCGTTTAAATAAACATTAATGTATATTAATAACAAGAAAAGGGGCAGTAAAAGTAATTAAAACTATATAAGCTATAAGAACTGAGCAAACTTATACATCCAGCATGTAATATTTAATGACCGTCAGTGCATCTTGCTGTAATCCTTGCTATATGCTATGTTGCATACTATATATATGGTAATAGCAGTGGGACAAATATCATTTTTCAATTTTATAAAAATATGGACGTGGTAGTGGTTGGTGGAAATCTTAATGTTGTTGGTGATGAACTTACCTGCCAAGCAAAGTAATATGACTCAATGATAGAAATTTAATACTAAAGAACAAACTTCACAAAATAAAGCAACCATAAACATATTTATCATGGACCAAGGTTGTTTACAACTTTGTTTTGAACTCAACAGACATTCAGGAATAACGCATAACTGAGGGATCCCTCAATTGTTATATTTGAAGCTGTTTATGTGATAGCCATATAGATAGATGATAGATAAAGTATAAGTTTTTGAATTTCTGATAATTTTCCATGCAACAATCCTTTTAAAACTGTTGTTTAATAATAGAAGATTTTCACTAGGTAAAATGATGGAACATGGATGGGACGGGGTGGGACAATGTCTTGTTTGGTTCTGGTTAGAAGCTCAGAAAATATCTATCCCTGTTGTTTCCTGTGGTATTTAGATCTCTTATAATAATACAGATACTGTGTCTGTTTGTAACAGGCGAAGTGGATGTGTTCATTTTCCTTTGATGTTGCCGAAAAATGCATGTCTAATATGTTAAACTTTCTGACGTTACCGTGTGACGAAAATAACACCACTTTAACGTCAATATCCTATATTAAATTAATGAAGCCATTACAGTGCACCTAAAACTTTGAGGTCAAATAACTAAGAAATGAGGTAGTGACGTCAATGATTTTTCTCCGCGTGGGTAACTAGGGACCACCTAGGACCAATTTGGGTGGGTTTCCCAAACCTGGGTCCCCAAATCCGTTTCGGAATGAATGGGTTGATGATATCATCAAAAAACCTTTAAACCCTAATATATCAGCAACCGTTTGTCAAAAGTACATGATCCTATACATTTTCTTGATCACCGTTTCCAAATCTATACGAGGAAGGCAACGAGGATACTAATTTTTAAAAAATTTTTGGGGTAGGCTGATGTCAGCATAATTTTTAAACTGTGTTATATCACATTAACTATTCATCAAAAGCATATTATCATATACATTTTCCTTATCAGCAGTTTAAGTTCTACACAATAGAGGCAACCTGAAAACGAGGTTCTATTTTATTTTTGTAGATAGGTTGCTGACGTCATCAAAATTCAAATGACATTTTTTTATTCATTTTTATCCTGCTTCAGTTTATTTTTCCACGGGCTTTATCGACTAGTACTTACTAAAACCAAAGACGGCACAATTGAAATACTGTAAGTATACCTCATTTGAGAGAATATGCATAATCCCTGAAGAACAGTTATTTTAAACAAACAAAACATGAATTATATTTATTACATAATATTATATTTATATATATTTATATAAGTTATAGACTGACTGTGAGCAAGAATAATCGCTAGCACCTTTTTGATTAATTATTAAACCGATCAAAAAGACTTCTCTCTTATCATCAGACATGCGTGCTTTTAAGCCGAAACATGATGCTGTGTCAAGTACCTTAGCTACAGGACAGCTAGACTATTATTTTTATAAAATATATTAAAATAGACTTGTTAGGAATTCTTAGGAAGCTTAATTGTGCAAGTGATGAACTTACCTTACCAGTAAGCTTACAAAAATACACCCATTCCTTTGCTAAATTTTCCTGGTGCTTTTTTCTTAGAATAGCAGAAAAACACATGCTCTGTGATAAAGAGGTTTAATCTTTATGTTTTGTCAGTGCCAGTCTAAAGAATTCTTTTCCACAAAATAATCAATTATAGCTATAGCATTTTACCTGCTAGCAGTAGCAGTACTCCATCCATTTACACAGAATAGACGATGTGTTGGTGCTCGTAACGCGTTCCTTTCTGGAGGTTACCTTAGTAAATCTTTACATAAATTAAAAATAAGTTCTTAAGGTACACTTAAGAAGTGTATTATTTCAATAAACCCTATAGCTAGCTCTGGTGTACAAGTCTCACATTACTAGAGTGCATTGAATTGAGCCTTGAACTTCGCAGATAACGCTACCATTTTGAGTCGTTTTAAGCTTGTCACGTGACTAAAAACCTGGTTTACATCTACGTTCATTGCAATTATTGAACTTTTTCTGATTGGTCATTTATATAAATTATTGCAATTATTGAACTGCGTCCTGGCTGCCGTAAGCTGCGTGTCTTTGCGTGTCCTGATGGCCGCCGTGAGTATGTTTGCATGTCACGTTTTTTTTTTTTTGCAAAATTAATCACCAGCAGAAATTCTGACTTATTTTAGGTTCTTGATGGTTTAATGAATTACTGCCACAAATCTTTTTTAGATATTTCCTCTTTTCAATGATACTCTTTTTGCGGAGAGAAGCGGAGCCTATTTCCTCATTATATAAGCCAAATATAAAGGAAATGTAAGTACGGTGGAGAGTATATAGGATTTCGCCCCTATACATCCAAATTATCATGGTTACTATGGAAATATTAAAATTTCGTCCAAAGGATCATAGTAATCCAGCAATTTAATATGGTCATTCTCTAGTACATTTTTTAGTAAGCGAGACAATATGTTTTAGCACGGCGATGGAGTTTGTGTTGTTTTTTAACCAAGCGTAAATAGTGCTGTTTCCAGTTGAGATTAAGTTTGCTTACAATTTTTAGTCACGTGATACACATATTAATTTCACTAATATCACATGACTTTTTTCTCGGACACATAGCGCCTCAAACTCAAACTTTCGTTCATCTAAGCTATATCGCAGCTGACGGAAGGGCTTGTTCAAGAAAACGAAGAAAGGGTATGTTTTTAGCTAGCTAGTATATCACTATTCCTTTACATGTAATGAACTCTTTCTTATTCTCACTCACACTTAAGGCTAGCTAGCATAAAACTACTGACTGAGCTGGCTGGCATAAAATAGAGCAATAGAACAAACATATAACATATACAGCTAGCATAAAACTGGCTACAGAGCTAGCATAAATTTAACTACTTAGCTGGCATAAAATTAGCTAATTAGGCTAGCATAAAATTATCTACATAGCTAGTATAGAAAAATTCTTTTGGACAGATTTTCAATGAGATAGGCCACCTAGCTTATACTTATGACACAGTATATAAGTGATACAATTCTACTCTGATTAGGAATGTCCCATTACATAGCTTGTTCTAGCGACAATCCACAATGGTCCAATTTTAGACCAAAGTTCAAGGGCAAAATATGTTTAGCGAAATCAGCAAAAGTACATACCTATATATAATTCTACAGATACTTCCCTTCCCACTTACGAGGTCAAGTTGGGTATTTTATAACATTGAATTTTATAGAGGGGGTGAGAGCCATATGTTCAGCTAGATATTTTGCAGATAGTAAATGTTTATATACAGGTATGTCACGTGTAATTGTTTACGTTGCTTAGCCACAAATTGGCAGTTCTTAACATTAAGGGGGAATAGAGAGCTATATTTTCGTGGACGGTTGTAGCTAGCTATATATATATTGTACACACGTCAGGAAATAAACTTTTTTAACCCTGCCACTGAGCATACATCAGTGCGGCTTAAGTTGCAGAAGCGAAAATTATTTCAATATATATATATAAATAGATAGATAGATGTAGATGTAGATAGATATCTCGTTCAATCGTCAACATGTATTGAAAATCTCCAAGTGTATTCATTATTTTTTACCTAATCTCACGATATGTATACAAATAATGTCCCAATAATTTCTGTTTTTGTAACTTGACCCGATCCTTACACATGTGGCTCTAATGATGTTTTTGTTCAGTCTGGAATAAGAGATTTTTATCCTACTGTCATAAAAACTTGTTTGCAAACAAAACATATACTGCTATTTGATTTTTAGCTGCACAGGCTAACAACAGGCTGTTTCCGCTGTGTTTTTTTAAACCGAAGTTGCAGTAAAGGTTTTTTTAAAAATGTATTACGGCTGTTCGATTTTATGATTAATTTTTGATCTAGCACAAACTTTTCCCATAAAATATTGCAGGATTCTTTAGGAGCATAAAAACAGGTTTTAAGCAGTGTTTTTATTTTTAAATGTTACAAAAACTTTTCCGCAAAATAAAAGTGCTGCATGATTGTTTTAGCTGTGTAGGATAACAACAGGGTGTTTACTGTCTGTTTATTTGAACCAAAGTTTTTCGGATGTGCCCCACAGTATATTTGTACTAATCACTCAGCCTAGTGTTAACGACAAGCTATTACCTGTGTTTCTATTTAACAGAAGTTGTGCTAAAGTTTTTTTGAAAGGGTTTGTTTACCTATACTAATGGCGTACCACAGATTAAAGTACATATATATTTTACGTTTTACCGGGAACATTTTGTGAAACAGTTTTCGCTATGACATGGCACAATATGTAAATTGTGTTTCTATTCAAGCTAAAGTTGAAGGAAATATATATTTTGTGAATCTGAAAAATATAATTACACACCCGACACACCTTAAATGTTGTGTGTTTCACTCGATTTATGATTGTGTGGTACAGTTTAAAATTTGTATTAATTGTTCCATAAAGCGTTTAACACCAGGTAACACAGTTAATTGTGGCTTAACCAGCGTAAATTCCTAAGTGTATATAATACTCACCTGTAAAGTTTTGTATATATATTTATGTTTATGCCCTGCTGGTCTAATGGCTATGACACTCATGCAAATGAGAGATCCAGGTTCAAATCCTGGACAGGGCTAGGAAAACATAATTATCTTGCACCTACAACAACCAGGTTTTCATATAATAGGTAATCTTTAAGTAAGACTTCTCTGATTATTTCTATATCTTGACTTTTTAATGTTGTTGTCATTGGAACCAAGTTAATCTCAGATTTATCAAAAAATGATATGTCGTTATGACCGATTGTTTAAATACTTGTAATGGCTATGATTCACTGTATATTGACCTGAGATAAATTTGATAATATTGAGTATACGCAATCTTTGAGTTGTAAGGTGGAGATTTTCTATTAAAGTCATGCACCCCTGCCTTGCCGTTCCATTGCCTTGCCAGCACTGACCGTGCCTTTCTTTGCCTACCATTCCTATGCCTTTTCTGGTGCCTGCCTACTATGTCCTTGCCTGTGGCTCCCATGCCTTGCCTACCCCTGCCTTCCTGATTCCTCTTCCTATTTCCTTGCCTGCCTTTGCCCTTTCCTTGCCGTGCTTAATGCCTTTGCCTTGGCAACCTCTCCGCAACACTTTCTACATTGATTTCTACTAATAAAAAAGTTATTGGGCCTTTCTTCACCGGAACCGCAACGGCATTAACAACCGGAACGTCTGTGATGAGAAACACGCAATGACAATATATTCCTGAAAAAAAAATTCAAGACACATTCGGTTATAAAACTGGAATTTCAGGTATAAACAGAATTTGTTTGCTTTATATTACAAAAGACCTGAAACTGCATTAGTGAGACCGCGAACTGATTTTAGAACATAGTGTAAACAGAGCTTGTTGGAAAAAAAGTGAAAAAACATTTTTTTGTCTCGGTAACCCATGATTATCTTCAGTTTAGTTTCCGTAAAAACATAAACGTCACATCACACATATACGGACCGTGGTAAACAATATACTGAATGTGAGTATGTTGATGGTGACTGTTTGTGCATTGAGATTGTCTACCTTTAGCAGGGACGTAGGGTAATAATATCCAATGAATAGAATTAGAGCTAGCTAGCTAAATATTTTATTCTTGTTTTATGATTACCACGGCATACTTGCCAGCTATTTCATTCATTTGTTAGCTAGCTAGCTAATAACAACTCCTTTGGTTTGGTTGGCAAATTGCTAAACATTAGCTGCTAAAATGTGTCTCTCCGACCTAAATGTACAAGCTAGCTTTATGTTTAGTAGTTCATCCTTGTAAACTCTTTACCTGTAACTCGCAACTCCTTAGGATTTTTAGAACGCTCAAACACAAATTTGTACAAAATAATAAGGCTGCCATCAAAAATATGTTATGTTCGCCTCTTGAAGTCCCTGCAAAAGTGATTCCGTCGGGCAGTCAGATTTCTTCCCAGGATTTTCCGATCGGAGCAAGTAAAATCCTTCGTTCCCAGGACCAAAAAACAGTACTGCCCACCCCCTCTCAAATTTTTTCCGTGTTTCTTTCTGACTTGCGGACTCAGTTTTTTAATACCACAAGCGAGTCAGTCGGAGGACCCGAACATTATATATTTTTGATAATGGCCTAATTAGAAATATTGTTTAAAATTTTTTTTGAGAAAGATATGTGCTAAGCCATTGCTGGTCTCTATAGCTAAACATATTGGAAGATTCTGTGAGCTGTTCTGAGTTAGAGGGGCTTTGAAAAACAGTTTGTGATCAGACTTGTAGGGCAGAAACTTTCGCGTTTTTGGCCCCTTTTTACAAAAGTGTTTGCCTTTGGAAATTTCACATCAGAAAAACGCAATAGTTTTTTTTTCTGTGAAATCATAGCCAATTTAAAAGACGCAATGTTTTTATTATGCAAAAAATCTTTTTTTAAGCAAATGTAAGCAGGGGTGGCGGCTAGGGGAGCTTAGCCCCTGTAAGAGTTGTTAAAAAAATCAATGACATATGGATGGATATTATTTATATGTATACAATCATCTCCTTTTTTCAGTGTAACAATCTTTTATATACACAAAAACTCTTGCCTCTTTCTTTGTTTTTGTCATGCTAAATATTTCTCTGATATCTTTATTTTCCCCACTACTTGTCGCAGCTTTCTTCTTTTCTCTATTTTGTGCTGAAACAGGCGGAGTGTTCGCGACCGGTGGTAAACATAACGGCAAAAGAATTTGAATTGTTGTGGTAGCAATATTCAGTTGTACATTGGTGAAGATGGAGATACCGATGACGAAACTGATTCTTAGTGCAAAGTTTTAAAATATCAGTTCTAATTTTTTACTTTAAACAAAGCAACAAAAATTAAAAAAAAATTTTTTTAGAGTTTCTTGAAAAGTTGTTTGAGTACTTGAGTTCTTAACGATTATTTTGTAAATTACAGACTCCATCCCTCTTAACAGTGATATCCTGATAACCATGCACAAAAAAAAATTCATAGCTCCTTATACCTTGTTAATGGTTGTAGCCTAGTTTTATTAACTTCGAAACTTTCTTGGAGGTTAATTAATTTCCTATATGATAGCTTAGAAACAAACAAATCCCTAAAATTCAAATCCACCCCCAGCTAACACGGAATTAATCAAATAATGAGTACAAAGATAGCATATCTTACTCTTTTAAACCTTACCTCCCACTTAAAAAAAATAAACCAAAAATTAACTTCAGTGTTGTATACTAATCACGAAAAAAAATGCTTGTTTTGATTTGTTTGCAAGATTTGACATTAAAGTTGCGAATTATTAGCTAGAGAAGAAACTTTGTCTTAAAAATTTGTCTTCTTGTCAGTTAAAATATGAGAAAAACATAGAAATTTAACAATGAAACTCGCAGTCACGAAGCAGGTAATATCTTCATGAATCTCTTATGATACCTTGATACCATATATATGGTATGATTTGTAGTGCGTTTTTTCGTTTCCTGCTTTTTCACATGTGATAGTCGTGTATTTAATCAAATAAACATATAGATACGTTGCAAGAAATCATACTCGTTTTTCACATCACCATTTTCTTTTTGCTGTCATTGCTGTCCCCGTAGGATAAATTTTGCTCGTGCGATACGATCATACCATGTTATTCATTATCATCATCATTCTCGGCTTAACGTCCGTTTTCCATGCTAGCATGGGTTGGACAGGGTATATTAATAACCCTCTTCCAATCTGATCTAGACTGTGTTAGAACTAAACTCAACTTCCTCTGTATCAAGTCTGTCCTTATAACCTCCTGCCAAGTCTTTCTCGGTCTGCCTCTGGGCGTTGCCCCAGGAACTATCAAGTCTCTACACTTTCTTACCCAATTATTCCCCTCCATTCCTTCCAACTGCCCCAAGCAATTCATTCTTCTTATCTGGATAACATCTTTAATTCTACGGATACTTAGCCTGCCTCTTAGCTCATCTGAACTCTTTCTGTCTCTCAGACTGGCTTTAGACATCCACCTAACCATTGTCATATCATTCCTTTCTAAAGGTCAAGATCTTCCTGCTTCAATGCTCATGTCTCACTACTGTACAACATAACACTTCTTACACAGGCCTCATACAACCTACCTTTTACCTCAATTGACAAGACTCTGCTAGTCAACAAAGGAAGTAACTCTCTGAACTTTTTCCAAGCAGAACCTATTCTGCAAGTAACACTTCCCTGTCCAACATATCACCTAAGTAACAGAAGTTCTCAACTTTATCCAACGAGCCACTTTTGTACATCATTGAAGCTGGAAATACTTCATTCTCTATAATCTCACCTTTGCAACGCTTGCATACAAACTGGATGTCAGCTCTTAACCTTCCACCAATACTACTGCACTTCTTATGTACCCAATGCTTGCAAGTCTGACAAAAAATTGAGCTACTACCAACCCCTTTGCTGCAAACTCCACAAGGCCACTTTCCAACTACAAGGTCACCCTTGGCTGCAGTGCTATCAATCATGACTTTAGACTTTGCTGTGTTCACCCTTAGCCCTTTTTCTTCTAGTCCTTTTTCCACTTCTCAAACTTTTCAACTAATTCTTCCATCGACTCTGCTATGAGAACCAAATCATCTGCATACAATAACTTATGGACAACCTGTTCTCAACTCCATCGACAGCGCTTCTAAGACTAGAACAAACAACAAAGGACTAAGTACAGAACCCTGATGTACACCAACATTTACACTAAATTAATCACTAAGTGAATCGTTAATCCTGACACGACTTCTAGCGTTGCTGTACATAGACTGTATTATCGTAACTAGCCACTCATCCACACCTAATTTTCTCATAGCCCACCAAATTAATTTACGTGGCACTCTATCAAAAGCTTTCTCTAAATCTACAAAGACAAAATAGAGATTCTTTCTCTTTCCTAAATACTTTTCCTGAAGCTGTCTGAGTAAAAATATTGCATCAGTAGTGCCACGCCCTGGAACAAAACCAAATTGCATCTTATCTATATCAATTCTTTCTCTAAGTAACTTTCCATCACTCTTTCAATAACTTTCATTACTTGATCAACCAACTTCAAACCTCTATAGTTACCTCTTTCTAATGCATCACCCTTGCCTTTGAAACAATTCACTATTACACTTGACTGCCACTCACTCTGAATAGCACCATCCTTTATAATCTGATTAGCAAAACTTGTAATAAGCTCAACTCCCATATATCCAGATGCTTTTACCATCTCTGCAACAATACCTGATACTCCTGCAGCCTTGCCAATCTTCATTTTCCTAATAGCCTCCACTACCCATTATGTCTTGATCTGCATAGCTGGCCCTTTTACAACATCATCATCAGTCAAATTATCCTCATTCCAATCAAACTCAGTTAAGCAACCTCTGATAATAATTCTTCCAAGCTACCCTTTCTCCTCCTCTGTGCTAGCCAAAAAACCTTCATCATTACACATACACTTCTCACCTACAACATCTAGATTAGTCTTCTTCATTTGCTTTGCTATCTTGAATACCTCATTGCGTTGGTTCTTAACGCATCTGAAAATCTGTGCTTCTAAGAAAATATTTTTACTACCACCTGACTTCCACTCTTTCCACTCTTTCCACTCTTTCCTTTTTTCCTTTATACACTGGTCAACCTCATTATTCCACCACCAGGTCTGTCTATATGTCTAGCTGGTCCATTCGTCCACCCACAGGTATCATCAGAAGCTTCTGGAAGGCAATTCTTCAAAGTAGTCCAAGTACTTTCAACATTGTCACCATCACACTGACCATTGTGGGGTAACTGCTGAACTTTTGCACTAAATTGTCTTGCTACAATCTCTTCCTTTAGCTTCCAGACTTTATGACGGGGACTGTACTTTTCCTTGGCTTCTTTAGCACTCTTCAAGATAATATCACAAACCAGCAACCTATGCTGGGAAACACACTCTTCCCCCGATATAACTTTCACGTCCTTATTGTATATTTATAAACATGTACTAGGACTTGTTTACTTAAAAATGGCCGTCGAATGGCCGAAACGTCGTAAAGTGTAGTGATTATTACTTTTTTATTTTACAACGCTCGAAGCAAACACATATATATGTATAATTTTTCAAAATAACATCAGTTTTATTAATAAAGTACATACATAATTAATAAGTGATGTAAATATTTGCAACAAATGTGTAAACAAAAGCAGTTGAAAAAGATTATAAGATAATTTCAGATGTTATTATGAAGAAAAATATATAAAAAAGAAAAGAAAATAATCTTCCTACAATGTCACCACCAAATAAACGTTCGTTTGAAGACGAAGCTTCTGATGTCAACCTAAATGATCCATGTAGTGATGATGAAGAAGAAATATATCAAAAAGGAAACAGTGATGATGATTGGACAGAAATTAAAGCATCACCAAAAATTGGGTAAGTTCCTTTTTCTTATGACATGTAGATAGTGTGTGGTAGTGTATTTACTATGTGATCACAAGGCTGCAGGTTTGAGTCCTAACTTTAGCACACTTTAAGACCATTCTTTAAGACTTTAAGACCCATCTACACGAATTGACAATGTATATAATTGTGCAGTCAGTGGGGAAGAGCCAGCCATTAGGATGGAATTCCCAAAGACATAAAGAATTCATAAACTTTTCGTTACTACTTTACTTGCTTTTGTGATTTTAGTTATGCTCCCAACAGCATGAGGGATGATGTAACCTTTTGCTTTTAAAAGTTATCCTATCACAATGCTTTATCAAAACAATAAACAGGATTCCATTATGTCTTCAACCCCTCAGAAGTAATAAAGGTGACCTCATATTGGCATGAAACTTTGCACAAATATGTTTGTTAGGTCAAACAAACAAAATTATGTTTTTTAGTATTAAAAATCATCTCCCGTAAAAGAACAAGTTAGTTTGATACAACATAGCTTTCAAAGTTGTTTATGAATCTTTTTGCTGTTTGGTAAAACCTTTATCTGTTTTCGACGATTTTAGTTGTAGTGTAGCTATAATTAATTGGAGTTAAGACATCATATAAGTAAGATGTTGATAAACAATTGCTTGGTATGAAAAATAACCAGGATAACTAAATCTCTGTATATTTATTGTAATATGGTCTATATATACATACCAAACTGGATAGGTAAGAAAAATACATTTACATTTTGTGGCACAGTAGATTAGTGGTTATCACTCTTGTACTTTGTGCAGGAGACCTGAATTCGATTCCCCTTGGCAGCGATTCAATATTGGTAATTGAATATTACCATAGCCCCGGGTTAACCCGAGCCATGTAAGGGAAATTGGGGAGATGGCGCACTGTGCGGGCCATTGGATATTGCAGGGAGTTGTCTGGCATAGCGTTGACCATAATTGAGTTTGCGTAGCTCAAAGTGAGCATTAAACACTCTAGGACTCCCCATCAAAGTCATGGCCCCTCCTGGAAATAATAGAGTTTTGATATTTGTGAGACTAGCCATGTAAAATATGCACATCTATCTATCTATATACACTGCATACTTTAACATAATGTTAGTTATTTTACATACATAACATCATGCATTATAAATGGCATAATTATCAAATCTTCAAAAGTCGAAAGTCTTGATTTTTTAACATAATAAATAGATTCATAGACAAAAAGCTCTTTGATATGGATCCGACTTGGCATCAAGCCTTAATTTTTCGTCTTAACAGTGATAACCCGTCATTGTCATTGCTATAATATTGCACAATCTGCAATTTATGCTAGATAATAAAAAAAATGACCAGTATATATATGCTTATAATAAAATTGATGCAGAGTATTTATAAAATTTACCCTTTTATCAGTTTCATATTCATATATTAAGGTTAACATACATTTTATTTGTTCATTGTTATTGTATTATTGTATAATACCAGTAACTATGACTATAAGAGCTTTGCAATGAAGAATGTTTATAAACTAAAATAGAAGCAATAATATAAAAATATGGAATTAAAGTATTTCTGAAATGTATCCATAAAAAGCGTTCTGAGAGATCATAATTTCGTGCTTTGCTTTAAGTATGGGCATGTAAGTTAACTGGCCTATATTTTTTATTTTTCATTGTTCAAGTTTTTTTGGAATCTTTTGAAGTATTGTTTTTGTGAACATTATATAGGGATTTGTTTAAAAGCTATTATTTGTTAGCAAGCACTGTCTTATGAGACGAATGGCGTATCAGTAATATTCTACCTTAATGTTATTTTTAGGTGCCTGCGGAACTTTACAGATTGCTCGAATGTATTCAAAGCTTTCATAGGGTCAGCATTGATTGGTCTGCCGTTTGCTGTGTTACAATCTGGTATTGTGGTGCGTATTTTTTTATTAAAAATCGATATCTTTTTGTGGCTGTCTGTCTAACTGAACAAGAATTCACTACTTCTTGTTTTTTTATACATAGTGGCCGAGTCAGTATTTAATGTAAATATGTTGTTTTTTAGCTGGCTATGGTGTGCATATTCTTAATTGCTTCTGCTACAGACCATTGTTGTGGACTAATTGTAAAATGTAAACGAATTGTTGTAGCAAATATTATAAAAGAAAAAATCGGTCGTGGCGAAAGCAAGGACGAAGTGAAACGTCAAGAAGAAATTCTTGGTAGAACTTTATCATTTGGTAGGATCGGGAAAGCTTGTTTAGGCCGACCTGGTTTATTAGCTGTAAATGTGTCTGTTATGGTGACACAGTTTGGATTTACTATTGGTTATTTTATATTTATGGGCAATACATTGCGTTCAGTTCTAAAACACTTTCTGGTACCCCATGCTGCATTGCAGAATGTTACAAATGCAACTATGATTCCAACACATAAACTAACGACAAAGATGTGGACTACCACAGTTGCAACTTTAACCACTGGAAATACTACACTGTTTAATACTACCGTGTTGCCTTTGTTTTCTGAATTTGACAACAGGACTATGACGCATTTTATTTATCACCATTTAAAAAATGCTGTTGAAGCAGTTAAGGATCCATTAAGCCAAACAAATCTTTTAGAAAATTCTTACATGGCGTTTGCAGTACTTCTGCTTATTCCATTGCCATTGTTGGTGTTGATTTCTTTTGTGAGAAATTTACGTAAACTTGGACCTGTTAGTGTTATTGCCAATGCATCCATTACTGGGGCATTTGGATTGACTGCTATATACATAGTTTCAAGTGAGTAATTCTGATTTGTTAGGTGTTGATGTTTCTGACATATCTGCATGTGTTTACATTGGCGTAGTTGTTTTAATTATATTTGGACCTTTTACGGAAATATCATTTAACTTTGAGAATCTTCTGCAAGGCGCAGTTTAATGTATTCAAATAGAAATTTGAATCCACTGAACCTTAAAAATGCATTGTTTTAATACGTTATAACTTGGCAATACTAACTATTGGTTTTATTAAAATCAGAATGCACTTACAAATTCTGGAAAATATTCAGGAAAGTTTTATCCAAAAATAATATGAGATTTAAAGTAATTTATGTTTCAACTCGTTAGTTATGTGTCCATTTCCTCTTGAACACATCATTCTCAGTATTTTGCAATTTGCTAAACGTGGCAGCAACTTATTTGACAGAAGTACACAGGGTTAAGAGAAAAAAGTCTTAAAAGTGTACACCCTAAAATATGAAGGTAGCAAAATGAATAAGAGAATTCATGTCTTTCCTGGAAGTCAACTTTCACTCGAAAATTTATTCTCGTTTAGCTATGAATGGTATTCCAAATAATATAGCCTTGGTGAAGCAAAAAACATTTCCAATATTCTTTGGTCAGGTTACTGGAGCATTTGAAGGGATTGGAACAGTTAGTATTTTTTTGTTTGTTTGTTTGTTTTTTTGTTTGTGTGTTCTGTTTATTTGTTTGTTTGTTTGTTTGCTTGTTTGTGTGTTCTGTTTATTTGTTTGTTTTTGTGTTTATTTGTTTATTTGTTTGTATATCTTAAAGGGAGCATTTCTCAGGAAACTTTTCGAGTAATCAACGAAATATGTTTTTCTACAGTTTGTCCTGTGTTTTAGGCATTTATGAAAAACTCCCCAGCGAATTTAAATGCAACATACATAATGTAACATATTTTATATGTATCCTATATTGTAAATGCAACCTATATTTTAAATGCAACGTCTATTTTGAATGTAATTTATATCGTAAATGCAACCTATATTTTAAACGCAACTTATTCTTCAATGCATCCTATACTTTAAAAGCAACATACCACAAGCAACAATTTTAACTGCCACATATTTAGCGCAACATATTTTAAATGCAACATCTGTTTAAAATGCAACCATCTTTTAGGTGATCCCAATCGAAGGAAGCATGGCTGAAAATCGTAAAAAATATCCCTGTTTTTTGCATCTGTCGTTATTTCTACTTTCCGGCATCTTGGGCACGTTCGGTGTGGTTGGCTATCTTGCTTATGGCGAGAAAACATGCCAGATCGTAACGTCGAATCTCCATGGTGATGTTGCCATTGCATTGCAATTGCTGCTGTTCGTCGGCGTTCTTTTCACATACCCACTACAAATCTATCCGTGTATACAAATTACTGAGCGGATTTTCATCAAGCTAAGAACATGGCGAGCAGCAAAACGTACCAGATATCGAGTTTTGAATTCAAAAGTGCTGAGTAAAGATGAAGAAGAAAAGCTAATTGACAATGATGAAAAACCTGAGGTTGATATTTCCCCAGTTAAGGTAGGTTTGTATTCTGATGCGGTCCTTGAAAAGTTAAAGGGGACTTACTAGATGGTATTGATGCGCATGCGTGATACAATTGCTGTATAATAACAATTTATCGATTCCCAACAATGTCTATCGCTAATGTCTGAGATAATTTCAATTGAAGTTCTAAATTAATTGAGAGATAAAAAAAAATATTCGCTAAAATGTGTCATTGCATGCCGGGAAAGTTAGCAGTGGTTGGTAATTTTTTAAATATCCAATTTTTTTAGAAACCATAGGTTTTTTTTCTCTCCGGTACTGCTGAGCGTACTAACTAATATGAAAACTATTATTAAGTTGAGTAAGAACAAAATTGGAACATTATATTGAAAACAGACTAATACTGAAGTTCCCAAAAAGAATGGTTGATCGGAGAAATGTATTTCGGAAGATTGGGGGTGTTAAATAAGTTAGAGAAAAATTAACTGGGGGAAGCATTAATGGTCAAAATTAGTCCTTTCTCCCGTTTATTTCCCCGGTAAGGTATTACCGCTCCACTTCATCCTCACGCTGTGTTTGCTGTGCTGTCAAAAGAAACTAAACCTCTTTAAACCACAAATAAGCTGTGAACGCCATAACAGTTTAATGTGTTTCTCTTTTTAGCTGAAAACATGGGAAGGCAATTTGATTCGTGTATTTTTAATATCTTGCACGGCTTGCATAGCTCTCGTGTTTCGTTCACAATTCGCATACATAGCTGCGTTGACTGGTTCCATCGGAAGTTCCTTACTGTCTTATATTCTCCCCCCAATTTTCCATATCTCGTTGAGACGGCATGAAATGAGCAAGTGGGTGATCGCAAAAGATATTGGGTTGATCGTCTTTGGTGTTGTCGGCGGTCTCATGGGAATGAGTGTGACCATCCAGGAGATTGTCACTGCATTTAGCGCTGGTCATCCGAGACATTGTTAGCTAAAACAGGGAAGCAGGGTATGGTTTTAGCCTATGTTAACTAACTAAAGGTGTTTTAGGCTTACTGAATGGATGAGTGGAAGTTAATGATTAATTTATTTAGATTTCATACACATTAGGAATAGTGTCGCGCGGTTTCTAACTCTGTGCTAATACGGGGAAGAAACTGCCGACAAAAGCTTAATACCCTGTTTTCACTGTCCGATAGATAAAAAAAATACAAAGTAATTTTTGTTTATTTTTTTATGTTTTTTATTCTTCTTATTATATTATACAAGTTTTTTTGGTTTAGAATATGTTAAATAATGTGTTTTTTTCTGAGTCGTGCCACTTTGTTCTCTCTGCTGATAAATGTCATGCCCCGTGTGTGGTTACAACCGTCCTGGCTAAACATTCTCAATTTTTTTATACATTTTTGTAAGCTGCAGAGTTTTCTAGCCTGTGCTTTCGTCTTGGCGTCATTATATGCACGTGTTTTTATGAATTTTATTCTAATATATACAATTTTGTTTTAACAACCTCGTTCTCAGGCCTGAACTACCATTAATTTGCTTTAATTTTTTTAATTTCTTTAAATTTTCTTTTTTTCGCGCCAGTGCGACTTTTACGTTATATTAGGGCCTTCTGGGAATCATGCTGGATATTATATCTGTGGTTAGCTCAGCCAGACATTTTTGGTTATAGCATGCAGTGGGTTAAGGGTGAAACGTTTTTATTGTTTTAAAAATCATTGAGGCTTTAATTTTGGCCAAGCTTAGCTCAAACGTATTATAGGGGAAAGTTGTTCTAAATAACTTTTCCTTTTCAGATGTTGACTGGGAACGAAGTTGGTATGATTAATTATTGTTTGAATTTAAAATATTTATATAATGAAGAACAGGCAAAATCGTCACTCTTAGCTACTTTGTTTTTTGTTCAACCATCTTCCAGTTTCTCCTTGCCCTTTCATGCTTTTTCGGTGTGGAATTCCAGTCTTAAATTTTAGATTGGAGTTACATTGCCTCGTTTTAGTATACACCTGTATAAACAGTGCAAGAGGATAGCGTAAGGTTTATTTTATATTCACCGTTTTATAAAAATTTTATATAGCGTTTGTAAAGGCGCGGTGCTTGTTGCCAAATAACATATGCAAAGAAATTTAAGTAACTCGTTTTGTTTGTATCAAACCGCCCTATACTAAAGTCTCACAATTCTTCCGAATTTCAATGGAATCTTTCCAAAGTTTTTTGCTAAGATGGATTGTCATAGCAGGGTTGCTACGCCTCCTCAATCTCCTCAGTTTTGAAAATTCTCATAACTCCTCGATTTTCCTCTAAAAGTAAATTTTAAGCTACTTTGTCTCAATTCTCTTTAATTTTTGTTATGAAAACACCGTCATCTTTTCAAAAAATGTTTGAAATCCTCATCAGAAGTACTTAAATCCTCTCATATTACCGTTAACCCCCTCATATGAGGGTTAGGTGTTGGGTTGCTATGGATATGGTTACTTAGGACGTAATGTGTTTACCGAAATAGCAGAGACATTACGTGCATCTGAAGCATACTATAGCGTTGTTGCTGTTGTTTGTCACAATACAACTGGGAGGCAAGTTGCAAGTGAGGGGTTTTAAGGTTGCTAAGCAAGTTGCTTAATTGTGACCTAATTTCAGATCAGGAACTTAGTGACAGGGTTGCTTTGTGAAATACGTCATCCTCGTCCCCAAGGGTTGTTGCCTATGTTTTTTTGTCGCCGACACCCGATGTTAAAAAGGCAAAAGCCCCTGGAGACGAGGTTGAAAAAACGTATTTGACAATTTTGTGGTAGCTCAATTAGAAATGTTGCAGAAAAAAATCTGTTCTCATGAGTAATTTGAAAGGAAAGTTCAATAACAAGGTGAGGGAATTTGATAAAGTGATAATTTTTGGAACCAACATATGAACATGAAATATAAATAAAGTGAACACTTGCTTAAAAATCTTGAAGGAACACAGAAAAAGTTCGTAAAAGCGAGTCTTTGTTATATCGAAGGCTCTCCCAAGTGCTTCTTAAGAAGAAGGAATTCAGTTCGTTAAATCCAGATGCTTTTTATATTAGGGGTTCATAATACGGATGATTCACTGTATACTCCTCTCTATCAACCACGTCCCCAGGGTCTTTTGGCCCTCAACTTGATCAACAAGGCAAAATGCAATGGGACCGAAGTTGCTTTTCTGCCTTATTTTTCGCTGATCAAACTTTTCACGTAAAATGAAAAATTCTTTTTTGTTGTTTATAGGTAATGAAGGGATTTCCGGAGTGCAAAATATTATTTTTAGAAATAATTCAACTTAAAATCACTAAGTAATAAGTCTTTATAGAAAATAAATAAAAATCAGAAATGCTCGTACATTTTCATGGAATCGAAGGATATTATACATACCCAGTGCATTGCATATTTTATATATACCCAGTGCATTGCATAATTTATATATACCTAGTGCATAATTTATATATATGCTCAGTGCAAAGTCGCTACTTTTTGCGCAAAGAGCGTTCAAATGTTTTTAGTGACTCGCAGTCTATGGTACGAAGTTAATCTACGTCGTGCTCACGAAGGTGAGAAATGGTTGCGCTGACGTCAGCAACAATTAGCATGTTTCAAGACTATGAATTTAACAAAATGACCTAAGATCTCAAAAACATTGTCAAGTTTTAAAATACACTTATGGTGGCGGAATCAGCCGTCCTATTTCATTATATTGTCCATAATGATTGTGAATCGAAGTTATCGATTCCTTTTATTAATTTTAAATAATTTTGAAAGTGTATTTTAAAGTATGCATTTTTTGTTTTGCAAAAAACAAACAACCGTGTTAGCAACCTAATCTCCAGGCCTTGTTAGGCTTTTTTTTTGGGACGGACTAGATGTAAAAAACCATTCTCATCCTCAGAGCTCTTTGAGATAAATCCACATATAAAGAGACCTGGGGACGAGAATGGTAAGAAACCTAAGAAATGGTTTGATTAGTACCCTTTATCGAAGTTTCGTACAAAATTTTATGCATATGGAGCGCCTTATCTTAAAATCTAGCCCTGGGCCTCCTAAAACAATGTAAAATTTAAAGAATTTTCTCCCTTTTAATTTGTCACAGCGATTAATGAAAACTTGCACGGAATTTTTTTTTTCACGACAAAAAGAATTTTGTCATGATATAACGACCCAGTTTACTGCCCAAAATATACAATCTATGATTATCTCTTGGGAATTTTTTTTTAGAACTCGTTTTAGCATCCTTGCAAACGAGACAGGTTGAAAAATTTTTATTTTTATTTGTATGCAAAAAGTTAATAAGCTATGTAAAACATGTCATATTAAAAATTCATGGTTCAGAGTTCTTCTAATAATCTCCCTAAAAGGACCTAAAAGTGTTTTTACTGAACAATTTTTGGCCTCATAAGTTTCACACATTGTTTAATGTATTGTTGGAATTTATGCACTTTTATGCTGGGCATTGTGTAGAATTTTCGTACAACACATAGAGACAGGGGACCATGACGTGAGCTTGGCGGAGACACCAGGTAAGATATAATATAATGCAGGGGAACCATGTCGGGAGCTTGGCAAAAACACCAGGTAAGATACAATATGATGTTGGGATCTTGACGGAAGCTTGGCGGAGATATCAGATAAGATACAATATATGATGTGAGGATATCTTTTGAAAATTATTATATGTTCATTTACAATTTAATATTAGCAAATTAAAGTTACACCTTATTTTCAATCTGAACAAACATTGCTACGTTGAAGGCTTTTACCCCCTTGTATTCCGTCAAAATAAAAACTTTTGTCACGTCATGCATTGCAACATGTGCACTAGGTTAGCTTTTGTACTAACACTCATCAGACTGTAGACTATATAGCTGTAAGATGAACACTGATACGCAGCAGGTTATTGCGTATAAATCATAAAGTATGTATTACGGAGAGTAAATACGAAAGAATAAATAAATGAAATATAAAATAAGACTATAAAAATAACAAAATTGTTAACCCTTAATTAGTAGTAATCTGCTGTTCTCCTTCGTTTCCTTTTGAGGTTTGAGGAAGAAATGAATATGTTAGTTTTTAGAGATCCACTGTTCATTACGGGCTGTCAAAAAGGAAGCACGGCGGAGAAGAGAAATATGAAATATAGTACAACGGAGAATGGTTGTCTTTAGAATAAAAAAATGTGCAGTGGTTGAAATAAATTATAAAATAAAAGTCATCGTATCCCACAAAAAATACACCAAACACAATAACATCTTCAACACCAGATATTTCGCAGAGAGATAGAATATTCTAGATGAACGGCAGCCGAAATATCGGGTGTTGATTTTGTCTGCTAAATACATAACTACTTAATTTTCACAACTATCTATTTAAAAAAATTCAAAAAACCACCTTTTACGCAAAGTTTATTTGGATGCTTTTGTAAAACGTACTAAATGACATGGCTTTTCCATCCATAAATGGCCCACACGATTTACACAGCATCTTGTGTCCATCGTTTATACCTGCATCTGAATATACATTGAATGTAAATGGAATATTATCCGACGGTGCGTTTAATACACCGACATTGGACAACATGAATATCGTTAGTTGCTAGTCTGTGACGTACAAGAAAAATCGTTCTAATGAGAATTTAACAGGAAAATACTGCGTTGACATAAGAAAATCCTTCAAACACTCTTTGATCAATGTGCTGGATGAAGTTACGATCAATTGGAGTTAGTCGCGTAGCTTCTTCTGTAAACTCTGGATCGAAATTGTCGTGTGACCTTTTGGATTTCTAGATAACAAATGAGTGAATAAAAAGTGCTGGGAATAATAAATGAAGGTTACTTGCTTACTTTTCTTCCATTTTGTTGGTTGTTTTGTTCAAGTTTTTGTAAATTTATAAGTTGAATGGAAAATTTTCTAACATTGAAACTTGAATAATAGGAAAAAACAATGAGTTGTTACGAGATATTGCATCACAGCTAAACAGATATGTTTTTGGAAATATTTAAAATGAAATGTTTTTAAAATCGTATAATTCGATTTTAATAAGGTTGTCAATGACTGAACTGACTTGCTTAATGAAATCTCACTGTCTGTATGATTCAAATAATTAGGATGATTCTTACAACTTTAGGTTTAAATGGTGGTTGAATTTCCATTCGGAATAACTTGATCCAGTCAATGTATTTGAAAAATACATGATCGCGGATATCTTGTTCTCCAGTTTCACCAGAGCCTAATCGACGACTCGGATTCTTCGTTAAAAACTAGAAATGCAAGAAAAGTTATCACATCACATGTATACGCGCCTTCAAAAGTTTAAATAGAACACAACCAAATGATTACTTGTCTTTGGACGACAAGTGAGTACAACAACTTCGCAACTTCGTTCACTTACCCCTTTAATAATAGAAATCGCTTCTTTAGATAGGGACCTTGGGAACGAGACCGTTTGTTCCAAAACTGAATTAAAAAGTTCGTCTTCATCCTCGCCATCAAATGGAGGCTAAAAAAGCAATGTCATATTAACAATCTTAAATCCGGATTGCCCTGATAAAGGATAGTTGTTAGACTTTCTGTCCACGTCCTTTAAACTAAAAATGAAAACTCTGACTCAAAAAAATACCACGTTCTAAACAATTTGCTGCCACGACTTTGGTACTTTTAATGACTATTATTGGTGAAAAAAATCATACACAATTATTGAGAATGTTCAAAAATATTGCTTTATAAATCTTTACCTGACCAGCTAACATTTCATAAATAAGCACACCCAGGGCCCACCAATCAACTGACGAACCATACGGCTGGTAAGCGATTATCTAAATAACGGTTGGCATAGTGAGGTTGACAGTGACTTTTTAAAAAAAATAAATCTTACGACTTCTGCATGATTATTAGAACGAATTCTCCAAAGTAGTTAAAAGAAGTAGCTTTAGGAAATTAGTCCTATTTTAGTCCCTGGTGGCCTTCTTAACATAATCTAAATACGCAGTCATTAATGAAATAAAACCAGCTTGTAAAGGACCATCCAATGACGTTTTTTCAAAGTAGGTTATTCAATGGCTTTGTCCAGACCTAAGTAAATTCCCTGGATTTGAAATGATTTCTAGAAATTCCATCTTTCGCAGACACTGTTGTTATATGTACGGCAAATGTCAATAATATCAACAGGCGTGTATTAACCCAAAGAAACCTTAGTTAGAACATGACATGGCTCATGTAAGGAGCGAAATCCAATCTCAGTTGCAACTTACCTCTGGCGCAATGTAATCTGGTGTGCCACAGAATGTTCTAGTTGTTTTGGGCGGGAAAATATTTTCCTTGCACATACCAAAATCTGCAATCTTGATATGCCCGTTTTGATCCAGCATGACATTATCCAGTTTCAAATCTCTAGATATCATGAAAGAGTAGAAGAGGTTATTACTTCTCAAAATGAGGCTATTTATTTTTGTATGACGAAGTATTTCCGGCAGGCTGATTTACGATACTAACATCATTTATAAAACGTTAAAAAATAACTTGTGTGCCGTTAATACTCTAAAACCTCCCCGGGCGTTATATTAGTTTCGAGATTTTGCGTGATATTTCATTGCAGACGGACAGGGCGTCAAATAGAGACTGGGTGTTTATTAAGAAAACTAGTAATTTATTTTTTATCGACATACAAGTTTTCATCAAAAGTCATTACAAATACATAGACAATGAAATAGCAAAGAGAAAAAACAAGTTTTTGAGTTTTAATGCTTTAGAAATAGTCAATTAGAAGTAATTTAGGTTATTCCCCTTGCTCTTAGAATGTTTCCCTGATCTTAGGATGTTTCCCTGATCTTAGGATGTTTCCCTGATCTTAGGATGTTTCCCTGATCTTAGGATGTTTCCCTGATATTAGGATGTTTCCCTGATATTAGGATGTTTCCCTGATCTAAATCATTAGCCATACTTAGTCTCTGCGCAATTTTATAGCCCGTGCAACGGACACACCTAAAATTAAGGACAGGCTACTAACTTGCTTTTTTATAATTTTACTAATATGAAATGTACCAGAAAGCCTTAAAAATCAGTCATTTTCTTTATTTTCCCTAACGCTGCTTGATAAGAACTCCTGAAGATAGGGACGTTTATTAGGTGTTTAATAGAGACCTGGTCTTTTTAAATTTTTTCAATATTGTAGGGGGCGTTTTTTGGAAGGCGGCGTTTATTGGGGAGAAGTGTTTAATTTTTTCAGGGGGCATTTATTTAACACAGGCTTTAAATTTATATTTTGCAGTTACAGTATAACTTTCAAAAAGTTTGTTGGTCCGTGCTTTCTTTAGACAAAGTAGTGGTTTATATTTTGCGTAAAGTCCAAAATAAAGCTGTGTGCAACCATTTTGAACAAAAAGAATGCATTGACACTCCAACAGATAATTAAGTACATGCTACCACAAACCTGTAAATGATTCCTCTTTTGTGTAAGAAGAACAATCCTTCTACGATTTCTGCAGCATAAAAACTGAAAAAAGTTTGAGAGTAATAAATTTTACAAAAAAGGGATGCAGAGCAGTTCCCCTAGGTTCGCAAGCGAAAATTTCTAGTGAGGCTTATTCTGAAAAGATGATCTGAGACATGGCAAAAATAGACAATAAAGCTTTACGATTAAGCCATGTGTAATTGATATTTAGCACACGAACGTAAACTTACACAGCTTGAGGCTCTTTAAATTTTCCAGCTTGTTGGATATGAAACATAAGATCTCCACCATTCACAAACTCCATCACAAAATATAACCGATCCTAAATAAAAAAAGGAAATTTACGAAATATTTGCGGCTCACGAAAATTTTTGTTCCCAGGAAATAATTTTCGGCAATTGTACAGATTTTGATTTTTCGCAGGAATTTCTTTTTGGGGTTGCTTTTATTGCAAAGCGGGACATTTGTGGGTTTTTATGACATATATTCCTAACAAAAGATACATGTTTTTGAGTATAAATGATTGTAATATTTAAGACATACCATTAGAAATAATAAATTTTCGCGAATTGAGTTTATCAAAAAAAATTGCTTAGAAAGATTTGGTCGGCATTTAAATTTTACGCAAAATTGTAAAAACCGAAAAAATCCGCGAAAATTAGCGTAACTAAGATAGAACGAAAGCCATTGTTGGCGTTGTTAAAATCTAAAATTCGGGCCAAACTAGTCAATAGTGGGGACCAAACAAGCGACCATTTGTGTCCACAGCTAACTCTCTAACCAATGACCTATCAAAATAATAAAAAATGAGAGCTAATCCTGACACAAAGTCAATCTGCAAACCTGTGTTGTGAAACATGAATGTAGCGCCGTTAAAAATGGTGGTTTTCCTTGCAAAGCTAAAACGCGTTTTTCTGTCAACACGCAGTCCAAATCATCATTCTGTAGCACAACATCTTTCTTCAAGATTTTAATTGCGTATACTTTCTCAGAACCTTTCTTTTCAGCCAACATCACCTAAACACAAGCAAAAATGTCACATGCAGTCACATAAAAACAGACTGGGAAATACAAACCGCTATTTTACAGGGTTACAAATAAACAAAAGAACAGCATTCTTACTTTGCCAAAACTTCCTTTCCCAATCACCTTCAAAAAAGTGAAGTCCTCCAACTTCAACCTCTCTGGTAACATATCCATAACTTCTGGCGATATTATATCTTTTTGCGGCTGTACAGGCTGATGTAGATGCTCAATCTCATTTGGACTCATAAACTTTATAAAAAAAACATTATAGACTATGAAATTAAACCAACACAAGTGTTTGTGTCAGCATGAAATTATGGGAAGAAAATAATATCCTGGATAAAAAGCCGCTTTGCGTTAAAGCGTTAAAGGCTGCAGCTCTCGCCGTTTAAACATCAGCACTCAATGTGATTAATTTTCAATACATTTAAAATGGTAGCGTTTTCTGCATTTTCAGTGGTTGTTAAAAAAATTGTCTGTTTGCACACAATTGAAAATTTTAATGAAATCTCCAGGTAAGAAAGCCTTTACTAGAAAGAGCTGCCGTGTGTCAAAAATGTGTTAAAAAATCTAATTTAGTAAAAACATTCCCAAATTATTTTAACAAACTGAGTTATGACAACTGAATGGTGAGTGGTCCATACGTTCTTCTTACCTGAAACTTCTTGGCTAGTGCTGCAACTGCTGCATCATCTTGAATTGGAACATTGTAGAACTCTCCCTCCTCTTTGTTTAGTAACTTAAACCAACCCTCAATCTGATCTTTGACTAACTCTGAAACACCGAATGACATGGATCCCATGAAATCGTTTTTAGTTGCCATGTCCCAGTCCCATACCTGTACACGCAGTCGCTTATCAAAATCTTGTTTGTTGATACGGCTAAAAACATAAATATTTGTGTGAAAGGTGCACTCACGTTTAATCATCCAGAGAAAGAAAAGACGGCTCTATTTCTGCACACTTTATATTTGATACAGTGTTGAAAAAATAAAATATTTTACAGAAAGAGAGAAATCGCTGAATTTAAAAAACTAACTTCACTTAAAGCTTGTAACATTCTATTAAGACGTCATACAATAACGAGACAAACTCTTATGATAAACTTAAGTAACAAATTTAAACAGATTGCACATGGGACATAGGCAATTCCTATTTAGTTATCTCAGGAGATCAATCGCTACAAATTTTACTTGTAAAACCAATAGAACACAACATACAAACTGAAGCTGTTATTCCAAACTGGATTTAAATTTTTCTTCATCACTTTGGTCTTTTCTTTTTTGGGGTGTAATTTGATTTTAACATATGGATCTGATTGACCAGTTGGGTCCATCGGGATCAGGTTTTTCGCTTCTCTAACTAAAAAGAAGATTTGACAAATAGAAAATATATACAGTGTCGTGTCTTTGGAGCTATCTACAGATCATACTTAATAATTTATTATCTACAACATTGATAAACTTCGATAAATCTCTTTAGATTTTACAAATTAAGGACAATAACTTTTAACTTCAAATCTCCAAAATTCTTTCTGACATAATGATGACTAGTGTAGAATTTTTTGCCCATAGCTGAAGTCTAAGTTAAAGTAACATTTTATATTTCCCTTTATCATAAAGGAATAATTAAGTAAAAAATTAGTTATTTCTTTAGAGCAGTCATGCTTACTTCAAACTTGCTTTAGAAAGGCATAAAGAAGTTCTGTCCATAATATCCAGAAGAGATGAGCGAAGAAAGTTTATTTATCTAACAATGTGTACAACAAAAGCAAGTAAAAAGAAAAACAAAAAAACAAAATTTTACTATCACAAAATCTACACAAACATGCATAATAAACTTACATATATATAAACCACAAAATCATAATACATGAGACAACACAATCACTTACTTTCTACCTGAAGTTCACCAGAATCATTTCCCTTTGCTAAATATTTAATTTTCATGTGAATACGACCCCTCTTTTCTGTGTGGTCAGCTCCACACAACTTTGGAATACAACCCGATTTCTCACATCGTTTATGAACATTCATATCACATGCTGTAAAGAAGAAGAAAAAAAGCTTCAGTGATGAATAGCAGAACATCCTATTAAATAATATTTTTTGGAAACCATTGAGAAATATTATTATATCACGATTTTCTGGTATTTAAAACTGTTTCTAATTGGTAACATCATGGGCACGGTTTCCATTTTAAAATGTTGATAAAAAAAGAAACAAGGGCAACAAATCCATCGAGGTTCTTTTTTCCGTCTCTACAAACAACATCCACCATTTCAGTATCCTTTTTTCTCATAATTTTCAGCATATAGTTTGGAAAAAAATTAAAAGCAAGTAAAAACTATTTAAAGAACAAAAGTTTTTGTGCAATTTTACAAGATTGTCATATTTAAAATAACGTAAGAGGGATGACTTGAAGAAATAAGAGATTTTTTATAATATAACATAAAAGCTTATGAACAAAATAGCAAACAGTGATTCCTTTTCCATGATTGGATACGAAGTGTATTGTAAAAAATGTCCAATGGAAAAAAATTTGTATTGTTTTGAACAGTGAGTGATCACAACACAGCACCCACCTGAACATTTCAATCCTTGATGAAACAAACCATACAATAATGTACCACAATGATCACAGAATGTTGGACTAGAGTATGTATGAATTTTAAACTTGTGAGGTGACTGTGGAGCCTACAATAAAAGAAAAAAATTGTAACAATAAAGAAAAAGATTTAGAAAACTAATCCAATATTCCATCCAATGTGGTTTCATTTTGGATGTGAAAATACCTTAGATTCCACCAATAGGAATGAATGAAAAGGCCAAACATTTACAATTCCCAAAATCAAGGAGGAGATAATATATACTTAACAGAAACGCCTTTAGAAAATATACTTTAACTTTTTCAAATTCTTTTGTCTATAGACTGATAGATATGCAATGTTTTAAGGTATGACAGACACCCTAAGATTAGTGCAAATTCTCTTTTAAAACCTTAGATTGGCTGTATGAATTTAAACTCTGAAGTCAATAGAAATGAGAAATATGAAAAAAAGAATACAGACAGTAAAAATTGTAAACAAAAGATTGAATGAAATTAAAAATATATTAAATTAGAATTAGTACTTGGGAAAAATTAATTGGTTTTTAAAATCTAAGTTGTTTCACATAGCTTAAATATAAGAGGGACTCTTAAGATTTTAAAAATTATTTTGTGGATTATTTCTTTTTATATTTTTAATGCAATTTCTTTAGAAATGGACGCAGTTACTCTGTATTTTTAATGTTTTAACAGTATAGAGTTTATTTTCAGACAGCATACACATAAACAAGAATATTTCATGTAGACCATGTAAGGATTCTTTCATCACAACGAACAGAAAAGGAAGACAGTGCACAAAAAAAGGTTGTATATAACATATGGAGCGTGTCAAAAGAGCAAAACGCCACGATATGTCATGTATCACAAATCTGTTTTATATTATATTTTATTTTGAAAATGTTATACAGTGAAAGTAACTTTCAGGTACATATTTAATTCTATGATCTTGACAAAATCTGTCTTTGGGTGTTGCGATAGCGGGTTATAATGAAAAATAGTACTTTTTCAGTTGTTTTTACACACAACTTTGCTTTATATTATATTTTATTTTGCAAAGGTTATAAGTAACTTTCACATTTGTTTGAACCCTTCTGATATACACAAATAATGAAAATCCTAGCAACGAAAATAATACTCACATTATGAACTTAAAAATATTTTTTTCTTTCTAGGTTTTGAAGAAAGAAAAACAAAGTTTCTCAAAGTTCCATGTGTGAATAGTGTGAATACAAACAATTTGTAAAGCGTTACATTATACTGAATTTAAATAATAAAAAAATAATTAAAACATACGTCGGTGTCTGGGCCAGTGCTTGCTCCTGGACATTTAAAGGAAACATATTCATGACATCTCTTATGCACACCAAAACTGCACACTAAAGTAGAACATAAATGAATCTAAATAACACTAACAGTAAATATTCTTCTATGCGACTCATGACTGTCATGCGCTTTTTTATAATTAGTGACTGCTGTTAAACAGTAACACGACAACCAATAAACAAACTAAAGCATGCTCAAAATTATGTCATGGATTCTATATATACAAAGAGGGTTGGGTCTACACAGTTTTTTAAAAAGTATTTTTTAGTTTCGAAAAACCTTTTTATGTTGCAAAGCAACGTAAACAAAAAGTTATTTCTACAAAATTTAGTACACTATGTTTTTGCCCCCAAATAATTTTTTTTTAATTTTTATTTTTTTTACAAATAACTTTCATCACAATTTTCCAAGAATAGGAAAGGTGGGAAGTCAGACCTTCACTGCAAATAAAAGTATTTGTTGTTAATCCCTTAGTGAGAGGAAAATATAGTAATATTACCTTTACACTGAAATCCATTGTTTCCAACTACGCCCCTAAATTTAAAAAAAAATGAAATACAATGAAACTATAGAGAAATCCATTGGATTTTAAATTTAAAAGTAAAACATTGCTTTAAAGCATGAGTATTAAAATAAAGTACTTTTGTATAACATCTTTGCAGTATGCTCATGAAAAAAATTTACAGACTTGTTGAAAACATCAAAAAAACAGTTTTATGGTTTTATAAAGTTTTATAAAGAGGATATATTATACATAGTGTGCAGATGATTCCCACTTAAAAATATTCACCCTGGGCTATAAACAAGAAATGGGATCACGAAATCCATAAAGTCTAGTCCTACTACTAAGAAATGTTACAGATGTGCCAACAGGCAGGAAGAAACTGCAAAATTTATTTGCAGTCAGCCAAAGTCGGCCTTAATGCACCATTTTTAAGATATAAATAACTTATTAACAAAAAAACATTCTAAAGAAATTTATATATAATAAGCATGACATTCCATCATTTCTGGGAATTGTGTTGCCTAGCATTAATTAAACATCAATACCCAGTGCTTAAAATAAATAAACATTTTTTAATACAAATGAATGCTTAAGCGATCTTTTTGGAGGTTAAAAAAAAAATCAAAATTATTGTATGAATGTCATAAGTGGCCTGGTTTGAAACAGATAATATATGAATACATCATAAAAGTGAGAGTGTAGAAAAACAGGCAAAAATGTGTCAGTTAAAAGTTCCTGCTGTGTAGCAACGCTCAACGGTGATGTTTCTTAGTTGCCTAATTTTCGGATTATTTTTTTGCTCATAAAACTCATTTAGTTGCCAGTCAATTTGACTGTTTACTTTTGTATGCTGTGGGTTGTCGAATTTCAATGGCCAGTAACTGTTGGATGGCCGTTATTGTGAATTACTACCTAAATCTCCAATGGTGTTATTGTTTACATTGTGAAAGTATTTATATATTGATACTCAGGGTGCAACAATTATCTTGTATATAATACATATATAATACACTTGCATATAATACACACCTACATCTGTCCTTATAATAGTGGATAACAGAGCCTATTGAAAAAAACTTTCCTAGAGGTTTGTTAATGATAAAGATATGATCATAACCTAACAACTTGATTCAGCAAATAATGTTTCTCTGACATGCGATCAAAATTACCGCAGTGTTCAATAATGCGAAAATTAAACTTATTATAACATGCTGTGATAGAGCTGGACATGCAAAAGATAGCACACCAAGGTTAGTCCGGGCATGTAAGGAGGTGAGTGCATGTGATTGCACGTCATTACAAACCAGATGTGCTTAACGATAGTACAACCTACTTAAGGGAATGTTAGTTTATCAGGATTTGTTGAATCTACTACTTGGAAAAAAACAAAATAAAAAATCTGCTCAGCATAAACTTGTAAATTTTTCAGTATTTTATGAATCTTTATTCAGGCGAACAAAATTGAAAGCTGCAAAGTTTTTACACTTCTCTATAAAAATGTGTAACTGTTTTAAATGAAAACATTAAGCATTTAACAATTTAATATTCATTAATAACCAATTAGTACTTCTTAATACTGTTAGGTAAACAAGAAAACAAAACCTATCCAAACATAAAATATTCAATGGAACTCTGTACTACTAATTAACTTTCAACTACCACAATTAGCATACTTGTATGGAAGCTGTGAAAAGTATAAACATTGAGCTAAAAAAAAGATATTTCTTCCAATTTTGTTACAAACTTAAGAATTTTCACCATTTTTAAACTGCTATGTCAAATTTAATAAAGTTTTGACAGATATATATATATATATCTGTCAAAACTTAAAAACAAAGAGACTGATTAAATTGCTTTTATTATTACAATGTGACGTAACGAAACAGAAACTTTATTTTGAGCAAAAATGTGAATATGTTGACTTCCTTTTTTAAAAATACTTTGATACTAGAGGCGATAATTTTAATATTAAACATTTAATAATGTGGTTGTCGGAAGTTTATCTTTAAATGTGCTCAAAAATAAAAAATTTAGTTTTTAATGTTTATAATACTAAATCTGGGTGACTAAAGAATTTTGAAAATTTTATATGATTAATTTAATAAGGATATAGCTTTACAATTGTGAAATTTCTTGCTGCATAGAAATTTTTCTATTACCTTTTGTAGCTCTTACCAACCAAACTTCGGTTGTGCTAAGTTAAGGTGGCAGTAACCCTTTTAAAAATCAGAATTTTTTTTTTACATAATTAGTTACGAAAGGTTATTTTCAGACTATATATCTATAGTTTTTCTGTTATAACACATTTGTCACGATTTTATGGCTAAAATACTATTATCTTTCACCAAAAGTATTCAGTCTCAACAATTCTACGTGCTTGCGAAATTGTACAGAAAGAAATGACGTAATTATTAAACAGAAACCTTAATAACAACAAAGATAGCGCATTGTGTAGAAATTTAAGACAATCTTCATTATGCTACACTGCACGAGCTTTAACTTTCGATAGCATTTTCGTTTTACTTCAAAACTTTCAGACATGCTTGGTGAATCATGCAGCCATGATACGGTATGCAGAAATCTTTTTATTCAGAATATTTTTTTTAACAGCGTTCGATGCAGCAGGGAATGCTAACAAAGAATCTTTTGAAAAAACAAAAGGTTATTGTTAAAAAAATAAGAATGAACAAATAAAATCTGCGCACCGTTTTAACAGGGTTAACCCAAGGTTCATTTGAAAACAGCAACTGATGAAAAATAATGAGATTGTAAGAAGTTGGAGCTCGTAGAAGCAGATTTTTTTCTTGTTTTTGATACATTTTTAAAAAGAAATTTCTGCTGACTCAGCAATTTTAGCGTTAAGTTAAAATCATTTTATTATGTATTAAGGCCTATATTTCTATGAAATAGTAAAAAAAAAGGGTATAAATAAAACACTGAGTAAATAATTCAGCTATTTGGACAGCTAAAAAAGGGTTACTGCTACCTTAATACCTTTAGAATACTTCTAAATTTAGCTGTTTTTTTTCAAAGAAAGTATCTGTAAAGCATTCTTGAAAGAATGGTCATTACCAAAATGTCATAAAATTAAATAGCAGGAAATGGGCTAGTGTTATCATTTTTTTAAAAAAATTTTTGAGCCAAGAATTATTATAAAAAGTTTGTTCGTTCATAGTCAAACGACATTTAGAGGATTTAGGCAGTAATATTATGAAATCCTCTTTTGTCAATAAAATCTCCCTTCTGAAGTCTGGAGGCCTAAATTTTGTCAATGAGTTTGCAAACAAGTAAAACTGCTATGAACGCTGTCAAGTCACAAGTCAAATGCAAAATTATTTCAACACTTTCAAGACATCCACATGTCCCCTTCTACGCATGCAATTTGTGTTTAGAGCAATAAAATGACAATGAATAAATTTTAAGCCTTAAACTAGATTACACAGCTGAAAAAGTGTCGGTACAGTATGCATGGTTACAAAAAAGTGTTCTCAAAGTTTTGTGTTGAAACAAAGCGGTAGAATCCTCCATCAATGGGCAAACTAATTTAAAAACATAAACATCAAAACATTCTATTTGCAAATATCGATTTACAATGTAAGATGTAAACACTTCACAAGCAATGAGTGTAAACATTGCAAAGATAAAGAAAAGGTTAAACCATTTTCAAATTGTCAACAAAGTTATTTGCATTGAAATATTAACCACAAATTTCATGCATAAATAATTATTGATTTCGAGAGTACAGATCATTCACTTGCTTAGATTTTTGCTGGAAAAGCTGTTACAATGTTATAAATAATTAAATTATGACTAAAAATTTATCCTCACACAAAAAAACACCAGAGTAAAGTAAAAGAAAACTGATTTGCATTAGCATAACATTATTGTTTTAGTAAAATACTTTCACAATTTTAAGAGCCACTTATAATAAAACTTTGCAGGCAAGGGTGTGAATAATTGAGCATTATGTAGGTGTCTGAAATTGTTAAATGCAAATTATGAAAATATTTTAGAGGATTAAAAAAAATATCGTAAAACAAAAACCACCAGTAGTATATTCTTTTGTTTAATTCATTTTTCACCCACACAGAAAAATATCCAGCTGCCAATTTTGTTGAAACGGAAAAATAAAGTATACATTGATAAATCTATTATATGGATTTTACATCTTTAATTAATTTTGATATGTTTGTAAAATAAAAAAAATAATATGTCGGATGTAAATCTATTTTAGCATGAACACTTAAGACAAAAATGTCAAGATATAAATATTCTGTTGTTCTTAAAATACATATTAACAAATCATACTGCAAAAGAAAAATTCAAAAATGTCTACAGATTTAACAAAATTAATTTTGTGAATCAAGTTGAATTTAATTTTTTTACATTCGAATTAGAAAGCCCATACAATTTTATTTTTACTGGAAAAAATTTAGCTACCTTTTTTCCACAAGTACAAAAACTTAAAATCCCAACATATGTATATACATTTCATTATCAAAAATTGCATTAGCACAAAATGTGTATATATATGATAAAACAATTTACACCCTGCATAATGGACATGCAAATCATGCACATACGTTAGCCCTATGTTTGGAATTGTATACAATTTTGAAATTGTAGTTGTAGACAACATTCTATTGTGCACAATATTCTGATACTCACAAATAAGAACAGTATAAAAAAGACTAGCTTAATTTATAATAGTTAAAAAGTAAAATACAAAAAAGACATAATATAGACGTTTCTTTTAGACTATTATGTGGTATACATCTTCGTTTGAGACATTTTTACACGTTGTTGTTATTTCCATTTATTTAAATTTTTGTTCGCAGTAGCGCGTCTTAATATTTCTTGCCCCTCTTTGTATGTCTACATTATTCACAAGGGTAAAATCAAAGCATGTAAAATATCTCGTTCGCATCCTATGATCGACCAGCTTATACATAATTGAAAACCTGGAAAATCCAGAAAAATAATAATCTTTATCTAATACATTGATATAAAGTTCCCAAACACAAATTTGGCATCAATTTTCTTTTTTTGTATTAAATGCTATTGTTATATTTGTTATATCTGTGCGATTACAGTACAGTGATCAGGTTGCTTCTTTTTGTTTTGTTTCAAATAGAATAATTTTCACTGGTGCAAAAACGTTTCAACAGGGAGATCTATACCTATGCAACATATCAACACAAATGTCCTGAAGAGGATTATTGTGGCACTACGTAACTTTTACAGACTAGAAAAATCCCAGGGAAAATCTGGTTTTTGAACGCAAATATTAAAGTTTTTTTAATGATGGTGGTTATTTTGTGATCTAGAATAAGTCACACACTTCAACAATAATAAAGTAGATTTATAATAAATGTGTTACCATATAAAATCTTTACAATGTGCACAAAACGTTGGCTGCTTGAAAAACTTTGGTACAAATTTGTGGTCTTTGACTTCAAATACATTTTTCTCTCTAATTGCACCTCTTCTATTGAACCCCCTTACTGTTGCCTGTTCTCTTTTAGAACTCATAATAAATCTTGCAGGTTCTTCTTATAAAATAAAGTACTCCAACATGCAGCTAGCTAATTTAACCTAAAGCAGGGGTTAGACAAAATGAAACTGCTCTGCTGATTTTTTAGTTAACTATACAGCCAGCTAGCTAATCTTTCAGCTAATAGTTTGATCTGCTCTTTAGAAATACTTGTGCATTTGATTTATAATATCAAGCATTTCCAAGTCCAAGAATTAAAACTTTAAAGGGAAATAACTTGAAGTTTGCTGCTTTTCCTAGCTTCTCGATCAACCCACTACAAACCCGGTGATAGCTCCCCAGCAAATATTGTTATTGCTGTGTTGCGGGATTTGTTCTTTCTGCGTCTTAAACGCGTATCGAAAAACTGGCGGAAAAACAATAATTTTTTTTAAAAAACAACTCCTTCGCAGAGGTTGGTTTCCAATTTTTGCACCGCGCCTTTCTCTAATTTTTGCAGGGCAACACGCACACTAGAATAAAAATACAGAAAAAAATAAGCGTGGGAGAGGGACGAAAACTCCTTAATGGCTATTGAACCATAATGACATGAAAGATTAATAAGGAGACGAATACGAAGTCAAATAGAATTATTTAAACCTGCTTACACCGATTCCAATAAGAAGGAAAGAGGGAGGGTGATAAGTTAATAATATTACACCAACGCCGAACACGAATAAAAACACAAACACAAAAACAATCTCGATCTCCATAATTTATCTTTTTTAAAAATTAATATAATTGACACGTGTTCAGTAAGGAATTCAAGTCAACCACACGAAAATGCATCATGTCATTCCATTAAAAGGTTTGTGGTGTTATGTTTTTGTCATCATGGATGTATAACAAAAACCAATGAAGGGGAAAATATAATGTCGCCACAACTATTAAAGTGAGATTTACAAGCATTTAACAGAATAGCGCACCATAACATTAACATGAACTTCCAACTTACTGAGTCAAGTCAGAGATAACATGCACTAATGTACATTTCTACAACTAACAGGTATTAAAAGATTTTTCGGCAAACAACTAGTTAGTGTGAAGTGATTTCTTGTCAATTTGGTCTTTGTTTTGCAAACCCCGTCACTTTGAGGTGCAAAATATAAAACAATTTTATTTACTGCTCTTTGCAATAAACTTTATTTACAAAAATAATAATTTCTTGATTGGATAATTTTGTTTGCCACTACAAAAAACTTAATGTGCTCCGTGTGAACATCGGAGTTCTGTTGTCTAAAGCCGGCGATAATTGAGTCGTTGCACTTTGATTAGATGTTTCTTCTACAAATGGCCTCTTTTATTATTTAAAATGCCTTATTTTGTTTTCGACTAGTTGTTTTTTGCAAAAAATGTTGAAAATGCTTCGGTTTTTACTGCTTTTTAACCAATCAAAACACTCGATCTAATTACAGCGAATGCGTAGAGAAGGTTTTAAAAAAATATGAAACAAGAATAAAAGAAAGAAAAAAACAATGTCCAAGAAAATGGAACTTCAATTAGCAAATGAGTGCTGGGGAAAAAGGTTTCTGCAATGTGTTGAGCCTCCAATGTGTGGGGCCTTCAATATGTGAAGCCTACAAAAAACAAGTTTTAAAAACCGTTTACGAAGTCAAGATGAAATAATTTAAAATTGTCTCAGTTTTAAGGCAAAATTCGCACAAAAGGCAAGCATATTTTGCTTAATGTCTTCCGTTTTCTGGGATATTTTTTTTGCAAAGTATTCTGTCCCTCTCACTAGAAGATCTTATAAAAACAGCTGCGGCTGCAATTCCTTTTCCACTGCCAAATGCATTTTAAAAAAAAAAAAATTTCCATGTGCAACACGTGTTCTAAGTGAACTCGTGTTTAACTTCCTACGCAACATGAATCATAACATGAAACATGAAACCATAACTTGAAGTAATGACATTTTACGTACAAATAAACAACGCTTGCCAGCCTAAGGCAAGCGTTATCTCTTAATAAACAGGCCTATTTTGGAAATGAAATTTAAATATTAGCAGTATGGATCAGCTCTGCAAATATCCTTGTCAAATGAAATGTTCTGGTTAACATTGAACAGTTTGCAGACTGCGGTGTTACGAACGCCAGTGCTGTACTTAAAATGAATCGAGACTGATGTTTTTTTATCATCGTTTACCCAAGAGTTAGCCATGACGTAGCTCTTTTATACTGTTATGTTACTAAACTTAACATAGCATTGACATCAGCTCTCTCCAAATTGTGTCAATTATTGAACTAGTGACATAACAAGATTAACATTGACAATGAAAACACCTTGCATGTAGTAACAAAACGCACCTAATGTACCTTTTGTTTAATAGTATTATTTGGTAACAAAATGCATTCAGTTGGTAACAAAATGCATTCAGTTGGTAACAAAATGCATTCAGTTGGTAACAAAATGCATTCAGTTGGTAACAAAATGCATTCAGTTGGTAAGAAAATGCATTCAGTTAGTAACATAATGTATTCAGTTGGTAACAAAATGCATTCAGTTGGTAAAAACATGCATTTGGTAGCAGCCTGCATTTGTCAGCAACGTGCATCCATTTGGTTACAAAATCAATTTGACAACAACATGCATTTAGTTACAAAATGCATTTATTAAACAATACCAGCGCTTGACAACAACATGCATTCGGTTATAACATGGAATCGTTTGATTACAAACAACATTGGCAAATAACATGCATTAACATCCCGCATTTGATAGCATCATTCATTTTTGGTATCAACAATCATTTAGTGACAACCTGCATTCATTTCGCAACCATTTGCATTTGATAACTGTACGTATTTACTAGGAATGCTTGAAATAATAACCCACACGATTACTAGTAGCCAGGAGGTAGCAACAATGCAACAAAGCGAACTTGATAATAACATGCTATACCTGCATTTAGGTTTGACTTACTGGCAGGACATATACAAGTACACTTTTTTGTGCATCAATAACATAATGCCTGTCTGTGAGTGGGATTCGATCCACAGTCTTCAGAACTGTGAGCTGCAGACGAATTACACTGCGTGAGGCAATGCACAAATGTGCCACGAGAAACCATCATCTACACTTCTTTAGGACTTGACATATTGAGTTACAAACTTCTTACACGTCTATTATTACATTTGTGAACCAAGAATGCGTTTAATTTCTATATTGCAAAGACCTACAGCCTTTCAGACAGAAAATGCAAGCCAAAGAACTGTATTATAGATGATTTTTATGCTTAAACGAATAAAATTGGTACGGATAGGGTCAAGTCTACACAATTATAAAAACCGGTCATTATTGCACCTAAGAATTGTGAAAGCAATCTACCTAAAAATTGAGATGCGGAAACCATTATGGGATGCGACTTCGCTAAGAGGGCTTGTTAGGTTTATATATTTGTCCGCAGTCAACAAGCTTTGCGGACGATGTTGTATAAAATGTAGGAATTAATTTTTATAAAAAAATACTATGTCAAACTCACCAAATGAAATTTTTGCAATGGCAGCAAAATGTGGGATGTTTGAAAAAGTACGGTACAAATTTATGCTCCTTCACAAGAAATATTTTCTTTTTTCTTAAAGCACCCCTCCGGGAGAACTTCTTTTTCGCATCTTCACAACAGCTTTGATCGATGTTTTCATTGATATCTTTTGTTGCTGACATTGCTTCGCATGATCTCATGGGAAATAGTTCGCATGATTTTATAGGTATGTTTTAATAGGGCATTCACAACCTTTCATATTTCTTCTTTCATCATTTACACATACAACCTGTAACTAAAGTTTCGCTAAGAATCTTGTATTCAGATGAAAAGTTTGATTTGAATTAATTTAGACAATACAACTATGTCATTTCATATCCAGACATTAATACTTAATTTTAGATTTTAAGAGATCGAGTGGAAAGAATTTAACTTTGACGGTAAAATGGGACAAAATTAACGACAATAGCAATAAAAATAACGACAAAACAACGACAAAACAACAACAAACAGCGACCAGTCAGTTTCTTATAAAATGGTTTCTTATAAAGAAAAACGTGTTGTAACTGCGAGAAAAAATAACAATAAGAGTGGAACGCAACGACATTGACATGCTGAGAGAAAAATAAAACAAAAACGAAACACAATTGACACAGCAATAAAAAATTTAGCAATAACGACAATAACAACAACAATAACAATAAACAGGAGATAATGAGAAGAACACAACACAAAGAACAATAACAACGACAGCAGCAATAAACAACAGACAATGAGAAGATTTGCAACGACATAATTCTAACAGCAACCACAAAGGGATGTCCAACAATATTAGCAACTTAAGCTAAAAAAAACTCGCCGAAAACGATAGTTGGCTATAACGGAACACATTACTATATTATTTTCATAAACAACAAACATCTTCTCACTACGATACTATTGAATTGCTAAGTAAACGTAAGCACCCTCCAGCTGATCAAACAATATTTTTCAAACGCGAAAGTAGCAAGTTCAGTTAGTAAGCAAGTTTTTATGCTAAGAAGATTCGAAACTTAGCTGGCTGTTTATTTTCAACCTTCTTAGACGCGTCACTACTATCTGTTTTTGCTGACATTGCCATGATTTTCTTGATGTACAAAACATTACGCGATGCGTGACAATTTCGGCTAATTATAAAGATTGTTATTGAATCACATCTAATCAAATTAACCACACAATGTCTATTGATAATCGTGGTGGAGAGTGTAAACACAGATATGAAACTTCCGCGTGTGTTAGTAATACTGCATATGAAAACCCGCGAAAATATTCTTAAAATATGGTTGCCATTATGATTTCATATTTACCAACGCAAAGTGCCTTAAGCGGGTTTGGTTGCCTTGGAAGAACGAGCGAACTATTTAAGAAAAAATGGATGGGTAGTACTTAACGCTGCGGTGTGCAGTGATGGACATAGCAAGATTGAAGTCTAATGTTGTAGTCTTGTTTTTAAGTGTTAAAGAAAGGGAAAGAGTAAACTTGATAGGTGGGGGAGTTGGAGACGAGATGTCAGTTATGTGATTTGTTGTTTCAAGGGAACTTTTTGTCATTTTTGTTATTGGAGTGAAAAGGTTTACATTTTTAAAACAGGGACATTGTTTATTTGACACTGAAGTTGATTGGTGACGTTAAATTGTTTGGAGAGGTTAATCTTCATCATTTGTGTTATTTCTTTCAATTCCCATCGGAAATTGTGTCCATCCTTAGATTTGTGACGATGGTTGTGGAAAGTGAAACAGCGATATTACAATTTTTTTTAACAACTTTCCTTTTGCATAAATCGCATAGGTGTGGTATTTCATGACTCTTCTTTGTTATCTATTTGACATCATAATATTTAGTTCCCAAACCTCAGCCCCCAGAACCTTATATGAGGGCCATTACTCTTTTAATTCTTTTGAAGTATTTTTTAATCCGTTATAAAAAACTTCCGTTATGATTATGTTTAGAATTTCACAAGGTCAATTTCTATAACATCTAATAGCTTTAACACGTGATAGCTTAAACACGTGATAATTTTATCACGTGATAATTTTACCACGTGATAACTTTTACGCATAAGACCTTTTCACCACTAATACGACTTCTCGCATTAGGGCTGTTTACATGAGAGGCGGCACGTGACATTTTCCGGAATGAATTGTGTCTCGTTGTATGGAAGACGGTTAACGAGATGTTTGTTTCTTTTTTTAAAGAAATATGTAGAAGTTACCTCGTTTGTCCTGTGACGGTGTGTTTATACGAAGAAAAACATTTCGCCTTAGCCGGGACGGGACAAACTAGTCCTAGGGCAATTTTTTCAATTAAATACAAAATTCTTTTGAGTACAGTCGACGCTCGATATCTCGAATACCCGTTATTTCGACCTTTCGCCGTCTCGAAATATTTTTCCGATCCATTCAGTCAATGCAAGTTCTTGTAAGCCAAATTACGTTCTATATCTCGAACTTTGTTGTTTCGAACTTTCGCTTTTTCGAACTATTTTTCCAGTTCGTTAAGTTGATTTTATCACGTTATCCCGAACTTATCCCTTATTTTTCGAACAAAAACATTTTATAAAAATTTTAATTTTATATTCAATTCATTCATAAAATAGTCTTTCGAATGTTTACAATTTGTGTCTTTTGAAATCCTTCTCATCTCAAAAATGACTACCAAGCGAATGCTTGTGATAAAAACGTTGGCTGAAAAATGCAATGCTTTAAACGAATACGGACCAAGTCGACGAGTAAAGATGTCTAATCAAGAACGTAAACTTTCGCAAGCAACTACTAGTGTTTCGCTATCTAGAACTTAATAAAACGCCTTCGACGCTCAAAATCTCGACTTACCTTTGTCTCGAACTTTCATTTGGATATATCGAGCTTTTTCGTCGGCCTCGTTCAGTTATACAAACCTTATAAGTGCTTTTTTTTAAATGCGTTCTTTAAATTTTAAGCAGGCACGCACTTTTAGAACAGAAGATACTGATGACGTTACAGACAAGTGGACTGATAACAACATTGAGTAGTAGTTAAAATCTTGCTGTTATTGGTGTGTCATAATATCACTTTTTCATGCTTGAATCTATTTGAAAAATCTGTCAGAAGAATCAATTCTCTAACCATGGCCGTTTTTAATACCTTCCAGAAAACGCAGATCAAAGTGTATAAGGTCAGAGACTACAAAGGTGTGAATCTATCTTTTCTGCTTAGCGTTCAGCATGGGAATAGGGTTGATAATTTAGGCTGTTGTCTAGTTGAGCGATTGCATGTTCGCACGACTTTCGTAGCTTAAATGGAAGCTTAAAATGCACTAGGTCCACCTTCGCAGGACCTTCGTTGATAGCAGTACCAACAGGAATCAACAATGCTATCCTGGGTAACAATTTCAATAATATCAAAAATAACACGATAGAGAAACTGCATAAACTATCTCACTAATAAAAAAGTGCAACTAGCTACAATACATTCACAATAGCGACACACCCAAATCCCACTTACACTTAGGAAAACCAAAGTTGTATGTAATGCTTGGCGTGTGACCACGTTTCGGTACGTTTGTTCCTGTAACGTCCTGCCCTATTAGCTATTCTGTGTGTGTTTATATAATGAGGGGGAAAAGAAGGAGTATATGTGAAAATAGAAGATAAAAATAAAATGTTTAAACGTGACTTACCAAATAAAGTTCTTACAATGCGCGCAATATGTGGGCTCTTTAAAAAACTTCGGTATAAACTCGTGTTCCCTCACTTTAAAGATTGGTTTTTCCTTCACTGCTCCCCTTCTGTGGAACCCGGCTGGCTTCTCCTCGCTTGTCGCCATTATTTCGTCGTCTTCGTTGTTTTGAGACATGCTAAAAACGTGTTTCGCTATCCTAAATAATAAACAGCTTGTTAAAAATTTGATAGGAGTCTCAAAAAGGTTTGATCAAGCGGCAATACAATTAGGAATAGCTTTTCAATTATTTACGTTATTTTTAATGTTGTTATCTTCATCGCTTCATCTTTTTATGATTTTTTTTCATATATAATTTGATAAACAAAGCATATAACCTTGTGTTATATATTTTTATTTTATTACTGCAGTTGTAAAGTTTTTTTAGTGAAAACGAAATGTGAATGAGAGTGGGTTCTTCTTTTTATACTTCTAAAATCTCTACTTTGACTCTTTAGCCTAAAAATGTTTTGACTTTCAACTCCATGAATCTGAATTACTTTTATGCTGATAAAGGTGTGAAGGTCGGAGTTGAATTTATGCTGGCTATACATGTGTGGTACTTCTCAAATAAACTAAATTTGCGGACAAGTTCGGATTCGAACCCACTTTAAACTTCCCGGTTTAAAGTGATAGCTTTTCTAGGGTTGACGCCTCCATAAGACACATTATCAATCTGGCCTAGACTTAGCTAAATGATTTATCTTTGTTGACTATGGCGAACTACGTCCTTGCATTTTATTTGATATAAGAGAATCACCATAGATATAATATATCTAATGTTTTCACTATAAATTCATATTTAGCTTCCTTGCGGCAACCGTGACCTTACGAGACATTTAGTTCGAATAATACCACTTTATAAAGCTCTACGTTGAGCGCTAAATTATCAGGCTTGTCGAGCTCAATTGTTGACTCATTTTTCTATTTCTTTCTAATTTTAGTCAAAAAAATAAAAATAAAATATTTAACGCACTTAGAACACTAAACTACATGACGACACGGTGTTGCTTTAAACTTTTAAGAGTTCTTAGGGCGTGTACTTACTTCACAGCATCAATAAATTAGCAAGGACAGATGACAAGACAATATTTTATTAATTCAACCAACTTAATTTTATTTATTTTAGCTTAATTTTTAATTGTCTTAACTTGTAGAAGGTGTAAGGGAGGGGGTGCAAGGCAGCATTGCTTCAGCGCGACTTATTACAAATTATCTGACAAAAGTTGTTTATGACAGTAATATTTTTGGAAGAATTATTTTAATCAAATCATCTAGGCTAAATTTTTAGAAAAAAATATTGAGACTCGATCATTAGACATCTTAATTTTCTTTGCCTTTTTATAGTAGTAATACCCATATTCAATCTTCGCGCAAGAAAAAAGTCGTGTCACGGATACACGAAATAACAAACGCGATATATTTTTATCCACTCTGTATCAGCAGGTGAAATTGTAAGGACGGACGAACCCGTGTATATTTCCAACGGGCAACCAGCTCCATATTTTGTTTTTTCACATGGTTACGCCGTCGCAGCTTTTTTTTAACCAATCAGAACAATTTCATTACTTCATTGTAATAGGCAGATAAAAATCTATGAAAGACAACTGCAGGAAATATCTGCAAAGGACAAAAATATGAGAACTGGTGAAACGTCCACAGGCTTAAGAACCAGTATATAAAAATATTGTAGTGTAACCAACAATCTTGTATAATTTGAAGTATGTTATACGATCGTTCTTTTATTGAGTTCTTGTCAGTTATTTAACCATGTTTTTCAATTTGTTGTATTTTGAGCTGTCTTTATATCAGTTTAAATCTAATTTTTAAATCTTTAAAAAAAAATTAATTTAAGATTTATTTAAGGTTCAATATGTAGTTCTTAATGCTCAACTAAAATTGATTATTGTTTGTCTGTCACGCAAAATGGTAGCTTAGCTGCGCAGTTAGCGAGACGCACGCAATGCGGTATAAAAAGGACGGGTTAACGACTAGTAATAATAATAAGTTGCAAAATGGCGCATAAGCAGCATAGGGACGTACTATGTCCAATCGTTCATTAAACGATTTGTTTTCTATATACCAGAAACACAAGGAGACTGTTTTATTTGTGTTACTGATTTCTTTTTTAGCATTTTTTTCTTCTTTTTTTTCTCTGTCCTCTTCTTTTTCGTAGAGCAGATACTTTAAAACCATTACTTTTATGCACTTAAATAATGATATATCTCTTAGAAGTCTGCATCGAGCATCGCGGAAGGTTTTCACCTTGTGCGGTAAGACGGAGCTTCGGTGCTACCCCCAGCTCTCTTGTAATAGCTTAATCGCATCCATTTTTTTTGAAGTTTCAAGAAGATACATCCATTTAGTTTGCAGAAGCTTCCTTGTCGTAAATTTGTCAAATTAAAAAAAGAAGCATCCGGGCAAAGATAATATTGTATTATATATGTAGGAAATCTTTATTGGAATTTAGATATAAAAAAACCTACTTTTTTTTCTTGTTCTTTTTCTTATATTTTGTCTTATCTTTTATCTGTGAAATCTTTTTTAAATCTCCACAAAATTTATCACGCGATATTTCGATTGTTTAAAAATTTAGCAATTTTTTTTAGACTTATTAAAATCTGGTTTATTTACTAACGTGCTTTGTTTTTTCAGTACCACTAGAATTTTTTATCCACTTTTTTATCCTGAATTAGTAAACCGGTATTGCTACCCCACGCCCAACACCGCCCTTATCACCGCCCCTAAGTCAGCCAGGAATATCTCAATATCCATAAAAACTTGGTATCGTGATCTTTAATTTTTCTTCAATAATTTTTAGTCACAAAAACCTGTAATAATTTGTGTACTTATACTGAAGTAAAATATCCAGCTTTTAGATGTCCCCAAACCCACAACAGAGACAATACGAAACACACACGCATTCATGTGTAAACACCAACTTATAAGCAATGTGAGACGACCATAGTTAGACAACAGGTCTGGGGAACCAGGTAGCACATATCAATGTGAATTACTTCTGCATTTTTTTTGCAAATTTATAAAGTCTTGTTTACACCTATGCAAACTCGTCCCCAGGGGTGTTTGTATTTTTGTTTAGCCGTCAAGTAAGCGCTTAAGCAACAAACTCCGGGGACGATGATTCACACTGGTGGTGCTAATGGTGTTAAAGACGTTAAGGTATTAGAAAAGGTGTTGCGGTGATAATGTGTTAACAATTTCATTCACACTATGTCAACGATAAAACACTGTTAAATCATTAGTTTCGTGTTCCGTTGTGCCATGATTCATAAATATGGAGCATCGAGAAGAAAAAAAGCAGCGGCTTATTTACTTCTTCTGATCTGGTGACAGCGACCGCAGTTTTCGACAATTCTTAATTATTTCGCCGTGTAATTCACAATTATGTTTTTATTCTAAAACATTCGATTTGTGACGTAATACGTTCGACCTTAACCCCGTCTCCAGGGTTTTGTGACCCCTGAGCTGTTATTACGGAGTTGCCCTGGAAATGAGACTGGTTTGATTTGTGACGTAACACGTTTGATTGGTAACGTAGAACAATTCATTTTGTAAAAACGTTTAAAACTTTCTAGATACATTTTCTAGAAACATCGGTGCTAAACATCAAAAGGTTTTAATATCACCGGCACTAAAGAGAACGTTATTGATCTTATTGAGGACTGAACGCGTTAACGCCGACTATTCACACTACATATTCATTAACGCGTTTAGCGCCTTTATTAAGCTGTTATTCCATTAAGCCCCTTAACACCATAAGTGTGAGCAAGTGTGAACAAGGCTTAACGCGAATACCGTGGAATTGTCATATGATTGTCCGGTTGAGGAATTATTGCATTTGCTCTATCCTTGTACCCCAAATATTTGTTTTAAATTTACTAATTGTTTCTTTGAGAAACTGACATTCACAACAAGTACAAAGGTACTGAAAAAGTATCAAGCAGCCTCGTTACTGACCATTTGTAATACACATATACATGCTGAGGCTCAATTTTTTATATCTACTAAATGTTTTCGCCTCCACTAGAAACGTTCCTACGCTCCTAACTCGAGTCAGGAGTAAGAGCCATCATGAAAATAAACTCTTTTCTTGCTTCTACACATCCAGATTTATAAAAGCGTCAGATGACCATTTGAGTTATTATTCTTCTAGTAATTCTTTTAGTACGTATGGCAGGTATCAGACCTATAAGCAGTACATAGAATCCAAACTCTGTCTCTTAATGGAACTAGCTGCCTAAAAAATTCAAATAGATGTTGATTCTTTGCATATTGTAGATTTTCAATACCATTTATGCTGATTCTACGATACAAGACAATACTACTATCTTTAAAAAATGATCTTTTCTGATTTCGCTAATTTTATATTTCCAGGTGCTCCTTCAACACGATCTCAAGAGTAGTGGAACCGTTACATTGAACATTTTTAATATTTTTAGTAATGACGTTAACATTGCTTGTGCAGTACGGAGTATTACTAACAGACGATTTCAGATATTCTACAGTTACTTATAGATTGATCAGTTTATGTGGGGCAGGATTTGCAAGATGTGCTTTTAGTGCTCATGTTATTGGTGAAAAAGTCATTCGTGGACAAGTTTTAGTGTTTTCCCTAAACTAGTAAACAAACCAGGTTACTTAATAACGTTTTTTTTTTTTGCCTGTCGATATCAAAAGAGGTTTTAAAATGCTTTACTTGCAAAAGTTGTAAACAAAAGAAACCGTAACTGCTGTAGAATCTTTTATCTTTTGTCTAAGAATTTTATTTTACTAAAAACGACAATATTGTTTGGACTATCCTTGTGCTATATTTCCAGTTTAGTTGCTGGTAATGGTTTCTAAATCAAACTGAGGATGCATGATGTTTCAAGAATTTTTCATACAATTCTATGCAAAGTAAACACAGATCCAAATCACAATCAATTCAAAATAGATTTCTTTATCATGTTAGCAAATCACATTTTTTATACTATTGGTTCTCGCTTGTTCACTGCTAATTTCAGCTAGTTTCAGGTGGTCCTAAATTTTCTCCTGTTAGGTTAGAATGGTGAACAGTCGCTGCATGTAATCTTGCAAATAAATAAATGTTTTTGCGAGCTAGAAAGTTATGAATGGAGAAGGTACAACCCGAGGCATAATTTAGTGGAAACGCGGGTCCAAACTTAAATATCAACATTTTATAGACTTTACTAGCTCATTTTTAACGCTATTCACTTGTTACCATATCTACTAAAGTAGAAATTCTGCGTTTAAGCGATAATAAAAACAAGGGGAAGGTCCCAATAATTTTGCCTTCTTTTTATCTGTATTAGCGATTACAACTAAGAATAAGATTTTATACTACATGATAGACTGAGACTCCTCCTGAAACAAGTTTGCTTCCTATATGACTGCAAAAACAGGGCCGTTTTAACAAATAAAATTTCCGGGTTTATAGATATGCAGATAACCATAACAATTCAGCCGGCAATGTTACTTTTTTATACCTTTTCTCTATCAATGCTACTTTTTCAGTCTGTAAGCTGTGGCTAAGTGCACCTCAAGCTCTTTTTTCTAATATTTGTTCTTCTTAAACATGGAGCTAGTCCAAAGGTTTATCTGACTAAAACCAACTTAAAGTCATACGTTTAAACTATTCACTCAGGTTTAATTGACGATTCTTACTAGCGTATAATAAAGTTAAACATCAAACATTGGGCATTTTGTAAAACTTCTAACACATTTGGGCAGGAAGTCAAAAGAACATTAAATCGATAGCCTTTGTGTTTCTTCATATTGAAGCAACTAATTTTTTTCACATATGATTCTTTGGACCTTGGGCGGCAACACATTTTGTTAACGAAGACTATATCTAATATTTTGATATCAATAACATTTACCAAAGTTTACGTCGGAGTTGTGCGCACGATGATCTCATTGATAGCTATATCAGTTGTAAATTATCTTCACAGATAAATCTTTAAGGTTTTGCGCGAAATTATTTAACAGAAGAAGAAATATTCCGTTTAAAGTCTTTTTTATGAGTCATTCTAGTTTCTTGTATTGAATAACTAGTTTTATTGGCCACATAAATCTCTTTTTCGCAATTGTAAGCAAGAACGTTAACACGTTTTCTTTTTTTGTTTGGATCTTTAGTGACCAGGACAATGCGCCAAACCTTGCTCTGAGTTGTTGAGTTTCTTACATCAGCAAAGGTTGGTTTCAGCGCAATTGGGTTGGTTGCTGTCCAGGAAATATTATATCAACACAAACATCCTTTTCTTTGAAATACAACCTCGTCCACAGGAACTCTTGTATAATTTTGACATCACAATGTCAGAAATAATACAAGATGCGCTTTGAACCAGGTTGCTTGGACTCATGTAATTTTCACGAAATCGTCCCATATAATATGCACAATGATTTTAATCAAATAAAATTCTTTTTTTTCCTCTGGAAGTTTGACCATGACATTCTTGGATCGCAAATTTAAATAATTTACGTATTTTACAGAATAATATTTACACGGTAACTGGATGGTAAAGACAAACATGTGCGAGTTTGTTTATAAAGTTAGTAGCTAAATCAACCCGGCTGGCTATCAATTCTTAGAGATCTTATTTTCATACAAACAACATCAATAAACAGCAGGTGTTTACTGATGTTTTTCAACAGACCAATTTTTGGGTCCAGAAATAATGGCTTTCACAATTTAAAATGGGAACACTTCTCATATGACCCCAGCTGTCAGGATGATTTTTTCCAATTTTCGACAACCTTTTTCTGTTGTCTCAGGGATAAACCAGTTATGAAAAACTGAATTAGAGTAATTGTGAAAAATTATATTTTAACCATCTATAAGAATGACGTAAATATGCAGTTTAATAGAATAAAAGCAGTTCCTTAATCAATCTACGAGACATAATGCCCCCGTTTTCCACAGTGCTATTTAGTTTTCCCTGTCAGCACATAAACAAATGAGGAAGTTTTGTTTTCACATCAAGTAATTTAAGCTCTTAATATCTCAGACAATTTGATACAATAATTTAAGCCTTCAAAAATAAGTTGGTCTACACAAAGCCAGCAAAATCAAGTCGGACCACAGAGCAAGGAAAATACTGTAGTGTTAGCGCATTCGGCTTTTACTCATTCAGGTTCAAGTCCCCACTCCGATGCACTTTAAATGCAGTGTTGTCAGCCCATTTGGTGCCATCTACTGCCCGCTAATTGCTAAGCTTGTGTGGCAGGTAAGAACGGTAAAGCTATACGTATCTCTAGCGGTAATGTAACATAGTTAAAGTCGGAGAAAGAAAAGCCAGCCGTTCGAGTGTAATCTCCAAGGACTTTAAAACTTCCTGTTACTTACAAACGAGACTATAGGATGACTCACAAATCAAATAGTGTACGCAAAACGCTAGTTCAAAAGAAACTTCGTTGTTTAAGTATTTCATACTTTGTTCGGTTTTGTCTTGGTTTTTTTTTTTTTTTTTTTTTGGGGGGGGGGGGGGGGGTGGGCGGGCAAAAAGAAAGTATTTTTTTGTCTCCACGATTCACATGAACGTAGATACTGGAGCTCGTCGTCACAATAGGAAAAGGAAAATGGCAGAGACAAAATCTAAGTATTAAATTGATGTTGAGCTTAGAAATGTCTCTTTGTGAGTCATCCTTTATAGCAATTATTGCATATTTTATTAACTGGCGGTGGGCTCTTCCTATCTCTAGATTATAGTCTTAATTAAATAATCCATTAATTTTCTGTTCTATTTATATATATCCCCTTTTAGATAAAAAAGGCCACGCCCTAAGGAGCGCTACTTCTATTTTCTAGGTTGTTATTGTAACAAACGCGATAGGTTTTTTAAATTCGCCAGCAGGCTTTTCTCAGTATTAACAAAGGAAAACATCTGCTTAGAAGACGATCGAACGTTTTATATATGAGGATACTGCTCTAATTTTGTTATAAGCGACTATTTTCAGTTTCATCATAAAATATGAATTAAAAAAAAATTATTCTTGCATACCTTTACAATTTTCTTCTTCTTCTTCTTCTTCTTCTTCTTCTTCTTCTTCTTCTTCTTCTTCTTCTTCTTCTTCTTCTTCTTCTTCTTCTTCTTCTTCTTCTTCTTCTTCTTCTTCTTCTTCTTCTTCTTCTTCTTCTTCTTCTTCTTCTTCTTCTTCTTCTTCTTCTTCTTCTTTTTCGTTGTCGTGTTATTCTTCTTCAGATTTTGAGAGATCGTTTGCAAATTGAAATAAAGTGTTAATTGGTAAACAAACAGAATTATTGATTTTTAACAGATGTTTAACAAAACATCACCAACAGCGATTGAGAGCAGCTGAAAACAAAAAAAAACCAAACGAACAAGAACATATGAAATGTTTATAAAGATTTAAACGAAAAGCACGTGCAAAAGCCTAAATTTTGCGCAGCACTTTAACGCATGCGCCAGGTTCCGACATGAAGTAGACTTTCACCTTTAAGTAATCTTTTTTTCTTCATGTGGATATTATTGCGGAAGTTAAAGCTGCTGTGCTTTTTTAATGATATTATTCCTGTGTTCTATCACTGTCATTTTGAACATTTAAAAAAAAGCCAGCGTGGTCACATCTTACCTTCTTAAATAATTTTAGAGTTAAAAACATTTGTTTGGGAGAATGAGTGAGGCCATTCGCGCACGACACAAAAGACTTCCCGACAATGAACACGTGAGCAAATAACAATAGAATCAACCAATCAAAAAGCGCGGTCAGAATTCTTGTCGCAGAAAAATCTTTTTTGAGACTCAGCGTAATTTTTCCCACCTTAACTATTCCGATTTCATGATAGTAAAAAAAATTATGCTGGGTCTTCTGGCTAGCAATATAGGGCACAAATTAGAAACTCATACTGCGCAATTCATAACTTTGCCGCAATTTAGGACTGTGCTGAGCTGTGCTCCATTGATGGGAGCGAAGGGACTGGCAGGGACTCGGCCATAAAAATAGTAATATAGAAAAAAAACATTTTTTAAAAGCAATCAACTCTTATTGAATTGAAAATGTTTTTCAAATTGAGGAAAATTTTTTTACTTTAGAGCATCATTGATTTCCATCGCCGCTACGCGGGGCGGAATCTTCAAAATTGCCTGATGGAAGATAGATATATATCTAGACAAAGCACAGAGCCTAGACGCTGCTAAGTTTGTGTCCAGGCTAAAACCTCGAAAAACTTCCATATTTTTGAAAGCCAATGAAGATGCTTTATTTTAATCTATGTCAATTTAATGACCAATCTGAACAGAGATTGTGTACTCTTTGTGTGGCCAGAACATTTTTTGTATGGCCATGACTAAAAGTGCTTACCTTTTGTTGGTCGCCCCTTAGCCACTTGCTGTCCTCTGGTTTGGTCTTAGTAGTTCTATTGATGTAGCTGGGAAGCTATACACATTTTTTAATATGTGCATTTTATCAGGTAAAAATTTTTTATATGTAAGTGAGAATGATGTGCTGGCTGGCTAGCTATCTCAATTTTTGGTGCTGACATACCCCTTTTAATAGCTGTGAAATTACTTATATACTCACTATCGTATAATAACATCGTATAGAGCCATGTAGTTAGCTAGCTACACAAAATAGGGCTTTGATTAGAGCTCCTATTTCCTTAAAGAGCCAGCAACAAAAAGCATTTGTCCTCCTTTGCGTAAATTTTTCATTACTGGACACCCTACTCACCCGACTCCTGTTCTTATGGAGAGAAAAGGGCGCTGAAAAAAAATTAGATTTTTTGCAGAAAAGTTGTTGAAACATGACAAAAGTTTATTATTGCCGAACTGAACAGTCAGGGTGAGCTGACGATTAACCTGTAACAATATATATATTTAGCTGATGCAGGATAATTAGACGCTACGCCTAGTAAAATTAGCCGTTAAAAGCTTCCTTGTGTTCTTAACAGCTAACTGCGCCTTTTCCATGTCTTTTCTTGAAATCAGAATTGTGTCGTTCTTTAATAATGCTTATTTTGAGCTACACAGACTCAATTAGGGTCCGCGCTCTACCAGACAACCCCCTGCAACACCCAACAACCCACACAGCGTGCGATCTCCCCTATTTTCCTCACATGGTGGGTTAACCTAGAGGTATGGTACCATTCGCTCGCCCATATTGAATCTCTGCCAAGGGGAATCGAACCCCATTCTCTCGCACAAAGTGCCAGAGTTATAACCACTAAGCTACGGTGCAAACGAAAACAGCTAACTATTCTGTTACTGGCTAATAATCAGTTCTCCTTGAGGGCCTAATTTTCTTGAAAATCTTTCTTGAACTCACCGTAAGTATCACAAAATATTTTTCTAAGATTTCTTAGAAAAGTCTTTACCCTTTTTTGTTTCAACTTGTTAAAGTCAAGTCATCAATTTAAAATTTCAGAAAAATGCAACTAATCAGGCTCTGCGAAAAGAAATTCAAGTTTGAGAATTCGAATCAAAAACGGATAACAAACAATTAAATTTGTTGAATTCAATAAATCGATTTCGATAAAATAAATCCTGTATTGTCCACAGATTTCAAAATCATGTATCGCCTGCTTAATATGTTACTTGTTTAACAGAGATATCAAAACCAGCTTGAATAAATTTATATACATATATTTATATATATATAATATACCTTGTGCATCACATGACATTGATTGGTATCTTTTGAGCAAATTCCCTTTTCAAATCAAAGGGGCAAAGAGAGGTTAAACAGACAATAATTAAACAACCTGGTGATAATTCAGTTTTTTGGCAAAATTGTATTCTTGTTTCTCATTTTTAAAACCTACTTTCTTTTTCAGATCAACTGTTATCAAACCATACACGATCAGCATTTTCAAAATATCTTCAGCTAAATAAGTTTTGAAGTCTTAAAAACTGAAACATTCAAATGCTAATGTATTTGTTGCTAAATTAATTAACAATGAACTACTTCATTCATCATGTTGAGCTTGTTTAGATGTTATTATGTTCGAATCGTCAAGTTTATACATAACAAGATTTGTATTCTTAATTTTCAGAATTTCCTGATCAGTTTTAAAAATATCCAGTTAAAGTTTTAACTATTATTTTAGAATACTTCATATAGCTATGTAAAATTTTTATTTTTTATTTATTGACTTGTATTTTAATATTGCAGGTTAGTTACAAAATATATTTAAGAATAGGGATACTCAGTGATTTGTTTACCCCATAATTCTCCGTTTTCAAGGTCCACTTAAATTTTCAATATCTTTCAGGCTATTGACGGAAAACTTCAAGCTGCAGGGCTTCTTGTTTGTAGTAATTTGATGGCTCGTAACAACCTCGTTTCCAGTACCTGTTGTCTCTTTTTTATAAGGGTTAGCGAAACGATGTCTGAAGAGTTAAGAGATTTATGGATGTAGATTGAATTGAACACTTTTTCTAAAATTAATGCTTCTTTAAAGGAGGAACTTACATCATACGTCATAAATTTCGCATTTCCTCATGTAGTTTCTACAGACTCCAGAAAGGTCTAAAAATCAAACAACGTGTTTGAAATATTTTTCCTCAACAAGCTTAACTCAACTTTCTCCACTTTATCTGACCATTTATATACATAGATATATATTTTTGACTTACAAATAAATGCCAGAATTGTTATCAATCAACAACAGAAAGAAAATTGGCTCTGGGCATCTAAATTCTACACGTAGGAATTCCACAACCCTTATTGTACGACTTCAACAACTTCTGGAACACACTTGTTCAATATCTTCTATGGGTACAAAGTACCACCAGTAAACACGCCCTTCTTGGCCTTCTTTTATTCCTACGTACATTCAATTATATCTACCTTCTTTGATAAAATTTTATTTAGGTTTAATTTCAATCGGATGTTATAAATATGATTTCTTGTGTGGCTATGGAGTTTGGCTACACAATGTGTAGCTATGGACTACACGGAGAGTTAGCATGTGTGTAGAGCAGATTGCGTGTGATGTTGTCTGCTGGTGGTTTTGTCAAAATGATTTAGTAAAACTTTTTAAGTGTTGTTTCTATGCTTATATTAGTATGTTTATTCTTTCCATCTTGTTTGATGTGTTGGGTATATGAGATCTTAATTTAGTCTTGTCCCTTTGGAGATAATAAGCGGATACAGAAGACAAGTGATTTGCGTAATAACTATTCTCATATCTATTGTGAAGATAAAATCTCAGCTGAAAAATAGCTGTAAGAAAACATTATGTTTTGATTATTGGTTTTTTAGCCAGACATTATGTATATACTCAAGACAAACTGTACTGGTTGCTCTTCTTGAGAACACTGTAACCAATATCTCCGATTTTTGTGTACCCCGACTGAAAGAATAGAAATAAATAAAAATAAAATTGTATGAATATAAATTTCAGTATGAAGAATTGATAAAATAGTAAACAAATTACAAAAAAGCAAATGTTTTTTTATGGAGTGAATATTTCGTTACTAGAGTGATATTAACTTAACAAGCAATTATTAATTTAGGCGCCGTTTTTTCATTGCGATGTAATTGCAAACAAATGTACAAGCGCAAGTTTAAGGCTAATTAATATTGTTATTGTTTACGTTTGAAACGTTTTATTTACAGCGTTATTAACTGATATCTATTTTCAACCGGTTAATACGGGAAATCCGCAGCGCTGATTGGCTATAAAGCCTTCACTACATAGCAACCAAAATAGTGGCTAGAAATGTAAACACACAACTTCGTCAAAGAAATGCAAACATAGCTAGCTACATTAGACTCGAATATTAACTTACAGTAAATCTAAAACCTTGCATCATTTTATCAGAAAAACAGCAAGAAATTTTAAATCCACTGCGTTTTTGATATCATCCTTCATCACAACAATTAGCAACAACCAAAACAGCGCCAAATATGTGTGATAATTTTTTTTCTAACGAAGGATAAACGTTGGTTGAAAACACGTTTAAAAAAATTCCATATATGGATACTCGAATGTTTTTTTTTTTTTTTGTACATGTATCTGAATATCGTTGCTCAAATGGTGCAAAATTCCACAAGTACTTTTTTTCATTCGGACTTTCCAAATTTATATTTAGACTTTTGATTTGTATTCAGAGTCTGAATTTATAAATTCAGACTTGCTCTGAATTATTAATTCAGAATCCATTCAAAATGGTTGATGCGGATAAGGCAGAGCGTAACATTAGAAGAATCGTTAGACAATTAACAGAAATGAAACAATTTATCAAAGAACTCAACGGCTAATACATACAGTATCCTCACAAATTGGTCATTCCCTATTAGTTAGCACAACATTGCCCCTGGCTGGGCTAGGAGTACCACCACCATCTTAACATCAACAACAAAAATAAGTGCTGCTGCTGTTCTTCCAGCACTGGCTCAACCTGGAAGGCAATCAAGGTCACGTTCTGGCCATTTATGCCGGCTACTAAGCCCCTACATTACTACTAGATGTAAGAACAGAAAGAATAACTCTGCTTCAGCTGCAATTGGTAGGCCCAAACAAGCTAACTGAATTAAGACATATGAAGTTACCTTGCTTGAAGAATATGTAACATAAATGAGAATCCCGACCACACAGAGTTGAAAATTTGTGCTAAATTGTTGGAATTGTTTTTAAAAAGGTTCCTCTAATATTCATGCACAAAAAAATGAGCGTGGCTTGTTATCAGTAAGCATGAGGTTGATTTAGCAACCGACTATCATTTTATAACAGTGCATGTTACTTAAAACTAGAATGTCTAGTGTTTGACACATATGAGTCATTTTAGTTAGCTTTCCAACCTGCTATAAACTTTGGGAAAGAAGCTTTCAATGCTTTATGAAAAATAACGTTTTTGAAACAATTTTTTAAATATCATGTTTTGATGATTTGCCATAGTTTTTACATTCTATTTCTGGACATTGACTGTGGGAAATGTTTTTTTGTTGGAGAAAGTTTAGTATCTTTCAAGGGCTTTCCATGTCTTTCGAGATAGACAAGAAAAAGTTTCATAATTTTACCACCTCTTTTATTCATGACAGGTGTACAAGTGCTCCATTTACATGGTGACTACATTCTTGAAATTCCAAATATTTACAAAATTGTCTTGAGAATTCCTGGAATTTTAAAAATAAATTACTATAGTCACCATGTGTTCCCGTCCGGTAGATCAGGGTATGCAGAAAAAATATAATATCATTTATGCGAGGAAGAAATACGTAATAAAGTACAAACTTGTGAACGTTATTTTCAAAATTCAAAATACCTGAAATAGTAAAAGTAATTAAATAATTAGACGGACAAATTTGCGTATTTCAGGGAAAATATTTTCTCGGCGAAAAATTTATTGCAGTGCTTTATTACCTTGATCCTCCATTACCTGGAAGGTGCAGTAAAATTCACAACAAACGTATTTCCAAACATCTCTCTATAGTCTCTCTATACTCTCTCTGTGATATGTGCCACAAGTAGCAGGCATATGATGCTTCCGAAGCCTGATGATAAGTGACCAACAACCCCAACTTTTTTACCTCTAGTGATTAATCTCAGTATAGATAGACAAAACAGTTTGTGTTGTATAATTACTATTTCTTAAAAAGTTTTTATTATTCCCGCCAACAACAATCTTTTCAATGAAAAGAATTAATAAATTATCGATAAACTTTTCTGCAAGACTCATATCATCACAGTGGACATTTGTATACTGTCTGTCCTTGGAGTCTTTCTCCAAGGTCTGTCTCGATTGAGAATTTCACAATAGTAAAACGTTGAGACTTCTAGAGGTTTCGGATCCATTGGAATAAGGAAACTGTGTTAATTTATGAAAGTTGTTAGTTTCCATACCCACAGATATGTTGTTCTATAACTTATTTTGACGCTTTTTTTAAAAATATATAGCAGGAGAAAAAAGTGAAGAAATTTTAGTAAGTTAGAAAATTTCATCAGGTTTCCTCTTCTATAGCAGAAGAGGAAAACTGATGGAATTTCCGCTAACTTTGTATGGATGTGGAAAAGTGACGAAATATTTACTAAGTGATGGGAAATTACTCCTGTATGTTTTTTCTCTTTTTAATTCATTCCCGGACAAACAACATTGTCCGATCTATCTGCTGACAACTTCTTAGATCTACCAAGTTTTTTTTTGGTAGCTTTTCTTTTTCTGGTATATGTTTTCATCTATTAATCTATGGTAATAACTGAATGAAAAAAATAAAAAAACACATGGAAACTAGAAACGTCTGGCCAGCAAAATTTTCCCAAGTTAAAATTTTATTTACGCTGGTTAGTATGAATGCTTTAACATCTGCGAAAAATATTTAACTAGTCAAAAGAAATTTCCAGTGACTACCTCTTTAAACAAACAATACAAAGCGGGTAGGAAAAGAACAATCTAAATGTTCTAAACAAGTGATTGTGGGGAATCCTGAGAAATTTAACCACTTAAACCATTTAAAACATTAAATAGAATTGAAATAGAATAATGCGAGAAGTCTTTAGAAGAGAGTCAAGACCCTATTAGATAATCCAGTACCATTTTGTAACTGGTTAGGCCATCCTGTGTAAATATTAAATAAATAAATAAATAAATAAATAAATAAATAAATAAATAAATAAATAAATAAATAAATAAATAAATAAATAAATAAATAAATAAATAAATAAATAAATAAATAAATAAATAAATAAATAAATAAATAAATAAATAAATAAATAAATAAATAAATAAATAAATAAATAAATAAATAAATAAATAAATAAATAAATAAATAAATAAATAAATAAATAAATAAATAAATAAATAAATAAATAAATAAATAAATAAATAAATAAATAAATAAATAAATAAATAAATAAATAAGAACAATATTGCCTCGCAGTGACATGTTAGTGAACCTAAAAATCAACTATAAAGGCGATTGTTCCAACGCCGAATCGAAATTAAGTGCTCTACCCGATGCGTGATGCTGGGTCTCCTGGCTCATTGGATATTTTCAAGATTTCCTAATGTTTCTAAAGTTTAATTTATATATGCTTTCCTTAGCAAAAGTTGCGAATCCATTAGGTCGACGGATTCACATTAATTGCTATGACCTTTCTTGTAAAGCGATTGATCCGTGGTGATATCATAGCTAGTCATGTCACTGATAATAATTCGTACCTCCTTCTTCGTAACACACAATTGGCGTTATGACATTAGAAACCAAAAGTGAATGTTAGTTCAACTTTCTGCACATCGCGGGTGTGGAAGCAATGAAATAATAATTATATGTGGTAGTGGAAAGAGTCAATATATCAGGATGCAATGGAAGTAACCATTTTTAGGAAAATGTTTTTACAAATACCTTTTACGAGCGTTTAATCACCACATCAATAACGTGTTGTATTAAAGCTTACAAAGCATTAAGCAAACTTTAAAATATAAAACGACTAAACATCAGATCCATCACCGCTCACTGGTTGGAGCAATCTGTAGGTAAACATCTACCAAATAAGAACTACACCGTTAGACGGGTGCGTGTGACAAAATAAGGGTGGTGTTGTAGATGGAAATTGTAGCTTTTGTGACCCCCTAAAGACGGCTTTAAGAAACTCGAAAAAAGGTCGGAGGGAAAAAATTTTATACAGACTTTTTTGGTTAAATTTAAACATTAGGCAAAATTATTAATTAGTAATCAGTCGTCGATAAACTTTATTTGAATTAAACTCCTCACTTTTGTCACGCAGAGAATAAAATAGGGCAATACGTGCGCACGTAGATATACTATCTCTTGCATAATGTGTCGTATTACGAAAAGTGCGGCCCTTTGGTTTTTGCTAATATCGACCAATGTGACTGCAAGAAACAACTTTTCATAATGAGTAATTTTGGAAAAGAGGGAAAAGAAAAAAGATACTAACAAGTTCAAATTTTTCAAAGGAATAAAACGGAAAATTTTGCAGTCATAACAAAAACGTCTTTTCAGTTGGCATCTTATTAAGACGTAATCTTTTTTTGCTTCCATGATAATAAATATAAGAAAGAAAATAACAAAAAATATAAAAAAGATGTAAACAAATATAAAAGCAAGACACCGGTTAATCTTTGAAGAAGAATACTAAAGCGAAGCGAAGTTGTTAGCCTTTTTTAAACTTACGTTCTTCACATTTAAGATTATGCAACACAATAAGGGGTCTGGTGGAATTATACTTTTCCTTACATCAATATTGTCTCTCGTCAGCCATGGCTTTTCGCGTTGGCATCATTTGCGGTCGTTAAATTCAACTTTGTCATGGGCAAAGAGAGAATTCTAATGCAATATTTGACGGAAATATTAATATTTTTGCAGGCGTTTCATTATATTTCGGACACAATTAAACACGCATGGTAAATTTTAATAAACAAAAGTCTTTCCCGCCATTTCCAAATCCTTTAGTCTTTTTATATATTTATATAACAGTTCTAAATTTCTTACGTAACACACAGCAGCTCTTAAATCCTGGAGACCAGCGAGAAAAAGTTTTCCGAGAACCTTCTTATATTAAAGCTGTATTCTATGTATTTAAAATGACTGCGCAAAGCTTTACTTCGGGTTTCCCGCGCATAAAATATTTAACCGACAAATGTACGCGTTGATTTTTGCACGGGTTAATAACTTATATTCCCGACTTTCTGTCTGTGAGTCAAAGAAGATAACTGCATGACGATTAGCAAAACAACTGTTGCGTTTTTTCATGGATACAGTCAAACAAAACATATCTGTGGGAACAGTTGCTAACTGCTTCCAACGAAATACTATTAAAGTTAATACAGCCTCGTCATTCCTTTCGTCTTGAAACCTCCTATAATATAAGCGCGATAATTCTCACGTAAATTAGAAACTTGTTAGTGGCAATATTTTCTAATTAAAGGTTACATTATTGTGTAATTTATAAGTGATTAATTGAGACAGGCATCATAAAAATGTCAAACGTGATGATCTCCGTCTTGTATAAAAAGAGGAAGTTACGGTCGTGAATTTATTATTTCTACAGTTAAAAATACAAAGAGTTAAAGACAAGACACAAAGATTTCAAGATGACAAGTACAAACTTGTGAACGTTATTGAATTTCCGCGCCCGAAGGCGTAGGAAATTCTTTAAAACCGTCGTTTTTTCTTTTGGAGCATTTTTTGAGAAAAAATCGACCCTGGGATTTCACGTTCCTCTGATTTTTTGTTACCTAAATGTCATTTTACGCCAAAATTGGTTCAAAAGTTAAAACTACTTTATTTTTCACAATATTTGGCAAAGTTAACAAAAAAAGTATACTGAACATGATGGTGACATCAAAATTTCTATTTTTGGCCACCTTAAATGTCATTTTAGGCCAAAATTGGTCCAAAAATTAAAACTACTTTATTTTCCACAAAATTTGGCACAGTTAACAAAAAAAGTATGCTGAACATGATGGTGACATCAAAATTTCTATTTTTGGCCACCTTAAATGTCATTTTAGTCCAAAATTAGTCCAAAAATTAAAACTACTTTATTTTCCACAAAATTTGGCACAGTTAACAAAAAAAGTATGCTGAACATGATGGTGACATCAAAATTTCGATTTTTGGCTACCTAAATCTCATTTTAGGCAAAAATTGGTCCAAAAATTAAAACTACTTTATTTTCCACAAAATTTTGCACAGATCACAAAAAAAATATGCTGAACATGATGGTGACATCAAAATTTCTATTTTTTGCCACCTGAAATGTCATTTTAGGCCAAAATTGGTCCAAAAATTTAAACTACTTTATTTTCGACAAAATTTGGCACAGTTAATAATAAAAGTATGCTGAACATGATGGTGGCATCAAAATTTTGATTTTTTGCCACCTGAAATGTCATTTTAGGCCAAAATTGGTCCAAAAATTTAAACTACTTTATTTTCGACAAAATTTGGCACAGTTAATAAAAAAAGTATGCTGAACATGATGGTTGCATCAAAATTTTGATTTTTTGCCACCTGAAATGTCATTTTAGGTCAAAATTGGTCCAAAAATTTAAACTACTTTATTTTTGACAAAATTTGGCACAGTTAATAAAAAAAGTATGCTGAACATGATGGTGGCATCAAAATTTTGTTTTTTTTGTCAACTAAATGCCGTTTAAGACCATAAACGTTTCAATCGGAAGACTTTCAACATGAATGATAGGCTATAATTTTTGTTCGCAATTTCTTTTAAAGTGTGAGTTTATTATGACACGTTTCGTTTTGTTTGCGTTTGTTGTAAGATGTAATGTCACTTGTGTGTTTTATCTTCAGAGCTTCAAGCACCAAACCTCTTCGAATGTTTGGCACGATAACAACGAATTAGCAGGTTGTCATCAAATATTTTGGTAGCGAGCGGAAATTCTTAGAGCCCCCAGGGCTTCTTGTTTTCAAAATTCAAAATACCTGAAATAGTAAAAGTAATTAAATAATTAGACGGACAAATTTGCGTATTTCAGGGAAAATATTTTCTCGGCGAAAAATTTATTGCAATGCTTTATTACCTTGATCCTCCATTACCTGGAAGGTGCAGTAAAATTCACAACAAACGTATTTCCAAACATCTCTCTATAGTCTCTCTATCCCCTCTCTGTGATATGTGCCACAAGTAGCAGGCATATGATACTTCCGAAGCCTGATGATAAGTGACCAACAACCTCGGTCAGCGTATCGACTCGCAAGCTTGGTCTATACTTTTTTACCTCTAGTAATTTATCTCGGTATAGATAGACAAAACAGTTTGTGTTGTATAATTACCGTCATATTTTTGTTATAAAAAACTCACGACAAAAGTATCCGTGATTAGCTGCTAAAGTTTCACCACATGTAATTCGACTGTTGTCTATTTCTTAAAAAGTTTTTATTATTCCCGCCAACAACAATCTTTTCAATCAAAAGAATTAATAAATTATCGAAAACTTTTTCTGCAAGACTCATATCATCACAGTGGACATTTGTATACTGTCTGTCCTCGGAGGCTTTCTCCAACGTCTATCTCGATTGAGAATTTCACAATAGTGAAACGTTGAGACTTCTAGAGGTTTCAGGTCCATTGGAATAAGGAAACTGTGTTAATTGATGAAAGTTGTTAGTTTTCATACCCACAGATATGTTGTTCTATAACTTATTTTGACGCTTCTTTAAAAATATGTAGCAGGAGAAAAAAGTGAAGAAATTTTAGTAAGTTAGAAATTTTATCAGGTTTCCTCTTCTATAGCAGAAGAGGAAAACTGATGGAATTTCCGCTAACTTTGTATGGATGTGGAAAAGTGACGAAATATTCACTAAGTGATGGGAAATTACTCCTGTATGTTTTTTTCTCTTTTTAATTCATTCCCGGACAAACAACATTGTCCGATCTATCTGCTGACAACTTCTTAGATCTACCAAGTTTTTTTTAGCTAGCTTTTCTTTTTCTGGTATATGTTTTTATCTATTAATCTATGGTAATAACTGAATGAAAAAAAATAAAAAAACACATGGAAACTAGAAACGTCTGGCCAGCAAAATTTTCCCAAGTTAAAATTTTATTTACGCTGGTTAGTATGAATGCTTTAACATCTGCGAAAAATATTTAACTAGTCAAAAGAAATTTCCAGTGACTACCTCTTTAAACAAACAATACAAAGCGGGTAGGAAAAGAACAATCTAAATGTTCTAAACAAGGGATTGTGGGGAATCCTGAGAAATTTAACCACTTAAACCATTTAAAACATTAAATAGAATTGAAATAGAATAATGCGAGAAGTCTTTAGAAGAGAGTCAAGACCCTATTAGATAATCCAGTACCATTTTGTAACTGGTTAGGCCATCCTGTGTAAATATTAAATAAATAAATAAATAAATAAATAAATAAATAAATAAATAAATAAATAAATAAATAAATAAATAAATAAATAAATAAATAAATAAATAAATAAATAAATAAATAAATAAATAAATAAATAAATAAATAAATAAATAAATAAATAAATAAATAAATAAATAAATAAATAAATAAATAAATAAATAAATAAATAAATAAATAAATAAATAAATAAATAAATAAATAAATAAATAAATAAATAAATAAATAAATAAATAAATAAATAAATAAATAAATAAATAAATAAATAAATAAATAAATAAATAAATAAATAAATAAATAAATAAATAAATAAATAAATAAATAAATAAATAAATAAATAAGAACAATATTGCCTCGCAGTGACATGTTAGTGAACCTAAAAATCAACTATAAAGGCGATTGTTCCAACGCCGAATCGAAATTAAGTGCTCTACCCGATGCGTGATGCTGGGTCTCCTGGCTCATTGGATATTTTCAAGATTTCCTAATGTTTCTAAAGTTTAATTTATATATGCTTTCCTTAGCAAAAGTTGCGAATCCATTAGGTCGACGGATTCACATTAATTGCTATGACCTTTCTTGTAAAGCGATTGATCCGTGGTGATATCATAGCTAGTCATGTCACTGATAATAATTCGTACCTCCTTCTTCGTAACACACAATTGGCGTTATGACATTAGAAACCAAAAGTGAATGTTAGTTCAACTTTCTGCACATCGCGGGTGTGGAAGCAATGAAATAATAATTATATGTGGTAGTGGAAAGAGTCAATATATCAGGATGCAATGGAAGTAACCATTTTTAGGAAAATGTTTTTACAAATACCTTTTACGAGCGTTTAATCACCACATCAATAACGTGTTGTATTAAAGCTTACAAAGCATTAAGCAAACTTTAAAATATAAAACGACTAAGCATCAGATCCATCACCGCTCACTGGTTAGAGCAATCTGTAGGTAAACATCTACCAAATAAGAACTACACCGTTAGACGGGTGCGTGTGACAAAATAAGGGTGGTGTTGTAGATGGAAATTGTAGTTTTTGTGACCCCCTAAAGACGGCTTTAAGAAACTCGAAAAAGGTCGGAGGAAAAACATTTTATACAGACTTTGTTTTGTTAAATTTACACATTAGGCAAAATTATTAATTAGTAATCAGTCGTCGATAAACTTTATTTGAATTAAACTCCTCACTTTTGTCACGCAGAGAATAAAATAGGGCAATACGTGCGCACGTAGATATACTATCTCTTGCATAATGTGTCGTATTACGAAAAGTGCGGCCCTTTGGTTTTTGCTAATATCGACCAATGTGACTGCAAGAAACAACTTTTCATAATGAGTAATTTTGGAAAAGAGGGAAAAGAAAAAAGATACTAACAAGTTCAAATTTTTCAAAGGAATAAAACGGAAAATTTTGCAGTCATAACAAAAACGTCTTTTCAGTTGGCATCTTATTAAGACGTAATCTTTTTTTGCTTCCATGATAATAAATATAAGAAAGAAAATAACAAAAAATATAAAAAAGATGTAAACAAATATAAAAGCAAGACACCGGTTAATCTTTGAAGAAGAATACTAAAGCGAAGCGAAGTTGTTAGCCTTTTTTAAACTTACGTTCTTCACATTTAAGATTATGCAACACAATAAGGGGTCTGGTGGAATTATACTTTTCCTTACATCAATATTGTCTCTCGTCAGCCATGGCTTTTCGCGTTGGCATCATTTGCGGTCGTTAAATTCAACTTTGTCATGGGCAAAGAGAGAATTCTAATGCAATATTTGACGGAAATGTTAATATTTTTGCAGGCGTTTCATTATATTTCGGACACAATTAAACACGCATGGTAAATTTTAATAAACAAAAGTCTTTCCCGCCATTTCCAAATCCTTTAGTCTTTTTATATATTTATATAACAGTTCTAAATTTCTTACGTAACACACAGCAGCTCTTAAATCCTGGAGACCAGCGAGAAAAAGTTTTCCGAGAACCTTCTTATATTAAAGCTGTATTCTATGTATTTAAAATGACTGCGCAAAGCTTTACTTCGGGTTTCCCGCGCATAAAATATTTAACCGACGAATGTACGCGTTGATTTTTGCACGGGTTAATAACTTATATTCCCGACTTTCTGTCTGTGAGTCAAAGAAGATAACTGCATGACGATTAGCAAAATAACTGTTGCGTTTTTTCATGGATACAGTCAAACAAAACATATCTGTGGGAACAGTTGCTAACTGCTTCCAACGAAATACTATTAAAGTTAATGCAGCCTCGTCATTCCTTTCGTCTTGAAACCTCCTATAATATAAGCGCGATAATTCTCACGTAAATTAGAAACTTGTTAGTGGCAATATTTTCTAATTAAAGGTTACATTATTGTGTAATTTATAAGTGATTAATTGAGACAGGCATCATAAAAATGTCAAACGTGATGATCTCCGTCTTGTATAAAAAGAGGAAGTTACGGTCGTGAATTTATTATTTCTACAGTTAAAAATACAAAGAGTTAAAGACAAGACACAAAGATTTCAAGATGACAAGTACAAACTTGTGAACGTTATTGAATTTCCGCGCCCGAAGGCGTAGGAAATTCTTTAAAACCGTCGTTTTTTCTTTTGGAGCATTTTTTGAGAAAAAATCGACCCTGGGATTTCACGTTCCTCTGATTTTTTGTTACCTAAATGTCATTTTACGCCAAAATTGGTTCAAAAGTTAAAACTACTTTATTTTTCACAATATTTGGCAAAGTTAACAAAAAAAGTATACTGAACATGATGGTGACATCAAAATTTCTATTTTTGGCCACCTTAAATGTCATTTTAGGCCAAAATTGGTCCAAAAATTAAAACTACTTTATTTTCCACAAAATTTGGCACAGTTAACAAAAAAAGTATGCTGAACATGATGGTGACATCAAAATTTCTATTTTTGGCCACCTTAAATGTCATTTTAGTCCAAAATTAGTCCAAAAATTAAAACTACTTTATTTTCCACAAAATTTGGCACAGTTAACAAAAAAAGTATGCTGAACATGATGGTGACATCAAAATTTCGATTTTTGGCTACCTAAATCTCATTTTAGGCAAAAATTGGTCCAAAAATTAAAACTACTTTATTTTCCACAAAATTTTGCACAGATCACAAAAAAAATATGCTGAACATGATGGTGACATCAAAATTTCTATTTTTTGCCACCTGAAATGTCATTTTAGGCCAAAATTGGTCCAAAAATTTAAACTACTTTATTTTCGACAAAATTTGGCACAGTTAATAATAAAAGTATGCTGAACATGATGGTGGCATCAAAATTTTGATTTTTTGCCACCTGAAATGTCATTTTAGGCCAAAATTGGTCCAAAAATTTAAACTACTTTATTTTCGACAAAATTTGGCACAGTTAATAAAAAAAGTATGCTGAACATGATGGTTGCATCAAAATTTTGATTTTTTGCCACCTGAAATGTCATTTTAGGTCAAAATTGGTCCAAAAATTTAAACTACTTTATTTTTGACAAAATTTGGCACAGTTAATAAAAAAAGTATGCTGAACATGATGGTGGCATCAAAATTTTGTTTTTTTTGTCAACTAAATGCCGTTTAAGACCATAAACGTTTCAATCGGAAGACTTTCAACATGAATGATAGGCTATAATTTTTGTTCGCAATTTCTTTTAAAGTGTGAGTTTATTATGACACGTTTCGTTTTGTTTGCGTTTGTTGTAAGATGTAATGTCACTTGTGTGTTTTATCTTCAGAGCTTCAAGCACCAAACCTCTTCGAATGTTTGGCACGATAACAACGAATTAGCAGGTTGTCATCAAATATTTTGGTAGCGAGCGGAAATTCTTAGAGCCCCCAGGGCTTCTTGTTTTCAAAATTCAAAATACCTGAAATAGTAAAAGTAATTAAATAATTAGACGGACAAATTTGCGTATTTCAGGGAAAATATTTTCTCGGCGAAAAATTTATTGCAATGCTTTATTACCTTGATCCTCCATTACCTGGAAGGTGCAGTAAAATTCACAACAAACGTATTTCCAAACATCTCTCTATAGTCTCTCTATCCCCTCTCTGTGATATGTGCCACAAGTAGCAGGCATATGATACTTCCGAAGCCTGATGATAAGTGACCAACAACCTCGGTCAGCGTATCGACTCGCAAGCTTGGTCTATACTTTTTTACCTCTAGTAATTTATCTCGGTATAGATAGACAAAACAGTTTGTGTTGTATAATTACCGTCATATTTTTGTTATAAAAAACTCACGACAAAAGTATCCGTGATTAGCTGCTAAAGTTTCACCACATGTAATTCGACTGTTGTCTATTTCTTAAAAAGTTTTTATTATTCCCGCCAACAACAATCTTTTCAATCAAAAGAATTAATAAATTATCGAAAACTTTTTCTGCAAGACTCATATCATCACAGTGGACATTTGTATACTGTCTGTCCTCGGAGGCTTTCTCCAACGTCTATCTCGATTGAGAATTTCACAATAGTGAAACGTTGAGACTTCTAGAGGTTTCAGGTCCATTGGAATAAGGAAACTGTGTTAATTGATGAAAGTTGTTAGTTTTCATACCCACAGATATGTTGTTCTATAACTTATTTTGACGCTTCTTTAAAAATATGTAGCAGGAGAAAAAAGTGAAGAAATTTTAGTAAGTTAGAAATTTTATCAGGTTTCCTCTTCTATAGCAGAAGAGGAAAACTGATGGAATTTCCGCTAACTTTGTATGGATGTGGAAAAGTGACGAAATATTCACTAAGTGATGGGAAATTACTCCTGTATGTTTTTTTCTCTTTTTAATTCATTCCCGGACAAACAACATTGTCCGATCTATCTGCTGACAACTTCTTAGATCTACCAAGTTTTTTTTAGCTAGCTTTTCTTTTTCTGGTATATGTTTTTATCTATTAATCTATGGTAATAACTGAATGAAAAAAAATAAAAAAACACATGGAAACTAGAAACGTCTGGCCAGCAAAATTTTCCCAAGTTAAAATTTTATTTACGCTGGTTAGTATGAATGCTTTAACATCTGCGAAAAATATTTAACTAGTCAAAAGAAATTTCCAGTGACTACCTCTTTAAACAAACAATACAAAGCGGGTAGGAAAAGAACAATCTAAATGTTCTAAACAAGGGATTGTGGGGAATCCTGAGAAATTTAACCACTTAAACCATTTAAAACATTAAATAGAATTGAAATAGAATAATGCGAGAAGTCTTTAGAAGAGAGTCAAGACCCTATTAGATAATCCAGTACCATTTTGTAACTGGTTAGGCCATCCTGTGTAAATATTAAATAAATAAATAAATAAATAAATAAATAAATAAATAAATAAATAAATAAATAAATAAATAAATAAATAAATAAATAAATAAATAAATAAATAAATAAATAAATAAATAAATAAATAAATAAATAAATAAATAAATAAATAAATAAATAAATAAATAAATAAATAAATAAATAAATAAATAAATAAATAAATAAATAAATAAATAAATAAATAAATAAATAAATAAATAAATAAATAAATAAATAAATAAATAAATAAATAAATAAATAAATAAATAAATAAATAAATAAATAAATAAATAAATAAATAAATAAATAAGTAAATAAATAAATAAATAAATAAATAAATAAATAAGAACAATATTGCCTCGCAGTGACATGTTAGTGAACCTAAAAATCAACTATAAAGGCGATTGTTCCAACGCCGAATCGAAATTAAGTGCTCTACCCGATGCGTGATGCTGGGTCTCCTGGCTCATTGGATATTTTCAAGATTTCCTAATGTTTCTAAAGTTTAATTTATATATGCTTTCCTTAGCAAAAGTTGCGAATCCATTAGGTCGACGGATTCACATTAATTGCTATGACCTTTCTTGTAAAGCGATTGATCCGTGGTGATATCATAGCTAGTCATGTCACTGATAATAATTCGTACCTCCTTCTTCGTAACACACAATTGGCGTTATGACATTAGAAACCAAAAGTGAATGTTAGTTCAACTTTCTGCACATCGCGGGTGTGGAAGCAATGAAATAATAATTATATGTGGTAGTGGAAAGAGTCAATATATCAGGATGCAATGGAAGTAACCATTTTTAGGAAAATGTTTTTACAAATACCTTTTACGAGCGTTTAATCACCACATCAATAACGTGTTGTATTAAAGCTTACAAAGCATTAAGCAAACTTTAAAATATAAAACGACTAAGCATCAGATCCATCACCGCTCACTGGTTAGAGCAATCTGTAGGTAAACATCTACCAAATAAGAACTACACCGTTAGACGGGTGCGTGTGACAAAATAAGGGTGGTGTTGTAGATGGAAATTGTAGTTTTTGTGACCCCCTAAAGACGGCTTTAAGAAACTCGAAAAAGGTCGGAGGGAAAACATTTTATACAGACTTTGTTTTGTTAAATTTACACATTAGGCAAAATTATTAATTAGTAATCAGTCGTCGATAAACTTTATTTGAATTAAACTCCTCACTTTTGTCACGCAGAGAATAAAATAGGGCAATACGTGCGCACGTAGATATACTATCTCTTGCATAATGTGTCGTATTACGAAAAGTGCGGCCCTTTGGTTTTTGCTAATATCGACCAATGTGACTGCAAGAAACTACTTTTCATAATGAGTAATTTTGGAAAAGAGGGAAAAGAAAAAAGATACTAACAAGTTCAAATTTTTCAAAGGAATAAAACGGAAAATTTTGCAGTCATAACAAAAACGTCTTTTCAGTTGGCATCTTATTAAGACGTAAAAAAAAGTTTTTCTATTTTTGCTTTTATGATAATAAATATAAGAAAGAAAATAATAAAAAATATAAAAAAGATGTAAACAAATATAAAAGCAAGACACTGGTTAATCTTTGAAGAAGAATACTAAAGCGAAGCGAAGTTGTTAGCCTTTTTAAACTTACGTTCTTCACATTTGAGATTATGCAACACAATAAGGGGTCTGGTGGAATTATACTTTTCCTTACATCAATATTGTCTCTCGTCAGCCATGGTTTTTCGCGTTGGCATCATTTGCGGTCGTTAAATTCAACTTTGTCATGGGCAAAGAGAGAATTCTAATGCAATATTTGACGGAAATGTTAATATTTTTGCAGGCGTTTCATTATATTTCGGACACAATTAAACATGCATGGTAAATTTTAATAAACAAAAGTCTTTCCCGCCATTTCCAAATCCTTTAGTTCAAACTTTTAATATATTTATATAACAGTTCTAAATTTCTTACGTAACACTTAAATCCTCGAGACCAGCGAGAAAAAGTTTTCCGAGAACCTTCTTATATTAAAGCTGTATTCTGTGCATTTATTCCCCGCGGAGTAATTATTTAACTGACGAATGTACGTGTTGATTTTTGCACGGGTTATTAACTCATATTCCCCGACTTTCTGTCTGTGAGTCAAAAAAGATAACTGCATCAGCGTAAATATGAAACATGTTTATATTTAAACCAAGACTTATAAACTGTTGTGTTTTTTCATGGATACAGTCAAACAAAACATATCTGTGGGAACAGTTGCTAACTGCTTCCAACGAAATACTATTAAAGTTAATACAGCCTCGTCATTCCTTTCGTCTTGAAACCTCCTATAATATAAGCGCGATAATTCTCACGTAAATTAGAAACTTGTTAGTGGCAATATTTTCTAATTAAAGGTTACATTATTGTGTAATTTATAAGTGATTAATTGAGACAGGCATCATAAAAATGTCAAACGTGATGATCTCCGTCTTGTATAAAAAGAGGGATACAGTCGTAAATTTATTATTTCTACAGTTAAAAATACAAAGAGTTAAAGACAAGACACAAAGATTTCAAGATGACGCAGTTTATCGTTTCGACTGGCTTGTTCCTGATGATTATCACAACTGCTGCATGTTTTTCTTGCAATGAAGGCCCACCTGGACGATATTGTACTTCGGATTTAACCGGTTTTCATGACTGTCCGTATGATGGTAGCAAACCAACTATCGTTTCGTGTCCGGTGAACACTCGATGTAGTTGTTTCTTAAACAATAAATGTATTGTTGATGAAGACAAAATTTGTGGATCCTACACAAAACCTGAAGGATTGATTAAAGATTTTGAATTACGCTATCATGGCAAATCTTCAACACGAAATCCAAGTGGCACTCATACCCTTCCAATCCAGGGGCACGTTCTTCAAAATTTCGCTACAAAACGTTTCGCCAAAATAGAGTGGATAGGAAGTAAGCGACATTTTGAAATTGTTCAACCTCTCAAGAATAATAAATTTATCAAGGTTAGTTTATTAAAATTTTGGATAATTTTGTCTTATTTCTCAGACTGGAAATGAAGTAAACGAAACTAACAGAGTAGCATATATTTTAATATTTCTCGTAAGGTATGCATGACTACAAAGAGATCTTTATTATTTGATAACGTGGCAGAATCTTAGTGTCTTAAGTTCAATACCAATGACCTTAGTCTGGTAGTGTAGCCAAAATGAAATAAAATAAATGAAAATAGAGCACAAAACAGCCCCACAATTGGATCGTCGTGACTCGCGTGGACGGTTTTTAAATAGGAGCGAAATTCAGGAAAAAAAGATTGAACAGACTTTGGCAACAATTAGCATATTTCATGGAGATGGAAATAACCAATTAAGTTTAATCTTGCTCACAGTTCGCTCTTAACACTGATAAATTAACAATTACAAGTTCACAATGTCTAAAATTAAAATATCCTTTGTAATTATTTGTGGCGGCGATCTTTAAAATTAGCTGTCTAGTTAAAGTGTTCTACGGAAATTCTAATAAACGTAACAGCGCCCATATTAAGAATATAATTTCCTTGTGTTTATTAAGTGATTACCGCAATTTACAATATCAGTTACTTTAGTAACAATATAATAGTTATGTCATCATTACGATGGCATAATATTTAAAGATGTTTGCTTATTTTGTATTAGCTACCAATTTTCCATTATATGTCTTAACACGCAAACACATATCTACAGCCTGCCTATAAAATTTTGATTTTTTGTACCCTTTTAATTCCTCCAGCATGTAACGATGCAATTGCCACAAGTGAATAATTCAGATCTAAAATAAGGTAGCCAGGAAGAAGACTGAAATTAACTCACATAGCTACATGCATTTTGATCTGTTTCATAACGAAATCTTTTTACTTTATAGTATACTGGAAATTACCCAAATGTCTGTCACACAACCATCTTAGAAAGTTTTCCAGAGTTTGGACCTGATCTTGCACTATTTACCTTAACTTCCAGTCAAAGGCGTGAATATTACTTTGAAGAGACATGGAAGTTTTTAATTGGTCGGCGTCATCTGGGACAAGGTACTGTTCAAGAAACATGGAAAATGGCAAAAAATCGATGGACAAAGGAAAGACGACCACTCAGTTACGTTTACGAGTTAAAAGGAAGTGAAAACTCGAAAACTGATAAGAAAATAGAATATACAGTTGGTTTGTTTTACAGAAGAATTGGATTGGAAAACGAATGGTTTAAAAAACCGCACTTTTGTTGAACGTTGGGGAAAAATCTGTAACAGTAACATTGTGGTAATATTCATAATCTTACATTATCCAGCGGTGAAAATGTTACTGTTCTTTTCATTATATTTACTGTATATACATTATCTCTCGAATCTATATAATGCTAGAAAATGATTGATTTTTTCTTCGTATGTATTTCCTTTGACCAATAATTTCCTAAATGTGAGAGTTACTATTAAAATCAAATAGTGGGCTCGCTTACACTATAATTCGAAAATAACCTGATCCGCAAGTGATTTGCTCGAGATAGAGATAGTTTGGAAGAAAAATGGATAGAGAGGGAAAATTAGATTGAAAGCAACGGCAAAGGACAGGGGTTCACGTTTAAGATGGGTAGTTTTTTTCGCGCATACAACAGTGACGATGTGTGAGCGAGTGTTAGCCTATCCTAACTGTCCGATTTATGTCATTGCTTTGTACCAGAGGTTCTTTCCACTTACCTTTCTTCTTTATTGTGATGCTCCAATTGACGCCTGCACATGTTTTATAAAATATTAGCAGAAAGATTTATACAGTTGTACGATGTATATTGCCATGGAAAATAATAAGAGCCGAAAGAAGAACAGATAAAAGTGAGTATTCTGAGAGTCAGTGATCCCCGGCTAAAAGTTTCAACTTAATTCTCCACTAGCTTTCTCTGACCAATTTCAATCTTACTAAAAATCTTCCTTAACATTTCCACTGGCCTATTTTGTAACGAAATTCTGAAAGTTATCTTGCTTAAGTCGATCGTTTTTAATATTAATTAATGAACTTTGATGCTTTTAGGAAAAATGTTTCCTGTCTGTAACATCAGATTCTCTCACAGAATTGGCTTTATACTTGTAGTAGTTGGTTTTTACCCATATAGCATTGACTAATAAAAGGGATGCCATCAACAGACTGTCCATAATATCTAGCTTCTTCACTACTTCCATCGCTTTTAGGCTAAAAGTGAAGCATTTAAGATCATAAGGATGATTATAAGGCCAAACCAGAATCTACGTTGATAACTCCAGCTATTGGTAAATATGGAAAAATTAGAAACTATACATTAGTATTGAGTTAAAGAAAGCGATATTGATGTTACTTTGCACGCCAGAAAATCTATCTTATTTATTGACGATAGTCTTTGGTTAAAACGTAATGGAGACGATGACTTTGAAGTAGCGATTCCACGTCTTCAATACAGAGTTTAGCATATGAAGTTCAGACTTTACCGAGACGATGGTTTAACATATTTTGAAGACCTCAGTGAACCAGCGCCAGATAGAATGAAGAAAAATTTAATGTCAAAGTTTAAAGCAAAGTTTGGTTTGAAAATTCCGATCGCAGTTAATTTGAATCTAGTTTTCTACACGTTAAATTTGATTGTACCAACCTTAAAAAAACCCGAACGATCGTCCTGTATACATTAAGGTAAACTCAAACCAACCGCGTAACATCAGAAGAGCGTTACTGGGTAATATTTTGAAACGCATTAGCGGTTTATCGTCGAACGAAGATATGTTTAACAAAGCAGGACATTACTGCAACGATGCTTTATCGAATAGTGGTTATGAAAAGAAAATAACATACAGGAGAGGAGACTTATCCTGAGAAATAGCACTAGAAACTCAACTTGTTTCAACCGTCCTTACATCAACAAAGTCCAAACGAGAATTGCGAGAAAAATTCCTGCAACTGGTTGACAAGTATTTCTCAACAAAACATTAGTATTATATTTTCTCACAACAAAAATATTTTTTATGTAATGATTCGTCTCCTATGTGCAATTGTAAAGTGAAAGCCTCATTTCGATTATCCATTATATATCTAAACTCGTGTCATGTACAACTGCAACATCAGAATAGCGACTCCCCTGAAGAGGCTAATCACGTTGGATTACCGCGAATTCTTTTAAAACTCGTATTCACTAACACTAATACTTTTAGGCATCAAAGCAATTTTATTGGGAATTGAAACGGTGACACAACAGCTAAGAGTTTGTCAGCAATTGGTTAATCTTAGATCATGCGTGTGCTTTTTTGAATGGCCCAAACAGGTGTGATTTATGTATCCCTAAGAAATGCCATATTATCACTTCTCAAAAACCTATTTTAACTTAAGGGAGTATTTGTAAATGATTATTGGTCTGAAGATCGTCCCAACAAGACGTATTACTTTAAGTAACGAAATGCCGCGTGATTTGTGAAACGTAACCAATATTTTTCTATATAAATTTCATACAAATTTTACATTCTGTTTGCAAGTTTACTGAAGGTAAAATATTTTTTAATAATCAAAAATGTCATGAAGAAGTCATTGCCATGTTTGTTGACGTTTCCTTGGAGATGTTAACAAAAATTTGGTTTTCTGAACCATTTGCTTCCTAAATTGTAACTGTAATACAATCCAACAGTATATTCGACTTTTTTGTTTGTTCTTGACATAGCACCTCCTCTCGACTCGTAAACATAACTGAGTGGTCGTCTTCTCTTTGTCCATCGATTTTTTGCCATTTTCCATGTTTCTTGAACAGTACCTTGTCCCATATGACGTGAACCAATGAAGAATTCCCATGTTTCCTCATATGAATATTTACGTTTGTGACTGGAGGTCAAAGTAAATCGTGTTAGATCAGGTCCAAACTGTGGAAAACTAGTCAAGATAGTTTTCTTGCAAACATTTGGATAACTTCCGGAATACTAAAATTAAGTGATCATATGAGATAACCAACAATATAATACAGATCGCGAAACACTTACAACACTTAATTCTGTTGTGATGTTTTTAAATAATCTCCTATCAGATTTTTTATTACGACAAAAAACAATTGCTTATATAATCTTTGCTAAATGATGATGAATATTTCAAACATAAGGTTTTGAAAAAACGTTAATAAAAGAGTCATCAACCTTTTTTTTCATGTGGACCCTGATCTATCAAGAGACCATAATACAAAAAAAAATTTACTCGTTGTATTACACAGCATTGTGATTTACAAATGTGATTTGAACAGTGAACTCACCTTGATAAATTTACCATTTCTAAGAGGATGAACAATTTCGAAATGTCTCTTACTTCCTATCCACTCTGTTTTCAAAAGACGCTTTGTAGCGAAATTCTGCAGAATATGACCCTGCGTTGGAGTTGTATGACCTCCCCGCGGCGAATATGTTGAAATTTTGCCATGATACCGGAACTCGAAGTTTTTAAGCAACCCAGTTGGTTTTGTGTACCGCGTACATATCTTGTTTTTAGAAACAGTGCATGCATTGTTTAAATAACAACTACATCGAGTGTTCACCGGACACGAAACGATAGTTGGTTTGCTACCATCATACGGACAGTCATGAAAACCGGTTAAATCCGAAGTACAAAATCGTCCGGGTGGACCGTGGTTGCACGAGAAACATGTAGCAGTCGAGAATACCATAAATAACAAGCCGGCCAAAGTGAATAACTTTGTCATCTCGAAATTTTTTGTAGTATCTTTATGATCTTTAACTCTTTGTACTTCAACTCAAAAGTGAATCCAATAGAAACAAACTCGTCCTTTTATACAAGCATTAAGTCATCATGTTTGACACTTTTATGAATTGGGAAAACAATAAATAGTCGTTTTCTCTGAATTAATCACTTAGAAATTGCGCAATAATTGAACCATCCAATTTATCACATGCTTGAATTCATAGATGTACAAAACCACAATATTTACTTTAATAATATTGCGTCTACTGCATAAAAAACTTCCTCTACAGACATGAAATTTCGTGAACTGCTACATGTTTCAACAAACTTTCAATACAAATATGTTGTTTTAAAAAACTTTTTAATGAGACATTACAACGTTTAAGAAACTTATTTAGTGATATGTTTACGTATAGAAAATGATGTCCATTCTTTAAGTTGCTTAGTTGCTTAATTCTGTTTCCCAGGTTGTTTTCTTTAAATTTTTTCTTGATCTGTAATGACGCACTGCAACATAGCTCAGCACTTTCGCTCGCAGTGTGAAAGCGTCACTTTCAGCTTTTATATAATCCAACACGACGGAAACATGCTCCTCCTCAATGTCATATCTTTTGTCTGTTGGTGTCAATTTGGCGTTAAACCTCGTCTCCATGACTCTACAGTTCTTTTATGTTTATTTTTGGACGGAGTATCAAGTTCTGGTTAATTATAAGAAGCCTAACGAGCAGGCCTGGGGACGAATGCGCTTGTTTCGTTTTGCATGGTAAGTATTGCGCAATTAGTAATCGTATATGTCAGTTCATAAGAAACATATTGACTGCGTATTGAAAACGTTCTTCAATGTTACTATATACAAGTGCAAATTTTCACATGTGACACATCCATTTAGTTTTTACCGAGTGGTGGTTGTTTGTTGTTTAACAAATTGTTTAAAATTGAAGTTTCAACTATAATTTATTCCTATACATTGACTAAATCTCGTGCACAAATCTTGTGCACATATTCTGTGCATATATTCTGTGTATATATCATGTGCATATATTCTGTGTATATATCCTGTGTATAAATTTTGTGTATATATCCTGTGAATATATCCTGTAAATATATCAAGTAAATATACTATATACTGTGTATATATCATATACATGTATCTGTGTATATATGCTGTGCGTATAGCCCGTATATATATCCTGTGCATATATGATGTGCATATATCATGTGAATATATTCTGTGTATATATCCTGTGCATATATCCTGTAAATATATCATGTAAATATACTATATACTGTGTATATATCATATACATGTATTCTGTGTATATATGCTTTGCATATAGCCTGTGTATATATCCTGTGCATATATGCTGTACATATAGCCTGTGTATATATCATGTGCATATATTATGTGCATTTATCCTGTGCATATATCCTGTGTATATATCATGTGCATATATCATGTGCATATATGCATGTAAACATACTATATATGTATATATCATATTCATATATCCGGTGCATATATCTCTTGCATTACGCGTATTTGTTTCATAATATAACTTCTACGACTTCAAGATTTACTATAAACAATATTGGACACAGGCTACATATATGTCTGGACTGCAGTGTCTGGCCTTCTTTAATTTTGACAATATTGATCTTTTATCTGTGCTACATATCCTATATATGTTTCCAAACTGAAATCCAATCCAGATATCAAGCTTATCCTTTCTAAAAAAAGAGCGTGGTTTATACTTATTTATGAGTCAGCCCTTTTTTCCTGATTTTAAATCCTGAGTACTCAAATCGAATTGATTTTGAATCTTGTTACTGGTAACAAATATTGTTTGGTTTAGTAATATTTTCTTTATGTGTCGCTACTTTCAACAACAGTTTTAAATCAACACGTTTGTGTACGGCCTATTAGAATGCAGTACATTCGGTGCGCAGACAGACGACGGACAGACAGACGTACGACGAACGTTATAAAAGACCTAAATAATATTTATTCTTCTTATGCATCTTTTGTAACGAACTTTATCGCATCATGATCAGGCGGTTTAATATATTACATAAAAACTAAAAATAAATTTGCACTGAGGAATGATGTAACAAAATGTTTCTCAATTTGAAATACAATTTATACTCGCGAAAAAAAGGCTTTAAGTTTTTAACGCTCAAGGTAATTGAACATCCTCGCTACATTGGAATAAGGATACCTTTAACCTGAATGAAAAAGTTGGACCATTTTAGCAAATGTTTTAATCCACCAAATTTCCTTGTAGGTGAGATGTTGACAACAAAGATAAAAATATTCTCAAAAGTATTTCAAATTATTTTTTGCTTAGGGTCTGGCGACATCTTTAAAACGTCTTGTGATCATGCCATATACAAACGCACAGTGGAAAGCTCCACAATTTGTTAAAAAATGTGTTTATATTATTTAATGACGTATTTTTGTTTGTTATTTAACTTTTTTGTCTTCTTTCTCCGAAGAGACTGCATTGAAATCCCACTTAAGCTTTCTAATAACGAAAAAGCAAAAAAGTTCTGTCTAGAATTTTAAATGTTTAATTTTAGATATTATGAAATCGAGATTATTACAAAAAATGTTTTGTTTCATAACTGCAAAAACACAGTGGAACAGCACGTGAAAGTTCTGCCCTGCAGAACGTTCGCTAAAAATTGCTTTGTCCTGAAACATACATAATTAGTTTCCAGATGTAATTTAGAAGTGATTAATTAAGAAGTAGGATTTATTATGTCATAAAAACGCAAAACATAATGACCCAATACATGTATAAAAGAGGAAATTGCTTTCCAAATATCATATTGAACGAAGAGCTAGAAAAGATACTTAAAAACAAAGAAATCAAAATGGCGAAATGTTTTGTTTTCGCTGGCGTATTGCTGATGCTTTTTTCGACTGCTGGATGTTTTCAATGCAGCAGTGGACCTCCTGGACAATATTGTACCAAAGATTTAACGGGTTATCACAACTGCCCGAATTATGGTGTCAAACCTACTATCATTCCTTGTCCGGTGAACACTCGATGTAGTTGTTTTCTAAGGAATAAATGCACTGTTGATAAAGACAAGGTTTGTGCGCCCTACACAAAGCCTCATCAGTTGATTAAGGACTTTGAATTACGTTACCATGGCAAAGTGTCAACGGTCAATATTGCGGGCAGACACAACTTTCAACTTCAGGGACACGTCCTTCAAAATTTCGCTACAAAGCGTCTCTCGAAAACAGAATGGATAGGAAGTAAAAGACATTTTGAAGTTGTCCATCCTCTCAAAAATGGTAAATTTGTCAGGGTAAGTTTACTGCACACAAAAATTGTTATGTGTTTTAACGCCTACATTCAAAACAATTGATTAAGATTTATACATCGGAAATATTCTAAAAAGAAATCCTTTACAATAAGAATAAGCATAGGAAAAAAATGTTTATTTGCTTTAAGAGGTATCTGTGCATTCTCTGCGATCACAGACCAAATGCTATAAGCTTGTATGATAAAACCTTTTATTTTATAGTATACTGGAAATTACCCAAATGTCTGTCACACAACCATCTTACAAAGTTTTCCAGAGTTTGGACCTGATCTTACACGATTTACCTTAACCTCCAGTCACAAACGTAAATATTTCTATGAAGAGACATGGAAGCTTTTAGTTGGTCGTCATACTCCCTACGAGCCTGATCTCATCCAGGAAACGTGGAAAATGGCATACAGCCGGTGGACGCATAAAATGCGGCCCCTAAGTTACAGTTATGAATTAGAGGGAGGGAGGTTCTCAAGAACCAACAAGAAAATAAAATTTACGGTTGGTTTGTTTTACAGAAGAATTGGATTGGAAAACGAATGGTTTAAAAAACCGAGTTTTTGTTAAACATCTACAAGAAGTCTAAAGAAAATGTTGTTATCCATATCTCAGAGTCAAATCAGGGTATTTACCCCTAGAACACTAAAACATATAATGTAACATAAGATACTCGAATAAGCATGGCTGCTTAATACATTTTTGGATCTTTTGCATTGATCTAATTAAAAAAAGCGGGTGCTTCTTTAAATGCAAAAAACCTCGATGAGAAATTTTAAAGATTTGAATTTACACTTAAAAACAGCAACTGTATAGAAAATGTAAAAAAAACTGGTTTTATACCACAAGGAAAGCGGTTTTATTTACCCGATGTAACAAAGATTTTAAATTTAAATGATTTAATTTTCTTTATAATAATATTCTGTCTGCTAACCAGCAAAATCTTATAGTTACAAATAAGAAATGAAACACTTTTTTACCAACTTTGTTTTGATCGTTCATGACGGTACAAAACATGAAGCCCTTTTTATATGAACATACATTTAAGGTTTTTGTAAATTCGACATTCCAACGAAGGAGTGATGATCAGAGCTATAAAGACCGATTTCCAGTTGCCTGAAGCTTCCGTAAAGAAAATTTAACTTTCCTTCATATGAGCGTGTATATCGATATCTCAAGGTGCATATATCCTGTGCATATATCATGCGAATATATCCTGTGCATATATCATATGCATACATATATCATGTGAATATATCCTATGCATAAATCATGTGTATATATCATGCGAATATATCATGCGAATATATCTTGTGGATATATCCTGGGCATACATCCTATGCATATATCATGTGAATATACTATATACTATTCTTCCATATGGGCGTGCATATCGATATCTCAAGGTTTAAAGTGGTCACGAGTTGCGGACAGTATACCACATGCAAGTTTGTCGCTCTGTCTCGACGCAGATGACTTTTGTTCGCTGTCAAAGTTTAAAAAGTTTAAATTTTACGATTCTAGGAAATGCTCTAAAAATTGATACGATAATTTGTTGGTGAAAGAAATCCAATGATATGACAACCACTTCTCATACTGTAAAAAGAAGTTGTTAATGTTGCTATTTTATTCAAACGTGAAAAGGGTCTGCAGGAAATTTTCTTATTTTTCCCCCTAAGCTAGTTGAAATCTTTTATCTATATATTTACTGCCTTGTCTGCTACTTTAAAGATAATACAAATATATATATATATATATATATATATATATATATATATATATATATATATATATATATATATATATATATATATATATATATATATATATATATATATATATATATATATATATATATATATATATATATATATATATATATATATATATATATATATATATATATATATATATATATATATATATATATATATATATATATATATATATATATATATATATATATATATATATATATATATATATATATATATATATATATATATATATATATATATATATATATATATATATATATATATATATATATATATATATATATATATATATATATATATATATATATATATATATATATATATATATATAGCGATGAAGGTTTTAGTGGCCTTGTGGCTGAGCGTTCGCCTCCAGTGCGTAAGGTCTTGGGTTCAAACTCGAATCTAGTCACGCAAGAAACTATTAAAGTGTGAATCGATTCTTTCTGCTTAGGATTTAGTATGTTATTATTATTATTATTATTATTATTAAACATATATTTGGCATCCATAATTTACAAATGGTTCTTCTGCCTACAAAAAAATAAAAACTATAAAAATCTATAAAATCTATAAGATCAGTAAAAAAATATATTGAATCTAAGTGCATAATGAAATAAATGGGCTCACAGAGTACGAAATGGTGCCGGTAGAGTAAATAGACACATTGAACAAGAAAAAAAAAAAAAAAAGAAGAGACTAATTAAAAATAAATAAATGATGGCACCGATGTAAGGACACACAAAAAAGGTAGAACTATAATGAAAAGATGGGGGGAAATAGGTAGCCTACATGCATAGAGTTATTCACATTATTTGGATAAAAGTTTGCACAAAGCACTATCGTGTAAAAATAATTTGACTTTTTTGATAAATTCTTTATGGTTGACAACGGAACGAATATTGCCAGGAAGATCATTAAACAACGCTGATGAGCAATCCATAAACGTTTTTCGGAATGTGTCGCTTTGTAGTTTATTTTTGTTTTCTGCATCAGATCGCAGGCTTCGACCATTTTTGTACCATTTCAGTGTAAGGTATTCAGGTGAGCATTCGTCATACAACACCTTGTGTGCCAGTTTTAGTATCGATAAATTTACACGCTCTTGCACTGGCAGCCATTTCAGTATTACTAACACATCGTTAGTGGAAGCATATCTCTGAAGAACAAAGCTGGCAGCGACATTTAGAACTCTTTGTAACCTTTTCATTTGATATTGTGGAATATTATTATAGACAAGATTTCCGTAGTCTATCTTTGATAATATCAGTGCTTCAGCGAGATTCTTTCTCACGTGAAAAGGTGCCAAACGTTTCAATCGCTTTAATGTCGAAATCGTAGCGTATGATGATCTAATGATGTTATTCACATGTGTAGACCACGTCATATGTTCATCGAATGTTATGCCCAGTATTTTGAGAGAGGATACCCGCTCAATCTCAGCACCATTACTATGGAATTTGAATAAGTTACTGAAGTTTAAATTGTTTATACAGCTTAACTGGCTTGTCGAGTACATAATTGATTTTGTCTTTATGGAATTAAACATCAGATTGTTTATCTTTGACCATGTTGTTATTTGGTTAATGTCACTTTGAAGCTTTGCTGTTGCGATATCCATTTCTTTTAGTTTGAAGTGTATGTAAAGATTTGTGTCATCTGCGTACTGGATAGAATTACACGACGAATTCAACGATAGGTCAGAGACATAGATGTTGAACAAGATCAGACCAAGAATAGATGCCTGGGGAACACCGTATTTGATCAGCAAGGTGTCCGATTTTTTGTCATCAATTTGCACAAACTGCTGGCGATTTGACAAATAGTTAGAGATCAAATTGATGAATGCAGGAGACATTTGGAGTTTCTTCAACTTATTAATCAGAACGTCATATTTCACAGTATCAAATGCTTTGGAGTAATCTGCTGACACTGATAAAGTTACTTCACCTCTTTGCATAGCCTTCAAAATGTCGTCCTTTAATTTTAAGAGTATCGTGATGCACGAGTGACCTTTGCGAAAACCAGATTGAGTTGAAGCGTAAATGTTATATCTATCAATGAAGTCACAAAGCTGTGATAAAATGACTTTCTCATATACTTTCGACAGTACAGGAAGTATTGATATTGGACGAAAATCTTCTAGTTGTGAAGCACCTGGAACTTTAGGTACCGGACAGATACGTGATTTCTTCCAGCATGTTGGAAATACGTTTGCATCGATGCAGTTATTCAAAATCTTTGTTAGGACTGGCGACAATTGGGCTGCGACTGGTTTTATGAATTTCGCTGGTATGTTATCACCACCAGTAGAGCAATCACTTCTCAATGAATTCAAATGTTTGAGAACATCCTCTTGGGTAGCGTGACGAAGGTCAAATAAATCCATTGCCGGTACAGCCTCATCATTCATGGTGGGAGAAATGTTTAACTCATTTGTATTGCTTAACTTTATTGCAATGGAATTGAAATAATCATTGATGGTATCGGGATTCTGCCTGATTTGTTTGAACTGTGGTTTAATAATAGTTCTTATGGTTTTCCATACTTCCTTTGAACGGTTACTTGATAAAGCCTTTTGATAGAAGGTTCTTCTAGAGTGTTTGATAGCCTTCTTCAATTTATTTCTCGTTTCAACATACTCATGTTTAGCCTCTCTGTCATCACAAGATTTTAATTCACTACGAAGTTCATCAAGTTTCAGTTTCGACGATACAATGGATGGGTCCTTCATCCAGGGAGCTGGTGGTCGTGTAAATTTACACCTTTTCAAAGGAGCATGGCTATTAATGCAGGACAGTATGAGTTCATTCATAACATACAGTTGATCTTCCGGATCATCAAAAGTATCTATCAAGGAAAAAGGAATCTTCTCGATATCACTAATATATTCATCGATGTTCAACTGCTTCTCGTCACGTATAAATTTGTATCGTTTTTCGAATTTATCCTTTTTGATATTCATAACGATATGCGGGGCATCATGGTCAGAAATTTCATCGCACAATAAAACGTTCTCACTAACTACCTTTTCCGGTATATTACTAATAACATGATCAATAAGGGATGTCGATTTTCGGGTTGGTTTTGTAATATGTTGTTTTAGGTCATAAGTCATAAGTGTATCTTGATATAATTCGATTGTGGATTTATCACCTTGTAATAAGTCGATATTGAAGTCACCTGTAATTATGATAATACCGTCCCATTTTGCGGTGATGTGACGCAAAAGAATATCAAATCGTTCTAGCCAATCTTTTTTTTCTCTTTCTATAGAAGATGGCTGATAAAATGTTCCAACTAGATATGAGTAATTTTTATTTCTACCTTTCACTTCGATCCAGACATGTTCGATAGAATTGTCGAGTTTGGTTATGTCGTCTCTAGTTTTGTAAATAAGTTCGTCCTTGATGTACATTCCAACACCACCTCCTCGTTTATCAGTTCTGTTTTTATATTCAAATTGGTATCCTGGAATGTTTACATAATCAATCAATACCTGATTATTTTTTAACCATGTCTCGGACAACGTGATTATGTCAAATTTATGACATTCGAGCATGTATGAGAACTCGTCAAATGTGCTCGGTAAGGATTGCGTATTTAGATGGCAAATTTTCGTATGTTTTGGATTGCTTGGTATGGTTATTAATTCCTCGTATTCACCACCATCACTCAGAATAGATGAGTACAATGCGCAAACATCACGTACATTCGAAAAGGGAAGCACAGTAAAATGGCAATCTGAACAGGTCCAATATTTCGGAATTCTACCATTGAGTACTAAATTTGATTGGTTCAAACAAGCAGCGTGAGTGGTTTCCCAGCATGTATCACAAATGAATCGTCTTTGATTGCATTTAACATATTTCTCACAGATTGAACAAGATGGAACTTTCAATCCGTGTTGGAGTGCGGGACCAGGATTGCTTTCAACATCGCCACTCATTACAAGTTGTTGCGTGGCACAATGGTTAGCATAATACAATACACGAGATTTACATCTTTTCACTTTTCCGCCATTAGGGGTTTGCGATATAGTATGCTGTTGATCAGTGATAGCAAAATCTGACCCATCGCGATAATTAAATATCAATAGAACTAAAATAATCTGAAAACACTTGAACTCCATCGTAGATGATTTGTTGCGTGAAGAAAATTATGACAAACTTTTTCGTTTACGTTATTTTACTTTCCATGAGTCAAAAACTGTAATTCTGTAGACAACCAACGATCATAAACCCACTGAATAATAATATCAAATACCAACTAAATCAATATTAATAGCTGCAAGTTCGTGAGTGATTAAATAAGTAATATCGTATCAAAGAACACAAGTAAATCCAGCTCTTGTAAAAAAACACGTCCGACCTCAAACACGTCCGACCTCAAAACCAAAATCATTTTCCGACCTCAAAACCAAAATCAGTTATCTTGGGCGGTTGTCTAGTTGAGCGGCTGTTGTGCTTGCATGCCTTCCGTAGCTCAAATGGACGCTTTAAATGCAACAGCACCCTCTTCGCAGGACCATTATTGATAACAATTCTATTAGGAACTAAAGAGGCTATCCTGGGTAAATGTTGTTATTAATAAAAACAATGCTGATAGTCACGTGATCTTATGGCGAGATTTAAAAGTTTCAAAATGACAGCATGATGTAAACAATTAACAAGGTAGGGAAGCACGAATAAAATCGTCATAAAGTTTGATTTAGCTAAGAGTATTGCATTATCAATGTAATCTAGAGACAAAGATGTACTGTAGCTTTGCATATGGGATGTATTTATGATAAACAAACTTTAAGTATCCAGCTAGTTACTAATTATATACGTAATTGCAAGCCAAGTTAACTAAGCTTTCTTCGAGGATATCAAATTCAGTTTCTTTCAAACGAAAGCTTCTACGCGAACAAATGTCAGAGCAAATCCCTAAAATTCAAATTTATAGCAAACCCCGAATTACAATCAACCAATCAGCACAAAGTTGGCGTGGTCACATCGTACCCTTTTAAATAATTTAAGAAGTAATTATATTTGTTCGGTGGTTGTGGCCATAGCGCTCAAAACAAAGGATTTTTTGATATTGACCACGTGAGCAGAGAACAATAGAATTAACCAATCAAAAAGCGCGGTCAGTATTCTGACTGCAGAAAAAGCGTTTGAAATCCAGCGTAATTTTCCTAGTTAATAACGTATTTAAGTAACGTATTTTAACATTATCCATTGTAAGGGTACAATTAAAAGTGCCAAAGTGACTTCCCACTGGTGTTCCAATACGTTCCAATACGTCTGTGCTCTCTTCCATACGCGTGGTCAAATGTTGTTGTAGGGATTTGTTTTTCAATATGGTAGCACTTCATATTCGTCTTAAGTGGACACAGACATTTTTAAAAAGTACTGGTCAGCAAAAAAAGCTTTCAGAAGATCCAGACTATTTGTTAAATCACTAGAACGAGGTGACAATATTTTTGTTAAAGCTATAATAAAAAAATCTTATGGTTATGAAAAAAGACTAGCTACAACTTTATTTAACAAAGGTTTTCCTAAAAAGGTTTATTCTCTATGTCCTGTTGGTGTATGTGATCTGTGCCACCATGTTGTAGCGTTGTTACCGCATATAAACACTAGATTGACACCACTGAGCAGCTTCAAAAATGGCACCGCAGAACTGGGGGAAGAGGGTCAATCCCATTAGTCCTAATGAACTAAATTAAGCTGTAATCTGATCCTAAAATAACAGTAAATTAAATATTAACCTTCCGTCAACAGGGAAATGTTGAAAGGACCACGTGACTTACGTGTTACTTACTTTTGTACATAACCTTATTGTTGAGAAAGAATCGGCAAAAAATTTAGTTACTTTGACATAATTTAGTTAGTTTTCCGCCAGCTAAATTTTCGAATTTAGTCACATTTCGCTGACTAGTCTCCAAATCGAAATTTACCACTAAAAGTTGAATTGTCAATGTTATTTTCTTTTAATAAAAACAACAACTAAATAGGAAATGAAAACTATCACTCAATTTCAGTGAATATTTTTTTTTATTTAAACATTTTTTCTGTTTCAGTCTTAAACTTCTTCTTCGTTTACAAGTTAAGCTTGTTCTAATGTTGTTTTTTGGCAAAATTTCATTGATTTTATTCACATTTTGTAAGAAGTAGAAAGAGGATGAGCGTAGAGACAAGTCTGTTTTTCGTGTTCTCTGTGTTAACGTTTAATCGTTTCATAGATATAATACCGAAAAATATTGCAAAATCAGAAATGCCTAAAAAGAAAAAAAGAAAAAAATCGACAAAAAATGGTGATTTATAAAAAGGTATATTCGGATAAAAAATAATTGGCAGAATTTATTGAGCAGCATATACTATTAGTCACTTAGCAAAAATCTGGTCACTTTTTCCCACTTTTTTTTTAAGAAAACAACGCGATTTAATTCTTGTTAAACGAAGTTGTCATCATTAACTTTAGTCTGAATCTCCTCGTATTTTATACAGTCCTTGAACTAATCGTGGATAAAACATTATGAAAGTATAACCCAAAGTATGAGTTGGCGTTCCGTCAGTTTTTATCATTAGTTTTTCATCAGTTGTAACATGCCCTAATGAACAGAGGACCAAAGATATATAAATATATAAGCTGATAGAAGACACTACATTGAAAGAGGAGACCTGACAACAGCCATGAATGACAGAACATATTAAAGAGATTGTGTCATGGAATATCGGCCGCGGTCGATATTACAGCGTTATTAGCGACGCTACAAACAACATAGTGAGCCACTGTGATTAGCTGTTGTCTTTGCTTTTATGTCGCTTTTAATAAGTTTCAAAATTTGGTATAGGGCTTATTTGGGCATTGTGAGCATGTGGGAGGGGGGTTGCTTAATACCCGCTTGTTCGCACGTACTCCGCTTATGGTTTTCAACTTATGGCTTTTAATTCAAAGTCCGTTTTTACATGTTGGAAACAAAGTTATGCGGTTTGGCAAACTCAATCCCTTTTACTATTTTCTACAGTAATTTCTTATCTACGCAATTTTTTGCATTGTATGATGCTTGCAACAGCTCTGTTTTTGTCTCCCAGAAAAAATGAACCAAAGTAAAAAATATTCTGAATTTTTTTTTTATTGTTGTATTTATTTTAATCACCCAAACAGGTATATCTGAAGTATAATGTATTTACAGAAAAAATTAACAAAAAAAAAAACGTGTCGGTGAATGATAAGTTCATAGATTGTGTTAATTTTTGGACTTCTTATTATTGACTTTTTATTATTACGAAGGTTTTATAAAATTCTGTTCTTTCTTAGCGTTATAACCTCCAGATATAATGAATTATAGTTTCTTACAACTTCAATCAGATTTAAAATCGAGTTGTAAATTGTTAGAATGCTAACAAAAGGAGATTCCAGTGGAATAACTGATTCTAAGAGTTTTGTTATCTATGGTATTATCTTTAGGATCTGATAGCGATTTATTATGTGATAATCGCATATTATTATTTTTCTACAAATATTGAATTCTGAAGGACTGAAATTTTCGCCAAATTTTCGCCAAATATTTGAACCATTTTCCAAAAAATTAAAATTTTTCTTGCTTTCTAATTTTCAAACATTTATTTTCTGGAGATAGTAATTGGTTTTTTCTTCACAATTATCTAGTTTCTATGTAGGACTTTATAATAATTCTTTCCTTTTTTTTAGGAGTCTTCGTTTGATGGAAGCGTTTTAATGAATTTCCATATTATACAAAAATTTTACATTGTGTTCCAAAACTAAAGAGAATTTGGAATAATTTCAAATAATCAAAAAGGTCATGAAAAAGTTCATTACAGCGTTTTTTTAAGCATACGTTTTATTGGAGATGTTAACAAAAATTTGGTTTTCTGAACCATTTGCTTCCTAAACTATAACTGTAATACAATCCAACAGTATATTCGATTCTCTTAGAGAATTTTGCGTTTGCACTTCCGACGTATTCGTAAACATAACTGAGTGGTCGTCTTCTCTTTGTCCATCGATTTTTTGCCATTTTCCACTTTTTTTGAACAGTACTTTCTCCCAGATGACGTCGACCAATCAAAAATTTCCATGTCTCTTCATAAAAATATTTACGTTTGTGACTGGAGATCAAAGTAAATTGTGTTAGATCAGGTCCAAACTCTGGAAAGCTAGTCAAGATAGTTTTGTGGCAAACATTTGGATAACTTCCGGAATACTACAAAATGAAAAATAATTGATCATATAAGTTAACCAACAACATGATATAGACCGCGAAACACTAATGCGAAACTCGATTCCGTTTTGTCGTCTTTAAATAATCTTCTATCAGATTTTTATTATTACAATTGGTTATATTATTTCTGCTAAATGAAAGAATATCTCAGATTTCATGCTTGGAAAAATATTAGTCAAGTTAGAGTTGACCAGCATTTTTGCAACATGGATTAATAGAGAAACTACGAATGTTTGTTAGAGATTATTAGAGTTTGAACAGGCGGGATATGAATCAACCTTCCACTTAGTTTGATACACCACTGGTTCTGAATGGGCAATTTTATGATTATTATATATCGCAGAATAGTATCGCAGAATATTCTCACAGAATAGTAAGTGGCCGTTAATAAGCAAGACATTCTCTAAACCAACATTAGTGTCGAAACCTTAAAAAAATAGACATGGTGATGTTACTTGGGATGGGAATAAATATATTCTTATTTAGCTAGCTCGCTTTGTTAACAATGTGCTTCCGCTAGTAAAAATCTCAAAATTATTAAACAGTGAACTCACCTTAATAAATTTACCATTTTTGAGAGGATGGACAACTTCAAAATGTCTTTTACCTCCTATCCATTCTGTTTTTGAAAGGTGTTTTGTAGCATAATTTTGCATTATATGTCCCTGCGTTGGAGTGGTATGACCTCCCCCAGGGTTGTATGTTGAGATTTTTCCATGATACCGGAATCGAAAATTTTTAAGCAATCCAGTTAGTTTTGTATAGGGCGTACAAATCTTGTTTTTAGGAACAGTGCATCTATTGTTGAAAAAACAACTACATCGAGTGTTCACCGGGCACGAAACGATATCTTGTTTGCTACCATACTCACAATCATGAAAACCGGTTAAATCCGAAGTACAAAATCGTCCGGATGGACCATGATAGCATGAAAAACATGTTGCACCACAGAGAACCATTAGCAACACGCCAGTCAAAATGAAAAACCTTATCATTTCGAAATATTTCGTAATATCTTTTCGTATGTAACTCCTTTTACTTCAAGTCAAATATGAATTCTCCGAGAACAATTCCGTCTTTTTATACCATTTTCTTGCAATTATGTTGGACGCTTTTACGAATTAGAAACATTGTAACTAGTCGTTTGCACTGAATTAATCAGTTAAAAATTACACAGTAATTTTAACCATTTAAAGTCTCACATGCTCGAGTTCATGGAGTTGCATTCATAAGAACCACAATGTTTATTTTAATACTTTTTGGTGCAATAAAAACCGTTTTACGTCAACTCCATGAAAAAACTTCCTGTAAGCTCGTGACATTTCGTGAGACGTTACATGTTCCAATAAACTTTTTACACAAACATTTTCTGCAACAAGCTCTTCAACGAGACATTAAAAGGTTATCCCGTGCATATATCCTGTGCATATATTCTGTACATATATCCCATGCATATATCATGTGCATATATTTTGTGCATCTTTTCTGTGCATATATCCTGTGTATATATTCTGTGCATATATCATGTGAATATACTATGTGCATATATCATGTATATATAACATGTGCATATATCATTTGAATATATCCTGTGCATTTATCCTGTGTATATATGCTGTGCACATAGCCTGTGCATATATCATGTATATATAACATGTGCATATATCATGTGAATATACTATGTGCATATATCATGTATATATAACATGTGCATATATCATGTGAATATACTATGTGCATATATCCTGTGTATATATCCTGTGCATTTATCCTGTGTATATATGCTGTGCATATAGCCTGTGCATATATCATGTATATATACCATGTGCATATATCATGTGCATATATCATGTGAATATATCCTGTGCATATGTCCTGTGCATATATCCTGTGTATATATGCTGTGCATATATCCTGTGTATATATGCCGTGCATATAACCTGTGCATATATCATGTGCATATATCATGTGAATATATCTTGTGTATATATCCTGTGTATATATCCTGTGCATGTATCTTGTGTATATATCCTGTGTATATATCCTGTGCATATATCCTGTGTATATATGCTGTGCATATAGCCTGTGCATATATCATGTATATATAACATCTGCATATATCATGTGCATATATCATGTGAATATACTATGTGCATATATCCTGTGCATATATCCTGTGCATAAATCCTGTGCATATATCCTGTGCATATATCCTGTGCATATATCTGTTCATATATCATGTGGCTAAAGTTAATAAACAGTAAGTGGTCAAACATAGCAACTTAACCACTGCATTTTGTGTTTCTTGTAACAAAACTTGTTACGTGGCACAAATAAAGCGTGTGTTGTTTAATGATATATTTTTTATGCTTTTTTGTCCCTTATATGAAGTAATTGCGTTGAAGCATTTTAGTTGATAGACCAAAATAATATCGGTCCCGCTCAGCGGAAGTCAATTTATATCATCTTTTGCTTATATGTGTATGTAAACTATTTTTTTAATGTTAAAAACATTCGAAAAAATAGGTCATTAGATTACAAAAGTTAAAGTTTTAGATATAGCTTTAGACGTAGATTTTGCTGAATAGATGTAAATAATGACGCCATTATTATTTTTTCGGGGTTTCCCCGCATTCTTCTTTTTTTGTTGTACAATTTTTCTAGAGAGTATAGTTGAGAAAGATAACGAGTAGAGTACACGAGGTACTTGATTTTGATATTTTATGAATCTTTAAATGGCGCTCGATTGATGGACTTTTGATATTATTTTTGGATATTTACTTGAATTGGTGGACTTGTGATGTTGTGTGGATATTATTTGCTCGAATTGGTGGATTTATGTTATGAACTTTAACTTAGCTTAGACAGTGTTTGTTATTCTGAAATCGTCTTATTGTGTACTGCACGTCAAATTTCAAAAACTTTCATTTTTCATGCTTCCAGTTTCATTGGTTTCATTTTTTGCATTACATTAAATTTCATTATGTCTACTGCGACTACGAGGAAGAGTGCAAGGCGAAAGGGGTTGCGGTCTATTGCGAGCACTTTGCGCGAGCGAATTGATGTCATAGTTAAGGACTTTTCGGAGGAGAAACGAGCAGAAATTATTTCTTTACAGACCACTTTAATTGACACTGTTAAACAGTTAAAGGAGTTAGATGAAGAGCTATACGGTGTTTTATCGGCTGAAGAGATCGAAACCGACGTTATGGAGGCTACAGAATTTTATCTATTAGTGAACATGAGTCTCGCGACTATTACTACCGCTACCGGACCACATGTTTCAGCCACAGAATCGACACGGTCTGTTGAAAAGAAATCGATGAGACTACCCAAAATAGAACTGAGAAAATTTAATGGGAACCCTTTGAATTGGCCCTCGTTTTGGGACCAGTTTAATTCAGCCATTAATGACAATGACAGTTTGAATGCAATTGATAAATTTAATTATTTGAAGAGATACGTCGAAGGAACCGCTTTATCAACTATTTCTGGGTTAGAATTGACGAACAGTAACTACGAAAATGCTATAGAGTTGCTTAGAAACCGTTTTGGCAACGAACAGGTGCTCATTAACGCGCACATGGAGGCCTGTTGAAGATTGAGTCAGTACGATCAATGGATAACACCCAACAATTGAGAAAACTTTATAATGATGTTGAGAACTGTATTCGAAATTTGAAAAATTTGAAGTATAATAGCGAAATGCTGAGTTTATTGATTCCGGTTCTGAACGAAAGAATTCCCAACGAATTACGAATGATTATTTCTAGAAACTTTGGAGAGGAGAAGTGGTCCGTTGAAAAGATGCTGTTTCTTATCAATAACGAACTGCAAGCTCGAGAGAGGTGCACTGTAACCGCGAAAGGCAAGGGACAAACTCCCAGTGAAAATTACAAGAGAGGAGGAATTTCTACCGCAGACTGCTTATTGACTTTGGACAGAAAAAAATGTGTTTTCTGTCACGATTCTCACTCTCCGTCGAGGTGTTCAAAAGTTACCAACGTACAAACACGTTCACAAATTATGAAAAAGGAAGGGCGTTGCTTTTTATGCTTGCAGCATGGACACATTTCAAAGAACTGTTGTTCAAATTACATATGCAATAGATGTGGAAGACGTCACCACATCTCTTTGTGTATGAAAGAAAAACGTGCCGAAAGAAAAGATAAAGACAACAATGGCTCGGAGGAAAACCCTTCTAACGAAACCAACGCGAATCACATCAGCCAAGAAAACAAAGGAATTCTTTTGCAGACGGCTAAAGCTTTTGTTTCGAAAGAAAGGGAGAGCAGGAACATACAAACGAGATTCATGTTTGATTCAGGTAGCCAGAGAACATATGTCACAAATGAACTGAAAGAAAAACTGAATTTAGAAACAATTCGAAAGGAGAAATTAATTATTAACACTTTTGGCCATAGCAACAGCCAATCGAGAGAGCTACCCGTTGTTAAGTTGTATGTAAAAACCGCTGACCGCTCATCTACCGTACCCATCGAAGCCATTGCCGTACCAAACATTTGCGCTCCTCTCTCAAATCAGAATGCGAAATATTACGCTGATAATTACGAACACTTGAAGCGGTTGAAATTAGCAGATTTTTCAAATGGTGAAACGAGACTGAATGTTCACGTTCTGATTGGTTTAGACCATTATTATTCATTCATTACCGGCGAAGTTGTTCGAGATCCGAGAGGCGGTCCTATCGCTATCAATTCCAAACTTGGCTGGATTTTGTCCGGAGGTGAACAGTCGAAAGCGAACGAATCAAGCTGCATGGAAGTCCACGCCTGCCGTGTTGATACCGAAAACTCAATTCTTCGTGACGAGTTGAACAAGTTTTGGCAAATTGAGTCGATCGGTGACGGAGAAAACGAAAACGTATTATCTTCTTTTAAACAAACTCTTGAATTCAACGGCGAACGCTACGTGACCGAATTACCATTTCGTCCTGATCATGATAAACTTTCCGATAATTTTGCAGTTTCGAAACAACGCTTAGATTCTCTTGTTAACAAACGATTACGAAATGAACCTGATTTAGCTGTGCAATACAACGACGTTTTTGCAGACTACGAATCGAAACAGATTATAGAAAAAGTTCCAGAAAGTGAGATAGCTTACGAAAATGCTCACTACCTTCCGCATCATCCGGTTGTACGCCAAGATAAAAGTACAACGAAAGTTCGTCCTGTTTTTGATGGATCTTGTGCCGTTCACAAACCATCCCTCAATGACATTTTGTACTCTGGTCCTAATTTACTTGCTAAGGTGTTTGACATTCTGCTGAGATTCCGTACGAACTACGTCGCTTTAGTTGCTGATATTCAACAAGCCTTCTTGAATATTGAAATCGCTGAGAAAGACCGTAATTATCTTCGTTTTTTGTGGAAAGAAAACCCTACCGAGAACGATTCAAAGCTCATTATCTATCGATTTCTGCGTGTCGTGTTTGGGTTAACGTGCAGTCCGTTTTTACTCAATGGGACAATCCAACACCACTTGGAGACTTACGAAATTATCTGCCCCGAAATTACTGATGCTTTGAAGGATGACTTGTACGTCGATGACCTACCAACCGGTACCGATACCGTAACTGAAGGCAAGAAACTTTACGAAATTAGTAAACAAATCATGAAAGAAGGAGGGTTCAATTTGCGAAAATGGGCTACTAATAACAATGAATTACAAACTTTTATCGATAAAATTGAGAACGTGAATTCTGAACCGAATAGCGACAAAACTGTTAACCCCAAAGTATTAGGGATCGAGTGGGACATCGACAGAGATATTCTAGTGTACCGATTTGACGAGTTATTGAAACGAGCGAAAGAACTGTTTCCAACAAAAAGAAACATTTTACGTATATCTGCTTCATTTTATGACCCGTTGGGCCTGATCGCACCAATCACCACCAAAGTAAAGGTTCTTTTCCAGAAATGTTGTCAACACAAGTCCAACTGGGATGATCCACTGCAAGGGGAACTGCTTAAACAATGGAGAGATATATTGAACGATTTTGCGAATTTACAAACTTTTGAGATACCACGTTATTTATTCTGTGAACCGCGTCATGAAATTCAATCAATTGAACTGCATGGATTTTGTGATAGCTCGACGATTGCCTACGCTGCTGTGATTTATGCAAAAATACGAACTAACCTCGGCGTAAGTGTTTCGCTAGTGACTGCTAAAACGAAAGTTGCGCCCCTAAAGCCGCATTCTGTTCCACGTTTAGAATTGCTAGGATGTGCTCTCTTAGCAAAGTTGATGAGCCATGTGCTTAATGCGATCAATGGTAGATTGAAAGTTGATCGTTTTTTCGGTTGGTCAGATTCGGAAGTTGCCCTTTGTTGGCTAAAAGGCAAATTGAAGCAGTGGAAGCCATGGGTAGAAAACAGAGTTGTTTATGTTCGATCAGTCATTCCATCGGAATCATGGTTTCACGTTTCCACCATTCATAACCCTAGTGATATACCTACCAGACCAGACAAAATTGGTGACTTCAATTCAAATTTGTGGTTAAACGGTCCTGAATTTCTGTCTGATTCCAGCTTTGTTCCACCTGAGTTTCATGTCAACAAACATTCATTCGATGTTTTGTCAGAAGAGAAGAAAAGTCATGTCACTACTAACATTAGTCATTCCACTCATCATTGTCATTCGCAGTTACATGATATTATAGACGAGACTAAGTTTAGCTCACTGAAAAAGCTTATAACTACCATTGGATATGTTTACAGATTTGCGAATAAATTGTTAAATCGAATTCGAAAAAGAGACTTATCAGTATGCAACGATCGTGAACTGTCGACTCAAGAATACAAAAGTGCATTTGATATTTTGATTACAAACAATCAACGAAAACTTCGAAACAACCAAAACTACTTCAACAAACTTTCGTCCGCCCTGAAGTTGTTTGAAGATGAGAAAGGAGATTTACGTGTTAAAGGACGTTTTGGTGAGAATAAAAAGCTTTCATATGACGAAAGGTATCCGTTGATTCTTTCGAGTGATTCACATTTTACAAAACTTCTGGTTGAAGATGCCCACGAAAAAACATTTCATCAAGGCGTAGAAGCGACACTCAACATGTTACGAATGAAGTTTTGGATTCCGAAAGGTAGACGCACAGTCAAATCCATTTTACGACAGTGCATTGTTTGTCGACGATACCAAGGCAAACCTATTAAATCACCACCGACTCCAGATCTACCAGAATACAGGTATTGCGCTTCGAGAGCTTTTGAACACGTTGGGTTCGATCATGCTGGTCCACTCTACATTCGTACCGAGAACCGAAACACGACAAAGGTATACGTATTAATACTTACATGTGCTACTACTAGAGCTGTGCACTTTGAGCTTTCACCCGATTTAAAGACGCCAGCGTTCATTAGAGCTTTCAAAAGATTTCAATCCAGAAGAGGAACGCCTGCTACGGTTGTGCATGATAACTTTAAAACGTTTAAATCTAACCATGTAAAAAGATTTATGAGACATGAGTCTATTGAAACTAACCCGATTCTCCCCAAGAGTCCTTGGTGGGGAGGATTTTATGAAAGGATCGTCAGATCAATGAAAACCGCCTTGCGTAAGACCATTGGGAAGGCACTATTGACTTTCGTAGAGCTCGAGACAGTTCTGTCCCAAGTTGAAGCATCGATTAACTCAAGACCACTTACATATCAGAGTGAGGACGATCTTGGACAGACTATCACACCTTTGCATTTGATTTACGGCTCGAACATTGTTGGTGCTGAATGTGTCCCAATGAATGATACCGACCAGTGCTCGAAACGATTACTTTATGTACAACGAGTGCTTGACGATCAGTGGCGACGATTTTATCGAACGTATTTGAACGAATTACGGCAACATCACTTCTACAGAAAGGATGGCAGAGAAACACCTGATTTAAAGTTGAACGACGTCGTGGTGGTGAAAGATGATAACCAACTGCCAAGAAGTAGATGGCCATTGGGTAAAGTTACGGAACTGATCTATGGAAAGGACGGATTTATTCGTGGTGCGAAGATTCGGGTTAACACCAAGAAAGGACTTGTTTCTACGATAACGCGTCCTATTCAAAAACTGATTCCACTTGAAATAGCAAATGAGACTGAAAACGAAGTTGAAAAAGTTGAAAAAAGTGAACTTGAAAAACCCGCTGAAGACACTCTCAATGAAGATGAGCAACAACGAAGGCCGACGAGAAAGGCTGCGGTTGAAGGACAGTTGATGCGTAAACTCCGCGAAGAGTATTTATAGTTTTTTTTTTGACATATATATATATTTAGGATTTCTTTATGTTTAGTCATACCGTGTTGACATCGGACATGTCAACGGGGGGAGTATGTAAATAATGACGCCATTATTATTTTTTCGGGGTTTCCCCGCATTCTTCTTTTTTTGTTGTACAATTTTTCTAGAGAGTATAGTTGAGAAAGATAACGAGTAGAGTACACGAGGTACTTGATTTTGATATTTTATGAATCTTTAAAATAGATATTGTTACGAAAAACACTTTTGTTTCGTAACTTCATAGATACAGTATAACTGCACGTGACCCGTGGAACGTTTGTCAAAAACATTTTTCTTTCTTTAACCACTCATAATTGGTTTTTGTATGTAATTAAATATTGATTAATTCCGAATGACTCTAGATATGTAAAAAGAGAGGAATTTGATGTCCGAAATCTTAAAAAATGAAGAACTAGAAAAAATAATCTACAAAAAAAAAAATTCTAAATAGTGATAGATCCCGCTTTCACTGGCGTGTATCTTATGCTTTTTGCAAATGATATGGTATGTATGTAGCGATAGTCCGCCCAGACAGTATTGTGCCACAGACTTAACTGGTTTTCACAATTGTCCGAAATATGATAGGAAACCTAATATCGTTTTATTTTCGGTAAACCTCTAAAGCTAAACAAACGGATTTGTTTTCTAAACAAATGCACTCTACACAAAACTTCAAGAATTGATCAAGGACTTTGAGTTACGTTATTATAACAAAGTGTCAACAGTCAATAATGCGGGCAGACAAAACGTTCAACTTCAGGGACACGTCCTTTAAAATTTTGCTTTCAAGGAAAGTTTCCTGCACAAAACAATGTTGTGCGCTAAAACGCATATATTGCAAGAATATTTTTTCTCAGATTTCATTGGAGGAAACAGCCAAGATATGAAGTGGAAACTACAAAAGAAAGTACAAAAAGTGGAAAGTTTTAAAAAACTCTTTAAAAATAAGTACAAGTGAAAATGTTTAATTACTTTAAGAAGTATATTAAGGGGAGTATGATCAATTGGGGATTCTGCGTATTCTCCCGGGTATTATGTATAATGGTTAGGGCTATTAACATCATACATAATAACTGATTAATACGCGTTTCCTGAATTACATGTTTTTTAAAGTTTTGGAATTTTGATGTTTTGACCTTAACATCATTTTCAGCATCAGTGAATTGGTTAATGCATAAATTTTCAAGTTTATCCGACATTTGAAAGTGCTGTTTTGGTTGCATCATTGTTACGGTCAAAGCCTTCTGAATTTTCGACTTGTACTAATAAGCCTCATATTCGAGCAAAGGTTAATTAGTATAAAATTAAAAAATCTGTTGTGGCAGGTTGTTTGTTTGATGTATGAATATGAAAATTTCACGACTTATTAATTTTTATGTGAGGATTTCGAAAATTACATTCATTTTCTTTAAAAAAGTTGAGAAAGAGTGGCAAATAAATTCGGGAAAGGTGTATTTGCATTATTCCTGAATTTATCATAATTCTCGGAACAAGTTTTACTTTATAATCCCATCATATTTGTAAAAATATTTTACACATTTTTCAGAAAAAAGTTTTTTTTTAATTGCACTTCACTGGAAAAATAGCATATGTCAACAGCATGTTACCTCCACAAAGTTTTCTGCACACTTAAAGCTAAGTAACAGGGGTGAGATGAGGTGGAAACTGAGCAGCAATGTTAAGTCCAATAAATTGGGGTGTTTCAATTTAGACTATAATTGTTTTGCAATCTATTTTCTTTTACAGGTATATACACATTAATATATTATATCTTCTGAACTATAAAATAAATTCTGACTATATATACATATAATATATATATACACATATATATACATAATTACCCACAATCCGGGGCAAAATATATTGGAGAAAAAAAGGCGGAAAAATTTGAAGATGGCAACCACAAGCAATTACGAAAGCTTCTAATTAACCGCAATGCAAACATAAAAGTCTACTTGGTAATGCATACAGCGGCGTTAGAATCTTAGGTTATGTGGTAAGGTTTAAAACTCTATAAGGGTGCTTTTTTTCATTGACGTCAAAATGCCTGGATTGTTCCATAATGCAGACCGTGTGAAAAGTGCATTTGCGATGCTGTCTGCTTATAAGTATTATTTCCTGCGTTGTAGCTAAACTTTTCAATTTCAAATAACTTTTTGACTGAATATCGTTTCCCAGCAATTTAAAGACACTTCGTATAGCATACCTACTGTAACATTTATAATGCACTTCGTATCTCAGCTGCTAGATTTATTTCAACACATTTCTCTCACCTGCCGAAAGGATTGTTTTGAAAGCGATTGTGAGTATATCTTGGTAAGTACGGGCGATCATTTTCGGCATGTCGACGATTATATGTGGCTGCCATCTGAAAAAATAAAAATAAAAATAAATGTCAACTTTTTCACAAAAATTTCGTAACTTCTGTCTTTATCTACGAATACAGTGATAAAACCATTACAATAGATGATCTCGTAACTGAATTTTGGAAGGGTATATTGAATTGCACTCACATAACCCGATGGCATTGGTACAAGTCTTCGCTGAATTGCAGAACTTTCCTAAACAAATTAGTACATTAGTAGTAAAAATAATTCACAATAAGATTTGTAACGACAACAAAGCTAAGTTTCGTTTGTTACTCCAACAACGCTTAGTTTCGTTTGTTGAGACAAAAAAGCCATGTTTCGTTTGCTACGACAACAAAGCTAATTTACCTTTGTTACGACAACAAAGCTATGTTTTGTTTGCTATGAAAACAAAATTATGTTTTGCTTGTTACGACAGCAAAGCTGTTTCGTTGTTACGACAACAAAGCTAGGTTTCGTTTGTTACGACAACAAAGCTGTTTTGTTTGTTACGATAACAAAAACTAAATGTGTTGGTTGTTACGACAACAAAGCTTTGTTCAACTTGTTCCACAAACTGTCAAGTGAAGTAATGTTACAGCCACACCTTAACAAAATTTTTATGTTATTTTTACATGAAAGATTTTTGTAAGAAGAGGGGCAAATTTGTACATCAACCTGTTACCTACCTGGGCTAACGCGCGGTCTCTTGCCCAATGTTTAGCATTGATATGCAGCTACAAGGAAAGAACATTATATTTACGCAAACAGATCTTGAAATAAATTTACATTACTCCTTCAATATTCTCTCATTTGACTATAGCTAGACATGTTAGATGATAAAAAATCTTGGTCACGTGGTCTGGTGGAGGTTAGGTTGGATGCCATTATGTCAAATGGCTAAGTAATTTTTTTGTAGAAATATCATGTGATATATGATTTTGTCAGGAATTTTAAATCCAGCATGGCGCTTTCAACATCACACATGTACCTGTTCTTCTAACGCCGTTATTGTACCCTCGGCCTGCTCAAGTTTTTCAATCAAACGCAGCTTCTCATCAATCTGAAATACTCTCAACGCATTCTAAAAAATAAAAACAAAACAAACAAGAAAGTGTTTTTAGAACTTTTGTAGTCTCTTGAAAATTTGTAAAGGGCCATTCCCGCATAAAGTAAACTCAATTGTGAACCGCAACAGCTTTCCCAAAAAATGCTTCAATTATAAACAGCTTTTGAGTATTTCGCTCAGGGGCGGATACATACCACGTCAAAGACGTCAAGTGACGAAGGTAAATTGTCTACCTGTATAACGGACGATGTCAATCGAGAGGGGCATAGTATGGCGTAAAGTTCTTTTTATGTAAACAACGTGCGCCGACGAGCGGGAGTTGATATAAAATAGGGGACCAACGGCTCAGGGTGCCGCAGAGCCACGTCTGTGCGTTGTATCTGTTTTAATTTGCATGGTGCGTGATTGTTTTGACGAATATAGTCTATGGTCCGTTAAGCGGTAGTGTTTCTTACGGCGGTAAAAGTCATACAAATCTACAGAGTTGAGCAAACCTGTAACATAGACTAGTGACATATATAGTCTGTGCGGCACGATTTTTGAGTGAAAAAAAAGGTAGCCGCCCTTAACGATATAACTCGAATTACCAGTCTAGTGACCTAGCAGTCCGCTGGATACGATTACCCCTGTGAAAAAAGGTTCTTTTTTGTTAAACATGGCTTTAAAAACCATGTCTGACAAGGTGACTAGTGCTTTTTTAAGTAGAATGTCGATGTAATGAAAGAAATTTTTAACTCCCGCATTGGTGATTTGTCAAAATTACCTACAATAAATTTTTCGCAGCTGCTTGAGAATGGAAGTGTATTAAAATATAGGTTAGTTCCTTTGGACTTTCCTACAAAGTTTGTTCAAAACAACTCGGAAACACTCATTGCTTTGAGGTAGGTTTGTTTAAACTATTTTCTGATCCCTAAAGCTTTGTTTTTGTTAATAGACTGTGAAGTTTACAATTTAGTTTTTGTTCAGCTATAACAATGCAATAATTCAGTCATAAACTGAAACTAAAGCCAAAGATTTAATATGGCTGACCTTAATTGTTTTTATTAAATATTCTTTTGTTTTATTCTCAGAATAATTTTATTTTTCAAAACGTGTCATAAACAAATATATAAATGGTAGCTGAGTTGTGTTGTTATGCTTGTGAATGTATTAATAGCTAGGCACAAGACTCAGATTGGCTTTGTTTTTCTTGTTTTAGCTCTGAAGCAAGTGGAAACTGCTTATACAGCTGGGTATCATTAATGTTGTCAGGTGACAATTCATTGTGCCATGATTTAAGGTTACTTCTTTAGAGTTGTTTATTCATGCTGAATCTTATTCTACGCATCCCCTTCTATACTCTATTTGAACTATTTGAACAAGGACAACTAAATAATAACCAACTTTTTAAGAATTTCAAGCAAGTATTTGATATATCTGATAAAGATTACCCCCATGGTTCTTCACTTACAGAATTAGTGCAATTTGAAGCTCTGTATAATTGCAAAAACGGCAGATGGGCAGGTCTTCTTGACATACTTGCCCTTTCTACTGTCATTAATCACAATATAAATGTAGCATACCCCGAATGCAGCGAAACATGTTATAAGTTATTGTTTGCGGAGAAAGTTCAACCTCGACTCCCCAATGAAAACATAGCTTCTGACATAGAGCTTTGTTATGTTATGCATGGTTATGTATCCAGACCAGGTGAAAATTATAAACCAAACCATTTTGTTCCCTGTATACGTTTGTTAAATCATAATAGTAAGCGTAAATCCTTTTCCAATGAAAAAAAACTTGTAAAAAAAATTAAAACTGTGGGTTTTGCTAGTGACAAAGTACAAGCAAAGTTATCATTTTGGACCGATAAATGCAGCGATAAGCTTGTATTACCTAAAGTAAATAAATTGTTGTGGTGAGGTAATAACTAATAAAATTGTTTCTGAAATTAGGAAGAATAGATTTTTCTCTGTCCTGGCTGATGAACTTTTAGATTGTTCTAATAAGGAACAACTTTCTTTAGTAATCCGTTATGTTGATTCAAGTAGAAATATCAAGGAAGATTTTCTTAAATTTCTTCATTGTAAAGAGGGTTTAACTGGTGCAGATTTAGCCCATCTTATGTTGTCTGCTCTGCAAAATTTAAATCTAGATAGATAGATAGATAGATGTGCATATTTTACATGGCTAGCCTCACAAATATCGAGGGATATACCCTGTCTATTATTTCCAGGAGGGGCCATGGCGTAGATGGAGAGTCCTAGAGTATTTAATGCTCATTTTGAGTTACGCAGACCCATTTTGAGCTACGCAGACCCAATTAGAGCCCGCGCTCTACTAGACAACTCCCGGCAACATCCAACGGCCCACACAGTGTGCCATCTTCCCAATTTCCCTCACATGGCTTGGGTTAACCCGGGGCTATGGTAACATTCACTCGCCCATGTTGAATCGCCGTCAAGAGGAATCGAACCCCGGTCTCCCGCACAGAGTACGAGAGCTATAACCACTAATCTACGGCGCCACAAGATTCCAGTAATTGCAGGGGCCAGGGTTATGATGGGGCTGGTAATGTTGCTGGACATTTAAATGGTTTATCAGCTTGTCTTCTGTCAGTTAACAAAAAAGCTATTTATGTTCATTGTCATAGCCACTGTTAAACCTTTGCGTTGCTAAATCTTGTTCCATCACGCTGGTAAGAAATGCTATGAACAAAATTAAAGAAATTTCCTACTTCTTTAACTTTTCACAAAAAAGGCAACAGCTCCTTGAAAAAAATGTCATTCAATATTGTCCTAATTCTGATAAGTCTAAACTTAAAGATGTCTGCCGAACACGGTGGATTGAGCGTATTGATGGCATGGAAGTTTTTCAAGAACTTTATGTTGCAAATTATGTGACCCTTGATGATATGATAGTTAATTTAAATAAAATTGTCAATAATGAAACTGCCACCAAAGCACACTCTTTTTTTAATGAAATTTCTACCTTTGAGTTCATTGTATCTGTTGTTGTGACCAGAAATGTTTTGGCACTAACACATGGTGTTACAACTTTGCTTCAAGATAGAAGTATTGATATTACAGATAATGTTCAATACATTACTAATTTGAAAAATACAACTATGAGTTGCAGGAACAATGTAGATTTTTTTCACAACTCATGGTACAAGGATGCATTAGATGTTGTGGAAAGTGTAGGAGTTGAGGAGAAAATGAAACGGTTATCAGAAGGCAAACATTAAGGGACAACCAACCTGCTATCAGTCCAAAGGATTATTATAAAAAAGCCTTAACCATACCAATCTTGGACCATTTAAACAGTGAACTTAACTCGAGGTTTGATTTTGAAAACTTTGTAGTGTATAATGGATTGTGCATTGTACCAGCCAAAGTAGTTTCAATGGTTTACTCCAACAAAGATTGGAAGAGCAAATTTAAAAGGTTTGTAGATTTTTACAAATCTGACATGCCAAATCCTCTTGCTCTAGAGTCTGAGTTAGAGCTGTGGGAAAAGTTTGCTTTGGATTATCAGGGTACAAGACCTGAAACCATTGCTCAAACTTTAAAGTCAATAAACCTGTCTCTATTTACTAATATAAATGTTGCTATTCGCATTCTTGCTACTATCCCTATTACTTCATGTGAATGTGAAAGAAGTTTTTCATCATTAAGACGATTAAAAGATTATTGCCATAGTACTATGACAGAAGATCGTCTTAATGGCTTTCCTTAATGTACATTCATCAAGAAATTATTCCAAAGGTAGATGATGTACTTAATATTTTTGCCCGAGATCCTAGAAGATTACAGTTAATTTAAATTCACTTAAAACTTAATACATATTTAAACAATTTACTTTATCCTTACTTACCCATACTTACCTCTACTTACTCATCTTTTGCTAAGTCTTACTTTTAAGTTGGTAATTATACACTTAACATCTTAGGTTCACCCTAAAAGTTTCTCAACTTTGGATTTTCTGAAGTCCTAACTCCTATTTTATAACATACATTTATTAAAATGCTTTGAGCACAACCCCTGATTTATATGTTAATGCTGCTTTTTAGCAAGAGTCCTTTCAGTTTATAAATTTACTTTTTGAGCCTTGTTTTTTATATGCCATATCCTTTGTTTTTTTATATATTTTACTGAAATAGTTCTTGCACATTCATTTTTTAAATTTGTTTTTATATAATTCTTTGTTATCATGTCAACCCGGTATATTGATGTTTAGATGTCAGATTTGATAATTCATTCATTATTCCATTGGCTGGTTTTGACAATTTGCTCAATTTGACCCATTTCATGTTAGATTCAATTTGTCCATGGTTTTCTACATTACGTGATGTGCAAGAAAGAAGAAAGAAGAAAGAAGATTTTTATGGGTTATTAATGTAACCCTTCAAGTTTTCAAAAAACATTATTTTGGAATACCAGCTGCTTTGAAAAAGTAGCTAGATTTATGTTGTTTTTTCTTTCAATTTATTCTTATGAAATGTCTGGTAAGTATACATTAAAAAAATGATAATTCGGGCATTTGCGACAAAAATTTTTTGGCTTCACGAAAAATTTTGACTAAGGACTTTTTAAACTTGTATCCGCCCCTGTCGCTGCTATGAAAAGTTGTAGAACTGGAAAAAAAAATTTTCTCGTGAAAAAATTCTAACTTTATAGAATCGCGAAAGCTACCGCAAAGATTTTTGCGGTCCAGCTTAAACGCAAAGAATTTGTTCCCAAAAAGTAAAACAAAAACACCAACGTATTGACATAAAAAAAGTATATATAATGACTTATACATCAACCGACCTAACTATAACGATTTCATTCAATCTCTTCTACTCAGCACTTGAACTTACGTTTACTTGATTATACGAGTGGTAGATCTGTGCAATATGCAAACGCAGTGGAAATTTGTTTAAAGAATATTTAATTTAAGCCCCTTCAAACAGGGTATCGCTATGTGTACCATAATCTTTTGCAAATTCGCCGTCCAATTTTCTTCGTAGAAATCTCCCTTCGTTTCTTAAATTCCTACTCCCTTGATAGTAAAGGGAGTAGGAACTTAAGAAACACGTGTTAACTTGAAACTTCAAATACTTACATTTTCTTTTTCGTATGCCACAGATTTCAAATTTGATTTTCGTGTTCCTTTGCTTTTTGAAGGTAAGCTTTTATTATCAGCTGTTGATGCTTTAAAAGAAATATAGCCAAAAATAAATACATTAAGAACAACACTATATGTAATGGAGACCAATTTTGTTAAAGGCATATTATATGAAGATTGAGGGGCCGGGGCGAGGTTAAATTGTCTACTCCAGGGATTGGCATGGTTGCTCCGGTGAAGGTGGTGATTTTTAAATTGCAATTCTTAGATCAACCAAAATCGATGAAAATCACTCCCTACAAAATGACATTGTTGGTTGTGGTGTGTGGAGGACATTTATTTTGAAAAAAAAACACATAGGGGAGAGGATTTGAAAACAAACGAATAAAGTGCATTCCTACCAAGTCTTTTCTCTAATTCTTCAATCACCTTGTAAGTAAAAAAAAAAAAAAAAACATTACTCCACGAGACAGAAGAAAACAGAATGGTAAATAAATAATCAATAAAAAAGGAAAGAGAAATAATTTGTTGCTGCGACTTCAATATTCACACAAGATGAATTGCATTTTGAAAATGATATTCTTGATATTCTTTTATAATAAAAAGAAAAAGGGAGAATGACAAAATATTGTGAAGGACACATATTGTAGTAGCGTTAATACTTAACATATTGAATCCTAATACTACAATGTTTCTTCACTCTACTTTTTGTGTTAAACTTGTTTGTGTCCATTTTCTTAACTATTTTCAAACTTTAGTCTCAAGTAGGCATAGAGAACAACAGCAGCCTACCTACCTTTTCTTGAGATTGACATGTAGATTGAAGAAGCTTGTATTTTGAAAGTTTCGACTACAAGAAGAAAAAGCAAACGCGATTAAGAATTGAGACTTAATTTTGACAACAACGTATTTTTGAAGAAAATTATGAAAGTTAAACATTGCATTTCGTTGAAACCAAAGAATGCACAGTCCTCTCGACTTTATACGACCTTGCAAATTTATTTAAAATTGAAGATCTTTACAGACCCGATTAAGGTATAAATAAAGATTTTTAACAATTGTAAAAGGTTTATTCTGACATATTTATGTATTGTCTTTGATTTTAGATTTGTCATGTCTCTTGCGCAAGAAAACAGTTAACTGACTAAGAAATTTTTTTAAGGGTGACGCAAATTATTCACGTGGAAAATAAAAAATACTGCTAGTCAAAATACAAGAGAAGTTGTGTAACATAGTTAAAATTTGTGTTTCTTGATCACCACTGCCGAAAACTCCTCTGAACAACACTTCTTCTAAAGACAATACGCGTGCTATAATTATATACCTGGAGTTGTTGCATTCTTTCTTGCTGGATCTCGTGCGCTTCTTGAAGTTGCAAATAGGAGGCTTCGATATCATTTTTCTACAAAACACGAACACGTCTAACCAGAGAAGACAAAAATAAAAAAACTTTCACATTTCTGTTTGTATCCCTTTCAACGTACTGACGACTGTTATTCTTGAATATTGAATAAGAAAATATAGTCAGAAGGTTACAACACCAACACTGTTTTGCCCACGCTTATTGGGTAACTGAGTTCAAAAGCAAGCGTTGGGATGTAGCATGAATATTTCCACGTGTTTTAAAAACAGTACCATAGTGCTGATGGACATTTGATGTCGGGAAAGTATCCATATAACACATATACAAACAAATACACAAAAAAACAAACAAACAAACAAACAAACAAAACAAACAAACACACAAACAAAGAAACAAACAAAAAAGTAAATCTACCTTAATAATTTCATTTTGTAGTTTATACACTCTTTCTTGTAAAGTGTTTTTCTCTTCGTTTTCAGCAGCGAGGCGTCGTTTTAAAGGAACTGAAGATAATGATTAACATTTAAGTACACGAAATATAGTATAAATTTTATTAACGAGGTCTAACTTAAACTTCTATCTCCTTCAGTTGTCCCCGCTTCGCGACTTATAAAGGGATTCACCTTAAGAGTATCACAATGCTGACAATTAGAAGTATTTAGGAACATTGGGGCTCAGCTAGATTTAAGGAACTCTTTTTAAAAAGGTATAGCTTTTGGAGAAAGAAGACTGAAGTACCTGTCAATGATTAAAAAGCATTCTTCTGTCTACATTGTATTTATTTTCGATCGTGTATAAAATCCGTATAAAGAAATTTGAGACTTAAAAGTTCTCAAATTAAAGAGTGTCAAGATGAACGAAACAACAGGTTGGCTGTAGATTTAAAACTGTTCTAATCTGAGAAGATTATAGCAGGATTTTGGAGATTTAGGGGTCACATTTTAGAAGAAAACACTGAAAAGTGTATAGAACTATTCGTATTTTAGAAGATTTTCAGGAGAAAATAAAGGTTTACTAGTAATCAAGAAGGACTGTTCATGTTGAATTACAGCAACTATGATAAACACATGCTTGACCTTTTGTCACATGAAACGTAATAACAAGAAATTACTGTTCGAAAAAAAGATATCAACACACACAATTTTCACTATTTCAGAGTAAACAAATATTTTGGGTTCACATTTAAGGTCATTTAGGAGATTGTAGGTGTAGCCGCACTGAACAAATAAAAACGAGCTTTTTGTCACTACACTTGGATTGCAATGTTAATTATAGTTTCAAACACGAAGACCTACAAGACCATAAAAAGACGAGTTTTTATACCCTTTTTCTTCCTATTATTCAAACATTAAGTTGGAAAACTTACCAATGACTTCAAGGTCGTCTCCATTCTCACTTACTACTCCATCGCCAGCATAATATAGTTTAGTTGCCAACTGGCTTTTCTCATGCTATACGTTTAGAAACCAAAAGGAAACATTATTGTGATGGATGCTTAATTTTATTTGCACAGTGATATATCAGACTGGCACGAAAGTCTCATCTATTTGAACCTATTTCCCTCCTCAATATCATCACAACTTCTCAAGGTCAAATACACTTGCAACTGTACTATTTTTAAAGTTCTATCCCTTTATTGGACTTATTTAAATCGAGCATTTACGATGTGTGTCTACAAAAGAACAAACGGACGAACAAACAAACGGGAAAAGGAACAAACGAACGAAAGAACAAACGAACGAACGAACGAACAAACGGGCGGGTTGGCGGGTGGACGAACGATGATTTGATACCAAATAAATATCAAACCTGAAGTTTTAAAATTTTTCGTCTTAACTCTATAACATCTTGTCCCATTGTCTGTATCACATTTCGGTACCGATCTAACTCCTATGAACAAAAAAAAAATCAAAAAATCCATCTGCAATCTTGATGGGTGTGACGTATAAAGTTGACGTTTGTTTTATAGCTCACGTAAAAGGTCAGTGTTGATTGAACTACAACAAAGTAGCTATAGCTTGTTCGACTTAATTAGTTGAAAAACAGTTTGGATAAAAGAGGTCTATATTTTTTATTGGCATGTTTATGTTATAAACGTATAAATTTAAAAAAAATAATCTATCGAGTTCACGCACTTTAGAGATGGATAAAACATGCGGAGAAGGGGGGGGGGCCTTATTTTTGCCGGATTTTTTCATCCTAACTGCGTAAGGTCATCAGATATTAAATTATGGAAGGGGAATTCTACAAGACCTTTATACATCCGTGATCAAAACTAAGGAGTTTACCTTTGTTTGATAGTCCAGAACAGCTATAACATGTGAGTCAAGATTTCCTCTCTCCTATGATAATAAAAAACTGTCAGTTTTACACAGAAATCAGAAATAATCAAAGTCAGATGGCAAAATTTCGGGTGTGTTTTTTGTCACAATTTTACTTAATTTTTCTACATAGTGACATAAAAAAGAAATATACCTACAAAATATTCAAAATATCACGGAATAAGTTGCGTTAATACCCCTCATACCGTTTCAAATAGTACACAAGAGAGCTTATATACACTGGTTTGCTTTTTCATGAAGTGTGACAAACTATTGTATTTTTTATGCTTTTTCTAAATAGAGTCAACAGCTCGTGGAAAAACCCACGTGTTTGTCAGTCTTCCATACTATGAACATCAGATTTTTGCCTGTCGTAAATAGTGTAGGCATTTCTATTTTGTGCACAAAATAAGCCGGTTTAAAAAAAGAAAAGATGGCTTTATTGTAGAGACTATCAGCTAAGTATTTTTTTTTCTTGAGAGCAATAATCTCATGACATCACAATAATTAAACATTATGACAAAACGTACGGCTACCGACAACTCCACAGGAAGTAGACTGTCTCTAGTTGCAACTTGAGATGACATTGCTTTTTGTGGTTCGTGTATCGGTACATGTGCTTTAACAGGTGTTTCAGTTGATGTCTCCTCTGTCAGAGCGTGAAATTTTGGTAGTATCAACTTGATGGCATCTACAGCAGGGAAATCTATGGTGAACTAAAGGTAAGCAAGAACGCATGAAGTTTGGAATTGTGCTCCTAAAAAAGGGGCTAAAAGCCCAGATAGATATAAGTAGAAAGTTGTTTATTAATAAATACTGGCAGTTTAGAAATAGAATAGAATGGATGACAACTGCACAAAACCTTTAATGACTGAAAAAGATATACTTGACAAGTATTGATGAAATGAAATTATAAAATAAAATGACAACTGGTTGTCTACCATATTATTGTTGTTGTTTTTACACATTTTTAGGTTTTTAAGCTTTCTTTTTCATTTTGTGCCACATTTCTAGGTTTTTAGACAATCACTATGCAAAGTCATACGAATAAAAAATTGCTAAAAAAACTATGGCTAAACACTTATGTGGGCTTTTCCTACAAAATGATAATGTCATTCAAGATTTTAAATGTTACCTAATTTTATTTTATAACACTATCTATTGCGAGATGTTTTACAGAAAATAACACTATCATCAACATACACTTTTTGCATCAGACGAAGTAGAGGAAATTCTTGTTTGCATCAAAACATCAACATCTTTAACACTAATGTCATCTGATCCACCAACTACTTGTAGAGTAGAAGTATCTGCAGTCGCCTTTTTTAGATCGTCAACCTGCAGAAGCAACATCCGTGTTATAAACAACACAATACTAATAATGGGGGGGGGGGCGGGGCTGGTGGGGTTTCACAATTCACTTACGGATGTGTTTACATCTTCCTGAAATATTTTCCTTTCACATTTTGTACGCATTCCAACGACTGTGGTGAAAATGTAATTGCTACTTCAAAAAATGTTGAAATGACTATAACTATCTGCGTATAAATCTTTTTCTTTAGAAAAGGAAAAAAACTTTTTTAACAAATCTAGTTTTAGGAATACCCATTTTTGCTTTTGATACTTTCTGCAGAGGAGATCAGGATTTAAATAAAGCCAGATACCATAAAATGCCTAACATACACAATTCTGTTTCAATACTAGTATATAATACAGTGTTCCATTGAAAATGTCAACATATATTTACTCAACATAACCTACTCTTAATTTTTCTTTCACCTTTTTTAAAATTTTCTGCAAATCAGTGCTTTTAAAGGATTTTGTGACATAAACTTTTGTGAATTCAGAAAAAAATTCGCGAAATTTGTGATTATTTCTACACTACAAGTAATTTATTAACACAAAACATTTTTCTGCGTAACCCATAATTTTGCAGAACAGAAAGCAAACTCTAGATCTTTGAAATATATAATTTTTAACGGTAAAGGTAATGAAATATATCCAAATATTCTATCACTTCGCATATACATATTTTTATATCCAGACATGATAGAATCGAATGAACAAAGACAACAAAATGTGTTATCGGTTATAAGGTTTAAGAACGTGAATTTTTGTTATGGCCAGTTTACCAACTTTTTGAGAACGAAAACTTCACATTAAGCAAGAAAATACTTCACTGAAATACCTGAATACACCAGGCTTTTAACAATATTTTTAAAAAAGAGGAGTGAACAATATATTTTATTAAATTCTCACTAGAGCTGTTGTAGCATCAGTAGCTGCATTAACATCTAAAAAAACATACGACTATATATTAAAGAAATAAGAAAATCTGATAACATTTCTGATAACACATCTCATTTTATTCAGATAATTTCTAAATAACACAAATCATACAGTTCTAATCACCTTTCTTGGGAGACGGCTTATGAAGTTTACGTTTTGTAAAAACAGGCGATTCCTCACTATTGACAATACACAAATCTACTATGTCACTGTCAGAGGGGGATTGAACACCAGGAGGAGTTCTGGGTAATTTCATACTGCGTTGAAATATGCGTTCTTTTGATAGATGGATTTTAGATTGCTCATACACTTTGAATCCGTGCTGTTCTCGTTTCCCAACATGACTCGCTGAGTTACTTTCATATCCAGGTTCAGTGTTAACTGAGTTAAACAAGAAATGTCCTTTTTTCTCCTGTCTTTTATCCTGTTCTCGCATATCTTCTTCAACTTCTGATAACGTCTCTAAATTTCTCCTAAATTCCCTGTTCTCACTTTCTTCCCTGAATTTATAACGTATATTTTCCATACAGTCCACGTTCACACTCTCTTTACTCGGAACACTAACAAAACTATTCATATTTTCTCTAGACGATTTATCAACGATGTTATTCATTTTACTATCCAATACAAAACTGTTAATACTAGATGATAAATCACTGCTCACTGATGGAACTTCAGCAACTAAGAGAAAATGTTGGTATTGATTAGTAGTAGTACACAATAAATTTCAAAATATACAAGAAACAGAATAAACTTGGAATTGGTAGCAGAGAAATAGTAAAATGAAATAAAGAACAATTTTTTTAGTAAAACAAGGTGACAATTGATGAAGATTAAAACGTATACTGTGGTTAGAGTTACCTTATTTTACTAAAAAATAACCAGAATATCAAAATTCTGATAAATATTGGTATTTTAAGCAAATTTCAAGCTTCCAAAAAAATCACAGAAAAAAATGTAATCAAATGTAATCAGCAGAACTTAATTGCACTTAGTGGGACCGTTTGATAACAACTGAACTAATCTAATGGTAATAGCTATGTCACAACATTTTTGTCGGCACTAGTTTATGGCCTAGGTAACCAGACAACTGTTTTAATTTCGAGAAAACATACAAACCAATTGTTTCTTCTTGAGAATCTCCACGAGCTTCTAAATCTTCAATTTTTTCATTCTCCATCAGAAATTTCATAAATCCAGTTGCTACACAAATTTGCTCATTGTCCAATAGCGTGAACAGCTTAATGCTACCTTTGTGGATATCTTCATCCAAAGGAGTAAGAGGGAATAAAATCTTCTTTGGTTTTAACTACAACAGAATCAGACGGTGGGTTGTCATTTAATGTAATTAATTGAGCCTTACCAGAGATTCCTCATGTACCTGATATTTAAAAAAAAGATGTAACACGAAACAGCTAATAAATTTGTTTCTCAATAAAACATTGACATCTTTGACTTAACTTCTGGACATTTCCCAACTGCCCAATTTTTTTCAGCTAAAACTTCGCACTTATTGAAACCTTGAAATACTAATAGAAGGGCAACAAAACGTTAATGCAATTTTCCAGAACAGTTCTGAAATTTAGTCCTTGCTAATACTTTAAAAAAAAATAATAGTTCAACTTTGCTGACATTCCTGACAGAGTTTACCGTGTTATTCTATTGGTGATGTGAATCCAGGTTTTGACAGTAATTTAAATCAATATCTGAAAATAAATTTTTAGTCATTAACGTACCAGTAATTTTCCAGTTGCATATTTGAAAAACGCATCCGCATATGATGTTGATGCTTTGTCTGGATCGTGTTTTAAAACGGTGACATGAAGGTACACAGGATCAATGAACACGCCTGTTAATAACAGAAATTTTTTTAAATTGATAGTAATCGCAGTACCGTGAAAAATATCGGAAATATTTTTTCACCCTTTAGGCGAGTAAAATTAATGAGAACTAAAAAAGGAAAAAAAATTGACAATATTTGAGAACAATAATATAGCATATATTTCGTGTAGATTAACCAATGAAATTGCGAGGTCAATTCATCTGTATGACAAGTGCATATAAAATATAATTTAAAATAAAAAGAAAGGACTAAATTTTTTAACATCCACTCAATTTTTATAAGTTTGGCCTTTTTCAAAACTTGTTGACCCAAAATATTATACATTCTGCAAATCCTGAACTTGCAAAATTCCACAATTTCAAAGCCCCTACACTCTAATGTCATCAGCTTTTCATTTTAACCTTAACAATATGCAAAGTAAACAACTAAAAAACAAAGAAATAATAAATGTTTACCCGTAGAGGTAGCTGAAAGATTGAATTAATAATAAAATTTTTTAATCACCAAATCAACAGCACAGACTTTCAAGAACTATAAGTTCTTGATATTCTTGGTAACATTTTACACTTTTTCAGGCAAAAATGCTATTAAAACGTTGAATTTTAGAAGCTTTAATATCTTAGTTAGTCAAATTTATGTTAATCACATAACTTTGTCAGTTGAAAACATTACTACCAATAACTAGAATTTTCATCTTATTAGAGTAAAATTCAATTTTATACTTTAATAATAGGGAATTTTTGTACAAAAGCATTTAAAGACACAACAATTTTTATTTTTATGTCTAATCAAGTTATTTCTTTTGTCTCTTTATCCCCTGACAACAATATCTTGTGACCGATTTTTTCACTCCTGACCAATTTATCAAAAACCTGAAATCTCAATAATTCATATTTTTTACCATTTCCTAGTCAATTCGAAATTAAGTATCAATTTTTACAATGGTGAAATAGAAAATCAAGATTGAAATTAAATAACCTGCAAAAATTTCTACCTTAAGGTATATTGGTATATCACATTGACACATTTACATTAAAAAATTTATGTGTTAAGTGGGAGGTATTAGTCCTGAAAAATTGGGATGTGGGTGCCTATTAGATAAATATAAAAACCCAGAATGTATCATAGCCATGCAGCATAGTAAAAAAGATTATTAAAGAAAAATCTGTCACTGCCCAAGCTGAAATGTTTAATACAAGTATCTGCATGTTGAAAAAAACACCTAGCTCATATCAGCATGATTAAATAAAAATTACTTCTATCTATAGCGATGTCTAATTCCCTTCCTCTCAATTGCGCTGCTTCTGTTTGTTCACCGTCTTGATGCCAAGCTTGTAACATGTAACTTTCGTTTGTTGTTTTTTGAAATTGTTCTTCAGGTTTCACATTAAATGGAATCCTCCTTTGTTTGCATCTTACTTCAAATAATGCTTGATAGGTTCCAGATGTATAAAGTAGTACTTCTCGCAAAGAAATTTTAAAAATATCCAGACTCTTCATAGTTTTTTAATTATTATTTATTTTATTTTATTTACATCTGAAAATCAAAATATGATCATACATTACTATCAACGAAAATAAATCACTTTTCTAAGATTTGTTGTTTGGATAAGACAGTGAAATATGATAAAGAGTTCTATTTAATGTAAAAAATGCTTTGAAAGTTAAAAATAATAATAATAATAATTAATTATTTAAAAAGATTTTCTTCAGTCCTTTTTTCACAACTTTGCAATATGTAAAAGCAAAATTACAATAACAAAAAAAAAAACATTAGACAAATTTGCATTATGTTGCCAAAATATGTGCTGCAACATTGCTATCATTGCTATTGCATTTTCTGTTGGTTCATATTTGTCTATTAGGCATCGGATTGCACCAATCGATAGCTAGGGATTGGATGCTTCTCAAAGCACTGTATCATAATATTGCCTCTTCCCAACTTCTAGTTGTCGGAAACATTTGAATTTCACATTACATGCACATTAAAATTCTATAACATGTGTATATGGACCATTTGTTTCCACACTTAGTACTTGCAAGTTGCCATAGGTACCTTAAAATAACAGTCAACTGGGATTAGGAATTGTAACTATTTTCATTACAAAAATTAAACAAAAATTATCAGTTTGTGCAAAAGAATGATAATTTTTAACAAACTTAATCTTTTTGCTTCAAACAAAAATAAATCCAATGAATCAGGTTGGAACCAGAAACAACCCAGTACGGTATATGGAAACGGCAACAGGACAAATGATAAGCGCAAAGCTGAAATATGGATATTATCATAAGGAGCCTGGTGTAATAGGTTATGATAAATTTACTTTTACATAAGTAAATGGAATTTCCTGTGCAAGGTAATTTTTTTTACTGTATCTAGTCTTAAAAAATTGGACTTTGTATTTTGATTTATTGATTTTTAGAAAATAAGTCTTTTTTAAGTATATTATTACAATCACAGTTGAATTCCTTATTGACATGTACAAATGTTTAAAAACACAGTAAAAGAATTGAGTATTCCTAGACGTACCACTTTGAACGATACATTCACTGGGTACCACAGATTTGTTAGCTTCAAAGACTTCCTAAAGTAACAAAAGCTACAACTATAAATCTAAAAACAGAAAGTTTCCTTTCAGCAGACTCAAAACATATAAAATAACCCCACTTCTGATACAGCATTTTTGACTGTTTTTCCCTTTTTTATTAAATGAAAATAAAAATCTGCCAGGATAAAATGCACAGAAACATTAAACATCCTGTTTTCCAATAAGATTCATGCGTTTTTTTTAAGACCCCAAAAATAATGCAGGTATCTTAACTCCAAACCTTTCACAAGATACTGCAACAGTATTTTTAGGTTGGTTGCGGATCTAATGACACAGAAATAAAAAGATTACTGCTGACTATATATAAAAGTCTCAATTGTTGCGTACCCTAACTTGCTGTACAAATGAACGATATAGTTCTTGTCCAACGTCTTTATCAATATTTCCATGGTATCTAAGTGTACAAAACAAAAGAATTAAAATAAAGTTACAATGCGAGGTATATGTTTAAGTACCTAACTTACTGTATCACTTTTCCTTTCATTTTTCCACCTAGTGTTGCCTAGAAAGAATAATATAACTTGATCAAAGATCATTGCATAAACTTAAAGCAGTGTCTCAGATATGCTGATATCAGCAGCAAAAATCTAAAAACCTTAAGGTGAACCACATTTTTAAAAATTACCCTGGGGTCTGCAGCGTTTTCCATAGAATTGACAAGCGCTGACACTTGTGAAAGCAACACAACTTAACTTGTGGTTGAAAGCTTAGAAATCGCGATTTGAAATGGAAGAAAATGCAAAAAATGGCATTGGCAAATGTAGCTATAAGACAAGGAGCTGGGATTTAATTTCCCTTTTAAGTTCTGACTACTTTTAAGCAAGTTAAATCCAGCCTTGCCCTTTCATAGTTCCTCTGGCTGGCTATAGCAAAAATGTTTAACATTCCAACTTATATACCTCATTTTACTTAGTACTAATAAATGTTGGCTTAATCCAAATGTAGCTATGGGTAGGTCAGCTGCCTGTTTAAGAACAACATCAAACAACGTTGGAGTTATCCCTTATTTGTAAACATTCATTGGTGGTAATTTTGTACAAGTACCAAATTTTATGAGTACACTATTTGCACAAGTTAAAACAAAGTACCTTGTACATAAATTGTAAAAAATGTGTACGAATGATCCCTTTGTTTTATTTAATCCCACAAATGAAACAAAGAAAACAGGTTTTGCTATTTCCTGTAACCTATACAGAGATTTCGTTGGTATATATAGGCAAATTAATTGTCTTTAATTTCTTCTGATATACAAATACACCATGTATAGGTTTAAGTGTGTGACGTTTGCAAAGTGGATTATATTTTTTACAATTCTTTTTAACAAAGCATCACTTATAAATTTTTTCTGTCATTTAGCTAGCTAGACTTCTAACCCTTCCTAAATCGAGCGTCGGCAAAAAGTTGTTGAATTACAAACCTTCAAAATGTTTGATTAATCTTTAAATTAAATTTTTTTAAAAAAGAATCAATTAAAATTGCTGTACAAAAACAAGAAATCGCAGAGCTGGTGAAAATAATTGTGGGACAGATGATCCTTCGTGTAGATGATTAAAGGCCACGATGCAACGTTGAAATTTTTGGTAATCCTGGAGACTAAGATGTCATTGTGGTTTGCATGCACCACACTCAATTGTGTTGTCATTCTTCAGCTTGAAATATATAAGTTTTTTTTATAAATCAAGAATAATTGTGTTAAAGCTATTAAATCTCCGTAGCTGCTCCTTTGGAGTAACTAGCAAACAAATTAATTGCTACAACTTCTTCATGAACTCAAATAGCAAGTTATTTATTAATACTATTAAATTTTTTGTATAAATTTTCACGGTCACTCATTAAAATATAAGTTTGTGATTTATTAGCTTTGTTATTTCTGTAGATCGTAACTTCCTAATTTCGTTTTAATTACGCATAATAATTAAAAACAACAATATCAGCAGTGCTCTTTCTTTGATGTGACGTGTAAGTTGCCTTTTTAAGCTAACTTTTTAAGCATAATCTGGGTTAAAGTTTCCAACGATTACGTGGATGTCCATCATTTATACTGAAATTTTTGAATTGAACACAAATAGTTATAAGGTTATATCATCAAAAAGTACAGATGCACACATACCTGTGGTACAATTAAAACATCACCTGGCAGTTCTAAAATTGAAAATCTTTTTTTCCGCTCTTCACAAAAACTCAATTTAACTTCAAGTAAGGCTTTCACTAAAAAAAAGGTTATGCATACCTTTACTACTAAGTTAACAAGCAAGGACTGCTCATTCCTCAAAACATATTTAATTCTCAAAAACAATTTCGTTTAATTCTTTATTTTTGGCTTACCAATCTTAGGGATGGCTTGCAAGCTGGCTCCTTTCATAAAACATATAAAGATAACCACCCCTCTGGTAATCTAGACAAAGATTGTGGAGAGTAATATTTTTCATGAAGAAAATGATTGCAGTTTGGGTTTTGGCTGACTCTGCCCAACCTCACAGTCACTCCCATCATATCTTTAAAGATTTTTGAATTTTAAAACATTTTTTTTGCTGGTATCAGTAGTTTTTGTGATGTCATATAAGCAACTGATATGTATTTGTCCAAAATCTACCTCTGCTTAAAATCCATTTACTTTAGACATTCTTACATTTTTGTATTACATTAATCAAAGTTAAAGTTGCATAAGAATCTTAAATACATGCATATAGCTATGCAATTCAGTAAAGAATAGAGAAAAGAATCTGGAACCAAGCCGAGTCAATTTAAAAAGGGTCGATCTTTAAGCTATAGAACAATAGGGTTTTTTTTAACAAACTTTTGTGTAACATAAAACTGAGAGTAAATTAATCTTTATGTATACCTGTACATATTCAGCATCGCTTTGTTCATTTTTTGGCTGAACCATCAATTTTGCTGACATACACTGTTGAAGAACAGATCGTGCAACAATAGTAGTCATCTAATAATTAATATTATATAATTAACCAATCAACTGGTTATTTATTAAATAGAAAACAAAAGGAGTTTCAAAGAGAAACAAGATGCAGGGGCTGCATAAACCTTCTTGCATGTCAATGTCAATTACACATCATTGCAACAATATATATTTTTAATTTATTAACAGAGTCATTTTCATAAAACCAAAAAATTTGATTTACAGCTGTTCCTGGCGTGAGGGATATGATGCATGGCTATGAGACTTACTGAGTTTTTCTATTAGACACCTGCATATGAAATGTTTAGGTCCCACACCTCTGAGGTGTTTATTTTTCGAAAATATCGCTTAAAAATTCTTATGAAATCCTTATAATGGGGAAATCACTAGGATTATTCTTAGAACTTGAAAAGTCACATAACAATTCCATTTCGTTGAGAAGAATCATTTCGCAAAAAAATATCTAAAAAAACTTTGGCACTTCACATCAATGAATCATTTTGCGTTAATTCGTTGTCATTGTTGAACCCAGAGGTCATGGGTTTGAATCCACCAAAGGGCAGTTTTTTTAGAAAAAAAATGCGTAAAAAAGCTTATTGATGACATAGTTAGTTAGGAGTAGGAAACCAATACTATCCTTGCAGATAATAAAAAACAGACGTTCAGAGTTCCAGTCTAACATCTTTACAAAAAGAGCCTAATTTTATTCTAATTTATGCACTATATACCTATCTTCTTGTTTAAGCATTTTATATGAAATCACCTTAGGATATTGGGTTTCAACAAACACCATCTCCAAATTTTATAAAATCTAATACAGAAACTAGATTTTATGGTACAATCATGTGCACAAATTTTTAGCTAATAACAGCCCATAGTAAGGGAGACACCAGTACCTTCTATGAATTAATTGTTCGGCGCTGTGACATTTCTATGAGCTGAATTATTCTTTAATGAAATATTTATTTAAATTAAAATGAAATTTGGTATAAATATATTATACTATTTCAGGGTGAAAAAGAATCCAAAACAGCATCAAAAATGCAAAGGGGGCCAACATTAATTTTGATTTTAAGATTTTGATTCAAGACTGTAGTAATAACTTATCTCTAAAATTGATTAAAATCCATTAAAATTTCTAATATCTTGTTACTTTCCTCTCTATGGTGTTTACTATTTGCATTTAAAAAGTGAAAAAATCACCACTATTTTTAATGAAAACTTCCAATTTTGTGACTATAATTTTTACATTCATACAATCACTTCTTCTTTTTCGCATATTAAATATTACCTACTAAACATAAAATTCTAAAATTAATATCTTAAAAATATATCACATCACACATTTTCATTAAAAAATAATAGCAGCTATATTTTTTTGCACACCAAATTACAACGCAATGGTATGAAACAAATAAACAACATCATACTTTGTTCTAAAATCATCAAAATGTGATGGTAAAAAGCCTTAACCTTGTATTTTTTCAACATAAGCTTCAGGGCCAAAGTTTTCTTGCATATCAGTTTAGTATTACATTCGAATACTATAATTTACTTAAATTTCCATAACTGCAAGAAAGTTACTATAATATAATCAGAGATCAGTGGTCCTTGCGTACACAGTTTATATCTACCCATTATCGTTTTCACAAAATGACATCACACTATAACATAAAATTTATGGTACTCACATGCAAACTGCAGCAAAAGAATAGGTTGAAAAAATATGTATTTTGGGACTAAATTTGGGCTTTTAAAGACTAACATTGATACTAGCTATTTTTTTACCATATTCAAAAAAAATATTTCGAAGTTTGTTTCCCTTTTACATAAATTATATATATATATACATTTTAATTATTATTTTTTTTATAAATTGACATATGATGATGGAGTAATCATCTTAGGTGATTTTGTGAAAAATTATGTTTTTTTTTGTGCAAGATGAGATTCAAGGTTTCCACGACATTGACCTTGTGTACAAAGTAATACATGAAACCAATCTAGTTGTGAATAGTTCTTAGCTGAAAACCGGCAATGTGTTCATTGATTTAAAAATGGCTGTGCTGCACATTTTTTAACCAAGTTTTGTTTCTACAAAATAATGACTTAGGATTCCAAAATACAATAATGGTGTTGCTCGATAACTAAAAAAGATGTATTTTAATCTTTTGGGAACACTTGATTTTTTTTAAAAACATTAAATTTGCTTAAATACATCCACACCTTTTAAAGCAGATATGTGGCACACCAACATATTCGTGCAGGGATGATCTTTCACTGTATTTTATTGACAGTGTTTTAGTGGTTATGGCATGGTAGTGTAGTTTAGTTGGCTAATCTTTTTTTACTTTGTGCAGTAGACTGGGGTGTTTCCCCTTGGTAGCAATAAGGGCTATTGCATGTTACCATAGGTATAGGCAGTTTGTATTTAATATACCAGTTCAAACTGGGCTTGACTGTCATGTGTTCTAGTTTTCGTATTCAGAATACACAGATAGCATTGGTTACAATAAATAATCTGCGTATAACAAATGAATTCAGGGTGTTATAATATTTGTCTCAAATACATGTTGACCAAAGTGGAGGACAGTCTCCAATCTTACTGTAAAACATCTGATTTGAAACAATTAAAACTATGAAGATACTCTAGCTGATCTGAACTATATACACAGCAAACTAACTCTGATTAAGAAATGCACGTGTCAGCACAAAAAAGGTTCAGGAGATCTTGTGTTTGGATCAAGGGTTCCCCCAATTGGCAAATTACAGGTCCATATTTTCCAGGGTAGCCATTATGCTGTATTATAATATGAAATCAGTGGTCACTTTTTGGCTCTTATTATATTGGCATGACTTTAGAATACCCCCTCATTTTAATTTTACAATCAAATTAACATACATGACCAATACGTAGGTTCACACATAAAAACAACGCATTGTTGAGAGGTAACCTTAAGCTAACTGTTAGGGTTAGCTTGAGGTTACCTCTCTGTAGGAATTTCATTGTCCTGATACAAATAGAATGTGTTGGTCACGTGGGTTACTTTTGTAGGAATTCCATCGTTATAATACATAGCATATGCTGGTCACGTGGGTTACCTTTATAGAAAGCCCTAGTTTAGTGCACCATAGTTTAGTGGTTATCACTCTCATACTTTGTGCAGGAGACCAGGGTTTCTATTTCCCCACTTGGCGGTGATTCAATATGGGCAATTGAATATTACCATAGCCTTGGGTTAACCCAAGCCATGTGAGGGAAATTGGGGAGGTAGCGTACTGTGTGGGCCGTTTGATGTTGCAGGGAGTTGTCTGGCAGAGCGCTGACACTAATTCGGCGATTCAGTTTAACGTCATAACAATTTCTTTGGAGGTGAAAAGTTTCCGTATTTTAGGAGAAGAGAGTGCAGAGCTAGGCAGATTTTGAAGTTTTAAGAACAATGTTAGAAAGTTTGAGCAAATATAATTTTTTAAAACAGAATCAAGATAGCTAAGCATCATTTGCAGACAGATTTTTATTGTGATTACCTTTCGTTAGCTAATTGTTCTTCCATTTTAACATTTTTTACCATTCTTCTCCCTACGAACTAGGTTTGTTTTCACCCAGAGAAAATTTAAAAATGGCTGATGTAGCACAAATTTGATTCGTCAATTAAGCCAAATGTCAATCATCACTACAGCAACAAAGCTGAACCGAATCGCCGAATTGAGTTTGCGTAGCTCAGGAGAGCATTAAATACTCCATGACTCCCCATCAAAGCCAAGGCCCCTCCTGGAGATAATAGACAGGGTCTATCCCTCGATATTTTTGAGGCTACCCATGCAAAATATGCATATCTATTTAGGATGTCTTACATATTGCATGGAAGTGGGTATTCTAAATAAAGTCACTCTATTCATAACCTAGCTAGCTAGCTAATTCACATTTTGCCATAGTATTCCAAAGTTTAGCTCAAATTCCTTAGTTAACAAAAAGGCTAAAATAGGATAGCAACACAAATAGCCAACTTTGCTTAGCACTCTTCGGTGAAGGAAAATTAAGAGCAGGAAAGAGAGAGAGGTCTGTGCTGTGCACTTGAGCTACCATATTTGTTTACGATTTTTTAAGGGGATTGGTGTCGAAGGTTTTTTAGCCTGGTGATTTCTAAAATAACATGCAAACCGTGCAAATTTTCAAAATAACAGCAAATTGAGTGTTTAAACTTTTTTTATTTATTAATATGAAAATCAATTTAAAGAACCACCCATTACATATTGTATTTTGTACTCTTTCACACAATTTTATACATCGTCCGCAAAATCACATCGTCTGCAAAATATTACACAGGCAAGTTACGATTTCAATCGGAGATAATGCTGTCACAACCATTGCTCAGGACTCACGTGATAGTCCTTCACAATACGGAAAAAGTACAAGAGCATGGAAAATAAAAATGGTAGCGATGTGATCAATGATCGGAATGTGAAAATAACAACAACAATGTTTCATTTTATAAACATACAGTAAAGATAAACCTCTAATTTTTAGTTTATAGTTAAGAATCGCCAAAATGTCTGACGAAGAAGCGTTTGATGGCAACGATGATGGGACAGAAGAAGAAGATGAACTGCTTGATTGGCAATTGCCCTTATGTTTCATGAAAAAACGACACAAAGAAAAAATTGATGGATCAAATTCTCTGCCACAAGCATGGAGAATGAAGGAAAGAGTAAGCTATTTTTTATTATTAGTTATAATGTATACTTCTCTAACTCTGGTTACTATGATGGCCCCTCCTATGGCTCAACTTCTCTTCTAATTTAAAACCACTTCTTTTCTATCTATGGTTCTGTTCTGCCCAATCTTGGAACGCGCCCCGTCTTAAGACTGGCCAGGCCAATCTTCCAACAGTGACAAATGGGTGGCCAGTCTTAAGACTGGACTGCCCAATCTATGGACGTACATGCCCAATCTTAGAACAATTGTGGAAGACAAACAGAACAATAAAATTTTTAGAATTTACCTCTTAATAGGAACTTTAAATTGAAACTTTTCTTGGAAAATCAAAAGCCAAAAATTTATATATACCATGTATTTTATGTATAAAAAATTGAAACTACTCAACCATTTTAGCATAGTCTATAAAGTTTTTCTTCTATAGACTATGATATTACATCTAGCTAACTAATAATATGGTTGAATACGATTTTTCTGATACTTCATAAATATAAACATTTTATTTTTAAAATTTAGCCATTACTACAAGCTGTATATAAATGCTAAATGTATAACACATGCTCTACCAGCTACCTAGCTAGCTAGCTACGATTTTCACTCTGATGTGTCCAAAAACAGGCCGGGTCAATTCAACAGTAGCCAAAATATGATGTTGTGCCTAAGAATGTTTGTTGGGAGTCGCAAAAAACAGAGCTCATGTGGTGCATCCCTTCCTTAAAACCTAAACGGCGCCAAAGATGGGCCTAACATGGTCTTTTGCCCAATCTTTTGACGCCCTGCCCAGTCTTAAGACTGGCCGGCCAGTCTTAAGACTGGGCAATTTTATGTCCAAAGATTGAGCAGCGTCCTAAGATTGGGCAGAACAGTTGTATCAGTTCTCTTCTGAATTTTAGCATTTCTCTTTCTGTATTGTGACACATCTCTTTGCACTTAGCACAATGTTGCACCTAGGAGGTGCTTTTTCATTCAGGGAAAACTTTTAAATATGATGTCACAGTAAGAGGGTGCTGATAAGTCGCAAAAGCCTGCATATATACGGGCGAGTTTGGACAACTTTTCAAATAAAATTGGCGGTTGACCCCCGAAACCGCCCGAACTAGCTTGGAACATTACCAAAATGCAATTCCTTGTAACAAACCATGCAAACGATAGTTGGGAAGGAGGCGCTTGAAGAGAATGGAGTTAATAAAGTTTATATATAAGTTTTTTATAAAGTAAACTTTATCAAAAACCATCAAAACAGTTCTTTTAAGAACTTTGCTACCACATAGTAAGTTTATTTTAATTTTCATAGTTTTTCTGAATCATATTAGTGTGTCTTTTTTTTTTGTGCATTGTTTGGGCTTATGCGGGTTTTTTTGGGCGAATTTAAATGCTTGAATTTTCTTCAACTTATATTGTTTTAATTTTTTTTGATTATTTTTTTTAGTTATTTCTCCGAAAGAATAGTTTAAATTATAAATTCACAAAAACGCTACTGAACGGAACATATAGATATTCGCCACATTTTTTTACCAAAATACATAACACACATTTAATATAAAAAACTTGATACTTATGACCTTACTTCACTTAGGTGCTTTATTTTTTTTCCTCTCAATAACAATTTCCTTACTCCCTCTAAGGGGCTGTTTTTGAGCCCAGTTGGTGGGCTGACTCATATACTGAGATCTCGCTTGTTCCTCATTTTCCTCATATTTTTGCTCATCTGTTTATATGGTCAAAAGGGGGTGGCTCGGTAGGCAAGATCTCGTTTTTCAGAGGCAAATTCCCGGTAGGCGGGATGAACATTTTCTAATATAAACAATAACAAAACGGGCTCTGCGAGATGATTTATTATGTTCAACTATTTAAAATCTTTTATGAAAAGTATTTCTTTAGTTCTACATTATTTAATGTTTTCATTGTTCACAGCCCGCCTAACTGAAGTAGTTTTTTTTTTTCATATAAACACAAGCTAAAAGCCAGCCCGGCAAGTGAGCCAGTTTGTAGAGCCAGCCCCTAAAACACGATTCTGGAGCTCAATTTTTCTTTTTGTGTTGAATGTTATTCTAACCTAATTTTTTACTGATTTTACCAGCATTTATCAACTTTTTAATCGTTTCAAATTCGTACCACATGCTATTCTAATATAAAAATAAAACGATATGAAATGATTTTTTTTGAAACAATCTCAAAGACGATCCCTATTTAGGTGTCAACTACATCGCTTAAATTTTTTAAAGCAAAATATTTTAAAACTTACACTTATGAGGTCGCAGCTTAGTGGTTCTAACTCTCGTACTATGCAGTACTGCTTACATGTAACTTTACATGCACACAATAATAATCACCTTAATTTCAGAACTTTCCTTGCCATTGTTAACATTTTGTTAAATACATGAGCTTTCTTTGCATGTCGAAAATAATAGAGTTCATGTCTCACACACACAAACTTAATTGGCTTAAGACTTGTTGTTTTATTTAATTATTATATTGTTGTGGGATCAATAAAAGAAAATAGAATTAAATGTGTATATAACAAGTTTTTCCTGTTTCACACGCAGTTGTATGTAAAAAGAAAACACAGTGTACAAAGCCTAAAAATGTGAAGGTTCTTTATGTATGTATATAGAGGTTGTAAAATTTGCATACATTTAAAGTTACATTTGAGTGGTACTGTAGCCCCGGGTTAACCCCGTCCATGTAAAGAAAATTGGAGAGATGACACACTGTGGGCTATTGAATGTTCCAGGGGGGTTGTTCACACATCAAGAAATGTTATGGCCTGCAGTGGCACGCAGTTGCATTTTTTGCTACTTCTGTGTCATTGTTTTTTTCATACTGAAGACAAGCTCGGTTTAAACTTGTCTCACACTGGAGACAATTTTAAACCGAGTCTCTGTGCTAGTCTTAATTTCTTTGTCCGTGATGACCAAAATGATGTTCAAATGAAAATAACTTTTATATTGATTTTATTTTAAATAATCTTCGTAAACACAAGCTAACTGTTTGTGTTTAAAAATATGTAAATTAAAAGGCAGTTTCGTTCACTAAATTTTTAAAAAAATACATTCAAGAACAAAAATCATAATGTAAAACTTACTTCTGTATGAATTCTGTTGATAAAAAAATTAAACTTTCTGCATACTTTTTTTAATTTTATTTTACCACCCACAAGAGTAATTTTAAAAGATTTCTTTTCATTAGAAAATTATACATTTTTTACGCATTGCACAGTCTAGAGATTAGTAAAAGAAATCAATATTGTAGATGTGACCAATGTGTTGGAAAATATTTTGGATTAATGATAGGTTCAGTCTAGTTTTATTTGTTAACAATGAATTAAATTTTTTTTGGAACCACTAGCTATGCACACCATTCCTAGTGAGGCCTGGTATTGATGGATCATGAAAATCATTGCTTTAAATAATATATCATTATTATGAAAGATTTTTTGATCTTTCACTTGTTTTATTTTTCTCCAAAAGACTACAATACCAGCGCTTAAAGTACCATTTTTAAGCATGATGATTTTAAGGTTGCTACTATCAAATTCTTGCCAACCAGTGTTCAAGCACCCCAGAAATAATCATTTTGGTTCTATTGTGAAGAAATGAAAGTCTATTAACATCCTAGCTAATCCACTCACTCCTTACCCAGATAAAGAATTACGTATAGGGTAAGATGTCATCAACATGGCCTTTTTGTAGTTGTTAACCGCGGATTACAGCTGCCACCAAGTAAAAGTAAAATATTTTTTTAAGAAGTAAAGTTGTTTTCGTATTGCTGTACCAAACAAGCCAAAGCATTAGTATTCGTAACTGAGAGGTCAAGTAACAAAGTAGTCACAAAAAGTGGATAAGTTAAAATCCATAGTTTAAGAAGATGGTATTTGCAAAATATAGTGTCAGTTGCCAGTGTAAGTTGGACTCTGCTTATGTTCTATCTTACTCTCCATGTGTTCTCCAAATAGACATTGATGGTAAAGGTTGATATACATTCAACTTCCTTTGGCTGTTGTAGATCCCAGCTGCAGTTTTGTAACCCATGTCAGCAAAGTTAAATGAATCCTAAGTTGAAAAATGATTTATTGTTTGTCTAAAAAAGTAATTGTTTAAGAAGCTCTTTTAGAAAACTGCATTATGTAGATTTTAGGCCTATCAATAAGGGGAGAGCAATTGCTCAATTCTGAGAAATAAGAAAGTAGCTGAGCCATTAATTGCTCTTCCACTTCCAAAAATGGTTTTTCTGGCTACGCAATATCATTCATCTCAAATAGAAATCTATGTTCTCTTTCTTATTATTTACAGTAAAAAAGAACCAAAATATATAAAAATAAAATAGATAAAAAAGACTTTGTAAGGGACTGTCTCAATTTATTAAATCTTTCGTATCATTTTATTTTTAATACGAACTTTTCCGTATCATCAAAATTACAAGTTCGTATAAAGTTCGTATTATTTAAAATAAACTTTGTGTGTAGTTCGTATCATTTTTAAAGAAGTTCGTATAATAATTTGCTAATACGAAGCTCGTTTATTATAATTGGACTATTATCTATAGTCTTTATATTGAATTTTTTTCAACAATTATAAAGTTCGTTTCATTATATGAACTTCGTTTATTTTAATTGGATTTATTATCTAAGATCTTTAGGGATAGTCTCCACAGCATCGTAGAAAGCGAAAAGATCACCGTAGATCGTTTAAAAATCATGAAAACAGGATCGTAGAAAAGGAAAAGATCGCCGTAGATTGTTTAAAAATCATAAAAACGGCATCGTAGAAAACGAAAAGATTGCCGTAGATCGTTTAAAAATCATGAAAGGGGGATCGTAGAAAACGAAAAGATCACCGTACATCGTTTAAAAATCATGAAAACAGGATCATGGAAAACGAAAAGATCATCGTATATCGTTTCGAAATCATAAAAACGGCATCGTAGAAAACAAAAGATTGCCGTAGATCGTTTAAAAATCATTAAAACGGGATCGTAGAAAACGAAAAGATCACTGTATATCCTTTAAAAATCATAAAAACGGCATCATAGAAGCTAAGAGATCGCCGTAGATCGTTTAAAAATCATGAAAACAGGATCGTAGAAAACGAAAAGATCGCTGTACATCGTTTAAAAATCATGAAAACAGGACCGTAGAAAAAAAAAAGATCGCGGTATATCGTTTAGAAATCATAAAACGGGATCGTAGAAAACGAAAAGATAGCTGTAGATCGTTTAAAAATTATAAAAACGGGATTGTAGAAAATGAAAAGATTGCGGTTAGATTTTTATTTCTGGTTTTTTGTAAAGTTTGTATCATTTCTTTTCGTATTTTAAAAAAAATTCGTTTAATTCTTTTGTTGAATTTCCGCGCCCGAAGGCGTAGGAAATTCTTTAAAACCGTCGTTTTTTTATTTCGGAGCATTTTTTGAGAAAAAATCGACCCTGGGATTTCACGTTGGTCCGTTACAGATGTAAACTTCGTACCCAAGCTCCTTAACTACTGGGAAGTCTAGTATTGACGCTTCAGGCCAAAATTTGTATTTGTTTTCGACAAAATTTGGCACAGTTAACAAAAAAGTATGCTGAACATAATGGTGACATAATAATTTTGATTTTTGTCACCTAAATATCATTTTAGGCCAAAATTGGTCCAAAAATTAAAACTACTTTATTTTTAACAAAATTTGGCACAGTAAACAATTAAAGTATGCTGAACATGATGGTGACATGAAAATTTTGATTTCTTCTTGCCTAAATGTCATTTCAAGCCAAAATTTATCCAAAAATTAAAACTGCTTTATTTTCAACAAAAATTGACACAGTTAATAAAAAAAGTATGCTGAAAATGATGGTCACATCAAAATTTTGATTTTTTGTCAACTAATGCCGTTTAAGACCATAAACGTTTCAATCGCAAGACTTTCAACCATGAATGATAGGCTGTATTTTTTGTTAGCAATTTCTTTTAAAATGTGAGTTTATTATGACACGTTTCGTTTTGTTTGCGTTTGTTGTAAGATATAATGTCACTGGTGTGCTTTATCTTCAGAGGTTCATGCACCAAACCCCTTCGAATGTTTGGCACAATAACACAAGGAATTAGCAGGTTTTCATCAAATATTTTGGTAGCGCGCGGAAATTCTTAGAGCCCCCAGGGCTTCTTGTTTCTGGTTTCGTATTGAAATAATTATGCGCAATTATGCCGGCACTTTTGAAGTTCGTTTCAAGATCGTATAGCAATTTATTTCGTTCAAAGTTTGTATCATTTCATTTTGTATGATAAAAAAGCATCGTTTAAGTTCGTATCATATATTAAAAAAGTTCGTATAATCTTCGTTTACATTTTTTATTTTAAACAAAGCACTTCATATGACATTCGTTTAACAAAACGAAGTACTTCGTAGCGTTCGTATAATTATACGAAAAAAACATACGAACATTTTGAGACGATCCCTAATAAAATATGTGTTTATAAACTTATTCTATTTATTCAGATTTCTCGCACAGTTTAAATTATTGTAACGTTGGGGGAGCGATTTATTACTTGGGTGTTATTTCTTATTGATAGGCCTGGATTTCAGATGAAATTTAACAGAACAAGACATAATTTTTAATGTGTGTTCACAAGTTAGTAAAACTTCTGAGCCATGTAGGTTTAGGAAATAATTTACAGAGATCCAAGGACCTTAGACAAAAGACACAAGCCAGTATTAAATGCATAGTTCTATATCATTTCTTTTTTATTCTTAGATGAAAACAGTAAGTGTAGCATTAGTGCTGTGTTTGAACGTTGGTGTGGATCCACCTGATGTAATCAAAACAAATCCATGTGCGCGGATGGAATGTTGGATAGGTAAGAGTGTCAATAAATTTTGTAATCGGCTTTTTATTAACGGTTTACATTGAACTTTATTGATATCAGACCTGGGTTTTTTGTAGCTTGTTCTTTGTAAGCTGCATGCCAATTACTTGCAAAAATTATATGAATCACACAGGGGCAGATACAGGATTTTTTTCTCCTTAGGCGGATTTGCGAAGCACATGGGAATCACATGGGAGTCTTTGGGGGTGCTGTAAGCCCCCGAATTTGGGTCTGGGGCAAAGTTCCAGAAGCTTTAGCTTATTTACCTACTTCGGCACTCCAAAATGTAGCAGACAGGACCTTACAAGTCTATTTCTTACATGTTATTTGAAAAAAACAATAAAAAAATTCTTAAATGAAAGCCAAATAATGTTTTCAGAAGAATTAAGGCTAAAATTAGCTAGCCAGCAAAACTTCTTCTTTCATCCACATCCAGAAAATTTTTTTGCAAGTTCTGGGTGAATATAATATCTTTTGAGCCTATAAATATTTGGAAACTAGATTGAGTAAAAAAGTCTTATAATTCAGTGATGCAAAACAGTATATAGTACTAATAAAAACTTTTCATATTTAATCTATTCAAAACATTTAATAACATAAATATAACTTAATATTAATAACTTTAAGATACCTTTTAGCTGTTATGCGATAATTACTATAAATACTTGAAATTTTTAACAAAACAAAATCATTCAAGAACAGATATTGTTAACTACATTGTTACACTTTTTTGTGTCCACCTGGATAGGGTTGTAATAAGTGCTAATTATGTCATAACATAATTGTTATAACAAATTGTTATATACGTTTCACCTTTACCAGCTACAAAAAGTAACCAACTGACTAGCTATTCGATTTATTGTGATGTTAAAATATGTCTTAAATAAAAAAGAAACCCAACACAACATAAAGCTCTTTTGAATTTGACTCAAGGCTTTTTCAAATTTGTGGAAAGTGAAACAGTTTCATGTTCACACTTGCTAGCACAGCAATAGAAAGCAATTGTGTATCTTAAAGAGCAATAGAATTAATAGTAAACAGATGTACCTGAAAGCATAGGCATCAAGTTAATGCTATTATTTTTGTAAAGTCAAAGCCAGTTTTTCTGCCAAACTGCTTTTCTTCTGCAATCACAGGCAACACAGAGAATAAATGTGTGAATCCACCCCTGTCACATGAAACCTAATTAGCCTAAGTCTTCATTGAATTAGTAAAATTGTATATAGCAAAAAGCAGACTTAATATTGTTAGACAGGCCTCAAATGATTTGTTTTTATTGTACACGATAAATCGGGTGTAAGATCTGAATCGGATACACCAACAAGAAAATGTGTGAAATCGGGTGCCATGATTGTGTACGTATAAACTTGTTCACGAAGACCTATTTTTATGTATTATATGCACAAAACATTTTTTCTATCGTTCTGGAGCATTGCAATTCTGTGAATTATCAACATCTCGAAGACCAAGTGATTTGTTATGTTGCAACAGAATAGAAATTTATTCTGTGTGGACATTGACCTTGTTGGTGCTGGGAACTAAGTTGTAGTACAGGGCCTAGGAAACTTGATATCAGAGTCAGTCAGAACAGTACTTGAATTGACGCGTTGCCTGAGAAAAATTAATATTTTTTTGCTTTAAAAATTGATATAGTACAAGTATAAGTAGTACTTTTTATTGTTATTTTTATCGAAGGATGTGATAATCACACAGTTTAAGTATGTGGGTTTGGTTCGAAAAAATAACATTTCAAGTGGGCTTATTTTTATTAACAAAGTTATTTTTGTGATTTTCAAATAATGATAATGAACCAATGTACTTGAAAAACCTTATTCTAATTACTTCATACTCTGTCTCAGCGAGTGCAATTAGGGTAATAACAAAAGAAAAACAACAGCAGACTTTTTTGCTTGTTCTGTCAACTTAAATAACATATGATAACAATCATACCATCTTGGTCTAATAAAAAGCGTTTTTCATTCCATTGTGTCGTAAAGATAACAGAGACCAAAGAACTTGACAAAGGATCAAGAAAGCATGTAGGTATCGGAAACGTTAGTCAAACTTTATGTGCTTGGGTGGAATGACAATCGCAAACAGAACCTCAAAACAATATCAAATACTTTCAACTAACTTTAAACAAGAAGAATTTTTTTTTTCTTTCTACGAACTGAGTATTCTACATCACTAAAACTGCTCTCTTCGTCAATACTCAGATCATCACGAGTTGGCTTCTTGGTGAAGAGCATGTTGTAATGAACATCCACATCATCTTTCCTTGTCTGGTTGTAATCTTCATCCCCATTTTTTTTGTTCGTAGTATTTAACAATGCTATCCGCTATGATACGACTGTCACAATTATTCAAGATCTTTCGCAAAAGAGCTAGATTTGTTCGTATAACCATGATGGTGTTCAAGTCTTTCTTGGTCCTCCTCTGGGCTTTGCCCCAGGAACTATAAAGTCTCCACACTTTCTTACCCAATTATCCCCTCCATTCTTTCCAAATGCCCCAGCCAATTCAATCTTCTTATCATGATAACATCTTTAATTCTACGGATACTTCGCCTGCTTCTTAGCTCATCTGAACTTTTTCTGTCTCTCAAACTGGCGTTACACACCCACCTAACCATTCTCATATCATTCCTTTCTAAACGGTCAAGATCTTCCTGCTTCACTGCCCATACAACATAACACTTCTTACACAGGCCTCATACAACCTACCTTTTACCTCAATTGACAAGACTCTGCTAGTCAACAAAGGAAGTAACTCTCTGAACTTTTTCCAAGCAGAACATATCCTGCAAGTAACACTTTTTCCAACACCCCCTTCACTGCCCAACATTTCACATAAGTAACAGAAGTTCTCAGCTATCTCTAACGAGCCACTGTTGTACGTCATTAAAGCTGGAAATATTTCATTCTTTATAATCTCACTTTTGCAACGCTTGCATACAAACTGAATGTCAGGTCTTAACCTTCCACCAATACTTTTCTTCCACTTCTCAAACTTTTCAACTAATTCTTCCATCGACTCTGCTATGAGAACCAAATCATCTGCATACAATAACTCATATGGACAACCTGTTCTGAACTCCATCGACAGTGCGTCTAAGACTAGAACAAACAACAAAGGACTAAGTACAGAACCCTGATGTACACCAACATTTACACTAAATTCATCATTAAGTGAATCGTTAATCCTGACACGACTTCTAGCATTGCTGTACATAGACTGTACCATCATAACTAGCCACTCATCCACACCTAATTTTCTCATAGCCCACCAAATAACTTTATGTGGCACTCTATTAAAAGCTTTCTCTAAATCTACAAAGGCAAAATAGAAATTCTTTCTTTTTCCTAAATACTTTTCCTGAAGCAGTCTGAGTAAAAATGTTACATCTGTAGTGCCACGTCCTGGAACAAAATTAAATTGCATCTTATCTATATCAATTCTTTCTCTAAGTAACTTATCAATCACTCTTTCAATAACTTCATTACTTGATCAACCAACTTCAAATCTCTATAGTTACCTCTTTCTAATGCATCACCTTTGCCCTTGAAACAATTCATTATTACGCTCGACTGCCACTCACTTGGAATAGCACCATCCTTTATAATCTGATTAGCAATTTTTGTAATAAGCTCAACTCCAATATATCCAGATGCTTTTACCATCTCTGCAACCTGATACTCCTGCAGCCTTGCCAATCTTCAATTTCCTAATAGCCTCCACTACCCATGCTGTATTAGCTGGCCCTTCTACAACATCTTGATTAGTCTTCTTCATTTGCTTTGCTATCTTGAATACCTCATTGCGCTGGTCTTCCCTTCTTAACACATTTGCAAATCTGCTTCTCTCTGCTTCTGATTTTGCCTTATACACTGCTGTACGAGCGCGACACTTAGCTTCTAAGTAAATATTTTCACTACCACCTGACTTCCACTCTTTCCAAAGTTTCCTCTTTTCCTTTATACACTGGTCAACCTCATTATTCCACCACCAGATTTGTCTATGTCTAGCTGGTCCTTTCGTCAACCCACAGGTATCATCAGAAGCTTCTAGAAAACAATTCTTCAAAGTAGTCCAAGTACTCTCAACATTGTCACTGTCACATTGACCATTGTGTGCTAACTGCTTAACTTTTGCTCTAAATCGTCTTGCTACAAAATCTTCCTTCAGCTTCCAGACTTTACGACGGGGCCTGTACTTTCCCTTGGCTTCTTTAACACTCTTCAGATAATATTACAAACCAGCAACCTATGCTGGAAAACATTCCCCCAATATAACTTTCACGTCCTTCACCACTTTCTTGTCTGACCTTCTAACCAGGAAGTTATCTATCTGTGTCTTACAGCCACCTGACTGATATGTTCTGTCTCTTACTGAATGGTGTGTTGCAAACCACCATGTCCGTTGCTATTCCAAACTCAAGCAATCTATCCCTTTCCTTATTTCTGCTCCCAAATCCATAGCCTCCATGCACACCTCTATAACCTTCAGATGACTTCCCAACATGACCATTAAAGTCGCCGCCCACCATGACAAGTTCAGTGTCTCCAAACTTTGATGTGACTGCTATTAACTCATCACAAATCTTATCTTTATCTTCCTCACTGAGTCCACACTGTGGAGCATAAACTGACAGAAAAGTGACAATCCTTTTACCTATCAAAAAATATTTCACTATAATACTCTATTTTCAAAAATATTTATTCAAGTTTGACGTGATCAATTCAATTTTGAAAATCTACATCATGTGAGTAAAAAGTATTATTCAGCAATCTAGTCAACATGTGAAAAATAATGTTTTTGCTAAGTTTCAATGTTTAATCAATTTAAAATTGTTAAAAGGTTATGACATGCAAGAAAAAGGTTAAAAAAAGAATTTTTCTCTATAAGTGAAAATTTCAGACATACAAATTTAATGATTCTTACAAATTTAACGTGCACGACTTTTCCAGCCCCATCTTTGATGACGCGTATACAATTGGTGCCCAAAGCCGATCGTGCACTTAATTTTTTCAGGTCTGTTAGAATACTGTTCAGACCTTAAGAAAATAACATCAGAGCAATAATTCGCTCAGCCAAGGTTACAATAATTTAAACTGGCCGATCAATCTGAATAAATAGAATAAGATTATAAACGCATATTTTATCACAAAGTATATTTTATTTATTTTATTTTATCTTTTTTATATATTTTGGTCTTTTTTACTGTTAATAATAAGAAAGAGAAAATTGATCTCTGTGTGAGATGAATTGATATTACTCAGCAAGAAAAACTTTTTTTGGAATTGGGGGAGGAATTAATGGCTCAGCTAGTTTCTCATTTCTCAGAATTAGGCGAGCCTTTGCATGAGCAAGAGCAATTGCTCTCCCCTTATTGATAGGTATGATTGTTGATTGACACATTTTGTTTTTTCAAGGTCACTACCACATAAAAATTACTAGCAAATTGAAATGTTTTCTTTTAAGCTATTTTTTTAATACATGTAGATCCTCTATCACTTAATCCACAGAAGGCTTTAGATCAAATTGGAAATAATCTCCAGCAACAATATGAAAGGTGGCAACCCAGGGTATATTTTTAGTTTTTTAACAATGATGTACAGTTAGGATAACTCTCAAAGAAATCCCTTGTTTCTCGTAAGCTGCTATTTTCATGATCCATGATTTTCTTTTTAGGCTCGATACAGACACAGTCTTGATCCTACTGTGGATGATGTAAAAAAGCTTTGCACATCTTTGCGGAGAAATGCAAAGGTTTGTTTTTTCTCACCTTATTCTACCTTTCAAGGGACAAATCTTTATAGATTTCATCCTCCTTGTACGACTATTTGTGTTGTTTAGGAAGAGCGAGTTTTATTTCATTACAATGGTCACGGTGTACCTAGACCAACTTTAAATGGTGAAATTTGGGTCTTTAACAAGGTACGTTATAATATTACAATACAAAATTTTTTTGCCAGTCTCCAAATAAATATTAGCTGTTGTCAAAAGTATAGAAATAATACATATACCAAGAATAACATTTTATCAGAATTAATAGTAACAAAAATATTTATATTGCATGTTTTAGCAGATAGCTATTTTTAAAATTTTGTTTAATGGTTGTATACTAACAAATATTTTGGAACGATTTTCTTGGGTCTTATTGTTTATGAAGCTTCAGTATTAATGTTCATGCTAATTGTTCGGGGAAAAGGCAGGAAATTTTTATTTGGATAACTGCTATTAACCCTGTTTAGTTACTATAAAGTTAAAAGCTATATCATGCTTAACAAACCTGTTGTTAAGACTATCTAACCGAATGATACAGATTATTTTTTTATTTTATTAACCTTATTTTATTAACTGGCTTAATTTTTTTAGATTTTTAGCAATTTTTATGTTAAATAAATTTTAATTCGCTCTCAAGAACTTTAAACAGAATGTGAAAAGTTTCTCCAGAATAATTGAGTTTTCAGCAGGTAGTGGAATTTTGACAAATTTTAAGTTTCTAATGACGTCACAGCAGTTTATGGCTACCATTTTGTTCCTTTCATGATGTTCTATAAGTGTGCCAAGTTTGATTTAATTTGGACAAGCCTATAAAAAATTAACCCCTCCCCCTGAAACTCTTACACAAAAATAAGCAAAGTTCTTTTGTAAAATTTATATTCATGATTGAAGCCTTTAAGGGTTTTGTCTTTTTTGCAGTAAAAATTACTTTACAATTATTGTGACTGTTGATTTAACAAAATGATAATTAAGTAGTATTGCTAAATAAAAAAAAAATGAGGGTAGTTAATTTGGTTGAGTACCGTTTCAATTTGAGAATTGAGGTGTAATGTAAAGCATTGTTAATGTTTATTTAGCAATACACTCAATATATTCCTTTGTCGATATATGACTTGCAAACGTGGATGGGAAGCCCTTCAATATATGTTTATGACTGTTCCAATGCAGGTTTGTTTTAAAAGGACTTTCTTTTTTGTCATTAAGAAGTAATTACAAATCCTTTATAGTTTAGTTAGTGTTAAGACAACTTTTTTATTCTGTATTTTTATTATGTAATTATTTATTTCAGGGTTAATATTAGATTGTTTTAAACAGTTCTCACAGCAGAGGGAACAGGATTATGAGGTATGTGTTTTGACTCCGGGCTCTTGGCTAGTATATATGTGTTTATATAGATGTATTTCAATAAATAAATTATAACACGCTAACAACACTATATAGAGAACTTTCTGTTCTACTCCTGTGCTCTCCGCAAATTTTTGAAAAATAACGAATAATTTCTACATGAACTCTTATATATATATTTTTAGAGAGCATTAGCTCAAGGTTCACCAATGCCTGCCATTCCACCTGTACGTAACTGCATCCAACTAGCGGCTTGTGGTGCTAATGAATTACTGCCGATGTTGCCGGATTTGCCTGCAGACTTGTTCACAGCATGTTTGACGACACCGATGAAAGTAGCTCTGAGATGGTAAGTGTGGTATATTTTTGGTAACAACCATCTACTTTTATTCCTTGAGCTTTTAAAGCAAATCATAAATTAAGATAGTACTTTTTGAATTAGTGAGATTACTGTAAGAAAATTATGATTTTAATTTTAATTTTTGATGTTTGAATTTTTCTTCGTTTAGGTTTGTTAGTCAACGCCATGGTAATCTTGTGCCTGGTATTTCATTAGATCTTATTGAAAAGTAAGCTTTTTCCTTTTTTCTTTAATTCAAAGGTCATTACACATTTATTATTTTTCTGGTTGAAAGACTGCAAAAGGCTTAAGGACATAACTGCACATTATATAAAATGGTAGGCATAAGAGGTTATCACAAAAAAATGGCAAATTTTAACATTATAATCTGTATAAAACGGCTTAAATGCTGAATCATAGTAAATGGTAAATTTTCACTTTTAAATAAAATAATTTTTTTAAGAACAGCGTGCAGAAGAACTTTATTATCATTAAGAAGTTAAATGACAAATTTTTGCCTAACTTGAATGCCTAATCTGCACATGAACTTTTCACAGTTCTTAAACTGCCTTATTGAAAAAGTATAATACAAAATACAAAATTCAAAAATATCAAAGAGCCGCGCTTGAATATGCACCTTTTTTCCCTAAAGTATATTATGCACTATGTACACAAATATTATCCTGAGAAAAAACTTCCATGGTTTAAACTTGTTCTCGATTCACTTATTTGTTGTGATCTTTTTGAAGTTTGCTTAAAATTAAGATTAAAAGCTAAATGTAATTCTTTTGGTTGCTATAAAAGTTGCTGTATTTTACCACCTTTTTTTTAGAATTCCAGGCCAATTAAATGATAGAAGAACTCCTCTTGGAGAATTAAATTGGATTTTTACTGCTGTAACTGACACAATAGCATGGAACACATTACCCAGAGGTATGCAACATTTTAATCATGCCAAAATTTTTAAAAATAAAAACGTTCTCTAAAAAGGCTATTCTATTAGGCGATTTCGGATTGCTTAGATTACTGATGATTGAAGATGTGGGCACGTGTATTTTTCATTGTCAATGTAAAATATTCTGACTGGCTCATTGAAATCAACAAGAATCAAGCTTCTGTAGTAAACTCTGGCGATATTGATGTCAGTGATTTTTAACAATTTTTATTTTCTGCTAAACTTTGGCCAACATGATTTTGATTTTGTGGGTTGCACGATGGAGATTTCATGATTTTAAACATGCCCTAAATCATTTGTTTTGATTTTAAGGTATGCTCTAAGATATGTATGCAAACTTTTTGACCTACAAAAAATAGAAAACATTAAAACAATAGGTTTTTTTTATTTAGACTTGTTTCAAAAGTTGTTTCGACAAGATTTGCTGGTTGCTAGTTTATTTCGAAATATTTTGCTTGCTGAAAGAGTTATGCGTTCGTACAACTGCACACCTGTGACTTGCCCTAAGTTGCCATCAACCTATCATAATCCAATGTGGTATGTGTCCAGTCCTGAGTTTTTTGTTGTTGTTTAATATTCACTACTAAAATTTAGTAGTGAATGCTAGTCAAAATTTTTTATTAATTTTTATATGTATTTTTATTGCAGGTATAAAAACCTATAGATACACCTTAATAGTTCAAGTTGTTTGTTTATTTTCTTTATTAAAAAAGCATAGTGTGATTTTATAAGGCTTTTAATAATATTTCTTTTTTCCTGAAGAAATAATTAATCTTACCTCATGAAAAGTATTTTATTGGCAGTAGCCTTGAAGGAGTTGTCAATAGTCTATTAAAAATTTTCACACAAAAAAATAATTTTACAGCTTACTTTCTTTTTTAATTCTCATCAGAGCTTTATAACCAAGAAAATATGTATTTGAACAATGTTTAACTGAACATGTTAACTCATGTAATTTTTCCTTTTTTAATAGGCATCATTTCTACATCATAATTAAGTTGTTATAACATTTTGAATTTTTTAGGCAGGCATGGGATTTAGCTGTTGATCAATGTCTTTCACAACTTCCCGTCATTATCAAAGATGAATCGAAATACAAAAACAGTTCTTTCTTCTCAGAGCAACTAACTTCATTTCAAGTTTGGTTAGCGATGGGTACTGCTGAACGAAATCCGCCAGAGCAACTTCCAATTGTATTGCAGGTAGCAGATCAACTTGTCTAGCTGCTTAAACTGTTATCTTTACATAGTTATGTCCTGTGCTCTTATTATTTTCTAGGTGTTGTTAAGTCAAGTACACAGACTACGAGCTTTAGATTTGCTTGGCAGATTTTTAGATCTGGGACCATGGGCTGTCAATTTAGTAAATATCTTACTGTTTATTATTGCGCCAAGACAGCAGTCATATAAGATACTAATGATACGATTTTTATTACACCTTCTAGGCTTTATCTGTTGGAATATTTCCATATGTTCTAAGATTACTACAAAGTACGGCAAGAGAACTACGTCCTCTTATGGTTTTTATCTGGGCTAAAATATTAGCCGTCGACAGTGTAAGTTTTTCTAATGTTGGACTGCGTAATAGTTATAGTGCTGCCCTGATACGTTGCGGTGAAGAACAAGACTGCTATATGTTTTCTGTTGTTTTTGTAGAGCTGTCAAACTGATCTTGTGAAAGATAATGGTCATAAATACTTTTTGTCAGTCTTGGCTGATCCTTATATGCCTGTAAGTATTTTAAAAATAAAACTTATAATTTATAACTTCTGGAAACTTTATATTTTTCTGGCCATTATATTGATTTTAATTTTTGCATAATGTTTTTTAGGCTGAGCATCGAACAACTGGTAGTTTTGTGCTTGCTCGAATTATTCATGATTATCCTGCTGGAAAGGTTTTTATTCTTCTTTATGGATCATTAAAGTTGTGATAAAATAGCAATTCTAGCTTTATGCTCGTCAGAATTCTAGATTTTTGTCTGTCAGAAAAGTTTGAAGTATTGTTTCGATCTTTTTATTTCACTATGCGTTTGTAAATTTAAACTGCTTCTATTCTCTGTTATATCAACAAAAATACTTATTCAGAACAAACAATCTCTGTTTTAGGAAGCATGTTTAAAAGGGAACATGATCTCCATCTGTCTGGAACAGTTAGCGGATCCACATCCACTTTTAAGACAATGGCTAGCTCTCTGTCTTGGTTTGATTTGGACAAACTGTGATTCTGCACGATGGTGTGGTATCCGTGACAGTGCTCCTGATAAATTATCTAAATTATTGACTGACCCTCTACCTGAGGCATGTTTTTACTTTCTGTTGAAGTTAGGATCTAATAAAATGAACAGCCAGCTTTTTAAGATCACGTTTTTTAGAACATTAACTGTTCTGTTATCTTCTTACTATTGTCAAATGTTTTTTGATTCTTTGCATTAAAATTTAGATCGTAGCTTCAGCCAAAATTTTTCTCTTATGTCCAAAAACATAAGAAAAGAAGGCTTCTATTTTGAACTTCAGAGTTTCTCCAAAGACTATAAACAAAATTTTAATTTTTATCAGGTTCGTGCAGCTGCTGTATTTGCATTAGGCAAATTAATTGCAAACACTGGGGACCGATCAGACCATGCGAATATGATTGACCACGGTGTTGCCACCACATTAGCTTCCACTGTGGGAAATGATGGTAGTCCACTTGTTAGGAAGGTAGCAATGCTGTTTTGTCATCAAGGTTGTTTAATTAAACTGCCCTACAGGTCTTAACCACAAATCGTAAAATAGTTAACTTTCTCATTTCAAAAAACTATTGCTATTTTGTCTACTTTATTTAATCCGATTTGCTATGTCAACACATTTTAGATCTAACACAGTCTAGATCAGATTGGAAGAGGGTCATTAATATACCCCGTCCAACCCATGCTAGCATGGAAAACGGACGTTAAGCCGAAAATGATGATAATGATGATGCTATGTCAACACATTACGATTATTTGGCTGAAATTCAGAATCGTTAAGTTTAAAACATACTCATTTTAGCTCTGTTTGATTTGTATTTAAGCGTGATAGAATTAACATAATTGTTCTGAGACACAGTAAATCACAACCTGGGAAAAACTTCTAAGGTTTCAATCAGCAGTTTTTTAAAGGTTTTCAAAAAACAACGAGAATAGCAAACCTTGTAAGTGATTGCATTTGTTTTTAAAAATTCTAGAAAAAATAATGAATGGCAAATTTAGGTCGTTTATAACATTAGAAACACTAGGTAAATTTGACATGTAAAAAGCTCTTTCGAAACCCTCAATTCTGCTTCAGTAACACAATTACTTTTTTATTATTATTTATTATTTTTTAAGCTGTACAACACTCAACTACAATAACTTTCTAGTTAGAAAAGTCCAATGTTGTTAAACCATGCGATGCTGGTGTGGAGGGGAAAAATTATACCCTGACAGTCCAAGTTGACCACCTGTAGCTACCAGACTAATGACGTAACAGATATATTTTGTATGAAATTAAACCTCTTTTCATATAGGAATTGGTTATTGCTTTTTATGGTTTAATTGTCCAATTTGAGCATGCGTTCAGTGCAGTGGCTGTTCAATTTTTGGAAGAAGACCGTCAACGAGAAGTGTTTGGTTCCAGTCCTCGGGATCCTGAAACAAGGAAAGGATGGATTTTAGTTGCACAAGGAAATGAAGCAGCATTTATGACGAGCACAGATAGTAGCACATTAAAACGACATGCATCTCATGCGCAAATCTCTCAACTTAGTCAATCTTGTAAGACTGGGTTGAATTTTATCTTAATTTATTGTTTTACAGTACCCAAGATGTGGCATGACGCTTTTATTTCCCTGTGAAGACACGTATTCTTTTCTTATATATACCATCACTTTATATTAAAGAATAATGATTGGACTTTCAATTCTTCCATACTTTCAAATCTTTCATGTGATTTACATCTAGTAATCTTTTTACACCTGTGACATTACTTTCTGTTTATTATAGCCAAGCAATCCTTCAAACGTAGCGATAGTGCTAGTTCAATTGACAGTACGGACAGTATGTGGATGCGTAGTCAACAACGGTCGGTCTCATTGTCATCCACGACATCGTCTCTCAGGGAAACAGTCTATACAAGAGTCTGGAAGGTATTCGTTTATTCAGTAATTGTTGTTTTGCTGATATATTTTTTTCGTGATCGTTAAAAGTAAACAAATCAGTAAGAATAATTACCACGCATAAAACATCACTGAAAGTGTGTTTTATTTGTAAATAGCGGGAGCACACAGGTAGTGTAAACACGTAGTGTGGTTGGTTCGTCTGTAGTTCACAGTTCTGGGTACCGTTGTTTGAATCTCGCTCGCTGCCGGGCAATATGCATAAAATAGTTCTATGTGTCTATGAGTTTAATTTAATTACAATACAATTTCTTGGGCTCTTTTAATCTGAAAGAGCCTAAACTTGGCTTGAAATATCGACTTTAACGATGTCTTTGTGGTGGTGAAGCTTCAAAACGTGGATGCGTGCAGACGTAAAATTGTATTCTTTTAGCATGTGTGTTCTGTGCTCATTTGTGTTATTTAACTGTCGACTTCTTTTTTTAGGCCATGTTGAATTTATCAATAGATCCTTACAATGAAGTAGCCGACATGGCGAAGAAAGTTGTCAACACCATTACTGTGAAAGTAGGCGATTTATTTTAAGCTAATCCAACACGAAAATCTAGTCAAAAAATATTTTGTAAACTGTGAAATAAAAGTGAACTAAAACATAAGATTTGATTGTAGTGAAAAAACTACAAGGTTACCATTATAATCACATACAATCTTTTCCCATGAAACAAGGTAATTTGACTTCAGATTGCAGTGTTCTTATTTTCTTCACATGTTAAACCCAGTTTTATTGTTATTATTTTTTTTGTTTGAGCATTTTAAATTTATTTTTGTACATTAGGCAACTTCTAAGTCCAAGTATTTATTTACAAGTACCTGTCAGCACCTGTTATTACCTGTCAGCAACGTTTTATTTATAGGCAGCAATTTCAGTGCAACCACGATTGAGTTCAGCTTCATCCCTACCTGCTTCACCCAACACTTCAGATGAAAGTCCATTGACCATGAAAAGGTATATCGGTTGGGTTAGCTACACACCTTCAATCAAGAAAAATATTCTATTAGAAAACATTTGAAAATTTTGATTTTCACGTCAATAGCGACACCACCCCCATCAACTCATAAATTTTGGCTACTCTTTTCTTTATCTGATTTTTTTGTTTTCACTTTCTCCGCTCTAGGGCTTGAAATGATTTGAAAAACAAGGACTAGAAGATCAGATTCGGAAAATATATGCCATATTAATATAACTCACTAGTCGTTAGCCTTTGAGAAATCCATGGAAATCATTAAAAGTATATCGCATTTGCTAATTTATCCAAAAGTATTTCGTGATTTCTTAACATTAAATCAGTCCGTGTGACAAAAAAAAGCAAGTAACATGTAATTTTTGCGCGTGTTGTTCCCGCGAAATCAATTTGAACATATTTAGCGAGTATTAACTTACACAAGTTTAAACATCCCGCATTTAAACTAGAACATGCACCTAATTTAGGTATTAAATTCCGTGCAATAACGAACTTTTTCCTTGAAGGCACCAAATTTCGCAAATTCTCGCGTGAATATTAGTATCGCGCGATAGACGCGATTAACTATGTTTTTGAGAATTTTTTTAAAGCTCTGTTTTTTTAATATATTTTTTTAGTTCTACTGTTTCTCTTCGCCCGGTGAGATCTGTACCAACCACTCCGGATGCAAGTCGGCTCGCCCGGTTGAGTGTTAGTAACGCTGCCATGTATAAACCTCACTCTATCGAATTTTCCACCAAGAGAAAAATATTTGATAAAGGTTACTGATTTTGTTGATTTATCTTGCCATGGTAATATCTTGCCTTTCTTATTCAAATTAATAATCTAATCTAGCACTGCCACGCCTCAAAATTCGTAAATCCTCATCAATTTTGAAATGTCTACTTAAAACTTCTCCAAAAGTTGACTTTTTAATAACTTTCTTCTAAACGTATTTTTATCTTCCAAGTGCATAGAAATGTTACATGAGTACAAAAATAATTTGTTCTTCACTCATGAACATACATTTTAAAACTCCTCAAATATTCTCAATTTTTTTGGGAATAAAAATGTTCTCAAATCTCACTGGCAGAAAAAAAGTCAGAAAATTCTAATCAAATCCTGAAATCTCCTTGAACGAGACTTTTAAAAAAGAGTGGCACGCCTTTAAACACTTCATTTGCCGTCGCGGCAGAAAATATCATTAGGTGAAGCTCAAATAACTTAAAATAAATAAATATAACAATAATATCACGTAGAACATTAATTTCACAAAGGCACTGCCTTACCTAAACAGTTATTTTTTCTATGTTGTGGTTCCCTAGCTATGTTAATGTTAGTAGCTGATGTTCTTGCAAGGAGAAATTGTTTCACGTGCATGTTCCGTAGAACAAATGTACATCTTTTCTGACGTGTATTTGTCAATTTTCAGGACCAGATGTGCTTCCGTCGCACGACGAGGATGATGGTAGCGATTCTGATGACGACAGTCCCATTATGAAACCAATTTTAGTCAAAACTGCTTTCTACTATTGGTGTTGCGGGTACTTCGCACAGTCTCTTATGAAACCTTCTGATGATCTGGACCCGAACAGTCCACAGAGGATTGAGAGAGAATGGCGCTTCTTGCGAAATTGCAAAGTCCGGCAATTATCATTGAAGCAACTCCAACAAACACGTATACTCATTTTCTTATTTTTTATTTTCGTTTTTTAAATGGCAAAAATTATTTTTTCTTTTATACACCGTCCTCATATTTACGCCCTTTTTAAATGCCGTCATTTTCGCGCTTTCCTCAAAATAGCGTCATCCCCCCCCCCCCCCCCCCCCCCTCAAAATAACGTGATGTTAAAATCAATAATTTTTGTATTCATTTTTTTAGCACCCACTCGATTAGACGACGAGATATTCATTAATAAAAACGCCAATCCACCAGGGGTCATTAAATTCCACCCATATCTCCCGCATTTAGCCGTTTCTGATAAAACCGGTGTGTCCATATGGAATTATGAGCTTGGCTCTAAAGTCAACCATTTTAATAATGGTAACCCTAAGACATCGCGCATCACCTCGATGGATTTACTAAATTCCCACGATTTGTCGCTCCTCCTGACAGGTTCTGGTAAGCAACTTAAATTCTGTTATCAATGTTCACTCAAAGATCTGGTTGAACGCGCAAAAAAGGGGGAGGAACAAAAAATTCAGCAAGCAGCAGCTGTTTAACATTCGTCTGCAGTCAAAAGTTTAAGAGGAAAATGTGTTTGTTTGACTACACGTTTTATTCACAAACAGGATCAATTTGCTGAATTCTGTAATTTACAGGATCTTTTGCTTATGTTTTGCTTGTTAACTATCTACTTTGAGTAGCTAAATTTAACTGTTTGCTAGACTAGGATAGATTCAGTTTGTCTTACGAAACACAAGTTACATTTTAGAACAAGAAAAGCCTTGGAAAGCCAATTGGTATTTTTTTAATCACCGTTTACCTCAATTTTTGATGGTTTTTTTCTGACTCGCTAGGCTGCCTGTTGGTTTTACGCTCCTTTGTTTTTTATGTATGTACGCGTAAAATGAGATATGTTAGATCTGAACTTTTATTGTTTTTTCTTCTGCAGATGACGGTGCTGTTCGTGTGTGGAGAAATTATTGTGATGACGATGATGGACGGATAAGTCTTGTGACTGCATGGTCCGCGCTATCAAGCATGATTCCTTTGTACAGAGGTGAGTGGTTCTGCTAGATGAAACATTTGCCTGTACTTCTTTAATTGTGGTAGACAACTCTTGTGTTTGGAGATGAAACATATATTTTTGGTTTTGGTTCGGTGAGAAGTTGCCGCCCAAAAGATTTAGATAGCTTTGCCTTATTTTAATATCTCAGCCAGAGTGATGTGAGAATGGGGCACTATTGGAGTCTCGAGAGTACGTGCTATATTTGTAAAAAAATTTTAGTCAGGTGAATTATTTCGGTAAGAATTGTTGATTTCCAATAACACAGGAGTGCGCTGGTCCTGGAAATTCCCTAAGAATCTTGAAAATGGCTTATACCTTATCGGTGAAAAATAAATTTACGTTTTATATTCTTATTTTGCTGCAGTTGACTTAATGCTAAAGATGCTTAAGATGCGAAGGTGTCTTTAAACTATAAATAGAAAATACTGCCAAAAAAAATACTAATTCGTCGGTTAAATTTATTCGTCGGTGACTAACCTGTTATATTTTACTTTTAGGGACTGGGTCGGGCCTCGTTACGGACTGGGAGCAACAATCAGGAATGCTGCTAGCGTCTGGTGACGTCCGGATTATTCGAGTTTGGGATGCGCATAGGGAAATGAAAGTGCAGGTTGAAATAATTTGTTTCTTTGTGATTTATCTTACAACCGTCCATGAAAATCGCGCGTAACACAGGGTTTCTTTTTTTATTTGTGTAAAAATGCACGATAAAAAGGGTTGCCATAGCTCCTCCAAAATCCCTAATTCTCATGAATTTTGATGAGTCTTTGGAACTCGCCAGATGCTCCTCTATAAGCATAGACTTTTTGGCAACTTTTTTCTGCTCAAATATTTCTGTGTTTCACAATGCATAGACACGCTATACGGGTGTAGTGACAGTTCGTTTTTCACTTCTCAATTAAATATAAAATAACTCGCTTGTTTTAACCAAAGTACTTCCTTCTCGATAACAATTGCGGAACGTGGAATTAGAAGGTTTACAGAACATCAATCTATTCTTATGTTACGTAGGATATTCCAACGGGAGCCGACAGTTGCGTGACCAGTATGACGTGTGATACTGTCAATCAATCATTACTCGTCGCCGGTTTGGGTGATGGTTCTGTTAGAATATACGATCGAAGATTGCCTCCCAGTGATTGGTATGAGTTTCTCTTGTCGTGCTTCTTGGGGAAAGGTCTGATTGACGTGTTTCCTAGTTCTGAGTAGAAAGTACCCGTACTAAGTAACAAATAAAAGTTTGTGTTTCACAAAACAGTTTTTGGATTATGTTTCTGTTTTGCTCTTAGCCGCGTGATGACGCTGCGTGAACATGAAGGCTGGGTGGTAAATGTGTTGCTAAGCAACAAGAACGATGGAAACATCATCAGTGGAAGGTGAGCACTTGACACTATCAATATTGGCTGGGTTGTATTTTGAGTTTAGAAATGACTGTCTTTCTTTGTGTTCTGTCTAGTTGAGCATCTGCTGTTAGTTTAAAGAAATTTAATTGCGTTGTAAATAAAGTATAAGGTATCCAACAAAAGGGATTAACCTCACTGACTTCCCATTATAGTTTACCTGGCCAGGGAGTATTAAAAATGTTAAATATGGGCCGCTAAATCCCAAATAGGAATTTCATTTTGGTGGTCTTAGATATTATTGAAATGTTATTTCTTCACAACTTACGTAAAATGGGCTATAAGTCCCATATTTTGTAGTGGATATAATTAGCTTCTCTAATAAACTTCGTTTAAGAAAATAGTTGTTTAACGGCTACTGACAACGCTTGATTACACCCTGCTGTGGTTAACAAGTAAATTAGATAATTTTTCGGCAGAAATTTTATCAGATACAGAAATGGAAGGTTTTGCGAATGACCAATTTTGGACCAACTCCACGAAATAAAATCCGCAAAAATACCTTTGCAAGAATCCTTTCTGCAAATAATTTGCTGCTGTCTTTGCTACATTGGATTAAAAATCTGATCTGGTCTGACTATCATCAGTCTTTATTGTTTGTTTGTTGTTGTTGTTGTCTTTGTTTTTAAGCCTTCACTCGTTTTATTTCGTAGCGTGGGTGGCGACATTAAGTTCTGGGAACCAAGAACAACATCGTCAGTGAAAACTATCAACAATACAGTTTCTAGTCTCACGTCACTTGATGTCCACCAGCAAGCAGATTTAATAGCATGGTAAACACTAATTTTTGTGCTTTAACACGGTTACATTAGGTACTTCCTCGTATGTATTTATGGTTGGAAACTCCGCCTAAGTTCTTTCTTAGTTTTTCTAATTCACGTCGGCAATCGGAAATTTCCAGCGCGAAAGCCGACGCGTTCAAAAAGCAACCATGTAAATAAGAATCACGTCGCCGAAAAGTATCGACTTTAGCACATCTGAATTAGAAAGATTGTGCAGATAATCTATGTCTTCAAAAATGTATAATGTGCATAGTTTAAGTCTGTGTATTATTTAGTGGATCAGCCAATCAGAACATAAAGGTATTAAATCTGGAGGGAGAAGTGCTTAGCAACATCCGATACCACGACGGGTTTATCGGGCAAAGAATCGGACCATTGAGTTGTCTTGCGTTCCATCCTTTCTGGGTAAGTGTTCTATCGAGTGCTTTCAACAGACATGAATCCATTGTCCGAGAAAGTCTGGATTATTTTTGGATATATTTCTTCCATATAAAAGCGCATCTCGTGCATCTATATAAAATTGCGTTCCATCCGTACCAGATAAGTGGTGAGTACTGGGTGCGTCCAACAGACATGAATTCATCGTCAAAGAAAGTCTGGACAAACATTGTATATTTTGGTATACAATTAGAAGCATTGTGTTTCCATTGTAAGCGGAGATGGTTTAGTGGTAGCGCATTCGACTTGGTGATAAGGTTTAAGGTTCGAGTCCCCTCTCCGGCGCAATTTAAATGCAGTGTTGTCTGCCCATTTGGTGCCATTTACTGACCGCTAACCTGTTTGTGTGGCAGGCAAGCAAGTTAGGGCAATTCTATACGTATCTCTGGCGGTAATGTAACATAGTTACAGTCGGAGGGGAGGAAGAGACAACCGTTATGATGGAATCTCCATGAACGTTAAAACTTCTCGTTAAACTACGTATTTTAACTGCGATTTTAACTTGGAAATACCATCCTATATTTAGGGTTTAAACTTTAATCGAGTTTGAAACAATGTATTGATCATCAAATAAATTTAAAGGTGCAAGTGTATAAGTATTTAATGTTTCTATTCAGCCGTATCTAGCAGCGGGCAGTACCGATAGTTTTCTATCTATGTATGCTTCACAAAAACCAATCGCGTTACGACTACATGAACTTGGTATATGATTTAAACATGGTACGTTTGAAAAATAATTGGAACATGGTGCAACGCCTAATATATGATCCTCACATGGTACGCTGGGTATATGCTCTGAATACGGTGGAAAAAATTGTAAGTCAAAACCGGAATGTTATTCGGGCATTGATGATTATCGCAAAGAGGAATCGAGAATTAGAGTTATTCGGATTAACGAAAAACCAATCCGGGTTTTATACACCAAGTTAAAATCGAGTCTGGCTGCCAAGTTTATGCGGAGATAAGTCCTGGGATTAAATTCTGTTTTCGTGTCGTGTTGTATGATATCAAGTGCTAGTGCTACCCCCGTCCAACATTTTCAGTATGAAATGCACCCTTTTTTCAAATAAAAATATACCTTTAAAAACTACTAGAGGTCATTTTTTTGTGATTAAGTTTTCGCGAAAATATAACCAAAATTCAATAATAAGTAACCATCTTTCCAATGTATAATCTCAATATATCATATACAAATATTTGTTTTTTTCTGTGATACTCTGTGTAAATAGTTTTTTAACAGTGCTAAGGTTGAGATTTGGGTCGAAACTTAAGCAATGCACCTTTCCTGAATTTTATAAATTATAATAATTATGATGTCATCTAAAATTTAAGAATGGTTCTTTGCTCTTCTAATAAGAATATCCAGATAGAATATTAAATTATCATGACAATTTTAATATAGCAATATAATATTCTGGTTGGATTTCATTTAGATTTGAAGAAAATAATTATTTTAAAAACGAGGCTATTCTTAGGAAGCTCGGCAATATGAAGGGTTTGACCGTAACTTTCAGCCAGTAATGAGGCACTTAACGAAAAGAAATATTTATCACCGTGTAAGCATAGACTTGATACGCTCCTAAACCTGACACAATTTTTTATATGAACAACCTTAGTCATTCAGTGACACTTGATCACTATTTTGTACACTTCGTTGAAATTAGCTATTTTACAATTTTTGATGACATATGGCGTCATGTTTATATTACTGACGTCATGTATATAATAATTGTAAATATATCTATATATATATATATTTTGGAATGGTTATAATTTGTAATCAGAAATATTTTTTCCTCAGGGAGATAAATTAACAAGTCTTTGGATTTTTCGGAAGGGTTTTAAACTGTGAGGCGTGTGTTAGGGATTTCTGGGTGACTATGGAACACACCTGCGAGACTGTTGAAGTTGTTAAATTTTCTTGGGTGACTATTGGATTCACCTGCGTGACTGTTAAATCCACCTGCGTGACGGGTAAATTTACCTGCGTGACTATTGAATTTATTTGCGCGACTGTTTAATGCAGGTACCTAGTTTTTGGTGTTTGATTGGGTTGTTTACAATTTATCAAGCTTCGGTTTAGAATTCAATGGTTTTTTTAAAAAGAAATAGCAGTGATACATCGAAGAAGGCTAATTCGGAAGAGGCGTATTAACTCACAAGTAAAAGCGTAATGGGGGAAGGAGGGGAAGTTTACAAGTTCCCGTTTTAGCAATTGTTTTACCTACTGCAAAGAATTCATAGAATGAGACGTTTTTGCAAGTGTTCAAGAAATTTAAGTTCATAATGCGAAGTTTTTTCATTATGCAATGTTTATTTTTTTGCTTTTTAAAGGGTACTGTCCAGTAAAATATAATAAAAAAAGTAGCCTGAACTGAATTGCATTTTTCTATTTTTTTTTTGCGAAAATATAAGTAATTATATTTCTAAAGTTTTACAACTCGAATAATATTTCCTTTATGTTTATAAATTTTTCATATCGCACGTTCTCGAAAGCAAATTTATACTGAAGCCATTCTACATGAAAGGGAGGCTAAAATAATATTTTTGTTGTGACGTAAGCGTTGGGTTCTCGGCGAATCAAAACATTGTAAGTAGAAAATGATTGTTTTACTCTGAACAATATTTAATTTCAAAGCATGCAAATTACTTTCTAAGATAGAACTTATTTCCTTGTCCACACAAACAGAATGTCTGTCTCTACACAAATTAAAGTAGATTATTTTAAAGCTGCTTTATTATTTGTGCCGATACTGAGACCAGACGCAGGTAAGATTATTTACGGAAAAGTATATCTACGCAGACATCCGTTGGAGTGGCCAATGCTCAAAGGCAGACAGCATCTTGCGATGATGAAATGAAAAAATCTGACGCGGCATTACAAGTTAAATTCCTTGACGAATCTGAATCATTATTTGTAATATACCAAACTATCAACTGTTGTTGTCATATCGTACATATATCGTACTCCAGTAAACCGACCAGCGAAAGAAGAAATTATAGAAAATACAAACGCGTTAAATAAATTGTGTTTTTTGTACCTTTATACTTCCTCGGCAATTATAAACCTCGTTCCCAGTACCCCTATTCTATTACCAAAGCTTCCTCAATTAGCGAACAAAAAGAAATACTTGATTCGAGGTTATTCATATTTATACTATTGTACCGTAATGCTTCGAATAAATGCCCAATAAATTCCCCCAGAAAAAGATTATACTGCACGTGCATTAAAATTGTTTAAATAACACTTGGGGCATGAAGAAAAAACCCCAGTAAATTTGGACCTGCTATGGTTTCCAATTGTTTTGTCAAATGAAGAAATTATATACAATTAAATCCATGATAAAATGTCTGTTCCGTCTGTAAGTGCAGTTTTGCAGACTTGACTCATCCGTGCTCCGTCGGAGTTCACCTCTGCATAAGTTAAGAAGCGCATAGCTGGATTTCTTGTGTAAGACCTGGTTACCAACGACGAAGGGGCCAGGCAAAAGAGATTCATGTCTACGTAGTTCTTTTAACTAAGTCAGGAGTCGGTGAATTAGCTAGGATGGTCAGGTTGGCTATGAATTGGCTTGCTCGTGGATGAAAAGGATCAGCACTTTTCGATAATTCTGAGATCTAAAAGTGTCCGACCAAGACGGAAATCTATCAACGTTTTGTCCGACGAAAGTTCTAAACGAGCTAAGGATATGTCCGAAAAAACTGGAAATGTGGCAGGCATTTTATCTGACGAGACTCCAAAAATTATTTCGAGGGTATTATGGAGCTTCACACAGAGAATACAAGTAATGTCTTTCGTATTATATTCTCGACATAAACTAACTCTAGATACAAAAATACAGGTTTATATACAAACACGTGACACACAGTATAAAACACAGACTCACGAACCACAGTACTAAACATAGAACATAACATCTCCCGAGTGCTACATTAAAACATAAATCGACTCGTCCAGTAATATAATGTCCACACGAAATCATGTAAAAATGTTTAACTGTTATCTCATTTTCAGTTGTGTCCATAAATTTTCTGTCTGTTCCGTAATGGCAAACTTGAAAGAAAGAAGATTCTTTCAAGTTTGCCATTTGTGAGCGGTAATTCGACTGGTTTTTTTGTTTCAGGTGATTGTACTTTTTTCACATACGTAAAATTTCTTGTATATTTATTTCCTCTTTCACTTATCACTGTGACCATGTTATGATTGATGTCAATAACTTTAAAAATCGTTTTGTAATACTTCGGCTTTGTTTTATCAGTATTTTTCTCTCTCCTCAGGATAACGTAATCGTCGATAGCTACGTCACATTCGGTTGCTTTCTTTTTCTGATTGAACCATTTTTTCGTTTTTCGATTGATAGCTTCTTGACGATTTCTCACTTCTGAATCTCATGGATGTTTTGGCTGATCGATGAATGGTAGATTATTATTTATGGATCTGTATGGATCTGTTGAACAGTAAACTGGAAGGCGTTTGACCAGTTACCATGTGTGTTGCTGTTCTGTAATTTAATAACATTCTGTTTAATTCTTTTACCCAGTTTTTGTTGTCGTAAGATGCTGTTCGGATGGTTTTCTTGATGAATCTTTCTACTACACCATTTTCTTGTGGATAATGGGTGCAATATGTTTGGCTTTGATATTGTATAATTTCAAATACTTTTTGAAATCATTTCCACTAAAAGGGGGTCCATTATCCATACGAACTTTCTCTGGATATCCAAATAACGAAAATATATTCTCTAATTTGTTCATGATATTTGAAGTAGTAGTGTTTCTCACAACTTCCACGATAGGATATCTTGAATACAGGTCGATTACTACTAACAGTTTGTCTCCAGATAGTAATGGACCAAATAAATCGATAGCTAGTTCCTCCCATGGATGGTTTGGTAATGGTGAATGTATTAGTGGTGTTGGTGCATGGTTAGGTCCTACAGAGTGACAGGCCCTACATTTCGATAATGCTTCTGTTATATGACTGTCCATGCTTTTCCAATAAAGTTTGCTGCGAAGTAAATTCTTGGCTTTTTGAACACCTAAGTGTCCTTGGTGCGCAATGTTGATAGCTGTTTGTCGAAGTGATTTTGGTAATACAATTCTATTTTCACGAAGAATAATTCCATCGACTTCACAAAATTTTTGTTGTATAATTTTGTATTCTTTAAGGTTGTCCCAATTTCCAGTTTTAATTGCATGTGAGATTAACTGAAGTTCACAATCCTTAGATGTTTCATTTCTGATTTCATTTTGACTAATTGACATTGGTGTGCTGAGTTTCGTAATAAAGTTGATATACTGGCTTGCGCAAACTTCGTCCAATGGTTAGACATTTCGTTGTCGTGACAGAAAATCGGCAATGTTTTACTCTCCCCGAACATAGTTGATATCAAAATCGTATGCCTCTAACTTTAGCTGCCAACGCGATATTCGTGAGCTTAACTTTGCTTGCGGTTTAAATATAAACTGAAGTGGTTTGTGATCAACTGTTAATTTTAATTTCATACCATATAAATAATGATGATATTTTTTCAATACACAAAACTACAGACAGTGCTTCTTGAGTAATACCACTGGCAGTTAATAATAATTCCAGATCATCCTTCCATACAATCCATTTCTTATCCAAATTCACTGAAGTTTCTTCAATTATAAAGGGTTCCACACAAGGAATATTGCTAAGAGCTTTTACCATATCTTTATCCTTCGTCGCCAATCCTTCGTCGCCACTTATTATGGAGCTTCACACAGAGAATACAAGTAATGTCTTTCGTATTATATGCTCGATATAAACTAACTCTAGATACAAAAATACAGGTTTATATACAAACACGTGACACACAGTATAAAACACAGAATCACGAACCACAGTACTAAACATAGAAAATAACAGAGGGCTGTCATCGCACGCTATAAAATAGGATTTTATAGGTTGATTTTTAAAACTCAATACTTACTTTTTAGGCGTGCGATTATTTGCACGCCCGAAACGATTTACGCGTATGCCACGGCGTGCGCGTGCGATCGTACGCTTCTCCTGAAAAAGTTTGTTGTTTTTAATTTACAATCAAATATTCTCGTCGTCAACTTCATTTGTCCGAGAAAAATCAATTTCAGGTATTTCTTTACCTTCTTTGAAGCCAGTATGCACCCCATTCGTACTTGGATATTCTCTACGTATCTTAGACACGACACAAGACGGTATAACTCGACGAACGCCTTTTCCCAAGTGGTTATGAATAAACCAACAGAATTGGCGGTATGCCGCATATCGATAAGATCTAAAAAATATCATCCTCAAATAAGATTGGAAATACTATGACAACAGAAATTTCAAGGGTGCTAGCGACTTACTTGTTAGAAACTTCGTCCTTTTTTTAAGTCTTCGGCTTTCCTGATCGTGGAAAGCGACTAACGTTCTTTAAAATCACAACCGTATTGAATTCTTCGCGCTCTGTTTAGTATGCTCTGTTATACATTTCTTATCTAAAACACAATAGAAACCTTGTACCCAGGCGCTCATTTATAATACAGCCAGTAGAAAAATGCGAGGTCAAATTATATAGGTACCGTAGCTGCAAGTATTTTATAGTGTCCACCTCGTTACAGCACAAACACTCAACAGCTGAAGGCATCCTCTCGCACTTTTCACATAAGCACCACTCACTGATATCTATCTGTGTGCGAGAAGTAGCGGGAGATTCTGGTGCGTCAGGTTCATCGTCATTATAAGAGGGAATTTGTTGTTTGTTATTGGGCCATTCTGGCTCAAACTGAAATCCAATTATGTTTATATTTCTGCTTGTGAACATGATTGATAAACGTAAAAAAATTCTGTTGGGAATATCATTAACTTTTCTTTATTTGTCTTTCTTAACGCGCCAGTCTATACACGGGGGTAACCCAAAGAATACGTCATTGCATATAAATTGCGCATCTTAATGTTTTTACCCAGTCCTTTTCCGCGTTCGAAGTTCAGTAAAGATGGCGATTGAGAATGGCATGCTCAAGTAAACAAATTCAGTTTAAACTTATGAAAAACAATTTTGGTTGTATTTAAATACTTTTTTCTTTACTTTGGTGCCGAGATGTAACTAATATCAAGTTTTAATTTTTTACCGGACAGTACCTTTAAAGTGCGAGTCAGGTGGGGTTAAATTTTAGTGATCTGATTGATAGCAAGAGTATTGAAAGACCAGCAAGCCGTAAATTTATGTACATAAAATCAAGTAGAAATTATGTGACGGTTTTATAACCTGTTCAATACCTACATGAATTAATCTACGCGAGAACTAATTGTAGTAAAAAATCTTTTGAAGAAAGATATCCTGGCATATCCTGATATTTTGCGAAATTAAATTTCTTTCAATTTACAGGGGTTTATAGAGAACATATAAATGAAGACCGCTAAAGTTGATTTTTTACATATTTATAGTTAAAGGTAAATCGAATGATAGCCGTTTTTAAAAAAAGAAGAAAGTAACAAATTTCGCGAGAATCATTTTACGGTAATTCCGTGATTAGAATGCAACTCCATAGTCTTCGCGGTAACTAACTTACGCGAAAAAGACAACGCAAAATTTACAAAATTTAATCCCCTAAGTACACTAATAAAGACGAGATAAAGCGATAATTTTCTTTTCCAACAGTTTACAAAATATACAGTTCTATTATCAACAATGTTCAAAAAAATATAAAGACTGGTTTTTACGATACAAAACATTACAGAAACCCCCAAAATAAATAACTTCATGGCATCTGGCGTTTCATTTAATATAATTGAACATTTAAAAAAATGTTATAGATATACAACTATTGTAAATGGCAAGTGTAAAGCAGGCTTTAAACAACACAACAGGATGACTTCATCAAGAACCACTCTCACGTAACAACAACAAGCAAACCTGTGATTGTTTTTGGCATGAAAACAGTAACAAAAATAAAGTTTCGTTGCTTCATATTCCACGTTTGCTTGGTATAAAGTATTCATCGAGGTCTCACAGCGGGTTTGATTCGTCCTAATAAAATATAAAGATTGAAATTAGATAAGGACAGAAAGTTACATCTTAGGAAGAATAAAATAGTTTAAGAAAAGGACGGAATGTTTTATGAGAACAATAAGGCTGAAAATTGGCTAAAAACAATACTAAATGGCTAATATGTTTTTAAATTATATTTTCTTTCTTCTTGAAACGCAGAAATTTCCGAATATTTTCTTAATCTTTTTATAGAAATTATTCAATGTTGTCCACTTCCAACACGCAGCCCATCAAATTTAACGTAATTCCAAATGCATTCTATTAATATATTATTTTTGTAAAAACAGAGGTAGATTTGTGATGTATTGTAAACTAACTTAAAATTTGTTAAAGCAAACAGTTTTAGACTGAGCATTCGTATAAAATAAAAGCATTTTCCTGGTTTTTGGGTGGAGTTTACATGATATCCGAAACAAACTTATACCGGCATTTCATTTCGTACCGCAATGACGCAATGTTTGTCGGGTTTACATGCGTCAGGACTTTGTACACATGCGCGGCAGCGTTTTATACATGTGAATAGCTTTTCATACATGCAGAATAATTTTATATTAGGTAAATAGTTTTTTCATGACGTTCTCATACCAGTACAAGTTTTATTCCGGCCGAAATCATGTAAACACGAACTGTGTCTCATACTGGTACGAGATTTGTACCGGTATGAGTTTTTTTTAGCACAAAACCATCTGGACACGATGCGGGTTTTAAACATGTACTTACTGGTGCCTAATGTCAACGACTAACAAGAATTGCACAGCTGTTGTTTTTTTTAAAAAACTCAAACAACATCCTCACCAGTCCTCTTTCATTAATAACAACAAGGCTGAATATTAAAAAATGTCCGAGTTTTCGTTACTACTGCGGAGTACATTTACTTTCACTCACAATCATCATCCGAGGAAGAAGAATCGGAAGATAAGCCACTGTGTAAACAGTAAACACCAGGCCACCTTCTTCGTTCCCAGTAATTATAATCTTCGCCGTCAGTTTCCTCAGACGAATCATCGTTGCTGTCATCATCACTGTCATCATCACTGTCATCATCACCCTCATCTCTAACAAGGGAAATTGATCTTAAACATGATATAAGTCGAACAGATGTAGCAAAAACGACAACCGCAAAAATTAACGGCACGACGAACGCGGCGAAAGAGCAGCTACGGTAAACACAGTAAAAGAGCGATAACTACGGCAGATGCCAAGGTTACGGTGAACACATCAAAAGAGCGGCGACCAACACAATTGTCCAATCCGTTCCGTTTTGTTATTGCGTTGGATTTGCCTGAAGATCAACTTCCCTTGTTTGCTCTTTAAGAGAGAAAATGAAGATGACGTCACAGACTCTTATTGCGACCACGCAACTACTACATACTACTGTCCTAATGATTATGTTTCAGTATTCAATTTTTAGAAATGTATTAGTTCCATTACTTCAGAGCACTACATAATTTGGTAAGGTCAGCGCATTCAACATGCTTTGTTAACTACGATTTTGATGAAAGAAATTGGCCTACATTTGAGATAACTCCAAGTGTACCATCCTGTGTGTGTTGTTGTTGTTGCTGCTACGGAAAACCAGCTCGATGTTCCGCCCATTCACGTTGTTGCTGCGCCATTCCTTCAAGTTCTTGTTGCAGAAGTTGCGCCCATTGAGGCTGGCGTCTTTCCATCCGGTCCGGATTTTGTGGCTGATCATGCTGCAATTCCGGATATTGTGGTTGGTTATGCATCCTCTCGCGTGGCTGTCTGACCCTTTCATTTATTTGGGGTAGGCGTTCCGCCCTCTCCTGTTGTTGTTGTTGCCGTCGTCTTTCCGCCCTTTCACGTTCCCAGTTAATACGCCGCGCCTGTCGTTGTCGTTGAATATTGAGTTGGACTAACTGGTATGCATGCCTTCTTTGCTGTTCATGCAACTGCAACACACGTTCTTGCTCCTCCTGAAGACGTCTATTTTCTACACCGTTTTCTGCTTCACCAGGTGGTTTATTGTCTTTATTTTGCTTCTTTTCCTTTGCCTCGATTTTTGGACCAATTGGTGCTGATAAACCGCTAACATCAACATCTGAACAAGAAAAAACAGTCAAGACCCACTGGATTCAAATTAAAATCCCACGACAAATTTTTCGTTAGAATAAGAAAAAGAAAACTTTAGGGTGATTTCAGAAGGCATACTTTAGGTTTTGCACAAACTTGATCTTACAAATTTTGACTAAAATTCCTTACATTAATTTTCCAGCTGTGTTAGGCCAACCTTATAGTTATTAGAACCTTATATTGTCCTTAAATGGAAATTATCTTTCAAAGTTTATTGATAGAGCAGATTGTAAAAAAAAAATAAAAAAAATAATCTCGACAACTCGTGACAATTCTGCTAGTGGATACCCTGGTTTTGTATCAGCAATTTTATAGGACAATACTGGCTCAGGGCAAACATACACTATTTTTTTGTAGAACCGTATCAAAATCTCTTGCTAATTCTCAGGACATCCTCAATAAAAAAGTAGATTTTTCTACAACCTTGAATTAATACGCGATACACGCATTTTACGTACAGTTCAAGAATATACGTAATAATTTCGCTTTATACAGCATTTCCATCCTTGCTAGGAACATATACAAGTAATTGGATTTTTACTGGGAATTTTTAAATGTGATTCACAATCTGCTAAAATTGTCTGCTCGGAAAAAAGATTCGCTTAGCGAAAACAAATAATTCTGAGCCAATCAGAATAGCGATTTGACATACAAATTTAAATGTCCGCGCCGGGTAACCAATAGGCATCTGGTAAACTTGATGTGTATCTTGCGCCGCGATAAAAACAAAAAACTTACCCAACCTCTTCCTTTCTTCTTCTGCTTCTTTTTGTATTTCAGCCACAGCTCGATCATCATCCTCCTATCATTATACGCAGAAAAAACGTGCTTTGAAATTCAATACATACAATATTTGATACCGTCAAAAAAGAAACATCTGTGGTTACATTGAAAAGACAGGCTTTGAAGAATATAGCAAAAGAATACAAGATAACTATGCAATTACAATAAAGTAATGGAAACAAAAACACTTCTCAAACGATATGCTACAGCAACAGAGTTTGCAATGTTTATGAAGATAAAAAGAAACGTCGAACAAGCAATGTTTGTAACATGGTTAAAGTGATGAAAATTATAAAAACCAAACACAAACTCACCGTTGGATCTGTCCATAGACTACATTTTGTACATTTTGTACCTAAAAAATATAATTTTTTTGACACGTAGATTGCGAATTCACCGAATTGTGTCAGACACTTTCAACGGACTAGAGACATGTTGACAAGATCTATCATACTCACACCCATGTCCTGGTTCACGAAAATGTTGACAAAAATGTCCATAGTCAATCTAAAATAAAATCAAGAGTCAATCTAAAAAAACCAAGAAAGAATCAAATACGCAGACAAAGCGAAAACTATATACTTATGTCAAAAACTAGATTACTTTGTTTTGAAATCGCTTAGTTCGAGAAAACAAAATTTGTCTGTGTTTAGTGAGCATGTTTGCGTTTGCATGAAAGATGACATCTAACTTCGTCAACGAACATCAGGGAAAATTGCATCAAAATGTTTGTAAAAAAACGAAAACCATACTTTTGCTTGTCGGCAGATGTAACACATTTTTGCTCCGCATCGACATGTCATCTAGAAAGAATAAGCCTACCAGTTTTATCACAGACGAACAATTTTGTGGAAAAACTGAAAAAAAGTAGTTAATCTTTCGATTAAAACTAAATTAGAAGAAATATGAGGTGATACATAAATGTCGATAAATAATGTTGTACAGCTGAAAAACTTGTTTTACAAGTCGTTTTCAAGAAATTCATGTTAAATTATTTTGATTAAATTATTCTCCCTAAAATTATGTCATAACTTTTGCCCTGTCAAATGATATAGGTAAAACCTTGACAACAAGGGTCAATGAAGAGAACAGAAAACACTAAAAAGTTCTAACTGCTTTTAGTTAAAGATGTCTAAAAAAATTTAAAGGTGCCTGGTATGGGTACCAGGCACCTTTAAATTTTTTTAGACATCTTTGAAACTTCGGATCTGCTTGTTCGTTATAGAAAACAAGTTTCAAAAGGTTTTAAGATTATACTTACAAAATATTATACAGACCAACACGCAACTCCCAAATTCTGTGCATTCAACAAAATTAAAATGGACTTGTACAGGCAAATTAGCACCATTTTTAATTTTTTTTTGGTATTTTTTGTTATGTTTCAATGTTTCAGTAACCTTTACATGAAGCAACCAGTTTTTTGAGCTCTACCACATAATTTCAACAATATCTATCACCTCAAATTCTCTTGAAGCAACCAGTTTTTTGAGCTCTACCACATAATTTCAACAATATCTATCACCTCAAATTCTCTTGAAGCAACCAAAGCTAATAATAAAATAACCACCTTGTTACATCCACTTGATTTCAAGAATATTGTTTTGCACTGCCAACATGCACGCACTTTTGCTTCCGTCATCTTCTCTTCACTAAAGAAACGAAAAAAACACTATGCACAGAACAACATGAGAAAGAACAAATAACTTTTTAAAGGTCTTTTTACCAGCATTTATATTTACAAGATCTGTTAGTGCAGGAATCCCTCTTAAAGGCTTATTTTTTGAGATTGTATAGAGTGTATTTTTTCAAATTTCACAGGATTTTCCGGATGCTAAACACCTCGTATTCAACTGTCACAACTGATAGTATGTATCATACTTATCTCTCTTTTAATGAAGTCAACACATTTCGAATAGCATGTCAATTTTTAACACTCAAAAGGTACTCTTCACAAAATGTAAATTTAAAGAAATTAATCGGTACGAAAACCACACGATAGGAGCATAAAACAGACTTGTTTATCACCAAGCATCCCTTACTATGTTGTACGAAGGTTTTTCACAGTTTTCTTCTCCACTTCTTTACAAGGCAGTCCAAAATGTTCATTCCATTCTTCTTGGCAATATCGACATGTCTCCTATGAATGTTAAAAATACTGCCATTACTATACACACCTTTGCAGAATTTGATAATTGTATTGGTATTAAAAGAATTAACTTCAGCCTTTTAAATTCCCACGGCACTAATTAATTGATGACACCAATACCAACGTGTAAATGAAGTCCAAACATTTTTGCTCTAAATCTTTCACTGCATTCAACTGTTGTTCATTTACAGAAGCATCAACCCCAAAATAAAGGTGGTTTCCAGGCAAATAATTTCCAGCGATGCCGCAAGTTTATCAGACTTTAAATGCTTAAAAACTGTGTGCATGAACGTTTTCAACAAAACACAGAGCAATAAAAAATTAGCAAGAGGAATATCCATAAACCAAATCTATTACCTTCAAACAGGATGGATTTTGACAACGAAACACTTTATCACCATCTGCCATTTCTGCTGCAAATTCACATCCAGGACATCTTAAAAAAGAAAGAAGATTTTTTAACATCGGCACCACTCACAACACCTATAGCAGATTTAATTTTAACAATTAAAATTGAGGAATGCATTCATTTCGAAAGCCAGAGGGAACTTGTGTTTAAAAAAGGGGGAGGCTGGAAGGCTCCGAACGTGGAGAGGGCATTCAATCAAAAGGCAGGGCTTTTATTGAAGAGGCAGAGATGACGTTTATTTCAGAGGCAGCGAGGCCGTTTATTTGAAAGTCAAAGAGGGATTTTACACAAGCAGGATGGGGGGAGTCATCATATAGCATTTATATCTGTCAGATGGCAAATATCTCTACATTAGGAGAGTTCGATAGGCTTTGGGAGCAATTGTAACACTTCCTATGAATTCCTTTATTTTAAATCAAAGAGATTTGAAGTTAACCTGTTTGTTTTGAACTTCCATTTTGCATTTTAAAGAATTTTAATTCACTGCAGAGCTTCTCTGCCACCACAAAATAATGAAAACCAAACCTGAACAAAAATCTTACCTAACTAGATTGTCAATGTTTGCTAGCTTCAAATCTTCATCTTTTACTCGCTCGTAATATCTCTGCATGATACTTTCAGGTAATGCTTTCTTCATTTGACCTGTAGTGAAAAGGTTACATTGTCCATGTAGAAAGATAAAAACCTGGATTCAAAATTCATTTTCGGCTTATTCCACATCTTAATACAGGCAAAATGTTGAGAAACTTTCTTCTAAGTTGTGTGTTACCAACTTAAAATTCGATAACACATCTTCTTTTTATATTATTATTATATATATCATGTTTAACAGCATGAGTATCAATGGGGGAAGGAACAACTTTCTTGGTCCAGATAACATGCTTATATTTAAAAATACTTCTGTTCTCTACAGCGTACTTTAATCTCAGTATAAAAAGTTACGTTGAGATGTAACGTATTTGTGATATATAGTGAAAATGATGTTAATTAGTGGCTTTGTTCTGTACTGTAATGGAAAGTCAAAACATCTTAGCTGATAAGGTGCAAAATACCTAGATTATGATACAAATACCATAACTGCCATATACGCTACTAAACCATGCGCTGTGTTTTTTATCATTCCATATTATTACTGGGCAAATTTTGTAGTAATGAAATATATTAGCTACGTTCACTTAAAAGAAAGAATTTGTCATACGCACCCAATTCAAAAAAACAAAAAATTTCAGACACTAAATCAAAAAGGCATTGTTTACACTTACTAAAACAAATTTTCACACTTACTAAAAGGAAAGGTACTGTCACATCCATCCGTCATACAAGACAGATGAATATTCCCTTCACCAAATGTTGCTTCCTTGGAATAGCGCTGTAAGCAATCCACACAGAAGAGATGACCCTACAAAAACATCAATTTTGTTTTACCAAGCATATCTGCTTTGCTGTGTTTTCCTAATAATCTCAGACGTCATAGAAGTCATTTGGCAAAAAAATATAATATATTTAACCATGATAAAACAAAATACAGAGACCACTGCAAACTTGTAACAGAGAGGAAAGTATAAACAAACCTCAAGACATTGAATCATGTCTTCGAATGCTGCATCACCATAGCAACATCCACATTCAATAGCCTGACCCTCCTTTAACAAAAAAGAAAATATGTTACTGCAACACATTGTGTAAGATCACATGAAAAATCAGTTTTGCCTGTTGCAACCAACACTGATTTATTTATCTACATTATGAGATCCAACTTTCTGTCTGTGGCTCAATTTTTATGGATCTTCCTGAAAGGCTACATCTGTCAAATACGTGTTATTAATATATTTTTTTCCGTTTAATTGATTTTTACTGTGCAGAATGCTACAAATCGTTTGTTCAGAAAAGCAATAATAAGCAATAATTGTAATACAGGATAAGTATATCAAAGAAAGATATTTTGACGGGCGAAACAATTGAAAGTGCAAAATGCAATAAGAATAGTTACATTTAACCCAAGGTTTTTTACCTCTTCATATTGTTCCATATTTAAAGCAACAGCTGCTTTGTAATTATCTTTCTATGATGAAAGAAACATTTTTTTGTTAATAGCAAATCAAAACACAGCAAGCAGGACTGGAGTTTCTTGGCTAGCTTTAACCACAAAGTTTAGATATTTTAGGGGGTATTTAACTTCACACAAAGGCAGTTTCAAAACTGTCTTACATTTCACAGATAAATAACCTTGGTAGAGCTTTCTTTTCAAATGCAAGAGGTCTTGAGTTCAAACCTTAGCCGAATCTTGCCAGGGAGTAAAAAAAGTGTAAATCTATCCATTCTGCTTAGCGTTCAGCATGAGCATACAACTATTATCTTAGGAAGTTTTCTACTTCAACGATGGCTCCTCTTGCACGGCTTTCGTAGCTGGGAGCTTTAAATACACTAGGACCTCCTTTAATAACAGTAAAAATAGGAACTGAAGAGGCTATCCTGGGTCAACAATCCTAATAATAATAATAAGAAGAAGAATGAAAAAAACTTTAAACAATTGAAAAAAAATTAAATATTTGGAAACTACCTATAATTTATGTAATCAATTTTTTCCTAAAAACCTTCATAAAATGTTTTAGTTTAAACAATTTTTGACAATTGTACTGACACAAATATCCATGTGTTAAAAAAGCAGGCGAGCAAATAAATATCATACATCACAACAGAAAATTTCGGGTAAAAAAAATAGAAGAGGGGGACTCACTTCAACTTCAGAGTGTTTCTCTTTTTTCAAGCTCTCAATATCTTGCTGTAGCTGCGTATCAAGCTCGGATGGTAAAACAATACTTTTCCTTCGTCCTTTCATAAATGAACCAATAACAGTTTGCCCTACTTCTAGAAAAATACAACACAAACTTATTGCACAAGATGCAGCAAATACTTCACTTTCTGTATATGATTCTTTTACTTTCAACAAATAGTGGGGTTGTATTTCTTAAAATTTGCATCTCTTTACTAACTTGTGCTTACATTTAGCCTTACAGCTTACCTCCTACTTTAAAAGAGTTCCTCTTATCGTGTTTATCTTAAATTTTGATACTTGTCCTGGATTTACGGAATAAAACTCAAAATAATAAAGCAAATTATAAAGTCAAATTTTCTTTTGTTTACAACTATCATTTTGTAGTAAATTTTTTTTAGGAATAAACTAAGTTTGACGTCGTCTACTGGATGGCAAAAAAAGCCCCCTCCCCCCATCTATTCACCAGGGCTCTATTTTTTCTTTTTATTTCTGGTATTAGAAAGGAAAAAAGAAGCTCTAGGGACAAGATGGATGAAACATGTTTTACTTTTTTATTTTCATATCGGCATTTACGTGTTTCATCCTCATTTTAAAGAACACTATTGACTCTTAGATCCTGGTTGCATGAATTTTTATTTGCAAGTCAAGGTGCTAGGTTGCACCCAAACCCCATGCTATAAGTTTGACCAGTAGATGTCTTAGTTCCCCGTGGTTGTTACAATGATCAAAGTCTGTAAGCGTTTAAGACAGTCTAAATCAAAGACGCTTACAGAATCTAACAACAGAAACTCTATGTGCAACAGGTTTCTACAGGCTTTCCTGTGCGGTTTTTACACTTATAACAGAAGTCGGAAAGGGCCACTCTACTTTCTAGGACATTAAAATAGCAAAAAAGACCCTGGAAACAAAGTTGGGAAAGAGCAATAACACGGTTTACTAATAAGAAATTCATTTTGTTGAAACCGTCTTATGAAGGAAGAAGCAAAACAAGTTATAACTCATTTCCAATACCTGATTCAAACTCATCTTTAGTACCAAACAAAACATAATAAATATAATAATAAATATGGAAAACTGCTCTGTATTATACTGTGGCTAAAGTCAGTGAAATCATCATCCAGTAGTGGACATTACAAGCCACACCCCAGGCTTGTAATGCCAAGGGACTTTTATACAATCAACACAATCAACACAAAACAATGCGACTGACAAGAAGCTTCTTCTCTAGCTAATATTTTGCATCTTTAAAAATCTTGCAAACAAATCAAGTAATATTATTATTAATATTACTTTTGGGACAAGTAAATACTTTGAGTTGATTTTCAATTACTTTTTTTAAGTGGAAGGTAAGCTTTAAGGCTAGATGCAAAACAAAAAAAATTGTAAAAAACTTTTGAATTCTAAATGGATGTAATTTCTATATCGTGAAAAACAAACACATACTTGCTTCTCCAGATTGGATTTTTTTTAAAGCACTGTCTAACTTGCAGAAAGATGCTTTATAACAATTTTTGTTGTTTGCCAACATATTTCGAATTACCTTTGTTGACACCTAAAAGATAAGAAGAGATATCATTAAAGTCATTGTCAGTGTTAAACGTGACTATTACTTAAAAGACCTTCTGAAATGTGACATATAACTTTTATAATTCGGTTTTTCTCAAATTAAGTTTTGGGCGCTGCATATCTTCTCCCCTATTTTATTTACTGCACACGTGTTAATGTCAATGTACTTAACTCTGGCTACACCTTATAATACTGTTCCTTGTTGTGTGAACTACGATAATTTGATTGATAATTGGGTTGGTAGAATTAAAAATAATGTATGTTTGAGATTTAAAATCTACGTTAGGAGAATAAATTTTTGACAGAACTAATTTTCGCAAGAGATTTTTTAGACACAATTTAATTTTTATGAAATCTTGTTTCTAAAGTTCACATATTTAAGAATTATATTTCACAAGAATGTTCTGTCTATCTATACCAAGAGATAGACCAAACACTTTATATTTCATTTATTAACTGGTAGTTGCTTTGTTTGGGTTTTTAGAAACCAGCATTATTTTCAAAATATTTACTTGTAAAAATGGTTGTAAAAAACAGGTTTTGTTAAAGAAAAAAAACGTTTAATTTGAATTTCATTGTATCAATTTTTCAAAAAAAATGTACAAAAAAGGAACATTCGGATATCCATATATATAATTTTTTCAAAGTATTCTGAACCAAAGTTTATTTTTTGTCACAAGAAGAGTCTAACACACAAATTCGATGCCATTTTCATTGTAGCTTAATGCTGCGATGAATGCTGATATTAAAAATGCAGTGGATTTAAATTTATCAACATTCCTTGCTGTTTTTCTGGCGAAGTGATGCGAGATTTTGGATTTAAGTTGATTTTTGAGCTTGTATGTTGCTAGCTATGTCACCAATTCTCTGCCGAAGTTGTGTGTTTACGTTTTTAGTTACCATGTTTTATAAAGCCCATAGTGAAGGCTTTTTAGCCAATCAGCGCAGCGGATTTCCTGTATAAACCAGCTGAAAATAGCTATTGGTTAATAATGTTCTATAACGGCTTTTATATAAAAGACTTTTATGTACGAGACACAAAATAAAGATTGCTATATAGTTTTCATTCACATATAAATTATATATATGTAGGAAATAAAGAAAAATTAGTCTAAATAATTTTTCAAAAAAGAAAATTGATGTCACTATTGTAGCCAGGAATAAGACCCTCCTCTGAAAATCTATTGCTTGCCCAAGTGGATTGTTGTTATAAATGCCACTGTCACTTTTGCGCCCAGCTTCTCCAATATCCACAAGAATAAATTCATATTTGGCATTACACATAGCTAGTAAAACAATACTGAACGACTTTTTACAGTTAAAAAAACAAGGATCCACTTGCATTTGGAGCTTGGATGGACCACATGCTTGTTATCTATGGCTCCAAGGCAGTGGGGAAAGTTTCATAGTTCCATAAATTTGTTTGAATTTGCAACAATTCATTTGGTGAACTAGGTGCACTCATGTAGCCTTTATCACACAGAACATTACAGATAACGTTTGTTGTTTCCTTAATTATCCTGCACACTGTTGTTGGACTAACACGATAACTTGATGCTATAGTGAATTAAGAATCCCCAGTAACAAGATAACGGCAGCAGTTGTGGTTGGGCAAAACTTTTATGACTTTGAAATAAACAGACCAACCCAAGAGAGCAACAGCTCAAATTTTTGACACTACATGCGAAAGTTTTTTAAAAAATATTTACTGTCGAACAAATACATATCTTTAATCAGCAATAAAAAACACTTTTCTCTTGCCGGTTATTAAAAACTGTGCGAACCCAGCACCATTTCTTTTTCTGTGCACGTTTAAAAGTCCTTTTTCTGAAAATCATTAACAAAACAATTTTTTCTCTCAAAAGTAGAAGCCGTTTCACAGCCGCCATTTTTGACTGATCAGATTTGTTAAGCGGGTACTGTCTGAGCGGTAAACATGGCTGCACGGAGAACTCGCAGAAAGATTTCTCTGATGGAAATTGCGCTTTACCATGGAATGGTAAAAAGCAGGAAAATATGCAAACCTGTGGGAAGTTATTCTGCAGAACCATAACAACTTGGTGGCGATAATCCCAACTATATGAAGATGAACTCTAAGAAGATATAAAACTGATGTTACAAATAATTATAAAATATTGAAATTCTAAATTTGAGCATAAGTTTGCTCATCATGATGGAATAGGAACAAAACAATCTTGACTGGCAGTTAGTCCTATGGTTTCTTTTTTGGACAGATTTTATATCCATAATTAAAAACAAGGGGGTTGTCATTATTCCTTGATAAAATTCCAGAGCATTTTAAACATTTCAGAATAAACAGTTTTCCATTGCAAGAGATGAAATATTTCTCCAATACCTGTCCACTTTGACCTGGGCTTGGTCTTAGTTTTTCTGCTTTTGTATAATCTTTGAAGTCTAACAGGTAAACCACCAAACTAAAAAGGAGGTAACATTACATTTTTACCGCTACACAAATCTAAACCGAGAACAGGAAAACTCTTTTTAATCAGGGTTTTAGATTTCCAAAGTGATATAAAACATATTTATACAAAAACTATTGACGAGAACCTGTTAACAAGTTCAGTAAGATTTAGTGTTCCTGGTTGATCTTTTATTAATTTCTCTAAATATTTAATGTCAACATCTTCGATAATTGATTTCTATGAAATAAAGAATATGGATGTTAGAATTTAAGGTAACCAAAAATAGGCCTAAAAATAATTTACGGTGTCATGTGATCAAAAAATGTATGGTAGTAAAAATAAAAAAAATCATTAGCCTGTGGATACTATAATTAGGATGTGGTTATAATTTTTGATTACAAAGCCCTAGTTTTTAAACTGGCTCACAGACAGACAGAGTATATATATCATTAAACCATTCGGAATTCACAGCGCGTAACAAGTAATTATACTTACTATTTGGTTTCTAGCATTTTCAAAATATCCAGGCATATCTCTAGTCAGCATGGAAAAATCTTTCTGCTCAGGTTTAGCAACTGTAAAAGTACTGGAAGTTGGTGTTTGAGAATTGCAGCTTGGTAGAGAAGTTGAAGAAGAGCTTGTTTTTATTTTATTTGGATGTGGCGTTTTATTATTTTCTGCTGGTAGACACTCCTCACTGTGACCTACAGTGCTATTATTGACTTTAGGGCTTTTACTAAATAAAGTATTTGATTTTTCAGCTCTATTAGATGCTGCAGAATTTGATTCTTTGTCCTGTATTTTTATTTTAGTCTCTGGTTTATCAACATTATCCAAGAATGTAAACACACCACTTAAGTTATTTTTTTCCTCACAAAAACTCTGCTTACTATTTAAAGGCTTTTTGGATGGCGGAGGTTCACTGTATGAGTATTCTTGTTTACGTTTTCTATTTTCATTTAGAATTGGTGTTGAAAGACAACCAGTGTTTTTACTGCCAGATGCACCAATAAATAAAATATCATCCTTGTCATAAACAGGATGTTTGACCAGTTCCGCCTTAGTTGATTGTTCCTCTAATACGGTAACCTCCTGACTGGTAAACAATTCATCATCATCTGGAAATAATTCAGCACCAAGAGAATTACTTGATGAATCAGATGCATCTTTTATAGGTTCTCTATAAGTTGGTACTTTCCTGTTACGGTATGTTTCCAAGTCCTTAGCTATCTCTTCACTGGATGTATCACCATCTGGATCAGGTGCTTTTTCATCTTCGGAATCAAGAAGGGAAGATTCCCTCCTGAGAGGTATTATCTTGTCAAGGTTCACAATTTGATCTTGCAACAAACTTTTATCACCTTTACTATTTGGTAAAACCTTATTTTCATACCCAGTCCCATTAGGTACATTGCTTGCTAAACCTGGATAAAACTGATTATCTTGTGGATCCCTGAAAGCATTAGGTAGCACAAAATCATCAGGAAGTTCTAAAAGTCGTTCTATACAAGATGGTAACACGAGCACGTAGTTCTCTACTCCTACATTTTCAATAACATCGTCACATATGTATTTAATGGTTGCGTTTTTGTGTTGTGGAAAAATAGCAGTAAGCTCATTTATGGTTTCTTGTTTGGCAGACATGGGACATGCATGAGTATTTTGTGTAAAATGTATATTTTAAATCTAAATAAAAAAATCCACATTTTTGTAGTCTATTTAGTACCAAAAATATACATGGGTCACCAAAACAGTAAAAACAAAAGTTCAAACAATCATCATGAAAATTGAAAAACTGATTTTATGAATGATGAAATTGGCAAATTGTGAAAATTTATTCTATTACGATATGGTAACCCCTTTTATTCAATTTAAAAAAAATTAAGAATCTTTTCAGTAAAATGTAAAATAAAAAAAAACAGGAAGTATACGTTTTAAGATTGTAATACTTTATATATAAAACTATCACTCTATGAAATGCATCGATTTTAAATGAAAAAATATTCTTAATTTACCCAAGGGGATAGTATATAAATTAAAATCTAATTGTTTTTGTTGTCGAGCGAGTATAAAAAATTTATGTTTGTTATAAAGAAGAAAAATGTACGATGATATAATGTGAAAAAGAGAACTGATTAGAAATGTATCTATAACGTCAAAAAGAGGACTGATTAGAAATGTATTTATATATTATATATAGTTTTAGTTATAAAACTATATATAATTTTTCTTGCTTTTAAATTATTCTTTAGACATTAAAATTTAAGCTAAAGTCTTTTTCAGACACAGTGCGAACTGGAAGTATTCTCATGGTCTTTTAATTACATGTGAAAAAAATCAATATGAAAAATGTTTTGGATTAATCATTGAAATAAATCATTAAAATCATATAATCATTATATAAGTCAGGGACAACTGCAAACTACAACCCAGGACAAAATATATTGGGAAAAAAGGCTGTCTTAATAACACACACTGCAAACTTGTCAATCAAAACAGATTTAGGCTCATGGGGTATTTGGTTAGATCCAAAATTTTAAAGTGTTACTTAAAGTATCTTGTGCTAAAATGCAGACATTTCGGAAAGTGCAGCTTGTGCATTTTTGACGTTGGTTACTCAGCCTACACCCCATGTCAAAGTTGCAGAGCATTACCAAATCATGCTTTTACCCCATACCCCAATATATATATTATTTTCAAGGTCGTAGATTATCACACATATTAGGATAATATATAACTTAGTTAGGAGATTTTCCATTGACTATTTTCAGGCAATTATGTTCTTTAACAATTATCTTGACAACCATGTCTAGTCCTGCCATCTTTATTCACATAAATTTTTGTGTATATTGCTTTGAACGAAAGTTAGCCAATATTGTTCTTGCAACAGTTAATTTAAGCTTACAAAATCGTTGCAAAATAGCAATGAGCAGCAAAAACCATGTCAATAGCCTAATTTGGAAAGATAAATCTACTCAATAGACTATTTCGACTACCACAACCTAATTTGCAGTTATCCCTGGCTGCTAGACTAGAGTCAGCAGTGGTGATTATTACTGCATGTTGCTTGCATCAAATATTATACATATACATATACATATATATGTAGCTAACTAAAGTATATTTAGCTACATACAGACAGAATAAGACTTGCAATCAAAAGTAAACTAGAATGCGTTCAACAAACACTCAAAAACTTTACGTAGAAAGTGAAATCACAACCGTTACCTGCACGCTTTTTTTTATCCGCCATGGCATGTTGAACTATTTCCTATTTCCGAGAAGCATGTGGAGGAGGTCGTCCCATCTGGGACACGGGTTTTGAGACGCTGGAGGGTCGGACCAGGGGCCCGGGACCCGGTGTAGCAGTTAATAAGTACCCCCCAGTACTTATTTCCCCCTGGAAGTAAATACTCCAGTACTTATTTCCCAGGAAATAAGTACTGGGGAGTATTTAGTTCCTGGGAAATAAGTACTCTTTCTGGGAAATAAGTACTTCCCTAAGTTTATCTAGGGGAGTACATATTTCCTAGGAAAAAGGTACTCCGCAGAAGAAGACTCTCCATGCATCAATAGAATTTTTTGACGAAATTCAAATGATTTTGTTATTATTATAAGTTCCTCTTGAACTCGTGGTATATTGATCAACATGGCGAGAAACAAGCACGTCGATTTAAATGATGTTGAAAATTATATAAGAAATGGGAAGTATCCCAGTGAAGCGAAAAAGAAAGGGAGAAAACGTAATTTCAGAAAATCTTGCAAATATTTCACAATCGTCGATGGTCATTTGACCTTCAAAAATACACGAAGGATGATCTTTGAAAACGACCGAAAACAAGCCATTATCCACGATGTTTACGAGGGACTCAACGAAGCAGTTGAATCAATTGTATTGAGTGGCCATAGGGGACGTGACTCGACCTACCAAAAAGTATCTCACAGATTTCATTGGCATGGTATGGTCGACGATGTTAAGAACTATATTAAAACATATCAAAATTCCCAACAGCATGGAAAGCTTATCAAGAAAATATCTCCAGAACTTCAAAACATCCCGATCGAAGCAAATCTGATGCAACAAGTTTGAGTTGATTTGCGCAATTTGCCTGAGGTGAATGGTTACAAACACTTGATATGTTCAATAGACTACCTTTTAAAATGGTCCGAAGCCAAACCAGTAAGAGATAAAAGTGCGCCAATTGTTGCAAGGTTCTTGTACGAAATGATTTGTCGTCACAGGTTTAAGACACAGGTTAACGACCAAGGTAGAGAGTTCGTCAATCAAGTTTCAAACGCTTAATTGAACTGACAGGAACAGATCAAAGGATGACTTCTGCGTACCACCCACAGTCGAATGGGTTGTGTGAACGGCAGAATCGGGCAAGTTAAGATTCGTTGGTTAAAGTTTTAAAAGAAATCCAGCGAAATGGCCAGACGTTATTGATGGTGTTCTCTTCCTACACCGCGCATCATTCACTTTTCTACCAAGTTTTCACACTTTTACTTGATGTGTAACCCTCATCCTACTTTGATTGATGTAAAGTATGACCTAATTAAAGAACCTATCGAAGGTGGTGACGCTGATGATCCTTATGACTTTGAAAGGTTTAGAGAAGTAACAGCCTCGAGCTCGAAGTTACATGAAGCAACGCACGATTTAGCAAGTTAAAACATCAAGAGGGCCCAACAAAAACAGCAGAAAGACTACAACAAACGTCACAGCAAATCAGAATCGACTGTGCTCATTGGTTCAAAGGTACTTCTTCAAAACTTAAAGCGACAGGACAGAAAAAGTGGGAAATTTAATAACAAATGACTTGGTCCATATACGCTCAAATCAATCTCGAAACGTGGCTTGTGTGAGCTTACCTATACAAAAGGAGTAATCTTTAAAAAAAAGTACAATGTTTCCCTGATTAAACTACTTCATGCCAAAGTCAAGAGTTTGTAGATGAAGGCCCCGCAACGACCACAAAAGAACCTGCAAAATATAAGTTGACTGCAAACACAATGCAGGAGCCCGAAATCGAACCAAACCAAGATGAGTGGCTTCGCAATCGCTTGTACATCTTGAAGCAAGAAGATAAGGATATTTTACTTTCAAAGGATGAATGGTCGAACGATAGATTAATGGATGCGGCCCAAAAACTGATCTGCAAAGACATTGGAACACCTCAAACCTTTCAAACGGTCCTTAATTCCCAAAAGAAAAACGTAGAACCATAGGAAGCTGTATATGAAGAGCACGTCCAGCTCCAACATAATGGCCGTAATCAGTGGATCTTAAGTTTTTGTTCCAACGGTCAAGTTCAAGTTTGTGACAGCTTAAACGATACTCTAACACCTCTGGAAAAGATAGCTAAAATTGTGTAGAATTTTTGCGATAGCATTCGCAGCTGAACTTCTAGATGGGAAGTTACCCTCTAATGCCGTATCTGTCTGGGACAAAATGCGAGCACTTCTCATATCGTGTTTGGAAGAACAAAAACTGAGACCCTTCCCCAAGGTGTCTGAAATATGATTTAGCAAAGTTGTTGTTATCTTGATATTTGTTAATTTTACACTCTCACTTTTGTCTTTCCTTGTGTTCTAATAGACCAACATTTGTTTGTTGATGGTTTATTTACCAAAAGAAAAAAAAATTATTTTTAGACTTTAACATGGAAAAATTTAGTTTATTATATAAGCACGTAGTATGTAGTATCTCGAAATCCTATGTATATCGAATCGTTTATCTTTCTTATTTTGTTTCTTTTCATTTCGTTTTATTGCTTACCCGGTAATTTTTGTTACCTTGCCTACTTTGTAATTTTATAAAGCTTTATGTGTACTTTATATTTATAGCTTTATACGATTTACTTTGCGGTTTTTGATAGATTTTAATGTTGAGTTTTTGATGATCTGATGAAAGTTAAATTGAAAAAAAATAAAAAATAAATTGCTTTCTCGAATTCGGCGTTGTTCAAAGCTTCATCAACATGAAAATGACATTTTCAAATTCAATAGGAAAAAAGCTCATTTTTTAATATTCAAATTTCATCTTCATTTTCAAAAATTTTCAAAATTTTTAAATGTTTGTATTAATCATATTTGACGATATATTTCCAAATGCGATTCTTATTAAAATCCAATAAATCTGTAAGTGAAAAGGTTTGAATTTATTTGTAATACGTTTTCGGCTCATTATGTTAACATGGGATGGTAACGTAACTGTTAGATGGGTATTGTTTAAATGATTTTTAAAAAATATTTGAAAGGGGGTTAAAGAAATTCTGATCTATAAGGTAAAATCATTTGATCGTATACATAAAGAATACTTCCCTGATTCACCTTCTAACCCCAAGGAGTTCAAATATTTTTCAAAAATAATAGGATATCGAAGGAGTGTCTTTTTCCCAAAGGAGCACTTATTTTCCGGGAAAATAATACTCCCAGGGGTACTTTTCTCCCAAAGGAGTCCTTATTTCCTAGAAAAAAGATACGCCCTGGAGTACTTTTTACCTAGGAAATATATCGTGGGGAGAACTTTTTTTGCTGAAATAAGTACTGGCGAGTACTTTTTTAGGGGAGTACTTTTTTCCGGTGACACAGACGCAGGGAAATATTTTTTTATTTACCCTTATTAGGAAGACCAGAATGCTGCAAGCGTAAACATGGTACACTGAAAACGCAGAGAGACTTTCACAAGACTTTGCTTCGTGCCAGTGGTTATTCCTGAAAAGGATAGTGTTGTACATGGGTGTCAAAAATTTCATACATGAGAAAAAAAAAAGGCGAAAGATTTTCCAAATCCACTTTGAAGAACAAACAATGTTAGATAGGAGTGCAATAAAAAGTCGTTTATAAAGATTTACAGCAAGTTTTAGATATGAAACTGCATTATTATAGCTATTCAAACATAAATTTAATAGTCGCATTTTTTGTTATACTTATGCTATAATTATACTACAACACAAGGGACTCTTTTTAACTCTCTCTGCGTAAGTTAGATATATTTTCTACACTTCTGTCTAGACGATATGTGTTGACTTCCCGTTGCCTGATCTTATTGAGTTTAAATTTTAAGAAAAACTTGACCTAGTTAACAAGTCTTTTTCGATTCAAAAATATTTAAATTTCTAATTTTTTTAAGCTAGTAAGGAATAAAACGCTGGATCTTATCTAACCATTTTCCTGTTTTGCATAAAGTCGGCAGAATACGTTTAAAAGGTTTATTTTTTTCCCCACTATACGAAGTTAACGCATCGCTGTACGAAGTTATATTATATATTGCATATTCCGAATGGAACTAAGCCGGCATACTGAAAGTTATTCCCCTGGTGAGATCACAAATAATGCTCGTTCCGCTAAAGGTTTTTTGTATCTGTAGAATAAACACTTCCTTTAATCCCAACCATTTCTTGCAACATGTAACATGACAAAATTGATAAGCGCCCTTTCTCTTCCGAAAGTCTGAATCATGGTGAAAATGACAATGAGTTGGAAGATGTTCTGATGTGTGACTTGTTTAACGTGGTTTACCAAGAAAAATACTATATCGCAGAGGATTGTCTTTTCTACAGTTACTTGATGGGGATATCATAGTACGCGACAGAATGACAAAATTAAGTCAAAATTTTATTTGATTGGTTGCCTTGCTTACCCGTTGCAAGGAAAAATACAGGCAAAATATAACATTTTGCTGCTCGACGCCTAACCAAATAACTAAATAAAATGCGCTATATTTCAAGCTCCTTTTTGGCCGCGTATGTTCCTCAAGGGTCACGTGTATGGATTGAGTGAAACGTCTTTTCGTAAGGCTGTCTCGTCTTCCTGAGAACTGATGCGGTATTTCTAGAACGAAAAAAATCGAAACCAGGGCGAAACTGGCAATACCTCGACAAAATAACTGAAAGACAAATCTTCGATTTGAAAATCGAGCTTGAGCTTGAGAATTCTTGTTTCGCGTGGATTCCGAGATTAAACAACAAAAGAACTTGTTTAAAGATTATTTTATGGACATTCTTGACTTGTGGATCGACAAAAGGTGTACGGCGGCACTATTTCGACCTGAAAAGCACCAAATATTTAAGTCTAATTGATGACAAGTATACTCTGACGAGTTCACTTTGGTGGGTACACTGTTAATGCAGCTTTCTGACTGCTTGTGTAACAATACGTTTTACATTTAAAACTCTAATTTATTATCTTGAGAGGCTCAGCAGTGGCATCTAGCGATTTTTAAGCGTTAAACATGGAACAAGGTGCGGAAAATCCCCCGCCCTGAAAATGATAAAAAAGGTCGCTATGGGCGTTGTTATTAAGTTTTTTGTGTGCTTGATTGCGAAAACTGCCGGATTGCATAAAATAAACCGAAATTTATAATTAGCGCTACTTACCACCGTATTCTAAGATGAATTTGTCGTCTGAAAGCAGGTAAAAACATTTTCTCTTGGTAAACCACCTTAATGGTTTTAAGACTTTTTGTAAAAATCTAAAAATGTCTCAAAATTTGAGTTCTTTTTCCTCCTTTTTTCACCGCGAAATTTTATTTACGCGAAAATGAAATTAAACTCGCTCACGAAAGTTTTTTCCGCGAGGTTTGCAAAAGTTTTTTATCGCGAAATATAACATAGCATCAACCGTGTTCAAACCGTGCGTTTTGTAGAATCTTTAGGTGGGGAAAAGGAGCTATAAAGGATGCATCGTATTGCGCCAAAATCTCTGGAAAAACTACCTCGTGTACCACAAAAAAATATCAAAGAACATAGATTTTCCGGCGGTAAGACGGCAAACCAAGCTATCAAAAAACGTTTTATAGAGGAAGAAAGTTTAATAATGAGAGATACATCTCTTCAGAATCTATTTACTCAAAGTGGGACAACAAAAGGTTATCTGTAAAAGCTCAATGCAAGGGAAGCGTGAAGAAACAAAAAAATTATGTCCTTGTTAGTCTTTGTGAGGCAAAAAGGAAAAGTCAAGGATGGGATGTGTTCTTGTCCAGCTGGCATGAGGCGGCTTTTGCAGTTATGTAATGGCCATGCTGCTTGAATTAGCTGAATATTCTTTACATAAATTTAAGGAAATTGCTTACACAAGCAAACGCTAGTGGAGAAAACCAGGTGAAGTTATGCAAATAGCTCCAGTAATAGGAACAAGTGCGATAAAAACCAAATTCTAAGCAAATTAGTTCTACCCTTCATGATCCATTAAAGGTTATGCACAGTGATTTAGATTGGAATGATGTACAACACTTACAGCAAGATTTAGTAATAGGGATGAAGGGATACCGTTTGTTACTTGTGCACCAGTTCAAGATGATGGGAGAGAACAAATACTCCTTATGGTATGTCCCAGATTCGTTCTCTTCTGTATTTACACCTCAACCCAGTTTGGTGTGCAACTAACATGATATTAAATATTCTATCACAATTAACACAATATCAATCTTTTTAACTTACTGCTTGACTTTCTTAAAAAAAGGTATGCTGCTGTTGCAGAAAATGAAAGGACAAACTTTAACTATCACAGTTCAGAGGACGTTAGAAAATCGGTAATGTTAAGCAGCATAAATGTGCGATTTGGTATAATAGCAGAGAAAAGAGTGCCTATAAGGTGCTTTCTAGAAAAAGAAACACACGTGCAAATACGCTTCTTAATCCTACCTGTGAAAAAGAGATACCTGGATATACACACTTGCAAACACGCTTGTTAAAAAAGAGATACCTGGATATACTAAAAATGCTGTCAGACATGGCCGAATTTATGAGCCAGTTACTAGAGATCAGTACATCAACATTATGAAGTATTATTTTCACTAAATGGAAACATTCATGTCGGAGAAACAAGATTGGTTGTCTGGTTGACAGGTAGTCAAGACTGTTTATTATTTGATAAATCGAATGAAAATACTAATCATGGTTGGACTACTTGAAATAAAATGTCCTAAAACTAAAAGAGATTACAGTATGCAAGTAAATAGTATAAATTTTAAAAAGAAACATCCTTGTGGTTACTATTCACAAATTCACATGGATGTGGGCACAAATTGTGCTTTATACAATCGACAAGATAATAACAATATTATTGAAGAGTACTTCATTACTCTAATAAAGAACACTGAATGATTTTAACAGAGAATTCTATGTTTCCCAGATTGGTTAAAGAATAACAAAATGGCGTATTTGAGTTTCAACACCCTCAAATAATAAACAAATAAAAATGAAATAAAAATGTGAAACAGATTTTACGTCCTTTTGAAAAAGCACTGAGTTCTTTAATATTCTTGCCAAAATGTTAGACTGAGTGGGGTCGTATGCAAAGGAATGTAAAGTGCTTTAGTTTCTAATTGGCCATTTACCTAAAAAACTGCTTCTCATTTGTCCTATTTTAGCAAATCCTTGCGCTAGCAAGCCAGCGACGGGTCACTCGTCCTTGCAAGGTAGGCTTGTATTTTGTGCGTGGTCAACAAGTCGCTTTTGACGCACGAACAGACAGATGGCAGACAAATAGTTTATTTCTAAAGTTTTACCTTATCACATTGAACATTATTAAATATCCATGGAGAAAGACTTAATCATTGATTCTAATTATACAAGTTTTTCATCTATATTATAAACTTTTTTAGTTACTCTTTATTTACTTACTCACTGACTTTTTAACTTTTGATAATTAATTAATTTTCAATTAAATTATGAGCCAGCCGATAAATATCAAAGGCATGCTGTCACGACCGATATTTAAATATTTTTCTGTCCTTCACATTATTCCCTTGCCTTTCTGCATATCATATGTGCCTCTGAACGCCACAAAAATAAAAACCTTTTTCAGAAACTGGATTTAACATATAACATTGAATCATCAATATGTCACGCAATGGTTGTAACTTAAACGGACTGACAACGTTAGAAAGTCAATGAAATGTAGTTTTTGAAACTGTCCCTATTTCTTCAGCGCGCTAACGGCTTGGATTGGTCCCACTGTAAAAAATGACTTATTGAACTAAATATTTAAATAAAGAGCTAACAGAGCGTTCAGTGTAACTGCAGAGCTCAAGCAGTTATACCACAGTGAGCTAAGTGCTAGGTAGAAACAGTTAAAACATGGACTAGAGTGTTTGTTTTAGTTGTCATCGGCTGCGATATTTCTCCAGACCTTGCCAATTTACTGGTCCAACATCTAGTTGGAATTAAGCAGTTAAAAAATAAATTTGCGTTTTATTTATATATATATAACGAAAGCTTTGAGTTGTTTTGCCGAGAATTTTTCCATTTTTGCCATGTTTCAGCGATATTCGTGACCTGGAAATTCTTCAAAGTATCTTAGCCAATGATTCAACCTTTAAGAAATCCATTTCGCAACGCTCGAAACGCCGCACAGGTTATTCAGCTAAAAATTTTTAATTAAAAATGAAAAGTTGGATATCTTTAACATTTCGTTTTTAATGATAAATGTGGAAATAAATAATTACATTCGTTTTATATTTCTACTTTTTTTTAGGACTTTTTCATATATTTGATTCTGTTCAAGTTAATGAATTTATTCACAGTTTATTAGGTAAAAGCATCTGTATCTTGGTGTTTTCTTGTGGATGACACCCGGAAGTGTTTCCGAAATTCCGACCTAGTTGCAAAGACAACAAGTGGACTAAAAAGTGCCGTCAATACTAACGGAAAAGTAGAGTAAATGTATACATTGTCAGTTATAATTTCATGATCCCCCACACGACTGATTAATCTTGGCAACCAGAAACCAAACCATGGAAAGACATTTATTGCCACTGTAAATATTGTTGAAACAGTTATATTTTGCTCTATTTTAAGAGATTTTGTAGAGGTTGTTTTAATTTTAATTGCGTTTTTGTCTTGCGACAAATGCTTTGTCAGAGAATTTCGCCTAGTGAGCACGGTAATCCTACATTGTGGTATTTTTTCTGTATTATTTTTGGAAACATGGATTTCTTTGAAGTTGTCTTGTGCATTTGGTACTTTTTCTGATTTGAAAGTTTTCTGATCCAATGAAGTAGATTTATTAGCGAGAACATCAACTTTTTTGATCAATGTTTTATCTCCTGTTGCATCAATGCCAGTGAAGGACAAGTTATTTGAGCTGCATTGTAAATTTTTTACAACTCCAACATTAGTATTTGGCTTAACTGATCGACTTGAAAATGAATGCCTCGGGATGTTTCTTGTCGCGCAGTAAACTGCCCGTGCTATTTTAAAAACTTGAAAGTTACAAAAACTTATAATACAAGCTGGAACGAAAGCGTGGAAAATAGATAGGTATGAGATATAAATGAGACTCAAATTTTCGCCTTCAATGCCACAAAATATTCCAGGCCTGTTAGGATAATGAACCAGCGAGTTTTTCAGAGTCAATGTAGATAGTGAAGCCAGGATAGCTTCAATGACCAAAAACATATTCATGTAAGATATAATCTTTGCTGTAGCAAACCGTTTGTAAAAAAAAGGCCTGGAAATTGCGATAAAACGATCTAAACTTAATACGGACAAGCTTGACGTGACCATAAATATAGTAGAGCTTGATGACAGCATAAGACATTTACAAACCACCACGTCGCTCTGTTTCACACTATCTCCTGGTACATTGAATTGAAATATCTGATAGGGAGCATTGGTAAGGCAAACACCTATATGTATCATTGATAAAGCTACTATACATTGGTTTGAGGGAACACTTCGTAGTCTATTTTGCGCGAGGATTATTTTAACAAGTAACAGGTTTGTAACGCTTCCTCCAACCAAGATAATTCCATAGAAAACTGTGAATAAGAGTCTTTCAGTTACAGCTAGATAAATTTGAACTTCAGCTGTGTTGTTATGCATATGATAGCTTTGCATCGTTTGAATACTTCACGTAATAAGGGTTACACACGTAAAAACAGAAGACTGTAAAACTGGAATGAAAGGAATGAAAAAAAAGCGTTGAGAACGTCATTATATTGAACCACGATGAAAATATGTGTCGTAATTAAGGGTAATAAAAAGAATGAATAAAGAATCTTTTTTTCCAAATCACCCGCAGCTGTTAATTTTAGTAATTGCGATTACAGTGATATTTAATTTGCATTGTTTTATCCCTTGAGTAGGCATTTATAACGAAATAGTTTCTTTATGTTCAAAACTTGATATTTTTCATAAATTTTTAACACTTCGGAAATAGCTACAAACGAAAAACTTTAAAAACTTTAAGGACTTCTAGGATCGTAATGTGCGTTTAAAAGGAGAGGCGAACAAGGTATTATTATATGGCAGCCAGAAATTAAATTTTAAGCAAGAGATTACAGATTTCTAAATCATCTAAGATAACTACTATAATAACAAATAATGCGTGTACCCAAAGGGCCATTCAATTTTTCGTTGGTAAAACTTGGTTTTTGGCACAGAAAATGTCAATATCTTCATCTATTCAACACTTAACTCACTTTAGATTTCCAATTTTGGATTTCCAATCGTTTGAAATCAAATTTTGGAATTTTTCAATTTTGGATTTTTCAATTTTTCAATTTCGAATTTTTTTAATTTCGTTTTTTTAATTTTGGATTTCTTCAATTTTTGGATGGCTATTTTCAATGTTTAATATATTTTTCAACTTTCTGTATTCTTTAATTCGACATTTTTTATTTTTTTGGATTTTCATTTTGTTATATTGTTATCTTTTTCACCAGACACTGTCTGAACCTTTTCTAACCAAACACTGGGCCTAACACAACAAACTAGGCTAATAAAAGGCTTGGTGAATTGAGAAGTGGATCGACTCCAAACACACTATCACTGGCAATCGTTGATTTAGGGTACCACTTCATGTAAAGTAATTTAGCCCCTTCCATTTTTCGTTCTTACGTGGGTCCAACATTGAAAAGTTGAAAATCATATTTATCTCTTATATGTTTATCAAATTTAAATAAAATAAGATAAAAACATTTGTATACCTCTCTTACTGCTGATGCTGTCAATCTGTTTATCTCTTCTTGTCACTTCCGCGAAGTCATTTAATGTTTACTGCAAAATCTCTTCACTTATCTTTCGCTTAACCCTCTTACTCCAGGGTACATGGACTTAAAAATATCGCTGATTTCTTTGTGTGTTTTTTTATCGTTCAAAAGCGGCGATAAATATTCCATCGATAGTAGAGGAACGAGTAAAAAAAGACATAATTGCGAATAAGGTTACGGACTGTTCTCTGTGCATTAGCGAATGAACTAACATGCGCCACACCCTCCTTTGTGGTGGGTAAACAAGAAAAATTTATTTGTCTGAACTTTTCTCTAGACAATTGTCCGAAAGAGTGAAAATAAATGAATGAACTAACATCCGCGCCAACCCTCCTTAGTTGTGACTAGACAAAAAATTGTCAGAAATCTAAACAGGTGACCTGCGTAACGTGTGAAATTGAAAAAAATAAAACTCCCAAAATTGAAAAACATAATAGTCAGGAATTGAAACTTCCTGAAATATCCAAAATTCAAATTTGAAAAAATCCAAAATCGAAAAATTAAAATAAAAATCCAAAATTGAAAAATTGAAAGAAATCCAAAATTCCAAAATTCGATTTCACCTGAATGGAAATTCAAAATCGGAAACACTAAAGTGTTAAACTTAACTGTTAAATAGATAAGGACATGACATTTTCTGTGCAAGAACCAAGTTTTATCAACGAAAAATTGAATGGCCCTTTGGGTACACGCATTACAAATAATCAACTACCTAATCAACTTCCTAACAACAATTTTACAGAATTTCCATGGCTGTAAACATAAAAAAAAGTTCTTTTAAGCCAACATAACCAAGAATATTTTACGTACTATTGTAGTAACAGCATTTTATAACCTCCGTTTAAACTTTTTTGAACTTCCTTGAAGGAATATCTGTAATGATTAACAATAATATTATTTTCATGTTTTTAGTCTTTTTTCACAACATACTACGATCTTTAAACGATTCAGTTCGTTATGATGAGATGGCGCCAAATTTGAATAAATATACAGACCACCACAACAAATCGAACGCACAATGTTATGGCTTTATCTTTATTTACGAATCTTTATTTTCTTTATTTCATTATACTCCTAATTTTGGTTAGTAAATTAGTAGTATATAAAAAAATGTCACATGTTTGATCTGCAAGCTTTTCTTGCTTCCTTACTTTGGGCGTATATACCCGTGACCATCACAATAAGGATAAATGTGTAAAAATACTGAATTATAAATAACTAGTGTATAAAGCCCGTGGATAAATCCACTTAGGCAAAAGGTCAATAAAAAAAAAGTTGTTTTAGATGTTTTGCTGACGTCAGCAGTGCAGTGCAGATAAAAAAACATTGCAAAATTTGTTTATTCTTTGTCTGTAATGTGTGGAGGTTGAAACGCTGGTCAAAATAACGTACAGAATCATATGTTCTCGACGAACGCCTAAGGAGATATCAGGGATTAATAATTTTGCTGACGTCAGCAAAGAACCGTCAAAACCCTAAATATGGCTTCGCTTATGTTAATATACTTGCCTTTGATGTTAATATTATTTACTGTTAAAGGTTGGTAAATTGCAGAACCATTTTATTGGCAATGTTTTCCAGACTTTATGAAAGAAAGTAGTGAAGATAACAATCCTATTTGCAAAAGTCACAGACAGGCAGAACTGGCATAATATTATATAGAGTAGTCGATAAGGCCCGTGGAAAAATCCCCTTAGGCAGGATAACAAAGAAAAACAACCGTCATTTAAATTTTGCTGACATCAGCAGAGACCTGTCAGAACACAAAAAATTTTTTTTAGAAATGTGTACGCCTGTTGCCTTCATCGTATAGATCTTGAAACACTGATCAAGAAAATGTATAAGATGATGTACCTTTGACAAACGGTTGCAGAAATATTGAGGTTTAAAGAATTTTGGATGAAGTCATCAACCCGTCCATCCCAAAACGGATTTAGGGACCAAGGTTTAGGAAACTTACCCAAATTGGTCTCAGGTGGTCCCTAGTTACCCACGCGGTGAAAAATCATTGGCGTCACCACCTCGTTTCCAAGTTATTTGACATCAAAGTTTCAGGTGCACTATAATGGTTTCATTAATTTAATATATTGACGTTAAAGTAGTGTTTTTTCATCGCGTCGTAACGTCAGAAAATTTAACATATTAGACATGCATTTTTCGGCAACATCAAAGGAAAATGACCTTTTTTGTAGCCATGGCTGTAACATGAAAAATGATTTATTATAGAGCAGACCAGGCCAGTCGGTCTGTCTGGTCTTCAAAATCAACATAGTTATCATTAATTATTATTCAGCAGTCGTGTCGTGCGCAGTTCGCTTTTCCTTTAAAAGTATGAAAAGGGTTCACCCGTTTTTTTTATATCGCATTGCCTACATCTTGCTACTTGCGGTACCATTTTGCGTGACAGACAGACGCATACGGGTATTATAATATAGACTAGTCGTTAGCCCGTCCTTTAAATTCACCTGTCGCAACAAAGTGGCCAAAAATATATCGCATTTGCTATTGGTGCGCAATATAAAAATTTCGTGATTCTGTTATGGGACGCGGCTTCCGCGGCTTATTATAGAGACTAGCCGGGAAACCCGGCGTCGAACTGCCGGGTTAAGCCACAACTAAAGGTGTGAACGGGCGTTGAACACTCTGTGGAGCGCTTAATAACAACTGTAAACCGTGGCACACGATAAGGTGAAGCGCTTTAGTACAGGTATGCGGTATGTCGTTAATCAAGTGAAGCTCATACACTTGTTGCGACTGTGCGCATACACCATTATAGTGTTGCAACTGTAACATATTTAAAAAAAAAAAAATTCCCCGCAACAATAGCCGAAATAAATAAAGATATATTTTTTTATTTTGCGAAATAAGATTTTTTTAAAGTTAAAAAATTAATCGTGACACCGGACTGAGCACATAGTACATTTAAACGGTGTTGCACAAGCGTACAGGGATGATTACCGAGAAAGTTTAAAAATTAATTGTCAGTGGGCTAACCCTTTAGTACAGGTAAACCGTGTTGCACATGCGCATAGGCATAACAACCTTTTACAAAAAACAGTTTGTAGTTAACACTGGGCTAACCGCTTAGTACAGTTAAACAGAGTTGAACAGGCGTAATACCCTTTTCCAAAAAAACTTTATCGCAACTTCGGTTTAAATGAAAACCTCCTCCAGCTAAAGCGATTACTCAGCCATCTTATTTGCAGAAAAAGTTCTTAGGAAAATAAAAAAAAGGTTAAACTACCTAGCTAACTGCATTTAGCATAAAAATTATTGCTTCAGAATATTGTTGTAGCCAAACTGAATTTTATATTTTCACTTTGTAGCCAAAGATAGGAGATAGCCAAATGGCTACAGTATCAACATAAAAATAAATGTTGGGTAGGATAATTTTAGAAGATAAAAAAAGTCATACAGGCCTACAAACCTCCCACAAACTGACCACACATTGCACATGACCATTTTCAAAATCAAAATGGCCTTCGTTCATTCAGCCGCGAAAATATATTGAATTGTTTTTTATAAACGAAAATCTTGGATTCTTTCTGGTCGCGAAAATCGTGGATTGTTGTTTTAAAGAATCAGGCGTCGTGATCAGTATACTACGCGCTAGCGGTGAAAACAAAGTCGACAAAAATATATCGCATTTGGTATTGGTGCGCATTTTAAAAAAATTCGTGTTTCCGCCACGGGACACGGCTTTTGCAGACACACAGACAGACGACGGCTATTATTAAAGAGATTCTATTTGTACATAGTTACACTAATGTGAAAAATAAAAAATAATTTAGCGAAATATCCGAGAAATAGAGTCAAATAAAAATTAGGATAAGTAACAAAATATAAGCCAACAAGAAGACCTGTGGCTTAAAAATTTTCGTCAATTGCCTGGAAGATTCTAAAATTTGAAGTAAACCTTGAAAACAAAGAATTATGAAATAACAAAACCAGTAAGTATCCTATTCTCAAATATTAATTGTAACTAACCTGCAATGCTAAAATAGAACTTGTATAATAAATTAAAAAAAAAAAAAAAATGAAAATTCACATATATCTAGATAGTATTCTAAAATAATAGTTAAAACTAACAGTTAAAAGAATTCTACAGTAAATTATACGAAAAAGACATAACCGAAGTGAGCTATCAACATGCAAGAAATTATGAGAACGTTCAACATCAATAACATGGGCGAATATCATAACCTATCTTTAAAATCAGATGTATTATTATTAGCAGGAAAACTTCCGAAAATTATGCATGAAAAACTAAAAATTAGATCCAGCCTGGCACTACACGGTAGTGGCAGGCTGGATCACGGTACCCGGCTTATCATGGAATGCCTTCTAAAATCAACATCTATTGAACTATCATTACTAACAAATATTGATGCGTTGATGTTTTTCGAGAATTCAATACGTGGTGGTGTCTCTATGATAGGTGCTGAAAAGCAAACAATAAATACCTCGAAACTACGACGCCAAGAATCTCTCAAAACACCTAATGTACCTAGATGCAAATAATTTATATTGATGAGCGAATAGGAATTAGAAAACATAAACCGCAGGAACAAGGGGTATATGCTTGAGGTAGATTTAGAATACTCACAAGAATTATACGATGACCACAACGATTATCCATTTGCCTCACAAGGACTAAAAGTAAATAATGTAGAGAAACTAATACCGAACCGACGATTCAAAACAAACTACATACTCCACTACAAAATAATGAATAACTCGATATTCAGCAAAACAATGGAAAACATCAGAAACCGGACAAAAAAAGTCATATCAAACAACAACGATAAAACATTAAAACTATGTTCAAAACACAACTACATCAAACGGACAATATTCAGCGATAACCTAGTTGCCCTCCACCTACTCCAAACCAAATTAAACTTTAATCAACCGATAGATGTCGCGTTCTGTATTCTTGACATATCCCAATCTTAATGAGCAACTTCACTACAACGTGATGAAGAATAAATACAACGATAAAGCAAAACTGTTATTCATGGACACCGATTCCCTATGCTGTAAAATACAAACGGAAGACGTATATCAAGATAACAAGGAATACAATCATCTTCACGACCTCTCCAATTGCGACAAAGACCATCCTAACCATGATAGCACAAACAAGAAGGTGTTAGGAAAGTTTAAGAATAAGTGTGGTGGAAAATTCATGAAAAGGTTTATAGGTTTAAGATCAAAGTTATATGCATTTGAGGTGGATGAAAATGAAAATAAAAAGGCAATGGGGATAAAAAAACTGTCAAAGACCGACTAACATGTGATGCGTATGAGGATTGTCTGTTCAAAGAAATAGAAACCCGACAGGAAATGAGTATCATCTGGAGCTACAGACATGAAATATTCACAGAAACGATGAATAAGCTGTAATACAACAAAATAGAAATATACGCCTATGGTCATGATGCCTCCTGATCACAAATAAGCCATCTCTTCATTAACTCTTGATGTAATATCGCAACATCATGACCAGGAAGAGCGTTGTGATGGATAAGTACCTCGTAAGTAGCCCCACGAAATGGTGTATAATATCCCTGTTTATTCGAGTCATCAGTAAATGGTACATACGGATCATAACCTTCGTCAAGCTTTAACCCTCCCTGACCCCTGATCTCTTACTAAACCCATACGACGTAAGTAATGGTATGTAACTTGATACGTTTTCATCAGACAGGTAAAAAATGGACTTTTTACCCTCACCACTAACAGTCAAAACATTTTTTTTCCAATTATGAGCATATGCTTTATCTCTGACCTATATATCTCTTACTAAACCCATACGACGTAAGTAATGGTATGTAACTTGATACGTTTTCATCAGACAGGTAAAAAATGGACTTTTTACCCTCCCGACAGTCAAAACATTTTTTTTACAATTATGAGCATATGCTTTATTTTTAATTTTCTCTGGTGTGCTATGTGTTCCGGCAGCACAATGATATAAGTCCCGAGCACACATGGTGTGTAAGTCCCGGTCTGACAATTCGATCAAACAGAGTAGGACCGTTCTTAAATTTTACTTTGATATATTCTATTTTTAACACACCTTTCCCGAGACTTATTCTTTTGATGTACCGCAACTTTTTCTGTTGAGTTTTATGAAAAACGGACAACAGATTTGAATTCCTTATCAAAAATGTGATAAACAAAGAAAATTTCGAAACAATGCAGCAAGTAAACAACCTGCTATTCTAATTTAAAGATTTGTGGCATGTCCAACCTCCTTTTGAAAATGAGGCGGGACATAGTAACTTGAGCATTAAGAAGACTTTAACTGTGATATATATCTCCTCAAAATAGCACTTTCTGTTAGCGCATCAAGTTAAACTTTTGCACATAAATTAAACAAACTATGCTGAATTCAAATATGGTATTCATATTTTACGAGTTTAAAAAAAGTATGACTCATGGTCTCGGGAAAGGTGTATTTCTCATAACTTATTCCGTGCTTAGCTCTCATTCCGTGCTTAGCTCTCGTTGAGGTCGGACGTATCTAAAACGCTCCGGTCTTGGCGCGCTAAGTCGAAGAAAGAAAAAAGAAGACTAAAGCTTGAAGAGCTCCTGCTTTGACAGCTAAGTCCTTTTTGATTTATTATATACTGTACTGCCTTCTTTACTTCATTTATATCTTTTCATTTCTTTAATTTGTTGTTTTGTAAGTTTTTTAAATTATTGTTTTTGTTAATAAATTGTTTTTATCCCAGTCAGTTTTTTATCCATCTATCATCTAATATGGTAGCTTTGCTGTGTTGTGGGTTCCTGCTGCTCCTTCTGTGTAACATCGTAAGGAAATGGGCTTGCCTCAGATCCTTTAAACATAGTTTTGGAAGAGCACATAACCGTAGAATGCAGGGGCGGATCTAGGATTTCTGATGTACCCCGTCATAAAATGTACTTATATTAGTGACACGCGAAGGCCCACCATGGTTGGGCCTGTGGGGCAAGAAAATTTTTAAACATTATAGGATCCTAGATTGTCTGAAAACAACATTCCCGTATCTAAATTGTAAATTATTTTGAAAATAAAAAGGCTATTTGTCATTCATACAGCATAAAACGAAAATCGTTACCGTGTCATCTTTTCAACAATGTTGTTTGGTTGCTTCTCTTTCTTGCTGAGTTTCTATTGTTATATATGAAGCCTATGAACTAAAGAAACAAGATTATCTCATATAATTTATAGATGTTAATAGGCCGTTTCGCTCAATATCAGAGCTCATCAGCATGCCTAGGATAACAAAAAATGTCATCCAGACATGGAAAGCCAAATAAAAAAGAAGTAAAGAATTAAGATAACAAGATACAATGATGAGGAAAAAATAGAGAAAAATTTAGTTGTCAGTGGCATATTTATATTTAAAAAATACAGGATAACTTGACAACTGCAACTATGTTCTACTATTTCTTGACAGTTTTCAATTAAATGATAATGAATATTGGAATGAAATGGTTTTATATAAATTAAAATGAATGCAGGATAAAATGACAACTGAGTAACCCCATAGTCCCTGCAACTATGTTCTACTATTTCTTGACAGTTGCCAATTAAATGATAATGAATATTGCAATAAAATGGTTTGATATGAATAAAAATGAATGCAGGATAAAATGACAACTGAGTAACCCCATAGTCCCTGCAACTATGTTCTACTATTTCTTGACAGTTGTCAATTAAATGAAAATGAACTATGGACTAAAAAAATGGAAATGGAACACGAAATATGTTAACATAGATTAGTGGTTATGTGGCGCCGTAGATTAGTGGTTATAGCTCTCGTACTCTGTGCGGGAGACCGGGGTTTGATTCCTCTTGACGGTGATTCAACATGGGCGAGTGAATGTTACCATAGCCCCGGGTTAACCCAAGCCATGTGAGGGAAATTGGGAAGATGGCACACTGTGTGGGCCGGTGGATGTTGCCGGGAGTTGTCTAGTAGAGCGCGGGCTCTAATTGGGTCTGCGTAGCTCAAAATGAGCATTAAATACTCGACTCTCCATCTACGCCATGGCCCCTCCTGGAAATAATATACAGGGTATATCCCTCGATATTTGTGAGGCTAGCCATGTAAAATATGCACATCTATCTATCTATCTATCTACCATAGATACGGTTGCTAGCTCTCCAAGAGTAATAATCAAAACAAAAACCACGAATACATGTAGCTAGCTAGCTAGCCATAAGTAGTTCATGGTGATGACATAGTGATGTACACTTAATTACTATGGTAACAAATGGTCAGCAAAAATCAGAAATGGAAATTACAGAAAATAAAATCTTACCTCAATGCAACACAATTCTTGGAAGAAACTGATGCAGGAAGATAATTCAAAGCATCTTCATTCACACCAATTTCTCCACAAGAAAGTACAGCATAAAGCTGTTCTGTGTTTAAAAACACATTTTTATTTGAATTTATCCATTTCTCAGAATAAATACTAAATATTTCAATCAATTTCTGCAAATCTTCGTCTTGAAATAATTTCAAAACATCTTCTCTCACTGAACTAAACGCCATGTTGAGCAATGATGTTGAGGAAGATATGAAGTTGAAGACTAGCGTGAGCATTTTTGCTTTTGCAGGGTATTGATTTTTAGCCAATCACAACTTAAGAAAACTTCTGTAATGACCAATCAAATCCTGCCGGTGTTCTTCTCCTGCAAACCCGGCACTCTAGACCAATAAGAGTTAAGAATAACCTCATTGCTCCGGCAAAAACCTGCAGGGCGGGGTCCATATTTTTCTATCCGCCATCACGGCAGCAACAGCGGCGGCAATATTATTAATTTTTATATTGATGAGCGCTCAAATGAATACATTATTACACGCCCCAAATATTACTGGTTAGTACTAAATATTTGAAAATTAGATAAACTATACTTGTTATTTTTAAACCTCGTCCTTTGACCCAATTGACGGGGTTTGGATCCGCCCCTGGAATGATCTCTCTACGACTTAAAAATAACTTTACTCAGGTAGGAAACCCCACATTTACGCTAAAACTGATTTTTGTGTTCGTTGTATTTTTGAGCAATACAAAACCTTCGTTCAAAAGTAGCTCACCCAACAACAACGAAATGAGTCGACTAGATAGGAGTTTCTTTTCTATCTCTTCCCTTGATGCCTGGAATAGAGTTTCTGAAAGCCAGCTCACTCTCCAATTAAAATTAATGGCTTTATCAAAACTTAAGCCAAGCAGGCACAAGTATTTCTATTTTTTAATCCTCTTGTCAGGGGACATCTGCCTCAACCCAGGTCCTGTTAAGTATCCCTGTTCTTCATGCTTAAAATTTGTGGCAAAAACACACAAAGCACTTTCTTGTGACAAGTGTGGATTATGGGCTCATAAAAAATGTGAGCGTATTTCTGATAAAAAATATCAACAATTTATGAAGACTCCTGAAGATAAACTGTTTTTCGTTTGCAGTCCCTGTCTTTCTCGTAATTTGCCCTTTGCTAATGAGGAGTCATTTGGTGACAAAATTTCGGACAACATCAATATTACTATTGATGAAAACTTTGATTTTGAGGCAATCAGAAATGGGAAGGGCTTAAAAATGGCCCATCTCAACATTAATGGTCTGTCATCCAAACTAGACTATGTTAAACTTCTGCTACATCAAACAAAACTTGATGTATTCTCCATCTGTGAAACCAAAATTGATGACACCATCACTGACAATGACGTTAAAATTGATGGCTATGTTTGTTATAGGAATGATCGGAATAGACGAGGTGGGGGTGTTCTAATTTTTGTTAATGAAAACTTGGATAGCCACCTTTTGAAACACCTTTACTTCGAAAATGTTGAATCACTATGGGTGAAAGTGTGCCTGAAAAAAACTAAACCTATTTACGTGTGTGGAGTTTACAGGCCACCTGGAGGTAGTGATTTGCAGAGTACCGAAAACCTGTGTACTCATTTTAAACAGTGTTTTAACAAGCTCCCAAAAGAAAAAGAAGTTTTTATCTTGGGAGATTTAAACTGTAACATGCTTTCAAAATATGCTCTTTCCTCCAAAATAAAGGAATTATGCTCCACTCTTTTCCTTAAACAACATATTACAAAGTTTCAGGTGCACTATAATGGTTTCATTAATTTAATATATTGACGTTAAAGTAGTGTTTTTTCATCGCGTCGTAACGTCAGAAAATTTAACATATTAGACATGCATTTTTCGGCAACATCAAAGGAAAATGACCTTTTTTGTAGCCATGGCTGTAACATGAAAAATGATTTATTATAGAGCAGACCAGGCCAGTCGGTCTGTCTGGTCTTCAAAATCAACATAGTTATCATTAATTATTATTCAGCAGTCGTGTCGTGCGCAGTTCGCTTTTCCTTTAAAAGTATGAAAAGGGTTCACCCGTTTTTTTTATATCGCATTGCCTACATCTTGCTACTTGCGGTACCATTTTGCGTGACAGACAGACGCATACGGGTATTATAATATAGACTAGTCGTTAGCCCGTCCTTTAAATTCACCTGTCGCAACAAAGTGGCCAAAAATATATCGCATTTGCTATTGGTGCGCAATATAAAAATTTCGTGATTCTGTTATGGGACGCGGCTTCCGCGGCTTATTATAGAGACTAGCCGGGAAACCCGGCGTCGAACTGCCGGGTTAAGCCACAACTAAAGGTGTGAACGGGCGTTGAACACTCTGTGGAGCGCTTAATAACAACTGTAAACCGTGGCACACGATAAGGTGAAGCGCTTTAGTACAGGTATGCGGTATGTCGTTAATCAAGTGAAGCTCATACACTTGTTGCGACTGTGCGCATACACCATTATAGTGTTGCAACTGTAACATATTTAAAAAAAAAAAAATTCCCCGCAACAATAGCCGAAATAAATAAAGATATATTTTTTTATTTTGCGAAATAAGATTTTTTTAAAGTTAAAAAATTAATCGTGACACCGGACTGAGCACATAGTACATTTAAACGGTGTTGCACAAGCGTACAGGGATGATTACCGAGAAAGTTTAAAAATTAATTGTCAGTGGGCTAACCCTTTAGTACAGGTAAACCGTGTTGCACATGCGCATAGGCATAACAACCTTTTACAAAAAACAGTTTGTAGTTAACACTGGGCTAACCGCTTAGTACAGTTAAACAGAGTTGAACAGGCGTAATACCCTTTTCCAAAAAAACTTTATCGCAACTTCGGTTTAAATGAAAACCTCCTCCAGCTAAAGCGATTACTCAGCCATCTTATTTGCAGAAAAAGTTCTTAGGAAAATAAAAAAAAGGTTAAACTACCTAGCTAACTGCATTTAGCATAAAAATTATTGCTTCAGAATATTGTTGTAGCCAAACTGAATTTTATATTTTCACTTTGTAGCCAAAGATAGGAGATAGCCAAATGGCTACAGTATCAACATAAAAATAAATGTTGGGTAGGATAATTTTAGAAGATAAAAAAAGTCATACAGGCCTACAAACCTCCCACAAACTGACCACACATTGCACATGACCATTTTCAAAATCAAAATGGCCTTCGTTCATTCAGCCGCGAAAATATATTGAATTGTTTTTTATAAACGAAAATCTTGGATTCTTTCTGGTCGCGAAAATCGTGGATTGTTGTTTTAAAGAATCAGGCGTCGTGATCAGTATACTACGCGCTAGCGGTGAAAACAAAGTCGACAAAAATATATCGCATTTGGTATTGGTGCGCATTTTAAAAAAATTCGTGTTTCCGCCACGGGACACGGCTTTTGCAGACACACAGACAGACGACGGCTATTATTAAAGAGATTCTATTTGTACATAGTTACACTAATGTGAAAAATAAAAAATAATTTAGCGAAATATCCGAGAAATAGAGTCAAATAAAAATTAGGATAAGTAACAAAATATAAGCCAACAAGAAGACCTGTGGCTTAAAAATTTTCGTCAATTGCCTGGAAGATTCTAAAATTTGAAGTAAACCTTGAAAACAAAGAATTATGAAATAACAAAACCAGTAAGTATCCTATTCTCAAATATTAATTGTAACTAACCTGCAATGCTAAAATAGAACTTGTATAATAAATTAAAAAAAAAAAAAAAATGAAAATTCACATATATCTAGATAGTATTCTAAAATAATAGTTAAAACTAACAGTTAAAAGAATTCTACAGTAAATTATACGAAAAAGACATAACCGAAGTGAGCTATCAACATGCAAGAAATTATGAGAACGTTCAACATCAATAACATGGGCGAATATCATAACCTATCTTTAAAATCAGATGTATTATTATTAGCAGGAAAACTTCCGAAAATTATGCATGAAAAACTAAAAATTAGATCCAGCCTGGCACTACACGGTAGTGGCAGGCTGGATCACGGTACCCGGCTTATCATGGAATGCCTTCTAAAATCAACATCTATTGAACTATCATTACTAACAAATATTGATGCGTTGATGTTTTTCGAGAATTCAATACGTGGTGGTGTCTCTATGATAGGTGCTGAAAAGCAAACAATAAATACCTCGAAACTACGACGCCAAGAATCTCTCAAAACACCTAATGTACCTAGATGCAAATAATTTATATTGATGAGCGAATAGGAATTAGAAAACATAAACCGCAGGAACAAGGGGTATATGCTTGAGGTAGATTTAGAATACTCACAAGAATTATACGATGACCACAACGATTATCCATTTGCCTCACAAGGACTAAAAGTAAATAATGTAGAGAAACTAATACCGAACCGACGATTCAAAACAAACTACATACTCCACTACAAAATAATGAATAACTCGATATTCAGCAAAACAATGGAAAACATCAGAAACCGGACAAAAAAAGTCATATCAAACAACAACGATAAAACATTAAAACTATGTTCAAAACACAACTACATCAAACGGACAATATTCAGCGATAACCTAGTTGCCCTCCACCTACTCCAAACCAAATTAAACTTTAATCAACCGATAGATGTCGCGTTCTGTATTCTTGACATATCCCAATCTTAATGAGCAACTTCACTACAACGTGATGAAGAATAAATACAACGATAAAGCAAAACTGTTATTCATGGACACCGATTCCCTATGCTGTAAAATACAAACGGAAGACGTATATCAAGATAACAAGGAATACAATCATCTTCACGACCTCTCCAATTGCGACAAAGACCATCCTAACCATGATAGCACAAACAAGAAGGTGTTAGGAAAGTTTAAGAATAAGTGTGGTGGAAAATTCATGAAAAGGTTTATAGGTTTAAGATCAAAGTTATATGCATTTGAGGTGGATGAAAATGAAAATAAAAAGGCAATGGGGATAAAAAAACTGTCAAAGACCGACTAACATGTGATGCGTATGAGGATTGTCTGTTCAAAGAAATAGAAACCCGACAGGAAATGAGTATCATCTGGAGCTACAGACATGAAATATTCACAGAAACGATGAATAAGCTGTAATACAACAAAATAGAAATATACGCCTATGGTCATGATGCCTCCTGATCACAAATAAGCCATCTCTTCATTAACTCTTGATGTAATATCGCAACATCATGACCAGGAAGAGCGTTGTGATGGATAAGTACCTCGTAAGTAGCCCCACGAAATGGTGTATAATATCCCTGTTTATTCGAGTCATCAGTAAATGGTACATACGGATCATAACCTTCGTCAAGCTTTAACCCTCCCTGACCCCTGATCTCTTACTAAACCCATACGACGTAAGTAATGGTATGTAACTTGATACGTTTTCATCAGACAGGTAAAAAATGGACTTTTTACCCTCACCACTAACAGTCAAAACATTTTTTTTCCAATTATGAGCATATGCTTTATCTCTGACCTATATATCTCTTACTAAACCCATACGACGTAAGTAATGGTATGTAACTTGATACGTTTTCATCAGACAGGTAAAAAATGGACTTTTTACCCTCCCGACAGTCAAAACATTTTTTTTACAATTATGAGCATATGCTTTATTTTTAATTTTCTCTGGTGTGCTATGTGTTCCGGCAGCACAATGATATAAGTCCCGAGCACACATGGTGTGTAAGTCCCGGTCTGACAATTCGATCAAACAGAGTAGGACCGTTCTTAAATTTTACTTTGATATATTCTATTTTTAACACACCTTTCCCGAGACTTATTCTTTTGATGTACCGCAACTTTTTCTGTTGAGTTTTATGAAAAACGGACAACAGATTTGAATTCCTTATCAAAAATGTGATAAACAAAGAAAATTTCGAAACAATGCAGCAAGTAAACAACCTGCTATTCTAATTTAAAGATTTGTGGCATGTCCAACCTCCTTTTGAAAATGAGGCGGGACATAGTAACTTGAGCATTAAGAAGACTTTAACTGTGATATATATCTCCTCAAAATAGCACTTTCTGTTAGCGCATCAAGTTAAACTTTTGCACATAAATTAAACAAACTATGCTGAATTCAAATATGGTATTCATATTTTACGAGTTTAAAAAAAGTATGACTCATGGTCTCGGGAAAGGTGTATTTCTCATAACTTATTCCGTGCTTAGCTCTCATTCCGTGCTTAGCTCTCGTTGAGGTCGGACGTATCTAAAACGCTCCGGTCTTGGCGCGCTAAGTCGAAGAAAGAAAAAAGAAGACTAAAGCTTGAAGAGCTCCTGCTTTGACAGCTAAGTCCTTTTTGATTTATTATATACTGTACTGCCTTCTTTACTTCATTTATATCTTTTCATTTCTTTAATTTGTTGTTTTGTAAGTTTTTTAAATTATTGTTTTTGTTAATAAATTGTTTTTATCCCAGTCAGTTTTTTATCCATCTATCATCTAATATGGTAGCTTTGCTGTGTTGTGGGTTCCTGCTGCTCCTTCTGTGTAACATCGTAAGGAAATGGGCTTGCCTCAGATCCTTTAAACATAGTTTTGGAAGAGCACATAACCGTAGAATGCAGGGGCGGATCTAGGATTTCTGATGTACCCCGTCATAAAATGTACTTATATTAGTGACACGCGAAGGCCCACCATGGTTGGGCCTGTGGGGCAAGAAAATTTTTAAACATTATAGGATCCTAGATTGTCTGAAAACAACATTCCCGTATCTAAATTGTAAATTATTTTGAAAATAAAAAGGCTATTTGTCATTCATACAGCATAAAACGAAAATCGTTACCGTGTCATCTTTTCAACAATGTTGTTTGGTTGCTTCTCTTTCTTGCTGAGTTTCTATTGTTATATATGAAGCCTATGAACTAAAGAAACAAGATTATCTCATATAATTTATAGATGTTAATAGGCCGTTTCGCTCAATATCAGAGCTCATCAGCATGCCTAGGATAACAAAAAATGTCATCCAGACATGGAAAGCCAAATAAAAAAGAAGTAAAGAATTAAGATAACAAGATACAATGATGAGGAAAAAATAGAGAAAAATTTAGTTGTCAGTGGCATATTTATATTTAAAAAATACAGGATAACTTGACAACTGCAACTATGTTCTACTATTTCTTGACAGTTTTCAATTAAATGATAATGAATATTGGAATGAAATGGTTTTATATAAATTAAAATGAATGCAGGATAAAATGACAACTGAGTAACCCCATAGTCCCTGCAACTATGTTCTACTATTTCTTGACAGTTGCCGACAGTTGGGCCGGTGGATGTTGCCGGGAGTTGTCTAGTAGAGCGCGGGCTCTAATTGGGTCTGCGTAGCTCAAAATGAGCATTAAATACTCGACTCTCCATCTACGCCATGGCCCCTCCTGGAAATAATATACAGGGTATATCCCTCGATATTTGTGAGGCTAGCCATGTAAAATATGCACATCTATCTATCTATCTATCTACCATAGATACGGTTGCTAGCTCTCCAAGAGTAATAATCAAAACAAAAACCACGAATACATGTAGCTAGCTAGCTAGCCATAAGTAGTTCATGGTGATGACATAGTGATGTACACTTAATTACTATGGTAACAAATGGTCAGCAAAAATCAGAAATGGAAATTACAGAAAATAAAATCTTACCTCAATGCAACACAATTCTTGGAAGAAACTGATGCAGGAAGATAATTCAAAGCATCTTCATTCACACCAATTTCTCCACAAGAAAGTACAGCATAAAGCTGTTCTGTGTTTAAAAACACATTTTTATTTGAATTTATCCATTTCTCAGAATAAATACTAAATATTTCAATCAATTTCTGCAAATCTTCGTCTTGAAATAATTTCAAAACATCTTCTCTCACTGAACTAAACGCCATGTTGAGCAATGATGTTGAGGAAGATATGAAGTTGAAGACTAGCGTGAGCATTTTTGCTTTTGCAGGGTATTGATTTTTAGCCAATCACAACTTAAGAAAACTTCTGTAATGACCAATCAAATCCTGCCGGTGTTCTTCTCCTGCAAACCCGGCACTCTAGACCAATAAGAGTTAAGAATAACCTCATTGCTCCGGCAAAAACCTGCAGGGCGGGGTCCATATTTTTCTATCCGCCATCACGGCAGCAACAGCGGCGGCAATATTATTAATTTTTATATTGATGAGCGCTCAAATGAATACATTATTACACGCCCCAAATATTACTGGTTAGTACTAAATATTTGAAAATTAGATAAACTATACTTGTTATTTTTAAACCTCGTCCTTTGACCCAATTGACGGGGTTTGGATCCGCCCCTGGAATGATCTCTCTACGACTTAAAAATAACTTTACTCAGGTAGGAAACCCCACATTTACGCTAAAACTGATTTTTGTGTTCGTTGTATTTTTGAGCAATACAAAACCTTCGTTCAAAAGTAGCTCACCCAACAACAACGAAATGAGTCGACTAGATAGGAGTTTCTTTTCTATCTCTTCCCTTGATGCCTGGAATAGAGTTTCTGAAAGCCAGCTCACTCTCCAATTAAAATTAATGGCTTTATCAAAACTTAAGCCAAGCAGGCACAAGTATTTCTATTTTTTAATCCTCTTGTCAGGGGACATCTGCCTCAACCCAGGTCCTGTTAAGTATCCCTGTTCTTCATGCTTAAAATTTGTGGCAAAAACACACAAAGCACTTTCTTGTGACAAGTGTGGATTATGGGCTCATAAAAAATGTGAGCGTATTTCTGATAAAAAATATCAACAATTTATGAAGACTCCTGAAGATAAACTGTTTTTCGTTTGCAGTCCCTGTCTTTCTCGTAATTTGCCCTTTGCTAATGAGGAGTCATTTGGTGACAAAATTTCGGACAACATCAATATTACTATTGATGAAAACTTTGATTTTGAGGCAATCAGAAATGGGAAGGGCTTAAAAATGGCCCATCTCAACATTAATGGTCTGTCATCCAAACTAGACTATGTTAAACTTCTGCTACATCAAACAAAACTTGATGTATTCTCCATCTGTGAAACCAAAATTGATGACACCATCACTGACAATGACGTTAAAATTGATGGCTATGTTTGTTATAGGAATGATCGGAATAGACGAGGTGGGGGTGTTCTAATTTTTGTTAATGAAAACTTGGATAGCCACCTTTTGAAACACCTTTACTTCGAAAATGTTGAATCACTATGGGTGAAAGTGTGCCTGAAAAAAACTAAACCTATTTACGTGTGTGGAGTTTACAGGCCACCTGGAGGTAGTGATTTGCAGAGTACCGAAAACCTGTGTACTCATTTTAAACAGTGTTTTAACAAGCTCCCAAAAGAAAAAGAAGTTTTTATCTTGGGAGATTTAAACTGTAACATGCTTTCAAAATATGCTCTTTCCTCCAAAATAAAGGAATTATGCTCCACTCTTTTCCTTAAACAACATATTACGGAGCCAACTCGTGTTACTGAAAATAGTAGCACTCTTATAGACTTGATACTTTCTAACAGTTCTTGTATTTCTAAAACTGGTGTCATGGATTTAGGCATCAGTGATCACAATTTAGTTTATGTGATCAGAAAATTCAAAAGGCCAAAATTTGAACCTAAAACATGCAAGGTTCGTAGCTACAAGAACTTCAGTGAAGAGGCTTTTCTGAAGGACCTCAGGAATTTAGACTGGTCATATTTTAATAATTATGATAAAGCATGTGAGAAACTGAATAAAAATGTTAAAACAGTGGCTGACAAACATGCCCCTTTCAAAACACATAGATTTTCTGGCCGTGTTGAGGCATGGGTCACTGATGAATTAATAATAGCCATCAAAGAAAGAGACTTCTTGAAACAGAAAGCATCAAAAACAAAATCCATCATAGACTGGGAAGCTTTCAAACAAAAAAGGAACCAGGTAATAGGTCTCAAAAATCGACTCAAAAACGAGTACTATAATGACGTTTTGCAGGACTTTCAAAAACGGCCAAAACAACTTTGGAAAACCCTAAAAAACTGGTTCCTGATAAGTCAGGCAATACTACCTCAATAAAACGAGTAGTCCAAAACGATGGTACAGAAACTTCTCACCCAAAAGAAATTTCCAACACATTCAATTCATTTTTTGTCAGTGTTGGTGCCAAACTAGCCTCTAAATTTTCTTCTGACACTACTAATGTTAATCCACCTGTTAGCGGACACGATTTTCGGTGGGCTCGTATTGAGACCAAAAGTGTCGAAAAAATATTTAGATCACTAAAACTTAATAAAGCTACAGGCTTGGACGGAATTGGTTCACGACTGCTAAAAGCAGGTTCGTCAGTTTTAAGTATTTATTTATCAAGTCTTTTCAACAAATCTTTATTTACTGGTTATGTACCTAAATGTTGGAAGACTAAAAGGGTCTCGCCTATTTTTAAAAGTGGCAATAAAACAGATCCTACTAATTATCGGCCTATCTCCATTTTGCCAATTCCTATGAAAATTTTTGAAAAGTTAGTGCATGAGCAAATGTCTCATTTTATTTCTGAGCACAACTTCCTGAATGACAGACAGTCCGGATTTCGAAAACTCTTTTCCACAGAAACTGCAGTAGTCGATGTCTCTGATTTTATTCTTACTGAGCTCGACCAACATAACTTTGTTTGTGCTGTGCTCATTGACCTTAAAAAAGCTTTTGACACTGTTGATCATAAAATTTTGTTAAAAAAACTATGGTGTTTTGGCATCAGAGATGCTGCCTTTGACTGGTTAGAGTCCTACTTAACGGACCGAATGCAGCTGACTCTTGTAAACGACACAGGATCAGATCTGCTTCATGAAGACGCTTTTGGGGTGCCGCAGGAATCTGTGTTGGGGCCCCTGCTCTTTCTTTTGTATATTGATGACTTAAAATCTGTCATCAATTCAAACTACCACCATCTATATGCGGATGATACAATAATTATTTCGTCTCATAAAAACTTGGATACCCTTGTCTCCCAGGTCGAGTTAGAACTTTCGCAAGTCGACCTCTGGCTGAATAATAACAAAATGACTATTAATACGGACAAAACTGAAACAATCTTTTTCGGCAACCACAGCCAGTTAAAAAAAGTTGAGAACAAAACTATCAACTATATGGGTATTCCTTTGAAGAGGAGCGAAAAAGTTAAATATCTTGGGGTAACATTTGATCAAAAAATGCAATGGGAAAAGCACATTAATGACATAAATAGAAAAATACTAATTAAATATTCTAAAATTAGAACCATTGCATCCTGTTTAACACCTCACACAAAAAACCTTTTAATTAATGCACTTGTCATGCCATATTTCAACTACTGCTCCTCGGCATGGGCTTGTGCCACCCAAGGTAGATTGGGAAAACTAGAAAAACGATTAAAATGTGTCCGTACCTTTCTTGGGAAAGAGAGGGAATATTCAATGAATAATTTACTCATCAAAAACGATGCCATATTAGTTTTCAAAGCCATGAATCACATTGCTCCTGATTACATGCGCTCAAAATTCCTTTTGACAAAAAACTGTCATAATCATCAAACAAGAGGAGCTTCAAAAAACAGGTTCACACTTCCCTTGGTCAACACGGAATTTGGCAAAAAAGCCTTCCCATTTAGAGCTGCAAAAGTGTGGAATAATCTTCCAGACCAAGTGACCTGTGATGGAAGTCTGCTTTCGTTTAAGACTTCCATCTCTAATGTATTTGGCAAATTCTAATGGAGATCACTTTTTAATTTTTTAATTTTTGTTTTTTATTCTTTTTCTTTTCAATTTTCACAGATTATAAATGTTACTATGTTTGATTGAGCTGAGGCAGTCTAAGGTTTATCATTTTTTGTTTCTTTTTTGTTCTAGTGGCCCCCAGTGGAAACAATCCACTAACTATAGGTTTTTGTGATTTTCTGGGCTAGCCACTTTAAATATTTATTATTATTATTATTATTATTATTATTATCGTAAAATCATCTTTGCCCAAATCAAACAACGATGACTCAAGACGAACTTCATTACGTGATACATTTATATCTACTCGGGTAATTCCATCGAAAGCAAAGGTAGGCTTGGGAATACCAAAATATACCATGTCATACTCCATGTCATACTCCATGTCATACTCCATGTCATACTCCATGTCATACTCCTTCCCAGTATAGTTAGACAAATCACCCTTAGCTTCAAATTTTATATTTTTGCTTATATAGCTTACATAACTTATAGACTTACTATTACCCTTCGTAACTATACTTGAGCCATGTCCACAATGCACCCACAAACCAATGTCATCAATATACTGAGAAACGATAGACGTAACCAAAAACCTAGCATCTTCCTTATTTATCATATAATCTTTAACAGCTGCACGAATAATCTCAGGACTAACATATCTTTTTTACGCTATTCACGACAAGATTAATACTAGGGCTTGGTGGGTTACCAGCAATAATCTTCAACACACATCCACTATTCAAAGGAGTTGGGTTATCAGCAATAATCTTCTTGACCTTAATTTCATCGAACAACTCCTCATCAATATCACGCTCGTGATCAACAACTATAGAAACCCTCCCTAACTTTTTATAGGGTTGTTCAAATTGAATCAAACTTGGCACACTTATGGATGTCCCAAAAGGAACAAAACGGAGCAATAAAATTTTGCTTGCGTTAGCACATTTCCTGTGACGTCATCAGAGGCTTGAAATTTGTTAATAATGCTAGTATCTGCTTTAAATTTAATTACTTTAGTTCTTAATCGAATATTTACATTCTGTTTGAAGTTTCTAAAAGTTAAATAAAAATTATTTAACAGATGTTCCGGTTATAACATAGAGCGGAAAAAAGTTGCCAAAAATTGCCCGAAAATTCAGTTTTTTTCGATTTTCGGGTAAAACCCTAAAAAATCGGGAAATGAAACAAAGATGTGTTGTAAGTTTCAAGTTCTAAGGTTAATTCTAACAAGAGTTATTATATTTTCCCCATTATAAGGATTTCATAAAACTTTTTAGGGGTAGTTTCGAGTAATAGTCAATATCAAAGCCTCTGAAAGGTATAGGACCTAAAAATTTGGCATGCAGGTGTCTAAAAGATAAATATTGAAACTCAGTAAGTATCATAGCCCTGCAACATAGCAATAAGGAGAGAGGGGGGGGGGGGGAATCCGCCCCCGCTCTCCCCGGACCGAATAGGGTTAACGAATATTTAGCTAGAACTATATGATGGAGGAAGAGTGACTGTCAATCTGAACTTTTGTTAAGTCACAATCCTGATGCAAGTTCCTTAATAGCAAGATGGATGAAAGAGCTATTATCACTTAGTGGTATAAACACTACAATTTTTAAGGCGCATTCTACGAGGTCTGCTTTCACTTCAAAGGCAAGCAGAACACGTCTATTTGAGAGGGATATTCCTACAAGGGGAACTTGGGAAAAAAATGACAAACGTTTTATAAAAAAGATTTTGATAAGACATTGATACGAAATTGCAGTCTCCACAGTGTGGAGGCGATTAGGTTATAAGAGTCCAGTTTTAATCGACTAAGATTCTTATGAAAGAGCAGATGTGGTTATGTTATAAAAAAATAATCCAGATTCAAATCCTGGCCAAAGTAGTAATAATGTCTATTATAATAAGAAAATAATAAACAGCTCCTTGCCTCGGCGATAAGGTTGTAAGAATTCAGAACAAATCTTTCTTCAATATTGTTCATAAAATCTAAATTACATTACAGGACGCTTAGCGCCCTGATGCAACTTAATTTATATTTAAAAGTTTCATTTAATAAATTATTCATATTTGGCAGGTTTTGCAAGTAGCAATAAGAATTTACATTTTTAACGTTAATTTATATTTAGACGCCGTAAGATGGGAGTGTCTTGCGTGCCTAATTAATTACGTATGAGAAGTCAATTGTTTTTCTATCACTACCTCTCCATAACGTTTCGTTGATTAAACTCACTATTAGCACAGGAGTAAGGTGAAATAAAATGCAGGGAGCATAAAATACCTGCGGTCTATCCGGTTAAAGTTATGTAACTTGCAAAAGGTATTGCTTTTTTTGAATAGGGAGTAACTTTTTTGTAATTATTTGCATCTATGTAAAATGTAGAATGTTGTAGGATTTCGTAAATGCGTGTTGGCCATCAGATTAACGAGATGCTGCTTAAGAAATATACGTGGGTACTGCGGATAAAACACAGGTTAGATATGAAAGAAATGTCTTTCTAGAGAAATGACGTATTTACTCCCATTGACGTCATTATATTGTTTTGCGTATCCCTACCATCTTCTCTATTATAATAGCCGTATTCCGTCTGTCTGTCTCTGCTCGGACCCCCGCTGAGTTAGAAAATGATGTTACGGAAACACGAATATCAAATGCGATATATTTTTATCCACTTTGTTGCGACGGGTAAATATAAAGGACGGGCGAACCCGTGGATTTTTCCACGGGCAACGACTAGTCTCTATTATAATAGCCGTATTCCGTCTGTCTGTCTCTGCGCGTACCCCCCGCTGAGTTAGAAAATGATGTTACGGAAACACGAATGTCAAATGTGATATATTTTTATTCACTTTGTTGCGACGGGTAAATATAAAGGACGGGCAAACCCGTAGATTTTTCCACGGGCAACGACTAGTTAAATATAATATTCTAAACATGTATCAAGTTCAATGAATGGCTATCAATATTGCATGGCAAAATACTTTCGTGTGCAGATGTGACGTTATCTTCGTTTTCAATGACGTCGGTGATATTACTTTTTATATGAAATTAAGAATAATATAGATACACATTTGACACACTCTATAAGAATATTCAAAATAAAAGCTTATCTTGAAATTTTGCTTGCATGATTGTGAACTTAGGGATTTTTATTAGTTGTTAACTCATATAAACTTGTAGAAGAGAGTTACGGATCACGGAATTCAATAAAGATTTTTCAAAAACTAATTAAAAAAACTCATGGGCAACTTTTCAAGCTTTTGTGTATGGCCGCAACACTTCTTTTTTCATAGGAAACTAAATTTGACTAATAATTAACATTTCAATACACCAGTACATAAAAGACAGCGTGTTTATAGCAAATTGTATTGTAACCAATGAAGATATTTACACTTCTACGCAAATACGCTTATCATATCATCGTGAAAACCTTAGCAATGGTGTTGAATTGTACAATTATATTATCTGCGGTGGAGAGTCAATGATTAGATTAACATCCTTTTCGGTCAAAGCATATTTTTCTAAAACACATTGCAAAAGAGAGCACTGGAAATACGAACCTAAATCTATAATATGCATAATAAAAACATGTGTCTATTCTATCTAATAAATAAATGTAAACCTGACAAAAATAAGCGATACTGTTTCGCAAATTAGTTTATAGGATCCCGTTCCTGTGGTATAGCGTTTTTACTTTCCATCAAAACATCAACATCTTTCAACCAACACACCAACAATGCCAGCTCCCACAGAAGCCAATGCCCCAATCCAACCCAATATATAGCTCCAGCCATACTTTGTAACGTCCTTGTTGTACGGATGTTTGTCTGTGTAGATGGCTAATGCGATGACCATGCAAGCTGCTGCACAGAACAAGAGGATGGCTCCAATAAGTGCTTTAATCTTATCTGAAAACAAACCTATAATAGCGACTAAAACAGCCGGTACTGACAGCAAACAGGCGATGACTGAAAAAGCTCGAGTTGCACGGAACCAGTCTTTTTCTGATAAGAATTCGCTGACGTCATTGCATGTATCAAGGATACAAGTTTTCCATAAACCAGTTTTAGAATCCACCTGTGTACCTTTTCTCCATGAATTGCCACCAGTTCCAGCAGCTAGAAAAATGAATGCTCCAATGGAGGCAATTAAGAATAAGATTTTACCAACAGCCATCTCTTCTGCGGATGAAAGTCTGAAAGCAATATAAAGGATCAAACGTTAGATGTTATCATGTCAAAAGCACACTAAACCAATAACGAATCGTTTTTACCATGTGTACAACAACTAACTTTTACACACACCACATGCAGAGAGAATCACAGTTTTCGCCAGTTAAGTTACATTAAAATGTAAAAACTTCAAAGTACATTTTTGATTTAAAAATCGATCGGAAAATTGCTTTAAGTTTAAAACGAGTTGGGTAGGAAAACGTTTGTTTTTGTTTTTATTAACTTATTACTAATTTAGCTCGTCACTGTGAATTCAACCTTCAACTTTTATTTCCAATCAGATCATACAAAGCTGATTTTAATTTAAGAACATGTCGTTTTGTCTTACTTGCAAAATGTCAAAATAGAATTTAATCGCCAAGTTATTGCTTTCTTTAGAAAGAAGCAGATGCATAGTCAATGACTTCGGCATTGATTTCGCAAAAGAAAATGCCCTACCTTTTTTACTTTGATAACAAAATATCCAAGAAAATTGATCAGAATATTAATTTCTGATTCCAAATAAAAATAATTGTAGAGAAAAACGACGTACCTTCTATCTTCTTGCAGAACTAAACTGAATGAACCAACTCCCACTTTTTTACAACTTTATTTCAACGAAAGAAACCGTCCTACTTAAAGTCGATCTGCTTTCCTTTGAATAGGACAAGCAGTGTAAAGAGTGCGCACTAAAATATTTAAACTACATAACAATGAAATCATACAAGACTCTAATTTGTCATTAAATATTATTGTACCGCCTAATTATTAACTTATTTATTACTCATTCATTCTATCCTCAATGCTTTCTTTAAGTTTAGAATTCACATTTTATCGAGTAAGGTTATATATTTTTAAATCGGTTAAATCCGATACATATCGGAATTAAAACCGGGCGTTGCTTTAATCTAGAATAATGAAAATATTCCATTCCATACCATTCTCGTCCAGAAACTGAAGATGAAAAAGCGTTATAATAGTCTTAGTCCTAAAAGTACTTCTAATATGCTATACATTTTATTTAAAAGCTGAAAAAACTGTTTGTAGATATGCTTAAGCAACGCCTGACCTCGATTTCCCCAACTTAAAATACAGGACAAACAGCGTTCATTGAATGAAATGATAAAGCACCAATCAAATAACAATATTACATCTGTTGTAGCAATTTAAAGTAAAAAAACGGACCATGGAAATATAACTTTAGGCAAGTCTTAAAAAATATTGGCTGTATATTAGATCTTATTTTTTCCTTGTTTTGTACAAAAGGCTTTATTAGCATCTAAAAAATAAATTTTTAAACTATTGTTTATTTACTTTTTTACTTTTTCTTTCGTCTTTTTTCTTATTATTTTTTCCCAAAAGCATAAAAGCCATGCCGACATGTTTGTCCCAATTTATTATATAAAACAAGAATATAAAAATTAATAATTTAGTATTATGAAAAGCCCTACACAAAAAGTAAAAAACATTCCTTCACTCGCTTTTTTCCGTGTTGAGCAAAGTATAACAACTTCGCTCGAAGGTCTCTTTCTTTTTATGATCTTCTGACTCACGTATGGAACTTGACAAATATGATTTAGGATTTAGGACGTGCAAGCATAGCATGTACTCAAATACACACCCCTAAGATATTCAACTTCGTCCCAGTCCTTTGTAAGGGGAATATCACGAACCGAATTGAGAATGGCGAATTTGGCGGTGAATTAACTTCAAAATATATTTTTGATTTTCCCGTGAAATGATAAACATGCGGCAATTTTAAAATACTGAATGTAAGCACTCAGTTATTTTGAATTTTGTCCAGTAATGAGTTTTTTCAAAGAATTAACACTGAATATTGCGTTAGGATGAAGTTCACAGCGAAATATTTCGCCGCTATAAAGTAGAAACTGATCCTGCATTTTAGCGAAGCGAATGTTCTGAGGCAAAATCAGAAATAATAAAACTGTGCATGCTCAGATACATTTTGCCGGCGAATTCGTCGTCAAATTCACTTCGTGAAAATCTGCTCTTAGGCCTTTTATATTTGGACGGCCTGGACAAGGCCCTGGCCGGTACGCTATTTTGACTACTACTAATTTAATCCGTTTTCTGCGCGCTAAGCGAGATGTTCTATTATGAGACCTTATGAAAAGTCATAACGTCGAGGTGTAGCCTTGAGCTTTTTATACGTAATAGGATACATTGAAGGAGTGTTGCGTTTCCTTCGATTATTATGTAATCTATTGTAATATTATGTAATCGCTGTTGTAAACAAAAAGTTCAGGAACCATGACTAAAATTGAACAATAATCTACAGAGTATACAATAATTTATGCTCTGTTTATATGATAAACAAGTTATCGCACATAGTCTCGAAAAATATCATATATATAATACACTCGCCTACGGGCTCGTGATGTATTTACACGAATATATCTCCGAAAATTTTCTCAGGACTGTGCGATCACTACTACTGTAATTTTTGTTGAGACTTTTTTATAAAAACTCCGGTTAAATTGAACCTTGCATAACTCAAACATTCGTTAACTCAACCCATTTTTCTTCCCCACAACAATGCCAATATAGTGATTATTGGTGATTTTTAATTTTATAATTAATTTTTTGTAAAAAAGGTGTTACGAAACTAGTGTCGCAAACTTTTTGTTTGTTACATGAAATAGTATTTATCAATCAGATTCCTATATGCCAAATATTTCGTTTCCACCTCTCAGATCGTTAGATCTCAGCTATTACTTAAAACTACCTCTGAAATCTATTGTAGTATTAATCTAGTTCGTTGAACATCCACTTAGGCAGAAGAACAATGGAAGGGATCCGTAATAATAATGTTGATGTCAGCAATGACCCGTCTGTGCTACAAAAGATATTTTTTCAGAAATTCGTTTACCCGTTGCCTTTAATGTGAGTTTGAAAAGATGATGAAGGAAGCGTATAAAATCATGTGGTTTCGACGAATCTTATTTTAAAAAAACATTTGTACACATTTCCCTCCATTGTGTAAAGGTTGAAATGTTGATCTAGAAAATTTGTAGCATCATATATTTTCGACGAACGGTTACAATAATATCAGATTTTTGGTTACGTTCTAACGTTTATAAAAATCAAATGACAGATCTTTCCTACTGTTCTTTATGTTAAGTGGAATTTTTCACGGGCTATCTAATAGTTCTTTTTGAAACCCTTGATAATTGGTAAAAATATATTAACTTTCGTTAGGATTTTATTAGAACTTGAACCTCAACACAATTAATTAAAATAACTATTTTCAATTTTACAACAATAACTAGAACATTATATGATTACGGGGGACTAATTTACTACATAACACAACATATTCCTAGCTAACGATTTAACAGTTCAACTTTGAAATTTCATGATCAACCACAATATCATCTCCTACATCGAACTTTTTATATAAACTCCTCGAACCTCTTAAACATATTAAACCAGATCTCAACAGAGCAAAACAAAGTTTTGTGCGTATATGTGTGACTGCAGTTGAAATGGGTATGTTCTTCTTATCCGCTGTCATTTCCAAAAGTCGACTGTAGAAAGTGATGCATTCGCGACCCATGCTTCCGTGAATTGAAAATATAAGCGGCGTGAAACTGCCATTATCAACACTCAAAATTCTACGATTGTAATTTCTTCTCGTTCTCGTTTGAAATGAAAGATTGTTGTAAAGTTTGGTTGTTGTACCTCGAGGCAGTGGGGTCAAAAACCCTTACGTCAAAAAATGCCTGTTGGCCGTTTATCCAAAAATAACGAGCACGAATGTCCGGTCTACAATCATCACCGGTTTTTACACTCTTTAAATCGAAACGTTCTCCAGTCAGCAGTAGCAAATTTGGTTCTAACTGTACGTCATGATAAACATCCTTGAGTAACTTTGATGTGAGGTTACGAATGTCGTTGTGACGTCTCGTAACAAAGCCACCCATCTTACACTTCATGCTGTGTTCAACGTCAAATCGAGCTCCACAAACGCAACTGCTGGGTAAGTTGGGAATGCTCCAAGTGTAGCGTAGACGCATAGCATCCCAAAACTCTTGCTTGTTGAGATAAAAACCTTGCTCAGTTATTGGCATAACATTGAGCCAATTGGAGACTCTTTTTTGTTGGTTGATGTCGTTTACCTTAACTTGCTTCACCGTCATGTTATTTCTGCATAGGGCCAGATTCTTTTTCTGGATATCCAATTTTAAAGTTCTAACTTGTGCTTTAGCTGTTTTTGTTTTTCCAACATCGTAGATACCGTCAATGTCTTGCTTTTTGATAGAGTTGACAAGACATTTTGTGATCATTCTCGAATTATTAAATTGTACTTGTGCGTCGTCAGGAAAAATAGTGAGATTCAATCCTCCAAGTCGTGTGGGAAATAATAGCAAAAGCCTTTCGTTTTCGAAGCATAGATGACCACCAGTTATCGCCGGTATGAATTCGTTTCTGACGACTGTCTCTATCGGTTGAAGTAATTTTTTTATGTCAGGAATGGTCCGTAGAAGAAATGTCAATTTAGCTTTAAAACCGGTTACAAACGCACAATAAGATGATTGAGGTTCAGCAATCTTTGATAGAAGTTTTAGCTGTTCAACTAAACTTGTAACTTTGCTATTAACATATTCAATCTTGTAAGACTGACTACCAATGACTGCACCGAGATGACGTTGACCAGTCGATGTTACCAAAATATTAGAATCTGCAAAGATTTGCTCAGCACTAAGTAGATACTCTTGTTTCACAATTAGATGGGATTTAGTCGCTTTCGGGAAGTAGCCGTATTTCGGACCGATGTCAACGATTTTCGACCAAAATTCTTTAATTTCGTAAAGTTTTCCAGCAACAGTAAAATCATCAGCGTATGCAACCTCTTTAAGGGTGTGGTCATTCGAACGCGTATTGTTGAAAAGTGCTTTCAACAATGGTATGATTCCAATAACATACGAAACCATCGACGTCGGATCGCCCTGTGTGGTGCCTTCCCTCGAAAGAATCTCCTTTCCGCCTATCACGAATAAACGTGCAGGTACAGCATAACAGTTGTTAATGAACGTAGCAATCATTGGGCATAACTTCGAAATGTTATGCAGCATTACCTTTCTATTAATTGAGTTAAAGGCATTCTCAGCATCGATTAGAAGAACAGCCTCAGTATCATCGTTGTAGAAAATGTCATGCATCGCATAGACGGCTGCTTGAACACCAGCATTTTGACCAGCACAAACTTGTAACGAACCTGCTGCTTTAATTACGTCATTTTTAGATATATTTATCACAATCTTCCCAACTATTCTACGAAGCACCTCACTAACACCAATTTGTCGTAAACCAGGATTTTTGTTTAACGGTATTAAACGGCAAGCAACAAAAGCTTCAAGCGGAGATCTATCAGATTCTGGAATATATTCAATACACAGCTTCTTTGTTAACTCGGCTATGGCTTTACGTAGATCAGTATTGGTTGTACCAAATGTGGACGAGCAAAGTATACGTCTCCATCCGTCAGCATCCAAACCTGACGGACTAGAACCACCTTTGGTATACGTGGCAGCTTTCAATACCATGTCTTCATCAATGATATCAAAAACAATATCATGGATTCGCTGTGACGGTTGATCTATTAACGTATCTTCGCTAAGATTCCCCTGATCTGGATGTTTTTGTTCCAATAATAATAATGTCTCGTCGTTAAGTGGAAGGATACCTTGCGTCATGTTGTCAGTTAATAATTGCAAAGCACTGTCGATATTTCCCTTCTGCATGAACAATCGAAACTTTTTCGAAATAGATGAAATATCACTTTTCGGATTTGGTGGTTGAAGTCTTTTTTGAATAGCAACAGCTTCATCAAAAAGTTCTAACAATTCGCCGTTCTCCCATAGTGTCAAGGGTCGTACTAAAGCTTTTGTATGGTCTTTTGATTTCGACTTCTTGCTGGGTTTTTGTAACAACAGTGAAGGCATTACATGAAGTGCTTTTAACGAAATAGGTTTCATCGGCGAATCGTCGATCCAAAGATTTATAAGACGTGTCATTTCTCGAATAAACGATTTTCCAGCCGCACCAGAAGGTAGTAAAAACAAATTCTTTTTCCAATAAACTATTCTTTCATATGTATAGTCTAAATCATGCGTGAATTTTGATCCTGGAATACTCTTCCAATATAAATTTTCATTTACTACAGTTGTTGGAATAATTCGTTCGGCAGCTGGTTGGCTTGAAGAGTTTGTAATTGTCGCTTCATTTGTTTTTCGTAAACATGTTCTAAGATGAATATTCAAACCTTTATATGTGGTAAAAGTTCTCGTATTACAGGAGTTGCATCTGAATGATGTAAAAGATGTCGCCAATTGAATTGGTTGCGCGGAACTGCCATTTGCGTTTGAATTTCGATTCGATTCGTTATTCACCAGCGGTCGATTTAAAGGGGCCATAACAAGTACCAGTAATTTCGCGGCAAAGTTAATCTGCTTAATACGTTTAGTCACGAACAAAAACTTCACATTTACTGCTTTGTTTCACATTTCCAATTAACCGTTAGGGAAAAACGTCCGCCATGTTCGAAGTCATTGCATTGTTGTATCATTAAAAATTAATGTTATGCACGAATATTGGATTTTTGGACGATTTTTAGCATGTTTTTATGCAAACTACATAAAAAAACAGAAACACTCATTGAGATGTAATACTGATATTTGTTCACTTCACTTTGCAAAGTAAATTATATTCTTCACAATTTTCTTTAACAAATTCTATAAAACATCGCCTATAAAATTGTTCTGTAATTTACCAAACTTTACTGTTATAATAGTATTGACGTCAAAGGAAAGCATATTAAATTAATGAAACCATTGCAGTGCACTTATAACTTTAAGGCCAAATAACTTGGAAACGAGGTGGTGACGTCAATGATTTTTCACCGCGTGGGTAACTAGGGACCACCTGGGACCAATTTGGGTAAGTTTTCCAAACCTGGGTCCCCAAATCCGTTTCGGAATGGACGGGTTGATGACGTCATCAAAAACCTTCAAATCCCAATATCTCTGCAACCGTTTGTCAAAGATACATGATCCTATGCATTTTTTTGATCAGCGTTTCAAGATCTACGCGATGAAGGCATTAGATATATAAAGTTCTGGAAAAATTTTTGCTGACGTAAGCAAAATATTTAAACCCTTATATCTCACTAACCGCTCATCAAAAGCGCATGATCATATACATTTTCTTGATCAACATTTTAAGCTCTACACAATAGAGGCAACGTGAAAACAAGGTTCTAAATTATTTTTTTAATGTATGGGTTGCTGACGTCATTAAAATCTAAATGATGCTTCTTTTTCGTTTTTAGTCTGCACAAGTGGATTTTTCCACGGGCTTTATCGATTAGTAATAGTAATAATAGATTAAAGTTCATACCTTTGTTACTATTAAAATAAATTAATAAACTGAGTAAACATTTGAATTAATATTCGTTATGCTACACAAATTCTGCTATGAAATACAGGAATCAAATTAATAAAAGTCTTCTATATTCGTTTAGCTCTTAAAGTTAATTCACACGAGTTTAAAAATTGGTGCATGAAAATTGGTATAAGGAATTGTCTAGAATGTTCTAAATTATCTTTCGTATGGTTGTACGTTCTTTTAAAAAAGGTTACAAGCGGAGTCATTTATGATAAGATGACATTAGTTTTAGAACAAAATACGAAATATTGTTCAAGTTTACAGTCCAGTTTTGCTAATTTTGTTGAAAGGTTTGTATGATTGTGTGTAGATTGTTAATTAAGACATTAATTGATTGATTTTTAATTAAGACATGTGTGACAT